>NC_062214.1:65619089-66846173 GCF_902686445.1 Sciurus carolinensis
AAAGTTAACATATAGAGAATTTCTTCAGTGAGCAGAAATGGCCAATCCCATGACCCCCTGCCATGTTCAGTCGTTGACTGAGCACTAGGCCAGAAGGAGCATCATATCAACTCAGTAATGTAGCAGATCCTTAAAGAGTTGCAACCGGACACCAGTGGTTAGCTTACTCCTTTCTTGAAGGGAGATGAGAGTGATCCATTTTGTCAACAAAATAAAAATGTCTGGAGTTCAGGAAAGGTCTATGAGTGTAAATAAAGAAAAGGTCAATAACTAAGCCTCCTAATATAAGAGCAAGAATTTATACAAAAGAAGAACAAGCAAAAAAGACAGTATTATTCAGTTTTCCATTAATGTGACAGCATACCTGAAATAATCAACTTAAAAAGAGGAAAGGTGTATTTTATCTCATTTTTTTAGAGGTTTCATCCATCCATGGTTAGTTGGCTCAATTGCTTGAGGACTGTAACAGTAACATGTCAGGAGCACGTGGCAGGGGAAATTCTGTACAGCACAGCAGTCAGGAAGGAGAGGGCAGGGAGGGAGAAAAGTAAGGGACTGAGGTCCCAATATCCCCTTCAGGAACACACCTTCAATGAGCTAACTTCCTCCCACTAGCCTGTACCTGCTAAAGATTTCACTACTTCCCAAAATTGCCACGGGCTAGGCACCAAGCCTTCATTCAATACAAGGGCCCGTGAGGAACTTTCAAACCAAATTATAACAGACACTGAAGAAAAGTAACTCATGAGTTAGAAGAAAAAACAAGGAAATATGAGCTATCATGGAGAGATGAAAAGAGTTATCAAATGCTGCTCATGGTCTGCTGAATTGGGGACTGAGAACTGACCAAGGGGCATAGCAACAGGAAGTGATCTTAATAACAGTCACTTCAGTGGAGTGTTGGGGTAGAGAATGGCTAGAATAGCAGCAAGGGGAAAAAAAGGAGACAAGGAATTGGAAACAAGTCACACAGACAATTATTTTGTGGAGTTCTGCTCTAAGTGGGCAGAAAAAGTGGATGGTGGTTAGCTGAGGAAATGGCTCAAGAACAGTAGATTTGGGTGTTGATGTTTTTAGGGTAGAAGAAGTATCAAAATATTTAGCTGCTAGAAGGATATGCAATTCCAATTCCTGCAATAGATAATGATTTTAGTTAACAAGAAATACTTGGGAATGTAAGGAGAGTGTTTTGGTATCTAACATGAAACCTCTGAAGAAAACTTTGAAAGTTGCATTGTGTGTTTTTAATAAGAGTTGGGGATACCCTTTTCAATGCCAGGCCTAGGACAATCATCAAGTCTGTATTTTCAAATGTGCACTACACCATTTACAAACTATATTTGATAGCCTGACCAAACCACTCTGAGAAGAACATTTGAAACCTGGGAACACTAGAGGCTCCCATGCTATAAAACTGCAATCAGACTGAGGGATAGCATACACTAAACATCACTTGGTACTTTGATAAAAGACAGAATGAGTATTACTTCTGGTGATGTGGAAAATGAAAGAAAAAAAAAATCTCTTGACTAAAATTCAGGAGCTTTCAACCTACCCATCACCCACAGCCTGAAGTTCACCTCCCCATGGTCCGACAGCAATCAGCAGACTGGCTGCAGACCGCCAGTGGAGCACCAGCTGCCTGTTGTTGCCTGGAAGTTCACTGTCACAATACCTGCAGGTTTGGTTACATAATGGCTGCTGCCATTTTGAGACAACAGCCAGTCCCCATAGGACCCCTGGCCAGACTGACTAAGCCCTGTCTCCAGGATCCCTCAGCCTGACCGATCACTCCCTGCCTCTGGGGCCCTCACACTGACTGCTCTCTGCCACCAGGACCCCCAGACCATCTGACTGCACCCTAACACCAGAATCCTGCAACCAGACAGACCACACCCCACCTCCAGGACCCCTGCCTAACCAACCACACCCTACCTCCAGGACCTCCAGCCAACCATGCCCACACCCCGAGCTGCAGCTCCCCATTTGCCAACACATTTGGAAGCCAGGATGGCCATCTTGGATAATCCTGGAAGCTGTATCTCCCATCTTTAGGTGGGGCAAATCTTATCCTGAGACACCTGCTAGAGACTGGAAGCTCATTGTAAGGTACCTCTCATACATCAGGCTACTAAAGACTGGGAGGTTTGAATACTATATGACTGTTACAGTGTAGATTTTCTTTTTTCTCCTTATTGAAAGTTTTTAAGTTTTTATTTCTTTACTTTTCTCACTCTCTATTCCTTTTGTTTACCTGTTCCCTCAGAGTCTCTTTCTCACTTTTTGCATGCTAACAACAAACTTCTTTTGATTACACTCTCATTCTTTCTATTATCTAGAACTATATTCTTTTCTTATCCCACTAATAGCTACATCCCTACACCCCTCCACATCCTCTTTGTCCTCCATTGGAAACTGCAGACCTTATTGCAAATCTATTTGTTATACTGAAGATAATAATTGAACTCATTCTGTTTATTATGACAATATTGTTAACATCCTCATGGGGCTATTTGGTTTAGTCTGAACTGGACACTGCTACTATTGCTCTCCACCTTAAAGAAAAGGTTTTGGAAACCTATAGGATCACTATAAGCCTATGGGGGGAAACTGCAATACACCAGATCTGCACTCCTAGAGGGGAAGATACATAAACAACATGAAAAAACAAGGGAAGAAAATGATCCAAACAAACATAGATTCTATATTAATAGAATCCAGTGACAGTATGGTAGAAAAAATGTCAGAAAAGTTTGGATTATACATAATTAAAGTGATTTGTGAAGCAAAGGATGAGATAAGAGACCAAATGCAGGCAATGAATGATCACGCCAATAAGCACCAATAAGCAGAAAGCAAAAGATCATTTTGACAAAGAGATAGAGATTCTCAATAAAAACCAAACAGAAATCCTTGAAATGAAAGAAACAATAAACCAAATAAAAAACTCAATGGAAAGCATGACCAACAGACTAGACCACTTGGAAGACAGAACCTCAAACAATGAAGACAAAATATTTAATCTTGAAAATAAAGTTGCCCAAAGACAGAAGATGGTAAGAAATCATGAACAGAATCTACAAGAACTATGGGACATCATGAAAAGACCAAATTTAAGAACTATTGGGGATGGGGCGATCCAAGATGGCGGCCTAGAGGGAGACTGCACCCCCAGTCGCTCCAGAACCCAGGAGTTAAGAAGGGGAGGCATTGAGAGACTCGGACTGAAATAGAGCCACAGGTGAGTCTGCCCACTGGGT
Source organism: Sciurus carolinensis (assembly GCF_902686445.1). Classification (NCBI taxonomy): domain Eukaryota; kingdom Metazoa; phylum Chordata; class Mammalia; order Rodentia; family Sciuridae; genus Sciurus; species Sciurus carolinensis. The sequence continues at coordinate 65,622,350 of NC_062214.1, forward strand.
AAAGCTCGGCCCGGGTGGCAGGCCCAGATAGAGGTGGCTTATCGGAGCCAGGCAGGGCAGCTAGAGTCATCCACAGGCAGCCCTGCGCACTCCAGCGGTGGGCCCCGCCCACACAGCAAGCTTCTCCAGGTTCTCGGAACGGAACTGGCCCGCTAGTGAGAGCCTTTCTGAACAAAACAAGCTCTGAGTCCTGGAGCCAGTGCAGCACAACGTACTCCGGCACACAAGCAACTTCAGGGACCAGGATAGGGCAGCCAGAGACCTCCCCAAGTAGCCTGGACCCCTGCGGTGGGAGGTGCCTTCAAAGGCTAGCTTCTAAGACCAGACCACCCAGTGAGAGGTTTTCTACATAGAACCAGCCACAAGTCCCCGAACCAACAGAGAGCTTCGATCTGCAAGCAGCCTCTGGGATCAGGGCAGGGCAGCCAGAGAACTCTTCAGGCGGCTCTGCCCACTCCGGCTGCAGGCTCTCTTCACGGGGCGATCCAAGATGGCGGCCTAGAGGGAGACTGCACCCCCAGTCGCTCCAGAACCCAGGAGTTAAGAAGGGGAGGCATTGAGAGACTCGGACTGAAATAGAGCCACAGGTGAGTCTGCCCACTGGGTAAAGCTCGGCCCGGGTGGCAGGCCCAGATAGAGGTGGCTTATCGGAGCAGGGCAGGGCAGCTAGAGTCTTCCCAAGGTAGCCTTCCACACTCCGGCAGTGGGCTCCTCCCACACGGCCAGCTGCACGGTGCAGGCCCACAGTGAGAGCATTTCCGCACAGAACCAGCTCCAAACCGTGGAACCAGTAGGGGGCTAGGGGCAGTTTTCTTCGGATGCGCTGCTTTATCAGATTCCTCCAAGACATCCGGCTACTGAAGGCTGGGAGGTGATACACTGGAAATCTACCGGGACACTATAAGCCAATAGCGGAAAACTGCAATATCTCAGGGTCCCACTGACAGCTGACCAATATGAGAAAACAAGGGAAGAAAATGTCCCAAACAAACCTAGATAATACATCAATAAAACCCAATGACAGCACAGCAGAAGAAATGTCAGAAAGGGAGTTCAGAATGTACATAATTAAAACGATCAGGGAAGCTAATGAGGAGATGAAAGAGCAAATGCAGGCATTGAAGGAGGAGATGAAAGAGCAAATGCAGGCATTAAATGATCGCACCAATCAACAGTTAAAAGACCAAATACGGGAAGCAAGAGATCATTTCAATAAAGAGTTAGAGATACTGAAAAAAAAAAACAAACTGAAATACTTGAAATGAAGGAAACAATAAACCAAGTTAAAAACTCCATAGAAAGCATAACCAATAGGATAGAACACCTGGAAGACAGAACCTCAGACATTGAAGACAAATTATTTAATCTTGAAAGCAAAGTTGGCCAAACAGAAAAGATGGTAAAAAATCATGAACAGAATCTACAAGAATTATGGGATATCATGAAAAGGCCAAATTTAAGAATTATTGGGATTGAGGAAGGCTTAGAGAAACAAACCAAAGGAATGAACAATCTATTCAATGAAATAATAACAGAAAATTTCCCAAATCTGAAGAATGAAATGGAAAACCAAGTACAAGAGGCTTATAGAACTCCAAACATACAAAATTACAACAGACCCACACCAAGGCACATTATTATGAAAATACCTAACATACAAAATAAAGACAGAATTTTAAAGGCCGCGAGAGAAAAGAATCAAATTACATTCAGAGGGAAACCAATAAGAATATCAGCAGATTTTTCAATCCAGACCCTAAAAGCTAGAAGGGCCTGGAACAACATATACCAAGCCCTGAAAGAAAACGGATGCCAACCAAGAATCTTATACCCAGCAAAACTTACCTTCAAATTTGACGATCAAATAAGATCCTTCCATGATAAACAAAAGCTAAAGGAATTTACAAAAAGAAAGCCAGCATTACAGAACATTCTCAGCAAAATATTCCATGAGGAAGAGATGAAAAACAACGATGCAAATCAGCAACAGGAGGTGCTAGCCTAAAGGAATAGCCAAATAAAGGAGAAACCAAATCATGTCAAAAACAAATATGAGTCAATTGACTGGGAATACAAATCATATCACAATAATAACCCTGAATGTCAATGGCCTGAATTCATCAATCAAAAGACACAGACTGGCAGATTGGATTAAAAAGAAAAATCCAACAATATGCTGCCTGCAAGAGACTCATCTCATAGAAAGAGACACCCATAGACTAAAGGTGAAAGGATGGGGAAAAACATACCATGCACACGGACACAGCAAAAAAGCTGGAGTATCCATCCTCATTTCAGATAATGTGGACTTCAAACCAAAACTAGTCAGAAGGGATAAAGAAGGACATTACATGCTGCTTAAGGGAAGCATAAATCAGCAAGACATAACAATCATAAATATCTATGCCCCGAACATTTGCTCATCCACGTACGTCTAACAAATCCTTCTCAATTCCAGAAATCAAATAGACCACAACACAATAATACTAGGCGATTTTAACACACCTCTCTCACCACTGGATAGATCGTCCAAACAAAAATTGAATAAAGAAACTATAGATCTCAACAACACAATCAACAATTTAGACTTAACGGACATATATAGAATATACCATCCAACAAAGAACGAATACACTTTCTTCTCAGCAGCACATGGATCCTTCTCTAAAATAGACCATATTTTATGCCACAAAGCTACCATTAGCAAATACAAGAAGATAGAGATACTACCTTGTACTCTATCAGATCATAATGGATTGAAATTAGAAATAAATGACAGAATAAAAAACAGAAACTTTTCCAATACCTGGAGATTAAATAATACACTATTATATGATGAATGGATAACAGAAGACATCAGGAGGGAAATAAAAAAATTCTTAGAAGTAAACGAGAACAAAGACACATCATATCAAAATCTCTGGGACACTATGAAAGCAGTACTTAGAGGAAGATTCATTTCATGGGGTGCATTCAAAAAAAGAAGTAGAAATCAACAAATAAACGACGTAACACTACAGCTCAAAGCGCTAGAAAAAGAAGAGATGACCAATACCAAAAGTAGTAGAAGACAGGAAATAGTTAAAATCAGAGCCGAAATCAACGAAATCGAAACAAAAGAAACAATTGGAAAAATTAACAAAATAAATAGTTGGTTCTTTGAAAAAATAAATAAAATTGATAAACCCTTAGCCACACTAACAAAGAGAAAGAGGGAGAAAACTCAAATTACTAAAATTCGGAATGAACAAGGAAACATCACAACAGACATGAGTGAAATACAAAACATAATTAGAAGCTATTTCGAAAATCTATACTCCAACAAAACAGAAAACCTCGAAGACATCAACAAATTTCTAGAGACATATGAATTACCTAAACTGAACGAGGAGGACATACACAACTTAAATAAACCAATTTCAAGCAATGAAATAGAAGAGGTCATCAAAAGCCTACCAACAAAGAAAAGTCCAGGACCAGATGGGTTCTCAGCCGAGTTCTACAAAACCTTTAAGAAGTGCTCATTCCAATACGCCTCAAACTATTCCATGAAATAGAAGAGGAGGGAACCCTCCCAAACTCGTTCTATGAAGCCAATATCACCCTGATACCTAAACCAGACAGAGACACATCGAGGAAAGAAATTTTCAGACCAATATCCTTAATGAACATCGACGCAAATATTCTCAACAAAATTTTAGCAAATCGCATACAAATATATATTAAAAAGATAGTGCACCACGATCAAGTGGGTTTTATCCCAGGGATGCAAGGTTGGTTCAACATTCGGAAATCAATAAATGTCATTCACCATATCAACAGACTTAAAGTTAAGAATCACATGATTATTTCAATAGATGCAGAAAAAACATTCGATAAAATACAGCATCCCTTCATGCTCAAAACACTAGAAAAAATTGGGGTAGTGGGAACATTCCTTAACATTATAAAGGCAATCTACGCTAAGCCCATGGCTAATATCATTCTAAATGGTGAAAAACTGAAAGCGTTCCCCCTAAAAACTGGAACAAGGCAGGGATGCCCTCTTTCACCGCTTCTATTCAACATCGTCCTTGAGACTCTAGCCAGAGCAATCAGACAAACCAAAGAAATTAAAGGGATACGAATAGGAAAAGAAGAACTCAAACTATCCCTGTTCGCTGATGACATGATTATATATTTAGAGGAACCTGGAAATTCCACCAGAAAACTTTTAGAACTCATAAGTGAATTCAGTAAAGTAGCAGGTTACAAGATCAATGCTCATAAATCCAATGCATTTTTATACATAAGTGATGAATCTTCAGAAAGAGAAATTAGGAAAACTACCCCATTCACAATAGCATCGAAAAAAATAAAATACTTGGGAATCAATCTCACAAAAGAGGTGAAAGACCTCTACAATGAGAACTACAGAACACTAAAGAAAGAAATTCAAGAAAACCTTAGAAGATGGAAAGATCTCCCATGTTCCTGGATAGGCAGAATTAATATTGTCAAAATGGCTATACTACCTAAAGTGCTATACAGATTCAATGCAATTCCAATTAAAATCCCAATGATGTACCTTGCAGAAATAGAGCAAGCAATTATGAAATTCATCTGGAAGAATAAAAAACCTAGAATAGCTAAAGCAATCCTCAGTAGCAAGAGCGAAGCAGGGGGTATTGCAATACCAGATCTTCAACTCTACTACAAAGCAATAGTAACAAAAACGGCATGGTATTGGTACCAAAATAGACAGGTAGATCAATGGTACAGAATAGAGGACATGGACACAAACCCAAATAAATACAATTTTCTCATACTAGACAAAGGTTCCAACAATATGCAATGGAGGAAAGATAGCCTCTTCAACAAATGGTGCTGGGAAAACTGGAAAACCATATGCAATAGAATGAAATTTAACCCCTATCTCTCACCCTACACAAAACTCAACTCAAAATGGATCAAGGACCTCGGAATCAGACCAGAGACCCTGCATCTTAAAGAAGAAAAAGTAGGTCCAAATCTTCAACTTGTTGGCTTAGGATCAGACTTCCTTAACAGGACTCCCATAGCACAAGAAATAAAAGCAAGAATCAACAACTGGGATAGATTCAAACTAAAAAGCTTTCTCTCAGCAAAGGAAACTATCAGAAATGTGAAGAGAGAGCCTACGGAGTGGGAGAATATCTTTGCCAACCATACCTCAGATAGAGCGCTAATTTCCAGAATCTATAAAGAACTCAAAAAACTCTACACGAAGAATACAAATAATCCAATCAACAAATGGTCTAAGGAAATGAACAGACACTTCACAGAAGAAGATGTACAAGTAATCAACAGATATATGAAGAAATGTTCAACATCCCTAGTAATAAGGGAAATGCAAATCAAAACTACCCTAAGATTTCATCTCACCCCAATTAGAATGGCGATTATCAAGAATACAAGCAGCAATAGGTGTTGGCGAGGATGTGGTGAAAAAGGAACACTCATACATTGCTGGTGGGGTTGCAAATTAGTGCAGCCACTCTGGAAAGCAGTGTGGAGATTCCTCAGAAAGCTTGGAATGGAAACACCATTAGACCCAGCTATCCCACTCCTTGGCCTATACCCAAAGGACTTAAAATCAGCATACTACAGAGATACAGCCACATCAATGTTCATTGCTGCTCAATTCACCATAGCCAGATTGTGGAACCAACCTAGATGCCCTTCAGTTGATGAATCGATAAAGAAACTGTGGCATATTTATACAATGGAATATTACTCCGCAATGAAGAATGATAAAATTATGGCATTTGTAGGCAAATGGATGAAATTGGAGAATATCATGCTAAGTGAGATAAGCCAATCTCAAAAAACTAAAGGACGAATGATCTCGCTGATAAGTGGATGAGGACATATAATGGGGGGTGGGAGGGGTTAGCATTAGGTTTAGGGTTAGGTTTAGGGTTAGGGATAAGGAGAGTGGTAAGAATGAAGGAAAGAAGGACTGTATAGAGGGAAAAGAGGGGTGGGAGGGGTGAGGGGGAAGGAAAAAAAATAAACATCATTGCCCTATGTAAAAAAAAAAAAAAAAAAAAGAACTATTGGGATTGAGGAAGGTAGAGATACAAACCAAAGGAATGAACAACCTATTCAATGAAATAATATCAGAAAATTTCCCAAACCTGAAGAATGAAATGGAAAATCAAATGCAAGAGACTTACAGAACACCAAATGCACAAAATCACAACAGATCCACACCAACGCACATTATAATGAAAATGCCTAACATACAAAATAAAGATAAGATTTTGAAAGCTGCAAGAGAAAAGCATCAGATTACATATAGGGGGAAACCAATACTGATATCAGCAGATTTCTCAGCCCAGACTCGAAAAGCTAGAAGGGCGTGGAACAATATATTTGAAACTCTGAAATAACATGGTTGCCAACCAAGAATCCTATATGCAGCAAAACTAACCTTCAGATTTGAAGATAAAATACAATCCTTCCATAATAAACAAAAGTTAAAAGAATTTACAAATAGAAAGCTTGTGCTCCAGAATATTCTCAACAAAATATTCCATGAGGAGGAAATGAAAAACAACAATGTAGTTCAGTAAAGGGAGGAACTACCTTAAAGGAAAAACCATTCAAAGGAAAAACCAAGTCAAATTAAAAACCTAAAATAAACCCAGATGACAGGGAACACAAATCATATCTCAATAATAACCCTGAACGTCAATAGCCTAAACTCATCAATCAAAAGACATAGACTGGCAGAATGGATTATAAAGAAATACCCAACTATATGCTGCCTTCAAGAGATTCATCTCATAGAAAAAGACAACCACAGACTAAAGGTGAAAGGATGGGAAAAAACCTACCACACACACGGACTCAGTAAAAAAGAGAGAGTTTCCATCCTTATTTCAGATAAATTGGACTTCAACTCAAAGTTAGTCAGAAGGGATAAAGAAGGACATTTCATTCTGCTTAAGGGAACTAATCAGGAAGACATAATTAGTGTAAATATTTATGCCCCAAACAACAGTGCATCCATGTACATCAAACAAATCATTCTCAATTCCAGGAATCAAATAGACCACAACACAATAGTTCCGGGTGACTGTAACACACCACTGTCAGCACTAGATAGATCTTCCAAACAAAAACTAAACAAAGAAATCATAGAACTCAATAACACAATCAATAACTTAGACTTAACAGAGTATTCAATTCATCAACGAGAGAATTCACTTTCTTCTCAGCAGAACATGGAACCTTCTCAAAAATAGACCATATGCTATGCCACAAAACAGCCCCTAGGAAATACAAAAAAAAATAGAGATACTGCCTTGTGTTCTATTAGATCATAATGGAATGAAATTAGAAATCAATGACAAAATAAAAAACAGAAATTACTCCAACACCTGGAGACTAAATAATATTGAATGAAACATGGATAACAGAAAACATCAGGGAGGAGATAAAAAAAATTCTTAGAGGTCAATGAGAACAATGATATAACATATCAAAATCTCTGGGACACTGTGAAAGCGGTACTAAGAGGAAAATTCATTGCATGGAGCGCAAAAGAAAAAAAATAAGAAGTCAACAACTAAATGAGCTAACATTACAGATCAAAGCCCTAGAAAAAGAGGAACAGAACAACACCAAAAGTAGTAGAAGACAGGAAATAATTAAAATCAGGGCTTAAATCAATGAAATTGAAACAAAAGAAACAATTTAAATAATTGACAAAACAAAACTTTCAAAAAGTTGGTTCTTTGAAAAAGTAAACAAAATAGGCAAACCCTTGGCCACACTAACAAAGAGAAGGAGGGAGAAAATTCAAATTACTAAAATTCATGATGAAAATGGAAATATCACGACAGACACCACTGAAATACATAACATAATGAGAAACTGCTTTGAAAATCTATATTCCAACAAAATAGAAAATACTGAAGACATCAAAAAATTTCTGGAGACATATGATCCTCCCAAACTGAACCAGAAGGACATACACAATTTAAACAGATTGATATCAAGCAAAGAAATAGAAGAAACCATCAAAAGCCTAGCAACCAAGAAAAGCCCAGGACCAGACAGATTCTCAGTCGAGTCCTACAAGACCTTCAAAGAAGAACACATTCCAATACTTCTCAAAGTATTCCAGGAAATAGAAAAGGAGGTAACCCTACCAAACTCATTCTATGAAGCTAATAACACCCTCATACCCAAACCAGACAAAGACACATCAAGGAAAGAAAATTTTAGACCAATATCCTTGATGAATATAGATGCAAAAATCCTTAACAAAATCCTGGCAAACCATATCCAAAAGCAAATTAAGAAGATAGTGCACCACAATCAAGTGGGGTTCATCCTGGGAATGCAAGGTTGGTTCAACATCCATAAATCAATAAATGTAATCCATCATGTCAATAGACTTAAGGATAAGAATCACATGGTTATTTCATTTGATGCAGAAAAAATGTTCAACAAAATACAACACACCTTCATGCTCAAAACATAAGAAAAAATAGGAATAGTAGGAGCATACCTCACCATTGTAAGGCTATTTATGCTAAGCCCATGACCAACATCATTCTTAATGGAGAAAAACTGAAAGCATTCCCTTTAAAAACTGGAACAAGACAGGGATGCCCTCTTTGACCATTTCTATATAACATTGTCCTTGAAATACTAACCAGAGCAATTAGACAGACTAAAGAAATTAAAGGGATATGAATAGGAAAAGAGGAACTCAAGCTGTCACTATTTGCTGATGACACAATTCTCTATTTAGAGGATCCAAAAAAACTCCTCCAGAAAACTTCTAGACCTCATAAATGAATCCAGTAAAATAGCAGGACATAAAATCAACATGCATAATAAATCTAAAGCATTTTTATACATAAGCAATGAAACATCTGAAAGGGAAATGAGGAAAACGACTCCATTGGCAATAGCCTCAAAAAAAAAAAAAAAAAAAAAACTTGTGAATCAATCTAACCAAAGAGGTGAAAGATCTCTACAATGGAAAACTACAAAACATTGAAGAAAGAAATTAAAGAAGACCTGAGAAGATGGAAAGATCTCCCATGTTCTTGGAGAGGCAGAATTAATATTAGCAAAATGTCCACACTTCCAAAGGCACTATACAGATTTAACACAATTCCAATTAAAATCCCTATGACATTTCTCATAGAAACAGAAAAAGCAATCATGAAATTCATCTGGAAGAACAAAAGACCCAGAATAGCCAAAGCAATCCTGGGCAGTAATAGTGATGCAGGAGGTTTCACAATACTAGACCTTAAACTCTACTATAGAACAATAGTAACAAAAACAGAATGGTATTGGCACCAAAATAGACAGGTAGATCAATGGTACAGGATAGAAGACACGGAGACATACCCACATAAGTACAGCAACCTCATACTAGACAAAGGTGCCAAAAACTTACAATGAAAAGAAAGCTTGTTCAACAAATGGTGCTGGCAAAACTAGAAATCCATACACAGTAAAATGAAGTTAAACCCCTATCATTCACCCTGTACAAAACTCAACTCAAAATGGATCAAGGATCTGGGAATTAGACCTGGGACCCTTCACCAAATAGAAGAAATCTCCCTCACATTGGCTTAGGACCAAACTTCCTTAACAAGACTCCCATAGCGCAAGAAATAAAAGCAAGAATCAATAAATGGGATAGATTCAAACTAAGATGCTTTTTCTCAGCAAAGGAAGCAATCAGTAATGTGAAAACAGAGCCTGAAGAGTGGGAGAAAATCTTTTCCACACACACTTCAGACAGAGCACTCATCTCCAAAGTTTATAAGGAACTTAAGAATCTTTACGCCCAAAATACAAAGAACCCAATCAATAAATGGGCTAAGGAAATGACAGACCCTTCACAGAAGAAGATATACAGGTGATCAACAAATATATGAAAAAGTGCTCATCATCCCTAGTAATTAGAGAAATGCAAATTAAAACCACCCTAAGATTCATCTCACTCCAATTAGAATGGCTATTATCAAGAACACAAGCAAAAATAAGTGTTGGCGTGGATGTGGGGAAAAAGGCACACTCATACATTGCTGGTGGAGTTGCAAATTGGTACAGCCACTCTGGAAAGCAGTATGGAGATTCCTTGGAAAGCTTGGAATGGAACCATCATTTGACCCAGCTATCCCACTCCTCGGTTTATACCCAAAGGACTTAAAATCAGCATACTACAGTGATGCAGCCACATCAATGTCCATAGCAGCCCAATTCACAATAGCTAGATTGTGGAATCAACCTAGATGCCCTTCAATTGATGAATGGATAAAGAAACTGTGGTATATGGAATATTACTCAGCCATAAAGAAGAATAAAATTATGGCATTTGCTGGTAAATGGATGAAGTTGGAAAATATCATGCTAAGTGAAATAGGCCAAGCTCCAAAAAACCAAAAGCCGAATGTTTTCTCTGATAAGTGCATGACAATATATAATGATGGGGGTTGGCAGGGGGAAGAGAATGAAGGAAATTTGGAGGGTATAGAGGAAAAAGGGGTGGGAAGGGGTGGGAATGGAAAGATAGTAGAATGAAACAGACTGTATTACCCCATGTATATGTATGATTACATGAGTGGTATGAGTCTTCCTTGTGTACAACCATAGAAATGAAAAGTTGTACTCCATTTGTATACAATGAATCAAAATGTGTGTGTAAAAACAGATTTTAATAAAAAAAACTATTTAGCAGCTTTCATCTGTCACTGAGCTACTAAACACCATTGTTTCACCTGTGTGAAAATTAAGCCCCCTTCAAGCAAAGTTGTTTTGACTAGTGCAAGAAAATTATCCATCCACGAAGCTGCGCATGGGCCAATCAATAACAAAACATGAAAGCAGGACGAATTCAGAGGTCTCGTGGGATCCATGAAGAGGACAGTACACGCTAGTCAATATGGCTGTGTAGTTGTAAGTAGAAGTCACTATCCTAAACCGATGGCATGGCCCATTACCAGTGGTCAAAATGCAATATGAACAGGAGTCTAAAAGCAATTGTTCAGCAATCCCAAAGGTCTGCCTCATTTTTTTCAATGCCAGAAACATCTAGATTTCCTTGCAGCTCACTTAGTACCTATGGTCAGGTTGGTGCCTGCTCAGAACCAAAGAAAAGAGAAAATACATTATGACATCACTTCCTCTCCTCCTTGTTTGGTCCTCACTACTCCTCCCAAATTCTCAAGCTGGAGAATCAGAATTATGCCCAGTTCCCTCATCATCACTTTACTCCCTCAATTCAAGTACCTGCAAGCATTACACTTTTCTGAATCAAGAAAGGGAAATACCTGACATTTGTGCCATCTCCCTACTCATGACCCCTCATCATCACCTCTTGCACATACTGAATGTAGACATCAACCATCAATCACTGTCTTCTTCACTGACCTTTGGAAATCTCCTTGTACATTACACCAAGAAGGTACCTGCCATCTATTTTCCAACCCTTCCTCAGTTTCCGTGATTATTAGGGCTACCCCACTCCATGCCCACATTGGATCTTACCTCCCTCCACCCTGCTTCTTTACCTTGACTCACCTCATGACCATGAATATCCTACTTAAAAAGTAAATACCAACATGGTACCTTCCTACAGAATATATTTCCATCATACCATCCAATAGGATCAAGTTCCAGATTCTGGGAATGGCCTACAGTGTCCTCCAGGTCAAACTCCATGTAAGCCACACCCCCTGCCCTTCCAGCACCTGCAGTTTACCCTGGTCCTCACATACTGCTCCTCAAACCCATGTGTTTGCTCATAGTAGAACCACCCCTGTTCCCACCTCTATGTCCTTTCTCCACTTTAGGTTGTCTTGGATGTGCTTCCTGATCTCTAGGGTATAATGTGCATGCAATTTGAGGAAATGTCCCTGTTCCTCACAGCTTGTTTCTGTCACGTTGTATTTTTAACTTGTTAGTGTCTGTCTTCCCCTTAATCTATGGTTTCCCTGAAGTCAGGAACCGACTCTTTGTTCTTCTAGTCCTAAATCAACATCTGACACATTGTAGGAAATGAATATTGACAACAATAGGATATTCGTGCTTATACAACTCTACAAGGAAGTTACTTTTATTAGTCTCATTTTAAAGAAGAAACTGAATACTTGAAAAATTAATCATTTATTCGAGGTCAAGCCAGTGACCAGGCCCTATAGAAGTCTGACTGTAGGATCATAAACTCTATAAAATGATTACTTTTGGATCTGCCTAAAAGGGACCTGGAAGGGGACAACTCAAGAGATGCAATAGTCTATAGGACACTTAGCAGAAGCCTCTCACAAGGCCCTTCTACATCTTCCACGAACCCTTGGAAGGGATCCCACCTTATCCCAGGGAGAAGCTGGAGACCGCCAAGGGGTTATATGCATCCCCTCCTGATTTAAGACTCTCTCTAATTAGGAGTCCATTCTTGTGTATGTACACAATGGCAGTAGGACTCACTGTGGTACATTCATATATGTACATAAGAAAATTATGTCAGATTCATCCCAATGTCTTTCTTTTTCCTAAATCCTCTTCCCTTCATTCCCTTTGTCTAATCTACTGAATTTCTAGCCTGCCCTTCCCCACCCCTTATTGTGGGTTAGCTTCCACATATCAGCAAAAACATTCAACCTTTGGCTTTTGGGGACTGGCTTACTTCACTTAGCATGATAATCTCCAGATCTATCCATTTACTGGCAAATGTCATAAAGTCATTTTTCTTTATGGTTGAGTAATACTCAATGGTGTATATATACCACATTTTCTTTATTCATTCATCTGTTGAAGGGTTAATTAAAATAAGATACATTCCATGCTTGTATAATTATATCAAAATGGATTCTACTGTCCTGTGTAACTAAAAAGAACAAAGAAAAAAGAAAAAATAATAAATAAATAAAATTATTTTTCATCCAAATGAAATTTAAATTAGAGTAAAAAGACTCTCTCTAACCTGCTGCTGTGATTAGGTTATAGGTTCTTAAAAACAAGAGCTTTGGTTTTTCCCTTGGGCTATAAGGCATTCAGGCACTCAATTTTACTAACATAAGGCAGGAAGTTTGCTATAATTTGGATCTGAAATGTCCCCCAAATGCCCATGTGTTAAAGTCTTGGTCCACAGTCCGACATTATTGGAAGGTGGTAGAAACTTTAGGAAGTCAGACCTAGTGAGAGGTCTGTAGGTTACTGAAGAGTATGCTCCTGAAGGAGACTGTGAGACTCTGGTCCCTTCCTCTTTCATTCACTTTGCAGTCATGAGGTGAGCAGTGTTACTCTGCCATATACTCTGGACATTTGTGCCAAACATGTCAATCTCAAAAGTCACTGGCCAACCAATCATGTACTGGAACATCCAAAACTGAGTAAGAATAAACATTTTCTCTTTATAAATTGATGATTTAAGGTATTTATTACGGTGATAGAAAATTCACTACACAATGTTGGAGAGAACACACCTGAATTTTGATAGCATCTTTGGAACTCAGGTGTCCACCCACCTTGGAGCATCTGATAACTTTGGTCATGCCACATGCAAGGTATTTCATATCCTGGAAAGCTCACAATGATGATACAAACATAAAACTATCACTATAAAATCCCATACTCACTTCTCCTGTCTCTGTTGCTATAAGTTCTGTTTATTGTATAAGGAGTATTTAGGAGGGCCACAGCTAAACAAGGAGGGAATGGAGATAGTGGAAACATGTAAAAGCCCACATAAATTTCAGAAAATGTACTCAGCACAGTGGGCTTGAAATACAGACTAATCTATCACAACATACATGAAGACTATTTTACAAGATCCCTTCATAAACTAAGAAAATATTTTTGGCTTGAAACCCTAGGCCCATGAAATGTGCTCCAAACATGTTTGCTGAATTAACAAATTATCAAATGACCAAGTGAGTGGTGACATTATTTACTATAATATTAATACTGATGATTAGTATCTATTGCGCTAAAAATATAAACCAGAAAAAAAGCATAGATGGAAGAATTTGATACTAAAGAGGGACACTTTGATTGACTCTCCCTAAGCACCAGGGTGAATTGTTAAATGCTTAGTAATACATCCAAAGGAGCAAGTGATTCACTTGCTGGTTGGATGCACTGCTAAGTTGTGCACATAGTTTACCTCATTCTAAATCCAGCACTCAGCTTGATGATCTCATTTTAGCTACATATGTCCCTAATCGTTTTAAAATTGCCCAAGTTCTCACAAAGTTTGGAAATCAATTTTGATCTTCATTATCCCAATAACTGGAACCAAATCAGGAGTTTGTATCATCTTATTTTCTTCTGAATCCATTCACATTTTAAAGTCAAATTCTCCAAAATTGTAATACTAAAAGTAAGAAAATATATCTACAGTAATAAAAATGCATCTAAAAAGGATTAAAAGGAATAGCTTAAAATAGAAAAAACTATGAAATGTCAGAACATAAATCTTAGTGAGTTAATAGTTCAGTGCATTAGAGGAAATAATATTCTTTTAGCAGTTTAGATCTTGAGTCTCTGAATAAGTGCAAAAAAATCAAACCTTCAGTGTTAACATAGTTTCCATTTCACCTATCACAGAGAATATAGAAGCTTTGTCCTTAGACTTAATGTATAAACCTTGATTCATACTTAAACAAATGACGATGTGGCCTTCCTGCACAGAATATATCTTTATCCAATCAAGCTTTAGGTTGTAAATGTTTTAACAACAATTTGGTCCACTTTAGCACAGGATGTGCACAGCAGTACATCCTGCAGAGCACATCTGTCATTCACCAGACACCACCCAATGAAAGTACTTAATATGCTATGCTTCTCAATTAAAATAGAAATCAGAGGTTTTTGGAAGAAATAGTCTGTGAACTAATTTCTGTTGACCCGACAGCTTTAAACCTTGAGAACTGGAGTTACAATGCACAAAAGTCTCATAAAAGGACAACAGCTCCATCGAGTAATGACATAAAGGACAATAGGGTAGACAATGGAACTGAAAAACCACTGCAGGGAAAGACTCTAACTTTCCTCTATATTCTCTGGACCATGAAATTCCTAGGAGCTACACAAAGATAAAGAAAAAGTCTGATTTGCCTCATATACTAACAAAGAGATAAAACTTTGCTATTTTTTTTCAAAAGGAGAAATCTTTACTGAAGTATAAAAAATTGAAGTAAAAAAGTATTGAAGTACCAAGAACTTCACATTGAGTAAAATTTGATAGTTTGTTTATAAATATATTTATATACAACATATAGAGATAATATGTATTATCTTTATATATAATGATAATATATATATGTGTGTGTATATATAGATATATATACACACACATATGAATCACATGGCCATGATCAGGATAATGAACAAAATCTGTTGCCTGGGAAGGTTTCCCTCTTCTCTTTATAATCCCTGTTCTTCCCTACCTCATCTCCGCTCTCCCTTTCACCCTCCCTCTCAACCCATTCACCATCCCCACTCCCCTCCGAAGGAAACCACCAAACTGTTTTCTAAAGTAACTATCCCATTTAAATAGCAACTGGCCTCACAGGAGAGTTCTACTTACTCCACATTCTCACCAACATTTGCTATGGTCAGTTTTAATTTTAGCTGTTCTATCTGCTGTGTATTTTTCATTTGCATTTTTGAAGGATTAAAGGTGTTGAGAATCATTAGATGGGCTTATTTGCCATTGATGTATCTTCTTTGGTGAACTCTCTACCCAAATTCTAATTCTGCTTTTTCCTCTGAGTTATTTGTATTTAATGCTGAATTTTGAAAGTTCTCTCTCTATTCTGGATACCAACCTTTCATCAGATGGATGCACTGCACACATTTTCCCCAGTCTATGCTTGTCTTCTCGTTCTCTAAACAGTGTCATTTGAAAATCAGAAGTTTTTAATTTCCATGGTCCAATTTATCTTTTATTTGTTCTATGAATCATGCATTTGTGATTTCTTAAAAACATCTTTGCCTAATTCAAAGTTCCAAAATGTTAACCTGTTTTATTTTATTAATTTTAAAATTTGTTCTAATTAGTTGTACATGACCGTAGAATGCATTTGTTTTGATAAAACATACATAAATTAAGTATAATTTCTCATTTTTCTGATGTGAATATGGTAGGATCACATCAGTCATGCAGTCATATATGCATATGAGGTGTCTGTTTCACTCTACTATCCTTCCTATCCCCATACTCCTTCCCCTCCCTTCACTCCCCTCTACCTGATACAAAGTAACTCTATTCTTCCCTAGTGCCCCCCCTCCTTTATTGTAAATTAGCATTCGCATATCAGAGAAAACATTTGGCCTTTAGTTTTTCTGGGTTTGGCTTATTTCGCTTAGCATGATTTTCTCTAAAACCATCCATTTACTGACAAATGCCATAATTTCATCTGTCTTTAAAGCTGATAATAGTCCATCGTGTGTGTGTGTGTGTGTGTGTGTGTGTGTATATATATACATATATATATATATATATATATATATATATATTTATCCATTCATGGGTTGAAGGGCACCTAGGTTGATTCCATAGTTTAGTTATTTTGAGTTGAGCTGCTATAAACATTCATGTGGCTGTGTCACTGTGTTGATTTTAATTCCTTCCGATATAAACCAAGGAGTGAGATAGCTGGGTCAAATGGTGGTTCCATTCCAAATTTTCTGAGGAATCTCCATACTACTTTCCATATGGTTGCATTCCCACCAGCAATGTGAATGTACCTTTTTCCCTACATCCTCACCAAAATTTATTGTTGCTTGTATTCTTGATAATTGCCATTCCAATTGGAGTGAGATGAAATCTGAGTAGTTTTGATTTGCATTTCCCTAATTGCTAGAGAAGTTGAACATTTTTTCATATATTTGTTGATTAATTGTATAGCTTCTGCAAAGTGTCTGTCTGTTCAGTTCTTTAGCCCAATTATTGATTGACTTAAAAACAAGAATCATATGATCATCTCAATAGACGCAGAAAAAACATTTGACATAATACAGCACTCTTTCATGTTCAAAACACTAGAAAAACTAGGAATAGTAGGAACATACCTCATCATTGTAAAAGCCATACATGCTAAACCCAAGGCCAACATAACTCTAAACAGAGAAAAATTGAAAGCATTCCCTCTAAAAACTGGAACAAGTCAGGGATGGACTCTTTCACCACTTTTATTGAACATTGTCCTTGAGACTCTAGCCAGAGCAATTAGAAGAAAGAAATTTAAGGTATAGGTAAAGAAGAACTCAAACTATCACTATTTGATGATGACATTGTTTTATATTTAGAAGATCCAAAATATTCCAATAAGACTTCAAGAACAAATGAATTCAGCAAAGTAGCAGGATATAAAATCAATACCCACAAATTAAACATGTTCCTTTACATCAGTAATGAATCTCCTGAAAGAGAAATAAAGAAAACTACCCCATTCACAGTAGCCTCAAAAAAATAAATAAAATACTTGGGCACCTGTTTTCTTTAAAAAGTTTTGTAATTTAGGCTTTATATTTAAGACAACAATTCAGTTGCAGGGTTTTATATTTTTCATACTATCATAAATGAATTTCATTTTAACCCCATTTCCATCATTTGTTGGTAGGATGTAGAAATGTAATTAGGTTCTGTACACTGATCCTGTATCTTACAACCTCACTAAACTCCTTTATTGTAGTAGTTTGGTTTTTTAATTTTTTTTAGTTGCCAATGGACCTTTATTAATTTATGTATGTATGTATGTATGTAGGTATGTATGTATGTATGTATGTATGTATATGTGGTGCTGAGAATTGAATACAGTGCCTCACACATACGAGGCAAGTACTCTACCACTGAGCTACAACCCCAGCCTCTCTAGTAGTTTTTTGGAAATCCTACTGAAGAAGAAAGAAATTCTAATAGGATGCAGATTTTAAATTGCCCAAAAGTCTAAAAGTCTGTTGAGAGCTAACATTTTCATCTTTTTCTTGATCTCATGGAAAAGAATTTAGTCCTACCCCAGAGTTGAGTGTCAGTTGGGGATTCTTAGTAGATGCTTCTTATCAGGTTGAAGAAGTTTCCCTCTATTCCTAGTTTGCTGAGAGTTTTCATCAAGTTGGAATTTTTCAAAATGTTTTATCTATTATTTACTTTATGATCATGAAGTTTTCCTTATTTATTTTGCTAATATAATAAATGACATCAATTGACATTTTCCAATTTTAAAACAACCCTGAAATCTCCTGGGAGTAACCCCACTGTATTCTATTATCATTTTTATGTATCACTGGATTTGATATGACAAAACTTTATTTAGAATCCCTCCATTAATTTCCATGAACTATATTGGAATAATTTTTTTTCTTTTTTTGGTAGTTTCTTTGTCTAATTTTGATATGAGTGTAGTGCTGACCTCAAAAAAGTCTCCAATTTTCTTTTAGTGTGTAAAGAACTTTTTTCCCTAAATACTTAGTAAAATTCAGTACTCAACCCACCTGAAACTGGAATGCTTTTGTTGTTGTTTGTTTTGTTGCAGTGCTAGGGATTAAACCCACAGCCTCCCACATGCTAGATAGGTGCTCTACCACTGAGCCACCTTTCTAGCCCTGGAATTTTCTTTTGACAATGCTTTAAACTATAAATTATATTTCTTTGGTAGATATGGAGCTATTCTAGAGTGGTTGCTGGTAGTTTGTAACTTTCAGAGAAGATGGACTAGACACACAGCAGAATGGTGATTATAGTGAATAATACTGTATTATATACTTGACATTTGCTAAGAGAGTAGGTTTTAAATGTTCTCATCACACACAAAAACAATAAATTACCATGCAAGGCAATGGATGTGTTAATTTGTTTGACTTTGACAATAATTTTGCAATGAATATATTATCAAAACATGTTGTATGCCTGTAAATGTTTGCAATTTTCACTTTTCAATTATACTTCAAATCTGAGAAGATAACTTTAAAGAGTAATTTAAACAATAAGAAAGTATCTTATCTATTTACCCATATGGTTTTCATTCCTGATGCTCTTTGTTACTTTGGGTTAACTCATACTTCTACCTTATAGAATTTTCTCCATGGCTTGAAGAAATTCCCTGTTCTTTCAGGGAAGATTTGCTTGTGATTAATTCATCTGGCTTTCATATGTCTGAAAACATCTTCTTCATTTTGTCTTCAAAATTTTGAAGAGTATTTTTGTTAGCTAGAGAATTCTAGTTTGAGAATATTTCTTTCAGTGGTTTAGAACTATTGCTCTACTACCTTCTCACTTGCACTGATTCTAACAAGGAATCTGGTGTTATCCTCACCCTCGTTCCCTTTTCTCTCCTCTGGTTATCTTCAAGATTTTCTCTTATCACTGGCTTTGATCAACTTGATTATTTTCTTTCATCCTGTTTCCTTCTCATTTCTTCTGGTTGAGATTTGTTGATTTTTTTTAATAGTTTCTATCAAATTTAGAACATGTTTGTTATTATTTCTTCAAATATTTTTAAGTTTCCCATCCCTTCTCCAGGGATTTCAATTATACATATATTAGGTTAATTAAAGTAGCCCCACAGCTCATTGAACCTATATTCACTTATTTATTTTTAAATTTCTCTGAATACATCATTTAAGATAGTTTTCATTACTATATTTGCAATCTCACCAATCTTCTGCAATGTCACCTTACCCAGTATGCTTCTTGTAATTTATGATCTTAATGTCTATATTTTTGATTAAGGTCTTTTTTATATTCCTTCCATATCTGTTTAACATTGAAAACACATGGAAAAAGCTATAAAAAGTATTTCAGTGTTCTTCTTTACTGATTCTAAAATCTGTGTAATATGAGTCAATTTTGATTGATTCAAAAATTTTCTCATTGAATCTTGTTTCTTCTTCTTTGCATGCCTAATAATATTTTTGATGGTACACTGAAAATTTTACCTTATGGAGTGCTAGGTATTCTTTTTTTCCATAAACATTCTTGAGCTGTCTTGTGGTATAATCAACTTATTTGGAAAGAGTTCTATACTTTCTGGTATTGCTGTTATGACTTGGTAAGCAAGTCCTACACATTATTCAGTCTAAGGCTATCACACATTATTAAAGTAAGACCCTCCTGAATATTCTACCCAATGTCCAGTCTAATTGATGGAAACAGACAGTATTCCTAACCCTGTGACAGCATGAGGAACTAATTCCTTCAGATGTGTCCCCCCAACACCCCCTGACCATGTGGTTGCCTCATACACACATGCTGCTCAGTGGTTTGCTAAATGCTCATGGGAAACCTGATTGTGCAGATGGTCTAGACTCTATTTTCAGCTTGTCTCTCTCTGGTGCTCTGCCCTGTGAACCCTTGTCACCTTGGTCTCCCAGGGCTCTCAGCTACTTTTCCTAAACTCAAGGTGTCAGCCAGCTCTGCCCCAAATTCCCCATTTTTGTGCCACAGCTAAACTATTATCTTAAAGCAGTGGGTTGGGGAACATTATAAGGCTCTCTGCATTTGTTATGCTTCTTGTCTCTCTCAAAGGAAAGTGTCCTTCATCGTCTAGTATCATTGTTTTCAAAATGGTTTTTCATATGTTTTGTCATTTTTGTTTTTCATTAGTGGAGACAGGATGGTAAAACTGTTCCCCGTAATTTCATCTTGGGTAGAAGTCCAGCTTCCCCTTTTTTCAATCCAACAAATTCATAGAGTCTAAAGTTTGACTTTTTAACTATACAGAAAATTTTTCTCTCATGTCAGTTCTTGGATCCTGTAAATCCCACCCAAGGACCACTTGAAGGGGGTCTATGAACCCTAGATTAAGAGACTCTGCACAAGAAAAATCAAATATCATACAGAAATTTTGTATCCTAATTTTCACTAATCACAAATTGAAATTTATCATTTCATTCCATTATAAATATATAACATAAATCACAGTAATATTAACACACATGTAACTATCACCACTAAAATGTATAGATATTTTCATATCACTTAACATTTTTTGCCCTTCTGTGGAACATAGAGGTTGAAGTTTATAAGCCACATTCCCTATCTCTCTTCTTTCCTACTTAGGCCCCTTCCTCACATGGGGTCATTCAAATATAGTAAAAGTCTCTTTTTGTCGTCTGCTGCATTACCCAAAATTTTCTATGCACTGATTCTATTTAGGGATTGACCTGTTGAAACAATTTTATCAGCACTCTCATTAAATATATGGGAAAAACAAGACCTAGGTAACTTATTCAAGGTCTCACAAACCCTTCACAGGTTTTGATACCCACCCTATAAGTTTTCCCCCACACAATACTATATCTGTAATTTCTGAACCAGAGTTTGACCACTAAGTGAAAACTACTACGTAGTGACAATTTCACCCAGAAATTACATTTTAAGCAAGATAACATTAACTTACCACCAAGAGGTATCTAGAGATGAGAACCTTTGCTTCTTTGCATCAATGCCTAAAATTCTGAGTTTCCAAATAATAAGATTTCATTTACTTGGGCTTATAATAAATCAAATGTATAATTTATAGTGAATTAAGCTTACGTGATCAATTCTATACTAACTTCCCTGTATCTGAGGGAACTGGAAGAAATCCATCAAGATGGAATATGAAAATGAACATAAATTTGATATCACATAACACTCAGTTCTACCAAATGATGAACTAGAAAAATTATATATGTTTATAGAGAGAAACAGAATGCACATTTTCCAGTTTCTTCAAAAAAGTACAAGGTCTATCACTGCAGTTCTGATACCTTTAATGTTGAGAGGAGATTTCATCATGCCAGTGACCCAATCAGCTTCTTCAAGCCCACAACATCCATACCAGAACATGCTCATAATTTGGAAAAACAAAGGGATGTGAGCAATCAGAATTATAGCATTTGGACATGTCGTTAAATTTTTTAATACATCTCCAATGGAGCTGGAGAATATCATGCTAAGCGAAATAAGCCAAACCCAAAAAACCAAAGGCCAAATGTTTTCTCTAAGTGGATGCTGATCCATAAAGGGCATGGGAAATAGGGAAGAATGGAAGAACTTTGGATTTGGCAGAGGGGAATGGGTGTGGGGATGGTGAATGAGATGGACATTATTACCCTATATACATGTATGATTACATGAGCGGTGTGATTCTGCACCATGTGCAGCCAGAAGAATAAGAAGTTGTGCTCCAATTGTGTACAGTGTGTCAAAATGCATTCGACCACCATGCATAACTAATTAAAACAAAATTTTTAAAAATTAAAAAAGAAAAAAATAAAAAAAATAAGTGTTAATACATTCATCCTCACTGATCTTCATGGGGGGTCTGTGAAGGAGAAAAAGATGTATTCTATTTTTAAAAGTGGGACTGGATTAAGTTTTTGTTAGAGAAATCCTATTTTTCTATGGACTCTTATTATTGATTCAGTGATACATTTTGCAGGGAGAAAGCCCAAGTGTACATATTAGAAAATATAGGTGGGGAGGGGGCCACAGAAGTAGATAGACCCAGGGCCCCCCTGCAGGATCACAGGCTAATGATGCACTTAAGGTCTTTGAAGCACCTGGTTTCAATAGAAACTTGCCAGGCTGGGTTTTATTCCCCCAGTTAGGCTTCCTGCTGCTCCACCATCCCTTTCAAAGCTCTAAAGTTTGAGCCAAACCTGGTGACCTACAACTTCAGGTTTCCAGCTTCCAGTACAGCATTTTCCTCCAGCTCAGTCAGGCTTATAATCTACTGCTGCTTATCAATTTATCCCACTCTGGAAATTTCTAAAGAGGCTACAGTACAGAAGGAAATGGTGAGGAGTATTACTGAGTACTTACTGCATAACTGGCACTGGCTCAGAACTCATACTGGTTATCTCTTCTAATATTCACAGTACTGGCAGGTAAATATTACTTGAGTGTGTTCTAGATAAAGAGCTGAACACTCAAGTAAGTTACGTAATTTCCCAAATGTCAAGGAACAGTGTGGCAAAACAGGATCAAGATCCATTCGCCTCTAAAGACTACAATTTGTTTTTTCCCTCTCACAGTTACTTGAATGCCAGCATCCAAAGCAATAGATAATCCACACAGAATTCAAGGTCTCTACCTCCAGTGAATGTCGGCAAATATGTGCACCTCAGAAATTAAATCTGATCAACTGGGGTTGGAATGATTTACTATCTGAGGGTAAAGAAACTTTCTGACTGGAACTTTAAAGGATGTCAAAGATTCATGGAGAAGACACTTAAGAAAAACTTTACATAAATCAGAGCCCATAAAACTATTCTCATATGTCCATTAAGGAATACAGAATCATATTTTGAAATATGATTTGACTCAATCTTACACATTTCAGTTACAGGCAGGATAAATTCATCTATTTATATTATTTGGCCCCTCCATTGACACTAGAAGATTGGAGCAGGAAGGAATCATCCAAATTCTGCTGTATGATATCATAGTTTTGCTTCTTGCCCTAATCCTTTCCACTACTGCTGGCTACTTTGACCTGGACACCAGAGGAACACTGTCCACAGGCTGCATGTATAAGCATGTCCAATGTGTCATCCTTGAAGCAAAGGAGGACAGTAAAACACTCTGCTTCTGAGAGGCCCCTCAGTTCCCAACATCCTCTCCATGCCCAACGAACAAGGAGAGGGTCTGGGCCAGAATGACTACAGAAAACTTACCTTAAAGGACTCGACTTTCTCTCACGCACACTGTCAATAGGAAAAGCTAATGGTATCTGAAGGAAGTTGCTTTTTGCACATAGGCCACCTGTTAGGGAACAGGTGGTCCTTGGGATTCTGGTCATGCAAGCAAACTAAGCAAGCTAATGCTGGAGATGTCACTGCTTCTGTAACCTAACATATAAAACCCCTCCCTTTGTGGCTGCTGGCAAGGAACCGAGGCACTGAGAAAAGAATACAAATCACCAATCCAGCTGGCTGCCACTAGACAAAATGCCATGAGGGAGAGGGGCCATTGCTCAGCCAAGTAATATGAGGGCCATGGGCTATCTGCTCTGCCTATCACCACTGGACCTTCCTCACAAACATTTTTAAACAAAGCCTTCTGCCTGGTATGTCATCTCTAGATATTTTCTTTGTCTCTTGTCAACCTATCCCACTTTCCCTGTTATGGACCTGACATCCACATGAATGAGGAATTCATTTTTATTGGTTTATTTTTTATATTTACCTGGGAAATAATATTCTATACCTAATACAAGTTCTAAAAGCAAGATGATTTTTAAGCAAAAAGTACCTCTTTATGACTAAAGAGGTTGCACAAATAATAATTTCATTATGGTCCAAAATTAAATTTTAAAAGGGAAAAAAATTAAAAGCCAATCTACAAAGTTACTCTCATTGAGGGAATAATGTCTACCCTCTGGCCATTTTGAAAGTGAACCAGACCCTTTTCTAGCCACCCAAGCCTCTCCTTGCCTCATTCTATGCATTAGGAATTCTGTGAATGATTGTTCATGGTTCACAGGGGGTTCGATCACAGAAAAGTAGTTGTTGATCTTTGGATGCCTGCAGGCCTGCAATCTGTGCTACAAGTTTATCCCTCCTAGAAAAAAAATAATAATAGAAAACGGGGAGGGGGTGAGGAAGGAAGGAGGAGACAAGAGGATGGAACCAGTACAAGCATCTGTAATAAGCTAATTGGACCCTTGTGGGCCACCCAGCAGGCACAAAATTAAAACAAACAGAGCTTCCCATCGTGCACTTTCAGGACTGCAGCCACGCAGGGTCCATCAGTTTTTCCCTTGCCTCCTCCCTTGACCTTCATTTTTAAAGAACTTAATTATGGGTCTTGCTAAAGGATCACAAGCCAGTTTTTATCTGAAAGGAATAAGCTATTTTGCCTCCAAACTAGAGACACTGATAGAAGTTGGTAATTAGTATGACTTGTTAATGGAGTTTGGCTGTGATTAAGCAGTGATTGAGTGTGAGTTTGGTGCCTGTCAGTGGGTAAGCCTGGGAGGGTGAGAGATGTTTAATGAGACACCTGTTGTTGGGGCCCGCTGGGGTTTGTTGCAGCTGATTGGCACTTGGATGCAGTGTGCTCTGTGACAGGGGGCTGGGCTCAGCTTGGCAGGTGGTTGGCATCACAGAGAGCCCTCTGCTCCCTCTTAGTCAGTGCTGGCTGCGTTTCCTGGGCTGCCTGTCCATGACTGCAGTCACATGTTCCCAAGTGATCTGGGCTGACTACTGTCCTGTTCTAACTCCCTTTAGGCTCTGCACCCACCCTGGGGGAGGAAGATCTCCAAGTCCCCTGATCCCTATCAAGCCCTGGGCTCTCTTCCCCTCATCCAGTTCCTCCTGTCCACAGGGTATAGATGAGGAAATTGAGATCTGGTAAATTAAGTAGTATGTCCAAGTCCACAGAGCTGACTCCAGGCCCAAATGTACCATGCTCAAGGACAACACCCCTCAAAACTTTAGAAAGGGTCTTGGGGAGCATGATAAAGTGCAGAGTCTGGTGTGTAGTTCTAGAGTGGAACCTAAAACACAGCTTCATCAAGGCTTCCAGGTGGTACTCATGCTGCATGGCCAGGACCATACCTGAAATACAAGTGTATAGGAGGTTTTCTTATATTTGAATCAAACAGAAAACCTTAAGATAACATAGCTGCAGGCCATTTCAACTTTATGTTTAAGACCATATCATGCTTTTTAGGGAAGACAAACAAAAAATAAATATATTCTCTGCCTAAAAAATGGAGCCTGATGTTAAAGATGTTCCAGAACTCTCTAAGCATGTATAGAAGAATGCTGGTGGAAGCAGAGTAAAAAAAGAGGGGAAACCTGGAAATTTACAGAAGACCCACACTCCACCTTCATGCACCGGAAGAACATTTCCAGGAGGAGAAACAAACAAATAAACAGGAGTTTGGTCTCAGGATGCAACTCTGTCACAGTGCTAGGGACACAGCTTCAAACCATCACCCTCATGCCCAACCCTGCTCCCACCTGCTGGAGCCCTGTCCAAATCCATCTAACAAACCACACCCTGTCAAGATTAGTGACCAGGACCCTAGGAGAGAATAGTCTTTTGTTCTCTTGGACTAAGTGTTGAGTCAAAACACAGGCTGGAAGTCACAAAGGGCCCATGATGGCCACCTGGTTCAGGAAAGGTTCAGGGGGAAGGGTCAGGGCTCCACCCTGACCTTCACCATGATTCAGCTTATAATTCATGTCAATTTCCCCCAATATTCAAATAAAGTTTTTCTGAACTAAGAAGAAAAAAAAAAAAAAAAAAAAAAACACAGCATCCACAAAAGTTTAGAACTAATTTAGATAAACTTTGTAGAACATAGAAATACCTGAAGAACAGAACAATATCCGATATCTTCAGAACCCAACATTTAATGAAAAACAGATAACATGATTTGGACATATTCTAATTTTAAAAATATGCTATGTCTTAAATCCTATAGATTACTGATTTTTTTTCCTGATTTTTGCAGAAAACCATGACATTTCTTGACTTCACTGATGGGAAGAAATTTGAACTGAAAGATATATAGGCATATGTCAAGGTATATTTTCCTTATATTTAAGGCTCAGTCTATTCATTTATTTTTCTAGAGAAATAAAATATTTAGATGGTATAGGCAATTTTATTTTGAATATGAGAAAATATTTTCATAATTATCCACAGTTGGACCTGATGAAAGACAGAATGAACATGTAAGTTCTTTAAATGTTTTCATGTGTAGACACTTTCTTTACATCTTTCTCATGCCATTGTAGAATAAAGTGACTTTCGGATTGTTCACACCACATTTAACATTTACCAAAAAAACTATGCCCTTAGACTTCTAGAAGGATATAGAGGTTTCAGACTGTTCTCTCAATAGAAATTCAGTATATATATTTTCCATGTGAAAATGAGGATAAGGGACAGTCACATGCCAGAAGTTTATAGGAAATGTAGTTAAGGCTTATGGGAAATTTTTTTAACTGTTAAAACTTTCAAGTCCCAAAAGGTGCTACATCTCAAGGATTCATATGAGAAAGGAATGTGCAAGACGCTCTATGGTGGAGTAGATAAACAGCAGATCTGAAAACAGATGGATCTGGCAGGAGGCCTGGTTCTGCCAACTCATGGCTGTGTAGCCTGGGACCAGTGGCATAACTTCTTTGAGCCTCAGTTTCTCCATGCATAAATTAGAAGTGATAACATCATTGAAAACAAGAAAAACCTAAGTAACCCTCTAACTTCACTTGATTTTAGTTACCTGCCTTTGGTTGACTTTTAAATCATTAATTTTGGAGGTCATACTGGGCAATACATTATCAGTCTCCCACCAACTTTGATATAGATAACCCCTCTGAAAGATGGGTCATGATGTAATGGTTACTTGGCTTGAAGACTACTTTCGTAGAAATCACTGACTCTTCACTTGGCCCTCTGTGACTGTCCAATAGGTAACAACTTGATATCAGGAGGCCACGCTCAGATTATGCTAACATCAACATTTTATGAACATGCATTTCAAGAAGAGCCACAAAGATGGATTATGTATATGAAGACCATTGATTAGTTCACCTCCAATCATCCTTTGTCCCTGTTTTTTTTAATCCCTGAAAAATCCCCAAACCCTATCCTGGGGGAGGAAGATCTGAGAGTTGGGTCTCCCACCTTTATGCTTGTTGTCTTGTTTGCAAATCTGGTTGTTTCATTGATTGTCATACTGTATAGCAGGCAAACCAGGCCTGGTCTGTTGACATTATATTGAAACACTGTTGTGATCAGTGGCCATAAAGTATGAAAAGTTCCTGTCGTATGTCAGATACCTGATGAAAACCAAAGTGGGTTTAACTTGCTCATTGTTTAGTCAAGAACATTTCCCACATGGTGCATCCTATTAACCTGTTAAATTCCCTCCACCCCCAACAGGAGCAATTTAGGGTATATCTGTTTAGCTACTTCGCACCACACAGGTGGACTTAATAAAAGCCCATCAGGGTGATCACACCTCTCACCTGGACTATCGTCATAGACTTCTAACTAAACAGTCACCTTGATGTGACTCTTGCATACCTCCACCACAACTGTCTGTTATCTACATGGAAGTCAAAGTGATCCTTTTAAAATGTAAGTCAAATCGAGACACTCTGATTTACATTATACTGAGTGACAACCAAAGGTCCTGCCATTCATTGCCCCACTAACCACATTCTTCCACTCACCTGTCTGCCACCATGAGTGGTACTTTGGTCCCCAACGTTCCCCATCCATTCCCCAGTCACATTGCCCTTGCTGTTTCCCTAACTTACAATGGTCTTTCCCCAGAACTCAGCTCACATCCCATCCATTCTCTGCTCAAATGAGAGCCATATGCAGACTATCCTACATACATTTGCAATCCTCCTACACCTCCCTTACCTTGCCTTATAGTCCCCTTAGCACTCATCAGCTCTAACACATAATATTTAGTTATTCCAAAGCATTAATATCTTTCTTCCTCTGACAAAGGTAAGGGCTTTGTTTTGTTCCCTACTGAATCCCTGTTACCCAAAAACATTACCTGAATTTGAAAACTGATGAATACATGGATAAATGAATAACAAACTGTGGGCTCTGCATGACTATTGGTTGAATGACTGAATGGAATCAGTTTTTCTAATAAGGTCTCTCTGTGAAGTAAAAATCAACCTCCTAAAGAGAAGGGCATCTATGGCTACAGAATATCCCAGTGAGAAAGTATCAAAAAGATTCAGACAGATGAGAAAAATTGAAGTCTGGAGAAGAAAATGATCAGGGGTAAGAAAAACTTAAACCCAGAGCTCCTTGTCTTGTCCCTTGCTGCCTCTCCTATCAGCCTGGATGCCCCCAAAAGATGGTGGAAGAGAGTCAGAGTCCAAAAAGTATTGGGCATGTGACTCTCTGAAGCCTATTTTGGTGAATGTCACAGATTTCCCTACGCATCCCATAAGGAAGAGGCAATAGCTCCTTTTGCCCTACACCAGAAGAATAAAAGTTGATGACCCTGGAGCAATTCCCAGTTTAAAAAAAAAAAAAGCCTCCAAGAAAAAGTCACCATGTGTTGAGTGCCTGCTGTTCTTTGGGCACTGCTCAGTGGAGCTTCCTTCCTGACTTTGGTATGCAGTGGTCCCTGATCCTATTGAGACCCCCAGTCATTATCCTGACATTCAGCACATGCAGGATGCCTCTGCTAGTGTTTACCCCACTCCAATTTTACATACAGGAGTTGCAGGTCAAAAGGGTGCAAAACCCAGAGCACCTAGACTAAAGGACATTGTTGCACAAAAACTAATCCAAAAGAAGTAAAATATCTCTCCTTCCCCACTGGTAAGAAGCCTCCACCACTGAAGAACATATGCAGATGCAGGCTTCCTTGGGAATCCATGGAGGTTACTCCTACAATGAACTTGGAGTCAAGATGGATAAAGCCTGAAAATAGAGTTGGGATGTAAAAAAGGAAGTCCCTGCTATAGGTTGGTGGGTTTAAGAACTGTCAGAGGCATGCAGAAGAGGGTCAATAGAGTGTGAACAATGCAAGGAAAGAGCCAGCCAGATGAGTCCCAATGTAGTATATAGACTCACAGCTGTGACCTGAAAAGCCTGTCAGGTCATTTCAAGTAACTAAATGCTCAGTGTCTGTCATAACACTTATAATAACAACATTATAATTGCATTTTCTAGTTCACATTCCAGAGTTGGGATTTGGTCATTCTTATCTCTTCATCTTCCAAATGTTCCAAGTGAAAAAAAAAAAAAAATCCTTCAGGTTTTCATTTCTAAGAGTTATTCATGACTGATGGCTATTTACTGTCTGTATAATCGAGATCCCAGTACAGTTCCTGAAATTGGTAGAACCAGAACTTTCAGGATGTGACTTAAATATGTCTATCAAGGAGTATACACATTACATTATAGTACAGTAAAATTTGCTAGGCATCATTTATGTCACCTAATTTAATCCAGACTGGTAGGCATGATTCTCTGCATTTTTACAGATGAAAATAGTTGGAGAAAATAGGAAGCCATATTAATCAGTTAGAGTCATTTTAACAAAACATCACAGATTGGGTGGTTTAAAAAATAGAGATTCTTACAGTTCAGGAGGCTGGAAGTCCAAGATCAAGGCATTGGATGTCTGCAGCCTCTCTCCTTGGCTTGCATATGACTGTCTTCCCCTTGTCTTCTCAATGCTCTTATCACTATGCACATGTCTCTGATGTTTCTATATGTGTCCAAAGTTCCTCTTACAAGGATATCAGTTAAATAGGATAAGGGCCCACCTTAACAGCTTCATTTCAACTTAATCCTGTCCAATGCATGCATATGTTGAGGTACTAGGGGTAGGGCTGCACAGTATTTGCAATAAATTTAGAAGGCAGAGGACACAATTCAACTCATAATAGTGAGACACACTCTGGTTTGTCTGGGACACTTGGTCTAAGCCCAATGTCCCAATGTAATTATTAGATGTACTCTTTCTCAATTTCTCCCCAAACTCTTCTTGTTTGAATGGTCAATCCTATGCCCACTCTACTACAACAATAGGAGTAGTAAACCATCTCAAGAACAGAAGAGCAGATAGAGTTCAAACTCTATTCTATTCACCAAAACTTCCTGCTTACTACTACCCCTCAAATACTTCCTTTGAACAAATATGTGCACCACCTTGGGGAATCCATGCTTACCTGGCACTTTACAGGCAGGAGACACGTCTGCCCACTTTGCTTCTTGCCAATTTCAGAATGAAGAGTAGCTTAGTTGAGTGAATGGGAACAGACTGGTCCTCTTCTTTCAATTCTCGTTTTAGGTTTAACATATCACATTTTATTACACCCTCTTGTTCAAAAATTAAAAACAAAAGGAAATGCCTACATCCAGGAGGATGCCTTGAAAGTATCTGCTGGATCTTGTGGATTCTCCAGCCTGAGCTGGTGCCAGGCTTCTGTCATTGTTTATTCTCCCCGCTGGAAGGCCCAGCAGCATATGGCGCCTCCCTCACCTCTTCAATGTCTTCCATGTCACATGCAGGGAGACTCCCCTCTCCTGGGGTGTATGTGCCAGGCCCCTCACTGGGACTGATACTGTATCATCTGACAGATTACAGAGCTAGGCTCTGCCTCTGCTGAGAGTCAGCTTAGTCTTTTAACAGTTCATTCAGTGGAGAAGGAATGATGGTGCCCCATCACTAGTAATGGGATCAATTTCATACAGAGGAGGAGGAGGAAGAACAACTCTTCCAAAACCCCATAGGCAGTCCAAATTTGATGACTTGACTTAGTCTATCCCAACTTATCATGATAAAAAAATATATAATAACTTCCGAATGGTGAGTACTTACCATGTTCTTGGCTTTGTGCCAAAATCTTTAAAAACTATATTTTAATAAAACCATGTAAACCTAAGGGTTGATTTGGATGCAGTGAGCAACAAATTTGAATTCAGGTCTTCCTGTACCTCTGTAGTAATTGCTGTCATGTTCCTCTTCCACTTTGTTTTGCAACCACTGTTAGAGCAAGCTTCCTAAAATGCATATAAATGCACATTAAACATTAATTAAAATTAAAGTGACTTCTGCATTAAAAAAATCATGAACTTCTTATGCTTCCAAAGAATCCTTCTCACACAAAACATTAATAAATGTTCTACCCCAACCTTTCTCCATTTTGGTCATTAGTGTTGGAGATATGGGGTTATATTGGAAATTTTAGGTTCTTTAGTGCAGGACTTCTCCAAGTCTTCAGAAAGTTCAGAAAATCTCCACAGGAACACAGCATATAGTGTTTCCCAGACACCTTTCTCAGAAAACCTCATGAAATCTGGTCACTTGGACAACACCCTCCAGGGAACACTGCCTTCTTATTGTCTCAAGTTTCCATCTGGACTTCCATGCCCTGCCTAATCATTTCTTCCTTGTTGTGCAGCATGAACATTTCTCTTCCAAATGGATAGTGGGAACCTGCCTCAAATGCTGGCCCAAACTGAAGATCAACCCCTTCTTCCTCCTTAACTCCAACTCTTAGGCCAAAGCTTACCCTCTACCTTCTTAGATGGCAACATCCCTTCCACTGATGCAATTCATTCCAGCTATCCAGTAAGCACCTGGCCCCTGCTCTAATTGTATGCAAAGCACGTATTAATTTTTAAAAATGCTCAGGATGGTTTCGTTTTAACACTGAAATGGTTTTTTGTTCACTAATCTTAACCTCATCAACTAGATCGCAAGCCTCATGTAGGATTTTTTTTTTTTTCTGCCCTTATTTAAACCAACAGCATCTGACACTAAACTGGGACCACAACTCACCAGTCTGGCCACAACCTTCCTTGTCATTCTGGCCTTCCTATAGAACAACCAGTATTCCAAGTTGCCTGAGACTTTTGGTGGTCTTAGTACTGAAAGTTCCACCGCAAAGGAACCCACTCAGTGACAGGAAACCAGGACAATTTGACCTACCCAGCCCAAGAATAGATTAGAATTTTATATTATAAATATTTATCCTGTGTCTGAAAAGCCTTCACCCCATGGTTGACCATTCAAGGCCAGGTTCAAATATGCATCCCCTCATGAAAAACTTCCTTATAACACTCCTGATGTGATACCTCTCTCCTGATGAGTCTAGCCAAGTCACATGGCCTGGAATCATAGCTAACCAACCACTGACCCACGGTTTTATTCTCAGTATAGCTGCTACCCCTCTGGATGATAGATTGATTGATTTTGCAGTACTTGGAATTGAACCCAGGGCATCAAACATGCAAGGTAAATGCTTGTTCTACTACTAAACTACATGCCCAACCCCTTTTAAAATTTCATTTTGAGACAGGTATTGCTAGATTGTGCAGTCTAGCCTCAAACTTTCAATCCTCCTGCCTCAACCTCCCCAGGAGATTGCAGATACACTCTGAATGATTCTTAAAGGCAAGACGCTTGAAATGTACATACCCGTTTCCCCTGAAGGCCCAGAACCACAGGTTCATCACATGAGCAGGCACTCAACTGGCTTCTGATGATGGATTGAATGGTTCTGACCCTCAGGTCCAGTAGAGAAGCCCTGTACAATGGAGATTTCAGAACTGACTATACTCATTCCACTACAGCTGAAAAATCTCAGCAAATAGCACTGAAATCTTCAACTAATAGAGCAGAAAGCTTCTCTGAGCAATGGCTGGGGCTGTGTATACCCATTAGATGTGCCTTAGTACCCCCCCACCCCGAGAGACAGGCCTCATGCTTTGCTGATATATGCAGGAAGGGGTATGCCACAAAGCAGAGTGCCTCCTGGGAATGGAGAGATAGTTATCATACAACTATGCTAGGTCATTCAGAATAGTTATCATTACAAATCCTGCCTGGGAAATTGCAGAGGCCCTATTTTAAAAATGAATATAAAGTTGAAAAGGAATTTTGACAAGTCAGATTCACCAAAGTCAAAGTAGGCCATCCTGACTTAAGCTGTCAATAAGGTGTTAGGGAAGATACTGGAAGATTAACACCTTTTCAGGGTGACCCAGCTGTTCTCTTGAAGGTGATAACTTGCAATCAGGCACAGGATGGGGAACAAAGAGGAAGGGGGAGGTAGTGGGGAGCTTTCAAATACAAGCATCCATGGAGTTCCTACTTTTTTTTATGACATATTTTTAAATCTCAGTAGCATTTTCAACCTTTATCAACTACAAGAAAGTAAAATTTTCATTAGTTATTCTCCTCCTGTTACATTATATTACACCGATTTGGGGGAAGCTGCTGTATAAGGAGACCCTCTCTAGATAAAGAGAGAATTTTTTTCTTCATATATATATAATACATAACTATATTAATTCTTTTTATTGTCTATATTAAACTTATTATAAATTTATCTGTTATACATTAATTTAAATATGTATATATTATAAAACTACATAAAAATTTGTACTTTTGTATATATGGTATATGCATTGAATACTATTTTTGAGTATTTATGTGCATATATAAATTTTGTATAATTGGTGGAAACCAGTTCCCATCCAAATACATTCTGTTTCATTACCAAGGAATAAGTGTGCCATAAAGGAAAAAGCCATGGTAGCCACTGTGCCCATCCTGCACATCCAAAGATGAAGTCCCTCTAAAGTCACAGGCAAATTGAACTAGTCAAATGCTCAAGGGTCGGGCTTCTCACAAGCCAACTAAAAAATGCATTAAAAGGAAGGACTTGTATTTCCAGGATCCAGCTGTATTTTAGCTACTTGGAGGTCCAGCAAATACAATAGACTGTCATGTCACTTTTAGAGTTTGCATGAAAATAGAGTCCAGTACGGGGCATCTGCTTTCCAAATGTTTAGCTGCACAGTGCCCTTCAGAATTCAGTATCAGTGTTTCTCCAGTTTTTAACATCTCTATCAAAAGTCTTTTGTTTGAAGCTCCACGTATTCTGCTGTGTTCCCCTCTTCATACACCTGACCTCCCAGGAAGTGACCGTTTAACATGCCCTCACTGAACAATACAGAACCTTACCCAGGAAACCTGCAGACTTGAAGAAAACTCTCCCTGGTCTAAAACACTCCTGACTGAAAACTGGAAAACTTATTTTTTTTTAATATTTGGTGATACATAACAAAAAACAGGGAAGATAAGGAAAAATTGAAGGAAAAGAAGATCAGAATAAGCAACACAAGCAGTAAATATGCCATGATCTGTCTTATAATTCTTTCTAGAACTTTTATTACCAGATGTTTTAAATGAGCACTTATTAAGTCAAATAGAATCTGCATCTTCCCTTGGGCACAGCTAAGAATGCATTTCTGCACTTCCAAAAATATTTACATAGTCTTATAGTTAGTTAATCATTAGGTAGTATTAATAGTTCTGAAATATAAAGTAAGGGTCAACCAGATATTTTTATATAGGAAGAAGAATATTAAAATGCTTAATAAACAAAGAGTTAAAATATTACTGGATTCTAGCCCCTAGCTCTGCTAGAGGCTAACTTCTGGAATATAAGCAATCAAGTCATCTTCTGAAGAATCAATTTTCATACCAGCACATCGAAGGAGGTAGACTAAATTAGCCTTAAGATCCCTTACACCCCTCACAGACCACTGCTCTAAAAAAAAGAAAAACAGGAATAAGTTAATTAGGATTAATTACCATATTATTTTCTCTTATAGACTTCACATCTTGGAACAAGAGAATTAAATTTCTAATTAGAAAGAAGTAAATATCCATTGTAGGAAAGCAGAAAATAATGTCAACCCTTTTCCCCTAAAAAAAAAAAAAAAAAAAAAAGCCCTAAAATCCTAGTCCTCCACAATAACCTTTCTCTGCACTGTGGGGTTTATCTTTAGAATATGTTCTATACAAGCATATGAACTATAAATATACACATATATACATATATCAATGAGATACTATATCTCAGTTTTAAGGTTCATTGTACAGCTGGTGAGAAGTATTAATTGGTATAACTCTTCTAGGTTAATTTATGTATCCAAAGTCCTAGAATTACATGTGGCAATCACACTTAGATCTGGCAATTGCAGTGCTAACAAAGTAATTGAGTGAAGTATATACAATGTGTGTAAAATATTCACCAAAGCACTATTTAGACTTAGTTAATAAAGTGGAAACAAACTAAATGTCCACAATTCAGGGTCCTGTCAGCCAAATTGTAGGGGTACATTCAAAAAATGGACTACAGAGGTGCCTTTAATAACAATCCCCTGTGTATTCACAAATATGAGAAACTCTGTGAGACCAGTATTTGAAACATTTCCTCCAACAACCGCAGGTAAGGGAGCTCACTGAGCCGCTTTCTTTAGAAAGCCACAATAAAGCTGGGGGGATGGCACAGCCCCGATCTGGGCTGCTGACAGCAATCCCGGGCTCTCCATATGCTCTGCAGCATCCAGAAATGGCAGGCTAACATTTCCCTCCTGCTGGCACTGGTGGGCTTGCTGCAACTGTCACTGTCTGTCCTCACTCTGCTCCATCTCCCAAACCCTTTGCCCACTCCTACCAAAGGTGGAGAGTCACATTCTTGAGGCTAAAAATGTAACCACCTGTTGGGTGGCCCTCTTACACCCCAAAGTGTCAGGAACCTTCCTTCCTCTGGGGAGGGGCAGGATGGATGCAGGAGGAGGGGCAGAAGGCAGAGGCAGCAGGCACAGCAGGGGAGGTGTGGGAGTGCACAGGGACATCCAGCAGAGAGAAGAAGGGTCACAGAAAGAAAGGAACCAAAAGAGAAGGTTCAGGGTTAGGGCAGGAAATGGAAGTAGTACTTATAAATAACCGCGAAGAGCAGGAAAAGAAGATGTGTCTTTTTTGTGTGTATCTTCTCTTTGATAATGCAACAGTGCATTATCATGAAGGAAACCCAGGTACAGTCAACCAGGAGCTGAACTGTTGGCTATACCGGGGAATGAAAAGGTTTCCTTCCTTCACTTACTCTCTTCCCTTCCTTCTCCATTGTCCCTTTGTGATTCTCCAGATCCATTTACACCCTCCCATTGTTTTTGTTTGTTTGTGTTCATAGATGTGCTAACTCTCCCAAAGACTTGAAGTAGAGTTAAAAAGATGAGAACCTAGATGAGAAAAGAGGGAGGTGGGACACCTGAACAGGCTGAGGATGCATACAGTGATTCACCTAGTATCACCTTTTTCTTCAGCCTGCTAATCTTTGACATGGATGATTGCAGACTAAGAGCCCATGAAGGTGCCCTACTGTCACTTATTCATCCTCTAGTCACATCTTGTCAATATTGGGTGCTGTCTGCTTGACTTCATAACTTTATTGTTCTGGTACCCCCTCACTAACTTGATGTACCTGCCAATTCTGGGCTCTCAATTATCCCCTTTCTCACGATGATTTGAAATCACACTCAATAGCCAGGTAAACTCATCCAACTTCTTTTCTAAGATGAAGCATAGTTTTCCTCAACATCTCTATATTTTCCAAATGTGATATCTCTTTTTGCATTTAAGTGGGATAATTAAATATTAGTTGATATTAAATATTAGTTGACTTCTAATCAATGGATACAATCTGACATGCAATCAAAAAAATAAAAAGCCTGTCCCCAGCATCCTCCTTGGCAGCCTACTAGAGCCTGTAACTCACCATCATGTATTCTTCTGTATCTAGACACCATGGACCATGGGGAGAGGCTGCTTTTGTGGGTCTGATGCTTCCATGTTGTCCCTTGCCTTCCAAGGATCCTGGTTTCTTAATGGAGGTGATAAAATAGAGAAGGAAAATCCTGGTGCAGCGCAGCACAAATCTAATGAAGAATGTAAATGACCACATTTTCCTAGTGATGGGGAAACTGGGGAGTTCACTCTAAGATGGAAGAAAATCTTTTAATTAAGAACCTACTATGTGCCAACAATTATGTTGGATGCCTCACGATCAGCTCACTGGGAACCTTTATCTCACCAGGTACTGAAGACACAGATCCTGTCCCCAAACTATTCTATTTTACTACATAGGCTAACCATTCACATGATAATTGTATTGTGGAACCTGGCAAGCAACATCTGCAAGAGTTTAGTTAAATCAGACTCAATACCAGAAAAGCATGAATTTATGAGAATAAAAATGATTTCTATTTATTCAGTGCCTACCACAAGCCAGACTTTATGTCAGTCTTTTTAAAACCCCAGGCTGCAAATATTCAGATTGAATTCACAGATGACAATGAGCTATGAGATTTAGAATGATGATCCAGTACACTAGAATTTGGCCATGTCTTCGGCCTCATCAAAGGTGTTCAATGAAAAAGGTAAATCAAATGGCTTTTAAAATCAGTGATCCATTGACATATATGATGCCTACTTATTAACTCCAGTTATTAATTCTCATTTTCAGAACATTCTAGATGAAGTGGAGTTTAATAACACCAAACAACAATAATTAGTCTTATTGGTTTAAAGATCCTCCACTCTACAATGTAATTAATACTAAGTAATATTTTAATGTAATTGATATTTAAAACATAACATAAATTTCTAGTATTAGTTGTGATATTTAAAGTTTGTGGATAATGCACTAAGCACATTCTATAAATCATCTCATTTAGTAACCTGGACAGCCAGCTTCTCCAGGTTCTCGGAACGGAACTGGCCCGCTAGGGAGAGCCTGTCTGAACAGAGCACGCTCCGAGTCCCGGAGCCGCTGCAGTGCAGTGTACTCCTGCAAAGAACCAGCGGAGAGGCTCGATCTGCAGTCAGTCTCAGGGATAAGGTCAGGGCAGCCGGAGACCTCTTCAGGCGGCTCTGCCCACTCCGGCTGCGGGCTCTCTTCACGGGGCGATCCAAGATGGCGGCCTAGAGGGAGACTGCACCCCCGGTCGCTCCAGAACCCAGGAGTTAAGAAGGGGAGGAATTGAGAGACTCGGACTGAAGTGGAGCCACGGGTGAGTCTGCCCACTGGGTAAAGCTCGGCCCGGGTGGCAGGCCCAGATAGAGGTGGCTTATCGGAGCCGGGCAGGGCAGCTAGAGTCATCCACAGGCAGTCCTGCGCACTCCGGCCCCGCCCACACAGCCAGCTTCTCCAGGTTCTCGGAACGGAACTGGCCCGCTAGTGAGAGCCTGTCTGAACAGAGCACGCTCCGAGTCCCGGAGCCGCTGCAGTGCAGTGTACTCCTGCAAAGAACCAGCGGAGAGGCTCGATCTGCAGTCAGTCTCAGGGATAAGGTCAGGGCAGCCGGAGACCTCTTCAGGCGGCTCTGCCCACTCCGGCCGCGGGCTCTCTTCACGGGGCGATCCAAGATGGCGGCCTAGAGGGAGACTGCACCCCCGGTCGCTCCAGAACCCAGGAGTTAAGAAGGGGAGGCATTGAGAGACTCGGACTGAAGTGGAGCCACGGGTGAGTCTGCCCACTGGGTAAAGCTCGGCCCGGGTGGCAGGCCCAGATAGAGGTGGCTTATCGGAGCCGGGCAGGGCAGCTAGAGTCATCCACAGGCAGTCCTGCGCACTCCGGCCCCGCCCACACAGCCAGCTTCTCCAGGTTCTCGGAACGGAACTGGCCCGCTAGGGAGAGCCTGTCTGAACAGAGCACGCTCCGAGTCCCAGAGCCGCTGCAGTGCAGTGTACTCCTGCAAAGAACCAGCGGAGAGGCTCGATCTGCAGTCAGTCTCAGGGATAAGGTCAGGGCAGCTGGAGACCTCTTCAGGCGGCTCTGCCCACTCCGGCCGCGGGCTCTCTTCACGGGGCGATCCAAGATGGCGGCCTAGAGGGAGACTGCACCCCCGGTCGCTCCAGAACCCAGGAGTTAAGAAGGGGAGGCATTGAGAGACTCGGACTGAAGTGGAGCCACGGGTGAGTCTGCCCACTGGGTAAAGCTCAGCCCGGGTGGCAGGCCCAGATAGAGGTGGCTTAGCAGAGCCGGGCAGGGCAGCTTGAGTCTTCCCAAGGTAGTCTTCCACACTCCGGCAGTGGGCTCTTCCCACACGGCCAGCTGCACGGTGCAGGCCCACAGTGAGAGCATTTCCGCACAGAGCCAGTTCCAAAACGTGGAACCAGTAGGGGGCTAGGGGCAGTATTCTTCGAATGAGCTGCTTTATCAGATTCCTCCAAGACATCAGGCTACTGAAGGCTGGGAGGTGATACACTGGAAATCTAGTGGGACACTATAAGCCAATAGTGGAAAACTGCAATATCTCAAGGTCCCATTGACAACTGACCATTATGAGAAAACAAGGGAAGAAAATGTCCCAAACAAACCTAGATACTACATCAATAAAACCCAATGACAGCAGAGCAGAAGAAATGACAGAAAGGGAGTTCAGAATGTACGTAATTAAAACGATCAGGGAAGCTAATGAGGAGATGAAAGAGCAAATGCATGCATTGAAGGAGGAGATGAAAGAGCAAATGCAGGCATTAAATGATCGCACCAATCAACAGTTAAAAGACCAAATACGGGAAGCAAGAGATCATTTCAATAAAGAGTTAGAGATACTGAAGAAAAACCAAACTGAAATCCTTGAAATGAAGGAAACAATAAACCAAGTTAAAAACTCCATAGAAAGCATAACCAATAGGATAGAACACCTGGAAGACAGAACCTCAGACATTGAAGACAAAATATTTAACCTTGAAAACAAAGTGGAACAAACAGAGAAGATGGTAAGAAATCATGAACAGAATCTCCAAGAACTATGGGATATCATGAAAAGGCCAAATTTGAGAATTATTGGGATTGAGGAAGGCTTAGAGAAACAAACCAAAGGAATGAACAATCTATTCAATGAAATAATAACAGAAAATTTCCCAAATCTGAAGAACGAAATGGAGAACCAAGTACAAGAGGCTTATAGAACTCCAAACATACAAAATTACAACAGACCCACACCAAGGCACATTATTATGAAAATACCTAACATACAAAATAAAGACAGAATTTTAAAGGCCGCGAGAGAAAAGAATCAAATTACATTCAGAGGGAAACCAATAAGAATATCAGCAGATTTTTCAATCCAGACCCTAAAAGCTAGAAGGGCCTGGAACAACATATACCAAGCCCTGAAAGAAAATGGATGCCAACCAAGAATCTTATACCCAGCAAAACTTACCTTCAAATTTGACGATGAAATAAGATCCTTCCATAATAAACAAAAGCTAAAGGAATTTACAAAAAGAAAGCCAGCATTACAGAACATTCTCAGCAAAATATTCCATGAGGAAGAGATGAAAAACAACGATGCAAATCAGCAACAGGAGGCGCTAGCCTAAAGGAATAGCCAAATAAAGGAGAAACCAAATCATGTCAAAACAAATATGAGTCAATTGACTGGGAATACAAATCATATCACAATAATAACCCTGAATGTTAATGGCCTGAATTCATCAATCAAAAGACACAGACTGGCAGATTGGATTAAAAAGAAAAATCCAACAATATGCTGCCTGCAAGAGACACATCTCATAGAAAGAGACACCCATAGACTAAAGGTGAAAGGATGGGGAAAAACATACCATGCACACGGACACAGCAAAAAAGCTGGAGTATCCATCCTCATCTCAGATAATGTGGACTTCAAACCAAAACTAGTCAGAAGGGATAAAGAAGGACATTACATGCTGCTTAAGGGAAGCATAAATCAGCAAGACATAACAATCATAAATATCTATGCCCCGAACATTGGCTCACCCACGTACGTCAACAAATCCTTCTCAATTCCAGAAATCAAATAGACCACAACACAATAATACTAGGTGATTTTAACACACCTCTCTCACCACTGGATAGATCGTCCAAACAAAAATTGAATAAAGAAACTATAGATCTCAACAACACAATCAGCAATTTAGACTTAACGGACATATATAGAATATACCATCCAACAAAGAATGAATACACTTTCTTCTCAGCAGCACATGGATCCTTCTCTAAAATAGACCATATTTTATGCCACAAAGCTACTGTTAGTAAATACAAGAAGATAGAGATACTACCTTGTACTCTATCAGATCATAATGGATTGAAATTAGAAATAAATGACAGAATAAAAAACAGAAACTTCTCCAATACCTGGAGACTAAATAATACACTATTATATGATGAATGGATAACAGAAGACATCAGGAGGGAAATAAAAAAATTCTTAGAAGTAAACGAGAACAAAGACACATCATATCAAAATCTCTGGGACACTATGAAAGCAGTACTTAGAGGAAGATTTATTTCATGGGGTGCATTCAAAAAAAGAAGTAGAAATCAACAAATAAACGAGTTAACACTACAGCTCAAAGCACTAGAAAAAGAAGAGCAGACCAATACCAAAAGTAGTAGAAGACAGGAAATAGTTAAAATCAGAGCCGAAATCAACGAAATCGAAACAAAAGAAACAATCGGAAAAATTAATAAAATAAATAGTTGGTTCTTTGAAAAAATAAATAAAATTGATAAACCCTTAGCCACACTAACAAAGAGAAAGAGGGAGAAAACTCAAATTACTAAAATTCGGAATGAACAAGGAAACATCACAACAGACACGAGTGAAATACAAAACATAATTAGAAGCTATTTCGAAAATCTATACTCCAACAAAACAGAAAACCTTGAAGACATCAACAAATTTCTAGAGACATATGAACTACCTAAACTGAACGAGGAGGACATACACAACTTAAATAAACCAATTTCAAGCAATGAAATAGAAGAGGTCATCAAAAGCCTACCAACAAAGAAAAGTCCAGGACCAGATGGGTTCTCAGCCGAGTTCTATAAAACCTTTAAAGAAGAGCTCATTCCAATACTCCTCAAACTATTCCATGAAATAGAAGAGGAGGGAACCCTACCAAACTCGTTCTATGAAGCCAATATCACCCTGATACCTAAACCAGACAGAGACACATCAAGGAAAGAAAATTTCAGACCAATATCCTTAATGAACATCGATGCAAAAATTCTCAACAAAATTTTAGCAAATCGCATACAAATATATATTAAAAAGATAGTGCACCACGATCAAGTGGGTTTTATC
The DNA here is from genome assembly GCF_902686445.1 of Sciurus carolinensis. Taxonomy (NCBI): domain Eukaryota; kingdom Metazoa; phylum Chordata; class Mammalia; order Rodentia; family Sciuridae; genus Sciurus; species Sciurus carolinensis. The sequence goes on from NC_062214.1 coordinate 65,664,792, forward strand.
CCAGGGATGCAAGGTTGGTTCAACATTCGGAAATCAATAAATGTCATTCACCATATCAACAGACTTAAAGTTAAGAATCACATGATTATTTCAATAGATGCAGAAAAAGCATTTGATAAAATACAGCATCCCTTCATGCTCAAAACACTAGAAAAAATTGGGGTAATGGGAACATTCCTAAACATTATAAAGGCCATCTACGCTAAGCCCATGGCTAATATCATTCTAAATGGTGAAAAACTGAAAGCGTTCCCCCTAAAAACTGGAACAAGGCAGGGATGCCCTCTTTCACCGCTTCTATTCAACATCGTCCTTGAGACTCTAGCCAGAGCAATCAGACAAACCAAAGAAATTAAAGGGATACGAATAGGAAAAGAAGAACTCAAACTATCCCTGTTCGCTGATGACATGATTATATATTTAGAGGAACCTGGAAATTCCACCAGAAAACTTTTAGAACTCATAAGTGAATTCAGTAAAGTAGCAGGTTACAAGATCAATGCTCATAAATCCAATGCATTTTTATACATAAGTGATGAATCTTCAGAAAGAGAAATTAGGAAAACTACCCCATTCACAATAGCATCGAAAAAAATAAAATACTTGGGAATCAATCTCACAAAAGAGGTGAAAGACCTCTACAATGAGAACTACAGAACACTAAAGAAAGAAATTCAAGAAAACCTTAGAAGATGGAAAGATCTCCCATGTTCCTGGATAGGCAGAATTAATATCGTCAAAATGGCTATACTACCTAAAGTTCTATACAGATTCAATGCAATTCCAATTAAAATCCCAATGATGTACCTCGCAGAAATAGAGCAAGCAATTATGAAATTCATCTGGAAGAATAAAAAACCTAGAATAGCTAAAGCAATCCTCAGTAGCAAGAGCGAAGCAGGGGGTATTGCAATACCAGATCTTCAACTCTACTACAAAGCAATAGTAACAAAAACGGCATGGTATTGGTACCAAAATAGACAGGTAGATCAATGGTACAGAATAGAGGACATGGACACAAACCCAAATAAATACAATTTTCTCATACTAGACAAAGGTTCCAACAATATGCAATGGAGAAAAGATAGCCTCTTCAACAAATGGTGCTGGGAAAACTGGAAAACTATATGCAATAGAATGAAACTAAACCCCTATCTCTCACCCTACACAAAACTCAACTCAAAATGGATCAAAGACCTCGGAATCAGACCAGAGACCCTGCATCTTATAGAAGAAAAAGTAGGTCCAAATCTTCAACTTGTTGGCTCAGGATCAGATTTCCTTAACAGGACTCCCATAGCACAAGAAATAAAAGCAAGAATAAACAACTGGGATAGATTCAAACTAAAAAGCTTTCTCTCAGCAAAGGAAACTATCAGAAATGTGAAGAGAGAGCCTACAGAGTGGGAGAATATCTTTGCCAACCATACCTCAGATAGAGCGCTAATTTCCAGAATCTATAAAGAACTCAAAAAACTCTACACGAAGAATACAAATAATCCAATCAACAAATGGACTAAGGAAATGAACAGACACTTCACAGAAGAAGATGTACAAGTAATCACCAGATATATGAAAAAATGTTCAACATCCCTAGTAATAAGGGAAATGCAAATCAAAACCACCCTAAGATTTCATCTCACCCCAATTAGAATGGCGATTATCAAGAATACAAGCAACAATAGGTGTTGGCGAGGATGTGGTGAAAAAGGAACACTCATACATTGCTGGTGGGGTTGCAAATTAGTGCAACCACTCTGGAAAGCAGTGTGGAGATTCCTCAGAAAGCTTGGAATGGAAACACCATTTGACCCAGCTATCCCACTCCTTGGCCTATACCCAAAGGACTTAAAATCAGCATACTACAGAGATACAGCCACATCAATGTTCATTGCTGCTCAATTCACCATAGCCAGATTGTGGAACCAACCTAGATGCCCTTCAGTTGATGAATGGATAAAGAAACTGTGGCATATTTATACAATGGAATATTACTCCGCAATGAAGAATGATAAAATTATGGCATTTGTAGGCAAATGGTCGAAATTGGAGAATATCATGCTAAGTGAGATAAGCCAATCTCAAAAAACTAAAGGACGAATGATCTCGCTGATAAGCGGATGAGGACATATAATGGGGGGTGGGACGGGCTAGCATTAGGTTTAGGGTTAGGTTTAGAGTTAGGCTAAGGAGAGCAGTAAGAATGAAGGAAAGAAGGACTGTGTAGAGGGAAAAGAGGGGTGGGAGGGGTGGGGGGGAGGGGAAAAAATATAATAAACATCATTACCCTATGTAAACGTAAAAAAAAAAAAAAAAAAAAAAAAAAAAAAAAAAAAAAAAATCATTTAGTAACCTGTATGGGATATTCTATTATTGGGCTTATTTTGCAATTATAGAAACTGAGGCACAGATAGATAATTTCATCTGCACACAGTTTAAATCTGGTGAGTGGCAAAAGTTACTAGAAGCTCCCAGTGTCCTAATGCATAATCAGGACATTTAGTTTTTAGTTGCTCCTTTTAATAAGTCAAACCCTCTAGGGTAGTTTTTCACTATATTGTAAATTAAAACCTAGTTGAACTCAATTTTTTTTTTTTATTTCTGATCACCAATAAGCAAAACTGCTCCATTTTCAGAGGGTTTCTGCAGAGAAGCGTTCATCTACCAAAATGCTTTCTTAATAACTACTAGTTTGTCTTTAAAGCACCAATGCTGACGTTAAGCAGGAGACCGCTTTGGGACCTGGCATCAGAGCCATTGCTTTAAACAGGTTGCGTGGCCCTGGTTTGGCGTCTGCCCTCGGTGCTGCCTGAAGGAGAGTCATGGAAACCCGGTCTGACAGGCTCCTGGGGAGCCTCCTCGCTGCCTGATGAAGACATCACAGACCAAATGGGACATTTAAACAGGGTTGGCTGCTTTGCATCCCTTAGAATGCAAATCTCTTTGTTCTGCCTCTGGGTTTACCTCCCTAGGAATCTGGAGGTGGCTCTGTTGCCAATGATTTGGATGTTTGCCCTTTTATTTCCAGACGCTGAAAAATGATTTAAATTGTGAAAATGTTTTAAGGTTCCCCAAATTTTTCCTCTGAAATTTGACATTTATTCTACCCCAAGGTGGGTCTTTTCCTATCTCCCCAGTCTGTCCTGTTCATTGATGGGTACCTCCAACTTGGTGTGGGTCACAAATCCCTGCTAAGGCTTTATCAGGCCCTAGGTGCAGAAACTTCCACATCTAGAAGCTAAATGGAGGACAAGGGATTCTGAAATTTCCCTGAAAGAATTTTTGCTAAATTTGAGACTCAAAATAAGAAAAATCTGAAATGTTTTCCCACTAAATTTCTCACCTGGAAAGATGTTGGAGCACATGACTATAACCCTCATCTCATAGTGAACATTTTTATGCTTGAATAGATTTATAAGACCCAGAAACCTGCATATTATTGTACGATTCCAGAGGTGGAAGATTTATCAAATGCTGGTGAAGGTTGAGAAGTTTTCCAAGAAAAGTCAGGCTAAGATTAAAAAAAAAAAAAAAGCAAAAAAAAAAAAAATTTTTTTTAAATAAAAATAGGAGTGCTCTCTCTTAACATCTGCTACACTGAAGACAAATATATGATATTTCAAAATGGTCTGGATTCACATACATTAAGTTGAAAATCAAAGTATGTTAGCCTTGAGCCTAAATAAAAGCTTGTTTATCTCAAACACTGAGAAAAGGTCTTTGAAACAAAAGACCTTTCAGGCTTATACTATCTAGCAGACTATAACAATTCTTTCCTTCACAAACACAAATCCTGCTTAAAAGTTTGAAACCAATTATGCTTTCTGGACATTTGTGCACCTCTTTCAATAAACAAGCCACCTTCTGCACTCCCATATGTTTCAACTCATTCGTTTTGACCTTGGCAAATAACTTGATTGAGAAATTTTTAGTGCATTCCCATTGAGATCCCCATCTCTAAGTAATTATCACTTTGCACTGGCTGAATTAGAAAGTCAAGGTGTTTTCTTCCTCCCCTGGTGAGTCCTCTGTGTTTTCTCTAGAGCACTTATGATTTTCTCCTTGAAGCCCATTTCTAGATAGCTAAACCACAAGCTTCAAGAGAGTAGGAAGGGTTATAGTCTATTTATTTATAGTCTTCCCAGCACTTTTTATACTATAATTATTCAGTAAATATAAGTTGAAGGACCCAGGAATTCCTCTTTTCTAGTAATGCAGCCTATAGATATATTGGCACAAGTTTAAAACACATCCTCCTATATATTGTTTTTAACAATGAAAATTGGAATTTACATGCATCTCCACCAACAAAGGAATGAAGAGAGAAACTTTCATATCCTGCAAGCTAAGACTTAGTTCATATATTAAAAATATATAATGCAATGACTTGGGAGGCTGAGAAAGGTGGATTGCAAGTTCAAGGTCAACCTTGGCAATTTAGTGAGACCCAGTCTCAAAATAATTATTTTTTAAACTGGGAATATAGATAAGTGGTAGAGCACCCCTAGGTTCAGTTCTCAATACTGCGAAAAGAAAAAAAATACATGTACCCATGCACCTGATAACAAGAGCAAATTAGAAAAATAAGATGTGGAAAAGTGCCCATGAAATTGAAAAAAATTTAAAAGGGAAAGTTTCTGAAAAACATATGTAGTATGTATGCTCCCACTTTTTTTTTTAATTTTTTTTTTTTGCAGTGCTGAGGATTGAACCTAGAGCCTGTGTTTGTGAGGCAAGCACTCTACCAACTAAGCTATATCTCCAGCCCTTGCTTCCACTTTTTAACAGGTGCATACATATATACTATTTTATGTACCATAATACAATTTTCCTATGCATCAGAAGTTCTCATGGGCAAATAACTCTGAGAAATGGGGCACAGTATTTACCCCATTATGTATTTCTATGTTATTCTTTACAGTGAGCATATATATAAAATAAAAGGTTAAGAAAAATAAATATTTTCTAAATAAGTGAATAAAATTTGAATGAGCAAAGTCCACATAATTAAATTGTTATTCTATATATCTATCTATTTGGTTATGAGGACATACTAATAAAATCAGTTATCCCCTAGGGATAGACTTCTAACAAGACAAGAAAGGTATATGCTAAAGAGCAACCCAATAGCAAGCAAATTACCCTACCCTTTGAGTCAGTAACTAAACTCCTGGTTCATCTACTCCTCCCCAAGTTATATGACCATATAGCTTCCCTGCACCTTTCTCTACTTACGTATAATGTAAGGTTGGGTGAATTAAATGATCCAAATTTTCCTTTGAATTCTAAGTTTCTCACCACTCTTCTGAGAGAGCGAGAGAGAAGTAATGATGGTCATCAGATGGCCAAAGCATTAAAGATGTTAGTGGCACTGCTATTAGAAGACAGGCAGTTAACAGAATCTGACAATGAAAAAAAAAAGGAGCACTTAGAAGGGTAACATTCATTTTATGCTTTGCCTCATGATATAAATTTAAGCTTTCATCTGCATTCAACCCTACATAACATCCTATAAGACAAGGGAGCACTGTTTACGGCATGGCATTTCAAGTATCCACATGATGGTCCATTTGGAATAGATTACAACTCTGCTTTCTGTCATCAAGCATTCTCAAACCCATATTGCATCCATATGTAGCCAAGAACCATTTGTCCAGTTTTCTTTCATTTGGTGGGAAAAGAAAAATAATGATGTAACAATTTGGTGTGGAAATCTTTCTTAATATTCTTTCCTACTGATGATTCTAGATTGAAAATGAAATACATTATATAATTATTTATCAATCAATTTAACAAGTTAAGTCATCAATAATGAGACAATGGAAAGGAACCTGAATCTGAACATGAAATGTAACCTCCCATCTCAGAAGTCATATCAATACATGAATTTTACTCCAATATGTGACGGACACAAGAGGAGTAGGAACACTCAGATATAGTTTAATGAGAAGAGCTTTTTAAAAATTTTATACCCTCAGTTTAAAAAAAAATAATAGTAATAAAGCAACTTCTTTGATCATGACAACCCATTAAATGCAAAGTGGCCAATGGTTTTCATTGTCTCCAGCAATTATTACATACGGTTCTTTTTATTGTTTCTGATAGAGGATTTTAATTAGGTCTTTGAAAAGACAAACTCATTTTTAGCCAACTTTGAAAGGTGTTCCCCACCTAATTCTACTAGAAAATCAATACATAGAGTTTTTCACTTAGCAGTTTGCAGAATGATAACTATAGCACTCTATCTCCCACTCACATGCATCTAGTTTTTATTACCCAAATATTTCTTTGTTCCTTTTTTTAAAGTTACAAAAAAAAAAATGAACTGGTAAGACTGCAATGATAGCATTGAGAAATAAAATGTTCTGAGTGGGAAGCATGACAGAAAGGCTTGCCCCTTAGACTAAAGATTTCAGCAACAATTGTTAGAATTATGGAACTGGGTTCAGCAAAACGGCGGCCATTGAATTCTTCACTGATAAGCACTTGCTTTCCACAAACTCTCCCTCCTTCCTCCATTATACTACTTCTCCCAGGTACATTCTTACTTCTCTTTCAATTTACCAGGAACCACACATATCCACTGTGAAATCTCAAACTGGACCAGGCTTCGTCATCTTAGCAATGCAATCTTTTCAATTGCATTGAAACACACCTAATTTGGGTAGACCATACTAATCTGTAGATACTATAAAAGCTATTCTGTTAAGGTAAGAACTAATGTGCATGCACAATATGGAAGCTCCTGAGAGTAAAACCATAGGTCCAAGAAAACTGTTCCCATTCTTGCCTGTGACAGACCCTACTAATCAAACTTGGCACTTGTTTACACAAGGTCAAGTCACAGTCTTACAGTTCTTAATACTGGATTTCAAGCAGCCACTTCCAGTGGATTGGAGTTAGCCCAATAACTAAGGTTGACATCCTTACCTTATTCCCCAAAGCAAAACAACAATTGCTCAGATAAGCGCTGATCGCTACTAAAGAAAATGTGGGAGGTAGGAGGTAGATGACAGATGGCAAGTTACCTTATCATAGGCAAACTATCAGATAGTGGGATCATTCAGTAAACTATGACAACACCCCACTATGTATCCATGGAGCCAAACGCTTCTGATTCAGAACTCTAACATGCTCCCTGAAAAAAAAAAAAACTGTCATGCAAAACCATTTAGTGGCTTAAGGTTTACATAGTTAAGGTATTCAACTGAATTACTATATACATTTAAATAGAAAAAATAAGATGCCACTGTTTGGAATGCCACATTCCAAACACATTTTTCTCATCCAGTTATGAACTTGTACAAATTTATTCAAATATATGGTAAAGAGCTTATAGTATTCCCTTATAATGAACACCTGTCCATTAAAACCTGTTTCAGCAAATTTTATTAGTCATCTAGAATTTGGGGAAATATTTTTCACCTTGTATAATTTCACTTTCTCTCCAGGTCATTGTATTTAATTTACAAACGAGACATATGGGCTACAGTCACATAGTATACAAATAACCCATCTGAATCAATGATACATATTGGACCCAAATTATCTGACTTTTGATAAATGAGCCAATTGTTTGGAATTAATAAATAAATATGCATTGTTTCTTTATAATGACTTAGATTTGTGACTTTTCTTACCATCACCTCACCCCCATCTGCCCATACCCATTAATTCAGTAATCAAATTATTCTTGTTTTATTCATTTCAGGGTACTAATCACACTGTCCCTGTTCCTTCTTCATGATTTTTACACTTTTTTCCCAAATTATTTGGTATTTTTCTTCTCCTTCAAATTTTTGAAGTTAGCCGTAGTTTGCTCTCAGATGAAAATTTCCTAAAAAGTAAAAATACTTCTATTTATAACAAAGGTTCATCAATTCAATCAACTTATAGGTGATCATTTACACAGTAAAAGGCACTAGCCTTGCTGCCCACAACACAACTGATACGGCCCAGTAAAGATCAACTTTGCAACTTTGACATATATAAAAGAATCAGTTCATTTGCCAGGTAAAAACCTTCTATTAAGTTTTTTTCTGAAAACTCAATTTTATACCAGAAGGACAAAGTCATAAGACTTACAAAGTATTTTGGAAATGTCAGGATCCCATGGATTTACTAACAAAAACTGTGATTCCTCTACTCCTGGTGCTGCTTATTAGGAATATATAATACAGTAAAATTTAAAAATTGGAATTCATTTTATTCATCTTGTGTTGGACCCTAACCTCTCCACACCATTCTGGAACATTCAGACTTAGTGACTGACTTAAGACAAAAAGTTTCTGAAGAAAGAGAAACTGGATTTCTCCCACCAGGGATAACATAATGCCAATATACACAGCAACTTCTTTTTTAAATGCATTGTTTCCCAAAGGCCTGAATTTTGTATGGAAATAAAGACCACTCAAATAAAAACAAGGAAAGCCTGGTTAATCAGAGCTTGCTACAGCAAGGAATCAACCACCATCACTTGTGTTGGGCAGAAATGCCAAGGCAAGTGGGGAAAAGTAGGGGAGCTTTATAGCCGGGGGGGAAAAAAGGGAAGACATCCAATGTCCCATGATTGGAGGCTGCAGACATGAGGAAACTGCAGGCAGCCTACTAGAAGTGGACTGAGATTGGCTAGGGGGCACATCTGGCTTTCTCTAGTTGGTCCTGTCTTGGAAAGCAGAGATAATTAGGAAGGTCTTACTAATCAACATCTGGCCATTTAGGGCTGTTTGTTACAGGAATTTTTGTTTGGCTTCCTTGACTGGCTGCCCTAGTACTAAGCCAGAGTTCTATTTTTATGTATGGTCTGTCCCTGGTCTATATATTCAATCTCTCAACTGATACACCCTAAAAAGTTTCACTTATATCTGGTGACATTAAAATTTCCATGTTATACTAAAAATAGCATGACCATCCAATTTGCTAGCACAGCATTTCTTTTCTGTGCTTACAGTATAAAACCTATTTGCTATATGTTATTTTGAAGAAAAAAAATACAAAAAAGAGAATATCTATAAATATCCCACCATGTTTAAAAAATGGCCCAGCTAACATTTTAGAGTATACATTTTCACTGTTCTTCCTATATATGAAATTTCTAAAACCAGGGTTCAACTGGGCATAATAATTTGAAAACTGTTTTATAAACCAACAATAAACAGACAATGGTGAACATTCTCTGCTTGATCACTTAATTTTTTCTACGACCATTTTAATGACTATATTATTTTAATGACTATACACATTAAGGGTTCCTACAATTTAGGCAGTACTCTGCTAGTTTGAGAAATATGCGGTGTGTCTTATTTTTCACTATGTTAAATAATAAAGCACTGAACCTTCTTATATATAATTCTGAGTATGTAGCTATTAACTACTAGATTCTCAAGAAAGATGGAAAAGAATTGGTGTTAATAACTAACCAAGAGGAAATAAAGAAGCTGCACACAGCTATCATTGGTTGTTCTTGTTTGTGTTAGTCAGTTTTCTGTCACTGTAATAAAATAGCTTAAATAATCAACTTATAAAGAGAAAAGATTTATGTTGACTCAAGGTTTCATGTTTCAGTTCATGGTTGTTTAAATCCATTTCTTTGGAGAGTGTGGAGAAGCAGCAGGTCATGGTGGGAGCACATGGCAGAATAAAGTTGCTCACCTCATGGAAGCAGAGAATCAGAGAAAGAGAGAAGGAGAGTGGGAGGGAGGAAGATAGAAAGGAGGGAGGTTCAGGGCCCTAAAAGCCCCTTTCAGGGCACACCTGCAATGGCCTAACTTCCTTCCACAGGACCTACATCCTAAACATTCCACCATCTCCCAACAGTGGCATCAGCTGAGGGGCAAGCTTTCAAAACATGTGCCTTTGGGGAACATTTAAGATCCAAACCATAATATTGTTCCACCATCACCTCTTCTGTCCCTCAACTCCCACTTCTCTTCCTAGGCTTCAGTTTCTTCATTGTAGAAGGAAATAGAGCCTCCAAGAACGTGGCAGCAACACTTTGCAACTCTGCCTGACACAATCCTGCTCTTCATATGATCATGCTAGCTGGTGACTCAGGTTGTACCTCCCAGGAGCTTCACCTAGATGGAGCTGGCAGAGCTCATCAGCCTAGGAGACAGGAACGTGGACATGGAATGGTGGCTGTACTTGGGTTGCCTTGTTTTCACTAACAGCTCTCAGACACTGAGAAGAGGTTTCTGGGCATCTTTGAAATTCAAAGTGTATCAGGTTGTAGCCTGTCCATGAACCTGGGGTTACGCAGGTCACTCTAAGACAAGTGAACTGAATGTTAGAGGTGAAACTTCTGGCACATAAACAAGTTCTCTCTCTCTCTCTCTCTCTCTCTCTCTCTCTCTCTCTCTCTCTCTTTCTCTCTCTCTCCCTCTCTCTTTCACTCATTTTCATGTCGTTTCATGTCAAGTTCTAACATTTTCACCCAATCAAACTTTGTGTAAAACACCAAGTTTCCCAGACAAAAGCAAGCTCTACTTCAGTGTTAGGGAAACAAGCACTTTCAAAAGTCATAACCGGAGGTAGATCCAGGTGAAGGTCCTGAAGTTTGTATTATTTGGAGTGTCCTAAAGAAAAAGAATAGAAAGTTACAAGTATAATATTAACTGCAGAGCCTTGGGAGGCACCTTACAAAGGACAATGTGGGTGCTCAGGTTTGCTGCTAAATCTTCCTAGGGGTCTGGTGAACTCCCAATGCCAGCCGCACTTCCAGAGCCTCTGATTCAGATAGAGAGACACCAGGTGGGTTCAAAATCCTGCATTTCTAAGAAGTTCCTCATAATGCCTAAGCTCCACACTTAGGAGTATTCACACTTTGAGAACCAATGACTTACACAATTGGTAATGGGAAACTCTTTGAGAATACAAAATTCTTTTTCACATTTTACAAGAATCACAGGAGAGCTCAAGAACCCCTCCCAGGGCCATAGAAGAGCCTCTGCAAATGAAGGGCTCTGAAGTTTAAGCTCCACTTGCTGTCACTGTGGGTATCTTCCTTAGTGGTCAGCCAAGCTCTGAGATGTTGCCTTTCTATGCAAGAGGAGACTACATCAACTTTCCTCCAAATAAAACACATGCCCTTGTCTGAAGTTCCAGATTCTGGTTGTTTCTATTGCTTCCAGAGGGAGATAGTATAATGTGTACAAGCTGTTTCTATAGAGCTAAATTAAGGAATTCAAATCTTGACTTTGCCACACATGACCTTGGTCAAGTTATTAACCTCCTCACAATCAGTTTCCTCATCTTGAAAATGGAGTTAATAATGACTGCTCTTTCAAAGTATAATTGTTAGAATTCAGCACCCAGTAAGGGTAGACTGCAGCAGTAGAAGCAGCAGCAGAATATGGCTTATAGCACTGACTCTAAAAGGAGACAGGCTAGGCTCAGATTCGGCCACCATAACTTCACAGTAGAGTAAACATACCCAAATGAAAGAATCACAGGGCCTTTGTATGGTTTGGATCTGGAATGTCCCCCAAAAAATTCATATGTTGAAGGCTTAGACTGCAGTGTAGCAGTGTTTGGAGGTAGGACTTCTGGGAAGGGGATTGTATCACGAGGGCTGTAACCTCATCAGTGAATTAATCTATTTGATGGATTAATAATTTGAATGGATTACTTGGAGATAGTAAGTGCTGTAGGCACAGGTGGGGCATGGTTGGAGGAAATAGGTCACCTGCGGCATGCCCTCAGAGACTATATCTTGTCTCTGGCCTCTTGCCTCTTGTTCACACTTGTATTCTCTCTCTTTCTCGCTCCCCCCCAACTTTCCTCTGCCATTTTCCCACTGTGATGGTCTGCCTCACTTCAGGCTCAGAACAATGGAGTTAGCCAACCATGGTCTGAAATGGTGAACCCAAAATAATCCTTTCCTCCTCTAAGTTGTTTTCCTTAAGTATTTGCCACCACAATGAAAAAGTGACTAATAACTTTTGTTTCCTCATTTATGAAATGGAAAAATAATGAGAGTATCTACCTCAGACTTCTTTTAAGGTTAAATGAGATAATGCATGCAAATATGCCCAGTGCCTAGCCCATAGTAAGTCTCCATAAATACCAGCTGCTTTTGCTAATGTTCTCCATGATCTTCTATTAATTCTCATTGGCCCAGGAAGCCAGAACCAGAAAGAAAGCTCCCTTCCATTGCTGAGCACATAGTAAAGAAGAAAGACATTATTTTGAGTTGAATTCCTTGGTCTCATTAACATCAGTCATGAGAATTTATTATTCATTTTGACATGAGTTAATTAAAATAATTCTATGTAAATCAAGGTGCAATTTGTCTGGTGAGGATGGGAGCGGAAGGGTTACTTTCTTAAGACTTAACCAAATTTTCCTTTTTAGGTTGAACAATTGACTGGTTTACCCATATCTGTTTACCAATATCTGAAGTGGTTTCATTACTTCATTACATACTTGACCTTGAATATATGGAACATTAAACCCAGCAGAGCTAGAAGGAGTGGGTAGTTTTAGGGGCTGCTGCCATTACATCAGCCATCAGCAAAATGACTGTGGGTGAATTTTTGAGGCCACCTGCCTCAAACAATTATCAATGGGCCTGTTGGGGGACCATCCACAGAAGGGGTTCAACTACAAAATGCAGAATGTTGACAGAGCAAACCCTGACTCGAAAGCCTAGAATCAGCAGAATTCATCCTTTTGATGAACACAGAGGCTAATTCAGCCCTTAGCTCCATCTTTCCCTCTCTGTCTAACCTCCTGCAAGCAAGGACTACCAATAGGCAGCACTCGAAATCCCATTAACCAGAGGCTTCAGTTAAACGAAGTTGTGACTATGGCACAATCACATGCCAAGAAATATCAGTGTGCAGAAAAGGAGTAAAAATACGACAACTCTCTGTAAAGGATTCCCAAATAGTAATTCATTCATCCAAAAGTCCGTGTAAGAACCTATTATGGGTCATCAATAATTCCACCATCAAGGTTAGAAATAAAGTACTTACTAACAGTCATGTAATTCAGAATCTTTGTGATAATGCCTACTGACAACCCCTTGAAGACTTAGATTCCCTTTAGTTCAAAGCATGTGTAGGTACTCGATTAAGTTTGATTAAGTTTAAATATGCTAGTAATGAGCTTTTGGTATTACAGACTGGAACACTAACATCATGTTCACCAAAGGAGGTGTGATACCTTGTCATGTGTCTTCTATACAGATATGCTCTCTCTTCATTGGTAGACAACCAGGAGTGTCTCAAAGAAGGGTTACATAGTGACCAGCATGTGCCTCGCACAGGACCTGGTCTTTACTCAGGAAGGCTATCAGCAATATTTTCCATATGGTACCCATGGTTTATCATGGCTCCAGCATTCCCTCTGTGAACCATGCCTACCCTTCAGAGTGTCATGGAATCATAAAAGACGGACTCTACTTTCTGCTGAGAATTTCCAGGAGGCATCACAAAGAGCAGACATTAAATCCAATCCTGAGGCATGGGTAGGATTTAGGTGGTGATGGTAATGATGGCAAATGGGAGAAAAAATATCCAGAGTGAACACTATTGTAGTTTAAATGTGAGTTGTCCCCCAAAAGCTCATGTGTAAGACAATGCAAGGAAGCTCAGAGGAGAAATGATTGGGCCATAGACTTAATCTAATCAGCAAATTGATCCCTGATGGGATTAACTGAGTGATAACTGGAGACAAGTGGGGTGTGGCTAAAGGAAGTGGTTAATTGGGGACATGGCTATGGGGTATATATTTTGTATCTGCAGAGTGGAGTTTCTCTGCTTCCTGATCAACATGTGAGCTATTTCCTTCTGCCACATTCTTCTGCCATGATGTTCTGCCTCACCTGGTCCCCTGAGGAATGGAGCTGGCCTTCTATGGACTAAGACTTCTGAAACCATGAGCCCTCAAATAAACTTTCCCTACTCTACAATTATTCTGGCCAGATCTTTCAATCACATCAGCGAAATAGCTGACCAAAACAACCATAAACAAAAGCATACACACACACAGCACACATACATATACAAAAAAGTAGAGACACAAAAGTGCAAATTAGGCTTATAGTCAAAGAGTTCTATACCTTCATTCAGAGCACAATAGCAAAAAGACAGATTCAACTCAAGTCTCCATTGGTGGATGAAAGGATCAAAATGTGGCAAGTACATACAATGCAATGTTATTCAGTCTTAAAAAGAAAGAAAGGAAATTGTAATATATGCTATGATGTTGAACCTTAAGGAGATTTGCCAAGTGAAATGCACTAAGACCCAAAAGGCCAAATATGATGGGATTACCCTTATATGAGGTAGCTCAAGTAGTCAAACTCAGAGACAGAAAGTAGAATGGTGGTTGCCACAGGGAAGAATGAGGACTTGTGCAAAATAGAGAATTCAGTTTTGGAAGATGAAAGGCTTTCTGAAGATTGACAAGGATGATAAACATGCTGAGAATGTGCTTAATGCCTCTGAACTGCACACTTAAAAATAGTTAAGATGGTAAGTTTTACATTATGTGTATTTTACCACTTTAAAAAAAAAATTCTAAAAAAGTTCAAGCTAAATCATCACAACTACCCTTCAAGTTAAAACATTAACTTCTGACTATGTACACTTACAATTTCCAAAATATAACACACATTTATACAAATTCATATTGTGCAAATCTGAAATATACATGATTAAAACATTAATAAATATCATATTACACAAAAATGTTGAAATGTGAATCTCCCCCTAAAATTTTGTATCTTAACCAAGAACCACAGACAGTTAGGACTCAAAGACCAAGTAAATTGTGAACTATTTTAAAATAAAACATCTGACCGCTTTAACTGATCAGCAAAAATTTCCACCTCCTTTGTCAGATACTTCTGAATTGTACCTATGATTTAGGTAAATTTAGTAAATGTTTAGTTATTATTTTTAAGTACACAATCATAAATTTAAATTTTTCCTTATGTTATATTCTTAAAATTCAAGCTATTTATTATATGATGGTACCAGCACTCACAAAAACACTTCTGGGTATAAATTATTTTGGAATAGAAGTTGAAGTAACATAATCTTAAGAAGTAGGACAATCATTTATTCATGATCTGCTTCTTGCTATAGGCTGAAAGATACATTCAGAATTTTTAAATGTCCTATCTTCTTCAATTTGTGTGTTTTGATCACACATCTCCATGACTTTAAATTACTCTGGAATGAGGTGAATCTAAACACATTTTTGGCATGAAATGCAAATACATTGTGTTATGGAAGTTGAGCTTTTTTTCAGAAATGTTGTGCTCTCAGCAAATCTCTAAAGCGTGCAGGGCCATAGCTGCCTTCTGCTATCCTCAGTAATGTAGTAATCCAACTGCCGTGCTCTCATTCTGAGCCCCATTAACTCAAAAGGGTTCATGCAGGTGTGCAGCAGACCTGCAGACAGCCACGTGCCTGTCTGTGCACCTGCCTGGCTCCTCAGCACCTCAGTCTGGGAGCTTTTCCCTGATGGCTGGAGGCTGTTCACAAACGGTGGGAAATCGTCTCAACTCTTATACAGATTTTTCATCCAAAATCCAACCCAGCAAAATTGTCAGAGCATTGGATCTCAGATCACCTGAAGCTCCAAATAATGTCAAAATAATTCAATAATTGTCCCAGTGAAGACTGCAGTAACCTGATGCAATACACATTATTACTCCTAATTGAAATGGTAAGTATGTGAATATGTGTATAAGAATGTTTGCTGGTAAATGGATGGAGCTGGAGAATATCATGCTAAGCAAAATAAGCCAATCCCAATGAACCTAAGGCCAAATGTTTTCTCTGATACGAGGATGCTCATTCACAATGGGGTGGGGTTGGGGAAGAGTAGAGGTACTTTGGATTAGACAGAGGGGAGTGAGGAGAGGTGAGAGGGTATGGGGGTAGAAGGATAGTAGAATGAATCAGACATCATGATACCATGTGCATATGAGTACACAACCAGTGTAATTTACATCATGTACAATTGGAAGAATGAGAAGTTATACTCCATTTATGTATGATGTGTCAAAATGCATTCTACTGTCATGTATAACTAATTAGAATAAATTTTAAAAAGAGATGTAGTATCCCAACACAAATGTATCTGCCAAATAAAAGAAAAGTGAAGTCTAGGAAAATATTACCATGCATCCTGGAGCCACATAAAACATGAAGCCTCTTCTCAAATACACATTTTTGCTCTTCCAACCTTTCCAGTCAGGACACACAGTCAGTCTTTATGCCGGTGCGAAGGTCAATCTGTTGAAATCACAGTTGAGAATAACAGAGGGACATTCTCTGCCACTTTTCAAAAACCTGTGAAGAGGCCAACTGCAATGTGAGGAGAAAAACATCTAATGAGGCTGTCAGGCATATCATCACCTCCAAGTCCAGCTTGTGCTCACCCTGACAGCATTACATGGCGCCCTTTGCCTGAGTGTATAAAGAATTTAGCTTTGAAAGATGCCTTCATGTTTCAGCCATTCTCTAGGGTAACAGATGCACAGGCAGCCGCAGAGGACCTTCAAATGAGAAGTGGCACCCTTGCATCCTTATGGAAAGAATTCTCCAAACCAGGACCCAAAAGTTTACCCCTTGACACACACAAACACATTACATACATGTAACTCATGCACACACACACACACACACACAGAGCAAACTTTACCAGCAAGGACAGGATGGCAAGAATTAAGTGGAGTATAATTAGAACATTATATGATGACTTTCCACAACAAAGCTGCATCTGGAAATCAACTCAGAAACTACTGGGATTTCTGCTCCCCATAAACATTTGGGTGGAGGATGACCACTGGAAAACATGGATTTCTCCACTCATCTCAATTGTAATGAACATAAGGAGAATTTTTTAAAATGCATTTTGTTTCTAACTCAGTTCTAAGATTTTATTTTTTTATTCCAGGATTCTTTTTCTAGTATTCAATCACACAGAAAGATATTTACTAAGGAGCTCTCAAATTACATAAAGGGAGATATAAAACACAGAATCACTAATATGCCCAGTGGCATTGTGATTTTAAGTGCTGAAATGGTATTAGTGTGCAAGTGAGGAGGATATCCTCGGCAGCAGCTATGGGAAACGGAGCCAGAGAAAGAGGAAGACAGGCCAGAATGAGAGGTGGAGTGCTGCAAAAAGGAAACATCCCCAGGAAGGAAAAAAGAGGGCATTCCCACACACCCACACACACACACACAC
Source organism: Sciurus carolinensis (assembly GCF_902686445.1). Taxonomy (NCBI): domain Eukaryota; kingdom Metazoa; phylum Chordata; class Mammalia; order Rodentia; family Sciuridae; genus Sciurus; species Sciurus carolinensis. The sequence goes on from NC_062214.1 coordinate 65,682,000, forward strand.
ACACACACACACACACACACACCAGTACTTTAAATGATACAACTCTCATATCTTAATCATTTTTTGTTGTATTGTTGGGTTTTCAAATGAAGTCTCTTGACATAAATATGTATATATATGTACACACACATACATATACATACACACACATGCATATGTGTATATATATTCAACATATATGTATATATTAGTTTAATAAACAAAAACAAGCATTTTGCAAGATAAAACATTGTTGGACCTTTAGTCCATTATGATTTTCCTCTGTATGTGCCTCCTCCTTTCCAGATGGTACCAATTAAGAATAAGGACCACAGTCCTAACAGATGTTAGCCAAATATGCCCAATCTGAAGCTTTAATGAACAAAGTCAGACACATTTACTATACCCATGAGAAGCAAAAATAAATATCACATATACAGTGGGCCACTTGGGTTAACTTGAGATGACTAGGGCTTTGACCTGTGGCTGTGATTAGTTTCAACCCTTCCCTCTATTTGTAATTAGCATATCAAAGACTGTGATGCTGTTTATCACAACCCTGACCTTGGAATTCTTTGACATGATGTATTTTTCCTTAATATCATTTGAAGAGGCAATTTCCACCTCTAAAATACTTCTCATCACAGCTATTGAAATGTGAAGCATGCTATTTTTAAGATCCAAAACCAATAACAGTTAGCAACTATGTGTGCAGCTTGCTCTATGTCAAGAAAATGTGCCATTCTCCAGCTCTCTCTGGGAGCTATGGATGAACTCAGCTGGCATCATTGCTATAACTTGTGCCTCCAAGAATTCCTTTTGGGCTGGCCCAGCAGAAATTTGACTGATGTCAGGCATTCGTAATCACCTCCAGGGCCCCATCCTGGCCCTTATATTTTCCTGAACAACAGGTGGCAGTAAGGAGACACATTCTGCAGGAGCTAATTAAAGAGGTTTTCCGTTTCAGTCAAGGTTGTACAAATGCTGCTTAAAAGAAAGGACTGAATAGTAAAAAACAAAACCTGATTCAAGTCTCTGCACACACTGTTCTGTTCCTACATATGTTGCACCTAGCTCAGAGATTCTCTGCCCACAGTCCCCTTTTCTTATATAAAGAACTCACCTTGTGATATAAATACTTTCTTAATGTGGAGAACTCAGGTTTTGCAATTAACAGACCTCCAACCATCTATTCCCCCACCCCATGTACATACACCCTCACACAGACACAGACACACACACACAGACACACACACACACACACACACACACACTGACACATCTAAGAGAGCTTGAGCTTGTCAAAAGCACAGATTCCAAAGCTGCAAAGCCAAGGGGTGCTTTGTGAGAAATCTGCCATATTATGGGAACATTTGGTTTCTGAACTGCCTTAAAACAGTGACCTTTTTTCTATTGCCAAATAAACATTCTGCAAGCTGCACTGGTGTAGAACAAAAGTATCATCCAATAGTTGATCATGCTGATCAAAGAGTTGTCTTTTAGGTCCTTTTGTCATTTTGACCAGAAAAGGCAGTCATTCGAATTCTGAGCGGAAACCAGCCCACTTTGCTTTAAATGCATGTGAAAAAATAATCTTTCTTAAGTGTGTACAGCTCTTCTCTGAAAATATACACACACATACACACATACACACACACACACACACACACACACACACACACACTGGGGGGGTATGGGGAGAGAGAGAGACTGATTTAATAAAACACTAAGTCCCAGGGAATCTACATGACTAATTTTGTATTAAAAAATACTGGAGACGTCTGTTCCAGTGGGCGCAGTCCCCAAAGATTAGTAATTGCAAACATTAGTCATGAAGGCATGGAAAATACAATCTGTAGCTCATCTAGTACATTTTGCCCCAAAATACAATCTATGGAACTCAGTATCACCCATTTAATTGCAGCATGCCTTGTAATGACGCAGTCTGTTTTACAAGGAGGATCTGCCAGGTTTTACTGACTTGTCAGTTTCTCCTCCCTGGAAGCAGCCCCCTCCTTACCCAGCAGGATCCTCTTCCTTCTATGCTCACTCTACTTAACCTGTAAGCTGGCAAATAACCTTCTTCTGATGCTTTAGATTTACATGAAAGGAAATAAACATTTGAGAGGTGACACAGAGGACATGTGAGTAGTTTCACAACATAGCTGGTCACTCTGCACTTCTGCTTCTTGGTTGCCAGTAACTAAAGGTGGCGTTTTCTCACCAATTGATGTAAAATCTCCCAAGAGATTCCCAAAGAGAATGAACATGTTGACTTTTTTTCAACATCCATCACTATCTAGTTGCTCATTTCTAAAAGGGCAACTTGAAGGTCCAAGACTAAATGTCCACCTGGGTCTCCAGTCACATGCTGGACCAGACATCTAGGAGTCACCCGTAATTTCTCCCTCTACCTTCTCCCAGTAAATCAGATCATGATCAACTATCCTTGCCTCAACCTTCTAAATAAGCAACATCTACTTCTCATTCCAGATTTACTACGGCATTAGCTCCTTTTCAGAATTCTCTCTCTAATTGTGGTTGAAATGTGAAGCGTCCCACAAAAGCTTTCATGTGAGACACACAAAAAGGTTTAGAATTGAAATGATTGGGTTATGAGAGCTTTAGCCTAATCAGTTCATTAATTCACTGATAAGAACTAATTGGGAGGTAACTGAGGGCAGGTAGAGAGTGGCTGGAAGAGCTGGGTCACTGGGATTGTGCCTTTGGGATTTATATTTTGTTTCTGGTGAGTGGAGGAGGTCTCTCTCTGCTTTCTGGTTGCCATGTCCTGAGCGGTTTTCCTCCCCCATGACCTTCTGCCACGATGTTCTCCCTTACCTCAGGCACACAGAAATGGAGTTGGTCATCTCTGGACTGATACCCCTGAGATTGTGAGCACCAAACAAACTTTTCCTCCTCTAAAATTTTTCTTGTCAGATCTGACTAAAACACCCTCCATCCCCTGTACCTACATCAAATCCTACTCTTATTATGGCAAAATCCCAGTTTATTGCAAATTTTTTTTTTTTTTTTTTTTTTTTTTTTTTTGTAAATTGCAGCTCTAGTTATCTGTCTTCCCTAGGAGACTATGAGATCCTTGGAGAATGCAACTATCTTTTTTCTCTCTCTCTCTCCTCAACCTGTGCATCGCCCACGCACTTGGTGGATGCACTTGGTGGATGCATGTGGGTAGACAGGCAGGAACACTCCAGCAAGAGGACCTCAGCATCCCCTGAGGTCTTCCACTGCATACTTTCTAAGGATAACAGTTAAATCACATCTACCATGAGGACATTCTTCTTAACCACATTAGTTGGATGATTCTTAAGAACAAACTATTTTTAAAGAAAAATTAATTTGCATTCCAAGACAGTAAGTCCCTGAACACCAACTCTTGGAGGAAATCTCAAGGAAACTGTTCGAAATAATGAAAGGCTTGTCTTAGAGGGTGGACCACATTTAAATTCCAAATCAAACAGACTGTTCTTTCGCCCCCATTTCCATCTCTTTATACAGTCATAAATGTAACTCTGCTATAGACTACAAAGCTGGGTTTGAATTCTCCAGGAAGAACATACCTGTCTACATAATTAAAGGCACTTGATCCATCCAGATTAAGACCTGTTCTTGGACCCAGATTCTTAAAAATTCAAACAGAAAAGGGCCAAAACTTTGACCAGCAGAAAACCTCTATATGTGATGAGTTCTCCTGAGCACTGAAAATATCTGCAATCATTTAGGTTTCTGACTAGGATCCAGGGGATACTAGATAAAATATAGTATTCCCAGGTCAAACTGTTTCAGATAAACAATGGACAATTACTATACACGTAAGTTTCAGGACATATTTGGGGTATACTTAAACTAAAAGATTATTCATTATTCACCTAAAATTTCCCATATTTTTATTTACTAAATCTGGCAACCCTAGTTATAGGGTACAGGATCACCAAGGTACCTTATCTGAGATTCCTATGAAATAGATATTCCACTTAGAGTTAATATAGAAGTTCTATCATTTCGCTGTTCCTGCCATGTGGAAGATGATTGTTCTTTGTCTCAGTACAAATTGGTCATCACCTGGGCTTGGAATGTGTCTGTGATAGAGCATTTGCTTGGCATGTGTGAGGCCCTATGTTTGAGCCCCAGGGTGTGTTTGTGTGTGTGCCTCTCTCTCTCTCTCTCTCTCTCTCTCCCTTGTACACACACACACGCGCGCGCGTGCACACACACACACACACACGCTCTTCCAAATTGTTCACCCCTGGGAAGGCTGCCCAGCCTTTCCACACTCTTTTGAACTCATGATATCAGAATGTGTTTGCTGAAGTATTCTCTGATTTCTCTATAGCCCATCCACTGAAATCATAACTCCAGTCCCATGAACAGCCGCGCACATGGAGAAACCTCACAGGAATGAAGGGAGCAGTTGCAGACAGCACCTATCAGTGTTTTGACAGCCTACCTGCCTCTGTCCTCCTTCAGGGCTTCGGGTATGAACAAGCAGGGTTTCCAAGAGGGTGAGGTGAAAGAGGCACTCAAGGTACGAGGTCTAAGGAGGCAGGAGTCTCAGAGTGAGCCTCTGTGATGAGCACAAATCCCACTGGTGCTCCCCAGGCACCTGAGTTCCCTCTTCCTGGTCATGACCTTGCAAACATAGGACATCTCCTCTTCAACCTGAATAACTGAGGCAAGAATTTGACGTTTCTGTCACAGTGTAGTCATTTCTGGGTGGGAAAAATCCAGATTTACAAGGAAAGAGATGGTGATGTTAACAAATGCATGACACAGTCCCTCACAGAAGTATAACAATCAATGCGATGCCTTAGCACTGGAGCTGGTCCCTGCTCTCAGCAACATGGTGAGCACAGTAGGCCCTGTGTTCATTTTCTAGGGTTGTCACAATGAAGCACCTCAGACCCTGTGGCTTAAACAACAGATATGCACTCTCTTTGTCCTAGAGGTCATGAGTCTCAAGCCAAAATGCTGGCAGGCCTGGTTCCCCCTGAGGGCTGGGAGGGAGACTCTGTCCCAGAGCTCTCTCCCAACTTCTGGTATCTGCAGATAATCTCTGGCATCCCTTGGCCTGTAGATGCCTTTCATCTTCATGTGGCATTCTCTGTGTTTGTGTGTTGGGGGTTCACATTTCTCTTTATTAGGATGAGAGGCACATCAGATTAAGGTCTAGAATAATGATCTCATTTTAACTTTAATGCCTGTGTAAAGACCCTATGTCCCAACAAGGGCACATTCTGAGGCACTTTGGGCTCGGAATTCAACACACGAACTTCAGGGGAACTCAGTCCAACTTGTAATAAAATTGCGTCAACACTGACTAGTCAAGGACACAACTGTGGACTCCCAAAGCGTCCAGAACCAGTAACTGTTCCCTCGAATTTCAATCCCATCAAGGCATATCTTTCTACACCCCCAACTCCAAACCAACCCCTTGCTCTAATCAAGTTGAGTATCAAACATTCTGAGTGCCCTCTTCACACAGGGACCACCCCTGGATGCTCAGAATGTAGCGACCCACCCTGGCTGTCATGTCCACACCACTAAGTCATTCTGAATAAGTCCATTCAACACTTTGCTCCTCCCCATTAGCCTGCAGTGCTAAAGAACTAAAGGTCTTGAAGGCCCCTCCTGCCCTACTCTTTTTATGTTTCTTCTTGCTTCACTCAAGCGTCACTTTAGGGAAAGTGGGTGGATGTACCAAAGTATCTCACATCCCAGAGGGTTTCTTTTTTTCCCACAAGCAAAGAACTACAGATCACAGGTAGAGAAGGGTATACATCTTCCTGCAAGCAGTTGGGCCTCTCATGGAAACACAGGAAGGGTGGCTAGAGATGAGGCAGCTGTCCATAAGGGTCAATTGGGGCTCTTTCCCAAACGTGCACCATGTGATATATAAAACAGGAAAAGAGTGTTTATGGGCATCTCAGGAGATCAGGCCAAGGTATAAAAACTGCAGGAGGAAATAAACTGGGGGCTAAAAGGACACCTTGAACTCTGAAAAAAGAAATGCTGTTGTCTTGAGAGGTTTCAACCAGTGATGAAGTGGAGCTCTGATTCTTTCTGGAATGGCTGTGTGACCTGGGACAAAGTACTCAACATCTCTGAATTTAATTTCTTCATTTATAAAATGGACTTATGATAGCTACCTATCACTGGTTTGTTGAAGGATTAAATATCAAAAACTCCACAATCTGGTACACCTATTCCAAGAGAAATGGGTTCTCAATAAGTATCAATTTCCTTCCTGATTTCCCTTTAGGAAAATCAGACTTCATCTTGGGGTGTCTAGGCAAGGCCAGTAGAGGGAAAGTAGAAAGAACTCAGGGATAGTTTTGCTAGACCATGGACCAGATGCTCTTGATGCTCTTGGGGGCCACAGGAAGAAAGAACAGAATAAAGGTGACCTGTCAGTTCAGTGAGGACTTGGGGACAGCGTATGAGACACTCATTCAGGGTCCGTTCCAAAGGGGCCAGGTTCAGTACATGATTAAGGCCAAGGCTGCTCAAAAAAACTACCCGCGTGATTTAAAACCAGAGGAAACCAAGATCGGAACAAGCTCGGCACTGAGCCGGGCCGACACTAGGTGGCGCCGCGCAGCAAGAAGCCCGAGGCGGCGGCTCAGCGCAGAGGTTCAGTGCCTGGCAGCGGGCGGTTTCTGTAAGTCTCAAGGTCTGAGAAGACAGGCTCTGCTGAGTTCATCCATGGGTTATTTCTGACTTTCTATTAGCATTTGCTGAGTAAAACACTTTTATCTTATGACACGCCACCTCCTACTCCCACAGAGAAATAGAGGCAAATTTTGATCACAAAACTATTTGATGCTTGATGCATTTAGTAGTTTTTTTTTCTTAGTTCAAATGAGATTTGAAGAGCTGGTCATAAAGAAACCGAAGGTCACAAAATTATTCTAAACCCTGTGATTCCTGCCAGTGGGTAAAATCTGAGCTCACCAATGAACATTCATAAAGTGATAATGAAGAGAGAGAGAGAGCGAGAGAGAGGAAAAAGAGAGGCGAGGGAGGGAGGAAAGGAAGAAAGGAAAATATAACTGACTTTAAAAAAAAAAAAATTACAAGGCAGCTGGTGCAGTGGCACACGCCTGTAATCCCAGCAGCTCAGGAGGCTGAGGCAGGAGGGTGGCGAGTTCAAAGTCAGCCTCAGCAAAAGTGAGGTGCTAAGCAACTCGATAAGACCTTGTCTCTAAATAAAATAGAAAATAGGGCTGGGGATGGGGCTCAGTGATCGAGTGCCCCTGATTTTAATCCCTGGGATCCCCCCCACCAAAAACTCACACAGGCAGTTTCTAACAATATTAAGCATACTCCACCCAGTGATGCAGGAATTCTACTTCTAGAAAGGAGTGTTGACATCCACAAACTATCTACAAGAATTCTCAAGCAGTTCTAATCCTAATGACCTAAATCTGGAAATAATCCAAATATCTATCAACCAGAGAAAGGATGAATAAATTGTGGTATATTCATCCCATGGAATTGCTCTCAGCAATAGAAAGGAATGAACTGCTAATATATATAGCTGCATGGCTTTGGGTTGAATGAAAGGAGTCAGACATAAAAGACAGGAGAATGAATGATTCCACATATACGAAATTCCAGAACAGCCAAACCAGCCTATGCGATAGAAAGCAGCCCAGCGTTTGCCTCTGGGGGTGCCCACTGCCTGGAAGCTGACATAAGAAACTTTCTGGAATAATGGAAATGTGTTAGTTCTTGATTTGTGTGGGTAGCTACTCAAGTGTGCGCAGCTGTGAAAATTCATGGAGCTGCACATTTAGATCAGAAAAATTGGTCAGGTTTGCACCATTTGGAGACGGTGAGATTTCAAACCACTCAACTCTGTTCTTATGTGCTTTTTAAAGATTTCTCTCAGCAAGTTTTTTCCTCTACTGTGAAGAATATGGCCTATTTCTGGCATCCGTCCCTCCTGTCCAATTTTTTTTGTTGTTTTGTTTTCAATAATTTAGCTAAAGACTTCATGAGTTGTTTTCCGTAAGTGCTTATGTTTCTAACTAATGAATTGTCCAAATCCTTATCATAAGACTTCCATTTTACTCATTAGAACCTTAATTGTCAAGCAGCTGAAATGATTCTTATTGTTTATTCTAATTGCTATTAGGAAGAAGTACCAGAATTATTTGTAATTTATTAGTCACATAAAAATAATGAGGGATAAATAGAGTTGTTTTCCCTGAAGTGGTTTTCAAGGTTCAGAGACAAGGAGGGGCATGCTGAAGCAAGGCCACTCTGGGCTTTTCTAGGAGCGGGGAGAAGTCTGTCCCTGGGTCTATCCGCTTGCCTTGCTATGCTCTAAATTGCTCTTTCCCACCCCCTTCAGGCACTTCAGACTTTCAGAAGTTGCTTCCTGTTGTGCCCATCAACACCCACTCTTGGAAATTATCTGGTGGTGCCTCTATGAATCTTCACACCTCCATGAGAACAGGATGCATACTTGTTATTCACTCCTGACGTCAGTGAGCTAAGCATAGAAGAAACCGGTGACTGGATTCAGGGGCCAGGAGTGAAGTGTCTGGAGCACATGATCAAGTACTCTTGATTCACATCTGTGTGCAGAAGGTACACTGAACAAGCTGTCTGGTGAAGGAATAAGATGGGAGGCAAGCTCAAAGTCAAACACTCTAAAGCAGGAACCAGGGTGGGTGCCTCTTCCTCCTCCCAGAGATAGAGTACCTTTTCCTTATGCCTGATACCTACCCCCAGAGGGGGACTTCAATTTGCATAAGTCACTGTTGAAACCAACAGTGGCCCAAGATTTGTTTTCTGGAAAACTCAATAACTATTATGACCAATGTATCTATTTGCACACCTGGTTGTGAAGAATTTGTGGACCTCCCTTGAGGAATTTATATCCCAGTCAAGAAGAGTACAACAATGCCAAGGAACGGGAGCTCCTTCCCCACCTCCCATCACTTAACTAATTGTTTGGTCTTTCCTCCAAAAGACCCTTTTGATTCTCCTACTTTAGCTTTGTTCCAGAGCATGAGGGCTTAGATCAATTCTCATCATAATTATAAGAAATGGTGCCAGAATTCACAGATGCCCATATATTTATATTCCATGTTTTTTGTAAAGCATCACATTATAACCTAGTACAATCATAGCCTCAGTTTTCTCATGTATAAAATGGAGATAACAAAGGTAACTACCTCCATGGTTTCTCTGAAAAATAAACGAAAAATGCACTCATTCATTTCCTTAGTACACCTGCAATATTATGAGAACTGAGAAACTGAGGATAGAGCTTCCTCTGGTACTCACACATAACAGAGATCTAGAGAGAGAGAGAATTAGCAGATGTCAGACTAGTCCAACCTCAGATTAGGCCACCTACCCAGCTGGCTTAGGCCTCTGCATGAGGATTGCTCCTCAGAACTGAATTATTACTTCCCTCCCACTGGACACACCCCCACCCATCTCCCCATTATCTCCCTACCTGCCTCTTACCTGAGAGAATAATTATGAAATTGTCAAATGTGCTAATTCTACATTTATAGGATTTTAAATAGAAAAAAAAGGATTGCAAGAAAATACATTAAAATGTTTTAAATGATTGCCTTTGGAAAATGAAATCATGAGGAATTTGTTCTTTTCTACTTTTTCCATTTATCCATCTCTGTTTCTAAACAAGTAGTTATTGTTGTCATAAATTCAGCATAATTTTTAACATTGAGCCAGCTCTGTGATACTATCCAAAAAAAGAAACCTGTTTCTGCCCTGGGCTTCCTGCCTTGGCCTGGAAACTGTCTCATAGCAAGTGTTCAAGGCTAAGGTTGGGATTCTCCTGCATGTAGCCTCATTTCAAAGACGAAATGGTCATGGGGAAGCTGGATCATCCCATACAAAGTTCTGTCAAGGTTTTTATTACTAAGATGCTTGAATTATACATTAATTTTATCAATTTCTTTTTTATTATGAGGTTGCATTTTCTCAGTTTTAAGGTTTCTGTTTATTTGAGGAAGAGGTTTTACCATGTAGAGTTAAAAAAAGATCTGGTCATCAGTGATGGTGTGGCTAGCATTCAGCCCAGCAAAGCATGAAGAAGACCAAGGCCTCATTCCCAAAGGCATGGAGGAAAGCATGAGGAAAGTTTCCCTGAAGGACACCCGAGGATTCTGTGAGGACCCTGTGGACATATTCCACTGGAGTCAAGAAGTTACCCGAGAAGGGAGGAGTGAGTACACTCTTCACAAGGAGCAGAACCCTTGGAGCACACCAGGGGCAACTACACAGGCTGACATGTACCCTTGCATACCTCACTTCTCCTCGTTCTCCTTTCTACTTGGTTCCTGTCTGGATCATGGATATGATGCTACGGCTTCAACAACCATCTTGAACCATGAGGCAATCTTGTCCAGGGCTAAGGATGCAGAGCAGCAAGATAGAGGAAGCCTGCTTATCCAAAGGGCCCAAGGGAGTTCTCAGACCAACTCGGAGGTACTTTTCTCTAGGTCATGATATGTGAGAAAAATATCCTTTTATCTAATTTAGTCACTCCCTTATTATTAGCAGCCAAACACATTTTAACTGATATAGCAAAAAAGATGAAAATATTCCCCTACTTTATAGAGCTAAAATCTCATTGACTAGGACTGACACTGTGTGAGAAATGTAGGACAGGGGATTATAGGAGGCACAAACCCAGGAAAACCAGAAGATATGGTAACATTTCTCTGGAGAAGGAAAAATCTAAGGTTAGGACTCAAGATTGTTGGGTTTAGACCCGGAGAGAAAGGAGACACATATGCTGGAAGGAAAGGAATAGCAGGCATGAGACCCCAGAAGTGGAGGAGAAAGCACAACCTGTTCTGTTCAGGCATCTGGATTTTACCACAAGACTTACAGAAGTTCCTGAAGACTTTCAAACAACAAAATATCATATTAGAATTTTTAGAAAATTTCCTCTCCCGGGTGTGCAGAGAACTGAAGAGGTCATGGTGAAAGCAGGAGGCCACCATGAGGCCAGTGCAGGAATCCAGGTGAGAGCCCAGAGCAGTTTGATCTGGCAGAGTGCTGGCAGTGGGAGGAGTAAAGGAAGCGGTCTGGCAGGTAGAACTGGCAGGATGGGGCAGGTAGAGGGGCTTAATCTTGCCAATTTCAGGATAAGAGAATCATCTTAAGTCTCAGTCCCAATACTAATGCAGAACAAAATCTTATTTTATAGCAAGAGATTAGTCCTCCAATTTCCTTATGAGCATGTCATGGGTCAGCCCATTGACATGCTGTCCATTTCTACCAAAAATGTCAGAAAAACCTTTTCTTACCCACAAAGGTAACATTATATATGAGGTACAGATAAGTACATGACAATCATCTTACAGGGGAAAAAAAAAGAGAGAAAGATCCCAACTATGCTTATAATCCAAATTCTGTGGTTCTTTTACAACAATGTTGTCAGTTTCTAATGTCAGGGGTGATTCAAGAAAACGTGCTGAGATATTTAGTTCATGAAATATGCTAGACTTCAAGAAGCAATATCCTAGAGATAAAAAAAAAAAAAAAAAAAAAACACCTCATTAAAAGGTACTGCAGTCTCTCCCTGAACACCAGGTACAGTTCTGGTTACCAGCGTGAACAAGCTAACAGCAGTCATGCAGGTGCAGTTAAAGTGGCTGCCATAGGAGGGCAGTCTAACACGGTTCTGCAGGACCCAGGTATGCTGAAGGCTGAGTGGGATAAAGAGCCTGAGCTTCAAAATCACCACCACTCACAATCCCACTTGGGGAATTCTCCCAGTATAAAAACAGTGCAAAATATAGGTTTGAAGGACACATCCTTAAAAACAGTGATCACAGTACAATACGCAAGATAAGAAACCTGGAAGAAACCCAAACGTCCAACAATAAAGAAATGTCAGGGAAATTATGATATATGTAGAATATAATGCCTTTATTAATCCAGAATGATAAAGAACAAAACAGTAATATTTAGTTTTAAATGCTAGATACAAAGTGCTATGTATGAGCATGAAATGTATTTAGACACACAAAGTAAAACCAAATTATTAAGGGAAATATGAGTAGAAAATACAAAACAAATGCTTAATAATCATCTAACAGGAAATACAAGGCAGAAAAAAAGAAAAATGTGTAAATTAGAAGGGAGAAGAAAACCATCTAGAAAGTCTCAAATTATTAATAATTCTTGTTTCTTTGAGGCAAATTTCAAGGAAATGTGTTTTCTAGTGAGTTGTGGTACTAAAAACATAATTAAATAAGGAAAAATTAATGACTTGAACATCCAACTCAGTAAGTTGAGAAAAACAATAAAATAAACCCATATTTCAGATGAAAGAGAATAAAAATGGGAAGTCAGAAATAAAATATACAAAACAGAAGAGAAGAGAATGGAGCATTTTGCAGGAAAATCCTGATCTCAGAACAGGGAGAAAAAAATATATCAATAAAAGTGAAAAAAACAGCAAAAGAAATAGGAAATAACTGTAGCATTCACAATTCTGTTTTCATCCATCAACAGAAAATCATGTAATTTGTTAAAAGAATAACATTGCTGTGAAAAGCTGATATTAAAGTAACTGTCTTTAAAGGAAAAATGCAAGTTCACAAGAGCAGGTCTGTGTGACCTCATTTGTGTGAAATTTAGAAACTTGTAGAGCATATGGTGTTATGTAAGCTTACTACATTAAGGATCTATTGTCATGGAGCAGCATAGTACACTAGTTAACACTGATACTCTAGAGCCAAATGGTCTGAACTTGAATCCCAGCTCTACCACTTGCTAAATGTGTGAGCCATGAGAAGTTTTCTTAGCTTCCCTGACCCTCAATTTCCTCCTCAGGGAAATAGCAACAACACAGACACTCACAGAAGTAGGGAATAAATGGACAAATTCAATGTGTTTTAGAACACTGTCTAATCATCACATGACAGAAGTCTACTGAACAATTAACTGTGGTCTACACACACACACACACACTGTTATATCTTGGTATCCATGGGGGATTCGTTTCAGGATATTTAAGTTCCTTTTATAAAAAGATATAGTATTTGCCTATAACCTAGGCACATCATTCCATATACTTTAAATCATCTCTATCTAGATTACTTATAATACCTAATGTATTGTAAATGCATGTAAACAGTTGTCATGCCCTATTGTTTGGGAAATAACAAAATAAAAAGCCTGCACAAGCTCAATACAGACACACTATTTTGTGAATAGTCCTTATGAGGTCTTGGTTGAATCCACAGGTACTATGAACACAGCAGACCAACTGTGTACTCTTTTTGTTGTCTTCTGTAAAAGCCTAAGAAAGTATTACTAGCAATGGTCTTTGGGAAATTGGGGGAGAAACACAGGCACAGGAGGAGGTTGCTCACAGACAAAAAGATGAAGTCTTTCATCTTCCTTCTGTTCCATGTTGAATTGCTTGTATTTCCTCAGCACACACACAATGGCGGAGGACCTGTGTAATGGGATTATGGCACACTTTGGTTTTGCTAAATGTTATGTCCGTTCATGACAAACCTATGTAAAAGAGGTACAAATGAAAAAAGATTAAAAGGAAAACTACTATATTATTTTTGTCAAGATAATACAAAGATTCAGCATCTTATTTTCCCTGTTCAAGAAATTCTTTCATATTTATTTTCAGATGTAATAGTTTAAAATGATATAGTCTTATAAAATATTTAAAGGTGACACAAAAATACTTCCTGATCTTCCCCATGCCTGGCCTCTCCAGAGTCGCATACATCTTCTCAGAACTTTTTCTATTCATTAACCTAGCTACATGAATAATTATACAGATATATAATTGTATTATAATTGTATTGCTTTAGCAATATAAATGTTGCATTTCATGGATTGCTCTATAGATTGCTTTTTTCGATTAAAATTGTTTTGGGGGAAAATATACAAATATCTCCCTTGCTTGTTAGCATCTGCATCGATTTACCTGATGTGTTCATAGAAAAGCTTACATCACTATTCCCAAGAATTGAACACTTAGTTTGTTCCCAAATTTTTCCTCTTGTCATCAATACTAAAATATACATCCTTCTGCACACCTGTTCTTCCTTGATTTTTCTCTATTTTCTATACTTTTTATGATGTATTGCCTTTATAATATGAAATAATTTTTAAACTATGAGTGTGTGAATGAGAATGTTTTAATCAGTTTTTGCATCACTGTGACCAAAAGACATGGTAAGGGCAACTTAAAGGAAGAAAGGTTTATTTTGGCTCATAATTTTAGAGATTCAGTCCATGGTCAGCAAACTCCATAGCTCTGGTCCTGAGGAGAGGCAGAACATCATGGTAGAAGGGTTTGGCAGAGGAAAGCAGCTCAGGACATGGCAACCAAGAAGAAAAGAGAGAGCTCCACTCAGGGGACAAGATATAAACTCCAAAAGTACACACCTTATGACCTACTCCCTCTAGCAATGCCCTACCTGCCTACAATTACAACCCAGTAAATCCTTATCAGTGGATTAATCCAATGACTTCTTACTCCTCTCATGATCTAATCATTTCCCCCTGAACATTCTTGCATAGTCTCACAAATTTTGGGGAGACACCTGATATCTAAACAACAGAGGAATATTAGTTTACTTTCCAAACCCAATAATTCTACAGTGTTTTTAATCCCTTAAAGTATAACATGCAAGTGGATATCAGGACTCCTAAAAGAGGGTAGTGAAGTCAAACAAAACTGCACAAATAATAAAAACTTACTTTCCTCTGGAGGCTGTAAAAAGTACAAACAAAACTGTAGTTCAGATGAATGCATAAATGTCACAGCATTAACTGCCCTGTGGGTTGTTTAGGGACCAACTACATTTAATGGAAGCACCATGAAGAACAATTGCATCTCTGGGTGCAGTTGGCAATGACAGGATAGTGGACTAGATGGATCACAAGCCAGCCCGGTGTGATCAATCTTGTGCCCTGACTACCATCATTACCAGCCAATGACCATCCTTTGCAAAGATCTCCCCCACAATTTATTACCTTGTCTCTTTTCTAATAGGTTTATTGTTTCATGATAAGAAACCACAAATAAATTAAGTTTATTATTTTAGATAAGAAAAGTAAACTATTCTTTTTCTAGCTCCCATTTTCCTTCCTCCAAATTTGCATATTAGCCACAACAAGCCCCATGTCATTTATCATACCCAAGACACAACCAAGCAGCAGAAATCACTGGGGAAAGGAAAAGCATGAAAGACCCTCTCATGCCCTCTCAACTGGGGAAAAATGTCCCTTCAGTAAGCTCTCATGTCAGTAAAGCAGAAAAACAGACAGGCAGAGGTTTGCCCTATTAAATATAAGAGTAGAACGTGTTATTTTGTTTAATGGAACCACAATGTGATCCTCTTCTGAATAGACAGTTTGATTTAAGAGAAAAACGAAAGAAAGAAAGCAATTTGGCCATTCTTGTTCAAATTGTCACACTCACTGAAGAAGAAAATAAAATGAGTACATTCTGCTTAACCCCACAGTTGCAGGGTAAAATATCTCCATATGAGTATTTGGGAAAGAAAAAAAATACAAGTACAGATTCTCAAAGACAGGTCTGTGAGCTTTACATAAAAACTATTTTGGAAGTAGTAAGACTGAGAGGAAAGGATTGACTAAATTATAAACAGTTGTTATAGCTATTTTATCTGAGTTTTCAGGTAGTCTAAAGAAGAAATTACCATGTTGCACTGCTCTGGCAGATTAATCTTAAAATCTTAACCTTTCAACAGGTGAATCTTTCATGGAGCTTGTATCTGATACCAAACTTCACATCAGTCAGCTTCAAATTTCTTTTAGCCTTTAATGTCCCCTGACTCTGGCACCTTTCTGCACAGTGTTACAGAATCCCTGCTCAGCATCTTCCTCCTTCCCCACACTTTCCATGTCTGACTTCTCTTTTGTTCCTTTTTTTGAATCCATTCCATATGCAATAAAAGAATGAATGCAAAAGCTGATAAGGATGCACACACATTTGCTAAGCTCATCTCTGAGAAACAATCACCAAATTGAGGCTTAATTAATGGTTACATGTTACACTTGAAGAAATTTTTTTTCAGGACATTTATTTCTTTTTATTTTTACAAGACTGCATTTTGATTCATCGTACATAAGTAGGGTACAACTTTTCATTTCTATGGTAGTACACAATGTAGATTCATGCCATTCATGTACTCATATATGTATATAGGGTAATGATATCTGTTTCATTCCACCATCTTTCATACCCCTGCCCCCTCCTGCCTCTCATTTCCCTCTATCTATTTCTAATGGTCTCTTACCTGCCCCCCATTATATATCATCATCCACTTATCAGGGAAAACATTTGGTCTTTGGCTTTTGGGGATTGGCTTATTTCACTTAGCATGATATTCTCCAGTTATATCCATTTATCTGCAAATGCCATAATTTTATTCTTCTTTGTGGCTGGAAATATTCCATTGTGTATATATAATAGAGTTTCTTTATCTATTCATCTTTTGAAGGGCATCTAGGTTGGTTCCACCATCTAGCTATTGTGAATTAAACTGCTATAAACATTGATGTGACTGTGTTACTGTAGTATGCTAATTTTAATTCCTTTGGGTATAAACCGAGGAGTGGGATAACTGAGTCAAAAGGTGGGTCCATTCCAAGTTTTCTGAGGAATCTCCATACTGCTTTCCAGAGTGGCTGCACCAATTTGCAACTCCATCAGCAATGTAAAAGTGTGTCTTTTTCCCCACATCCACGTCAACATCTATTATTGTTTGTGTTCTTGATAATAGCCATTCTAATTGAAGTATGATGGAATCTTAGAGTTGTTTTAATCTGCATTTCTCTAATTACTAGAGATTTTGAACACTTTTTCATATATTTGTTAATCGACTATATATTTCTTCTGTAAAGTGTCCAGTTCCTTAGCCCATTTATTGATTGGGTTCTTTGTATTTTTGGTGTAAAGTTATTTAAGTTCTTTATAAATTTTGGAGATTAGCTCTCTATTCAAAGTGTATGTGGAAAAGTTTTCCCCCACTCTGTAGACTCTCTTTTCATATTATTGGTAATATCCTTTGCTGAGAAAAAGATTTTTAGTTTGAATCCATCCAATTTTTTGATTCTTGCTTTGATTTCTTCTGCTTTAGGAGTATTGTTAAGGAAATCTGATCCTTATGATCCTTATGATTATCCAATATGATAAAGATTTGGGCCTATTTTTTCTTCTATTTGGGACAGGGTCTCTGGTCTAATTCCTAGTTCCTTGATCCATTTTGAGTTGAGTAGTATGCAGGGTGAGAGATAGAAGTTTAATTTCATTTTACTACATATAGATAACCAGTTTTTCCAGCACCATTTGTTGAATAGTCTATCTTTTCTCCATAGTATGTTTTTGGTGCCTTTGTCTAGTCTGAGGTAACTATATTTATGTAGGTTTATCTCTGTGTCCTCTATTCTGTAACACTGGTCTACCTGTCTATGTTGGTGCCAATATCATGCTGTTTTTGTTACTATTGCTCTGTAATATAGTTTAAGGTCTGGTATTGTGATACCTGCTGTTTTACTCTTCCTGCTCAGGATTGCTTTGGTTATTTGAGGTCTCTCAATCTTCCAGATGAATTTCATGCTTGCTTTCTCTATCTCTATGAGGACTCTCATTGGGATTTTAATTGGAATTGTATTGAATCTGTATAGTGCCTTTGGTAGTATGGACATTTTGACAATATTAATTCTGCCTATCCAAGAACATGGGAGATCTTTCTATCTTCTAAGGCTTTCATTAATTTCTTTCTTTAGTGTTCTGTAGTTTTCATTGTAGAGGATTTTCGCCTCTTCTGTTAGATTGATTCCCAAGTATTTTTCTTTTGGGTTATTTCTTTTAGGTTATTAGGTTTTCCTAATTTCTCTTTCATAGGATTCATCACTTATGATAGAAATGCATTAGATTTGAGTGTTAATTTTATATCCTGCTACTTTGCTGAATTCATATTAGAAGTCTTCTGGTGGAGTTTTTTTGGATCTTCTAAATATAGAATCATGTCATCAGCAAATAGTAATAGCTTGAGTTCTTCTTTTCCTATTCAGATCCCTTTAACTTCTTTGGTCTGTCTGATTGCTCTGGCTAGAGTTTCAAGGATGATGTTGAATAGAAGAGATGAAAGAGGGCATCCCTGTCTTGTTCCAGTTTTTAGAGGGAATACTTTGAGTTTTTCTCCATTTAGAATGATGTTGGCCATGGGCTTAGCATAGATAACCTTTACAATGTTGAGGTATGTTCCTACTATCCCTATTTTTTCTAGTGTTTTAAGCATGAATGGGGTGCTGTATTTTATCAAATACTTTCTCAGCATCTATTGAAATAATCATATGATTCTAATCTTTAAGTCTATTGATGTGATGAATTACATTTATTGATTTCCAGATGTTGAACCAACCTTGCATCCCTGGGATAAACCTCACTTGATTATGGTGAGCTAACTTTTTAATGTTTTAGTATGAGATTTGCCAGAATTTTGTTAAGGATTTTTGCATCTATGTTCATCAGGTATATGGGTCTAAAGTTTTCTTCCCTTGATGTGTCTTTGTCTGGTTTTGGTATCAGGGTGACACTAGCTTCATAGAATGAATTTGGAAGGGTTCCTTCCTTTTCTATTTAATGGAATACTTTGAGGAGTATTGGTATTAGTTCTTCTTTAAAGATCTTATAGAACTCAGCTGAAAATCCTTCTGGTCCCAGGCTTTTCCTGGTTGGTAGGCTTTTGATGGCTTCTTCTATTTTGGTGCTTGAAATTCATCTGTTTAAATTGTGTATGTCCTCCCGATTCATTTTGGGAGGATCATATGTCTCTAAAAATTTGTCAATGTCTTCAATATTTTCTATTTTGTTGGAGCATAGATTTTCAAAGTAGCTTCTCATTATGTTATGTATTTCAATGGTGTCTGTTGTGATCTTTCCTTTTTCATCACGAATTCTACTAATTTGAGTTTTCTCTGCCCTTTTCTTCATTAGTGTGGCTAAGGGCTTATCAATTTTGTTTACTTTTTTAAAGAACCAACTTTTTGTTTTGTCAATTTTTCACATTGTTTCTCTTGCTTCAATTTCATTGATTTCAGCTCTGATTTTAATTATTTCCTGTCTTCTAACACTTTTAGTGTTGATCTGTTCTTCTTTTTCTAGGACTTTGAGATGTAATGTTAGGTCATTTAGTTGTTGACTTTTTATTCTTTTTATGTATGAACTCAATGCAATGAACTTTCCTCTTAATACTGCTTTCAGAGTGTCCCAGAGATTTTGATATGTTGTGTCATTGTTCTCGTTTACCTCTAAGAATTTTTAAATTTATTTCCTGATGTCTTCTGTTATCATTGCATTATTCAATAGCATATTATTTAGTCTCCAGGTGTATGAGTAGTTTTTGTTTTTTTATTTTATCATTGATTTCTAATTTCATTCCATTATGATCTGACAGAATACAAGGTAGTATCTCTATTTTTTGTATTTACTAATGGCTGTTTTCTGGCATAGCATATGATATCTTTTGGAGAAGGATCCATGAGCTGCTGAGAAGAAAGTGTATTCACACAATGATGGATGAAATACTCTACTTATGTCCATTAAGTCTAAATAATTGATTGTATGATTTAATTCTATAGTTTCCTTGTTCATCACACTTTCCCTACCATGATGTTCTGCCTTGTCACAGACCCAAAAAGAATGGAGTAAACTGGTCATGGACTGAAAGCTCTGAAACCTTGAATCAAATAAATTTTTTCTCCTTATATGTTGATTAACTCAAATATTTTTTCATAGTGATGGAAAACTAATACAAAAAACTGGTACCAAGAGTCACCTCTGCAACTATACTTGGCAATGTGGTTCAGAAACCTTTGGAATTAGTTTGCTGGAGGAATTTGGAAATGTTTGAAGAAGCAGGTTAAAGAAAGCCTAGAATACTATCATCAGAGTTTAATGGGTGATTCTGGTCAGGGTTCAGAAGAACAGAGGGTTGATGGAAATGCAGACAGTAAAGGCCATGCTCATGAGATTTAGGTGGAAATATTGGAAACTGGAATATAGGCCATTCATTTTACATTCTGGCAAAGAATTTCCTTTAAGATTTCGTGGGAGACTGGGTTTAAAGATGGATTAATTCATCTAGTAAAAAGTTGAAGACATCCAAGCATTCAGACTGAGGCATGGATATTTCTTGCTTCTTTTAGCCAGATTTACAGTGAAAATCAGGAGCAAACAGAAGCACAGTGGAAAATTTTTTTATTTGGCCAGAAAAGGAATGCCTGTAATTCTGCACCAAGGAGGTATGGAGATCAGCACCATTAGAAGGCACCAAATACTCTTCACTGGGAAAATAGGTAAGATGGCTTGAGGGCATTTTAGGAATCAGTAAGATTCCACTCATCATAGCCTCAAAGGTGTGAAAATGTAAGCTCATTTGAAATGCTTTCCTTGGGAAATAGAGCCTTAGGGAACCCTGCTCACACAGGGCTACTAGGGAACTGTTTCTCCCAGGATTCTTTTTCCCAGTGTTCAGTCATAAAGGACTTCTACAGCCAAAGATTGAGTAGACCCTGATTCAGCTCACACTGGGACAGATCTTGGCATTGTACATGTGATGCTGACTTTGCAGGCATGGAGAATGAAAGAGTCATGAAGCATAGAGGATTCCATGGAGATTTCAAAGGAAATCCTTGAAGGCCAGGCAGTGTATGACAGGGTCAGTGTGCCTGCAGGCAGCCCCTGACAAGGTGATATGTGAAACTGTGAGAGTGAAACTAAAGCTGTGATGGGGACCCCAGGAAGTTAGAGATGCCAGGGATACAGAACATCTGCTGAGGGAAGCTGCAGGCGGTAAGCAAAGCCAGCCCAAGAAAGTGACCATTTATGCTCCAGTTGTCAAAGCCATTGAGGCAGGACTATTTAAGTCCTTTGTAACTCACATGCCACCTCGTGTCTTGGAAACCAGACATGGAGGTACAGTATTAAATGTTTGCCCTGCTGGGTTTTGGTCTTGTTTTGATCTGATCCATCCTTTCTATGCCCCTATTCCTCTCTTTGGAATGAGAATGTTTACCTTGTGTCACTGTATCTTGAAAGTACATAAATTTATTTTTTACTTTTATAGGAGCTTCAGCTAAGTATCAGAGGAGACTAGATTTGGACTTTACAAGAACACTTAAACGGTTAAGACTTTGGGGGATTCTTAGAGATAGACTAAGTGCATTTTGCAATGTGAGATGAACAGAATTCTTTGGGGTCAAGACTGCAGTGCTATAGTTTGGATTTTAAATATTTCTCAAAGGCCCATATGGTAAATGCTTGGTCATCATCCTAGACAACTACTGGGAGGTGGGACCTAGTTGAAGGAAATTAGGTCACTTGGAGTGTTCCCTTAAAGGGGTTATTAGGACCCCAGCCTCTCCCTCTCTTTGCTTCCAGGTTGTCATAATACAAGCATTCTCCTTATGCTCTCCCTACCATAATGCTCTGAATTACTACAGGTCCAGAAGCAATGAAGCCAATTGACCAAGGACTGAAACCACTGATATAGTTAATCAAAATCAATCTTTCCTCCTTAAAAGTCAATGTCTCAAGTATTTTGTCACAGTGACAGAAAGCTGCCTAACACAATGCTATTTACCTCATATCTGACCTTGATATATTTACAAAACTGCTCTCTTGAGTCCTAGATTTTCCAAGCCATTCCTCATGGTCTTCCTTTCTATGTTTAGTGTCAGTCTACATCACATACTCTTTTACAATGAGAAGGTAGGTACAAGTCATTAGCTATTACCTTGCAAAAAATGAAGGAAAAAAAAAAAAACAAAGGAAGAGAAAACCTGGTAGTTTTCAACAGTTGATAACATAAAAATCTAATGATTCCTTTTACATGAGCGGTTCTCAACCAAAAGTGATTTCCATCCAAGGGAAACAATTTCTGGAGATACTTTGGAGCATCATAATGGTGCAGGAAGGGCTGGGTGTTACTATTAGAAGAGGCTAGGATGCTGCTAAATATACTACATTACGGAACACAGCTAGTCTCCCCCAACAAAACATTATTTTGCCTAAAGTATTTTCTGGCCAACAGGATGGTGATTGAGGAACTCCGCTTTTATAATGTGTGACAGTGGTTAGTGGACAATTGCCCATATGAGGCTTCATCTTACTAAATGAGTTCAACAGAAGTAGATGAAGAACTATTGGCATCAATGTAAGAAAAAGTTACTAAGTCTCTGTGGGATATGCCAATGTGCTTTCTTTTGCATACTTAGCAAAATTAATTGACTAAAGCAGCATACCTTTTAGTACTTCTAGATTCCTTAATGCATGTGAATCCTTCTACAAAGACACTTGATAATTAGCACTTGTTTAATAGATGAATGAAGAAACAAAAGTCCATCACACAGGTTCAAAATACACCTCTTTTACACTAAGGTTTGTTGAAAAGTGATAAAATAGGTTCTTGTTTATTAACTATTCAAATTTTAATCCCAGAATATAATGACAATAACAAATTTATAAAACCCTTGTAAAGGCCATATTTACTATTTCATTCAAATACTCCATGCCAAGAATGATAGTAGATGTAGTTTTCTTAGAAAAACTTTTTTTTAAATCATATTGAACTACAATGGTATTCAGCCTTTGTTAAGAACTGTGTTTAGATCACAGATGGAATATTGAGAACTGTGCTAAATCACAGATGGTATATTTTTTCCTATATTTCACAAAACAGGCCATTTCTACCACTTTTTTTCTTTTACATTTTGCTCTTGGTAATCCTGTAGATTGAAAAAAACTAAACTAAAAAGAAACATGGAAACATTTACTTTTAGTGCTGTTTATAATCTTATTCTTTAGTGGATGGATACATCACTGAATATTCGGTGGTGTAATTTACTTCAAAAAAAAACCTTGGAGTGTAATTCATTTTAGGTGAGCAATTTGTTTTATGAGCCATGCATGTTTATTTGGGGTTGTGATGTTTTTTTATTGAGAGCCATAAAGACACTTCTTATCAATTGATTTGTTGTATCAGCAATGGGCTTCTTTCCAGATTGAAACATGGCAGCTTTTCGGAGGACATTATCCAGCATATAATTTCACCACAGATATGAATCTGGGTTCATTAGGGCCCACTTGCACTGTCTGTTATGACCTAATTTCTAGGATTCCTGCTTCATGGTGGCATTATCCTTCCCTGTGCACAGTGCATAACATGGTTGTCAAATGGGTTCTCCTTCTTTGATGGTTCATCACATACACAACTTTGAATTGTGCCAACTTTTATATCAACTGATAAAATCAGAAGTTCAAAAGTTCACTTCCAGTCCCATAAAACATAGAAACTTTAAGTGTTGTAAAGCTTACACCTCTTGTGAATAATTAATTGCAATGTACAGCAGGAACAGGAAGTATATGATTAGTATTCTAATGGTGTTAAAACACAACCAGAAAGCAATTCTTAATCCAGATGTGAACAAGGACATTGCAGCTATACCTCGTGCAAACCACTAGCCTTCTACCAAGCCAGGGTATGATGAACACTGTCCTTTTGGACTGGCTTACCATGATTCCCAGACCATGAAGCACCTTGCAAAACCTGTTATTAATGCTCCAATATGACACGTGACCATACTAATTGGCATCTTTCCAGAGTGAAAAAAATTGTGCTTTGAGAACTAAATGATGCTGGAGAAGATCTCACAAAAGTACATATCACAATGTCCTGGGAAACATTCCTTTGAACTTCAGTAATGTCATGCATGAAGCAGAACCCAAGTGATATACACCCACAGAAAGTAGAGCCAAGAGATTTAACAGCTGTGCAAACGGGCTTCAGAATGTAAAATCAGATAGCTATGTCTTTAGAAAAAGTATTTTTTAAATTCCCAAATATCACATCTGGTTGCATCAAGTTGTCA
Organism: Sciurus carolinensis; assembly: GCF_902686445.1. NCBI lineage: Eukaryota > Metazoa > Chordata > Mammalia > Rodentia > Sciuridae > Sciurus > Sciurus carolinensis. The sequence continues at coordinate 65,705,937 of NC_062214.1, forward strand.
TTATGACATAGTATTTAAGATGATTTAATGGGTTATTGCAGAATAAGAATCTTGGAGTTTATTTAACTACTGTGCATTAACAAAATGTAGCTATTAAAATGATGTTCTGACAAAGCAGATAAAAGATGTTCTTGATGTTGAATGACTTTATTATATATTTTTTACTGTAGTCAGTATAAACATAGCTATTCAAACATAAACAGAATATACAGAAATATAAGAGTGAAAGTAGGGCTTTGTGATAGAAATTTAAATCAAGCAGTACATACCAAAATATAAAAAACTATTCATCCTTAAAATTTTATGTGGTACATTGACTATGTCTATGAACACAGTGTGTCACAATACTATTGTCCCAGATTTGCAAATCCTCTGACTGGGCCTCTACTAGTTAACAGGTCAGTCCCCAACTTGATGACTGGGTATCTTGGATCTGGAAAGTCTCATTCTCATCCTCACACTCCTCCTCTTCCCCCATTAATATGAACCTCTTACCACTTCTTCTCAGACATACACACCATTTTTAATATAAACTTGAGGAGCTGTGTAGTTGGAACAATCTCAAACAATTTATATAGGGCCCAAACTGAGATCTGGCATCCCAGTGTCCCAATTTGTTTCTCTGTCTACCATGTCTTCACATACTTGTCACTTATGGCAGCTGCTGGTGGACATCAACAAGACATGCTTTTCCAAGTTGACCAAGTATATAAAAGTCTTTATGTGGCTTTTCTATCTCTGGAGTGGATGCATTTTCCCTTGATATTCCTCTAGAGCTAAGAATTCATAGTGAAGGGATTTGAATAAAAACAATTTACGGTGAACTCCAAAATTATGACAGGTTATAACGGCTATATCAGTGTTTTAAACAAAACAGAAATAGTCAAGGGTTGTTGTGGTGACCCTGTTCAGTGATATTTATAAGAAAATAAGCTCCTACAGGTTACTAGACCCTCCTCATAGCAAGTCTGTATTGAAGGAGGCAGAATTCAAGTTAATAACAAGAGGAAGAGGAACAAAGTGTGAAACAAACTGCCTTCTAAGAAGAGTTCCAGAAACTTCCATACACACTGTAGCTCAAATTCACTGTCAAAACTTACTCTCCATGGCTGCATTCAACCAGGGAATAGTCCAGAGAATTCCATTTTTACTCTGAGAAACCATAGCTCAGGCAAAATCCTACCACTATGCAGAAAGACAACAAAACAATGTAGTTGATGTTGATGATGAAATGTGCATTTGCCTGTGGACTTTCAAACATTAATGATCTTTTTTTCTTAATGTTTCTTTCATTGGCTCAGACTTGTGCATTAAAACAGCAGATAGGTTTTATTTCTTTATCCAACACTGATCAAGTGGTAATGGCTGCATGAGAAAGAGTCTGAAACAAAGTATGGCCTCAGTGACAGAGTGTTGTATAATCCATTAGCAAAGACTTGTAATAGGAGAGGAAACGAGAGTAGAGAAAAAGAGGTCTACTTTTCTATTACTGTTCTCAACTCACTTGGCCTTGATTTTCAAATTAAGATAATGGTTCTACAAGTCCAGCAAAATACTAATAATAACAATGCTATGGCTCTATCACGAGTTAGTAAAGTATTTCTATGATTCCCTAATATGGAGGTTAAAAAGTTAAGTTTGAAGCAGAACAATAAACTGCCAGTAAGGTCACCTAATAATAAATGGCAAATATGGAATTTGAATTTAGTTCATTTTAATAAAAGTAAGATTTGTTTCCTCACTCCCTATACAATAATACTATCCAAAAAATAAATAAAGAAAGAATTAAGTTGCTCTCTTGGTAGACTTTCTTAGAATTTTGAAATATTTTGGTACAATGTGCTAAAAGCAGAAAGAGGACAGAGCAATTATATATTACCTAATGGTAATCCAAAGTTTGGGTCTTCTGTTAACAAATTTCAGTGTCACCCAAAAAGACCAACAGAAATGTTCATTCTGTGGATCCAAAATTCAACCAAAAATAATTAAAAGGAGGCCTATTTGGAACTGGACAACAATACTAATAAAAATTTTTTTTGATTGCCTTAAGTTCACAGGTGTATAAACAAATAAATGAACTGCAGTGTGCTATGAGTTATAGTACAGGCAAGTACAAAGACCCATGTTGGCACAAAGGAACTAACTGCTACCTTGATAGATGTGAGCAGGGAGGATGTCAGAGCTACTTCACAGAAGAGATGAATGGTTCCCAAAAGGTGATCACCAAGCATGCATAGGGGAGCACTAGCCTACCAGAGAGGAGCAGATGCCAGGACTGGACATGGAGTGGCATGGCTGGTTGAGAAAAACAAGGCAGGATATGTACATGGCTGGAGCATTCAGAGTGGCAACCAGTAAGTAGTCAACAGAGCAGGTAGGAGGATCCTGAGAGAAAGAAGCCACCAGCATGAGGCTGAGTTTTATAAATTTTATCCCCAAAGTACTTCAAAACCACTGAAAGATTTTTAAGCAGGGAAGCAATAATCACATTGATCTTTGAAAAAGACCACCATGGAAGCTGAGAAGTAACCAAGGTCAGAGGTAGTGAAACCAGGTAAGAAATGAGCAGAACCAAGACAGAGTTTTTCCTCCGAGACCCACAGATTTTGAAGGATTTACAGAACTCCTGGAATTACATACCCCAAACATGAGAATGATCATGTCTCCTAGGAAGCAGTCTGTGACTTTCCCTATATTTTTAATAAAGCCCATAAGAAGAAGGACAATGACAACCTAAAAGTTTAAAAGCATCTGACCTGTATTTAGGGCACTGAAATGGAATTAAAGAGGGAAAGGGAAAAAGAGAAGAGCAATATAAAAAAATATGAAATTTAAAATGCAGCTATTTAATTTTCTAAAATCAAAAGAGTAAATGTCTTTACAATATGCCAACTATTTTTGGCTGGTGTTTTGCATACATGCCACATTTCTTTAACCACGTGTGTGTGAGGAGGGGCCTGGGCACAGATTTTCCAGGATGGACCTGACAGTCCATACCCCATCTCCCTGCATCTTCTTTACCTTACAAGTGCTTTTTCACTTGCTGGACCATGTATCTCAAAGCTTGGTTTAAAAAGTAGATTCCCGTAAATTTAAATTCTGAGAAGGTTAATCAAAGAAGATTTTTAATACCTTTTGGCAGAGACAGAAAAATGTTGAAGAATTTTAAATTTCAATGTTTTAGCTACAGAAATTAAGCAGAAAATGGAGCAATTACCAGGTAAAGAGTTAAACGTGGAAAGAAAATTCAGATTAGTTATTCTTCATTATTTGGGATCTCATAGAACTTTTGAGAAGTTGCTGAGAACTATAAATCTTCTCAGAAAACAATACAGGGTATTTTCTTATAAAATTTTAGGCAGTTCACTAAACCACTGGAGTTGAAGAACACACTGTTGTTCACAATCACCAGCTTAAAGTTTCCTAGTCTCAACATCTCTTTCCCTCAACAAATATTATCATGGTTTTTCTAAATTAGCTCCACTGACTTTTACATTATCTGATTTTCATTGATCCCATTCCTCTGCAATTTATTTCACCTTTCCTGCATGCTTAAAACTTCCATCAATGGTAAAATTGCAGAGTCTAAAGAAAGACTTATTTTAGTTGCCGTTGAATTGAACTGCTGCCCAAATAGCACACAAACCCCAAGTACATTTACAAACCTCGTATAGAAAGCTAGTTGTATGCTTTGACTTCAAAAATGCCTTCCCCTTTCAGCACTAGTATCTGGTCTTAAAATCAGGTATGTGAGTCCTGAAATTTCATGTGAATACATATACATTCTTTAATATTCTCTCTGCTACAAGGATCAATTCATTTATTTGGAAATTATTTTAACTACTTTCAAAATAAGTCCAAAACCCAGCAATGGTCTTGTTTCCTTAATGGCCTAGAAAAAAGGAGAATTTGAAGGGAAAAAATGATAGTAAATTCTATATAGCTTCTCCTTTCTCCCTCATTGCAGTTACTGCAAACCTCTGATTAGACCTCTAAAAAAGACCACACATTCAATAATTTGAAGCAAAAGGTTAATGGTGTTGTTACAACTATTATCCCTTTTAAAATCATTATCCTCTTGTTTTTTATGGCTATATTACCTTCACCTTTCCATGAACCCACTTTGCCAGCTGTTTCCCTCTGTCATAAAGTTTGCTGAACATCATCATAGGAATAGGATAAATGCCATGTTTTATCAATCAAGCCTAAGGGAATTTGAGGCTTCTTATAACCACAACTGTAAAGGGAGTTTATTACAAGTTTCTGTTTTGATTTGTAAATTGTCCTTAAGTAAAATACACACCTGATGCCAACATATATAGAATGTTAAAATGCAAGACGGTATATTACAAAAATCTGCATCATAAAGTTTGATAGTTTGGCAAATAAGAAAGCTAAAGACTACAGAGGAAAACATACAGGCCAGTTTCCTCTATAAGCTACACCTGCCCACATCTCCATATCTTCCAATAACTAAATTCCATGGCCCCTCACTTCATACCACCCAACACTCCAAGGAAGGTATGAAACACAGAACACGTACTTTTAACATGCACAGGGTCAACTAAAAAGTCTCCACACAATTCAAAAACCGATATAATTAAAATGTTATTTAAGCACAATGCAATAATATTTAAAGTTTACAATAAAATAATCTCTAAAAACCTCCATTCATTAAAAACATGTTCCTAAATTATAAGACACTGAAATTTTATATCTGCATGACTGCAAATATTAAAATGCATAGATTGGAGCTAAACTAGTATTTCAGGAAATTCTGCAGTCTTAATTAGAATCTTAAAACAGTAAAAATTATGAATAAGATACTCATCTAAAACATACATAAAAGAATAAGAAAACAAACATAAATAAGGAAGCGGAAAAAGAATCAGAATAAAACTTACTGCAATTTTTTTAAAATAGAGGTAAATAGCAAAACCAAAATCTAGTTCCTTGAAAAGATGTGTATTATTTCTAAACCTCTAGCAAAAATGATTTTTAAAAAAGCACAAACTAATGTAAGGGAGACTGGAAAAGAAATGTAATTATGGATAAGTTGTAACTTACATTATTATTGCAACAAATTCTATGCCAATGCATTTGAAAACACAAGAAATGTAAAATTTTCTTAAAAATATTTCAGTCACTAACATGTCTCAAAAAGAAATACATTTTAAATAGATAAGCAATCATCAAATAATGTTAATCAGCTGTCAAAGCATTCCCCAACCAATTGCACAGACTAATTATATTAAATCCAAATATATACACAAGTCCAAAAATCACTCTTTTTTAAATTTTTACAAATACAGTTTCAGGGAAAAACAAGTAGGAAAGTACTTGAACTCAAAGCATTGTTGTAGCCCTATGCCAAACCTATCAAGAAGAGTGGAAAGAAAATTTAAAAAACCAATTCATTTATAAGCATAAAGGTAAAAATAATAAAATAGTACCAAATCTAATAATGTATAAAAATAATTCATCAAAAATGAATTAGATTTATATACATAAGACAAATATATTTTAAAATTATAATATTGATCAACATTAAAAATAAAGAACAACATTAAGATTATCTCTATAGATGCAAAATAGTATTAAATATGAACAATTTTTATTATAAAAGCATTGAGTAAAGTTATAACAAAATTTCCTTAATATGGCATAATTCTTAACATCAGACTTGGTAAGAAATCCTAATAAATTCTAGAAAGGGCAAGAATTTCCACCATTAGCACCACTTCATAATACTATAGTGGCAATCCTGGCCCATGAAATATGATAAGAAAAAGAAGCAAATGGTTTAAGGTATGGCATTAAGAAAAAATAATAGCTATTATCTATAGCAAGGTTCTGAAAAATAAGACCCATATGTCAGATCAAACCATACTATAAGCCAAATCAAAACACATATATTTGTTTCCATATTGTACATAGCTGCTTTCATCCTAAAAGTCAGACCTTAGTGTTGCTACAGAGTCTGCATGACTCTCAAAGACAAAAAAAAAAAAAAAACACCATCTGATCCTTTCCAAAAACGTTTGTGTGCTCCTTCTCTACAAAATAAATCTAATGGAATCCACAAACCAGCAAAATTTAACACAGTTTCTGCATTCAAGATCAACACACAAGCAAGAATCAATAAACGGGATAGATTCAAACTAAAAAGCTTTTTCTCAGCAAAGGAAACAATCAATAATGTGAAAAGAGAGCCTACAGAGTGGGAGAAAATCTTTTCCACACACACTTCAGACAGAGCACTAATCTCCAAAATTTATAAAGAACTTAAATAACTTTACACCAAAAATACAAAGAACCTAATCAATAAATGGGTTAAGGAATAGGGCAGACACCGCAGAAGAAGATATACAGGTGATCAACACATACATGAAAAAGTGTTCACCATCTCTACTAATTAGAGAACTGCAAATTAAAACCACCCCAAGATTTCATCTCACCCCAATTAAATTGACTATTATCAAGAACACAAGCAATAGTAAGTGTTGGCATGGACATGGAGAAAAAGGTACACTCATACCTTGCTGGTGGAGTTGCAAATTGGTACAGCCACTCTGGAAAGCACTATGGAGATTCCTCAGAAAACTTGGAATGGACCCACCTTTTGACCCAGCTATCCCACATCTTGGTCTATACCCAAAGGACTTAAAATCAGCATACCACAGTGACATAGCCACATCAATGTTTATAGCTGCTTAATTCACAATAGCTAGATTGTGGAACCAACCTAGGTGCCCTTCAACTGATGAATGGATAAAGAAACTGTGGTATATATACACAATGGAATATTACTCAACCATAAAGAAGAATAAAATTATGGCATTTGCTAGTAAATGGATGGAGTTGGAGAATAACATGCAAAGTGAAATAAGCCAAGCCCAAAACACCAATGGCTGAATATTTTCTCTGATAAGTGAATGATGATACATAACAGGGACAGGGGTGGGGTGGGTAAGAGAAGAATGAAGGAACTTTGGATTGTATAGAGGGAAATGGGGCAGGACTGGGTGGAGGAAGCAACTGAGATGACATTATGGACATGTATGATTACATGAATGTGTGAATCTATATTGTGTACAACCATAGAAATGAAAAGTTTGTACCCCATTTGTGTACAATGGATCAAAAGGCAGTCTAAAATGAAAAAAAGATTAACACAAGAAAATCAATAGCATCTTTATCCACCAGTATAATCTATTAGAAACCTATAATATAAAAGTACCTACTATTCACAATAACAATAAATTAATAAACTATATAAAATATGCTACACCTTTATACAAATAAAAAGTTTTGATAGACATGAAATAAAACTAGCTAAATGGAGTACACCATTTACTGAATACAGTGATATGATACCACATCAGCAACAGCAACAGCAAAAACAAAAAAAGGTATCTAATGCTTGCTGGTGCCAGGTGCTACCCTAAGCTACAGATAGACAGATAGATAGATAGATAGATAGATAGATAGATAGATAGATATACAGACAGACAGAAAGAAAGAATAGATAGGCAAAATCCAAAAGAAATTTTAATAAGGATAATAGTGTAGAAAGCCTTATAATGCCAAACATTACAATGTATTAAAAAAGTACCATGGTTACAACAGTGTGGACTTAAAACAATACTAAATAAACTAACAAAGGAAATAAAACAGAGCATTTAAATGCACATATATATGAATACTCTATATATAAAAATGTGACATTATAGATTAGAAGGAAAAGAACAGATGATTCCAAAATAGTGCTAGAATAACTGATTATCTATTGTGCTTGGATATTCATTCTTACCTATCAAATCCAAATTCACTCTTTTTGCCTGCACTGTAGAACAAAGGATCAGGGCCTGTTAAGTATCTTTCCCATCATATGGCACAATGTTGAGCTTTGTCACTAGAGGGTACTCAAGAGACATTGCAAAAAGAGGGCACTGTGCTTTCTGGTTCCAGTGTGTTTACTGGTCATGCCCCTGGGCTCAAGTTCTCTTAACACAAGGCTCCTGCAGTGAAGGTAGCTTACCGGTGCAAAGTCTATTCACTGCTTGGAAATAAATGCCCTTAAAGAAGGGAAATCAAAGATCAAATGTTGGCTTAGGTATATTATGCATTCATCTACAGCAGTTAAAATGACTGGAAGATAGTCCTCTGTGTATCAACACAAATGACTTAGAGTGTGAAAAAAATTGCAGTAGAGGCAGGGGTAGATAAAATAATGTATATTTAAAGAAAAAATATATATATATTAAATATATATAAGCATATAGACTTGAAGAACAGATACTATTTTAAAGGGTATTTATGAATATGTATAAAGGTAATAATAGATTCACTTGCAGATATAAGAATACAGTGAAATTCTTTATGTACTTTACTGAAATTTTGCACAATTTGAACATTTTTGTAAAACTAGTATCAGCTAACAACTAAAATGTAAACACTGATAAAATCTGCAAGTTTATCTAGATTTTCTCAGTTTTTCATGTGTTGGGGGGCAGTCTAATCAACTTACAATATGTGTTTCATTTATCTACCATAGGAGTCAGAAATGCTGAGGAGATTCATAACCATATTTTTCTTTGTGTTGCCCTTTTAGAACCATATTCATCTCCCTCCTATCCCCTCCCCTCATTCTGATCCTGGTGCAACACTCAATCTTTTCTGCATTTCTAAAAATTGCCATTTTAAAAAATGTTACCCAAATGGAACTGTACAATATATAACCTTTGAGATAGACTTTTTATTTTCATTTAGAATAATTCCCTAGAGATTCACCCAAGATGTTGCATATATCAAAATTTCTTTTCATTGCAGAATTGTTCTACACAGTATGTGAGAGCCAGATTATTAACCCTTCACCTGTTGAAAGACATCTGAGCTGTTTCCAGGTTTGGGTCATCATAACAAAACAACTGTGGACATTCCCATATAGTTTTATGGGTAGAAAAAAGTTTACTCTCTCTGGGATGAATGCCCAAGAGTACACTGGTAGTAAAATGATAATTACAGATTTGGTTTTACAAGAAACTGTTATGATTTGGTTCATAAATGTCTACCAAAGGCAGATATGCCAGGGGCTTGGTCACCAGTCTGTGATACAGTTAGGAATGGTGAAATCTTTGGGAGTTGGTGCCAAATGGAAGGAAGTCAGATCATTGTGGGTAAGTCCTTGGGTGGAATATTGGAACCCCTCCTCTGTTTTCCAACCAACATGAGGTAAGCAACTGTGCTCTGTCACATTCTCCCCACCACAATATACTAACTCAACACAGACCCAGAAGCAATGGAGCCAATCAACCATGGACTGAAGTCTCTGAAACATCACACCAAAGTAAATCTTTCTTCCTTAGGAGCTGATTACCTCAGGTACCTTGTCAACATGACAGAAAGCTGATTAACACACTGACAAAATCTTTTCCAGAAGGTTGTAAGATTTTACATTCCTGTCAGAAATGTATATATGACTAAGCTTCTCTACCTCCTCACTGCCTTTTGTTATTGTCACTTTTTTTCTTTTATCTCATGTTTATTGGACATCTTTTCATATTCTTAAAGCCATCTATATCCTCTTCACTAAAACATCTATTTTCTCTTTTTTTGTTGTTGTTGTTTTCCTAATTGGAATTTTTATTGTTGAGTTAGAGAATTTCTCACATATTCATAATCTAGACACTAGTCCTTTGTCAGATATATGATCATTCACAAAGCACAAGTTTTTAATTTTAAAGTTATATTAATCAATTCTTTTCCTTTACAGGTCATGTTTTTGATGTCAAGTCTAAGAATTCTTTGCCTGGACCTAGACCTGGAAGATTTTCTTCTATTTTTTCCTAAAAGTTTTATAGTTTTACAATTTACATGTATGTCCATGATCCATTTTAAGTTAGCTTTTGAATACAGCATAAGACTTAAATTAAAGTTCAGGGGTTTTTGTTTTGTTTCGTTTTATTTTTATTTAGCTTTTAATTTTTTACAGACTGCATTTTGATTCATGGTACACAAGGGTTTTTTTTTTTTTAACCTATGAATTCTAATCTCCCTAGTACTATTGTTTGAAAGTCAAACCTTGTTTCATTGAATTACCTGTTTATCTTTGCCAAAAAAGTAGCTGATCAGATTTGTGTCTATTTCTAGATTCTCTAATCTGTTCTATCTATATGTCTATCCCTCTGCCAATACCACATTGTCTTTATAAAATTTTTATGATAGCTCTACCTTTAGCTTACAAAGGAAGTTTGCCCTATGGAGGTCAATAAAGGGATCTTAATTGTATTTGTAATGTTCTGTTTATTTTACATAAAAAAGCAATATCTCAAAGGAAACAGCAAAAATCAACATTGGTTAGATCTAGTTGATGAGTACCCATGTGTTTAAGATATTCTCGGAATTTCTCAAGTATAAATATAAATCCAAAGTGAAGGAGAAAAAAGAAAATTGAATTGAAATGGAGTTTATTTATACTGAAAATACTTTTAGAGCACCTGCTATGTAACAGGCATCATGCTGAGGACATTAGAATACAGCAAAAGTCCATTCACACAAAACTTTCTTTCTAAAAGCATAATTCTATTGGAGGGAGAGGAAAGGCAGAAAATAAATTTAATGATATTATAATAGAAAATTACTTTTTTACTCATTAGGAGTAAAATAAATTAGGTAAGGGTAAGTGGGAAGGAAATATGGGTTTATTTAAAGTGGTGAGGAAAAGTCTCTATGATGGAATATCAAAAACTTGAATGAAATGAGAAAGTGGGTCATCTGCCTACCTGGGGAAAAAGTGTTCCACACAGAGACAAGCAAGAGCAAAGATATGCTTGGAGCATTTGTGAATATCAAAGAGACAATAAAACACAATGAGCAGAGGACCAGCTACAGATAAAATGCATGGGACACAGAAGGGGCTCAGAGGTCATATAGGGTTATGTGGGCTGTTAAAACTGCATTGGCTTTTACTCTACAAAAGATAAGTGACTGGAAGATTGGGCAAAAGGATGATAGTGATTTATTTATGTGTTAAAGGGATCAATGCAACAGCTGTGTTTAGAAATGCTACATGGTGAGAAAGAGTAGAATCTGGAAAAATAACGTTATAGACAGGATTCTAAAAGTGTCCCACCAAGAATCTAAACCCCTGTTTATTTGATCAAACACTAATCTGCATTCTACTGTGAAGGGACTTTGCAGATATAATTTAAGATACTAATGAGCTGAGTCTTAAAAAAAAAAAAAAAGGAAATTTTCTTCCATTATCAAGGTGGACTCATGGTAATCATACGCACCCTTAAAAACAGAAAAGGCAGAAATAGTAAATAAGAGATATGAGGCAAAAGGAGAAGATTTAAAATGTGAGAAGAACTTGACCTGTTGTTTCTTTGAAGATGGAGGAAGAGGGCCATAAGCCAGGGTTGTTGGCAACCTCTAGAAGTTGATAACTAACTAGCCCCATCCAATAGTCAGGAAGGTAATATGAGACCCCCAGTTCTACAGTCACATAGAACTACATTCAGCCAAAGTGAACAAACTTGAAAGAATATTTAGTCTCAGAACCTCCAGAATGTAATATAGCCCCACCAACATTTTGATTTGATCCTTACGAAACCTGGAGCAGAGAACCAGGTGAGACTCACTTCATCAGGACTTCTAACCAACAGAACCATGAGATAATAACTTGATATTGCTTTAAGTCACTAAGTTAGCTGTCATTTGTTACAGAAGTAATGTAAAAATGGTACAACCAGCTAATAGTCTCCACCAATTCAAGTAAGAATTAATGGCTTGGAATAAGGTAGTAGTAGGGGAAATAATGAGAAGTGGTTATTTATGTACTGAAAATGTGAAAAATGACAAACTGGCATCAATGAAATTTGGAATGTGAAAAAATAGGCACATTTTGGCCTAAAAACACATGAAAATGCCTTTTATTAAAATGAGAAAAAGAAGAGGAAAAGGTTTAAAAAACAAAACCAGTCAGAACTAGGCAGAGGCATATTTATAGTCCTTCCTATCAAATTAAAATGCATATATCCTTGACAAACTGTCAAATCACAACATATTCAATAACTGCCAAGTTGTATATTCTAAAATTTCTGTTCAGTGATTGGGTTATTTCTGGATTTTCCAATAAAATATGGTATAAACAATAGATATGTTCAATATTACTGTGTTCAGTATGTACAGAACAATAAAGAATGAAAAGTAAAATGGGTATGAGAAGGTAAAAACTAATAACATTTTAACTTATGATTATTATAAACTATTTAAATTTGCCAAACATTCATGATGTTCTAATCTCTGAAATGAAATTGTAACATGTCTATTTTTCACCAACACACTCTGGGGAAGCAAACATTATTTTCAAATTACATATGACCTGAACCTTGCAGAAGTTAGTGACTTTCCCAAGTTACATGGCTAGGCATTCAGTGGGGACATAAATTCAGGCAATTTAAATACAGGGTCTACTTTCTTAATTCTCACCCTGTGGAGGAGGTCTTATTCTCCTCATTACTAGACATAATATTAGGATTCTCATAATATTAAGATGTGAAAACAGAAGTTTGAAGCCATCATATGACTTCAACAAAAATCACAAACCTAGGAAGCAATGATACTGGGATTCAAGTGAAAATACAGCTAAAGTTCTTTTATTCCTGCTGCACTACACCAACTATAGTCTAAAACTTGAGTGATGCCAGTACTGGGGAGATAAAAAGCTTTAAGTATTAATTATTCATAAGATACTGTGATTTTGGGTAGAAGAGACCTTCAGAAATGTCAATAGAGCATGCATTATTTATCAGTTTATCAAAGTCAAGAATTTAAATATTAAACATTTCTTTACTGACATATAGGTAGCAAATACCACAATCACTAAAACTGTTGTTAATGCATTAAGTTTCTTCTACTCATTAATGAAGTATGGCCTTAATTGATCTAGTTCAGATCATTTTCTATATAAAAATAGATTGGGAGAAACATGGTGGGCAGGGAGTCACTCAGTTCACTGACTCTCAATCTACAAAGGTACTTCCTACAATGATGATATCATCTTTTAGGATTCTACTTTACATTCTAGGTAGAAGTTTAATTCTTGGAAATAATAGTTCAAAGTAAGTGTTGGTCACTTATTTAAAAAAATAATACATGTTTATTGTATACTTAAAGAAAGAGAAAATGCTCTGACAGTACTAATACCAAAAGATACCATTCTTGACCAACAGGTACATTTTTAAAATTGAAACAACCTGAGAACTGCCATCAAATTACTTCAATCAGGAGGTTTCTACCTTAGCCATGGGCCATCAATCAGCTAGGATTTTCTGGGGCAAAGGTTGAGTTCATGATGTAGAAATGAATTTGATCTCCAAATAAAGCACTTATTAATTCAAATTATTTTCTGCAAAGCTTATATTCAATGTCCAATGAACTAGTCCTAATAGCGAGGTCAGAGCTTTAGGACTGGGGATGAAAACCAAGCAGATGCAGCTTTCTGATTAAGTGATGGTCTGGATTATGGTATGATTCCCTGCACGAGCTGAAATTTTTAGTATATGTTTGAAGACTCTAGAGAAAGGCATTCATCAAAGGTCAGTCATGGGTCTTAGGTCCCATTGAAGAAGGGTATATTTCAAAGCCAGCTCCACGCAAAGATTAACCATGCATGAACCTGATAATATGTGTATTACCACTGGGTGGTTAGAGAAGAACCTGAACTTCAGAGACATACCCACAGCTTCAGACAGGAGAATTGCTCTTGGATAGGTCAAATGATCTGTCTGGGTCAGATTCCTGATCTAGCTATCCCTGGTTCTCAGTAATTGGGTAGAACTCAGATTGCAAGTTGAATATTCTTTATACAGAAAATTTAAGTGATGCCAATACAAATAATAAAGATCCTATTGCCACATGGTAATTACTGGGAATGGATTCAAATTCACAAACATTGTTCATCTAATAAGCAATGATACTTCACCAGATAAACTATACTAGATGAAGGTTATCCCCAATAGTAGAAGTAATCAAAGAGTTTGCATTAGTAGAAACTAATCAAAGAGTTTGCATTCAATATGGCAAACAGCACACTTAAAGTTATCAATTTATCCTTCAAAAATCTCATGAAGATATCAAAAAATAAAATCCAAATAATAATAATTATTTAAGGAGAGCAGTGAAAAGTCAAAACATCTTCCATCAGAAGACAAGAAATATTTAGAAAATGTCTTCAGGACTAAATTTGAGACCTATGTGAGTTGATCTAGAAAACAAGAGGGTAGCTGAAAGAATGAGTTATAATTCTTCTAGGTGATTCCCCTAAATCTTTATAGAATCAGCAGGTTCAGGTAACTACAGCAGGCCACAGGTTCATGCTGCACTCCAGGCATGGATATAAGAGCCAAAAAGAGAAGTCGAGTGGTTCTCGGGTAAATTCAGACCACAACAGTGAATATGCATTTATGTACCTTAAGCAAAGGTGATCCAAGTCCCATCCTTTCTCCAAGACTCTAGATAATGCTCTCTTTCGCAGCAGGGGAAGAAGGACACACAGCTGCCAAGTAGCTGATGAAGAGCTACTCAGCAGCTATTGATGCTGACTATTCTACACATTAGGGTATAAATAAGTCTACATATTTATATATATGCATATATGTATGTGCATATACATGCATGTGTGATCAATTATTTAAAGAAATAAAACAGCAAGAAAGAGAGAAGGCATCCTAAATGAGCAAAACACATGGTTCCCAAAGAAATAACAAGGAGGCAGGGACGAAAAAATCAATTTGCCAAAAATCTGAGTTGTATCCCTTTTGATACTGGAGGTTTGTATATGTGTCCATGTGCATGTTCATGCACATGTGTGTGTATATCACAAGAATATACTGGTAAAGAGATATAATTAGAAATTATAAATAAAAATTTTTGGACAAATAAAAACATGACTACCATTATTTAAAATGCAGAGGAGATAGAACAACAAGTTATTCACACACACAACGTCCAATGTAGTCATTTAAAAGCCTAATTTGAGAATGCAAATGAAAATACAAATGAGATGTATTTGAGAAGTACTATTTGATAAATACTTGAGTTCTTGGGACTAAAGTGCCAAAGCACTACAAAGGAAAACTGAGAGTCACCACAAAAATAGATATATCCTGTTATCATTTTTTTAAATTCAGAACTTAATTCTAAAAAAAAAAAAAAACCTAAAATTTCTAGGATAATAAAACACACTTATTAGGAAGCAAAGAGAAGCAAACATGCAGAATTTGTCATAGGAAATGCTGAACGCTAGAATGCAATAAAGAAATGCCTGTATTGATCTGAAAATACTGTAAACCTGAGTCCTTTACCAAGCCAAATAATCATTTATACATGTAGACAACCTAGGCATTTCTCCCATTGTTCAAACACACCAACAAATATGATTTCTGAAAACGAATACTACTCAAGTATAACTCCAGCAAAATAAAATATATGTTTATATCCAAAAAAGAGAAAACCCTTAGACATAGACACACTAGAGAGAAGAGTAACCAGTAAAACCTAGTTACCTCAAAATGAGTTGACAAGACATTTCTAGGGTTTCATGCAACTGTTCAGAATAGATACTTGGAGAAACAAAAAGGCATAAGGAAATTTAAAAACCATATTTTTGAAAATCTGGAGCCAAAATAAAGAACAGTTTATAAAATTATAGATATTATGAAAATCTAGTTTTGAAAGACAAAGGAGGATGGATATAGAAATTTTTTAAATGTCAAAGAGTTTATTTTGTTCAGAGATTATAGATAATAATATGATGGAAAAGTATAGGCTCAAAAATGCTTACCAAAATTTAGGGTTACCTTTTGTGGAGAAGTGAGTGAGACAGAGCCACAGGAAGCCTTCCAGGGTGCTCCTCCACAGTGTGCTCACCAGGAATGTTCCTCGTGCTGTGCTTTTGCTGTGAGCAATTTTCTGCAGGCACATTATATTTCAATTTAAAACTTTTTTTAAAAAATGATCTCAGTGACTGGAAATAAGATCAGAAATTCCAAATTATTACAGGTAAAAGAGAACGAAGAAAATTTTATCCAAGCAAAACTTTTATCAGTCAATCTAAAGGAATGACAGACACATATAATTAGAAAATTATTAAATGGGATAGCACAAAACAAAAAATGATCACAATGAATGCGAAAGCATTAATCTTGCCTTCTAACAGAAAAAAAATATTCTCCAATTGAGTAAAACTGCAAAACTCACCTCTACTATCTTTAAAAGAAAAGCACTTTAAAATAAGGAATAGATAAAAATATGTCAGGCAAATATTAAGAAGAAAAGAAAATGGCAATATAAATATCAGACAAGGCCAAAAGTAAGCAACGGTGTTGTACTCAGGGCTTAACCAGGGAAAAAGAATCTACTGCAAGTATATTTGGTAAAGGGAATTTAATGCAGGGAACTATTCACAGGCATAGAGGAACTGAGACATCAAAATGAGGTGAGGGTTAGGTGATACTAGCTCACACCTGTAGAAAGTCAGATTCTATAATGCTACTAGGAAGTTCTCTAGTTGATTTGATTGTATTCATGTAAAATAATTTTTTGTAAGTATGCCTGTCTGTTCCCACCTGTCTCTGCTCTTGCTTTGTGAGGTCAGGACGGAGACTGCCAGCTATATTCCTTTTCTGTCAGCTACCTTTGTGTTAGGCTCTTGACTACAGAGAGTCCTGGAGGTAACATGTAGGACTGATAGAAGGAGATTTGACTGGCTCCTTCACTTCTTCTCCTGTGTGATTCGTGTCTGACTCATCCTCCTGTTTCATAAGTAGTGGTGATTGCAGTCACATTTTCCCCTGACATAAGCAGAGCCCACTTCAGAGCATCCTTATTCAGCAACCCCTCAAGTGTCTGGGTCCTGGGCCCATAAGGCCTCTCTTCTCTGAGCTGTTTCAGACTTCAACTGAGTCGCGCTGCAGGCATCCTAGGAACTTCAGCTTGCAGAGGGCTTGTCATGATACTTCTCAGCTTCCATAATCACAATCACACGATCCAGTTCCCCTAATAATTCCCCTCTAGTTTGTCTACCTACCAACCTACACATGTATCTGCTACTAGTTCTGCCTTTCTGGAGAACTCTAATGAAAACTGAAGTGTTAACTTGGGAAGAGCAAGCTGACAAGATAGAGATATGATACAGATTTATGTAAGGACAATCCTCCTAAGGGTACCTAGTGAAAGAAAGCTGCAGGCAAAGGCAACTCCAGTGAAGTCTTCAAAACAGCAAACTTGGCATGAAGGCTCCTTCTCTCAACTCAAAACCATAGCTATAGGATCCACAAGATAATGTTTGTTAACGATGTTAGCTTTAGGAGAATTTCATACATAAAACACAGAATAAATACCCATACACAGACTCACACCAAATTGGTTTAATTTTACATCTTATTACTACAGATATAAGTATACTTTTAGCATTTTTGTCAGTTCTAACAATATAGAAATGTTTATACTTTTTAAATGTGATATTGGTATTAAAAACAAAAATAATGATTAAAAGTTTGAATTATAATTGCATTTTCACATTACTGTAGAGAATTTATCTTTGAACTAATAAGAGTATAACTTTTACTTTCAAAAGACACTTGTTAATTACTTCACATAGTTTAAAATAAGTTGATTGAGTTTAAATTTTTTTTGCTGGTGTAAGTTTACATTTTCAATTAAATATTTTAATTAGTTGTTCATAAGGTACCTTTTCAAAAGGCACAATCATTGGCAAGAACTTGAGACCTCCGAACACCATCTTAAAATTTAATTAGTTCATAATACATTTGAATGGATCATATTTTTCAGGACACCTCTTTCAGGAGGCTGATAAACAATTAAACGGCCAGTGCAAATATGAAATGTATTTTTTATTATTGTGAAATATTTTGTATATCATAAAGAACATAAATAAGATAGAGGTTTAAAGTATAAAAACAATTTTTAAAATACTCATAAAGCTTCCATAAGATTAACTGGACATGAGCAATACAGTTGAAGCACCCCAGTGTTGTACACCTTTCCTCCCTATAACCAAGTTCCCCTCTAACCTACCAAGGGTAGACAGACTTCTAACATTTGTATGCATCACTTCTTTGTTTACCATCATAATGTACAACTCTCTACATAATGTGCTATTTATATTTTAAATACATGTCTTTGACCTTCATGAAAGTGGTATTATGCTGTATGGTTTTACTGCAACTAGTCCTCTTCAACACTTTGCTCATGAGGTGTATTAAAATATACATAGTTGTACTCAAGTCTTTTTAATTAACACACAGGATCCTATTATATGAATATATTAAAATTCATTGTCCTACCAATGGACTTCTGTTCATTTTTAAAGCTTTGCTATAAGAAAAGTTGCTACTAGGAATAGTCTCAAACAGTGCATTGGGTGTATCCTTTGAATAGGTTTTAGAGTACATATATCTTCAATATTAAATAAAACCAATTGTTTTACAAAATTTACAGGAATTTATATTCTTACCAGCAATGTATAAAATTCGGGTTGCTTGATGTTTTTACAATAATATTTTATCAGAGCTCTTACTTTCTCCCATATCTGTATCATTTTCTGATTTGTCATTATTCTTGAAGTTTTTTTTCAAAAATACATTTTTGATCTTGACCCTTTGTGAACCATGTTGAATACAAGTGGTAAAAGAGGGCATCCCTGCCTTGTTACAATTTTTAGGGGGAATGCTTTAAGTTTTTCTCCATTTAGAATGATGTTAGCCACGGGCTTAGCATAGACAGCCTTTCCAATGTTGAGAAATGTTCCTACTATCCCTATTTTTACTAGTGTTTTTAGCATGAAGGGGTGCTGTATTTTAGCAAATACTTTTACTGCCTGTATTGAAATAATCATATGATTCTTAACTTTAAGTCTGTTGATGTGATGAATTACATTTATTGATTTCCAAATGTTGAAACGACCTTGCTTCCGTGGGATGAAATCCACTTGATCACGGTACACAATCTTTTTAATATGTATTTGTATGCAATTTGCCAGAATTTTGTTAAGAATTTTTGTATCTATGTTCATAAGGGACATTGGTCTGAAGTTTTCTGTCCTTGAAGTGTCTGATTCAACTAAAAAGCTTTTTCTCAGCAAAGGAAACAATCAACAAGGTGAAGAGAAAGTCTACAGAGTGGGAGAAAATCTTTACCACACACACTTCAGATAGAGCACTAATCTCAAAATTTATAAAGAACTCAAAAAACTTTACACCAAGAATACAAATAACCCAATTAATAAATGGGCTAAGGAACAGAGCAGACACTTCACAGAAGATTTACAAGCAATCAGCACATATATGGAAAAATGTCCAACATCTCTAGTATTAGAGAAATGCAAATCAAAACTACCCTAAGATTTCATCTCACTTCAATTAGAATGGCTATTATCAAGAATAAAAGCAACAACAGGCGTTGGTGTGGATGTGGGGAAAAAGGCATACTCATACATTGCAGGTGGGATTGCAAATTGGTGCACTCTGGAAAGCAGTATGGAGATTCCTTAGAAAACTTGCAATGGAACCACCATTTGACCCATCTATCCCACTCCTTGGCCTATATCAAAGGACTTAAAATCAGCATACTACAGTGATGCAGCCACATCAATGTTTACAGCAGCTCAATTCACAATAGCTAGATTGTGGAACCAAACTAGATGCCCTTCAATTGATGAATGGATAAAGAAACTGTGGTATATATACACAATGGAATATTAAAGAAGAATAAAATTAAGGCATTTGCAGGTAAATGGATGGAGTTGGAGAATATCTTGCTAAGTGAGATAAGCGAATCTCAAAAAAACCAAAAACCAAATGTTTTCTCTGCTAAGTGGATGATGATACATAATGGGGGGGAGGGGATAAGGGATGAATGGAGGAAGTACATTGTGTAGAGGAAATGAGGGGAGGCGAGAGGCAGGGGGAAGGAAAGATAATGGAATGAGACAAATGTCATTACCCTATGTACATGTATGATTACACAGTGTGACTCTTTTGTGTACAACCAGAGAAATGAAAAGTTGTACCCCATTTATGTACAATGAATCAAAAAATAAAGGAACAAATACAATTTGACTAATCATTGTTTGTATTAGAAATGTAACATCAGGAATTATATTAATGGAATTCACTGTAGTAATACATTAAATGAGAAAAGCCACATGGTAATTTGAATAGATTTTTAAAGCATTAGGGGGGAAAAAAGTAACACATGCATTTTAGCAAAAATTATCTAAACAAGGCATAGAAAAAAATTCTCCAATCGTTCAAGAATGGACAATAAATAGATAAATGTACAGCCAATATTATACTTAATCTTGAATCCTTAGATGCAATACCATTAAAGTCTGGGGAAAGACCCACAATCCCCTCTTTTGCCTCCATTACTCATTAACTGAGTTAAAAACATATACTATGTACAATTAAAAACAGATTGGGTGGGGCATGATGGCACACACCTGTAATTCCAGCAGCTCAGGAGGCTAAGGCAGGAAGATTGCAAGTTCAAAGCCAGCCTCAGCAACTTGGCAAGGCCCTAATCAACTTATTGAGATTCCGGCTCTAAATAAATAAATGAATAAATAAGGCTGGGAAAGTGACTCAGTGGTTAAGCACTCCTGGGTTCAAGCCCAGGTACCAAAAAGAAAAAAAAAAAAGTTTAGGTGTTACAAAAGAAAAGATTAGTGGATCTCAAACATCTCAAACACAGCAATATAAACTGTATCAAATGAAAAATGGGGAAAAAAAGACTAAAACATGAACACAGTGTCAATTTTTGTTAATCTAATATACTTGTGATTGTAATCCCTGAAGGTCAGAGGGATAGGCAGAAAAAATACTTTAAAATAATGGCTGAAAGTCTTCCAAATGGATGTAAGCTCTAAACCTACAGATAGATACAAGTTATTCAATGAACCCCACAGTATAATCAACTGCTCAAAATCTGTGATTAAAAAAAAATCTTAAAAGCAATCAAAGAAAAAATGACATGCTAAGCACAAAGGAACAAAGATGACAATGTACTCAGAAACAATGCAGGCAAGGACACACTGAAGCAATAATTTTAAGTACTGAAGGAAGAAACCATCAACCTAGAACTCTATATTCAAGTAAAATATCTTTTAAAAGCTAAAAGCAAAATAAGGACTTTTTTTCAGGCTTACAACAGATAAAATAATCTATCACCAGCAGATCCTCACTATAAATTAGGCTAAAGGAAGAACTGCAGATAGAAATATTGATCTACAAAGAAAAGTAAAGAGTACTAAAAACTGACTACATGGGCAAATACATGTGTTTTTAATGGTTTGAATATTTTTATAAGGTAATTGATCATTCAAAGCAAAAATGACCATAATGCAGTGTGGTGTTTATAATACATGTAACAGTTATAATACATAACAACAATAACACAATGATTGGGGGGAAAGAAACTGAAGTATTATATTGCAAGATTTTTAACTATAAGTGATTTACTGTAATATCACTTGATGGTAGATGATTCTAAGTAAAGATGTATTCTACAAAACCAATAAGCCAATAAGGAAATAAAAACAAAATCATATTGGACTACAATTCATTTGCCCTTATCTCTTTATTTTCTGCTTTAATTTTTATTAAAACTAAAGAGAGACATGCTAATCTCAATATGAAGATACATCTTAAATAACTATGAGTGAAAAAATATTATCTAGGAAGTTTATGAATAAATAGTAACTATAAAAACTGACCAAGGCAAAGAAGGAAAATTTAAATATTTTATTTAAAGATGGAAAATATTATCTGAACTTATGATTAATTTGCATGTAGAAAAAATTAGAGAAAATTTATTTTCAATTAATGTACCAAAATTCCTCTGATACATTCAAAAGCATTGTGGTACTTTTTGGGTTACAATGCCAGAACTGTGAAAGACCCTAACATTACACTATATCCTTTTTAAATAACTGAATCTAAAACTGAATAAGCAATGAATAAACATCTTGATGGCCGATAATGTAAATTCTCTTGTAACACAAAGTGCTTCACAGACAGTGTAAAAACTATTTTCATCTTCAGGACATATACCTACATAATTTGGATTTAATGCCAGGCTAGAGATAAAAACAGAAAAATATTCATTGTAACTATTAAAATACTTTGACTTATTAACAATATAGATTTAATGATTAATGAAATAATTAACATAATATGTAGCAACGAAAACTTTAAATTGCACTGAAAATACAACTTTCTTAGAGTGGCAGTGATGACCAATGAGAAAATATACTAGAAATTAAAGGAATGCTATTCACTATAGCAACAAAGTCATAAAATATCAAGGAATAAATAAAACAAAAACGTGGAAGGCATACCTGGAGAAAACAATAAAACATTAATGTAGGACATGGATGAAGAACTAAATTAGTAGGGAGATATCCTTGTTCCAGGATACAAAGACTTGATATTTTAAAGGTGCTAGTTCTCCAAAATTTAATCAGTGCAGCATGAAATACTGTTCTGAGAAAAGTTTTAGAAAAATTGAACAGTCGAATTCTCATATATATCTCCCTCCTTTCACCCTCAATTTCTCCCATTACTAACATCTTATGTTGGTGTGGTACATTACAATTGATGTAATAATACTAATATAATGCTTTTATTATATGCAGTTCATATTAGAGTTTTATCTTTGTATCATATTGTTTTGTTTTGGGTTCGTTTGGTTGGTTTGGTCTTCATTAATGCAAATTGTTGTATGTTTACCATTGTAGTGTCAGAGAACAGTTTCACTTCATAGCCCTAAAAATTACTTGCGCTCAACAGGAATTTGGACCTAAATTAAGGACGTAATTTTAAATTCTTTGAAAGGAGAGTGAGAAATGCTTGAAGACAAGATATTTTTGACAAGACAATAAGGGAAACTTGCCTCATCAAAGGTTAAAATTAAAACAAATACATACTAACTTAAAAATTTGCACAAATAAAGAAATGTGTAGTCAGATTATGGTACAGAAATGAAATTCCCAAACAAAGCATATATTTATGGAAATAAAGGTAGGCATTTCAAATTAGTGATTGAACCAAACATAAAAATTAAATTTCTGCCATTACATTTTATTTTAAAAACAACCTATGTTAAAATGTCTAAATTTAAGAAAGTTATAAATGTTAACTAGAATATTTAAATAAAATAAATAATAATATCTGTTATGGTTTGAATATATACCCCAGAATTAATGTGCTGTAAACTTAAGCCCAATGCAACAATTTTGGGTTTTAGGTGGAACCTAATGCTGGGATGAGTTTGGATCAGAACTCTCATGAATACATTAACGTTATTAAAAAAGGGTTCCCAGGTATGGGCTCGCTCTTGCTCTCTTCTCTTCCACTTTCTGCCACGTGAGGACACATCAAGAAGGCCCTCACCAGAGCAGATGCCAGTGCCTTAATCCTGGACTCTACAGTCTCCAGAACTGTGAGTCAATGAACTTTCATTCATTATAAACTGTCCAGACTCAGGTATTCTGCTAAAGTAGCGCAAAATGGAAAAAGACAAATATCTTATTAAGTTGATAGACCATGACTTAACTTACGTTTATTAAAATCTAGTGATTGAAACAATAAATTTGATTTTAAACCTTTCTATACAGTTTAAGCCATTACTAGGAAGATAAATTTTGTAGTTAAAGTTTTTCTGAAAAAGGAAAGTAATGAAATTTCTTCCATAATTAGTCTCTCTTATCAGGGAAAAAAATACAGTTAATTCACACAACTTTTTCAAACAATAGTAATGCCGTTAAATTTCTTTGTGTAGTTAGTAAAAGAAAATGTCCCATTCACTTAAACAATTGTTTGCATTTCTAACAAGAAACCACAAGAAACTTAAAACATAATCTTGTGGAAAACAAGTTAAAAAGACTTTTTTAAAGTCTCGCCCTGCCAATAACCCACTGAAATTAATTTCCCAAATTCTGATTTTTTTCTCCAATGTATTCTCCACAAAAAATAGTTACATTTTTCATTGTTTTATTATAGGGTGAAAAATGCAGTCATTGACTAAATAAGGGCACTGTTTCTTTTTGCTGTGGCATAGGATTAAACTGACTATATAATTTATTGTCCAAAGCAGGATTTGTGACTGTTGAAGGGGACCCCCTATTAATAATTAAACCAAAATAGGATGCATTAATGAGGACTGTCCCTAAAAACTAAGATGGATGATCATACTACATGTAAAACTCTGGATGATCTGCCCTTTTCCTCAGTTTGGTTCTCCACCAATGCTTCCTTACATCTCAAATTCTACGAATTTCAAACTAAGAACTTTCAATTTCTGCAATATGCCATGCTGCTTCACACTTTGAAAGCTTTGCATATTCAAAGTCTTTCAAGAGGAATTCCACTGAATGCTATAGAAACTCCTATGGAGTTTTTAAACACCAGCTCAGTTTTCATCTCTTAGGAGAAACCAATGCTAATCTTCTTCTAGTGGTAACCATTCTCTTCATTATCAAGAAACAGTCATGGAAATAGGTACGATGCACATACTTGTTGAGTATACGCCATTAAGTCATTGAGTATATGAGCTGTGTATACCATCGTGTTTAACCTGAATAGCCTTGCCCCAAGGTAGACACAAAACTATGCTTTGGATATGTTGGGTGTGTCCATCTAAGGGTCATAGGTTTGAAGTTTGGTCTTCAGTGTGGTGATGTACGAGGAGATGAAACCTGTAAGAAGAGGGGAATAGGTGAAGGCCCGTAGTCCACTGGAAGGGATTAAGGTAGTTTTCACGAGACCCTTGAACTATCATAAGGCTGAGTTATTATAAAAGTGAACCTAACCCTAAATAATTCTCTGGCTTCCAATTTTGCAGTGTGATCTCTTGTTTGCATAGGCACTCCTACCATTGCCATCCACCATGAGGTCATACGGACAAGGGGTCTCTCACCACCATGGCATACACTATGCTGTTTGGACATTCACCTTTTGAAACTGTTGAGTTAAACTTCTTTTCACTAAAAAACTAGCCTGCTGCATGACCTCTATGCTCTGGGAACTTAAATCTGTGAAAACACTGAACATGGAAGATATTTCTACTATTTTGACTATTTGACTGTGTTTCAACTGTCTATTCCATTTCCTCACAGAACTCTGCCTTCTTTTTTTCCCTTTTTTTTTTTCTACCAGGGGTTGAACCCAGAGATAATTAACCACTGAACCACATCCCCCAGCTCTTTTAATATTTTTATTTTGAGACAAGGTCTAGTTTAGTTGCTGAGGCTGGCTTTGAACTTGCCATCCTCTCCTGCCTTAACCTCTGAGCATCTGAGAATACAGGCATGTGCCACCATGCCCAGCCACAACTGCAATCTTCTTGAGGACAGGTATTTTAGTTGACCTTGGATTATATCTAGCAGCATCCTAATTCTCCTTTGGAGAAGCAGCCCTATACCACTGTACCTTCTTAGTAGGTGTATCAGTTAATTATTGCTGTATAACAAATCTTACTGAGAACTAGTGACTTTAAAATGTTAATTTAGCTCCTGAGTCTGTAGGTTGACTGGGAGACTCTGCTGATGTGAGCTGGTCAGGCTGTCTTTGGGTCACATCTATACATTTATAGTCAGCTGGAAGACTAACTATAAGCTGATGCTTTGTGGCAGTTTTAAAATGCAACTGAAAATTCTTTCACAGTCTTCTTTTCAAAAAATATAGCTAATTCCACTCTTTGAATGCAGGCCAAATGTGTGACTCATTTCTAATAAAGAGAATGTGGCAGAGTGAAGATATGAGACTTCTAAGGCACTGCCACTTTTGACTTGCTTTCTTAGTTGGCTTGCTCTGTATGAGTCAGCTGTCCTGTTGTCAGGATACTTAAGCAGCCTGTGGTGAGAGGCCCTTATGAGGAATAACCGAGGCTTCCAGTCAACTACCAATCTGCCAGTCATGTGATACAGTCACCTTGAAAGTGCATCCTTCTACCTCAGATGATTACAGCATTGGCCTTGCCTGAAACCTTAGAAACCTTCTGAGAGACCCCCAAACCTGAATATCCCAGCCAAGTTGCAACTGGATTCCTGATCTTCAGAAAATGTGAAAGAAGAAATGTTGATTTTTGTTTTAAGCCACTGTTATGGTTTGGATATGAGGTGTCCCCTTCAAAGTTATTGTATTAATGCAGGAATGTTCAGTGGTGAAATGACTGAATTATGAAAACTGCAACCTAATTAGTCTACCCATGTTTGACCAGACTGAATGGAAACTGTAGGCAGGTGGACATAGCTGGAGAAGGTAGATCACTGGGAGTATACATTGAAAGATAGACAAGGCAGGGAACATTAATAGTTTCATCCTGATAATGAGAAGTTTGAAAAAGTGGAAAATTTGTTTGTGATGCCAAGATTTCTGCAGCTTTCCCACTTCCTGTTCTATCTGGTAGGTAATCCCACTTCCTGTTCTATCTGGTAGGTAATTCAGCTTTTTTTTTTTTTGGTAAACTACCACATGCTTTCTAACAAATGCATTTCTTTTCTAATCCAGTTAACTAGACTCAGTTTCTGTTGCACATTACTAAAGAAGACTTCATTCCCAACCACATTAATGGTACCTTATACCTTAGTGTCATGAGACTCCAGTGTGTGACATGCTCCTAAAAAGCACTGGTCCCCCTTGTAATAGGTAGGAACTAGAAAATGCCACAAGCAAAGCACTGAGAGATCCTTCAGAACATCACTGGCATTTAAAAAACTACCTTTTAAAACTACTTAAACTTCCTTGAGCACAAAAGTAATATAAATGCAAAGCAATAGCAATTAATGCAATAAACCAAAATGCTATTTTCTGCAAAGGCTAAACTGTCAAGCAGCATTTCCATGTGGCAGTGCTGCTGTATGCCAGGGCTATCATAAGCCAAAAGAGGCCAAAGATTTTGGCAACTGGACCAAGTATTCATATTTAAGCTTGGAAAGCAACCATCTCCTACTTTCTGCTTTCCACTGACATATGGCAGCTTCATACCACTGTTCTATTGGCTCATTTATTGCAGTCGAGTTTTATAATCACTGCAGGCATGAAATACTTAATGAATTTCACTCTCTGCTGGTCATGTTTCCTCACTAATACACAACATCAATTGGGGATGACAGAAGGTATCAACTCCCTTCCCGGGTATTTAAACTATGAACAGTCATCTCTATGCAGAAAGAGTGCCCATGAACTTTTGAGAGCTTTGATTATGAAGACCTGAGAGTACATACAAATGCTGTATGATCAGATACCTCCCAAAGATATTTAACTAGCTGACATTCAGCAGTTTCTAAAAGAAGGTCATTAGTGTTTCTTTTAGTTATAGTTCTAGCAGTTGTCAATCAGGGACAGATTTGGGCACCTAGCAATAGAGACGGTGCACCACGTGGTTAAGGGCACAGACCTTTAATCCAAAAACTGAGTGCCAATCTAAGCTCCACTTCTTACTATCTGAGAGATGTTTCACAAGTTTTCTTAATTCTTCTGGGGTTTCAGTTTTCCCACTAATAAAGTTGTGTCCAAAATGGAAACTACTCATAGGGTTCTTCTGAGAATTAAATACAAAAATATGCGTAATTCACTTAGTCTATAGCTTAGAATATCAGATTTGTTCAATAAAGTCTCAATATTACTGCTTTTATTATTACAATTACTAATATTAATATCATCACACCTAGGAATCATTTAACATGCCAGCAGCTTCTAGGGCTGGAACTGCAAGACTCAGGGACACCTGACTCATTAAATCATAGCAAGGGGCTAATGTTGGTCCATGTAGGACTAACATCAGCCTCCAAGGGCAGCAGTCTAAGAAGGTATGGCAAGATGCTATGACTGAGAGCCAAGGTCAGTACTAGATGCTGTCAGCATCAGACCTCCACAATTCATCTAGGTTGAACCAGGAGTATCAAAAGTAGAATCTGAACTCAAGAAAAATGAGAACTCGCCTCATATATTGCAGGGCTGGGCTCCAGTTTGAGCCGTGCACTGGAGCTGAGCCTGGACTGGGGCAGAAAGCAAAACAGCAAAAAGGACCAAAGATTGATGCCCATCCAACAGAACAGAGATCTGACTTGGAAATTGGTAACTCTCCAAACCCATTCTGTCAGCAGATGGGAGTGAGCTTGCATGGTGCTAACAAGACTGGTTCTACAGTAGCCTGAGACAGTGTGATGTGAACCATTCCTCATTTGTAGGGATAATACCATCTCCCTCTCTGAGCTTAAGGAATAAATAAAATTGACAAACAAAGGGAAAACAGCCCACCATGATGGTACATCTGGCACAGCTGCCAAATGTTCCAGAAGGCAGCAGGCTGATAAACTAAAAAAGGAGTCATCACCTGATTTGTCAGATACATGACATCAGAACTGCACTGTCCCTTCCCTGCCCCATGTGGCCAACATAACTGAAGGATCCCAGCACTCTTCCTGACTGCAGCCTTTAGTCACTCTCAACAGAATGCTCTAGGACCCTACTGGTAATGGTGGTTCTCAGTGGGTATCACAATGTGCATTTTAACAAGAAGCTCATTTGCACGTTTCAACTTAAGAAATTCTGTGAGGATGCTCTTATCCATTGGTGGTATTTAACATGTGAGTCCAAACCTATTTGCCAGTCATGGCTTAAAAAGGCACTGAAGTTGACTTGTGCTGAAGGCATGAAGAAGTATAGTAAGAGTTTCTTAATAGTCTCCCAGAGTCATTTGATTCATGAGAATGTCCCCATGTCACCAGAACTAAGACCATCTTAGCCAGAGAAGATGGGGGGCTGGAAGAGAGGAAAGCAGACAAGCTACCTGGGAGGTAAAAGAGAAATTCAGAGTATGAGCACAGGATGAATATTATGCATTTCACTCTTGATTCCTATGACCTGTTTTGTCATTGTTTCCTTCACTGTTTGCTGATCTTCATTATTAGTTTCACTTCATCCACTTCATCATTTATGCTTTCAAAAAGATCAAACACACTCAGCTGTGCTAATGTGCACAAGGAAAGGTGACTTTCTCTAGGTCATAATGGCAAGTGGGAGCTGCTCTAGTCATCCTGGGAACCCAGAACTGTTTGTTGACTAGAGGAAGTACAGGCTGCAGGCACAGGAAAAGGTGCAGGTTTGAGGAAACATTCAGGACTACTCCTCCCTGACTTGGAGAGAGTCTTTCTTAAAAACTCTGTGTGTGCCTCAGTGTGGGCAAGAATTTCATGCAGGTGATGTTCACCCAGTAGATTTCTAAAAGATTTGCTGCTTGTGGCTTCCTTCCATTATCTTCTGAAAGGGATGAACCTTCTCTCCCCATCACCCCATCCCTCAAATTCACATATCCTCTCAAAACTTGGCATACGATTTCATGGATCACAAGTTAATAACTCACACCTGGCACCTCTCCCTCACATTTATTTCTTTGAAACTACTACTGTAAACTCTGACCCTACCACTGTTTCTAAGCAAACAGAGGTCACCAGATTGCATTCCATTAGTTGAAAACTAACTCATCTTTTGAACAGTGAGCATCCAGAGACAGTTTCTTCACTAGCCATGTGCACTGCAATTATCTGGAACCCCCAAGCATCTGTATTTTTAAATTTCCCCAGGTAAAGTACAGCCCAGTTGAGATTGGCTAAGCAATAATCATAATTCTGTATTCCCCTTCCCCTTCCCTCTGGCTCCCCTGACTGAGAAGCTAGCAAGCCAAGCCTGGGAAATGAGAATGTAGCACATCTTCTCTTTGTATGTTCTTCACTCAGGTATAAACCTGGTCTAACCATAAACCCTGGACAAAGAATAAGAGACGCCAAGTTGTAACTAACACCTGTGGATAAACTGTGAACTTTGCCTCTGCCCCCCTCCACCATGGACAAAGGTCCTTCATGAGCAGATTGGAAAAGGCCCAGTGACTCTCTCACAACATCTTTCATTGCTTGTGATCTGAAACTTCAGGTGAGTCACCTGATATTAGGTAAACTGGTGTTACTATCACAAGTATACCCACTGATAGCTCCACTTCTGAAGTGTGTGTGCACCCTATTTCCACACACAAGTATTTTTCCAGGCAACCTAATTTAAAGAAGTTACTTCTTTGAAAATCACTGAGAAAAAGATTTAAAGTTCATAGGTATGGCAACAAATTCAATGAATCATTTAATTGGAAGTCTTAAAGTTGAATTCAGAAAACAGTAAATTACATTTAATGGCTTCTTTATGTAATGTGCTTTTTTCCAAGGATGGTTGGCACAGTTTGGTCAATGTTTAACGTCTGTCTTCTCTCTGGAATGTTCAGATCAGCCACTGCTTGGTTGAAGAACCTTTCTGAATTTGGCTATGATATTTTGAAAAAAAATGTCTTGGCAATAAAGTTCCTT
The DNA here is from genome assembly GCF_902686445.1 of Sciurus carolinensis. Classification (NCBI taxonomy): domain Eukaryota; kingdom Metazoa; phylum Chordata; class Mammalia; order Rodentia; family Sciuridae; genus Sciurus; species Sciurus carolinensis. The sequence continues at coordinate 65,736,379 of NC_062214.1, forward strand.
CAATAAAATGTTTCTTCTTATACCAGAGTCCAGTGTCTCCAATTTTAAGGAAGGTCTCCCTCAGACTCAAATTTGTGATAATTAATTTTACTCGTTAACAATTATATAAGTGCCTATCTGCTATGCCTAAATTTAATGAATAGATGAAAGAATGATTTCTGCCCAGCTAGAAAGAGCAGAGGAATACTGGACCCAATAGAACTGCAGTGTTATCACTTTTCCTAAGTAATCTATGATACCATTGCTGAGGCAAGAAGTCTCATCATGTCTCAGAAAAGCAGAATTCTGTGCTACTCAGTTTCATGACAGAACTTGGCTTTGAGTGAATGGCCTGGATGACCACATGGAAAACAGTCTGGGAACATCTTTAAAACACACACAAATCAAGTAACTAAAATCCTAAAATTTTTCATAGTACACAAATGATTCCTGAGGTTCACTTTATATATTGTAATTATAAAATGTGGTTTTAATGAGAGACATATCTTTATATCTCAATGAGAACATACTTCTTGCCCACAGAAAGAAGAGTTCCAAAAATGATATGATAACCAGTTACATGAAATATCATAGCTTATGAAGTATGCATGTTCACGTTCTCACTTAATCCTTAAGTTATGCTCAGTCCAAACTTTGAGGGAATTGAGGTTTGAAGAATCCAAGTAGCCTGTCTCAGGTCATGACATTAGGAAATGGCAGAGCTGGAACCCCAAAACCAGCCTGTCAGACTCAAAGTTCACCTCCACCACCATCCTCTTCCCAACAACAGTAAAGGCCCCCATTGACTGACCACTTACTTTGTCTTAGGCATCTTCCAAGCAATATTCTACATAACATGATAGACAAACAACAAGGAAAGCATTAACATTTGAGTCCTAGTAAAGTTCTCTTCCTCAGACCCATACAGCAAGTGTCAGAACTAAGGTTTAAATCTAGGAATTAAAGCCCCTGTTCTTTTCACTGCCCCTATGCCCTTCATCCACAACAGAGACCTTCTCTCCAATTAACTCTGAACTTCTCAACAGTTCAGATATGCAGCACTGTAGCTGATGCAAAAGGCCAACCATCACATCATCCTAATATATAATACAGGAAGCTAGAATGTTTCTCTGTCTAGGTCAAGGGTTCAAGGACATAGGGACATTACAATTAGAAGATGTGGGTGGATGTATCATTCTAACACTTTGATGACTTATTTTCCCCATGAGCCTGTGATCTAGTTGACCCTCACAGAGAACCTTAGCAAGCTTATATAGGTTTATGTTCAAGTCCTGTATTCCAAAAGATGGAGTACACCAAGGGCAGAGAATAGGATTCAGACACAAAAGGCAATGTTTCTCCTCTGCATAGAAATAACCAACCCAAAAATATCAAAGAAACAATTTCCATTCAACTCAAAATAGTGGAGAAAAATTCTAAAATAAACTTTACCAGAAATGTATGACTTACATGAAGAAAAAGATTAAAATTTTATTGAAGAATATTAAGTGTTTTCATTCTCCAAATGTAATAGATAAATTAAATGTTTTCCCAGGGCTATTTCAATCAAACAAAAATTTTGATCAAATCCTGACAAAATAGTCCTAAAATTCTTCTAGAAAAAATAAAATGTTTAAAGATCAGAAATGAGGTGATAATTGCCCTACTAGTTATCAGAATATACTATAGAAAAAGTTGAAATAAACACAAATGTTGTTTTGGTTCAAGAATAGAGAATATATCAGTATGAGAGAAAAGTATTTTAAAACACACTGGTGAACCAGACATGGTGGTGCATGCCTACAATTCTAGTGAGTTGGGAGGCTAAGGTAGGAGGATTATAAGTTCAAGGTCAGCCTCTGCAACTTAGCAAGGTGTTAAGCAACTTAGTGAGACCCTGTCTCAAAATAAAAAATAAAAAGGGTTGGGACTATATCTTAGTGGTGAATTTCCCCTATTATTTAATCCCCAGTACCAAAACAAAACAAAACAAAACAAAACAAAAAAACAAAAAAAACACACTGATGGATCTGTATCAACTTACCACATAATAAAAATGAATGTTTCATTCAATGGTAAAGGAAAATTATTCAATAAATTACATTGCAGGAATTAGCTCTTTTGGGGGGATGATTAAATATTTTATTCACAAGCTGCTCAGATTATTAAAGAGCTTAAGGCTTTAAAAAGTACAAGTATTAGAAGAAAATAAAGGAAAATTATTATTACTATAAAGTGAGGCCTTCTTATGATTTCTTTAGAAAATTAAGCAGTAATGCAAATGATTAATAAATTTGACTGTATTAAATAAATTTATATTAATTCAATTTAAATTAAAAGTATCTCTAGGATAAAAATCAAAAATGTACAAGATGACAAAATATTTGCTATACATAACACCAAGTTTCATTATCCAGAACGCCGTAAAAAAACTGTAAATCAATGAGGAAAAATAGAGCAAAAAATATGAGTTTCCATTTCAAAAAATATGTACCATAAGAAAATATGATCAGCTTCACTCATAATCCCTCCTATTCCAAAAAATGTAAATGTAAATCACAATGAAATACCATTTTTCACCTATTTCATTGACTAATTCAGGCTGGTTACACCCAAGATTGGAAATTTTAAAGCAATCTCATGCACTGTTAGTAAGGATATAATCTTTTTAGAAAAAATTTTGGCAATATCCATTTACGTTAAAATTGGCATATCCTTTGACTCAGCAATTATTCTCAAATTCCTAGCCTAGAGGAAATAGTTACATATGTATACCAAGAAATTTATTCAAGGATTTATAGCATTATTACTATTAATAGATCCAAATCTAAAATAACATAAATGCCTATTAGCAAGGCTATGATTACACAAATAATGATGTGATCAGACAATTGAATCCTGTTACTCATGAAAACTATGAGACAGATTTTATGTACTAATAGGAAGAGCTTTTGCATACTTTGAAGTAAAGGAGAACGAGGTGCAGAACCCCTCAAGTAATACATGATTATCAGTGTGTGTGTAAAGCAAATGAATAAATCTATATAAGATTATTTAACATACAAAAAAATACATCTATATGTTCCTAAATGCACATGCATTTGCCAGTGCATATACTAATTTAGGAATGGTGGATGGTGTATATTGCTTCAGAACAGGGAAAAAGGGAGCTGGTGGTAGAAGGGTCTGCTTGGTAACAAACCACAGGCATAGGACTCACCCACACTCATCAGCTCTTGTCCTTGAGTCTGTCCTTTGGAATGAATGTCTCCATTCTCTCGAGTTCAGTTCATAAAATGACTTTTTAAAGCCAGTATAATCGCCATAAATTGCATGATAATTTTATCCCATAATTCAATTAGAATTCTTAGTCAGACAACATATACTTGCAAGAAAGTATTCTGTGAAATCAATAATAGAGTCAGTTATTACATGGAAATTTCAATTGCAGCAGACCCTCATGGGGGAAAGGGATATTAAAGGGCAATCATGTAGAACAAATAATGTTTGGCCACAGATTAACTTTTCTCATTGATTCTGCTTTCAATATAGATGTAATTATGTTTATTTTAAACCCTTAATTGTTACTTACCTTGCATGTCTTGACTTCATGTTTGCTTGTACAATTTTAGTAATGGCAATGTAATCTACTATTAGTTCATTATGGGAACTCTTTCCTCTCTCTGGTCATTCTTTTGTAATCAAAATACAACTACATTATTCACATGTAAACCGTGAAATAAGAATGCAGGATCTTTTTGACTGCCCAGAATAAAATTAACCCCTGTCTTCCCATCAAAATGCTGAATCAAACAAAAACTATCACCAGTGTTTTGACTTGGGGTGGGGATGCACTGGTTATTTTGTTGTACTTCCTCATCCTTAGTTGCCCCTTCCCCATATTCCTTCCCCTTTCAAACTTTCCTCTAAGTAAAAATGTTTATTTCAGTTATTTCCTCCTCAGCTGCCACAGATCATTTTTGGAAGATAGAGGAGGGTATATTTAGGCATACAGACGCACAGGGTATCCCAGAGTATTATTAACAGACAGCAGCACCTCAGAGTCAATAATGCATATTGAGGATGTGATGGTAAAGGAAACTACAGGGAGATTTGTTAACATCTATTCATTCTATTTATTAAAATAAGTTCAGCTTTTTCCCTGCCTCTTCCTTCTTCCATCCTTTTCCCTTCCTTCTTCTATCCCCTTTAACCTTGAAGGCATGAGCAGTGAAAGAGAGAACACGAAGTTTGGTTTTGATTTTGGCTCTATAACTTACCTGCCTGTGAATGTGAAACATGGCCCATGGTCTATCTGCCTGCACCTTGGGCTCCTTGTCAATCATCTTGGAATCCAATTCCAAGATGCACAACCACAGGGTCTCTATGAGTTTGAGTATATTGTATATGTTGAACATACAGACTGGAGTTTAGTGGGTATTTAATAAAGGTTAGTCCCTATCCTCCTTTCTAGTGGTATTTGCCTTGTACATTTTACTTCCAACTGCGAAACAGAAATTTGGGCCATAAATGAATTTCAAACAAATAATGAAAATAAATAAATGAATTTCAGCAAGCATATAGGTTCAGTGCTCTAGTTAAGACCTAGGCATGCACAAATAGATATCAAATTTACAAGCCAAAAATTCTTAGGCAATAACAAGATGAATGCGCTATACAAAAAGATAATGAATGAGTGTTGGTAGTTATGCAGCAATTTAATTACATTTATAAGTCCTGAAGGATCAAGATAGAGAAATTAGGACTTCTGGTATTGGGTAATAAGGTATAGAACACTGAATCCTCTCTTTACTAAAGGTCAATACCAAGTCTCTGAAAATAATAATAATAAAAGAAATTATCTGCGCACTGGCAATAGGAGGTTGTTTAGGGGGAAGGTCACAAACTGAAGACCTAGCTATAACAAAAGTGAATTTTGTGGAAGGATTTTTCCTCTTTTATCTCCTGGCTTTCAACAAAGGGTGTTCCCATTGTGGGACTGGACTATACAATGGCACAAGCAACAAAACCTCAGAGAGAACTATCCTTTAGCCAGAGAACCAGAAAAAGGGGTACATGAAAGCAGGAGAGTATAAGGTCAGTCCCTGTTTGCTTGCTTGTTTTTTTTTTTTTTTAACAAAAGCTTAATTTGGAAAATATTTGTATTTACAGAAAAGCTGCAGAGATAGGATGGAGATTCTAATGTACCTTCACACCCAATTTCTCCCACAGTTAACATCTTAACATTACCATGTCCATTTAGAAAACCAAGAAACTGATATTGTTACATTGCTATTAATTAAACTCCAGTCTTTGTTTGGATTCACTGATTTTTCCACTGAAGTCCTTCCTGTGTTCTAGGATCCAATCCATGATAATACACTGCATTCCATCATCATGCCTCCTCAAACTTCTCTGGTCTATGACCCTTCCTCTGTCTTTCCTTGTTTCCTGTGGTCTTGAGAGTTCTGAGGAGTATTAGATGGATATTTTTGATGTTTTCCTAGTACTTCTACTGGACTTAGGGGTTTTAGGGAAGAACATTGAAGAGGCAAAGAGTCCTTTACATAACATTATACAAGAGGGACACACTAACAACATAACATTGCTGGTGATACTAACTTTCATCACCTGACCAAAATAGTGTTCACTGGGTCAGAAGCAAATCACTAAGTCTAATCAAGCTGAGTGGGAGAAGAATCTACACAAATTATTTGGAATTCTTCTGGAAGGAAGATTCATCACTTATACCCATTTATTTATTCATGTTTTAAGGATGGTCTCAGTTCTCGCCTATATTAGATGGTGACAAAAGAGAAAGAGAAAACTTTTTCACAAAGAGAAAACTTGTCTTTCTGGTTAAAGGAAGTGGGAAAAGAAGATCCTGTAACCTTGAAGTGAAAGGGGAATCCCCATTCTTATCTTCCTTCTTTTCCCTCACTGCTTTGCCTGATTGCATAAAACTATTCAGCAGCATTTCTGTCTAAAACTTTTAGAGAAACACCATATTTGTGTCCAGAGGATTAGATAAGGGGGATCCTGGGTTCCACAGGCAGTGGGGGAAACAATGGAGAGTAAAGAAATGAATGGGGGTTTTCCTAACTCTGCATATGAAGTGACAGCACTCCCAGACTCACACTGAGCTGCTCAGGTGTGGGTCAGACCCACAGCAGGAGAGCAAAGGCATTGAGAACTGAGCTGACACTGGAACCCTGCCCACAGAAGGGCAGAACCTGCAGTCTGAATATGCCCAAGTCCACTGCCTGTGAAAGTAAAAGAAAAGGTGTTTGCTGAAGGATTTTAACAGGCTCCAGCTAATCATTAGATTCAAAATACCCAGGATAAAATCTAAGATCACTCAATATACAAAAACAAAACAGAACAAAACAAAACAAAAAAGCCAGCAAATGTGAACAATTCTAAAGAAAAAAAAAAAAATAGAATGTCAACCCTGAAATAATTGATATACTAAAATTCTTAGAAAAACCTTAAAACAATTATTATAATCATGCTCAAAGAGATAAAAAATAGACATTATAGAAATAAAATGGAAAGATCAATGTTGCTAGCAAAGAAATAAAAACTATAGAAAGTGATTCTTCTAGAACTGAAGAATATCTGAAATTTAAAAATCATTCAATGGTCTCAAAGAGGAAGGCAAAGTGTTGGTGAACCTGAAAACTGATCAAAGAATTTATTCAATTTCTACAACAGAGAGAATAAAAATTGAGAAAAAAATCAATCTAGGAGATCTATGGGGCAAAATTTAAAAGAACTAACCTTTTAGTATTAAAATTCTAAAAGTAGGGGAGAAAGATTGTAGTGCAGAAAAATATTGGACAAAATTGCAGAAAACACAAGTTTGGTAAAAGACATACTTTTACATCCAAAAGAATGGGGGAAAAACATTGAAAAGTACAAATTCAAAGAAAACCAAACCCACTTACATTATAATCAAACTACTGAAAACTACAGATGAAGACACACATCTTCAAAGCAAACAGAGAAAATGACCCATCAAATAGAAGGGAACAAGAATCTGAAGGATTGCTGATTTCTTACTAGAAACCAAGGTTCTCAGAAAGCAATGGGGTTATATCCTTAAAGACCTAACAACCCAAAATTCTATATCCATTAAAAATATCCATCAGTAGTGATGGCAGAAGAAAAAAACTATCAGATGAAGGAAAATGAGAAGAATTCATTGCTACAAGACCTTCTCTAAGATAAATACTAACCAGAATTCTTCAAACTGAAATGTGCCCTGAGGGAACCTTGGATTTTAGGAATAAAGAAAGAGCACAGAAATCATAAATATTCCAACAATTACAATAAACTATCTCTTGAGATTTTACAAATATACATACCCATCAAAAGCAAAAATATAAACATTACCTGGTCGAATTTTCAATGTATGTGAACATAACACACAGGAGGGAATAGTATTACCTAGATTAACTGCTAAAAATACAGAGAGTTATGGTCAAAAAATTCAGTATACTCAAGTTGATTGCTAAGAGATGCTTGGGTAATCAAAATGAAGGTGTATTGGCTTTTCATCACTGGAACAAAACACCTGAGAAAATCAACTTAGAGAAGGAAAGATTCATAATGGCTTACAGTTTCAGAGACTGCAGTTCATGGTTGGCTGGTTCCACTGTTTGGGGGCCTGTTTTGAGACAGAACATCATGGTGGAATGGCAAGGTAGAGAAAAGCAGATTACCTCAGGATAGCTGGGAAACAAAGAGTAAGGAAAGGGGCAGGGACAAGATAAGCCTTTCCAGGGCACTCCACCAGGGACCCACCTCCTCCAAGTAAGCACTTTATACAGTTTCCACCATTTCCCAATAATGTGATCAAATTATGAATCTATTAATAGATTAATCTATTGGTAAGGTTGTGGACTTCATGATGCAATCACTTCCTCAAGACCCCTCAGAACACTCCTACACTGGGGACCAAGACTTCAATACATGATCCTTGAAGGACATTTCAGATACAAACCATACAGAAAGCAAGAAATGGAGAACAGAGAAACACATACTCAAATGAAGGCACGATCAAAGCAAATACGAAAACGATACACATAAAACCAATTGTCTTAGTCCACCTGGGATTTTATAACAAAATGCCATAAACAGGATGGCTTATAAATATTTTTTTCTCATAGTTCTAGAAAGTGGAAAGTCCAGGATCAAGGCACCAGGAGATTTGGTGCCTGTAAGAACCCATTTCCTGATGTATGATACCTTTTGTGTCTCCACATGATGGAAGAAGCAAGAGGTTTCTCTTGGGCCTATTTTATTAAGGCACTTATTCCACTCATGAGGGCTTTACACTCATGATCTAATCACCTTCAAGGGCCTCACCCTCTTTGGGTATTAGGATTTTAACCCAAACATTCTAATCAGAATATCATCCTTATCAAAATTACATTCTATGTAAATGTTCTAAGCACACCAATAAAACACCAGAGATTTCATTTTGCATTAAAAAACTCTTATATGCTGCTATATCAATGCTAGCTTATAGGATTGAATATCCATTATAATGTATACACAGAAAAATGGAATGTTATCTGTGATTGAGATGAGTCACTATATAATTTACCTTCTCTCTAAGTTGTAAAATAGTTTGAGCTTGTTTAACTGTACTTTTTAATGCCTGGTGAAGCAGGTCTGCTCTATAGCAAATTTGACAGACATATTTAACCACCCAAAGGGCTCCATGTATATAGTACTCAAAAACTATCTGCCCCTCTTCCTTGTTAACAGTGCACTGATATAAACCAACCCCCAGAGAAGAATCATGGACTCAGAAAACTGTAAATATCTCACTTCCTTTGCCATTTAATAATGACATGTGACTCAGTTTTGACCAATAACATGTATGAAGTCGGAGCATCCAGGAAATAAATATGTTTTCTCTCTGAGCACAGAGAGAAAATCCTCTTTGTTGCTGTTGTTGTTGCAGACACTTCTGTGAGAAGAAGAGCTATTTAGAACTGTGGTAACCATTGCCACTAGAAAGGAATCTGACCATGGCAGAGGAGAAAAGATTTTTTTAAAGTATGTGGTTCTAAACTTGGTTGCCCAACTCAAGAAGTGCTTACTACTGAACTTCTCCTCAGGTCAACAAGAAATATACTTATTGTTCAAGCATTGTTGGTGATACATTCTACGCCTGCAAACATCCTAACTGACAAATGAACAAACAGAGCCTGCCACATCTGTGGTTCTGACATTTCATCATTCTCTTTATCAGTTGTCTTTTTTGTCATTTTCATCATTGTCCTTTTACTACTTTTCCAGCCACTTAATATTGGAGAACATCTGTTTAGAGACACAAAAGTATAGAAAGAGGCAGAATATTATTTACACAGAAACAACAGAACTTCATGGGTTAGAATTCATCAATGAGTCAACACACATTTAATGAGCTTTTATTATATACTAAGCACTGTGTTAGTTACTAGAAATTTAAAAATCAACAAGAACAAGTTCTGTGTTTCAAGTGGGAGTGACTGACAATATGCAAATAAACATACAATCAGATTATGTTATGAAGAACAAGCAGGGGGAGAGAATGTTGGGGCTAGTCTAAACAAAAAGATAAGAGAAAAAAAGGCTATTTCAGAACTTTAGGCAGAGCTGGAGTTTTGGCCTTAACCACTTTTTTGAGAGGTGATAAGGAAACTGAACTTCTACAGCCTTATTAAACCACATATTAATAATCTAAACTTAAAAGAGGGCAGCAGAACAACGTTTACTTTGGGATTTAAAAAAATCTACATGAGAAAACTATTTAAATCTCTATTTGGGATGAATCAATCCATAAAAGTTCATGAACTTAAAATTTTGATAAAGAGATGATTTAAAAGGTTAGAAAATGCGGGCCAGATGGCTAGATACTAGATAGGAATAGAAATTTGGAACAGAAAAGAAATAGAAGATTAAAGATGAAACTGAAACAGTATAGGCAAGAAAAGCTATGGGTGGCTGGGGGGAGCAAGATATCAAGAAATCTGGAAATTTCCATAGACTATTACCTATTACAAAAGGTCAGGAAATCCTTTTGGGTGGGGCAAAAACTTAGATGATGCATGCATGTTTTTTTATATCCCTTTTTTTTTTTTTTGAGACGTAATATTTGTACATCTTTATAGGACCCAGTATAATAATCTAAAACACAAATGGAATATTATTCAGCCATAAAAAAATTCCATCATTTGTAGCAACATGGGTGGCAGATACTGTTTCAAAACAACTTGATTCATGATCTTTTTCAGAACAGGAAGAATTGGAGTTCCAGCCATTCCCAGCCTAAACAGAGGCTACGTGGCCTGGGAGAACTCCTTAAGGGTACCAGGTTTAAAACCACAAGCTTCAACTTCCTGTCTTTGACTCTTACCTAGGCTGAGAATTCTGAAACCAAGCAGAGGCGGGGCTCCAGGACGTGGAGGTTGGTAAATTCCTAGTTGTCCATTAAAGTTCGGATGTGACCCGCCCCCAAGTTTCACAAGAAAATATTACTGAGTTCCACTTTCCGGATATGTATTTCCTCTCTCTCCATCCTTGCAAATATAATGATAAATATCATCCTGCCTGTAGCCACAATTTCAAGTTCTAGTGCAAACCCAGTGACTCCGAACAACAGATCCCACGCAGCTAGAAACCCCGCCCCCGCATGTAACCATAGGAACAGCTGACGCGCCGAAAGCCGGAGATACCCTGCTCTACCCCCTCCCTGACAGATATTGTTTCCCACTATCTGTCCACATGGGCGCTCCACCTTATTATTGGTCCATGCCCCAGGACTGTGCCTTGCCCCAGCCAATAAACGGCCTGTGCACGTGCACTCTTGCGTCCGTCGATTGGTCAACACTGCTTGATCACGCACTGCCTACATGATCTAGACTTTGCGTGGGGGCGCCAATGAAATGATTCAGTGGCCATTTACAACCAATTGGCAAGAAGCAGGTCTCACAGCTGGCCTATGGGCGCGCCCCGGGGGTGGGCTGTCTCTGCCCCTTTCCAGTCCCAGTTAGGTTTGTTAAAGCGACAGGCTCCGCCGTGGGCTGGTGCTTAACCGGGCACCGCACAGCGGCCGCGGTGGCCCTTGGCGTGTGGCAGGCGCCCTTGACAGCGGCGCCTCTTTGCTCGTGACCCCGGCTCCCGGCCTCTCCGGACCTCCGTGGCGGGGTCGCGTCGCCAGCGGGATGGGCGGAGAGGCGGGGTCCACCGCGGCCTTAGGTTCCGAGGGCCGCGTGAAAAGCCTGGGTCTGGTGTTCGAAGACGAGCGCAAGGGCTGCTACTCCAGCGGTGAGACGGTAGCCGGGCACGTGCTGCTGGAGGCGACCGAACCGGTGGCCCTGCGCTTACTACGTCTGGAGGCCCAGGGCCGTGCCACCGCCACCTGGGGCCCGAGTGCTAGCGCCCGCATCTCGGCCAGCGGCGCGGCTCCTGCTGCTGCCTCGGAGGTGGAATACCTGAACGTGCGCCTGAGCCTGCGCGAGCCCCCGGCCGGTGAGTGGGCGCCACTGCCTGGGTTCCTGCCAGGCCGCGGGCTCCGGGGGTTTGGGCCGGGAGGGGGACGTTCTCTGGAGGATCGCGCGCCGGCAGAATGCCCGCCAGGCAGGTGGGCCTGTGACAGGGTTCCGGAGGTGGGATCCCCGTGGGGTCGCAGGTGAGGGGCAGGTAACAATGCTTGTGCCCCTGCCTCACAGCAACCATGAGACCAGACTTTGCGCGGTGGGGCGCAGCTCTATGTGGCGCCTTGTTCCTGCTGGCCCTGGTCAAACACCTGGTGTCCCAGGATCTTCTAGAACCCAAAGGGAGTGGGCCGTTGCCATGGAGACCTGTAATTAGACTGTCGGGATCCTGGGATCTAGGTTCTTTCTGACCTTGGGCATGGAGAGTAGAATCGGGGTCTCTAAGGTTCCATTCTGATGCCTAGTGTTTTGTGGGCCTCCATTCCTTCCCATCGTGGATCTAGGCACTCCTTGGTTCATGATGAATTAGCAGAAACTCAGTCTTGGGAAAAGGGAAGTAGTTCTTGAGAGGTGGTTCAAAGGCAGTGTTTCTAGACCTTACCATCACACTTGAGTTCCATCTTCTCGGGAGTGGGGCAGCTTTTTTATTAAGAGTTCTGCCTTTATCAGATATTGCTTCTTTTTTGTTTCCTTTACATCCTGTTCCTCCTGCTTGTCTCCTTTTCCCAAAAGGCCTTTGTAGACTGCCATCTGGGCATTTCTGGATTACCCCTTCCTGTTCACTCTTGTGAAATCCAGTCAATTAGTGTAGGCTTTTCTAGAAGTGTCCATGCAAAGACCCATTACATGGATGGATGGGTACCAAAATTGATACCCTTAATTAGTATGAAAATACTAATACTAATACTATCCTTTCTTAGTATGAAAATACTAAGAAAGTGTTTAGTTTTTGTTTTTGTTTTTTTAAAGAGGAAACTATTTTAGACTCTTACCTTTCTGCCTCATCAGCTTTTAGCTATCAAATAAGGTAGTTTGAAGAGTGAAATACATTATAAACTTAAATATTACTGTATCTCCCACAAAATGCACTGCAGTTTAGTCTTAATCCTACTATGGAATAGACCATCTACAGATAAATCCTCAAAGTGTTTGATAATCTTAGTGAGCGCAGATTCATAGTGAGGGAAAGGATGTTTGGAACCAATGTATCCTTGGGTGTTAGGAGACAATTCTTACCTGCCCTCATAGTCTTTCATTAGTGTGGTTTCCAGGATCACCAGCCTGGCCTCTCCCAGTGGTTATAGCCAGCACAGATTTTCAAGATGGCTTACTGGAGGAAAGGGCCATGGAAGAGAGAAATAAATTGATTTTTGTCCAAAACTTTAAACTTCCCAAACCTATAACTATTGAGTAAATGGATACAAAATTAAAAGCAATTAAATGTGGAATTAGGAATAAAATTGCTTTGGTAAAATCTGGCCTGGCAAATGGTTTTTCAATTCACAAGTCAAATCTTATTTTTCATTCTAATGGAATGGAGTCTCTAAACCTAGACAATATGCAAATCTTCATCTTGTTTTAGTAATGTATCATAACTAATATTATCAACAGTTATTTATTTTTTTAAATCAGTTTCTTTTAGTTGTGTGTGTGGGGGGGGGACTGCCCCTAATATCCATAACTAGAAAGAAACAAGCAACTTAACACAGTCATAGGTTCTCAGGATCACTTAATTTGAAAACTTGGCTGTCTTTCAGTCACCAAAAGAGATTTTTTTAGAGATTTAGATTTCTGAGAAGTACAACCCTAGGATCTACTTTCAAAAAATCTCCCCAGATATTTCTTTGACATTATTAGTCTAATCCAACTACTTTCTATCTTTGGGGCTGATTTTCTTCATATGTTTATTAACAAATATTGAAAGAAGGACAAAAAGACAGAAACCACAGAATAGGTTTCAGTTCTTGGGCACCCACTAGCAATATGACCTCATAAGACCCTGAGCCCCAGACTCTGCCTCTAATGGTCTTATAGACCCCTCAGCTCATGAAAACCTTTAATTCTGAGCTATGGCTATGAGACCATTAGTAAATGAAACATCTCCCTGTGACACTGTAGCCCTCAGTGTATAAGTCAGAGAAGTAATGAACCATGAGAACCGAAGCAGAAATGTCCACATGGTTGTGAATGTTTTCATTAAAAATAATAAAGAGAAAGAAACAAAGGTTTTATTCCAAATACTATAGCCCATGTTTATCAGTTTCCTGTTGTTTTTTTAAATTATTTTTTAAGATGGTTGAAAGTCTCATTTTAAAGGGTAGAGTCCTTGCTGACTTGTTTTCTCTCTGAAAGAGGAACTTCATCTTTCTCACTCGCTTTTGGTGTCCTAGCCAACTGTGTTCTCCACATGACTGTCATGCTTCCTCATGCCATGCCCTTCATCTCAACCCCTTCCCACTCATCTCCAGTCCAACCTCAGGTCTTCAGTGTCTGCATAGTCCTGTGTGTATGTTCTAGGCTCTAGCACTGTCTAGTAATTACCTGTGTACAAGTGTCTAGTCGCCTTTTGAGGAATTGAAGTTATTCATCATTTTATCAACAGTGCCTGATATCTAAGCCCTATAAATTTTGAACTCAGATGAAACCCACATTTTTAAACATTTGTAAATACTTTGTCATGTTCTATAATCTAATGATTACAAGTTTGAATTTATAGTCCAGTTCTCTCGGGAACATTGGTTCCTGAGCCTGTCACTGGATAGCTGAACAGTGCAGAAGCTTCCCTTGCTTCCAGTATAGCTCTGCTGTGACACCGTTGACCTGTAGGGCCACTCCTGAGCATACCTGAGCCCCTGGGACTCACCCTGTCACTATCGTTTAATCTGATCTCATATCCCTGCAACTGGTTATTGTTAACTTTGCCTTCAAGTCACCCACCTGTGAAGTACATCTATGCAAATGGACTTATGACCTTTTCTTCCTAATGCATTACATATTAAACACTGAAGATGATTTAGAAGACTTAGCAGGCCAGTAATATGTTCCTATTTTCTAAATGTACAAGGTTTAAAATGTTAACTGAATTGCTTAAAGTCATGAAACTCTAGTAATTAAGTTTTTAAAAATCCCATTTTACTACTGATTTCTGTCCTTTAAAAATTCAGTCTTAAATCTGAACTTGAAATGAGAGAAAGTTTAAAAAAGCTCAGGAGAGCCACCTGACCAGTACTGGAAGCCATCAAGTCCCTTTGGACCTGAACTCTTAACAGATTGTCTATGTACATTCATCAGAGACTCCAGCAGTGTCTCTGGTCTTTACAGTCCGTCCACACACTGCATTTTTGGCCTTCTCACCATCAGTTATAAGCCCGTGCAAGAAATAAAATGAAACTGGCAATCCAGAGCAGGGGAGGGGGTTATGTCCTTCCTTGGTAAATCCAAGTTAACCGCTAAGAAATCCTGTTAATCTCAGTAGAGTTGAAGGGTAAATACCTGACTCTTGCTTAGTGGCTTGTCTTGTTGGTTTCGCTGTTTCATATTATAACCTCTATTAATAATCTTCAAGATTTTTTACTTCTATGTCCTTCTCTTCCCAAAGAATATAGTGTGAATTTTATATATAAAAATAAATCTATTTTTTTCTAAATTAATTTAGGTCCAACTTAATATTGGTATCTCATGTTAGTATAATAGAGTAGGGTAAATGTTTGTGGATATGTGTGTATATACACATGTACTGTATACTTTATATGTATATTGGTGCCCCGAGCTCTAGAACTTCATGGTAATTACTTGTGTAATCGATCTTTTCTAGGATAGAAGATGCGCATGTGTGTGTGTGTGTGTGTGTGTGTGTTTTACCGACTAAAAACTGATTCACATTTAATTCTCTGAGTCTTTTTAATGAATTTTTGGACTCTGCTGCATCTTATAGCCAGGAAAACTTCCTTCAGGAAATATGATTTAAATTGTGAAACACTTTTTCTAATACTAACCTTCATTAAAATAATCTCTTCTATAGGTGAAGCCGTCATTTTATTGCAGCCTGGAAAACATGAATTTCCATTTCGCTTTCAACTTCCATCTGAGTAAGTAAAGCAGAAGAGTTTGTGATTTTCTTTGCAGTGTGTCCATCCCATGTTTGAGTCTGTCAGGATCTTCCAGCTCTAAAGTGTGTGTTCATCCTCAGCGGCCCCTCCCACTTTTTCAACCTAAACCACCATTTTAAAGCATGCTTTTTCTGGGTTGGTCAACTGAAGAATAAACTCATAAATTAATGCCTTGGTTTGTTTCAGACCTTTGGTAACCTCATTTACTGGGAAATACGGAAGCATTCAGTACTGTGTGAAGGCAGTTTTGGAACGACCCAAGGTACCAGATCAGAGTGTAAAACGAGAACTCCAGGTTGTTAGTCATGTCGATGTCAACACACCAGCATTATTGGTAAGTTCTTCCTCTTCCTCATCCTCCTTCCTCTCTTCCTCTATTCCCCCTTTCCTTCTTCCTTTCAACAGTGGTATCTGTATTTAGACAGTTCAGTAGTATTCTGTCCTGTCACTTTCTGATGGCTTAGAAAATATAATCTTGTAACCCATAGGCATTCACTATAAATATATGATTCTAGGTTGGGCAAATTACAAATTGTGTGTGTTAATACTATTGATTATGTCCCTGCTGTTCAGGGTTCTTTTGCCAAAAAGTTACACAGGCTTGAAATGCATTAATAAGGCTTAATAACAATAATGCACACACAGAGCGTAGTTACTTTTACCAGAGCAGCCACATTCACAGGACTGTGGTATTCTAAACTCTTCAATAATAGCAGGTTGAGGAACAGTAATTATGGAAGAGTATTAATCATGCTCAGCCTGTTATTGAGGCTCAGGCCATTATGCTATGTATCCTTCCATTTTGCATGTCATTTTCTAACATTAAGTAAGTGCATGCAGCTGCTGCTGAGATCCTTTCACTTATCATCTCCTTATGACAGATTTGGCCACATTAAAGCATTGAACTTCTAATAATCACCAGAAATACTGTAGACCGATAAGAAAGATCAGGCTATAAGTAACAACAGAATAGGCAAGATGGGAGCTAATGAGCTAGATTCTTTTATCTAAACCCATATTATCAAAATAATATAAAATTATACCTTGTACTTTCATGATAGCTACTAGGACCTAATGGTTCTTCATTTAAATATGAATGAATGATTTCTTACTTCATAGAAAATACTGAGATAATTTAAACTTTCCATCATGGAACTGATGTGACAAAGATGTATTTTAGTATTATTTTTCTAGCCAGTGTTTTAAAAAACAAGGAAAAAGCCAACAATTAAAAGTTGTTTAACTCCTATTTTCACATGAAAAGGAAGTGGTATTTACTGTAATGCTACCTTTGGATAAAAGATAACAAGTATGCATATTAGCATGGTCTCTTATGCCCAAAATCATAAAATAGCCAGCACCCAACTGACCTGGCTTATAGCTATGACTTTACACCTCCTTAAAACCTATTTTAAAAATTGGTGATGCTAAGTGTCTGCATTTTTAAAAACTACTTAGAATAGGACAGTTAAGTATTCTTATGATCATTATGACAAATTACTTAAAGGGATTTTGTTTTTGCTAAAAAGAAGCACTCATTATTCCTTAGTATTCTTTCTACAAAGAAAAACTGTTGCAAGTAATTTTGCAGAACACTTTTGGTATATGTAGCTTGTATACTGAGCATTTTAAATCCTTTATCATTTTTCTTCATATTTAAAAATAGAATAAAATACTATGACGGAGCATAATGCATTTAATAACCTTTTCAGATCTGTTAACATATATGTTGGCACACTATTACTGTTTCACAAAGCCCCAAAACCATTTGAAATTTCTGATAATGCATTGAAGTAAGAAAGAAAGAAGAAAAGACCATTTGCTTATTTCATGTAGTAAATACCAAAATAAATATAACATTTTGATAATTTTTATATTATTTTTCCTTTTGCGTTCTGTATACATAAAGACTTGAAAATAGTTCCGTCATGTTTATAGGTACTAATACAGCCTTTGCTTTTTTAAAGAGCTAGTATATCATTTCCCAGAAATACAGTAACTTCAAAGTAAAATATGATGATGTCATGCTAATTTGAATCTG
This sequence comes from Sciurus carolinensis, assembly GCF_902686445.1. Taxonomy (NCBI): domain Eukaryota; kingdom Metazoa; phylum Chordata; class Mammalia; order Rodentia; family Sciuridae; genus Sciurus; species Sciurus carolinensis. Next base: position 65,754,000 of record NC_062214.1, read on the forward strand.
AAAATTCACCCTAGCATTCTTAAGAAGGAAATGAGATTTAGTGCCCCAGATGTTGCACAAGACTAAGAAAGGTCCATATTTCTTTACAACTATTCGATGAAGAAAGATAATTTTAAGTTCTATGAGTTCTCTAAAATGATTTAATTAAGGTGATTTTATTTTAAATTTTCAAGACCCCTGTATTGAAAACTCAAGAGAAAATGGTTGGCTGTTGGTTTTTTACTTCTGGTCCAGTCTCGCTGAGTGCCAAAATTGAAAGAAAGGGATACTGTAATGGTAAGCAGCATGTTGGGAAGTCTGACTGATTGACTTGTTCATTTTATTAGCTAATTTTGAATGATTTTAAATAGTGTTTTGTAATATACAAAGTATATCATATTTTAAATCACAAATAATAATTTTTAATATAATAGTTGATGTTCAAGTATTTTTAAATGAATGAATAGGTTCCAGAAAAACTACTGGTATTTCTGACTTCAGTCCTGTTACTTTAGTAACAAAGAATAAAACTTCAAGAGTGGCAAAGTGCCAGTATCCTAGTTGCAAAAGAACATCTAGAGTCATGTTGCTCAGAAGAGAACTATTGTAATATGAAAGTACTCTTAGTATCCTAATTCCCTGCTGGTTTGAGATATATAAATATATAGGCCTAGAATATAGAACATTATCAAACTCTAGTGACATTCAAATTCAAACTATCTTTTGTGAAGGGCCTAAAGTCTGTAGTAGATTTAGCCTCTACTCCCAGGTTTTGGCTTGTTGGAATTGAATATGGAATGAAATATTATGGCGCAATGTGTAATGTTGTAAAATTCCATCCAATGTGTTATTTGTGCCTTAGCATTAGTAATTCCTCAAAGGGCTTTGTTTTTCTGGTGGGAGGAATTTAACATGATAACCACTAGTGTGTTTGTTAGTAATCTTTTCAACTTCACAAAGTACTAAATCATTTACGTGTATGTTTACCTTAATTTATATGCATACTGGCCATTTACATATCTCTAGAATTGTTAATATCATCTTGCTACAGAAAAGGAAATAATGCAATAATTAGAAAATAATATCTATCTAACCTACAGTGAATTTTCACTTATCTGATGCAGATTTACAAGGCAAGTTATCTATCAGGACTTCTTAGTTTATTAATGTTAGAACATTTCAGCTTTAATTGGTAATGACACACTTTGATTTCGAGGAGAACTTTTTGAAAAGTCTCTGAATCCATCCTGTTTTTGTTTTCTTTTTAGGAGAAGCTATTCCAATCTATGCAGAAATAGAGAATTGTTCTTCTCGTCTGATTGTTCCCAAAGCAGCTATTTTCCAAACCCAGACGTATTTGGCTAGTGGAAAAACAAAGACTGTCCGTCACATGGTTGCCAATGTGCGAGGAAACCACATTGCATCTGGGAGCACCGACATTTGGAACGGGAAAACTCTCAAAATCCCACCTGTTACTCCATCCATCCTAGATTGCTGCATTATCAGAGTGGACTATTCCCTAGCCGTAAGCAGAGCTCTTTGTAAAATTAAACATACTTGGGACAGAGCAATAACTAGAGCCACATTATTGTCCGTGAATATTATTGCTGAGTTAATACTTAGGAAAATGTCACTTTATGTCAGCATTACTACCAATTGTGAAATATATGAAGATTGGCCTTTGCTTTTACAAAAAGCAATCTGTCTCCCCAGGAATTGAACAAAGTAACATAAAGGGATTGAGGTGCTTTAAGGGGTGCTTGTTACATTGATGACATGTACTTAGTTATTTATTATTATAAACCATGCAAACTTAAGCAAAGTACACTGAGGCCAGATTCCTGTCAGAGGGTACTCATTGCATTTTATGTACTCCTCATTTTGTTTGTTCTTTATTTTGTTTAGTCAGGACAACTTACATTTGTAATGGGGGTGGGGTGGTTGGTGATAAAGGCATTGTTGCCTTGAAAAAAATTAATCAGGCTATCTCCTGTAAGCCTAAGTTAGATTTGTGCCTTTCTCCTCTATTTTTAAATATTAGGTATACATTCACATTCCTGGTGCTAAAAAATTGATGCTTGAGCTGCCTTTAGTTATTGGTACAATTCCCTATAATGGTTTTGGCAGCAGAAACGCCAGCATTGCCAGCCAGTTCAGAATGGATATGAGCTGGTTGACACTGACCCTGCCAGAACAGCCTGAAGGTAAGGTATTTTGAAGTTCTCTTACAATGAAGCCTTACGTAGAAAGTAGCTATGAATAGGACATAGAAGATAATAATGTTCAAATGTTAATTAATACTGCTACTACAACTACCCTTATTCTTTTCACTACTAGAGAATCATAAGTCATTTCTGGACACAAAACTGCTGATGGCAGACTCAGGAATAAAACCACATCTCTTAATGCCCATTGGTAATAGTAAAACAATGATAAATAGTCAAAATAAAAATACAGTGTTAAGTATTTTCTGTAGCCACATTTTAGGGATAGTTGCCTAGACTATCCAAAAAAGAGTCTCAAAAGAGTAGAATATAATCAGTATTAGGAGTGGTTTAACAAAAGCAGAATCAAAGTTTTTCATTGCAGTGGGCACAAAAACTTACTGATTAGAGGGAAATGCCTTATTTTCATTTTCAGTATAGCTAAATGTCTTATCTTTGTTAGAATTCAGAAGGGATAAATCATCTTAGCTCTAACTCCATTACTGTTTCAGCACCACCAAATTATGCAGATGTGGTATCAGAGGAAGAATTCTCTAGACACGTTCCTCCTTACCCTCAACCCCCTGACTGTGAGGGAGAGGCATGCTATCCTATGTTTGCCTGCATACAAGAATTCCGGTTTCAGCCCCCACCACTTTATTCAGAGGTAAACAAAGCGAAAGAAAATTAGACTTTTATTATGCTGTCTGCAAATAATCATTTGCTATCCTCCTGTCGTCTTTGCTGACTCATAATTAGAAGAGGATACATAGAAATGTGTTTTTTCTGTGCCTATAGATTACTACTAATACATTAGCACATTTTCTAGTATTTTCCATGGGATCTATGACATACATATATAGTGTCAGGGACTGACTTTTCAAGTGTTATATAGCCATGGAATACCAAGAACATAATAGCCTGCTGGGGCTTAGTAATGATAGGCTCTGGGCAACTTGGCCTATAGCCATCATATAATTACAAGTAGATAATAAAACCACTTTAAAGAATGCTACAACTGTAATCTCACTTTCCCCCCTTAGGTTGATCCACATCCTAGTGATGTAGAAGACACCCAGCCTGTTTCCTTCATTCTCTGAATGTACTTCAGAAATCACTGTGTTCATCATCAAATTAGAATGTTGCTTCTTGCCCCTGCCTTTCTGAGGGTGAGGGAGAGAAGGCTAACTTAAGAACATAAATAAGAATATGAGAACATTCCAGTGGGCCAATAGGATGGTTGCACAAGTTTGTGGTCATATGTCCCCTTTGAAAAACGGAATGAAGATGTGAAAAGTCGAAGAATGTAATGGAAGTCCTGGTGGTGGCAGAGTAAGTGAAGGCGTGCCTGTGCTGACCTGAGAGAAGGGAGCCTGGAACTGGTGGGAGTGCTGTGTGAGCATGTCCTGAAGAAGCCTTATCAACGTGGAACGGAACAAAGGTGTCTAAACTTAAGGCAACACAGACTCAATGGGAAAAGATAGTTACGGAGAACCAAGCTGCATAGAGGTGTGTGTGAATGGCAAAGTGGCCTACTCTAAATACAAAGTGAGACCCTCAGGTTTCAGGGTCTTCATGATTTCTTTCCATATTACCATATCAAGGACTAAAGTCCTTGGAAGCATCCTTTCTTGAGACCATGCTCACGTAAGGTCTTAATGGAGTAATGACAGTTTTCACTCCTTCGGTAGTAGGTTACAGTATACTTGTTAGGAAACCTAGAAGAGCTGTGGAAGACTTGCCACTTCAAAGGGGAAAGGTGAATTTTCACATGAAAACGTGAGTTGTTAAAGGCTGTACTTTTTACCAACTGTAAGTACTTCAACAGGATATATGTTTGATTTTCCTCTTGTCTTAATTTCCTATGGGCACATTAGAAAAAGAAAGGGGAACCAAAAGGTTACATCTTCAGGATGCCTTGATAACTACACAGTCAAAAAAAAAAAAAATAATCTTAACCTACCTCTAATGGGGTTATCAGATATGTTTTTTAAACTCCAGGCCTGATCACCCTTCTTCAGGGTTTCTGCTATTTACTAAAGCAGTCTTATCTATCACTAAATCTGAAACTAGACCAAGGAGAAAATCCACAAGGTTAGCATTAAGTGAAAACAATACATATATACCTAAGGATATTTCAAATAAATGCAGAATCAAAGAGGGTAAAAACATCATTTTTTCAAAAAGACATACATTTAATTTCTATCAAAAGGCTTAAGTCAACTGATAGTAGTCACTGCATTATATGTTGTTTTCCAATTCTTTAGCAATTCAATTTAAACTGTGATTTTCTTTATTGTTTTGGTGCAATATTTTATTGCCATTTAACCTCAGGATATTCAGACCAACAGGATTGTGTTGCTGCTAAATGTTCGAGCAGTATTTTCACTGTCCCCCTCTCCCCTCCTGTACATGGTCACATGCTCACCTGCTTTTCCTTCAGTCTGTTGGTTCTGTGAGCTGAGAACATTTTTGGACACTAAGTGGAAAGGAAGTAGGGATTCCCATGATAGAGATTGTGGACCAACTGGGTCTTAAGGGTTTGATCCAGAAACCCTGGTGCTTCCCAGGCATGATACTGTACTTCATTCAATAAAATGATTAACTTATCTTTAAATCAGTATGTTCACTTAGAAATAGAAAAATTCTTCTATGGTAAATTTTGTATTTAAAAATCAGTTGGCCATTTGATCAGGGATTTTCTACAAACATTAGGTAAATGTGCGCTTTTCACCCTCTCAGATACCTCTCTTCTCTGTAATCATATAACTATCGAACACACTTGTTTTCATGACAAGTCACTGTTTAAAATCACAATGCAAAACTGTTATATCAGTAATTGTGGTACTAGATTTGTCACAAAACTTTAGTCCTTGCTTTAGTTTTTAGAGATTTTTTTTTTTAAACCGTTTTGTTTCTGTGTGTCTTTAAGCTGGTATGTGTATTTGAGTGCTGTCTGAACAGCTTTATTTTTACTTGAGAAAGATCATCTTCAGCTGTTTTTTTACTTCTACGCTGTGGTTTACATGCCATGTCAAGACATTGTCCATCTCCACAAAACCAAAACAAAGGGAACAGTATGGACAGAGAGAGAGTTTAGTTATTTGGCTTCATGTAGAAAAGCAACCACTTAATGGAATCCTTCTGTAGGATTGTTTTATCTCCTTGATTAGAGAAATCACAAAGTTCCCCTGCAAAATCGCAACAATTTTGTAGCATCAAGATAATAAATCAGAAGTGTGACTTGATACTGGTCTACCTGATCTTTAGTGGCAGTAGATTCAAACTGCATATCTTTTTATAATTAAAATATCATTTTATGAATGTTGAAAAACATTGGAACAGAGAAAATCTGCAAATGAAGATAAAAATTTAGCTGCTATTATTTGCCTGTTTATTTCCCTCTTGCTCTTCTTTAGTTTAAAAAAAAAAAAGTGGCCTTAGAATTTTTTTTTTTTTTTGATGCAAAAAGTTTGAAATTGAATATGTGCATCTTTTGGCACACAAAATCCTTCCCTTGGCAAAACTTTGTGTGTGTGTGTGTGTGTGTGTGCGTGTGTGTTTGTGTTTTGCACAATAAGAAACTCAGTAGGAGGGGTTATGTTTTTGATAAGTTAACTATGAAAGCTTTTTTATTTTTATTAAAAATGTAACAGTTTAACCCACAGGAAGAAAACTAAAGATTGTATTTTGTATTCTTGTTTGAACCCCATGGGTTCTTTTTGTTAATAAAATTATTCTATTAATGCTGTGAGTTGCTAGTTTCATTTTTGTTTTTGTTTGTATGTGTATTTGAGACTGATTTATATTATTGCAGACTTAAGGAAAATCAATACCAAAAACCACAGTGTTACTAAAAGGTGACTCTGTATGTGCTATCAGGAGGTAAGGTACAGCCTAGGATTTTGAACTTATTTGTACATTGGGCTCAGTTTACCAAGAGAGCCACTTTTTAGCATTCCATGAAAAAAAAGTACTTGAAATGAGTAAGGAAGCTTAAGCTCTACTGATCAGTGAGCAAGCATATCTTTGTTTGTACCCAGATGATAGCAGCCACTCTCAGTCCTCCTGAGCTTTAGTGTTTGCTTGGCCAGAATCTCCTCAAGATTGAGTGAGCAGGTCTTGTGGGCAGTCAAGGGCAACACTGACCTACATGAACCTCCTCTCTGTATAAATACCTATGGATACAAGCACTATGATTTGTACAAGGAAGATGTGATAGTAAATCATCTCAAGGAAACTGCCTAGATGCTCTGTCCTGGAAAATTACAACCTTAGCTAAGCATGAAAAATTAGCCTGGTTAGTTTGCTCTCCAGTTGTTTTAATATATGAGATATGATGTTATTATGTAATAAATAGACTGTTTCTGCATCCATGTTTGTCATCAACATAACATGAAATGTTTTGTCTCAATAAATACTAAGGCAAATTTATGAGATTGCCATTAAAGTTTCTGTAGTTTATATTAGGAAGTTGTGGATTATAGAATCAAGAACTAGGCCGGACACTAACAAAGAAACTAGGACAAAGCCCTCACGTTGCCGTGAGGATACCAAAAACCCAGAGTGATGTAAACTGAGAGCTTGGCCCACATTCTCCGTGAGATCTCTGCTTGCTCTAAAGTTTTCTGATTCTACAACTTTAAAGAAGTGAAGAAAACAGTCATTGCTTTCAATTATACAGTTTAAAAGTTGCAACCTGGATGCTAAACACATGGTAAATCAAGAGGCTTCAGCATTCATATCTAAAACCCCTTCCTCCACAAACGACACCAGTCTTTGTCTAAATTGCTTCCTAAGTATGTTTAATTAGTAGCTGGAATCCTTTCTTCAACAGACTTCTAAGACCTTTATATTTTGAAATAATTATAGACTCACAATAAGTTGCAAAAATAGTACAGCTAAGTCCCATATACCCATCAATCACCCCCCATGGTAACATCTTACATAACAATAGTGCATTAGCAAAACTAGGACAGTGACACGGTACAGCCAGCCAGTTTTGCATGTATTCATTTTTCTTGTGTATGTTTTTGTGTACAGTTCTATGACACGTTATCACATGGAGACTCATATAATCATCACCACAGCCACATAAGGAACCACTCCATCACCATCAATAAACTGCCTGAGCTGTCCCTTTGTAGACACACCCTCCTCCCCTATCCCCCACCCATTGATCTGTTTTCCATCTCTATAATTTTGTCATTTTGAAAATGCTAGATAAGTGGAACCATTCAGTATGTACTTTTTGAAACTGGCTTTTCTCCACATAACAGCCTAAAATCCATACAAGTTGCTGCTTGCATCAATAGCCTGTGTCTTTGTATTTCAGCTGATGCATTTTAAAAGAAAAACAGATTGACAATTACTTAAAACTTAATTTTGCACTTAGCAAAGAAAAGTGTAATAATTGTATACACATAATACTTTTGTTAATATTTTAGTTTTGAGTTTGAAAACTTTTTATGTAGAAAGTACATAAATGCAGATTTACCCAAACTTTCAGAGGGCATTTTCAACTTATAAAGTACCTGAAGTAATGTGAAGCAAGCTATCATATTATAAATAAGACATGTCTGTGATGAAATTATAGATTGGGATTATATACAGACTAAAATTATATTGGGTCTATTTGTTGTATCAGCTTCTGAATCTGATACATTTTAACAAATTATTCAGGAAAGAGATTACATCTGCCTGTGTGTCTGTGTTAGTGTCTGGGATTTTTTTCTTTTTTCCTGTCTCCCCTTTAGTTCCCTTCATTTACAATTGCACTTCTTAGTATCTGATTATATGGAAAACCGACTTGTAAGCTCAAAAAAGTTTTTAACTACAAAATATATGCTTATTCTTATGGACACAACATTATAAAACATGGACTTACTTGTTAAATTTTTTTAGACTGGAGAGCTTTTATTTTACAGAACCCATTACATACTAACTTAAGGAACTTTTTAATAAAACCAGATGCGAGTCCATTGGGGATGGAAGGTAGTAAAATAGACTAAGGCAGTAAAGGGGTTGGGAGTAGGTAAAAGAGGGTGATTCATCCCCATATCCAGATTATCACAATAATTGAATTTACCATGAATTGTGTCTTTGTAGCTATTTCTATGTTCACTGATAAAGATATCACCCCCACCCAAATTTTCATGAAAACAGAATCCACCTACTTGTTCATGTATTAAGCGATTTACCCATGCAAGGTATTTGTCTTAGCTATCACTAAATATGTTCAGACCGTCTAAGCTAATTTGTTAGTTAATAAAGTATGAAATTTCAAGGCCTATAGTTAGTTAATTTCAAAATATAGTACACATAAATGTGCACACATGTCCATACAGAGTGTTCATGTGCACGCACGTGCACATACACACAGATGCACAGCTCCTTGACTGGAGGCTTCACTCCAGGAGCAAGAAAACTCTTCAGCACCTGACACTCTGGGAAGGGCACCAATTCAACCCACTACTAGAAGAATACAAACGAGCCTCGTTTCAGTAGCTGATATTTCGATGAGCAGTAAACAAAGGCATAAGGACTCACTCAACAAAACAGTTGCACATTTCATACACAGCTTATATCACTACAATTCAGGAAGTCCAAAGCAAAACCCTAATATTGACTCATGATAGTCCAGAACATAACAGAGACAGGTCTAGGTCCACATGTGAGTGCATACAAGAAACTACCCCAGTTTTCCTGGGGAGTGATGCTGGCCAAATTATACTGTTATAATGTGTGCATGTACAAATAGGTCAAAAATCCTACCATTATGTACAAATACAATGCATCAATAAAAAATAAGAAAAAAAAATAATAGCTTTAAAGAAAATAGCCAGAAGTGGTGGCACACACATGTATTCTTGGAGAGTCAGGAGGCTGACATGGGAGGACCACAAGGTCCACATCAGCCTGGCCCACTTAACAAAACAAAACAAAAAATGCCAAAAACTGCCCAGTTATTCACTACTTGAGAGCTTTACTACAGATCCACCATAATAGTTCAAGAGAATCAAGGTTATGGAAAAACAACTTAGAAACCTAAATACTATCATTTTTAAAATTCTGCCTGAATCAAAACAGGGCAAAGAAGTGTGGGGAATGACATGTATGCATACACATGGCTGGAGTTTGATATTAAGCTGAAGTCTTCCTGTATCCTCCTAAAACAGAAGAAAGCCAAAGATTCCTAGTAAACCCCTTAAGAGAATCCTGCATCTACAGAGGTGATTTAAAAGCAAATCTCAATGTGTGTGATTTTATCCTTAATTCAACCATCTTGCCCTCTTTTATGATGCGGAATACTGGGTTCCAAGGCAATCCATGACAGCAAATACCAACTTTTATCATATCTGACATAACACACACTTTGGTCCTGATGGCAAAAGATAACATCTCCAACATGTGTGGGCATGAACACTGACAGCTGCTTCTCTAAGGCAGTGTCAAGATTGCATCAGATAAATACCATGTTTTTCCAAAAATTAATCTCACTGTACTTGAAGTACAGTTCCATAATTGTTCTCTCCAGAACAAAACAAGATAATTTCCTCTGCCGATGGGAAGATGTTTTAAACAGTGTACATTAAATGGGGCAAGGGGAGGGAAACTCTTATGATCTCCAGCTTGCTCCTGAACACAGAACAGAGCACAGTCCTCTAATGGGAAAGAACTGGGTTGCTGGTAGCCGGGGACCTGACAGCTGATCTCTCTCCAGCTTCCACCAACCAGAGATACTGGATCTTTAAACCTTCAGTCTAAACCTGGTTGGTTCCAAGACAAACAGCACCTCCACAGGTTCCAGGACAGCTGCTGGGGACAGCAGGAACGTGTCTGATTGCCCCAAGTCTGGTCTTAGCCTAAGCAGCTGACTGAGGACACACCTTGTGCCTCTGCCTCCCACTGGCCATGTGACACGTACACAGGTCTGAGCACAAGCCCTTCCCCAGACAGCGGACCTAGAGCCTCGACTCCAACATCAGGAACCCCAGCGAGAGAAAAGGGCAAGAAATTCCTTAAACTGAGGAATTAATCAGAAATGGCTGCCATTAGCAAAAACAAGGACTCCATATGTCAGAGAAGTTCACAAATAGGAAATTGTCTTTGATAAGTTTGTGTGTATGAATGTTGTTCTTTGTTTGTTTTCGATTTTAATTTTTTCCTAATCTTCTGGAAGGAAGTTGATACCTCAAGACCTAAACAGTCCTAAAGTTTGAACCTCTCTTACCTTACCTGATGATTCCCTGCTCTTGCCCAGGGGGAAAAACTTGTTCTGGTTTGCCCAGGACCTCCCTGGTTTTACCATTGAGAACCCAACATCCCAAAAGTCCCTCAATTCCAGCAAACTGGCACTGTTCCTGCCCCTCCTATCAAAGGCAACCCTGTTCCCCACATCCACAGACGTCATATGTGGTTTTACAGGGAGCTGTGGTCACCTATCTCTGAGCCTCCAGCACTAAATTCCTCCTAATGACACTCAACAGCTCCTAAGCTGAGTGCCTTCCCAGAAACAATAAAAACACCTGGATAGAACCTGAATTCTCAGACCTTTTTGACCATTGGCATTTGGACTGTGAGCCCTACAGAGGCCAGCCTTATAGTTGGTTCCATTGTCACCTACCCACTCCAGGGACTCTCCTGCTTCAGTGGAGTCTTGGAAGCTCCAGCCTCTAAGTGGATCCTGGGGACCAAGGCCTGACTCTGGATCATTGGTCACACTTGTGCCATGCATTTCCTCCTGAGCTCTATGCACAAAGGTACATGGTCAGAGGCCACAAACACACACACACACACAGAATCAAGACCTCATTTTCCTAGAGTTACTGACTTTCTTTCTTCCTCTTGCAATTTTTACAACAATGATCTGGGTCCAAAGTGGTTTGGACTCTTCTCTGTGCCTAATTTCTAACCTGGATCATGACCAGCATCAGGTGGTATGCTCATATGGATGGAAAATAACTGCAAGGTATGGTGGGTGACACCACTATGTTTAGAGATGTCTGGTGGGCTCTCTATCTCTCTCATTGTTGGGAAATGAAGTCAGGGCATTGCTCTTGCTCACATGCTAAGCACACACTATCACTGAGCTACACCCCAGCCTTGGAGTTCTTTTGACATTGTCCTCAGAACCTGTTATGGTTTGGATGTGAAGTTTCCCCAAAAGAACACGTGGGAGATAATTCAAGAAGACTCAGAGAAGAAAGGATTGGGTTATGAGAGCCTTAACCCAATCAGTGAATTAATTACCTGATGAGATTAGTTGAGTGATAACTGAAGGCAGGTGGGGTATGGCTGGAAGAGGTGAGGCATTGAGGACGTGGCTATGGAGCATATATTTGTATCTGTTGAGTGGAGACTCTCTCTCCTCTCTAATCATCATGTGAGCCACTTCTCTCAGCCACACTCTTCCGCCATTATGTTCTGCATCACCTTGGGCCCTGAGGAATGGAACTGACCTTCTCTGGACTGAAACCTCTGAAACCAGGAGCACCTAAATAAACTCCTCCTCTAATATGGTTCTGGTCAGGTCTTTTAGTTGCAGTGGCAAAAAAGCTGACTAAAACAGAGCCTGTGCCTTGCTCTTCGTTATGTCTTCACTGATGAGAAGTACAGACCTTTGAGAATGAAATTGATGCTTTCAGAATATGCAAAGTTCATTCAAAAACAAGCTGAGAAAATAAAGCTGGATGCCAGGCTGGGAGTGGCAGTGAGGAAACCAGACAAAGCAGAGGTGAAGGCCAGGGGCAAGGTGAAGGACAGCAGTGATCAGGATGTCCCTGTGGGGTTTGACAGCTGGATATAAGAAAATTTCTGACAGTATGATATATGATACATCATTCATATTGTACCTGAATGTTCCCAGGCACCATCAGTCTCTGGAGGAGAATTGAGTCTTATTAAAAATAACACTCCCATGTCCTATCCCAAATTGCTCTTGAAAAAAAATCTCAACTTTTTACCAAGTCCCTCCCCTACTCCCAAGAACTTCCTGGAAGTCCTCATGAGTTACAAGAACTTCCTAGAAGGCCCCAGCAGAAAGTCAGTTCTGACTACTCTTCAGTATCATCTCTAATGCCCTGAAGGCTTCACAAACTCAGATTATGGTTTATTTTTTTGTCAAGTAGAAAAAGTGATTCCTTTCACTTTGTATTTCATTTTTTAGAGCCCCCTCCCAAAGATTTTCTTGAGCCCAATTCTACTGACTTCTTTTTAAAGACACTGCCGATTTTCTTTTTCATCTGTAAATTTCCCTTTCCATAAAACTCAGGCATACAACCTTGAGACTGGGGTGCTGGCAGAAATCATGTGACCCATACTACTCACAATCTCCAGGCTCCTCTGAAGTCGAAAGCTCTGGGACTAGGACAAGCTTGTCTTCCCCACATCTTCTTACCTTTGGAGTGAGTCTCCCTGGTCCCTAGAAGATACCTCCACTGTTTTCTGGACATCTGCATACATCACTGAGTACTGGCTCAGAGTCAGATTGAGGCTCCCTCTATCTGTATTCTGATGGCCTAGAGTCACAGAAAAGCAGAGTCACTGCAGGAAGGGTTTAACACTGAGCCCTTTGAAAGGCCACCTACCCCAGACAACTTTTTGAGAGGCTAAGCAGAGAAGCACACTGGGGCATTATTACATTCCTATCTGCAACACCAGGGCCTGGGGCAGGGGACAGAGGACACATGTGTCATGTTCTTCGAGGAAGAAAAGCATCCTAGCCTGGAAAGGGTAGTTCCAGTGGACATCTCAGTGGGGTCTCAGACCACTAAAGGAAAATACTGGGTCACATGTAAGGATGTCAACTAGAAGGAATTAGGGACCCATATGGCATCCTGTTTCTCACTGCCCATTCTTTATAACTGTCTATATTAGAGTTGGGTTGTATTGCAGTGTCAAAAATGTAGCACCTTTTTCTTTTTTCCTTTTCTTTCTTTTTTTTTTTTCGTTTTTTGAAATTGGGTCTTACTATATTGCCCAGGCTGGCCTCAAACTCTTAGGTTCAAGTGATTCTCCTGCCTTAGCCTCCCAAGTAGCTGGGACTACAGGTGCACACCACTGCTCCCAGCTTACAGACTTTTCATATCTCCTTTTTACCTATTTGGTTGAGGTTGAGGGGCTTGAACCCTGAAATGAGCTTTTCCTGTAAAAAATTCTCCACTTGTGCTCATTTCAGAGACTTGAAGCCCAGCGAATTTTTATATTTATTACAGAGAAAGACAAGCAACCATTCTGTGTGTTTCCATTAACACAGACTGGCAATTAATGCTTTTGGTTCAAAAGCCTTCAAACATTTGTACATCCATTTGCACGTTTAAATGGCTCTGTATAACAGGCAAGCAGGTGGTTAACTATATGTATATTAAATTCATAGAGAAACTGGTAATTTTCAATTATAATTGTCAGTTCACAGTTTACATGATAAGAATTTTTTGAATAGACCCATTAGCTGATTTAGTTAGCCAGGGTTTTTATAAATCATGGTTTATTTGCTTATTCTACTTATAAAAGAGAAATTTTCAGTATTCTCACATGAATCAATAAATATTTACTTTGGTCTTTATTCTGCTCAAATGCCAAGTTTGACAATGGATGAAATATCATTGGCTTTTCTTAAACAGCTGTTTGAATGCAACTGTTTTATTAGTTGTTTTGTTTAGTATTATTACTCCGATAATGGTTTAAAAGTTTTATTCATTTGCTATTAATTTGTTTTTTATAAATAAAATCAAAATAGGGCTAAAGCACCATCCCTTGTAATTTTACAATGTAGTGTACTTTCCTGGTAATGTGTTTTTGACAATAGAAACTTCCAAGCCAATCAAAAGCTGTTCCATTTTTCTAAATGATATCCTTTAAAGCAAAATTCTGAAATATATAGCACTAACTGGTGCATAATAAAATTTGATGATTTTGTTACTGTGGATAATATTTCTCTTTCATAGGCAACAGCAATAATTTAAAAGCCTCTCATTTGACTTTTACAGCACAGAAGGCAAAGCAAGGCACCAGATCTGTGGAGGAGAATACTGAGCTGGTGTTAAGACATAGAATGCTGTTCTGAGGAAAACCTTCAACCTTCTTGACCCTTTGAAATCCCTCAGGCCTATTCCTGGATTTCCCCTTTAAAAAAAAAAAAAAAAAAATCAAGCAGGAACTTTCTATCTCCAAGACATGTAAAGAGATTTAGTAGAGGATTTTTCAGATAGTTTTCAAACACTTGAAATTCCAAATGTCTCCTTTTAGTCTACCATATCTGTAATTGGGTGCTGTTAACCACCCTGGGCCTCCCTCCTACTTACTCTACTCTGTCTCAGTTATCTGGGCGTGAACTCCTCAGAAAATGTAAGAAACAATGTACAAAACAGGTTTCCTTAGACCCACAACCTGTTTCCTCTGTTTCCTATGGTTCCAGCCATTTTTTTTTTTTTTTTTTTTTTTTACACTGAAGGGAAGATCTATCCGACTGAACATGGCCAGCTTCAGCTTCAAATATGATGACCACTGCCTTTGAGACAGTCACTCAAAGATAAGACTTAGAGGAGTTATTGGGTTACTCAGCTATGGATGAAAAAATAATGAAAGAAAACACTTTCATTAGCCTTCTGTCACTGTGATAAATACCTGAGATAAACAACTTACAAGGAGGAAAGGTTTATTTTGGCTCATAGTTTCAGAGGTTTCCATCCATGATTACTTGGCCCTGCTGCTTTGGACCTGTGGTGGCACAGTACATCATGGTGGGAGTGCATGGTGAAGGAGACCTGTTCACTTATGGCAGCCAATGAAGGAAAGAGAGAGGGGATGGTTTCCAAAATCCCTTCAAGAGCATGTCCTCAGTGACCTAACTTCCTCCCACTTTCTATAAGTTCTGTCACTTCCCAATAGCACCAGGGTCTGGTTACTAAGCCTTTAGCACTTGGGCCTTTTGGGGGCATTTAAGATCCAAATCATAGTAACATTAAAAAACAAATACTCTGCCTCAGGTTTCTGGGAAAGATTGTCAATCATGTTGCCCTACATAACAAATTGCCCTCCACAATAAATATTTTTAAATAATCCTATATCAGCTCTCTCCTGCCAGACTCTCAATGACACTTTCACCATGAGTGACATAAAACTTAGAGTCTGACTTAGGGTGGTTTGCTGACTCCATTTACAAAGATTCGTTAAATGGTTAAAAGGGAGTTTTCTCTTCACTCATGTTATGGGATGGGACATTGTAGGGAAATGCACAGTGGTATTCTCAAAACATATGTTTTGTAGGTAACTGAAGGACTTTTTCCACTATGAGAAAGAAGCCTTTGTTCTTCAATAGAGCAAAGGAGATCCAGCTGGAGAATTATCTAAAAGGCAATACCAAGCAGAACAAGATTTGGCTACAATTCCTGGCTACTCAATTTTTACAACTGCAGATATACTACTACACTTCTCTGAGCCTCAGTCTGCTTATCTGAAAAATGGAAATAATTATACAATCTTGACAGTTGCTTAGAGAAATCATGGGGAAACATCCACAAAGCCTAGGTCCCCTAAAGCATGAAACCATAAGTTTTTAATAAATGTTAGATGGATGATTCTACCCTTTGCCAATTTTTAATTTTAGTTATATTTTTTTTCATCCCCAGACCTTTTTTGTATTTTTTTATTTAGAGACAGAGTCTCACTTTGTTGCCTAGGCCCTCACTAAGGGCTGGCTTTGAACCCACAATCCTCCTGCCTCAGTCTCCCAAGCCACTGGGATTATAGGTATGTGCCACCGTGCCCAGCTTATTTTTTAGTTCTTTGTTTCTTACTGGTTCAAATGATTATTTATGTATTCTGAACCTAATCCTCTTTTCAGTTGTATTTGCTCAACTATCTTATTAAAGAATCCTTTTCAGTAACTTATATTTCACATAGATATATCAGCTAACATGCCCTTGCTCATCTCCTATATTCAGAAATCTTAGCATATTCATGTATTAATTCACTGTATATTCATTCACTAATTCATTTCTCAAGTATTTTTTTAGTACTAGATAACATGGTTAATCAAGTGGTCCATATTGGGGAAAAATAAAAATAAGATATTTATTTTCTAGTTGGGATTATAATAATAGTTACCTAAAATACACAATAAAGTATAATATGGGTGGTAAAAGAGAATCCAGCTGAGAGAACATGTGTCCTGGGACACTTCAAGAACAAAGTAGCCCGAGACCCCAACTTTGAAAGTTGAGTGGACATGGAAGAACCGGGTTCATGACATTTAGCCAGTGGAGAGTTCATGAACAAAAACTGATTCATCCTTTGGAGCAAGCAATTTACACAATTTTCTCATTTTAGCTTTAAGACAGTTATGCAAAGTAGTTATTACCTTCTTTTAATACGTCAGAGAACTTGGGAAACTTGGCAGAGTTCTCCAAACTAGTAAATCAGAATTTCTGTAAAAGCCAGGTTTCCTTATCCTCCCACCACACCACCTCCTCAGGGCTCAAGGGTTTGAGCAAGAGGACAAGCATGTGTGGTAACAGACACGTCAATGGAGCCCAAGCGTCACTTGCCACCTGAGCACAGGGGAAGCTACACCCAGAAGGAGGGAGGCAGGTGAGATGGTGAGGAGCTCAGCAGCAGCCCAAGGAGTATGGACTTCATCTGGCGAGATAGGGAGCTGTTCCCTGGACCTCTGCAGAACAGAGGCAAGCTGATAATTTGTCAGAGTCATGACTTCTCTGTGAGAGTTTTAACAGTCTGACCTTGTAAGAAGTTGAGCAAAAAAAAAAACACAACTAGGCACAGGATGCACAGAACAGAAAACCTGTCGAACTCTGTACATTCTGGATAAATATTTATTGAGGGAGCATGTAAACGAAGGAGAGAAAGAATAATAATAATACATGCACAAGGAAAAAGGCAAGTGGCCCAGTGAAGGTCACTTTAGCAGATCAAAAACAAATAAGGTCACTATTGTTTTCTTTTAAGGCTCCTTTCTTTCTCATGCTGCTTACCTTGTGGAAAAAGGTAAAAGGGCCATAACCTGCACTCTCTATTCTTACACATCTGAGCCTCTCTGCAAGTATCCTCAGTGCATTGGACAGAGTGGCACTTGAAACAGATTCCCTGATTTGATACTAAAAGAAAGTAAGGCCTAGGAATGGAGGAATTTGCCCAGGGCCACTCAGTACTTTTCTGTCTGGTCATTTTCTAGTACTCATATTAGAATTAACATTCAGTTCTTTAAAGTGGAGATACACTGAACATGCATATATTGAGAAAAACAATCAAATACATATGGATGTCTCACAGACCTTGGACACTGAATTCCTAAAAGAAATGAAAAATAAAACTGAGAAGTGATAGTTGTGTCACATAGGATAGAAAATTGGATTACATGCAGAGTAGACATACATTAATTCTTCACATCTGTTCAGCCCTTTCTTTGGAAGTGAGTCCACTGTCTGAACTGGCCCTCAGAGGGTGACCTGAAGACATCCCACTCCTTTTTTGATTTCCCAGAGATAGCAAATGTTCCAGAGATGGTGAAGGCCCAGCCAAAGTTCTTACCCAACTTCTGTGATCCCAATGATCACCTTCTCAACATCTCACAGGTGGAAAGACACATCGAGGGAGGAAGAAGGCACGTGCCTCAGTCCTCCGCACTGAGTACAAGGCTCATCCATTCACCAAGCGCTTACTGTGTGTCAGACACTAGACCAGGCATGCAGAGGCTCCTACTCTGGTGAAGCTTAAATATTTTGATGCATTCTAGACTACTTTTATGTAAACAAGGGATGAGACCTTGACCACCAGTATTAGCCTTTGTATCTTCCAAGGTTACTAAATTGCCTTCATTGAAAACTCATTCTCATAACTTCAAAGCATGAAAACATCTTTCATGAAACCTGATTAATGTCTGGGGTGTGGCCACATCCACGGCCCTTTCTCAATCTCCTGTGAACACCAATCCTTGCCATCACATGACAGCCACTACCTGCCAATCAAATCATCCACAGAGCCAATTGTTCAGCAGTATTAATGAAATTGTTTTGAGAGAATGCAGACACGCCTGACAAAGTAAAACAGCACTTTCAACAACTGTTATCACTCCAATGGGGTTTCTAGCTCTTTCTTCAACTTGTTTGATCATAAGACTCCCCGGAGATGCATGGTAAAAGTGGAGGGTCTGGTACCACATGACTCTTCTGATTCAGATCTGTCAGGGCAGCTCATCTCTGACAAGTCCAGAAATTCTAAAGAATACTCCTTGGACCCCTTTTGCCACTGAAGAAAGAATTCCCCAAGAACTCCAACTCAGGCTTCTCTGTTGCAAGGAATATTTGGAAGTAGAAAACCCTAAAAGATGTTTAAAGAATATTAGCTCAGCAGGATGTTGATGTCTGGATCTGATCATCAAGGCAATACAGGGTGAAGAGGGGTACCAGGGACTGGGACACAGGCAGGGAGTGGGAAGGGTAAAGGAGCACTCCAATGAAGGTCAGGGAGTGGGGAGGTCAGTCAGAGGCCAACAGCTCTGGAGACAGCAGCTCAGTCTGACCCACAGCCAGCCTTACCCACATATTCATATTTACTGGCATAATGCAGAGCCAGTTAGACCAAACCTGCCTAGCCTCGGGCTACTCATAAACAGAAGGTCATGCTTCATGCCCATGGTTGGCACCACCAAGAACTGAGTCAGTCTCAATAATACACGGGAGGCTGTTCAGAGCTTGTGAGGGAATCTAAGCTCCTCCGTGACTCTGACACGAGTTGTCCCTGGTGACGCAGCATGAGGAAAATTGATCAGAAGGTGTTCAGAAAGGTTTCTGTCAGTGGTCCTGCCTTTATCAGAAACTCCCATCTTCTCGACCCCCAAACAACCTTTTGAGTGAGAAGAATATTCAATGCTTTGGTTTGTAGTATCCAAGAACCACAATCAATTTAAATTCCCAAGCTTTACAATCTGGAGGAACCAATAAAAGTGGAGCATGCCTCATTTTAAAAACAAAATAACAAATAATTTTAATTAGTCAACTTTAGGAAAAATGCATTGGCATACCTGTAAAACTGTAGTATAAAATCTTAGAATTCGAAAGAAGTGAAATCTGTTCATGAAGTCCAAAAATACACCCATTGTCCTTTACACCAAATGATCTGAAAACAACTTTATGTGCAGTGTCTCAATCCTGGGAATGATACAACGAAGTAGAAATGATTATTCCCAATTTGCAAAAGAGGAAACTGAGGTTCGGAGTGGTTATGTGACTCAAATGGGAAGTGGTGACTTAAACTCTGATTTCAAAGAAAGAAATACACCTGCAACATACTGTGTAGGATTCCCCAGAAATATTAATGAGAGTATTCTGGCAAATGCTGTTTCCCATGAAAGTTGGCAACTTCTCTTATGTGTCTTTGCCTCCCTAGAGCCTAGCGCAGAGCTCCAAAAATGTCTGACGAATGAATGATTTTAATTATTGTATCTCTGCCTGATCCCTAAGAACAATTTCATTATTTTATGCTTTTTTTTTTTTTTTTGATTGATCCTCCTAGAGCATCTCTTTTTAGAGTTTCCTTCCCACCAAATCATTCGATATCCAGGCTGGGATCCAATGTACCTCTCCTCTTTTTCTGGCATGCAGTCCAGGTCTATAACATCTAATCTCTCAAAGCATCTTTTGTTTCATCTCAGAGACGTGTCCCTTGAGACATGAGTAGACACCTAAGTCTGGCCACCAGAATGTTCTAATTTTGTGGCAATGGACAGGTAGGCAATTAGATGAGTCACTGGGCAATGGAGTGATGTCTGAGCGACTCTGTCAGATCACCTCGTCTCAGGTGGGTGGTAGTTGTGTGTAATTGAGAGTTGGTGCAAGGTAATGCCTCAGCTTGCCTGCAAGAAATCCTTTCTGGGGGTTGGATCCAAGAAACTGCTTCTGTCTGTGAATCTCAAAGAGGGAGAAAGAGAGGTGTCCTCAGTCCCTCCCTTCAGGGCTCACAGAGACCATTGGTGGATATAGGCAGGGTGCCCCTGAAAGAATGTCCCTCATGAGGGGTGCAGCAGCTACAGCCTGGCACCTGGGCTTATTTCTACCAATTTCCAGATCCATCACTTTTGGCTAGTAGCAGGAGTTTTCTGAGCCTCAGTTTTCCACATGTGCTTATAAAGGGGGAGAAGGGAATATAATGCTACTTCTGTCATCGGGTTGTCATGAAATTTAAAGAAAAGATTTCATATAGAAAGGTTGATAGCCCAGTGCCTGGCACATTATATGCTTCTGATGAAGTTAGTTATCATTAAGGCATTTTTCACACTCAACCCATCTTTTTATTTAAATGGATTATCAGGTTTAGATCAGCTACTTATCATGTAGACAACATTTAACAGTGTAGGTGAGACATTTTTGCTCTTCATAGGCTCACAGAACCTGAGCTAGAGCAGTGATCTCTGAGGACCTCCAGATAATACCTCTCTAGGCAAGAGGAAGCAGAGGCTCAGTGAGGTGGCACTGTCCAGGATCACATGGGTGAATCAGAACACAGATCTCCTCATGCCTCATCCCTATTTGCTCTACTATGCATTTCTCCTCTCTTGGCTCATGCTGTCTCTTGAGTGTCCAAATAAATGTCACTTTGAAACCTAAATATTTTATTTCAAGCAATAGGGAACAGTCCAAGAATAGTTTATATGGCTCTTCAGTCTTTGCATTAAAAAAAAAGGTTTTCTTTTTTAAATCTAGGAATTAAGCTCTTTTTATAAGTTTCAGCATAGATTTCTGGCAGGCAAAGTAAAAGAAATAATAAACAAGGGGCTGTTTCAGTAATGTTTGGGGTTGGGCTTGCTCATGTGTTGTAAGTTTCCATTGAGAGATCTTGTTTAGTTCAATATTTCAGACCAAAGAGCTTCATTACTTGATGACATTATGTGTGTGCTGCAGGGATTCCCCTGTATCAATTCTTCACTGAGACAAATGTGAGTGTGAGAATCTTTAAATTCCATGTCTTCCTATCACACCAAAGGGTGACCTGAAGTACAACTGTCTCACAGAGACGAGTCTCATCTGTAGACTAAAGGGCTTACAGGTCATCTGTCCTGGAAAGGAGATGGTGTCTCCAAGGCAACAGGTGCTATGTCTGGCTCTTTTACTGCAGCATTCCCATAGCCTGTAGCACATTGGTAAAATCCAAACACATGCACTCCAGTTCTATAATATCTAAGTTCTCAAAACTTCTTGTTGCATCTCAGAGACCTGACCACTGAGATGTGAGGCAGGAATCTAAGTCAGGTCACCAGAACATTCTAGTACCATGGCATTAGAAGATAGGCAATCAGATGAGTCTCATTCTGGTGGGCGAGTCTAATGATAGGGGATAAGTGTTGCTGCTACTGCTGCTTAGAGGCAAGTTGTAAATGGAGATGTTTATTAAACTTTTGACCTCTTTATAGGGTTTAAAAGTTCAACAGGAACTTAACAGCAACAGCAAAACAAACACATAAACTTGGCCCACCAAGGCTGGACTCTGACCTCTATCTGTAGAGTTTGTTTTCCTGCCTTTGCAGATCTACGTAGTGTAATCGCTTGTGTAAGCCGCTCCAGTCTGTTGCTCAGTGCCTTGCTGTCTTCTAGGAATTCACACAATAAACAGGTTTTGGAGGAAGGCCAGCGTGTTCTCAGACTTCCTTCTCTCTGGTTGTTATTCAGAATTCAGGTCAGTGTCTATCTCCAGATCTTCCTATCAGTGGTTACTGGATTTCAGCTTTGGTTTTCTCTCTGGAACAGAGAACAAACATTGTAACTGGGTCACCCTCTGACTTCAGTTCCCTTCTTGTGTCATTGTGAAAGGCGATCAGTTTTCCTTTTGCAACAGGAGGGATTGGTGTGGAGTCGGGAAGGGGTTCAGTTCAAATGAGGAAAATGAAGGAAAACTTAATGACAGGCGGTAGCCTTGGGCTTCCAGGATACATGGATGC
This sequence comes from Sciurus carolinensis, assembly GCF_902686445.1. NCBI lineage: Eukaryota > Metazoa > Chordata > Mammalia > Rodentia > Sciuridae > Sciurus > Sciurus carolinensis. The sequence continues at coordinate 65,776,134 of NC_062214.1, forward strand.
CAATGTTTAAAAATAAAATGTCTGTCTGCTGATGCCACAATGATTTAGTCCTTCCTTTCATGGATAAAGCTGATCCTGTGGTCAAGTCAAAGGTCAGATTCAGATCCCAGATGAAATGAGAGACGTGGTGTAGACAAAATGAACAGAGGTTTCTAGAGATTGCAAAGGTGACCTTGTTTCTGACAATGATGTTTTGGTTTTATTATCTCTCATCTCACTGCCCCAGCCCTGCCATTTCTGGCTGGAAGCTGGATGTGTTGGAACAAAGTTATCTCCATGTCCCCTGGAGCTCAGTTCCTCATTCAAAACCATTTCCAAGAGCTTCATATATGCCAGGTGCTGTTCTAGTTGCCGCAGGGACCAAAACAACCAGGGAGCTTAAGGAATTGCAAGCAGTGAAATGAGAAAATACATATACACAGGAGGGAAGGAGGAGAGCAACTGGTCGGGATGATCTCCTTTAGACCAGGACCAGGAAAGTCCACCGTTAAAGAATAGCCTATGAGCTGAAATGGGAGCAATGACAAGCCAGCCTCAAGAGGGCCAGCCACAAAGCTTCCCCCTCTAGGAGAGCAGGTGCAGAGCTCAGAGATGGAAAGGAGTTTGGCAGAGTGCTGCAGGCAGAAGGAAATGAAGAGGAGAAGAAAGGAGCTGGAAGGGAAGATCAGAGATCATCCATCAGTCAGCCGAGCCCCCGGGCATGAGCAGGGTCCCGAGTTCCTCAAACTCAGATCAGCTCATGGAATTTCTGTCTATGAAATTGATCTCTGACGTGTCACAGAAAATAACTGGCTACTGAGGGCTAAAGGTGAACAATGAGAGAAAATAAAGTATTGGAAATTCTCACTGCTATTTTGTTATCTGTGGAAATTAAAAATTGAACCAAGAATGATAACAAACCTTAAAACTGATAGATCTAAAAATTCTGGTAAGTTCCTAGGTCTGCATGTCTTACTAAAATTAAGGGAATACAAAGCTGGATCTGGAATAAAAGAACTTGATCTTTCATGCTGGTATAAAGTGGTAAGATAGTTTCTCAGGAAAAGCATGAGCTTAGTCATGCTCTTCCTCTTAACTGCTGTGTGACTCTAAATAAATCACTTAATCTCTGCTATTGTTTCCATCTTAAATGGCTCCAAAGGCTAATGTGTTAAAGGTTTGGTCCTTGGTTTGGTCTAGTGTTAGGTATAGAAAACTGGAAGAGGTGGGGCCTAGTGGGAGGTCTTTAGGTCATTGAGGGTGAACCCTTGAAAGGGATAGTGACCCCAACTTCGCCCTTACTGACTTTTGCTTCCTGGCCAGAATATGAGCAGCTTATGCACTTCCCATCACTGCCTTCTGGCATTACCACCAGAAGTCCATGTCACTGGTCTGCCTGATCATTTACTAGAAACTCTAAAACCATGAGCCAAAATAATCTCTTTAGAAACTGATATAGCAATAGAAAGCCACTAACACATACTCTGAGCTTGTTCCCTCTTGTAAAATCCTCACCTGGATACTATGAGGATTCATTGACATAATCATGGAGTTCAGCTAACTTTAGCATCAGCTCTTTCCTTCTCCCTCCCCTGCCTTACAGACAGTGGGAGGATGAATTTCAAAGAGAAGACAGATGCTATTTAACTGAGAAGAAAAGTTGGAAATGAAGGCAGGGTTTTGTTCATGCCCAGAGCTGCACATAGACTATAGCACTTGCTCAACAAACACTCCTTGGATGCTTGAGTTCTTAAAGTGCCTGAACTTTGAAAGCACTTAAAGGGCCCAGACAATTTCCATTTGTTCCCCATGGATTTGGTTGATGGCTGTGGCTCTTCCTCTGGTTTAAAGTCCACCCAGAGAGCAATAGGAGCACAGGGGGGCGAGGGGGAAGGAAAGACACTCATCTTTGCCCTGTGGGAGACCCAATGCATCACACCATGTAAGTTTGCAAAATCATGAACTAATAAATATAATGGAGAATGGACTAAAACAGAACCCAAGTTTAGTTCTTTCAACTTGGAGTTTCATAAGAGCAGAAAGTAAAAAATATCCATCTCTGGAATGAGATCTTGTCAAGATTGGGCAGATGGCTGATTTTGTCAAATAGCAAACTCTCTTCCCTCCCACCTGCACCTAGCTGTCTCTCCACTTCAGGGGAGGAAAGAGGCTCCACAAGTTGCCTCGCCCCCACTCAGCTCAGACAGGAGTACGCGTATGATATCACTGATCGCCCTGTACCCAAGTCTGTGGTTTTTGCATCTATTGCAGAGAGGCTATGAATGCTGCACTTCTTTTCTCTTCTTCTCTTCTTCAGTGATGAGCAGATTTCTGGGCTCAGAGCAGCTGCTCAAAAATGTTCATTGCTCCTTGTTTAATAGGGGAAAAAGAACATGCAAAAAAATTTTAAAGTAGACATTGTACAAATACATTGAGTATTGTGACCTTTAGGGTCACATAGATACTACAGGCCTGCTGAAATTTTCACAGTTTTGCAAAACATCACTTGTAAAGATCTTCAGTGGCAAATTCTAAACTCTGTCTGAAAACAACGCGATGACTCTCTCAGCAGGGCCTCTCTTTGGACTATTGCAGGATCGCTTAGTTTGGTACCTCATCATTCACTCGATTTGGCTCCACACAGGAACTGGTGGTTTCTAGAGACTAAAGTTTGAGAATATGTTGGCATGTAAATTATTCTGCTACAGGGATTTCTGGGAATTCCCAGAGTGCTCTGAGCACCAGCATCAGGGCTGGATGAATGGGGAATTTCCCATCCAATAGGCTGGGAAGGAGTCCAGGACCAGGCTTGGTGTTCACATCAGTCCCAGAGCACACACAATTTGCCTGTAACCTAATAACCAATTTCTACCGTCCCTAAAATCATTGCCACCAATTTCTACCTATTCACTCTAGGAAGAGTAATAGAATTTAATGGGCAACTGCTCTGTCTTTGTTGAGCTAAACAAAACAGAGCAATTACACTTAGCCCAGGGTCAGACTGAGACACAAGACTTATTACTCTTAATGAAATCCTCAGGGAAGTGTCTTGGAAATTCCCTTAGGAAATAGTAGTTTCAACTGGAAGTAGCTTCTTGGTATTTGATGACAGAGAAGTTCTAACTTAAACTTTTTTTTTTCCTGTGATAAAAACAAAGTATTTAACAAAATTCTAAGAGGAAAATTTTAAGTACTATAACATGCTATGAAATGAATTTTGTCATTCTCCCCTTGCTACCAATTCTTAAGTTGAAATCCTAACCCTGAATGCCTCAGAATATGACTGTATTGGGGCTTACAGTCTCTAAAGAGGTAAAATGAAAATGAGGTACCTAGGTTGAACCCTAATCCAACATGACTGGTGTTCTCATAAGAGGAGATTTGGACCCAGACACCTATAGGGAGAAGATGGAGCCAAAGAGAGCAGGGAGAAACCAACCGCCAACACCTTGATCTCAGAATTGGAAGATAATGCACTGCTGGTTTACAAACCATCTGCGATACTGTGTCCTGACAGCCCTCACAACTAATGCACCAGTTAACACATAAATGGCATGTTTGTGTGATAAGAATTAATTTGAAAGTTCTTTTTCTTCCTCTGTGGAGGTTCAAATGGAAGAAAGCAACAAACATTTGGCAAGTTGAGTCTAACTTGCCCACACAGTTTGAATGGAACATCACACAGTGGTCACATTCACTGATAAATCTGCACAGTGATGACCTGCACTCCCCTGTGTTGTTGCAGCTGAACCCAGATCCAAGGTCTCATTCATGTCTGGACTGTGAGTGTTAAAATCCCCATTGGGTCGACTCTTTCACTTGCACATGAGAGAGAGAGCAGCACTTTTGTTTCTTCATTTGTTTGTTTGTTTGTGTTTGCCTGGAATACTGTTTTAGTCCGCCTTGGGTGGCAGTAACCAAAATACCTGACAAGAACAACTTAGAGGAAGAAAGTTTATTTGGGGTTCAGAGTTTCAGAGGTGCCAGTCCACAGACTGCCAAGCTCATTGTTCTGGGCTCAAGGTGAGGCAGCGTATCATGGTGGGTGGATGTGGTAGAGGACTACTGCTCCGTTCATGACAACTGGATGTGGAAAGAGGGACAAGGAGGAAAGGGGCACAGGGAAGATAAGCTCTTCCAGGGCGCACCCCCAGTGACCGACCTCCTACAGCCACACCCCACCTGCCTACAGTTGCCACCCAGACAGTCCATTTAAATAAACTGGGATGGACCAATTAGGTTACAGCTCTTGTAATCCAATCATTCGACGTCTGAATATTCCTGCATTAACACAGGAGCTTTGGGGGCATACCTTATATCCAACCCCCGCAAAATACACATTTGAAGATGAAGAACATCTTAGATCAAGTGGTTCAAACCAGTTTTATATTCATTTATTCCAACCTAGCTCCTGTTATGCAGCATAAGAATATCAACAGCACTCTTACTGGAATCTAACCAAGTGATATATCCACAAAGAGGCTTTACTCCTGCTGAAAATGTCCTCCATGCCTACTCTCCTCTCATCCTCCGCTCCCAGCTGTTAATCTTTTATTCAGAGACAAAAGGAATTACAAAGAATTTACAACTGTGCTTATTCCTATCACAAGAGTCACTTTGGAGATTAATCTCACACCCAATTCTCCCTGACCTACGGTAGGCTCTCCTTCTTTCCTACAACAAAGGAACCAATGAAGATAAAAATAATTTTCTTATTTATATAAGGACTAATCATGGACAGTATCCTCCACTCTCCCTCACTCTGTCATTTGTCCCCAGGATATACCCTCAGGTAGGAGTGGGATTGCTAAAAAATTTTAAAAGTGTGTGGTGTATGTGGTGTGTGGGGGTGGTATGGTGTGTGTCATGTGTCTATAGGGGGTTTGTATGTGCATGCTTGTATGTGTGTGTGTGTGTGTGTGTGTGTGTGTGTGTGTGTGGTTTGGGTGGTATAGTGTCTAGGTGTGGTTTGTGAAGAATATGATGTGCATGGTGGTATGTGTAGTTGGATTGTGTGGGTGCATGGGATATATGTGGTATGTGTACAGTGTGCATGTATGGTATATATGTGGTATGTGTGAAACATGTGGTGTATAGGGTATGGTGTGTGTACAGTATGCTGTCTGTATGTGCAGTGCATATATGTGGCATGTGTGACACATGTGGTTTATATCACTTGGTACGTCTCTGTGGTATTCAGTGTGTTTGAAGTGTGGTGTGTGTGGAAGTGCATGGTGTGTATGTGGTATGTGTGATATGCATGGGGTATGGTGTGTGTGGTAGGCAGTGTGTGCAATGTACATGTTTGTATAGCATGTGGTGTGTGCAAATGTGTGCTCATGCACTTAGGGGTGAGAGTCAGGAGGGCACAAGCTGGTTTCCTCACCACTCTCCAGGGCGTTGCTTGGGCTGGTAGGGAAAAGCATGCTACCCATACCCATAAGCTCCCCATTACACCCTTCTCGAGAGATCTGCACACCAGCAGCAACTACCTGGGAACTACACCATCCACTCACTTTTCATCAGATGGGAAGCGTAAGGAGGGAAGGAGGATGGGAAGGAGGAGGAAGGGGAATGTAGGGAAATGGGAGACACAGTATTTATTGCTCTTCCTTTCCCTCACTCAGTCACTGTCTCTAGAAGATTTTGTTCACAGCCCACACTGGAAAGCCATTTGTCATGGTCCAGTGGAGCCTCTGAAAGGCCTGTGTGTCCTGAGCTAGGCAGGTGCAGCAGCCAGGTTACAACAAGCATGCTGGATGATCAGAAAGCACAGGAGACCACAGAACATGTGAATGGAGTGACAAAAACTATCTCCTAGTGACCGAAGAAGCAGAGGCAAAAGGTTTAAATATTTTGCCCACACTCTCACAAGGACTGGTTAGTCTCCCTCAGTTGTGCTTAGGACTGGCTCTGCATGCTAGAGGAAGATGTCAATCAACTAAAGCCTCAGCTCCAGGACCACCTCACTTGACCCCAGGGAAGGACATGGGCTGTGTAGGCTGAAGGGACAGACTTGTTGATGTGGATCTCATGAGAATGTATTCCCATGGGAGTCAGAAACCAGGTAACTCAGCAAACCTTCAACTGGTGTCTACTCAGTGTCAGGCACTGTGGTAGGAGCCAGCTGCTCAGAAACAAATGGAAATCTCCTTGCCCAAGGGTGTTTATAATTTCATCTGGAAGATGGGCACATAATCTTGAGATTAGAGCTTCTATAGAACAATGGCCAGGATGCCCAGGCAGGAATTCCCCAAGAGTCTAAGAAAAGCTTTCTGGAGAGTATTACACCTGAATTCATACTTGAAAGATGAGTAATGGGAAGGAGTATCCTGTACAGAAGCAAGATTATATAATAAAGGCGAAAATATGGAACATGTGGAGAACTGCAGTAGCTTGGCTTAGAGAGCACAGCATGTGACGTGGAGACACACAGGGCTGGAGAGATTGACAGACAGGATAGAGCAATGGAGACATGGTCAGGTTTGCAATTTAGGGTACTTTTGAGAGTGACCTGTGGCAGGTAAGAAGACCAACTAGAACGCTATGGAAACATTCTGGGTAACAGAAGTAGCAAATTATCCAGGTTCACCTGAAGACCATGGGACTTCTACTACAACAACTGATGCATCAGTTTAGATGTTTCTATAACAAGGGATCCAGGGAATGATTGTCTCTACTGCCTATAGGAAGAAACTCCCTGAGTAGCATGATGCATGGCATTCAGTAACCTGTAATTGCACAGAATCCAGACACCTTCATTACTCACCCAAAAAGATTTAGTTAGGGAGTGTACCAGAGGATGATCTGTTCTCTCATAGGGCCTATTGCTGATTAGCCAACAGCGGTGCTGCCCATGTTCAGGGTGAGCAGGAAGGAAAGCTCATTCTAAGCCCAAGGCAAGAGCTGGCCTAGGGAGAGCATTAATTGAAATTCTCAAACAGAATAATACCATTATAAGACATGAAGGACTCAAGGAACTCTTCAGTAGAGTGATACACAGTCTCCTGAAACATCCTTCTGGAAAAATTAAACTACAAGGTTTTCTCATTCTCCATGTATACACCTTCTTCCCATTCTCAAAAGCCTGAGCATTGGCTTTGATGCTTAAAGAGTTGTAGGTCATGAAGCCTTTCTTGAGTCCATGCAGTGCCATTACTTCAAGATTTTCTTTTCAGCTGTTTTTTGCTATTGTTGTTGTTTCGTGGTTTTGTTTTGTTTTTTAATGTTCCTGAAACTATGCTGGAATCTTCCATAATTTCATAACTTCTCTCCCCATGCCCAGGACTATTGACCTTATCTTTCCCTCTGTATTATTATCTTTTAGTCAAAAAGAGACCAGCTTTTCTGTTTTGCTTTTCCTTTAAAAATTTTTCTTCCAAATTGATTTCAATGGGAAATAAACATGCAGGAAAGATATTTATTTTCATGTCATGTCAACCTGGTCAACAGGACACAAGGAAAAAACCCAGGGTTTGGGTGACTTGGTAAAGAATGAGGGCACAAATAGGAGTCCATAGCACTTCACTGAAGTACACCTGTTTCATCTAGATAACACAACAACAACCTTCCCATTAATTATCTACCTGAACCAAAGAGTGACTGGCTCCATCAGTGTAGCACAATTGGTGCCCTATATACACCTCTTTGATTGGTAGAAATATCCCTCTTTGCCATTGGACTCCTTTGTGGTATTCAACAGAAGACCAAGAGACAACTGGAAAACAGTGAGAACTTCAAGAGATATGAGCAGTGTGAGGAATTAAGGTCATGACAGAGCCTGGAGGAAACCCATTAAGTCACCAATCATGCTATAGTTTTAAATCCGTCAGAAAGCCTCATGGTACTTGGTTACCATTTCCCACTTGACAGCCACATCCTTACTCTGGCCTTTCCCATTCTTCATATGGGTGTCAATGCCAAACATCATCAAGAAGTTTGAATTTATTGACTCATTTAACCCTTATATCAGTCCTGCAGAAAGGATGCTATAATTTCTCTATTTTATGGGCAGGGAACCAGAGTGTAGCAAAGTTAATAAACCTGAACTTGCTCAGGCCACACAAATGTCAGTGGGGGAGCAGGAACTCAGAACTATAGGCTCACATCCTTGGCCAGGCTTGGTTTATCTGATGCTTCTGCCATTCACAGGCACCCCCTGGGGAAAAGTGCTCCATTGTTCAGAGCCTGTGGTACTTCTCTCTGGTATGAGTGGATAGTTAAATTTACCTCATTGGTCAGTTGTTAGGATTGGAAGGGCCCAGGTTTCTAAAGGGTGTGGTATCAGCAATGGCACATCCATGTCAATCCCCCAGCGTATTAGCTATTACCATTCCTGTTTCCACCTCCCCTTCTCAGTGATCCTATTGTGGAATCATTAAATTCAGCATTCAATGACTCATTAGGAAATCATTGTTCAGGTAAGTCATCTTGGCTGCCATACAGCTGGGTCACCTAACAATGACTGTTCCCTATAGTTTCTGCCCTGTGAGTTCCAAGCAGGGCATGTATAGGAAACTGCTGGGCCATTTTCCTCTGTCAGAGGCCAACCTCGCCCAGCTCAGCCATCCTGTGACCTCTCACTGTGCCTTCTTGTCAGTGGTTCCCGCAGGATGACTGCCTTTTTGAGGGGCTCCTTAAAAAACCTAAAGGGAATTTTGGTTACATGCCAAAGGCCATTTTAGGATAGACTGTCTCAAAACTGAACCTCTAAATTTAATAAATTCTTATCTTCAATTCTAGCTGCTCTAAAATGACTTCCATACCTCCTAATGTAATATCAGGTTCACTCTTTAACCTATATTTTATACAAATCTGGGACTTGAATACTCTTCAAATTTAGTGAGAATCCACCCAGCAATTTTGTATTGTGATAAAATATTTATTTGTATAAACAATTTATATACATATGAAAAATAACTTCTTGACAACTTTTCTCAGCCAGATTAATAGAGGTGAACAGAGACAGCAGGTGGAGAGGTCTGAGATACATTCCATAATAATGTTTATAAAGATCTAATATTAGTTCTCCAAAATACAATAATTTAAAATAATCTCTTTTTTCACATAGGTATATTTCCTTCTAATTTTATTTTAGTGTAATTATCTGTATCCTACTCCCTTTAAAAGTAGTCTTCCATTTGTTGGTGGATCCCAATGAACTTTGAGAAGAAGCAGAAGCAGATGTACATTTAAACAATAAACCATAGATGTCATTAATAGGCAAGGAATCAACAACCACCAATATAAATGGCAGAGACCAGGAGCTGGTATTTAACTTTAAGATGTTGCTCTTTCTCCTTTTTGGCCTCATCTTCCTGGTTGTTAAAAACTTTGAAAGCTGCATCTAAAGGTAACTCCTGAGGAGACCAGGACCTTCTCTAACTGTCTGAGTTTCTTGTGAATGTCAGGTGCACACCCATTGATAAAGCTAAAATGAAGAAAGAGACTGCCACCAGAACTGTACGTAAGGTGGTAGGTCTGAGTCAAGCGGATGAACTCCTTCCAATATTTAGCAGGGTTTTCAGAAAAAGATCCCAATCTATCCTCTGTCTGGGACATATCTGTCATAGAGAAGGGAACATGGACCAGGACTGTACCTTCAGCTCCTGCTACCTCCAGGAGAGGAAACATGTGTTTTGCTGGGAGATTTTTAGAACCTATATGAGGAGGGGATGGCAGGGAAGAGGGGAAACTAGTGTGTGGGGTCTGAGGAGGTGGATCTGATAGCAGGGCATCTGGACTTTGTGGGAAGGAGTCAGATATAGGGGCAGTGGGACTTTACTGAGGGGCACTTGATGGGGTATTGGTGGAATTATTTTGGGGGGGGAGGCCTGATATGGGGTCATGGGACCCTGTGATCTGTAAGGAGGAGGTTCATCTGCTATTTCTTGGACTGTAAATAAGGAAGAGAGTTGTGAGTCTGCAAGAATTAGTTGCAAAGTGGAACAAGGTTTGCACAATGGGGGTTTGAGCGAAGAACAAGAAAGGCTTCCAGGTACAGGACTTCACTCCATTTGCCATTTTGCAAAAAATGATTTTTTAACTTTTGGAGAATTTCCATATTAGGACCATTGGTGCAGATTATCTAATTTGTATTGTGGCCAAATTCAAGTGCTGAGCTTAATGAGGCATTTGATTTTGAGGTCAATTTGGGAGAAAAGGATCTTAAAATTACTAGTGAGACAACCCAAAGGGGAGTTCCATGGAATTGACTGATTGATTCCCATGTTGGGGAGGGGTGAACAGGGTGTCAGATTGAAACCAAAGCGTCCCCTGGATTCTTTCTGACACCAAACTGGACAGTGCCACCAGAAATGAGGAAACATCTTCACCCCAATTTCAATGGTGGAGGGACCCCCAGGGTCCCCAGGGTCAAAAAGGTGTGGGTCTCAGGTCAGGGCATCTATCTGCTAGAGACTGGAGGGAAAGTAGGAGGAATGGTCAGAGTTTTACTTCTCTGGAGAATTTAAAGGCCAGTGTTGGATGTAGGAACAAAATGGCAAAGGGGCCTCTGATCATAGGGAGGTCTGTGGGGTATCGGGAAAGGGGGAGTGGGGAGAAGATACTGAGGGTTAGGAGAGGGGGTCAGAAAGAGGATGCCTCCAGCACCAATAAAGGACTCAATACATACAAATCCTTCCATTGTCCACGTAGCATAGGCCACGAAAACCTAGCCCAGGGTCACATACCGGCAGCTGTTTAGCCAAAGTGGACTTGGAGAATGTGGAGGGTCTCTTTCTGCAGGGTGGGGAGGGAGGTGGGGGGAGCAGTAAGTCTGGAGATTCATCCACAGCTGCATGAGCCGTGGCTGGGGTTCCCCGACCTCAAAGATCCTTGGGAGTGCCGGACATATCAATGGTCACTTCCCAGGTCCCAGTGGTCATTTAACTTAACTGCAGAGGAAGGGGAATGGGTTTTGGGGAGATGGGGAAGGGCACATGTTGCCTTACACCCATTTCCCAGTCAGGGAACCAAAATGTAAGCGCAAAAAGACAGGAAGCAGACCTGAACGGATTCAGAGAATCCTTTATTCCTTCTCATACTCAGGCACAGTTGGGGCCCATTTTCCGAATGGGAAAATGACCATCAGTTACAGAGGGGATTTTGGTTTTATAGGGTACAATGAGGATGATGTAATCATTAGAAACCATCCATGTGCAGTTTTGACCGTGCAGTTTTGACCATCAGGAGCTAGTTGTACAGGTTAAAACCAGACCTGGAGGGATAAGTCCTCAAATGTCACCCACTGTCATTTAGGGCTAATTTGCCATGGGGGAAGGTCAAGGTTTAGGGTCCAGCAGTCTGTATCGGGGGTCCCTTTCCTTTAGGGCCTATTGTTATCAGGAAAGAATGTACTGGGAGAGGTTTAATGTTTGCCCAATTTCCCCTCCCTCCTCCTGAGACACACTCATTAAATATGTAAATATCATTACATATGGCATGATTGTAATTTCTGTGCATATTCAGAGCTGAAAGGGTCAAAAGCTAGTCAGAAATGTTTTTAGAAACATTGAAACATTCTATAGATTCCATTTTTATTAAAATTATTATAGTATTTAATTTTATTTGAATTTGAAAATAAAGGGACTACCTAAAGAGACCCTTTGAAATAAATGCTCTTTTATCATAAGAAGTGGTATTTCCAAAAAGAAAGATGTCTCTACAGTAAAAATGGATATTAAGAGGAGACAATAAAAGAGCCAGATTTTTAGCCAAAAATCTTGATGCCTCAGTTTTAGACAGGGGTTATTGGCATTTCTGGTGAGACTGTCACTTGTCAATCTTTTTTTTCTTTCTTTCTTTATTTATTTTATTATTTTTTTTGCCATGCTGGTGATAGAACCTGGGTTCTCATACATACCTGGCAAGTGCTCTATCACTGAGCTACGTCTCCAGCCTGCTGTTCATTATTTCAGATTTTTTTAAAATAAATTTTAGGTTAGATGATGCCAATATGATCACTAGCCATAATTTTTATAATTCTTAATAATGAGTTTAAATGAATTCACTGCTGTCTACAAAGTTATTTTTCTAATTCTGCTTTTCTTTTGCTGTTTTAACCCTTTACTTGGATGCCACTGAAACAGAAGCATTTTTTTGTTTGATCTGCTTTTGAATTTCAAAAATGGTTCCAATATATTCTCTGAAATATTTCAAGTTTGGCAATGTCCCTATTTCCTTTAATGGCAAGCTTCATTATGTATAATATTTTGAGATAACTTTTTTTGTCCTAAGACCACATATGTTTCTGGTATAGAATATCAAATGCAGAAAAATCTGAGATCAACTGACTCTTTTTCTTTGTAGGAAGTCTTTTACTTTTCTGTTTGAATTCATGAAAACAAAAATTTCTAAGACTCAGTAGCTCAAGTGGTATATATCTCAGTAGTAAGCACTGTGGAATATTTTGAGAATTACGGTGTGGTTACTTGTTCTTTCTTTTCAGAAAAGTGTTCTAAAAGTGTATTAAATATTGAACATATTTTTCCATTTGTTAGGTTTTCTGGTTTTTTTTAGACAACAATGTAACTTACATTGAATTATTTGAGTGTAAACGTGAGTTTCTCTCCTATTTTAATCTCTTGGCATTTGTCATTTAGCATTCTCTGTGATTATATTAGGTCTTTTCTGCACATCATTACTTTCATTTTAAGTTCTACTATGTTCTTTGTTTCTAGTTTATTTTTAAAATCCCTGTCCATTTTCTTAGTAAATTTTTACTGACACGCCAAAAGTTCACCCTTTTATTGTACAGTTTTGCAGGTTGACAGTCACACAACCATCACCATAATCAAGGTGTTTTCTGTAATATACTGTATTCTGTCCCTCGCACACAGGCTCAAGTGACTATCCAACCGTCTTCTGTCTGCTTTTTGTTTTGTTTTGTTTTGTTTTGCACTGGAGGGCACTTTATCACTGAGTTACATCCCTAGTCCTTTTTTTGTATTTTTTGAGACAGGGTCTCTCTAAGTTGCCCTGGCAGGCTTCAAACCGGTCCTCCTCCTGCTTCAGCTTCCCAGGTAGCTGGGATTACAGGCCTGTGCCACCATGCCCAGCCTGTCTTCTGTCTTTATACCTTTATTTTCCCAGAATGCTATGTAAGTGGAATCACAGTGTGGAGATTTTAGCTCCTTCATTTAATGCAACATATTTGAGATTTATCAGTGTTGTTGCTTGTTCCTTTTTATTGCTAAACAGTACTACATTTTATGGATATATCACAGTGTTTATTCATTCCTCACCTGGGGAATATTTGAGTTGTGTCCAGTTTGGGGAGATTATAAATACAGCTTCTATAACCATTTGGCTGTAAGTTTTTGTGTGAACCCAGGTTTCATTTTATTTGAGTAAATCTTTTGCCCATTTTAAAGTTGGATCCTTTATTGAATTTTGAGTACTCTTTACATGTTCTGAATATTGTTCCTATTTGGATATGATATATAAGCATTTTCTCCAAGTCAACAGCTTGTCTTTCCATCATTCAAATTTAATTTAGATTTAAGTTCAGTAATGACTTTGATTTAGCTTCTGTCCTGAGTTCTTCAAGTTCTCTTTTTAATTTAACTGTCTTTTATCATTTTATCTTAAGTTAAATTCAATATTTTTTCTAACACTAAAGTTCTCTGTCATATAAAGCAAGTGCTAAACATTCCCCCATCCCATGTTTTCTCCTAGTTTGATTTCCTCTTAGTTTTCACACCATGTTCCCTTGGCCCCCACCCCACAGTATGTTTCCATGTGAACTTTGATGTCATATTGCTTTTTCCAACTGGCTCATGTTTGCCCAGATCCAATCAGGCATTCCATTTGCTCTGATAAAGTTAGGGCACTGTTTTCCCACTGCGCTGTGATATTCGGATGAGTGGGCATCTCCTATTCTACCTACTTTTCTCTACCCTGAGAAAATGCTGGAAGTTCAGGGAACACTCAGTGGATGCTGCTCTTTTCAGTTCTTTCTTCTTACTATAGGAATGCCTGCACTCTGTCCTCTCTTCATAATTCATTAGCATTTGTTAAAACAGGACTCCTATGATCTGGTTGGGTTGGGTTAGGTTGGGAGGAATAGATGGTCCCACTCCCATTGCAAATCCATCAAATTCTTTGTGTAGCTGCTATGTTCTCTCTTGGGTGAGAAGAGTCCCTGGTCTGTTGCTCACATTCCATTTCAGTTTTCTCCCCGGGAGCAGAGTCCTCTTCTCTATCACATGAAGAAAATGTGAAGAGGCATGCTTCTTTGGAGATATAGGAATTTGGGAGGCTCTGAACTCAGCACTCCCACTGAGGAGGGCTGGTGAGGGGTCATTAGGAGGCAGTCCTACTGCAGTTTCTCTGCTCTCTCTGGCCTTCCCTTGCTTTCCTTGGTTATCAAGCTTTGGACTTTATGGTTCTATCTTCAGTCTTTCTTCACTGGTTACTGATAGTAAACACTTCTTGGTTTTCTAATACTTTTTTGTATCTTTTATTAGACTTGGCAAAGGAAAACATAGTGATGCACTTTTAATTCATCTGTTCCTTCTACGAGTTTTATTTTCCTGTGAATTTGTTCCTCCAGGAAGTGGTCTCTGTCATCTCCCAGTGTAAATGTCCCTCCTCCATGTTCACAAAGATAGCATCAACTAATAAGTTCAAATCTAATGGTTAAATAGTTAAACATTTCTGCACCTGAGCTGTACTCATCTTCCTTGAGCAAACCCCAGAGTCATTCCCTGTAACCTTTGCTACACTGGCTTCTCCTACCATCAACTTTCCATCCCACCTCCTTTTGATTCAGCTACTAGAGGGTGATACCTGGATCTTAGCATAGGTCTTTCAGAGCCCTATATTAGCCACTGATGGTGTGCATGGTACCCAAGTGAGACCATGGGCTAAAGATTTCTAATTTCTCCTGTGTTTACCTCTTTTATAGCATTTTAAAAAACATAATTGTACAGTTACCTCTTTATCTCTCTGTCTTCTCACTGTCCAGAATTTAAGTTCCTGTAATGGTAATGCTTCAAGGAGGAAACATTTCTTTAGCCTCTTTTGGGGGCCATGTTTATTTTCTCATGTAATCCTTCCCCAAATACAGAGTTGATCACCAACCCATTTCACAGATAAAGAATCTAGGGTGCAGCTAATTTTGATGACTTGTTCAACATTACACTGCTAAGGAGAATAAAATAAGATCTAAATTAATTCTCATGCCATTAATTGTCTAGGAAAGATATTTCCAGTGATTTCTTTTTATAATTAGTATTATGAAATAGGAACAACCTCCACATGAGAACTGATGTGGCATCAAGTTCTTGTAACATGCATGCACCTGCAGCTCTTTGGAGAGCTTATTTTTTTTTTAAATATCTCCTAGAACATAGTAGAATGCAATGTTCCTAGTTGGCCCAAATGATTGATTATAAATGTAAGATGAGGAAAGATTAATGGATGGATGAAATAACTGGTTGGTCAGATGATTGAGAATTGTTTCTGAAGACATATTATTGGGACTACGTGAAGGCAGTGTTCTTGAATGAGAGGCAGAAGATAACAGTGTTTAAGGGTGTGAACTCTGGACGTGTCCATAGTAATCAGGGAAGATCACTTATCTGGTCATTCTCTGTTCGTGGGAGTTTAAGTTGTTGCAATCTTGTGTTATTTTTTTTTATGGAGATTGATGACTCAACCAACCATTTGCCCCAAAACTTCCCCAGACTATTGCACCATGGCTGTTATTTCATTTGTTCACTAGATGTTTGAGATTACAGAAATGTTCATAATTTTTGTAGTTGATCTACTAGTTCTTTCCTTTGTGTCTTCTGAGATAAATGATGATTATAAAAGTATTCTTCCAAACTTTCTCCTAATAATTGTAAATTTTGGGCTTTCACATTTAGATCTTTATCAATCTGTGTGTGTGAAAAACAGATGCATTGTTTGAATAATAGTTGTTTAACTTTATTTTCTTAAAATTTCCAACACTCTATAGATACTTTTGGTTAAAAAAAATACCAAGACTTTTAACTGAAATTCTATGAGACTTTCTAGTAGTTTGTTCATGTGTCAAATTAAAATCAGTATATTACAGTAACACAGTCACAACATTGTTTATAGCAGCTCAATTCACAATAGCTAGATTGTGAAACCAACCTAGATGCCCTTCAACAGATGGATGAAGAAACTGTGGTATATATACACAATGGAATATTATTCATCCATAAAGAAGAATAATATTATGGCATTTGCAAATAAATGGATGGAATTGGACAATATCATGCTAAGTGATATAAGTCAAACCCAAAAAACCAAAGGCCGAATGTTTTCCCTGATAAATGAAGAATGATATATAATGGGGGTGGGGGTGTAGGGAATGAGAGAAGAATGGGGTAACTTTAGATTATGTAGAAGGAAATGGGGGGGTATGAAAAATGGTGGAATGAGACAGATATCATTACCCTATGTGCATGTATGATTACATGAATGGTATGAATCTACATCATGTACAACCATAGAAATGAAATGATGTACCCCATTTATGTACAATGAATCAAAATGCAGTCTGTAAAAAATTAAAAAATAAATAAATAAATATTTTTTAAAAAGTTTTCTTAGAAGAGGAGTCATAGCCAATTCATAATTCATGGCAGTTTTATCTATATCCACTATCTACTTGTTATGTTTTTAAAACTTGACTTACTGCACTGGCCAGAGTTAGGTACAATGATAAGCAACAGCACTGATAGTGTACCTTTGACTGATTACTCATAGGAATGGAAGGGTTTCTGTTTTCAAAGTGTATGTGATATTTGCTGTAACTCACTGATAAATAACCTTCACCCAGTTAAGAAAGTGCCATTCTACCCCATAAGTACTCCAAGTTCAGAGAGACCTAACTCTAGCACACGTCCTTCAGCCTCTAAAAATGAGAGACTTGCTCAGCTCTCCCAAACTCTGCAACTGGTGACCTAGGTCAGATCTAATCCTTCCCACAGCCTCCTGACTCCTGAGACTGGAATTAGTTGGAAGTTCTGTGGGAGGTTTGTGTGTTCCTCTGCTTCACAGTGTTTGTGGCCCATCCTGCCTCTGATCGTTCACACCTCAGAGATTTCTTGATGTCCCCATCTGCAGCAGCAGGTATCCGCAGCATGCCTTTCCCACATGGCTACACACTTAATTTTACTCTAATGTTGCATTGTGGCAAATGGTAGAACATGATGTAACTATCCTGCATCTTTTTAAAATATAACAAAGTATATTAAAGATCTCTCTTCTAACAATGTGTAGTAGAGATGTGAATACATAAAAACTGCCTCTCTCTTTGTAAGGATGACCTAGTATTCCCTTGCCTGGCTCTCTCATAAGGCCAGTCTCCTACTAAAAGATCACCTTTAAGTTTCCTTCAGTAATTTTCTATTACAAATAATCCTGAAACAAATACCCTGAATAAACATCCTTCACACATGTAGAAGTTTATTTGCAGGAAAAATATTTGTAATAGTATTTCTAGGACAGAGGTATATGCATTTTTAATTCTGAAAGTTATTGCCTTACCATCTTTCAAATAGGTAATGCCAAATTATAATGCCTAAGTATACATTTTCCTCATTTCCCTTTGGTTTGTTTGTCTTTAATTTATTGATTTGTAAAAGCTCCATATATTTTGGAAATTAGCTGGTTTTTGGTCTTAGGAATTATAACTATTTCCCTGTCAGGTTTTTTTTTTTTTTTTTTTTTTAACATTTTGGCTACTTTTAACTGTGTGAAATGTTCTCTTGTATGAGGTTTAATTTATCAATGTCTTCATTTGGGGGTACTTGTTTTTCTTTTTTTTATTTTGGAGGGGACAGGAATTGAACCCAGGGGTGCTTAACTACTGAGCCACATCCCTAGCCTTTTCTTATATTTTATTTAGAGACAGAGTCTCACTGAGTTGCTTAGGACCTTGCTGCGTTGATGAGGCAGGCTGGCTTTGAACTCTTGATCCTTCTGCCTCAGTCTCCCAAGCCACTGGGATTACAGGCACAGGCCACCACATCCAGCTGGGGTACTTGTTTTTGTATTATATTCTTGAATGTCTTCCATACCCCAAGATTACTTTTTATTTTTTTCTATAATTTCTTTTAATATCTTTATAATTTTACTCTTTTGTATTTAAAATTTAATACGTCTGAAATTCATCACAATGTAAAGTACAAAGCATGAATCCAGCATATCCTTACCTCAGGGGATACAAAGTTGCCCAGATAAATTTATTTTGTATGTTTATAAGCCACTCTAATCAGTCCCTCCTTCACTGTGGGGCTCTCGAGGATTCTTAGACAACCCTACCTCCTCTTCCTTAGTCAATGAAGTGCCTACTCATTGGTTCAATGTCTGCATGGCCTACAAGATCATACATCACCAATGTGTCCTTCTCTCCTAATGTACCTTTGCAGCATAAACCAGTGGTAATATTGCCCATCAAAAACAAACAAATCCAAATTAACTGTACAACACCCCCCAACCAGGAACTTCTCTGAGGGTCCCCTGGCCTTTGTAACATGACTCCATGAGAGTTGCCTGCACTTGCACCTTCAGTTCCTCTCCTCTCACTATGCTCTATCTCCCACTGCTCCATCAGAAACCTGTTGTCAAGGTCACTGATGACCTCCTTGCCTCCATGAGTCAATGGCCTCTCTTATAGTCAGCTCTCAGCGCTAGTTGCTTGATCCGTCTGTTGGCAGAACAAATCTCTCTCTTGTAGAAATGCATCTTCACTTGATCCTGGGGCCAGATTCTCCCTTGACCCTCTTCCTCTGACTTATGTTTCCTTCTGAGTCTCCTTTCCCAGTTTCTTCTCATCTGTCATGATAATGACAGCTCATCAGCTGGGCTGAGTCTTCAGTCTTCTTTCCTCTTCTTCCCCGACTCACTCCCTGGAGATGTCATTCAGTATCATGGCTTTAAATGCTAATGACACTTGGGTTTCTGTATCCATCCCAAGTCTCAATAAGCAACACCAGATCCCTGCATAATTGCATGTCCAGCATCTTCACTTTGCTCTCTAGTTGGACACTTCTAATCAACACATCCCAAAACAAAGATCTCCCTCCAGCTACCAAACCTGCTCTTTTATCCACCCCCCGCCCAACTTTTCGTTATTTCCCAAGTAAATGCCAACTTTACCCTTACTCTTATTCTGGAAAAATACTTAGTGCCATCCCTGGCTTTTATTTTTGGGTCACATCTTATATCCAGTCAATCAGCAATCCTATTGTGTCTACCCTCAGAACTTCCAGATCCTGCCATCTTCACATCACACTGTCCCAAGCTCTAGCTACTTTCCTCTTCTTGGTTGCTCTCCAGGCTGGGTTCATGCTCTGCCCTTTTCTCACAGTCACACTGTGACCCTTTAAAAAGGCAAGGCTCATGCATCCTTGCTCTGTGAAGAGCTCCCTCCACTGGTTCCCATGTGACTCGGCACAGCAGGAGCCCAAGTCCTTGGATTGGCGTTGAAGGCTGGCTTAGACCTACCCAGCCACATCTCTGACCTCACCTCCTGCCATTCTCCTCTGCCCTAACTGCTTCCATCTTGCTGGTCTTCTTCTTGTCCCTCCACTGTCAAGCATCTCCTCACAGCTGGGCCCTGGCACTGATGGCTTCCCAGGTACCCATGTGACTCACTCCCTCATGTCCCTCCTGCAAACATCCTCTGATCTCTGTTCAACCTCTGGCCTAAATGGCCCACCTTGATGACCCTTTAGAAAGGGGCAGCCACCTTCAAATCCCTGGTGTGCTGTCCCTGCTTCTCATCCCTCCAAAGCAACTGCCGCCTCTGCATAATTGCTTGTGTCTCTCACCTGAGTCCTCCAGGTAAACTGCATGAGGGTGGGACTTCCACAACTGGGTCCCAGCGCCTAAAGAGTGGCTGGCACAGACATTCATAAACACAGGCTGATAAGTGAAGAAATCCTGCCCAAAGTGCCTCTGGTCCATGTCCTGCCTTCTATGGTGTGGAGGTGGATGTATAGTTGAGGGACATGACTTTCATGGTTCAGCTAAAGAGGTTCTGCACTGGAGCAAATAAAAGGTGGTTCTGATCTCATCTTTGGCACTAACTTGGTGGGGACCTTACATAAGTCTATTCACTTGGAGTGCCTAAGATTTTTAGCCAGAGGACAGACTTCATCATGCAATCATATCAACTGCACTGGAATTTTGTTAGAAAGGGTGAGAGACTTTGTATATTATAGTGCCATTTCCAGACATCAGCCTGACCGAGACTGTGCCCTGCATGGACTCCGTACCTGTACCCTGCGCAGACCTGCGCTGTGGCTCCCCACCTACCAACGCGTCCAGAAGCTAGTGTAACCATCAGATTATCCCTGAAGGGGAAGCCACCATCTTTAGGTGGGGAAACTCCCATCCTGAGATGCCTGCTAAGACTGGAAGCTCTTTGTCAGGTACCTCTCTTGCATCAGGATACTGAAGACTGGGGAGGTTTGAATAGTAAATGACTTATACCATAGATTTTTTAAAATTTTTTATTTTTTATTTATTTTTTCCTCATTCTATTTTCCTTTTATTTACTATGTATATTATAAAAGTGTCTGTGTCATTTCTCCCTGACTCTCATCCTCTTGGTTTCCACTACCTTGTGAATTCACCAAGTCACCAAAGTCAGCAACCTTCTAATATCCAACAAGTCACCAATACACCCAACTTTCTTCATTTTTTTCATTTCTACTCGCCAACTCTGTTTCCTGGTACTTTTGTCTTAGAGCAGTGCTCATTCCTGAGGATTGCTAAAATAGCTTCTCAATGGATTTCCCAGCCTCTAGTATTGCCTCTTATAATTGATTCTTCACCAGACAGAGCAGATATGTGCAAGTTCCTTCCCTTCTTAGAATTTTCCAAATGTTCTCCTTGACTTCAGGTCAGGTTCAAGCTTCATAGACCAATACACAAGATGTTCCATGTGGATAGGACCTACACTATGCTCATGTAATACCCTTGATTATTAACATTCCTCAAAATGGCACAATTCCATGCCTCAGGGCCTTTGCACATTCCATTTCCTTTCCCCAAAGTGGCCTACCTCTCTCCTAACTCTCTGTAATGCCCCACCTCTTTTATTCCATAGTTCCTGAATTTCTTTTTCTCATAGCACTTTCCAGGGTATAATGTTGGTTTGAGTGTCTGTTTCTCTGAACTAGACTCTGGAAGGAAATGGCTCTTTCTAATCCCAGCCCTGGGACCAATAATTGTGAATGCTCAGTAGATGTAAAAGTGTTTTCAAATAGATGTGGAAGCACTTGGAAATGTTTACCCAGCACTAAACAGGCATTATTAAGGGAGTGTTACTACAGGGTGGGAACTGCTCAGAGGAAAGGGACCTGGCCAAGACCAGGGCTTGGGCCTTTACGGCCTTGCATTGCCGCGTCTGCTTCCAGGTGGAGTCACATTACACATTTAGTGCTAATCACCTCTTTCATTCCATTTCTGCTCCTTTGCCAACATATCCTCAGGACGCTGTCTGAAAATCAGAAAAATGGTTGTTCAGCTTGTATGGGGAAGCCAAACGGAGGCCCAGCTCAATTTCACCATTCAAATAAACAGCCTACCTATTGGACTTTGAATCCAGCTGGAAACAGACCAGGTAAGGTAGCTAGGTATTTTCTCATGTTTACAAGAGAGTAAGTTGCTGGTCTTGCCATTCAACCTTTTAGGTTGGTCCAGAAGTCAAAGTACCAGGGCAAATGCATATTATACATTAAGTACATATCTAGGAAAAGCAAATATCAGGCAATACGTGCTGTGACCTGAAGAGCCATCTGAATTTCAGAGCCCTGAAAAGCACCTTGCAGTTTGGTTTTCTACCAACAGAATAGTACATTAAGTTGGGCCATTAACTCAAATGAAAGGTTTCAGATTTATTTTCATTGGCAGATGGAAATTAAGTTGCAAAAACTCAACCAGTACAGACTAGAGTATATTTAACTTCATTTATTTTTAATTACACAAGTAATACATGAATATATTGTCACTATAAAAACTCAAACAATACAGATAAAGTTCAAGTCCCTTTTAACCACTCACTACTTCACTCATTCCCCCTGCCTGCTGATATTGATTTGAAGTGTGTTATTACACACACACACACACACACACACACACACACACACACCAAAATGGAACCTTATATCTCAAAATAATAGATGTTCTAATCCAAAGTGAGATACAAGATCATTGTGGAAGATGTCAGAGAAAGTCATCAAAAAATTCAGGGTTTTTAAATCCTCAACTATATCAAGAGCCTGAAAGAACTCTGAGGAGGATATTAGGTGGAAAGAGAGGTTTTGATGAAGGCCATCAGTCCTCCACCTCCATGGAGCCAGGGATAGGTGAGGTGCTTTTGTTCATCTCAAACATGGCAAAACCTTCAGTGGGAACTTTCTGAGACCTGGGTCTACATCCCTGACATGATTATATTTAGCCATCTTTTTCATTATGACTCTTGCATTTTGTTTCTCGTGTAATCCTTTCCCAACTCCGAAGGTTAGAAATACATTCCAGTTTTCTTCTAGCAATTTTATGATGATTATTTGGTATTCGATGTGTGTAGAATTTTGTTTTCGCAGTATGAGAGACTGAAATAACTACTTTTCCTCAAATGAACCACAAATTCTTTCAACACCATTCATTGAGAATTATTTCATGACACCAGGTGACACCTTTGCTGAATACTAAAGCTCCAGATAGTCACTGGTTTCTTCTGAATCGTGTTCTGCAGCATTGATCCACCATCTACTCCTTTACAAGTACTTTCATTAGAATTCAATTCTGCTCCCTTTGGAGTTGAGAAAACCACACAAATAATGCTCTATTACCAGTGTTTTCCAGACCCTTTACAATGGTAGTACCAGGTACCTGACTCAGTCCCCACTCACCAAGCCAGTCCCCCATTCTGCCCTTACCCCAGATGTCTCTGCTCAGAAATCTCATCCACTCTGTGAAGCACTTACTCTTTGCTTCCGAGGAGCTTCTTGGGTAACGAAGATGTTTCCACCTCCCACTCTTGCTTCAGCATCCCCAGGGGATGCCATGGGGCAGGTCTGTGAAGCTAACACAGGCACCACTCCTCCACCCAACACTGACCCTCAGTGTTATGTGGCTGTGACTCTTGCCCCTTGCTGAAAGCGCTCAGGAGGTGCAATGATTTAGTCTTTTCCATTTTTGTCCACTCATTTTTTTGCAGTACTGTTTTTCTTGGAATCAGGCATAAGGGGATGGGACTCTGTCCTCCCCTCAGAGGGACAGATAACAGTGCTATTGTCCTGTAGCCCTGGATCACTGTCCCACAGACAGCCCCTCAGAGGCCCGTACTCTTCCCCATCCAGGCAGATCAGGAATCTCAAATGTGCTATGCTTCGCACTCATAGCTGAGGCCTCTGCTGTGGGCCACAAATCATACAGGGATGCAAGGCTTCTTTCAGTCATCTCTGCACTGGGGGTTGGGGGGAATCAATGCGTCTGTACAAGGCTTCTGTGAGCGTTAAAGAGATAATATATGCTAAGTCCATTGTAAGGGATGCATAGATGCCTCATATTTTTCCTTCCTCCCTAAATGAACCAACGCCCGAGGAAACACCACCACTCCTCTGAAGCTCCATTGATTGTAGGCCCTGTGCAACCAAAGGATATCTCCATATTGACTTTCATTGACTTCTGGCCTTTTATTTTTTCTTTAGAGGAAGATTTTTATTTTCAGAAGACAGATATTTAAATTGTAATATATGGACTCTGGCTAAACTACACCCATCATCCCTTGATTGTATGTGGAAACTGAATCAGGAACAACCCAGAGGATTGGCCCTGCATACAACTCATAGCTTCATTTCATTATAATCATCAAAGTTAATGAGGGCCATAAACTGTTCCGTAACATACCAATGGGCAGTGTGATTAGAGGTCAACCTGGATGCCACTATAAAACTGGCACATCAGAAACAGCACATTCAAACAAAACTTTCTTACGACAAAAGAGACAATGAAACCACATATCATTTTGGTGAAATTATGGCAAAATTAACTTTCAGTCAAAAGAATAATGGAGGCATGAGCTTTATTTTCTGATAAAGTTTTTATCTCAGGTTAGATAAGCAATTTTGTTTGCTAGCAAGTGTAAAAATTGATTGCAGTTATTCAGTTATATTTTTATCTCACCTACTTCTAGAAAGACTTTGAGACTATTTGAAGCAAAGCTATGTAGAGAAGAGGGCATTACATAAAAAAGTACAAAAACTTAGAAAGAAAATGTACCAGCAACCTGGCCAATGTATATAACATTCAGCTGAGACTTCTCTATATACATCTGTATGTTTGGCATTATTTACTTTTTAAACACTATTCCTGGATCCCTGAAATATTATTATAGATTTTTTTAAATTAAGATCAAATTTACATAACAAAAATTAATCACCTTGAAGTTTACAATTCAGTGGTATTAGTACATTCACAATGTTGCACAACCATCACATCTTTCTACTTCCAAAATATTTTCCATCACCCCAAAAGACTTATATTCACTAAGAAGTCTTCATCCCTGACTCTGCCTGCCCAGTCCCTGGTGTCCAATACTCTTTCTTTCTTTGCCTCTGCTAGATATTTCACATAGAGAAGCACACATTATATGACCCTTCATGTCCGCCTCTGTTCACTGAGCATGACTTCCAGCTTTACCTGCTTTGTAGAGCAGGCACTAGTCCTTCATCCCATTTTTACCCTGTATAATAATTCATTGTATAAGCCACATTTTGTTTATCCTTTTATCCATAAATCCATTCGATTTGATTCTACTTTTTGGCTACTGTGAACAATGCTGTTATAAATAGGGTGTGTATGAATACCTGTTTGAGACCCATACATAAAGGAATGAAACTGCTGGGTCATATTGTAATTCCATGCTTAACTTTTTGAGCAAATGTAAAAATTCAACAGGAAATTGCTCATGAAGCAAAAACTTGAGATAAAAATGCAAAATCACAGAACCGTGTTTTTTTGGCAGACACACACGCATGCTGCCTCTGCCATTCTGAATGCCCATGATGATAACAAGTCCATCTGGTATTGTGAGTTCTTCATGGGCCTCTGCAAAAAAGGGCAACAGTGTAGATGCTCAGTTCCTCTAATCATCTTCTCTCCCAGGCACAGGTGATGCCACAGTAGAGCTTCTTATGATAAAGGCCACATATTGACAGAGACCTGTTGCCTCAAGTTCAGCTGAGAGCAGATGCCAACACCCTCCTTTGCCTCCTACTAAGTCAGGGGTGAATTGTACAGCATGCTGGTACAGGAGACTGATATGGTCCCCAGGGTGGTTCTGAGTGGCAGCCCTCTACCTCTACAGAAATTTGTAGAGAAATGCAGAGGTCAAAGCCTGTAGATTGGCATGTGACCTCACTCACGGAGCTGAGATCTCTGCACAAGCTGCACTCCAGTTCTGGGGTCAGGTAGAAGTCACCATAAAACAAGAAAAAGAAGATGTTGGAAAATCCCAGAGCATCTACTGAGGATTTGACTAGTGGACTAACTTTACTAAATCAGAAAGCACTTCAATTATAATGAGCATCTTTTTAGTACACCTAAGGAAGTTCTTTCAGAAAATTTGTTCAAGACAAAATAAAAAACACACAGTCTTGAGAGAAGAAAATTAGTCATATACAAAGTTTTGTTCCTTAATCAGCTGAGATTCAGTTGTGTTAAGATTCAGACCCTCCCTGGGCCAGCACAATACAGCAACTGGGTATGTCTAGCAGCAAAAATCACTAATACATCTACACCCCTCATGTTTTTGTTGTTCTTTCTTATATAGCTTTCTCTCTACTCCACAAACATCTCAAGAAAAATACACCCATCATGAAGAAAGACTAAAGGAAACAGAGTCATCTATTGCAATACAATAAAGAATCTTGAAGTTAGTTCCCCACGTATATTATTGTGCATTAGAAGATAAACGTTGACTTAAAAACCTACATGGAACCAGGCATGGTAGCACGTGCCTATAATCCCAGAGGCTCAGGAGGCTAAGACAAGAGGATTGTGAGTTCAAAGCCAGAATCGGCAAAAGCAAGGTGCTAAGCAACTCAGTGATACCCTCTCTCTAAATAAAATACAAAATAAGGTTAGGGATGTGGCTCAGTGGCCAAGTGCCCCTGAGTTCAATCCCCAGTACAAAAAAAAAAAAAAAAAAATCTATATGGAGATGGACTATATCCTACTCTTTTAAAAAAATAAATGCATGCTCTTAACTTTCCCCCCCAAAAGCAATGCATATGCCAAACCATTTCTGGATCTCAGACTATAACAAAGAAAAATAATTAGAATTAAGTTTAATGGACTAGTTATTTATATCAAATGTCCTTCCTCTGACTACCAGGAACTAACTAGACTCAGAGTGGAAAAGCTGGTCCTACAGCTGTTTCATCAGCAGCACATTTCACAGGACCTGGTCTAATATTTACAGGGAGCAATGCAGGTAGATGTCAGTGTTCAGGAGCCAAGACTCCATTGTTCCCTACTGCTGGGAAAACCCCTGAAGCATAATTTAACAATATGCAAAGTGAAATTCCTTTCTGGCAGAGTCATTCCTTTGCTAAGTCCAGGAAATAGAAGAGACGACCTCATTGTGTGCTACAAACATGCAGTACATAGTGATTGCGTCACACATCTGGAGGATGTGAATTTGTTGATGAAGGTAACTACCATATTAATGTGACACAAATACAAGGAAACATAATGCAGAGGGCTAAAGCTATTTTTGGCACTTACTGGGATGCTGAAATGCCCAGTAATGAACCCTAGAGACCTCACAGATCCTGCTTGGAGAGCAAAGAACAGACATCTCCATCTCACAACTCCTTAGCTGCAATCCAGAATTTTCTACTTTGCTACTTTGCTCACATTCCCCTTTTTATGAAGAGGGATTGTTTTTCTCTTTCCTTTTTTTTTTTTTTTTTTTCTTCCAAATCTTAGAACATTGGGGTGAGTGAATGAGGAATGAAGTTCATTGTTAGCCACATTCTTTCCCTTGCTCCACAGCCCAGTGGAATAGATCCTCCAGTCTCCAATGCAGAACTTTAGTATTTTTGATGTGGAGATCCACCCATAAGAAGCAGTGTTGATTAGAAAAGAGAGCATTAGTAATAGTAGCCTTCACATATTCAGCATTTACTGCATGCCAATCCAAATGCTAAACATACATTTTGTACCAGATCACAATTGCAAAGATAAGCCAAATGAAAACCAGAAGCTGTCATTAAAGTAACCATATAAAACTCCACCACTGCAAAAGCTCTTCATAAACAACTAGTGCACTAGTTGTGGATCAGTAATAATGTAGTTGAAGCCTGTCATTCGTGGATGGTCCTCTATTGGCCAGGAATGTTTTGGTGAACATAGCAGTTAATTTATACTGATGTCTTAAGCACTGAGTGAAGAAGGACTTTCCTTGGCGGGGAGGGTGCGGGGGGTACTTGGAATTGAACTCAGGGGCACTCAACCATTTTTGCAATTCTCAAACAAGATTCAGAAAGTCAGCTCCCGTGGAGCTGATAGTCTTCATTTGGCTAGTGATGCCAGTGATCATCCTTTGGGTACATTGGATATATCAGATATTCCTTAATTTAATCTCTAACACATGATATTTTTCAGATGAGGAATCAGAGGCTCAAATGGGTCAAATATCTCACTCCAGATCATATCCACGATAGATGGTGGAGTCAGCCTTTAGGTGCACACCTGTGGTCTGCCCCTAAGGGTGGTAAGCAGCCATTCTCAGACTCTCTCTGACTCTGCAGGCCAACCCCATATCCACCCCTTCACAGCCTACTGATCATGGTGTCCAGATGTTGAGCAATGCTTGCCCTGGAGGTCTCCTTGGGGTCTCACCACTAATGAGCAGCTCTTGGCTCTTCCAGTAACAGCCTCTCACTTTTCAAGACCACTCTCATGACCCACAGTCAAGTATGATCAGATTATCCAGAGGACTTAGAATAGAAGGGGAGGATATGACACCACATGTAATGGGCAATAATTAACAATGGACTTCAAAGGGATTTTGGTCTGCATTTCTCAATATCTCTAGGCAGAACTTGGTGACTCATGACTCACAGAGAAAGTCATCTTTCTTTTAAAAGTGTTTCACATTTTTTTTCCTACAACATTTCTATTAACTTGTTATCTTAAAAAAAAAATGTTCCAAAGCACATGACTGCAATTAATTTTTTTAAAAGTAAAGACCAGCCTTCCTTTGGATCTGTAAGAGATACTCCGTAGAGAACAGGATGTTAGAATGGTGGCTTTTTCTCAGGGTCATGGAATGACTTTTCCCATAAGCTTCTGTGTGATACAACTCACTCAGAGTCCCTGTTGGTCATTATAGAAATGTCTCTTTCCTTTTACTTTTGAAAAATCTATTGAGAAATACTTTCTCCACCGTGTTTTAAAGCACAGAGTCTTAAAACCTTTTTTACCCAAAATGAATTTATTGTTCTATGCTTTCATCTTTGTACCTTTATAAAAAAAAATTCCTGTCCCAATCCCAAGAGCACAAAAGATATTTTCCTACACACTTTTATAAAATAATGCAAGTTGTACTTTTATATTTTAGTTCTTCAGTCTCTGTAGGGTTGATCTTCATATATGGCATGACAATAAATTTTATTTCTTTAATGATAAATTCTTCCAAAACACTTTGCTAAATAAACAATACTTGAGACTCATTTGCAATGTAATCTGCTTATATATCAAGTTTCTGCATAATCATGAGCATATTTTGGGTGTCATATAAATAAATATCCCATAAAATATAAATGAATATAAATAAATAATCAATTGGTTTGTATACCTGGCCCTATGCCACTATTGCACAGGTCAAATTACTATATTTCCAAAATAATTCTCAATTTTTAGTAGAGTATGTCTTCTTTACCATAACCTTCTTCAAAAAGAGTTACTATTAGTATTTTCCCTGTTTTAGAATAAGCTTGTTAATTTTCATGTAATCTTTTGATATTTTGATTGGAATTATGCTAGATTTTAGGGTAATTTAGGAAGAGTTAAAATTTCTGTGATTTTGAGTCTTTCCATAATTAGGGTTCATCTCTTCCACTAACCTTGATTTATTAAAATAGATTTCCTTAATCATTTATATTTTCTCTAATAAAATCATATCCAACTTTTATTAAATTTATTTCTAGGAACCTTACACATTTTGTTGCCATTATAAATAGTCTATTTTTTTCTTTTATTAGTGCATTAGAGTTATACATAATAGTTGGGCCCATTTTGACAAAATCATACATGCATGAGATTTAATTTATTCCATTTCAGTTTACAGTGCTCCCACCTTTTTTCTTTCATCCTCCCTCCTCCTATCCTTCATCTTCTGTTCCACTGGTCTTCCTTTCACTCATTTATTTATTTAACTTTTATTGAGGGTTTAGAGAAATACATAAAGGTAGAATTCATTGTGGTATACACATTGTATAATTTCGTCAAATTTATTCCTTCCTTCCTCCCCTTTCCCATCCCTCCTCCTTTCCTATCAATCTCCTTCCTCTACTCCACTGATGTTCTCTCTATCTTTATGATATCTGCCTCCTGGGCTTTTTCCCCTCATTTTACTTTAATTTCTGCATATGAGAGAAAATATTCAACTCTTGATTTTCTGAGTTTGGCTCGTGTCACTTAGCATGATGTTGTCTGGTTCCATCCATTTACCAGCAAATGTCATAATTTCATTCTTCTTTGTGGCTGAGTAAAATTCCATTGTGCATATATAACACATTTTCTTAATCCATTCATCTATCGATAGGCATCTCTGAGATGTTTCCATAACTTGGCTCTTGTGAATTGTGCTGCTATAAATGTTGATGTGTCTGTATATCTATAGTATGCTGCTTTTAGTTCTTTTGGATAAACACTGAAGAGTGAGAGGACTGGATCATGTGATGGATCCATTCCTAGTTTTTTAAGGAATCTCCATACTTTTTTCCAGAGTGGTGGTACTAATATTCATTCCAATCAACAATGTATGAATGTACTTGTTTCCCCACATCCTCTAATAATTGTCAAATAGTCTTTTTTTAAATTATTTTTTTTATTTTTATAGACTGCATTTTGATTCATTGTACACAAATGGGGTACAACTTTTCATTCTTATGGTTGTGCACCATATAGATTCGTGCCATTTGTATAATTATACATGTACATAGTGTAATAATGTCTGCCTCCTTCCACCATTTTTCATACCCTCTCCCTCTCATTTCCCTCTATATAATCTAAAGTTCCTCCATTCTTCTCTCACCCCCATCCCCCACTCCCATTACATATCATCATCCACTTATCAGGGAAAACATTCAGCCTTTGGTTTTTTGGAATTGACTTATTTCACCTAGCATGATATTCTCCAATTCCATATGCAAATGCCATAATATTATTCTTCTTTATGGTTGAATAATATTCTATTGTATATATATACCACAGTTTCTTTATTCATTCATCTGTTGAAGGGCATCTAGGTTGGTTCCACAATCTAACTATTGTGAATTGAACTGCTATAAACATTGATGTGACTGTATTACTGTAGTATGCTAATTTTAAGTCCTTTAGATATAACCTGAGGAATGGGATAACTGGGTCAAAAGGTGGGTCCATTCCAAGTTTTCTGAGGAATCTCCATATTCTTTCCAGAGTGGCTGCACCAATTTGCAACTCCACCAGCAATGTAAAAGTGTGCCTTTTCCCCCATATCCATGCCAACATCTATTATTGTTTGTGTTCTTGATGATAGTCATTCTAATTGGAATAAGATGGAATCTTAGAGTTGTTTTAATCTGCATTTCTCTAATTACTAGAGATGTTGAACACTTTTTCATATATTTATTAACTGCATGTATATCTTCTTCTGTAAAGCATCTATCCAGTTCTTGGCCCATTTATTGATTGGGTTCTTTGTATTTTTGGTGTAAAGTTTTGTAAGTTCTTTAAAATTTTGGAAATGAGTGCTCTATCTGAAGTGTGTGTGGAGAATATATTCTCCCACTCTGTAGGCTCTATTTTCACAGTATTGATTGTATCCTTTGCTGAGAAAAAATTTTTTTTAATTTGCATCCATCCCATTTATTGATTCTTATTTTGATTTCTTGTGCTTTGGGAATCTTGTTAAGGAAGTCTGATCCTAAGCCAACATGATAGAGATTCAGGCCTACATTGTATTCTATTTAGAGGACCCAAAAAACTCCACTAGAAAACGTCTAGAACCAATAAGTGAATTCAGCAAAGTAATAGGATATAAAATCAATACACATAAATCTAATGCATTTCTATTCATAAGTGATGAATCCTCTGAAAGAGAAATTAGAAAAATCACTCCATTCACAGTAGCCTCAAAAAAAAAAAAAAAAAAAAAGCTTGGGAATCAATCTAACAGAAGAGGTGAAAGTCCTCTACAATGAGAACTACAGAACACTAAAGAAAGAAATTGAAGAAAATCTTAGAAGATGGACAGATCTCTCATGTTCTTGGATAGGCCAAATTAATATTGTCAAAATGACCGTTCTACCAAAGGCACTATACAGATTCAATGCAATTCCAATTAAAATCCCAATGACATTCCTCATAGTAAAAGAGAAAGCAATCATGGAAGAATAAGAGACCTGGAATAGCCAAAACAATCCTGAGCAGAAAAAGTGAAGTAGGAAGTATCATAATACCAGACCTTCAACTATACTACAGAGCAATAGTAACAAAAACACCATGATATTGGCACCAAAATAGAGATGTACCCACATAAATACAGTTACCTCATACTAGACAAAGGAGCCAAAAACATACAATGGAAAAAGATAGCCTGTTCAACAAATGGTGCTGACAAAACTGGAAATCCATATGCAGTAAAATGAAATCAAACCTCTACCTCTCACCCTGCACAAAACTCAACTCAAAATGGATCAAGTATCTAGGAATTAGACCAGAGACCCTGCTCCAAATAGTCTCTTTTTAAAAGAATTTTTTTTTTGCTATGATGAACACCAATGGGGCTGATATTGTAAAATTAATTTCATTTCCAGCAGTTTTATCAACTCTCATTAGTACCTACAAATTTTCTGGAGAGTCTACTGACTTTTCATATTGACAACAAAGTCATCATAATAATATAATATTACCATATTGATAAATGCCTTGTAGGATATTTTTCTTTCAAGTTCCTATACAATTTCTTTCTTTCTTAATTAGGAATATGATCAGTCAGGAAGACAGAAAAAAAAAATGATCTAAGATGGGTTTGCAGTGGGTACATGGCTTTGAGATCAGTCAGAAATGGAAGCAGTTTGGTTTAGTCAAGGATGGTCTTGCAGAAAAGAGAGGCAAGTATTGAGAAAGATGGATCTCAATTCCACCTTTTAGGCAATAGAAGTAGGATGAAGAACATCCACAGTGTCCCAGCACCCTTTTCTGAACATGGCAGGTTCCCAGGCAGGGAGATGTGCCAATGGTGCAGGTCAAGGGGGAGAAACAGGGCAAGGAAGGTATGGCTCTCGGTGAAGTTGAGCTTGAGAGATAAGAGACGGCAGGGGTGTATCTAGGCAGGGTGCTGCAGTGGGAGGCAGAGATGTCCTCAGAAATAATGGCAAAATCAAGGACTCAGCACATTTTCCTTACCTGCTCCATATCAGTCTGAGCTTCAAAGGGCTCACAGCAGCTGCTGAGAGCCCGCTATGCACAAGTCTCTCCATCTTCCCATCCATGAATTGACCTGGAATTGGTCACAGTGAGAGTTCATCAGGGAAATGAACAAAAGTTTCAAATCAGTAATTTTTGCTTTGGTAACACTTGCTAAATGTTTACTGTTTACTTATACAGGACACAAAGTTTTCAGAACGGGCTGACTCCTCACTCACCACACAGCTGCATACCACCTTTTGAAGAGATGGGCTTGTTCATGCAGGATGCCTGTAACTTTGGAGTTAGAAACTGACCATCTCTTCCCAGGTAGCATAACATAAGCATTCACTGCAATAATTTGATGATATCACTAAAAAATTGGGAGTAGCAAATTCCAGAGTTCCCTTCTGATGCTGGCCTCTATTTAACACCTGCAGAAGTGTCTATGGTGATTAGAAATCAAGGGAGTACTCCTGTGCCAAGGTCAGGGTCACAGCACAGCATCCCCTCTGCTTTCCCACCCCAGGATCCTCCCTGACACTCATCAATGGTGAATCATCCTTTTGGTATCTGGAAACGTGAGCCATGTGTGACATGGATATGGGGAACTCTCAGGCATCTTTCTGTGTCATGGGTTAAAGAGTTAAGTTAATAGAATTCCTGGGAGCCTACCATCCAGTTCCTTTACATCTTCTTTACAATTTCTTCAGTTTTTCTTATTTTAATATCTACCTCTAGGATTTTCATCACCACCCCCATACCCATTAAAGGTCTTGTCTTCCTTTGTGATTTGACTTTTTTGCACTTAAACAGATTTGCTATCAGAAAAGTTCCTTAGAACAATAAGGTACTCCGGGGTGGGGGGCTCTTTCCAGTCTCTCCTCTTAGTTCTTCTCCAGTTCTTTTTGCCTCTAACCCTAATATAGAAAAAAAGGAACATAACAGACTTACATTTGGAGATCACCAGAATAAGAAACTTCAACACACAAATGATTGACAGCAGCTCACCCTGTGCAAAGACCGAATAGATATGAGAAAGAGCAAGAATAAAGCTACTATTCATCCATGAGCACAAATTCCTTAAGATTGAGTTGTTTATAATAGTAATAACTTCAAAACAAAATGAAAAGAAAATAGCCAAGTGTTCAATAAAAAGAGATTGGTTAAATAAGTCCTGACACATATTGACATTGGAATGTTATATAGTCATTCAAGATCATGATATAGAAGAATATTTAATAGCTTGGAAGAATGCTTATGATGTATTACTTAAGAGAAAAACAGTCACAACATGAATCTCATACAAACACATGTGCACACATGCAGGCACATATTTGTATAAGCAGCTGTGTCACTAGATAGATAATGGAAATAAAAGAACTGATAAAGGCAACTCTACAAAATATCAAGAGTTTATATTACATACCATTTTTACTAATTTGCATTTTAAAATTTCATATCATATATCACTTGTTCAAAGTATTTTGTTTTCTTTTAATTTCAGGGCTACTTAACTCCCTACTTTCATATCTCTTGGGAAAATTCCTTGTGCTTTGTGTCTTCCAACTAAGTGACCTTGACTGCCCTTTGGCAATTACTCATAAAGGACAATGAACTCATTATCAATCATAGAAATCGAGACCCAAACTCTCCACAGATTGTGCTCTGAGCTCAAATGCTGCTCACGGGTCACTCTGTATGAACACAGTCTACATAGTTTTATATTGAGTCAAGAACAGCCCACTTGATTTACTCAGTCATTTTGGACCCTAGCAAGGGGGTTTTCAAAGCATGCTTTCCTTTTCCCTTGCAAGACAGCATGGAGTTAATCGCTCTGGCAGACCTGGGTCATGGAAGGAAACTTTGGTCTTAACCACTTGGTTTACCTCTGGATTATAGGTGACAGAGCCTGCTGATCACATGGGAAAGAGGAATTCTATTGCAAGAACTTTCTAGTTAAAAGTAATCATCTATTTTTAATCCCAATTTTAATTTCAATTCTTTTTAAATCACGAGAAATCTTTCAAAAATTATTTTGCACTTCCCTGCCTTGGTCAGTGGAGTATATTAAACCTAGTGATTTTGATGAACGTTAACTCTAATTGTTTTTTCTGCCCTAAATGATGTTAATGCTGGACACAACCTCATACCATGCAGCCCACAGACCTTGCCTTTCACTGGTTTTCTGCATTCTCCTCCAGCACAGTGAAGACCACACTTTTCACTCTGTTTCAATTCATGCTCCTGATACCACATATCAGGTGCCTCAAGCAACAGCACAGTTTTTGTTTTTTGTTTTTTTTTTGTTTTTTTTTTGTTTTTTTCCCCCTCACAGTTCTAGAGACTCAGAAGTCCAATATCAAGGTGGAGCTGATCTGGTGTGTTGTGAGAACCTCTTTCCTGGATCATAGGTGGCCTTCCTCTTATATCCTTATGATGTCCAGAGAGACAGTCTCACTTTCCTCCTCACCTTACAAAGATGCAATAAATGCTAATATCATCATAGGACTCCCTCCATGACCTCATTTAAACTGAATCTCTTCGCAAAGCCTCCACCTCCAAATACCATCCCAATGGGAGTTAGGGTTCCAATGCATGCATTTTGGGGAGATGAACAGTCCACAACACACTACCTTCAGAAACAGAAGGTGTTAATTTCTTGCCTCCTCTGAAGTTCTGTACTTTTGATACTGTCATGACAGTGACAACACAGGAACAAGTCATTAGTAGTATTTTAAAAGTGTGAGTAAAGAAGTTCTGAGTAAATTCTTAAGGGTTTATGTTCTCATTCTTGTTCCCTATAGTTTTTCATCTATATTTTCAATCTGGTCTGGTCAGAATTTTATTTATTTATTTTTATCTCTTTATTTATTTGCTGGTGTTTGGTCATAAACTAGTTGAAGTATTGGAGAAATGATCTTCAAACATGAGGCATTCACCTAACTTTTAAAGGTAGTTTTTACTATTGTTTTGGTTTGATTTCCATTTTTTTCCTAAATAAAATAGATGTTTTTCACAGGTGCTTTTTCAGCTTTTTTGTCACTGTGATCAAAGATCAGACAAGAACAATGTAGAAGAGAAAAAGTTTATTTTTGTTCATGTTTTCAGAGGTCTCAGTCTATAGTTGGCTGACTCCTTAGCTCTGGGCCCATGGTGAGGCAGAACATCATGGCAGAAGCGTGTGGTAGAAGAAAGCAGCTCAGAACATGGTAATCAGGAAGCAGAGAAAGCTCTGCTCTTCAGGAACAAACTATAAACCTCAAAGGCAGCCCCCAGCGACCCACCTTCTCCAGCTACACCTCACTTGCCTACAGTTATTACCCAGTTAATCCATATCAGTGGATTAATCCACCAATTAGGTAACAACTCTTATAATCTAATTATTGAACCTCTGATCATTCTTTCATTGTCTCACATGTAAGTTTTGGGGGACACATCATATCTGGACCATAACAAAAGGGAAAAATTTATGTTCCATATTTTTCATCCTCTGCTGTTCTAGACATAAAGAAGATGCTTGATAAACACCAGTTAATTGGAAATTCATAGAACTCTTAAGTCTCTTAATAACTACAGATGCCAGAGGTAAAGCCATGATATAATAAAGATACAAGGGTGCATGACAGTGTTATGGTTTAGATATGAGGTGTCCCCCAAAAGCTCACATGTGAGAAAAATGCAAGAAATTTTAGAGGTGAAATGATTGAGTTATGAGAGTTTTAACCTAATTAGTGCATTAATCAGTGATTGACTGGGGGTAACTGTAGGAGGGTAGGGATGGCTGGAGATAGGACATTGGGGAGTGTGCCTTTGGGGTGTATATTTTTCTTGGTGAGTGGAACTCTTTCTCTGCTTCCTGGTGCCATACCCTGAGCTGTATTCCCCATCACACTTTTCTGCCATAATGCTCTGCCTTACCTCAGGCACTGAACAATGGAGTGAGCTGTCTATGAACTGAAACATCAGAAACCATGAACCCCCAAATAAACTTTTTCTCCTCTAATTGTTCTTATCAGGTCTTTTGTTCACAGCAGTGAAAATTTGGCTAAAACAAACAATAAAACGAGAGATCAAATAGAAGTTTCATTATTTTCTGTGTTAATCTATGATTGCAGTTATTGATAGCTGCTATGATTTAAATATGGGTAGCATGCCACAAAGAGCCATGGGTTAAAGATTGTCTCAGTTTTCCCAGTTATAGAATGCTTGTCTAGCACATTCAAGGGTATAACACACACACACACACACACACACACACACACACACGGCTTAGTTTTCAGAGTGGCAATATTGGGAGGTGCTGCGAACCTTTACTTAAAGAGTTAGGACCTAGTGTGGGAGATCATTAGGGGTGTCCCCTAAAAGGAATTGTGGAACCCTGGTCTCTCATTTTGTCTCCTTCTCTGCTTTCTAGTTCAAGATGTAAGTAGTTTGTTCTGCCACATGATCTCATCATTATGTGCCGTCTTCAACAGAGTCCAAAAGCAAAGGCACCATCTGATCCTCAACTGGAACTTCCAGAACTGGTTAAAATAACTCCTATCTCTTTATAAGTTAATTGCCATAGGTATTTTGTGATAGTAGTAATACAAAGTTGGCGATACAATAGTACATAACTAATAGATGAATAATCCTCAGACATTTTATTGGAGATGAGGGTTTTCAAGTTTTTATGAGTTATTTTATCTTTGTAAAATGAGAAGGAGTTGGAGATTCACTACTCTGAGGGGTCTAAAGGGTGAAGAAAAGACTTCTTCCAGGCCATAGCACCGGATATCTTTTTTGTATAACAGATTCTGTTTCTATCTCTGTCTTAGGCAAGAGGAAGAACAGCTGCAATTTTACCCACTTTCAGTAACTTTGTAGGAGTTTGTCATCTGTACTTCCAGTGCTAACATTTCCATAGATCTAGTTGTTTCTTCCTGCGATATGCTCTGCCTTGGATTTCCTCGTGTTTTTATTGTATCTAAATGTACTCTGCATTTTGTGAGACTGCTTGAATCCTCTTGGAATGAGGTAGGACATAAATAAATAAAAGTATTATCTCTAGAGCCGCCTTTTCCCCACCAGTTGTCAGACCCTGGGTCTATGGGGATGCCTCTTAATAAATTACTGATTGCATGTATCCTGAAGGTAATGGAGCTTCCAAAGGTGCAGAACAAACCACCAGAGAGTTATTTAAGCACTAGGAAAATCTGGCTCAATACATTATTCCAGATCTATATTTATGTTCATGGCTTACAAAGCACCCCAGGGCCTTTTGGGATAAGAAAAGCTGCATGAATCTAAGAAAATATTATTAAATAGATTCATTTTGGGTTGCAAGAGAGTATGAGACCCTCTGGAGAACCACTGGAGGAGAATGAATTATTTTCTGCAATCTCCAACACTTGTCTTTTTAAGAGTCTCTCATTGAACCCCTGGTGCCCACCCTAATAGTTCCAGCTAATCCTGTTGCTATAGTTACAACAATTAATTACATGCTTAACTAGCCTTACTAGTACATTGCAGCAATTCAATTAAAATCTGATTTTATTCTTCCTGTACTTTGAGAATTGTTTTTTGTTTTTTTTTTTGTTTTTTTTTTCAGTCTCCAGCTCTGAAAACTGCCCATAAAATGGATTGAAAGTTTCTCAGAGGTTGTTCAACTCATTTACCAGTGGCATCTTTGGCTAAAATTTGATGGGACAGGGCACTGTGTCCCTGATATAGACTTTGGTATGAGAGCCAAAACATTTGGGAGACTGATTCCAACAGCTGAGCAAATCATAAAACCAATACCCAAATGGGTGTGGGTTGGTATGAAGAGATTTTTTTCCTTTCTAATTTTAATAATGTATTTAAATTGAAATGCGGATATACAGGACTCCTAAATTAGTGGCTAAGATCAACCACTGGTTTTGCATGTACAGACCCTCCCAGTGGCCCCAG
Organism: Sciurus carolinensis; assembly: GCF_902686445.1. NCBI lineage: Eukaryota > Metazoa > Chordata > Mammalia > Rodentia > Sciuridae > Sciurus > Sciurus carolinensis. The sequence continues at coordinate 65,814,726 of NC_062214.1, forward strand.
CAGCTGTTCCACATGATTGAGATCAGAGAAGATTTAAGGGACAGTGAGATTAATTGAAGACCCAAAGTACCTTGAGACTGATAATCTCCAGGTACCGGAAGGAAACACTTTGATTGAAATGGATTATTCCCTCTTCTACTGGCTACTAATGTCAAAATAAAAAGCCAGAACCTTCATTTATTCAGAGGGAAACAAAGTTTTAGAGATGTAGTATCCAAGTTTGCATCACTTTTGAGGACAGAGTTGGTGGTTAAAACCCATTTTTTAAATTGCAAAAGCATTCTATCAAAATAACAAATACTACAATTTTCTGACCTGTCTCCACATTTTTTTTGGTACTGGGAATTGAACCCAGAGGTGCTTAACCACTGAGTCACTTTCCAGTTCTTTTTTTTTATTTTTATTTTTTTAGAGACAGGTCTTACAACGTTACCTAGGGTCTCACTAAGTTACTGAGGCTGACTTTGAACTTGTTACCCTACTGCCTTAGCCGTGTGCCGCCACCACCAGCTGCCTCCACATTTTTAATAGTTTCTCTTTTCACTTTGGCCTCATAAGAATGACAGTTAATATTGATGAATTTCTATGTTCTAGGTACTGGGCTAAGCAATTTCCCCACATAATTGGATTCAGCAGATGGGGAAACTGAGGTTGTTAGCACTAACAGACTCCCCTGGTTGTACTGAGCTAGTGGGCTGGAGGCAAAGTAACCATCACACCTGACCTGACCTTTCTCCTGTCATCTGAGCTCTGAGTGTTTTGTTTTGTTTTGTTTTGTTTTGTTGTTTTGTTTTGTTTTGCTTTGTTTTGTTTTGTTTTGTTTTGTAGTGGGGATATAATCCAGGAGTGCTTTGCCACTGAGTTACATCCCCAACCCTTTTTATTTTCTGTTTTGAAACAGGGCTTTACTAAGTTGCTAAGGTTGGCCTCAAACTTGCAATCTTCCTGTCTTAGTCCCCAAGTCACTGGGATTAGAGGCTTGCATACTACACCATCTCTGAGTCTTTATTTTAGACTTTATTTTAAACTTGCAGTTCGTCTTAAATTCTCTTTATTCTGACCCTCGTTTTGAGGATCAATGACCTCTTTGACTCTCCAACTTCTACTTAGAGTCTGTGAGGGGGGAACGCCCCCATCCAGCCCTAACCTTCATTTGCCTGTGACACTTTCCTTCTTGTCTCCCCATTACCACTGTAAATTCAATACGTTCAAAACAGAACTAGTACCTTCCCTTCCCTAGCTTTCACGCATGCATTCTCTTGACTGCTCTACCTCTACAGTGGGACACATTTTCATCTGTCATGGAGCTCTGAAACCTCAGCATTCTCTCTGATCTTCAGCTCTTACTCTTCTTCAACTCCCTATGAGTATTCACTCTCTGGCGTCTTAGTAACTAACATGGTAAGCTCTCACTTCTGTTGGTATCTCTTTTCCATGTCCTACCTCAGCTGCTCCAGGGGCCAACACTGTCTCCATGGGACAAACCAGTCTTTTTCCATGAGCCAGGCAGCAGGCTTGTCTAGAAAAGTGAAGTGCACATGGATTTCCTCCCCAGTTTCCATACTGCTGTGCATCTATTCCCTTCCATCACAGCCTCAGAGCTTCTGGGCTGTCCTCAGCAGGACAGCTATTTGCTGGAAACACTCTTCCTTTCTCTCCTGCACTTGGGGCTTCTCTGAACCATTATTGCATCCCATTTCTTCAATCAAACAACCTTTCTGTAGCAACCCTTGAAAACAGCATCCACCAACACTCTTTAAAGATATGTCCTGATCTAGTACAAAGCCAGTACATGGTAGGTATTAATACATTAATACCTACCATGTACTGGTATTTATTTAGAAATTAATTACATTAATTTCTGTACTGGTAATTATTTAGAAATGTATTTATTTAGAAATTAAATACATTTAATTTCTAAACTAAAATCTACTTATTTAAAATGAGAATATGTCAAAATGAATCCTAATATGTACAATTACAATGCACCAATTCATTTTTTAAAAAATATTAAATAGGATTTTTTTGAAGACATTCCACCAGTTGAAAGGAATGATTCCAAAATGTGTGTGTGTGTGCACACACAAGACAGTGGATAAGAATATTTACATGCACAAAGAGAAGGAGGAGTGTGTTTTATACTGTATTTGAACTTTTCCAGTAATTCATGAGGTATTTCTTAAGTGTTTTTATCTTCAAGCACTGTGCTAGGTACGGATATTATCATACCCTTGACAAATATTCATTAAATGAGCAAATGAATAGAGGAGAGAATGAATTAGTCTATTTACTTATTTATATATATTTATTCATTTGCCCATCATGAAGACCATGGTGGGTTGTGAAAAGAAAGTAGCACTCTTAATGTTTGTGTATCCCTTAAATATGTAACAAATATTTTCTATATGCTCACACCATGCTGAATCCTGAGAATACACAGGCAGATAACATTGTGGACTCCCACAGGGGCCCTCCACTTGGCTCATTCATAAGATTCTATCTTTCTGATTTCCTGAACCATTCTCACCACACACACACACACACACACACACACACACACACACACCACTCAGTAACAGAGGGACTTCCAGAAGTCAGTGGAGTCTCCCAATCTATCCAGTCTAATCCACAGAGGACATAAGAACAGCTCATCACTATCCTAGTCTTCCCTGGGATGTGGTTGGCAATCCCTGGAAGGATGGAGAGAGAACTTGTCATATAAACTCCATGATGCCTACCACACCACAGGTGTTGTCCTCTGCCATTGCAGATGTCACAGAAGGGCCCAGAGTCTCACCTTAAGTTTATATTGTCAATGTTTATATGGGAACAGGTTTAATCTCACCAACTTCACTAGAAAAAAATAAAACAAGAAAAATATTCCAAGGAAATCTATTTCTTATGTGATCCCTATAGCAACACTGCTGTCACAGAAGCTATCCATCTAGGCCAAAGTAGTACTTAAAATAGAATGGATGGGGTTTACCTGTGCCCCCACATTCCAGGGTACAGCAGCCTGGTGCCATGAAATAGGGTAATAGGCAGATCATAGTATTTTTTCTCCTTCTGCCCCAGCTACTACTGGAAGACTTTCTGCACCTTCAAATTCTTCCCCATCCAGTTCTGGGGTACCTGGAGGCATCTCATGAGGGGTATGCTCACCCCTGGACCTCCTCAGGCTTGTTGCTAGAATAAGCCTAGTGCTGGCATCTCCTAAGGAACCAGGCAGGCCAGACATAGCAATGTTCCCCTGGCAGCAGGCCCAGCTGCTCTGTCTTCTGGCCCAAATTGTCCCTTGGACTAAACACTGAGTGCAAATCAGGAACTCGCCCTGTATCCCATTAATTCTCTTCTCTCTGAGGCATGTGCCCCAAGTCAAGTTCCTGTTGACTCCCAGGGTCTTAGACACTGGGTAAAACTCCTTCTTTGGACTTCTCTCTCTTCACATAGCCACAGCCCCTCATTGTAGCCCCCAAATACAGAATGGGTGCTCCCCCAGTTCAGATTCTCTCTTTCCTGCCTATGCACCCCAAGTCTTGAGTCAAATCATTGAGTCAGTCTGCTTGTACACCTGCTCTCTTGCTTCTATATTGTGATTCTTTCTCAGGAGGCTGCTTGATTCTTCACCTAATTAAATCCCTGAGGGATTATTTTCCATACCAGCAGAATCCCTGGGTAAATGTATTTATATAACTTTTACTTAAAGACAATCAATTTAAGCAAAACCCTGCAGTTTGGTGATTTGAAGGAACTTTTGTTTGCTTACTCAACTTTTAATAGGTAGAATTACCTGCATAGGTTTCACAGATGACTGGATCCCTTCAGAAAGAGGTGAATCAGAAGCAGATGCTAGACCAAAGGAAAGTACTGCTATACACTGAATTGTGTTCCCCCAAAGTCTCATGTTACGACCCAACCCCAAGGTGTCTGTATATTGAATATGAAATTGATTAAGTTTAAGCAAAGTCATAAGGGTGTAGCCCTAATCCAATAAAGATTAATGTCCTACAAGAAGAGCAGAAACAACAGTTTGTTTGCTCTCTCTCCACCATGTGAGGACATAGTGGAAAGGTGCAACTCAGGTGCACCCCAAAAACAATTTGGCAGGAAACTTGATCTTGGACTTCTCAGTCTCCAGAACTGTGAGAAAATACATTTCTCTCATTTAAATGACACAGTCTTAGTATTTTATCATGGCTTCCCAAGCCAATTAAGGTTCAGTCTACTGCTGAGAAAGTAGGCAACATTTGTGGACCATTGAAAAAGCCAAATGCTAGGTGCAGTCACTTGCACTATTTATTTAACCTTCATAGCAACCTTTGATGTCTGCATTTGTATCCCCAGTTTACACAGGGAACACGGAACCATGATATTTACATACGGGCCCAAATGTCCAAGTTGGTGTTCAGACTTAAGTCTGAAGTCTTCCAAATGCCAGAGTGGGGAGCTGGGAGAGACCATTAAGTTGGAGGAAGGTTCACTGGCTCACAAAAGAGGTCTGGAATGGCTCACTTTCCACTTACTAATTTTCCTGTTGTCAAAAGGTAGATCTGGAGATATAGCGTTCTCACTACCAAACCCAGAAGAGAGCAGGGCACTGACACTTGGGTATCTGTTTTGGGTTTTGAATCTCAATGACAATAGAGCTCCTCACCCTCCTTGCCATTTGGTGTAGAACCAGGAGCCTCACTCATGCTCATCCACCAACCCTCTTCTTTGCTGTAGCTCTTCCTTCTCTTCCTTTCTGCTCATCTCAGGCAACATTTTTCTGAATTCTTAGGTCACCTGGCCTCTCTGTCTCTATCAAAACTTATCCCGACCTCTACTAACTTCTCTGGAACATGCATAATTTATGACAATTTATGCCTCTAGGTTTTGGCAGGACAGAAGATGCACAATTTAAATCCTCCTTTAAGAAAGGACTTGCCAACCAGCATGGATGGAGGTGAGCTGAGTGCTTCTAGCTCCTTCAAGTTCCACTTTAGCTCTTTTTTTAATTAAATTTTTTTTTATTTTAACAGACACATTTTGATTCATTGTACACAAATGGGGTACAACTTTTCATTTCTATGGTTGTACACAATGTATATTCATGCCATTCATGTAATCATACATATATATAGGGTAATACTGTCTGTTTCCTATCTACTGTTTTTCCATTCCCACCACCTCTCACCCTTTTTCCTCCATACCATCCAAAGTTCCTTCATTCTTCTCTTCCCCCCACCACCCCACATCGTTATATATTGTCATGCACTTATCAGAGAAAATATTCAGCCTTTGGTTTTTTCAGCTTGGTCTATTTCACTTAGCATGATATTTTCCAACTTCAACCATTTACTAGCACATGCCATAATTTTATTCTTTTTTATGGCTGAGTAATATTTCATTGTGTATATATACCACAGTTTCTTTATCCATTCGTCAATTGAAGGACATCTAGGTTGGTTCCACAATCTAGCTATTGTGAATTGAGCAACTATGAACATTGATGTGACTGCATCACTGTAGTATGCTGATTTTAAGTCCTTTGGGTATAAACCGAGGAGTGGGATAGCTGGGTCAAATGATGGTTCCATTCCAAGCTTTCCAAGGAATCTCCATACTGCTTTCCAGAGTGGCTGTACCAATTTGCAACTCCACCAGCAATGTATGAGTGTGCCTTTTTCCCCACATCCATGCCAACATCTATTATTGTTTGTGTTCTTAATAATAGCCATTCTAATTGGAGTTAGATGAAATCTTAGGGTGGTTTTAATTTGCATTTCTCTAATTACTAGGGACGATGAGCATTTTTTCATATATTTGTTGATCACCTGTAAATTTTCTGCTGTGAAGTGTCTGCCCATTTCCTTAGCCCATTTATTGATTAGGTTCTTTGTATTTTTGGTGTAAAGTTTTGTAAGTTCTTTATAAATTTTGGAGATAAGGGCTCTATCTGGAAGTGTGTGTGGAAAAGATTTTCTCCCATTCTGTAGGGTCTCTTTTCACATTATTTTTTTTAATGTTTTACACACTTTATTAGGTGAATTTAAGCTAAAAGAAAAAGAAAAAGTGCATAATAAATATGAGGAGTAGATCTATCTATCTTTTCACATTATTGATTGTTTCCTTTGCTGAGAAAAAGCATCTTAGTTTGAATCTATCCCATATACTGATTCTTGCTTTTATTTCTTGCACTATGGGGGTCTTGTTAAGGAAGTCTTGTCCTAAACCAACGTGATGGAGATTCGGGCCTACTTGATCCATTTTGAGTTGAGTTTTGTACAGGGTGAGAGATAGTTTATTTTCATTTTACTACATATGGATTTCCAGTTCCAGCACCATTTGTTAAACAGGCTATCTTTTCTCCATTGTATGTTTTAGCTCCTTTGTCTAGTATGAGATAACTGTATTTATGTGGGTTCGTCTCTGTGTTGTCTATCCTGTACCATTCATCTACCTGTCTATTTTGGTGCCAGTACCATGCCATTTTTGTTACTATTGTCCTATAGTAGAGTTTAAGGTCTGGTATAGTGGTCCTCCTGAATCACTGTTCCTGCCCAGGATTGTTTTGGCTCTTCTGGGTTTTTTGTTCTTCCAGATGAATTTCATGATTGCTTTTTCTGTTTCTATGAGAAATGTCATAGGGATTTTAACTGGAATTGCATTAAATCTTCATAGCACCTTTGGAAGTATGTCCATTTTGATAATATTAATTCTGTCTATCCAAGAACCTGGGAGATCTTTCCATCTTCTAAGGACTTCTTCAATTTCTTTCTTCAATGTTTTGTAGTTTTCATTGTAGAGGTCTTTTACCTCTTTGGTTCGATTGATTCTCAAGTATTTTATTTAATTTTATTTTATTTTGAGGCTATGCCAACTAGAGTTGTTTTCCTCATTTCCCTTTCAGATGTATCATTGCTTATGTATAAAAATGCTTTAGACTTATGCATGTTGATTTTATAACCTGCTATTTTGCTGAATTCATTTATGAGGTCTAGAAGTCTTCTGGAGGAGGTTTTTGGATCCTCTAAATAAAGAATCATGACATCAGCAGATGGTGACAGCTTAAGTTCCTCTTTTACTATTCATATCCTTTTAATTTCTTTAGTCTAATTGCTCTGGCTAGTATTTCAAGTACAATGTTGAATAAAAATGGTGAAAGAGGGCATCCCTGTCTTGTTCCCATTTTTAAAGGGAATACTTTCAGTTTTTCTCCATTAAGAATGATGTTGGCCAAGGGTTTAGCATAAATAGCCTTTACATAGTTCAGGTATGTTCCTACTATCCCTATTTTTCTAGTGTTTTGAGCATGAAGGGGTGTTGTATTTTGTCAAACACTTTTCTTCTTCTGCATCAATTGAAATAACCATATGATTCTTATCCTTAAGTCTATTGACATGATGGATTACATTTATTGATTTCCACATGTTAAACCATCCTTGCATTCCAGGGATGAACCCCATTTGATCGTGGTGCAGAATTTTCTTAATATGTTTTTGGATACAGTTTGCCAATATTTTGTTAAGGATCTTTGCACCTATATTCATCAAGGATATTGGTCTAAAATTTTCTTTCCTTGATGTGTCTTTTCCTGGTTTGGGTATGAGGGTGATATTAGCTTCATAGAATGAATTTGGTAGGGTTCCCTCCTTTTCTATTTCCTGGAATACTTTGAGAAGTATTGGAATGTGTTCTTCTTTGAAGGTCTTGTAGAACTTGACTGAGAATCCATCTGGTCCTGGGTTTTTCTTGGATGGTAGGCTTTTGATGGCTTCTTCTATTTCATTGCTTCATATTGATCTGTTTAAATTGTGTATGTCCTCCTAGTTCAGTTTGGAAGGAGCATATTTGGGAGTCTCTAGAAATTTGTCAATGTCTTCAGTATTTTCTATTTTGTTGGAATATAGATTTTCAAAGTGGCTTCTTATTATGTTATGTATTTCAGTGGTGTCTGTCATGATATTTCCATTTTCATCACTAATTTTAGTAATTTGAGTTTTCTTTCTCCTTTACTTTGTTAGTGTGGCTAAGGGTTTGTCTATTTTGTTTACTTTTTCAAAGAACCAACTTTTTGTTTTGTCAATTTTTTGAATTGTTTCTTTTGTTTCAATTTCATTGATTTCTGCTCTGATTTTAATTATTTCCTGTCTTCTACTACTTTTGGTGTTGTTCTGTTCTTCTTTTTCTAGGGTTTTGAGCTGTAATGTTAGCTCATTTAGTTGTTGACTTTTTATTCTTTATTGATTGCGATCTATGTAATGAATTTTCCTCTTAGTACTGCTTTCATAGTGTCCCAGAGATTTTGGTATGTTGTATCGTCATTCTCATTGACCTCTAAGAATTTTTTTATCTCCTCCCTGATGTTTTCTGTTATCCATTCTTCATTCAATAGCATATTATTTAGTCTCCAGGTGTTGGAGTAATTTCTGTTTTTTATTTTGTCAATGATTTCTAATTTCATTCCATTATGATCTGATAGAACACAAGGCAGTATCTCTATTTTTTTGCATTTCCTAAGGGCATAACATATGGTCTATTTTCGAGAAGGTTCCACGTGCTGCTGAGAAGAAAGTGTATTAGCTTGTTGATGGATGGAATATTCTATATATGTCTATTAAGTATAGGTTATTGATTGTGTTATTGAGTTCTATGATTTTTTTGTTTAGTTTTTGTTTGGAAGACCTATCCAGTGGTGAGAGCGGTGTGTTAAAGTCACCCAGAATTATTGTGTTGTGGTCTATTTGATTCCTGGAATGGAGAAGGACATAAATATTTACAATTGTTACATCTTCCTGATTTATGGTTCCCTTAAGCAGTGTGAAATGTCCTTCTTTATTCCTTCTCACTAACTTTGGCTTGAAGTTCACTTTATCTGAAATAAGGATGAAAACCCCCACTTTTTTATTGAATCTGTGTGCGTGGTAGGTTTTTTCCCATCCTTTCACCTTTAGTCTGTGGATGTCTTTTTCTATGAGATGAGTCTCTTGAAGGCAGCATATTGTTGGGTCTTTCTTTTTAATCCATTTTGCCAGTCTATCTTTCGATTGGATTGATGAGTTTAGGCCATTAAAGTTCAGGGTTATTACTGAGATATGATTTGTATTCCCATTCACTTGGGCTTATTTTTGGCTTTTAACTTGGCTTGGTTGGCTTCTCCTTTGAATGGATTTTTCGTTAAGGTAGTTCTTCCCTTTGCTGACCTACCTTTTTGTTTTTCATTTCCTCCTTGTGAAATATTTTGTTGAGAATATTCTGGAGCATAGGCTTTCTATTTGTAATTTCTTTTAACTTTTGTTTATCATGGAAGGATTTTATTTCATCTTCGAATCTGAAGGTTAGTTTTGCTGGGTATAGGATTCTTGGTTGGCAACCATGTTCTTTCAGAGTTTCAAATATATTGTTCCAGTCCCTTCTAGCTTTTAGAATCTGGGCTGAGAAATCTGCTGATATCCATATTGGTTTCCCCCTATATGTAACCTGATGTTTTTCTCTTGCAATCTTCAAAATCCTATCTTTATTTTGTATGTTAGGCATTTTCATTATAATGTACCTTGGTGTGAATCTGTTGTGATTTTGTGCATTTGGTGTTCTGTAAGCCTCTTGTATTTGATTTTCCATTTCATTTTTCGGGTTTGGGAAATTTTCTGATATTATTTCATTGAATAGGTTGTTCATTCCTTTGGTTTGTATCTCTGTGCCTTCCTCAATCCTGATAATTCTTAAATTTGGTCTTTTCATGATGTTGCATTGTCCTTGGAGATTCTGTCCATGATTTCTTACCATCTTCTCTCTTTGGGCAACTTTATTTTCAAGATTAAATATTTTGTCTTCATTGTCTGGGGTTCTATCTTTCAAGTGGTCTAATGTGTTGGTGATGCTTTCCATTGAGTTTTTTATTTGGTTTATTGTTTCCTTCATTTCAAGGATTTCCTTTTTTTTTTTTTTTTTTTTTTTTAGAATCTATTTCTTTGTTGAAATGGTCTTTTGCTTCCTGCTTATTGGTGCTTATTGGTGTGCTCATTCAATGCCTGCATGTGCTCTCTTAACTCATCCTTTGCTTCACAAATCATCTTAATCATGTATAATCTGAAGTCCTTTTCTGACATTTCTTCTACCATATTGTCACTGGATTCTATTAATATAGAATCTAGATTTGTTTGGATCATTTTCTTCCCTTGTTTTTTCATGTTGTTCATGTATCTTTCCCTCTAGCAGTGCAGATCTGGAGTATTGCAGTTCCTCCTGCCCATAGGCTTATAGTGACCCTATAGGTTTCCAAAGCCCTTTCCTTAAGGGGGAGATCAATATTAGCAGTGCCCAGTTCAGACAGTATGCAACCCTAGACCAAATAGCCCCTATGAGGACACTAACAATATTGTCATAATAAACAGAATGAGTTTGATTATTATCTTCAGTATAACAAATAGATTTGCAATAAGGTCTGCAGTTTCTAATGGAGGACAAAGAGGATGTGGAGGGGTGTAGGATGTAGCTGTTAATGGGATAAGAAAAGAATATATAGAAGTTTTAGATAATAGAAAGAGTGAGAGTGTAATCAAAAGAAGTTGATTGTTAGCATGCGAAAAGTGAGAAAGAGACTAAGAGAACAGGTAAACAAAAGGAAAAGAGAGTGAGAAAAGTAAAGAAATAAAAACATAATTTTTCAATAAGGAGAAAAAAAGAAAATCTACAGGATAACGGTCATGTAGTATTCAAACCTCCCAGTCTTCAGTAGCCTGATGTATGAGAGGTACCTTACAATGAGCTTCCAGTCTCCAGAAGGTGTCTCAGGATGGGATTTGCCCCACCTAAAGATGGAAGATACAGCCTCCAGGATTATCCAAAATGGCCACTCTGGCTTCCAAATATGTTGGCAAATGGGGAACTGCAGCTTGGGGTGTGGGCGTGGTCAACTGGAGTTCCTGGAGGCAGAGTGCAGTTGGCCGGGCAGGGGTCCTGGAGGTGGGGTGTGGTTGTTCTGGTTGCGGGATCCTGGAGGCAGGGTGTAATCAGTCAGTCTGGGGGTCCTGGTGGCGGGGAGCAGTCAGTTGATGTGTGGGCCCCTGGAGGCAGGGAGTCATGGGTCAGACTGAGGGATCCTGGAGCAGGACAGGCTCAGTCTGTCTGGCCAGGGGTCCTCTCAAAATGGCGGCAGCCACCTGTAACCAAACCTGCAGGTACTGTGACAGTGAACTTCCAGGTAACAGCAGGCAACTGGCACTCCACTGATTGTCTGTGGTCAGTTTGCTGACTACTGTTGGACAACCAGGAGGTGAACCTTGGGTGGTGGGTGATGGATAGGTGAAAGGCAGGCGATGGACAGGCAAGAGGCAGGCAAAAGGTGGTTGATAGGTGTCTTACAGTGAGCAATCTGCACTCAAAAAGGTGTCCATATGCTGGTAGACAGCAGGTGATCACAGAAGATAAATGGGGTAAACAGCAGGGGATCGATAAGTAGCAAAAACTGCCTCACCAAGAAACAGATATCCTCTGCTCGAAACCCGAATTACGGAGTGAAAAGGAAGGCAGCCTCCCTCTAGTCTGCCATCTTGGATCTCCCACTTTAGCTCTTGAGACAAGGTCATCATGCTGTTCTTGGTTACCTTCAAAAGAGATAATAATAGATGAATGAACAGGAGGCTGACAACAGCTATCCAAAGAAGAAGTCACCATCTTTTACCCAATTTCTGTAACTTAGTTTTTATATCTGAAACCTGTTCTCTGAAGAGCTGGCTGAGTCTTATACAACACCATGGCAAATATTCACCCTGAATACTCCTTTTTTCCCTCTTTAACTAGAATGGGAGTGCATGGGACAAGGGGACTACTCATACCTTCTGAGGACTACTAAATAGAGACCCAAGTTGATATTGATTTCCATAGAACTGGAGTACTATCATGGCTTCCAGTTAGAGTGAAGATTTATATGGCAGTCAGGTAACAATTGGAATCCTAGCCAAAGTTCAGCTTATAATTTGTCTACTGGGTCTAAACTCCCACCCAATGATCATTTCCCAAGTTCCCAAATGCACAATTACAACAGACAAAGTTGATAGTTGGTTGAATCCCCACCTGGGGTCTTAGCCCTATAGGATGGTAGGCCTCATAGTGAAGACCAAGTATTTCTGACCAAGATAGTTAATCAATCACAGTATACACCCAGCAGAGGGGAGTAAGGACACCAGTTGTATTGGATTAGGATACAGCCTAATGATCTCATTTTAACATAATTACCTCTATAAAGAGCATCTCTAAATATGGTCACATTCTGAGGTACTGCATGTTAGTACTTTAACATATTAATTTGGAGAGGGAGATGTAAAATTCAACTCATAAAAATTGATTACCATTTATTTATTTATGTCTTTCTCTCAATATGTTTTTCAGTGTTTACTGTTGAGGTCATACTCATCTTTTTGTTTTATTTTTAGGTATTTGATGTTTTTTATGTTCTTATAATGTATTATTTAATGCCATTTTAACTGATTTCCCTTTATATTGATATACCAGCTTGTTGGTTTATTGATGATTGATACATTGACCTTTCATCAATACAATTACTGGTTATGATAGTTTATTTGTAAACTTCTTTTAGAATTTTCTATTTCACAAGCATGCGACCTAAAAGTATTGTTATTTTATTTCACCATTTTTAAATCCTTAGATGTTTTTTCTTGTCTTATTTCACTGGCTAGAAAACCAGTGTAATAATGAATGGGAATAATAGAACCAAAACTGGTCTCAATTCCAATCTTTAAGCAGACATCTCTTGCACTGTATCATAAAGTATAGCATATTTGCTATAACTTTTTGAGATGTTCCTTTTCATTTTAAGGAAGATTTTTCATTTTTTGCTTTTGTTTTGTTTTGTTTTGTTTTTTGCTATTTGTTATTTTTCTGAGTCCTGCTAACAACAATAGATGGTAGATTTTAGCATATGTTGCCCTATTGAGATCACCATAGCATTTTATTTCTATTCTATCAATATCCTTTTATGATTTCCTTTAATGTCTGAAGAATCTGTAGTGATTTTTCATTTGTCTTTTGATATTGGCAATAGGTATTCATTCGCTTTCTCTTAATATGTTTTCTGAGACTTTAGTTTTCCAAAGAACCACATTTGATCTTATTCTACATTTGATTAATTTCTGCTATCAAGAATATATTATCTACTTTCTTTCTTTGGGTTTAACCTAGTTTAAATTTTTATTTATATTGAAAATTGGCAAATTATAGTTGTAGGTATTTATGGGGAACAGAGTGATGAATGCAACATGAAATAATTGAATCAAGCTAATCAACTTATCCAGTACCTCAAGTACATGTCGTTTTGTGGTAAGAACATTTAAATTTTTTCTTAGTGATTTTGCAATATATAATACATTATTTTTACTATATTTACCATACTGTGCAATACTCTCAAAGAAAATAAAACCTTATTCCTCCGAGCTGAAGCTGTGTACCCTTTGACCATCCCATCTGATTATCCCACCCCACACAGTGTTGTAACCACCATTCTATTCTCTACCTCTTTGAGTTTTTGTTTGTTTGTTTTTTGTTTTTTGTTTTTGTTTTTGTTTTGCAAATTCCACATATAACTGAGAACATGTGGTATTTGTCTTTCTTTGACTGATTTTACTTAGCAGATTATTCTCCATTTCCATCTTCTACTCAACATGCATAACATTTATTACAGTTGATCCTCATTATTCATGAATTCTCAATGCTCAGGGGGCCTTTTAAGTCATTTGGCATGTCCAGAGCTGGGGAAATTTTTTTCTTTTAAATAGAAAAAATTTAATTGACATAATAATTGCATATATTTGTGGGATATTATGTGATGCTTTGATTTAGATATACATTATAGAAAGATTCAATGAAGCTAGTTAGCCTATCCTTCACCTCATTAACTTTTCTTTTTGTAGTTGAGAACATTAAAAATATACTCTTTCAGCAATTTTGAAATATATAATGTATTTTTATTATCCATGGTCACTATACAACAGAGCATCAGAATTTATTCTTCCATTACAACTGAAATTTTTAACTTTTTTATCAACACCTGTCCTTTCCCCAGCTTTCCCTCCTCCCAAGCTTCTGGTAATAACAACCTTTCTACTTCCTTTTAACCCCATGTTATGAATGCTTGTCAAGAAAATCATTAGATGATTACTTTTCAGTTTGTCTTCTTATCTGATATATGAATGTATCTTTTCAAGCATGACTTTAACCGCTTCCCACATTTTTTTAATGTATCTTAATTTTCACATACTCAAAATATTTTCAAATTTCCACTATGATTTCATCTTCTTCATGGATTAGAAATATGTTGCTTAATGTACAATATTTGCTAATTTTATTATTGTTGTTAGTTCTAGTTCACTGTATACTTTCATTGTATAGTACAAGGAATTCTGTTAAGATTTGATTTATGACTCAGTATATGGCTAGCTTTGCTAAATATTCCATGTGCTCTCCAAAATAATGTGAATTCTAGAGTCAGTTGTATAGTCATTCTGTTCCAATTTTGTGTACCCTAAAATGATTCTGTCTACTTGCCGATTGGTCACCAGAACACGTTAAAATCAGTCAGTAGGGCTGTGAATTTATCTGTTTCTTCTTTTGAAGCTACCATTTTTGCTTTACATATTTTGATGTTATGGTATCACTGCATCCATCTTTTATCACTAAGAAATGTCTATTTTCATCTCCAGGAATATCTCTTCCTTAAAGTCTGTTTTATCTTATATAAACTATGCCAGTTTCCTTTCTATTAGCATTTGCATTTTCAGATCTGTTGTGTCCTCATATCTTAAGTTTTTTCTTTCTTTTTTTTTTTTTTTTTTGGTTTGTTCTTTTATTCTGTTTGCAAGCTTTTATTTTTTAATTGGAGTATTTAGTCCATTTACATTTAGCACAATTCCTGGTATGTTGGGGGTTTCATCTACAATCTAATACTGTCACACCTGTTCCTCAAGCCTTCATGTGCCTTTCTTGCATCTTTGAAACAAAACACTTAAAAAATATTTTCCAATTCCTTCTATCTTATTTTGTTAGTTATCATTTTTTCTATTTTTCTTTAACGACTATGTGGTGATAATAGCCTACCTCTTTGATGTATTACATTGTGATAAACATTTATATTGTTACTGTGCTAATTCCCCATATAAGAAAAGAATTTTACAAATTTTAATTCCATTACACTGCCTCCATCTTTTTCTGTGTGGTTTTATGTATTTATTCTTCATGTATTTTAAATCATTATTGCTCTATGTAGTCAATGTTCATTTAGATTTATTTGCATATTTATAATTTTCATTTTTCTTTATTTCTTCTTACATTTCCATGTTTTCATCTGACACAGCTATCTTATTACAGAAAAGTGCCTTAGTATTTCTTTTAGTGTACACCTTAAGGCAATAATTGTTTCAATTTTGTTTGTCTGAAAATGTTCTCATTTTTCCTTTATCTTTAAAGAAAGTATTCCCTGGGTAGATTTCTAGACTGGCAGTTATATTTTTAAAATTATTCAGCAATGTTTATCTGGAAACTAAAATTTATACAAAACTTGCCTTGACTAAGTAACTCCACTTTTAGCAAATAAGTAGAAATAAGGTAAATGCAGATAAAGCAGTGTGTACAAAGATGTGCATGGCATCATTATTTAGAATAGTGAAAATTAGAAAGAATCATAAAATTCTAACTTTTAGGCAATAGGTAAATTATGTTACTATCTTACAATGCAAGTACAAGTCATAAAGTGAGATCTATGAAGAATTGTTAGTAAGAAAAAAAAATAAGTAAGAAAAATAAAACGCACTTTTCAAAAGATCGTGTGTTTTTTGGTCTAAATAACAAAGCTGTATGCATACAAAAAGCCTAAAACAAATGTGTAACTCAGTTAACTCAGTTATCTGCAGGTAAAAAGTTATGGGTAGTTATTTTTCTGTAATTGGAATATATGATTCCTATTCATCTTGTCACTTTTCTCTTCCTATTCCATTTAAAATTATAAATAGAACAAGTCATAAAAGTTGAAGTCATTTAAAGGGCATTCAAAGGGTCAAAATTATCTTAATTGTCACCTATGCAGAATTTTCCATGAAAGGAAAACATGGAAATACACCACAAAATTCAATTTACCTTGTCATATATTGATTTAGTTCTCAAATCACTAAGGAAAAATCTTTCTCACACAAGATAACTGCAATGAATGGAAAATGTCCTCTCAAAATTCCTGTATTGAAATCCTCACCCCCATTGTGATGATGTTAAGGAGATGGACCTTTCAGGATGTGATTAGGCCATGAGGGTGGAGGCCTGAAGGACAGGATTAGTGCCCTTACAAAAGGGGTACCAGGCAGCTTTCTTGTCCTTTCCACCATGTGATGACACAGTGACAATGTGGCATCTATCAACCAAGGAGTTGACCTCACAGACACTTAATCTACAAGACACTTAATCTACTGCCTTGACCTTGGACTTCCCAGTCTCCAGAACTGTGAGAAATAAATTTCTATTGTTTATAAGCTATCTAGTCTGAGGTATTTTGTTATAGCAGCCTGAGCAGACTAAGAAAATAACATAAACACATGATCCCTAAGCATAAATCTTTATGTTGAAAATCACATCCCATACACATTTCCTCTGGAGTTGAAAGAATCCTATCTGCCATCCTTCACACAGTACTAATTACTTCCTAATCCTCATTAGGGGTGGTAATAACGCTTCCCCTACAGGAATTAGTTTTATGATAATCATATATGTCAGAAACTCCCTCAGCTGCTTCACAAGGTTTTTACAAATTGGTTGCTTTCTTATTTGGGAAGGTGTGGGATGGGCCAGAAACAAAGGCATCACTGGAACTTGCATGATGTTTTTAGACTTGTTAATTAGCTCAGCACTCTTGTTTTATCATTTCATAAGAAGATGGTTTGAGGCTTAAGCCATTCTGAGGCCATCAATTCTGACTCAGCTGATTAACACTGGTCTTGTCAGATAATTGGAAAGGTCAAAAAATAGTGTCTAGTCTTTCTCCTAAAGCTAAAATTATTGTTGGAAAACTTCCTGGAGATATTCTAGCCTTTATAGGAAAGAGTTTAGGAATTAGGTAGATCTTAACTCAGATCCTTGTTCCCTGCTGTCTTGCTGTGTGGCCTTGGGGAAAGAGTTCGTCATTGAGAACATAGGCTTCCTTCTCCATGAAAAATGGAAATAAAAATACCTCTTCCATAGTGAGAGACAAGACAGTACACATGAAGCATGATATCCAACGCACCATGAGGGTACACTAAATTTTCATTTGCTCAAATCTTGTTTTAACACTTTCTAGAAAACTTTGCTTATTTGAGAGGACCAAGTTTTGACTTCTAAACTGGACATTTTTCACTCTGAAGGTAATGCTGCTTAGGACACTTTTACCTTAAATGTGGAATGTGATAGTGGGTCAGAAATAGGAGGGAATAAGAGATGAATAAGACAGATACAATGGAGATGGAGGATGCAGGCAAAGTACAAAGACTTGACAAGGAGACCAGGGAAGAGATGGTAAAAATTCCTTTTCTTCACATAACTAATGTTTATTGAGCACCTACTATGTGTGGGCACAGATTTTGACACAGAGAATGCAGTAGGAAATGAGACAAATCCTGTTCCCCTTTCTTATACTCTAGTAGGGCAAACAGATATAGAGATAGAATGGTCAGGGCTGTGGTGCTGAACAAGTTAGTGACTATGGGGACACACAGGGGCCCACTTACTTCCTATTCTAGGATAACCCTGAACCAGCCTACCCTCTTTCCACCAGCAGTGGTCCAGCCCTCAGCATGTAAAGCCACCCAGAAACAGGGCAAAGGCTGGTTGGACTGGAGGCCAATAGCATGGCATTGAAAGGGCAGACACTAGATATTTTCTTCTGTCATGATCAGTCTTGGGGGAGTGAGTCCTCCATTCCCCCAAGACAGACCATAGTGCTCAACTGTAACAAATCCCACACTTAAAATTGCTGGAGAGTCATCAAGATGAATAGCTTCTGTGGGGCAAAACCCTGCCCCTTGGGGAAGGCTAGCATGCACACGTGCTGGACTCAGCCTTTCCCTGCCCAGGTCTTCTCTCCCCACCCCCATGTGTCCTCACTCTGAGTCTCTAATACTACCAGGCCAGGATGATCACTTGCCCAGTGCCCCCTGGGTAGGCAGGAGCAACTGGAGACAACAGAGAAGTCAAAGAAGCAATGTATGCTTCTTCCTGGAATGGAAGGTCACACTGAGCAGAGAGGTGACAGCCTGGGATTTGAACACTGTTGAAGATCTTGCTAGTTTAAGAATGGAAAGTGCATAATCTTCTCGTGCATCCTTTCATTCACTTCAAAGCAGACCTGGTTCCCACATGCATTGAGTTTACAGATCAGGGAAGGAGGAAGAAAGATCACAGGCAAACAAGCCTGACAGCTGCTATGTAGAAAACGCAGGATGCCATAAGATGGGGGAATTTATCTGGTAGGGATTGGGGGAAGCAGAGCATCCCCAAAGAAGTGATCTAAAGGATAAGTAGGAATTGAGCCAATGAAGAAGACAAGGAAGGTGGGAGAAACAGAGGCTCTTGGCAGAAGAAAACATTGCATTACACAAGGAAAGAAGATTCTAGTGCAAACTACAGAGTTGGAGAAAGGTAGGGAAGAGAGAGAGGTGGTGCCCTGCAAGGGTGCAGAGGTAGAGTGATACCCTAATTTGGAATCAGGGTAGCACTAGCTCAGTAAAATAGATTAGGAAGAGATCACGCAGAATTGGTGTTACTTCTGTAAATGTTTGGTAAAATTCCCCAGTGAAACTCTGTGCCACGAGATGTGAGGAGGATAGAGTTAAACTGACAATTCAATTTCTTTATAGATAGTTACAGGGTGATTCAAATTCTCCATTTAATATTGGATGGACTGCAGAAGGTTTGTTTTTTAAGGAATTGTCCATTCCACCTGAGTTGTCAAATTTAGGCACAGAGTTGTTTATAGTGTTCTCTTATTGTTTTTTAACTTTTATAGGGTCTATAGCAATAACTCCTATTTCAATTCTGATTTTGATCAATTTTTCTCTTTCATCTTTATCAGTCTCTCAACTTCAAAGAACTTGCTCTTTGTTTTATTGAATTTCTCTATCATTTTCCTGCTTTCAATTTTATTAACTTCTTTTTTTTATTTAAACTATTTTTATTTTTACAGACTGCATTTTGATTCATTGTACACAAATGGGGTACAATTTTTCATTTCTATTGTTGTACACAATGTAGATTCACATCATTCATGTAATTATACATATACACAGGGTAATACTGTCTGTCTCACTCTACTATCTTTCCTTCCCCTACCCCTCCAACCCCATTTTCCTCTACACCATCCAAAGTTCCTTTATTCTCCCCTCCCCACAACCTGCCACCCCCATCATTATGCATCGTTATCCACTTATCAGAGAAAACATTCGGTCTTTGGTTTTGGGGGATTGACTTACTTCACTTAGCATAATATTCTCCAATTCCATCCATTTACCTGCAAATGCCATAATTTTATTTTTCTGTATGACTGAATAATATTCCATTGTGTATATATATCACAGTTTCTTTATCCATTCGTCTATTGAAGGGTATCTAGGTTGGTTCCACAATCTAGCTATTGTGAATTGAGCAGCAATGAACATTGATGTGGCTGTGTCACTGTAGTATGCTGATTTTAAGTCCTTTGGGTACAGGCCAAGGAGTGGGATAGATGGGTCAAATGGTGGTTCCATTCCAAGTTTTCTGAGGAATCTCCACACTGCTTTCCAGAGTGGCTGCAACAATTTGCAATTCCACCAGCAATGTATGAGTATACCTTTTCCCCCACATCCACACCAACATTTATTATTGCTTATGTTCTTGATAATAGCCTCTCATTGTTGTATTTGATATTACATTTTTTCCTTCTAATTGCTTTGGGTTTATTTTGTTCTTCCTTTTTTATGTTCCTAAGTTGAGAGCATCATTTATTTCATTCAAAACTTCCTATTTTGGAATGTATATGTTTAGTTAATGCTATAAATTTTTCTTACTGCCCCACTTTTTTGGGTTGCACAAATTTTGATATGTTGTATTTCCATTTTACTTCCATTCCATCTATTTTCTTAATTCCCTTGAGACTTTCTTTTTTTTAATCTTTAAATTTTTTACAGACTGTATTTTGATTCATTATACACAAATGGGGTACATCATTTTGTTTCTATGGTTGTACAATCATACATGTATATATATAAAATAGTTTCTTTATCCATTCGTCAACTGAAGGGTATCTAGGTTGGTTCCACAATCTAGCTATTGTGAACTGAGCTGCTATAAACATTGAGGTGGCTGCATTACTGTAGTGTACTAATTTTAAGTCCTTTGGGTATAAACCGAGGAGTAGGATAACTGGGTCAAAAGATGGGTCCATTCAAAGTTTTCTGAGGATTCTCCACACTGCTTTCCAGAGTGACTGCACCAATTTGCAACTCCACCAGCAATGTAAAAGTGTGCCTTTTTCCCCACATCCATGCCAACATCTATTATTGTTTGTGTTCTTGATAATAGCCATTCTAATTGGAGTAAGATGAAATCTTAAAGTTGTTTTAATTTGAATTTCTCTAATTACTAGAGATGTTGAACACTTTTTTATTTATTTATTAATTGCCTGTATGTCTTCTTCTGTAAAGTGTGTCCAGTTCCTTGGCCCATTTATTGATTGGGTTCTTTGTATTTTTGGTGTAAAGTTTTGTAAGTTCTTTATAAATTTTGGAGATAAGTGCTCTATCTGAAGTGCATGTGGAAAAGATTTTCTCCCACTCTGTGGGCTCTATTTTCACAGTATTGATTGTATCCTTTGCTGAGAAAAAGATTTTTAGTTTGAGTCCATTCCATTTATTGATTCTTGCTTTGATTTCTTGTGCTTTGGGAGTCTTGTTGAGGAAGTCTGATCCTAAGCCAACATGATGAAGATTCAGGCCTACTTTGTCTTCTATTAGGTGCAGGGTCTCTGGTCTAATTCCTATGTCCTTGATCCATTTTGAGTTGAGTTTTGTGCAGGGTGAGAGATAGAGGTTTTCTCTTTGATCCATGCATTATTTGGAAGTGTGTTGCTTAGCATCCAATCATTTGGCAATTTTCCTCTTATATTTCTGCTATTTGATTTCACAGTGATCAGAAAATACACATAGTATAATTTCAAGTCTTTTAAATTTATTGAGGTTTTATGGCCCAGAATATGTTCAAACTGGAAACAAGTTCTAGGGGCTCTTGAAGAAGATGTGTAGACTTCTTCATTAGTTTTTGTTTCACTTATTTTTCAGTCCTGTTGTTTGATTCATACTTGATTAGAATCACCATGTCTTCTTAGTGACTTGACTTTCTTGCCATTCCATAATATTCCTCTCTGGTCATTTTCTTTTCTCTGTGTCTCTTCCCTTTGATATAGCCATTTCTTCCTTCCTTTGACTATTTATATCATTTTTTTTTTCATTTTTTACTATAGTTTTCGTATGTCATTACATTTTAAATGAATTTATGATAGATGGCATATAGGTGGGTTGTGTTTCCAAATCTTTCTGCTAATCTCTGTCTTTTAATTAATGTATTTACACCATTTGAATTTAATGCAATTGCTGATATACTTAAATCTGACAGATTTGTGTGTATCTGTATGTGTGTGTGTGTGTGTATGCCTGTTTGATTTCTCTGTTTTTCATTTTTTCTTTATCCTTAGTTACTGTGATTTACTTGAACATTTTATAAAATTCAATTTTGATTTATCTATACTATTTTTAGGAGTTTTCTTTGCATCATAGCCTTTAAAATGGTGGCTCATGTATTAAATTATGAATATAGCTAATACAGTCATTTTATCAGTATGGGGAAGTGTAGAAAGCTTACATCTCTTAACATCTTTTTGTATCACTCTATATTTTATTAAGTATTTTTCTACATATAAACATTTAGGATCATATCAGACAACATATGACTTTGTTTCAGCCATCAAACACAACTTAGAAAACTCAAGAGAGGGAAAGCTTATGGTGTTTTTCCATACATAATATTATATTTTCCCCTTTCCTGGTGTTTCAAGGTTCCTTCTTTTGTCATTTCTATTGTGTTTAGAGAACTTATTTGAGTCATTCATTTAGAGTAAACATGCTAATGATAAGTTCTCTTTGTTTTCTTATTCTGAGAATGTCTTGATTTTTCCCATCATTCCTGAAACACAGCTCAATGGGGTATAGGACTTCTAGTTGTCAATTCTTTTCTTTCAGTATCTGAAATATACTCTGACACTTACTTCTGGCCTCCATGGCTTCTAATGACAAATTCATTGTCATTCTAACTACATTTCTGCAATATATAAGGTATTGTTTTTCTTTGACTATTTTCAAGAATTTTCTCTGGCTTTATTTTTCAGAAGCTTAATTATTATGCATCTTGTGGATTTGTCAGAGGTGGTTGTCATGTCCTTTTGCATTTTTTTAACTTTTTGGATCTGTAGATTTATGCCTATTGCCAAATTCAAAGAGACATTTATTCTTTTCAGATTCACATTATTTATTTCATCCTTCCTAGACTTATGAAATACAAATATTTGATATTTTGCTAAAATCCCACAGGTTCCAGAAGCTCTGTTCATTTTTTTTTTTTTAGCCTCTTTTCTCTCTCCTTTCCAAATTGGACAATGTTGATTATTCTGTCTTTCACTTCACTGATTTCTCTGTCCCCTCCACTCTGCTATTGAGTTCATCTATGGAGATTTTTATTTTATGCTATAGTCTAGATATGTGGTATCCCCCAAAAGCGCATGGTGAACCAATGCAAGAAAGTTTAGAGGTGAAATGATTGGGTTTTGAGAAACTTAACCTAATCTGTACATTGATCCACTTGAATGGTTTAACTGGGTGGTAACTGTAGGCAGGTAGGGTATTACTGGAAGAGGTAGGTCACTGGAGGTATGCCTTTGGGATATTTATTTTGTCTCTGATAAGAGGAGCTGTCTGTCTCTCTCTGCTTACTTGTTGCCATGTCCTGAGCTGATTTCCTCTGTCATGCCCCTCTTCTCTGATTTTTGACCACACCTTAGGCATAGAACAATGGAGTCAGGTATCTATGGACTGAAACCTCTGAAATCATGAACACCAAATAAACTTTTCCTCCTCTAAGATCGTCCTTGTCATGTCTTTTGGTCAGAGCAACAAAAAAGCTGACTAAAACATTTTAGTTACTGCATTTTTCATTGCTATAATTTCCATTCGTTCCTTTTTATTTCTTCTATTTCTTCCCCCACGGCTTTCTATTTTTTTCCATTTGTTACAAGCAGGTTCACAATTTCTCATTGAAATCAAGTTTGCTAAAAAATCATTGTCAGATAATTCATTCATGGCATCTGTTGGTTGTCTTTTTTCATTTGGTTTAAAATACTTCTGGTTCTTGGTATGGTATGTGGTTCTCTCTTGAAACCTAGGCATTTTGTTTATGTTCTGAGGCTCTGGGATTTATTTTGGCCTTCTATTTTAACTGACTTCCTTTGACAGCACTGTATTCAGGAAAGGTTTGGTGCTACCTTGTAACTGCCAGTGGGAAGTTAAAGTACAGGTTCTCCATTTGATCTCCATGACATTTAAGGTAGAAAGGGATCCTCACTAGTACTGGGTTGGGTGGGAATTCTACCTTCCTCACAGTCTTTATAGATATTGTGGTTGTGTGGGAGCCAATTACCAGAGGGGCTCTTACTTTATCTTATTGTAGTGTCATGATGATGAAAATTCTAAGCTCCTCACCTAGGTTTTGCTGATATGATTAAAAGTGAAACCATAATTTATTCTGTGGTTTGTGGTAAGAGTAGACCGTCAGCAACTAAGAGCTTTGTCTTGCTAGTTGCTTTGTTTCTGGTCCTTTGGCTAGGAAAAAAAAAGTGAATTTGGGGGCAGGGAATGTTTTGTCTGTGCCAATTGATATTTCCAGGTTACTTGTTTCTTCACTACAAGTAGACCATACTTAAAGCAAAAAGAAAATCCAGGGAACTCACTACCATATTATTCTTCAAGTGCTAACATTCTTAACTCTTCTATCTTTTTATCCACCTTTTGAATCATCTTATGTTTATTTTACATATAATATCCAAGATATTTAGTATTGCTACTAGAGGAGTAAGAATAGGACGTCCATTCTGTCTTTTCCTGTAACTTGTTCTTTTGATTGAAAAATAATTGAAAGAGAAGCCTGAGGGGCTTTTGACATCTATGCAAACTCACTCCATCTTATATTTTTTTTTTAAAAATGGGTTTATCCCAGGTATACCACTGTTCCTTGCTGGAACTTAAGCTAGAAACCAAATGACCCAATGTTCAACCAGTATTCTATCATCATTAAATAACACAGGGAGGGGAAATTTCACCATCACACATCTGTGAAGTGACCAAAACCTCAAAGCTGACTTCAGTAGCTCCTCTGAGATCAGGTATAGGTCATTTGACTCCCTGGGACAAGCTCTGAGTAGCCAAGCCAGGCAGCAGCCTGTCTGAACCCAACCATAGGTGTTACAGCAGAGAGTCCTGGATTGGAAGATCTTTGCAGGCAAAAAAGGGAATCCAAAGTTTATTTCTACAAAGCAAGGAAAAATAGCATTAACTTGCCTCCATCAGTGCTAAGGATCTGGGAGTTGGTGATTACTTTAGTGGTCATGGATGGCAAAGGCAAAAAGTTATAAACTTTTCTGGTCCTGCAGACAGATGAGACAAAATTTTCTCAATTTTCTGTTCTTTCTGATGTAATCAGAGTTTTCATATTCTAATGAAAACCTCTTGGTTATTTTTAAGCTAACCACAAGCAGATGTGGGAAATGTTGCAAGGGTCTATTTCTTAATAGCCCTTCCAAAAATTACCATGACATCTTATAGTGAAAATTTAAAATCCTTTTTGCATTAATCCAAACAAAATGGCTAGCCGAAACTTTTGAAAAGGCAAAATTGCTGCTCCCCAAAGTGGGGTTTGGAGGGTCAAAGATGGATGCAAAGATTACTTGTTCTTTATAGACTCAGAGAATCACAGATTTGGGGGTAAGGCATGGGAGGGATGTTTTCAACTTCCAGACCAAAAGAGAGCAATAACATTTATCCTTGTTATATGTGTAGTGACTCTTCACCAGTTATGGTGAGGTGACAATTTCTTCTTGCCTTTCCCATTCCTCCTCTAGTCCAGTAGATAACTAGTCCATGTTCACAGCTCCCAAGGAGGAAGAGGGCATAATAAAGACAGAGACTTCCTGGGGAGCTTCCTGGCATTTGCTCTCCAAAGAGAACTAGAGAGTAATTCAGAAAGTCTAGACCTGAAACATAAGGATTTCCATGAAGTCAGTCCAGGGACAGAGAAGCAGGCACAAGAAGCAGAACTTCCTTTGTTCTCTAAGTAGCACAGGCAAGAGAAAAGGTAATTGAGGGTTAGATGAAGCACATAGGACCTAGGTACCCTGGGGAAAAGTCCCCACATTCCAAGAAGAACTTGTAAAATAGAGGCTATGTGCCAGGAGGGGTTCTATAGAACCATGAGGCAAACAGCTCTGTGTTATTGGTTCAGTTTTGGAAGGTATAGCCCTAAAACAGACAGTTGAATGAGAGATTGGCATAGAAATTGCTATTTTAAAAAGTGCAGGGATGTTTGTTACTTCTTCCTGGATTTGTGGCTAAAGGCTCATACCCCTGGGGATTTCACATTGTACTCCCATTGACCCTGACAGCATCCTGTGACTAACAAAGTCAGTTCTCAGAATCTACATGCCTGTGCTGAGGTTCTGTGGCCAGTAGGCAGATGTGTAGAATCTGCAACCTAGTTGGACTTCAGGCCCACACATTCCCTCCATCACAGCGGCTTGCTCCTATTTTCTGCCAAAATAAATGATTAACAAAACATTTATTGGTAATCTCCATGGAATCAAAGATATGTTCAAGGGAAGAGAATTAAAAAAAAAAAAAAAAAAAAAAAAAAAAAAAAAGCTTACTAGGTTTCTAACTTCCCTCCTTCAGGAAACAGCTGCTTCTCTCAAGCCTCTGCTCCTTCACACTAGAAGAGGAAGAAGACTGTGTCTCTTTAACAGTCTGCTCATTGCCTCTGCTCATTTCAACTCATATGCATTTGCATGTGAAAATTACCTTCCTCAGCTCCCAAATTGATGTTTGCATGTGCAAGGAGAGAGGCCCCTTTCTTTGAAGCTCGAGAAGACATTGCTATAAAAAATAATTATCATTTCTATTCTGATGTTCACCCCGTGGCCTCTCGTACCTCACACATCAGAGTGTGCCGACAAGAAACCACACACCCCAGCAAGCATTTGTTTTATTTTAAGTATGGGCTCTCTGAAAGAAGCAGGTATTGCTTACCTCTGATTTCATCCGATGAAACCTATACTGTGCAACTTAATTTCTCATGTTTTCTTGTTTTGTGTCACTTTCTGATATCAGCTGTAATTTGATTTCATAGTTTACAGAACCATTTTGCAGGCACTGGGATTCTTCCATTTCTCTTTAGATAGAGATAAGAATATAGGTACCAGGTACAGGGATAACTTGGCTAAAGTTAGTAACACAGTGGTCTACTGACTTGCACAGGTGTGGAAGGCTACTTCCTTCTAGTGTCCAGAACATTGATTCAGAAGAAGCCTCTCTGGACCTTGCAGAGGTCTCACTCACTACCTCTCTGCCAGAAGGACCCCAAATGCTATGCCTGGCTCAATAGCATCCTGAACTTTATTTTCCTGCGTGGGGTTCAGTCAGCTTCTGGTAGCTTTCTTTCAATACGCACTCTCACAACCTGGTTCTCTTGTCCTGTACATAGCTGTGGGTCTCATCCAGATAAACAAAAGGTAGGGCTCATCCTGTCCATGGTGATGATAATGTGAATATAAATCAATCAGGTTTAGAGTTCTCATTCTGGAGTTCACAAAAATGGGTTTCAACATCATTGGCACATATTTTAATTTAATTTTAAGAATAAGCATGATGGATAGATATGACCATTTCCATTTAAAATATGGGAAATTGAGGCTCAAAGGGTTTTTTCTCAATTCACAACCAGTCAGGTTCAAACACCCAGTCTTGAAAAATCTCCCCTTGCGATGATGTGATGAGAGTAAGAAAGGTCTGGTCATGCTTTCAGTCCTCACCCCACACCCTCCCAGTGCCCCCGAATTGCTTGAGACTCAGTGTTTCCCTAATCTATGAATCACCGTTTACTCAAATAAACTCTTCAAAATTGTAATGTGCCTCAGTTTATCTTTTAAAAGCCATCAAGAGGAATTTGCTTCCACAGACCTTCAACAGCAGTGATTAGGCAATTGTCAGATCCAATTCAGAACCACACAGCATGCTGGCCCAAGGGCATTAAGACAGTAATTAGAGAATTGAGTCCCACTGTCTGGGTTACTAGAATCAAGTCTAGAGGTGTATCTGCTAATCACCAAATACCAAGATCTTACACCAAGCCCCCTAGAGACCCCTGAATGGTCACTGACACAGGTATATATGTTATACACTTGTCAGACCCCCAAATTGACATGGTGATGCAATATGTTAAGTGGGGTGTTTCAAAGAAGGACAATGTGTGTCTGTAAGTTAGTTTGGGAAAGTCTATTTCTAGTAAACCTGTTGAGGACCTGCACAGTAAGGTGTTTATAGATGGCCGTACATAAAAATATGCAGAGAGGGGAGTTAAAATATCTCATCAAGATGAATTTTTGCTTGCATTTTGTTCAGTTTATGGTAAGTTTTGTTTTATAGACAAGGACCACTAAAGTTGATTTTAATCTCTCAAAATAATCTGTAGGTACAACATGCAGCAGCAACCATCTCATAAACTGCAGAGGATGTGCAAGATGATAGCTGTAATACAACCATTTGCCGCATAAGAGGAAATAAAGTGAAATGGGTGATTGGAGCAGATATAGCATAGAGTAAGTGCCAAGCATTACTTACACTCTTCAAATGATTGAAATTACATGCATCTCCTCATGTCTAGGGGCACAATAACCTATGAAAGCAAAGTCGCTGAATGTGAAGTGCGGGGAGCAGGCAGCTCACAGAAGAGGCACTGGAATTCATTACATCCTACATTTCAAAGATGCAAACACACTTCACCAAGGATGGCTGTACATTAGCTCAGTACACCCACAAGTGGAAGTCCCTTGGAACCTCTCAGGGAGGATATGGCACACTTGCAACCCAGCCATTAGAATGAGAGACTGGTTCAGATCTCTGGTCTGGGCAGCAGAGTCTGCAGCTCCCAGGGTGGTTCTCACAGCTAATACTGGAGTCGTCAGTGGAAGTGTCCTTGGGTCATTAGAATTCTTTGCTCTGCAGTCCAAGACTGTGGATCACTGAGTTACATAAATGAGGTGTCTCCTCAGAAGATGCACCATCTGCCTTAGTGAGAATATGTGGATTCCTCGATGCATTCTCAGACAGAATTCACAGCCTTGTCTGAAACTGCCTGGGAGCACTGCCTTTACCCATTCACTGCAAAGGGCAGCACCACTAAGCTCTGGTCATGGAAGGCTCTGTAGAGAAATGAATATTTTCATCAACCGTCTTACAAGGGGACTCTCTAAATTCCCAGAGGTCCTGAAGAGCAGACCAGAGGGTCACAGGGGATACTGTGACTCACAGACAATGTTATATAATTGGAAGATTTTCTCTGTCCCATAACGCTAAGCTTTAAGCATGTTCCCAAATCCTCAACCCTTGTAAGCTTTTCTTGGAACCCAGAACCATGAAATGGCCCAGGCTTCCTGAACAGAGACTAATAGAGCACACCAAAAACAATGGCATTCTTCTCAAACAAATCTACAAAGAAAATCTGTAATAAATTATTGGATCTGCTGGGAAAGTATGTCCAAGTCAAGGAAAACATTCACCAGGCTCTTCAGAACTATTGAATACTCAAGCGCTCTCAAACCAAGTACCAATCTCCAGAGGTGCTCTACTTCCAAAAGTTTCTGTGATTCAGTTCAAGATCAACCCCCACTGGAGATTCACAGTGCACACGGGCACTGTAAAGGCTCTGAGAAGTCACTAAGTAAATCCACTCTCACAAAATTGTTTTGACTTCGGTTTCCCTCACCTATTTTGTGAAGGATGGTGAGATCATTTATTGAGAGAATAGGGTATGTTTTTGTGTTTATGTAAGAGTAAAATAAAAGAAAGTTGTTCACACCCACTCCCATCCTAGGTCTTTATTTTGCAGACTTGAGACTTCCCCTGTGTCTAAGGTCAAGTTCAATCTTTTTAACTTAAAATTTTAATTGGTTCAAGATGTAAAATGGTGTCTTAGGCCTTGAAGGGGAGAGGACTGAAGATCAGGCCCTGGGGAAAAGAGATTCCAGACAGGAAGTGGACTACGCTTGGGAGTTTCTGTCCTGAGAAGGGGCAGACCCTCAGTGAGGAGATCATGATCATATAGGATTGAGCCCTGTGCTCCTGAAGCTTCAGACAAAAATTATATGGGCAAGTCTGACAGGAAACCAGAAACTACCCCTTGCCACCACCATAGGCACCCTGCTGGCTTGGAAACTGAGCCTGTCAGTGAGATTTAGGGGGATTTAGGCCACAGGCAGGCCTCCCCAAGTGTTCTGGTATGTGTGAGTTCCTTGCAACCTTCCTAAAGTGAGTGGTTAGAAGAAAAATGCCCCTTACATAATTGTGTTGAATTTCTTCCCTTTCACATGCATGGGTGTTCAGAGTCAGATTTAATTTGACTTGGGGACACAGAGTACTAAGATTTTTTGTGTGCTTGAATTGCAGTGATTGCAAATGCAAACTCCACACTAGGAATAACACCTACACATACTCTGTGGACCTCATTTACTGCATATTACTTATTTTAAAATACTTAGAAAGGTAGACTTTGTCCTCTCTACAGATTCTACTTCCTTTCCTTCCCATATAAATTAATTGACAAAAGGTGTCACTCTTATAACCACATGTATTTGAAACCAAGTAGAGCCAAACATCCGCAGCCTATCAAACAGCTGGATGAAAAGTAAAAACTTCGTTTGGCTCCCTTCATTTCACATCTCAAGAAACCTAGATATTTGGTCATAAACACAGAAAACCACATTTTATCTCATTAATTTTTTCACTGTTTTGACCTAAAGTAAAAAAATTTAAATCTATTTACCCCAGTTTTATACAGTATATTATCAAATAAATTGAGTCTTATAAAGTAATCTTGGGACTGTGTAATAACCTAGGAAAATGTTTATGATATATCAATAAGTAAAGTGCAAGTCACCAAACAGAATGTTTCACATCCACATTCAAGTCTGCCCTTGCAGGAGTTGAGCTCTATGAAGTCACCACACACAATAAATTATTGACTATTAACCACCACTTCAAGAAAGAGAAAGTGTAGTTCCTGTGAGCCTTTGGTCAAAACATTTTTGTCTGCTGATCAATGGATAACTTTGTTTTATGCATATTTCTGTTTAAAGACACCCTATTTAATATATACTGTTGATTCATTAACATTGAATTCATAACCAACAGCACTAACTGAGGCTGAAAGGAAGCTTATCTCAGATACCTATTTTCTCATCAAAGTAAGTCTTCTTACTTAGGAACTCTGGATAGCACTTCAGTCCTATACTGGAGAGCCATGGTAAACAGTGAGATCACCAACAAAAAAAAAAAAAAAAAGAAAGAAAAATGTGGCACTAAATAGATCATGAAAAGTGTGTGCCATGGTGCACATCTGCAATCCCAGTGACTCGGGAGGGAGGCCGAGGCAAAGGTTCACAAGTTTGAGTCCACCCTCAGCAACTCAGAAAACCCTGTCTCAAAATTTAAAAAAATGGAAAGGGCTAGGGGTATAGGTCAGTGGTAGAGCACCCCTGGGTTCAATCTCCAGAACTGGCAGGGACAGGGGGAAGGGAGTCACTTGTTTACAGGACACAGAACTACTGAAATATTTTTGCTACTCTACACATCTGCCAATGGCCACTAAATGCCATTAATGTAGATTTGGGGGTTACAAATTTTGGCAAACAGGTGAATTCACAGATCCAGAACTCACATATAATGAGAATCGACAATATTGTTTTTATAATCATGAAAATATTATTGAACTTAAAAATCTTATTAAGCCCACATAGGATAAGAGTAACATTACAGTATATTGAACCTGCACTGAGTACTTGGTGTATTCTAGGCAACATAATCAAAATGTCTCTCCCCCTGCAAGGCATAGTTGCTTCACTTTGCTGATTGTAGATAATGAGCACAATTAGATTTCCCTCTTGATCCTACTCCTCCCTAGAGACCCTGTAGACATCACAAGGTAAAATGTTTTCCTGTCTCCTTTTACCAAAAATTTCTGAATATGAGGACTCCCTTCATTTTCCCAATGTGAAAATTTTAAGATGACATTCTTAACAATGCAAATAAACTTGAAATATTTTATATTACATACTCAAACAATTTAGTTGTGCACAGATAACACACATTTACATATCACAGATAGGATCTGCGGGGGGATGCTGGGAATTTAACCCAGGATCTCATGCATGCTAAGTATGTATTCTACCACTAAGCTACACCTCATCCTCAAGACTATTTTTGAAAAAATTGCTTTTTTTGCTCCAAATATTTCATAACAGAATTTTATTCATCTTGTTCACATGCTTCAACATCCATTTCTCCAGCAACCCTAGAATCTGAGTTTTAGCATCACATGATGCTTCCCAGAGATGTCAACTTCCTAAGATCTTTAAGATATAAACTTATAAACCTGTAAATTATATCATCACACAAATTTTTATTCCAAGCAGCAAGTATTCATTGGCACATATGGATGGTGCTTTCTTCCAGTTCTTCTGTAATGATCTGACGAAATATTTCTTCTTTTTTGTATTTTAACAAAAAACACCTGAACTTTATTTACAAATTGCTTCATTGGAAAAGGAATTAGTATTTGAGAGATGTTTTCACTGATGGAGAAATAAATCTAACAAAACTAGTATGTGAAAACATAATGATTTACAAAGCTGAAATACTGTAGATTCAATTCTTATACACCCTAAACGAGGTTCATATTAAATGAATCTAAAATATTAACCATCCATCAGAGTGTTAAATTGGAACCAATTGCTCAAGTGCTCATGGAACTTTATATTCTTTAAATGTATTCTCAAAAGCGTGAATTGATTTTTTTTTTAATAATGTCAATTCATCCCTGTTGGTACCATAGTTTCCAGAAAGTCAAAATCATCTTGTGAAGTATTCAGCCCCCAACCACATTCTGCTGAGGGTTCCAAGATACACGTAGGGAGTGAAAATAAGTGTTTGTCCCAGGAGAAACTGATAGTCCTTGATCCCTTG
Source organism: Sciurus carolinensis (assembly GCF_902686445.1). Lineage (NCBI taxonomy): Eukaryota > Metazoa > Chordata > Mammalia > Rodentia > Sciuridae > Sciurus > Sciurus carolinensis. The sequence goes on from NC_062214.1 coordinate 65,847,107, forward strand.
AAATCACCTGCTAGTTGGAAAGGTAACACTGGCAAACCAGACATGAGCAATACTGCAGAGTCACTAGCCACCACCAGTAGGGTAAATATTGACATCTCACTTACAGAAAGGAGAGATTCAATGAACAATGGCTTAGTTCAGAAGAATCAACCAAGGCACTTAGATGCCTCTAATGAGCAAGAAGGTAAATGCAGTATTTCTTAAGTGAAGGAAGAGTCTGCAGAGTAACACTAAGTCCAGGACTCAACCTGAAAGCCCGATTCCCACATGGTCTTCTGATAATATGGGGAAGGAGGTGAAACAGTGAAGTTATTGTAGACCCATTTTATAAAGTGATTTTGGAGAATTTTGTTTGTTTGTTTGTTATTTGCCTTTGTGGCCTCCAAAAACAAGGAGATTTAGTGTTTTGTATAAAGATGCTTCAGAATGCTTCTCACAGATGATCTGTCCTCAGGCTCAGCATTGTTCTTAGTTCTGCCAACCATGGGCTAACTCTTGGTTATTGGTAGCTGCTTTATTTCAATAATCCTGTAAACTAAAGAATTCACATGTTTTGTATTGAAAGCATGTTTCAGGGTGGCCATTTCATGGACAGAGTATCACAAAGGTCAAACATCAGACTAGTAATTGTGGGGTCTGTTTAAGAACAAGTCAGGGCTCAAGTAATAGGGGTGCCAATGAGGGCCCTCACCATGTCACAGTGGTTCTCTAACATTCGGCAATTGCTAGGTCCCCCACTTGGATGATGTTTGTGCTTGCCAAAAGGACATTTTGAGCTTTCTTTTTTTTTTTTTTTTTCTGTTTTCTTTATTTATTGGTTCTTTTTAGTTGTGCATGACAGTAGAATCCATTTTATATAATTATATAAGCATAGAATTTATCAGTTTCCAGTACATTTTCTTCCCCTACCCTCTCCCCATCTCCTGCTTTATTGATCTTTCTATTGATCTTTCTGCCACTTGACCATAGTTATTTTTTAATTAATTTCTTGTGGATATACACAATGGTGAGATTCACTGTGGTATATTCTTATATGTACATAGGAAAGTTATGTCAGATTCATTCCACTGTCTTTCCTTTTCTCATCCTCCTCTCTTCCCTCCATTCCCCTTTGTATAATCCACTAAACTTCTTTTCTTTTTTTAAATCTTCCCCTATCGTGAGTTAGCTTTCACATATGAGATAAAACATTCAACCTTTTTGGGGGGGGGGATTGGCTTATTTCACTTAGCATAATAATCTCCAGATTCATCAATTTATTGGCAAATGTCATAAACTCATTCTTCTTTATGGATGAATAAAGTCCACTGCATATACATACCACATTTTCTTTAGCCAATCATCTGTTGAAGGGTGCCTAGGTTGGCTCTATAGCTGAGATTTTGTGAATTGAGCTGCTAAAAACATTGATGTAACTGCATCACTGCAGGATGCTGATTTTAAATCTTTTGGGTATATACCAAGGAGTGGAATAACTGGGTCAAATGGTGGTTCCATTCCTAGTTTTTGAGGAATCTCCATACTGCTTTCCAGAGTGGTTGTACCAATTTGCAGTCCCACCAGCAATTGTGTAAGTGTACCCATTTCCTCACATCCTCACCAACATTTACTATTACTTGTATTCTTGATAATTGTTACTCTGAGTGGAGTGAAATGAAATCTCAGTGGAGTTTTAATTTGCATTTCTCCAATTGCTAGAGAGTTTTCAGATCTCGATGAAGGATGTCTCTCATATAAATCCTTCAAAGCTATGGCAATCTGTACAAACCATCCTACCACTTGACTCTCAGGTGGAAGCTGCCCTTCCTACTCCTTGCACTTGGAATATAGATCACCACCTTCACAGAAGCCCATGACAATGTATAGCAGACCATCTCCTCCCTCCCAAGACTCTTTGTAGGTGGCAATGTTGAGGTGCTTCAGATGAGACAAGAGCTGGCTTCCAGTTCAGCAGCTCACTGCTCTTGGCCGGAAGTGTTTCTGAGATTCAGTTTTTGGATGAACTGCCTGCAGTCCCTTCATGAGCATCACCTCCTAATAGCTGCCCCTGCTCACAACCTATAGAATTTGAAGATAGGGTAATTCCCCTCTTTGAGTAAGAACAGGAAATTTTTCTTACTTTGGGGCACATTTTGTAATATGACACCCAAAAAACTGTGGCAAAGTCACTAACTATATGGGTCATGGTCCCTTTCTAGAAAATCTAACTTCCTATTTTCCAAAGTTTGATGAACCACTCTTCACCTATATTTGGTGGTGAGAAAAAGCTGGCAAGCAGTTATTGAGCAGGACTCTGGGGCTCTTTTTGCCATGTGTCAGGGACATGGAGCCTGCCTCCTCAGCTAGCAAGGCACATGCTGTAGCAAGTGATGCTGACCCTACTCTATGCAGTTTGAAGCTACCTCCAGAGTCTGAGGCCCATTTAGAATCAAATCTGGTACACACAGAGGAGGCACATTATCTGGGTAATGAGAGTTGATGAAAAACAACTTGCAACTAGCTCTAAGGAAATCAGGCTGATTTTCTATAAACTACCTTGGAGAAAACAGGTCTTTAAAAGGATACACACTTTGAAGTTCTCTCTCTTGCTCCATTCCCTGAAAGATGTACACCTTGCCACTCTGCCTGATAGAATCCTCCCAATGCCGGAGTCCATTCTGCTCCCAATATGAAGCTTGTTTGGGCCCTGCTGGTCCTCTCCCTGTACCCTTTCCACCCCGAGGCCCATCTTTCTTGGGGAGCCTGCCTTTGACTCTGGTCACCCCTCTAGTTACTCCTTAAAGGCAGGCCTTCCTTGTGCTCTCTACAGTGATTTAGTACCTGTTGCTGCGTTGGAACCAAGCCAGGAGTTCTCCAGTGTTCTCAGTTACAACACTCTGGACGAGGTTCCCAGGCACCAGCACTCCACATGTGTAGCTGCAAGGGCAGAGGACAAGCAAGAGGCATTCTGTTCCCAGCACCTGTTCTGCCATTCGTGGAAGCATGGCCCTCACAGTAAAACATCTCATACATGATGCTTAACCAAACTTTCGGTCAGCAAATCATTTACACTTACAGTGAGTTTCTCCTCCTGCCTGGTGATAGTGCAGACATGTGACACTTGCTCAATAGCTAGAGACACACTGGCGTGCAAGGACACTCTACTTATCTTTAGTGATCTTTTTTGATCACTTTACTTTGTCACTTTCACACACTTTTTAGTCAGGATCAGCTCAATTAACAAATGAAAACAAGGAAATATAACTATCCATGAAATCACAAAAAAAAGGTATGAATACATTTTTTCAATTCATGACACAAAGTGCTAATTTTTTTATCTACATAGAACTCTAAATCAATAAGGAAAAATGTAAAACCTCAGTCTAAAAACAAATAAAGGATATCAATCAATATCTTACAAACAAGAACAACAATGGATATCATAGGTAACTGATTGATTTAAAAAAGCATAACTTAAGACTATAGTGCATTTCACTGTAAGATTGACAAAAACATTTTTTAAATTTAAACAGGTTGGAAGGTATGTGGAGAAACAGGCATTCTCTTGTGTTACTGTGAAAGTTTATATTGGTCCGACACCTATGAAAGAAATTAGGCAATAACTTCCAAAATTAAATGTTTATTCTCTATAATTCAGTAAATTCAATGGTAGCTATTACTATGCAAACATTTTTCTCATTGTATTGTTTGAGATAGGAAAAGATTAGAAATGAATAGGAGGCAAAAATACATAAATAATGCAAACACATGCAGTGGAATACTATCTAGCTGCTCTGATTTGGATATGAGGTGTCCTCCAAAAGCTCACACATGAGACAATGCAAGAAGGTTCAGAGAAGAAATGATTAGGTTGAGAGAGTCTTCACCTAATCAGTGAATTGAACCCTGATGGGATTAACTGTGTGTTAATTGGAGGCAGGTGGGTGTGGCTAGAGAAAGTGGTTAACTGGGGGTGTGGCTATGGAGTATATGTTTTGCATCTGGAGAGGGAAGTCTCTCTGCTTCCTGATCACCATGTTGTAAGCTGCTTCCCTTTGCCGCACTCTCCTGCCATGATGTTCTGCCTCACCTTGAGCCCCAAGGAATGCAGTGGACCTTCTATGGACTAAGACCTCTGAAACCATGAGCCCTTAAATAAACTTTCCTCCTTTATAGTTGTTCTCATTGGATCCTTCAGTTACAGCAGCAAAAAGCTGATTAAGACACTAGCATTTAAAAAGAATTACTGTATACATCTGTATACAATGATGTGGCAAGCATATTACAAAGAACTAAGTAAAGAGAGCAAGACAAATAAGTGTGCATAATTTACTATCATGTATCGAGGCAACATTTTTTATAATAGTATAAAGTATTTCTAGAGAATATTCTTTTCTCTTCCCTCCCTCCAAAAAAACGTACTAATAGTGATTGCTTTGGGAAGAGGAATTTGAATGCTAATACTCATGGGAAGGGATCTTACTATTGACTCCATTTTTCTTAAATTTTTCAAGCTATGATCATTTATTAACAGTTGTAGGAAAAGAAATTAAATTAATCTTTAAATATATTCAAAAAGCACAGACTGGGAGGAAAATATTTGCAAAGTACAAATATGATAAAGTACTCAGGTCCAAAAATACATAAAGACCTCTCAAAACTCAGCAATAGGAAAACAAAACAAGACGTATTTTTACATAGCTAAATATTTATTACATGAACAGATCCTCCAAGAAGAAAATAGTTTTGGCAAATAAGCATAAAAAATATGTTCAAAATTATTAGAAAATGCTAATTAAAACCATGATGAGCTTCCACTACACATTTATTAAAACAGCTACATTTTTGAAACAACAGCGCTTGAGCTGGCAAGTATGTGGAGCAATGGGAACTCCCCTAGAAAGCACTGAGTTCTGCTGAGGATGCAGTCATTTCTCTAGAAAACTGTCTGGTGGTTTCTTGTAAAAACACAACTCCATGTACTTTATGACCTTGCAATCCCACTCCTGGGTACTTATTCCAGAGAAATGAGAACATACAACCACACAAAGGCCTGTATGCTACACACAGAAGTTGGATTCATAATTATTAAAAATTAGAAACAACTCCAATGTCCTTCAGCTGGTGAATATATCAACAAACTTCAGTATATCCTAACCATAAAATGCTGCTCAAATAATAATATAATATTGAAATGACAGGGAAGAACCTTAAAAGCATTAAGCTAAGTGAATGCAACCGGTTAGAAAAGTTACTGCGTGATGCCATTTGTACAGTCTGCATTGCTTAATGACAGGGGTAAGGACTGAACTTGTTACTGTGCATACAACATAGAGTGTACTTGCACAAACAAGATGGCTACCATGTCACTAGAGAGTATACGATGATGGGACTGCTGTGGTACACATGGTCCCTCTTTGATCAAAACATGGCTATGTGGTACATGACTGTACAGCCTTCCAGAAAAGGCAAAACTTAGAGGGACATAAAGTAAAACAGTGATTACCAGAGACTGAGGCAGAAAGAAGGGAACTGACTGCAAAGGGACAAGAGGGGACTTTTTAGTGTGAGATGATAGTTGTCACACAACCATGCATGTGTGTAAAATGCACAAAATCAAACACTAAAAAGGAGTAAATTTTACCATATTTAATTAGCCCTCACAAACTGATGTCTCAGGTTTATTGTGGGCAGCACAGCTGGTTACCTAAACTCTGTTTTCTGAGAATAAGAGAAAGGATTATGAAAAACTCAGATTAACTTTGCTATTTATTCCTGGGAAGATGCCTGGGCATCTCCTTACCAAGAGTCTAAAGTCTCAAATTTAGAACAGAGCCATACTTCACTATGTTGCCTATGGGGGAAAGCATTTAGTATCATTTTCTACCCAGAGTGATGATACTATCTATTCCCACTGGGCAGAGAGATTTCAGGTATGAACATGATCATAATTAGAAGCTCCTCTTCCAAACTGGTTATGAAGGCCATTTTACCAAGCTCAGAAGGAGATGAGAGAATATGATTCAAGTCAGTCACTTGGAAAAACAGCAATGGTGTAGATCTAGAACTGAAAAAGGATGTGAGGAGATTCGATACCTTTGTTCATTGCATTGGCAATTATGCTTTCAATGGCATTTGTATTTTGATTTTCCAGTTTATTCATAATGTGTTATGAAAACAATCCATATGAAGGATGTCCATTTAAAAAATAGAAACTTGAAAACATACTCAAATCTATTCAGACACCCTGCTAAGTTACTTTTTCTTTAATAGCACTGAGTTACTGGCACCTCTTAGCTGTTGGCTTCATTAATCTGTCAGCTGAAATAACATGCTTCTGGATTTTTTCTGTCTTGACGCATTGAGGTTAGGAAAAAAATAGGCAGGTTATGCATACTATTTTCTAAATTAACTCAAGCTCAGTCTACAAGGTTCAGGCCATGTGCAAAGTAACTGAGGAGGTAGCAAGCGTAAGTACAAGGTCTGCTTGATTAGGGGCCATTGTCATGAGAAGCCAGGTGTTACCCCTTATGATGTAAAGGACGAAACAATTTAATCTTTTAAGACAAAGTAAATGAATCCATTCTACCCGGAAAAAGATAAATTAGAACAAAGTACAAAAGTAATCCCTTTGATAAGCATATTTTATTTGCCCCATGACTGTGAAATCAGAGAGCCAATTTAACACTGATTATTAACAACTTAATGTTAAGAATTGTAAAAATAAAAATAGAAGTCGGCAGTGAAAATCACAATGTCATGGCTATTTCAGAAATGCTTCATCTGAACACAGCAGTCTTAGAGAGACAGCAAAGGCAGGAACTGTGCCTGCCAGAGTAGGAAAAGCTTTATTCCCTCTTACACCTCCACAAACAGAACTCAGCCTCCTCAATGATCCAGGTAATTGGAGCATCCTTCCTTTACTCCACTTTTAATTTTTTTAAAGGCAAATTTCAACTAACCAAGCTATTCTTCACCTGTGGGACAGGTGAGCCTAGAGGACTTACTTCCCAAAAGGCATTGAAATGACAGAAAAGAGATTTTTAAGGGAAAAAACTGACAACGACAAAGAATGGGAGAAAAAGAGTAATACCATTATAAAATCTGGAAGGTGGATGGTAAGAGAATCTTGACCCAGCAGAGCCCTGGGACCTTGGACAGAAGTTCAGGCACCCAGTTTGGTGGGGGTACCAAAGTACAGCAGTTGTAATCTCTGACATTCCCTGAGGCCTAAGGGCCTAAACACACCTGGCGTAGGGTGGGTAAGAGAGCCTGCAAACAGGTGTGTGTTTGAGCCTTAAATGGAGAGGTTGTGGACCTCAGTATACCACCCAACCCTACCCAAAGACTGATGATCTCCCCTTCCTATAGGACCTGAGAGATCATTCTGGAAAAACTGAAACAAAGAAACCCAGTGACTCCAGCAGTGGAAGGCAAAGGGCTGGAACTAGGAATCAGGGAATGGTGGCAAGACTCCATTCCTGTCCCTCTAAGTTGCTGTCCCTCACTTCTACACCATCACACATGTGCAGTCAGTCAGGCAAGAGAAAAGACTGACAGATGGAATTCTCTCCTCCAGAAAGCTTTTTTGCAGTATTTGACTTTTATTCTGTTTTGGTGAATGTTTATGAAAACTGTTGTTATGTATCAGACAAAATGTGTGTCGGGGTTATGGAGTATAATCATAAAATGAGGACCCCTGATTCCACCACCCAACCTTGGAAAAAGTTCATGACCAATGTGGGTGGAACTCCCCATAGGGCCCTGATGGCCTTCTGCCTCTGCTGCTCCAGAGGGAACAGTGTTTGTGCTGCTTCTTCTCGTTTTTCTTAAAAAATAATTTTACAAGATAGGGTACATATTTCTGAACAGTTTCCTTTTTAGCTTGATAAGGTGGCCTCAGACTACTGAAGTTCTGAGACTCATTTTGTCCATCACATTGGTGGGAATCTTGGGTCATTAACTTCCAAGTACAATCTTGGATCATTGAAATTTTATTTTACTCACTTTGCTGTGAATGGACATTTAAGATATGCTTGCTTTGACTTCCATGAAGACTGCTGAAACCATTTTCTTATCTGTGCCTTTTTAGCCCCATGGGCAGGAGTCTTTTCTAGGGTACATAGAGAAACAATGGGTGAAAGTATTTACTCAAGTTCAAGTCTATATAAGAATGTTTTTCAAAGTGCTTGTATCAACTTACACTCATGCCAACAGTGTTTGTGTTCCTGGTTGTTCTTTGAAATTTTGAATATTGACTATATCAAATTCCTCAAGTTTTATAAATCAATGAGTATTTGACAGTGTTCTTAATTTTTATTTTCTTGACTATCCATAAGGTTAAGCTGTCCTCACAGTTTTACATTGTTGGTGGACTGTAAATTAGTACAACCACTATGGAAACTAGTATGGAGGTTCCTCAAAAGACTCGGCATGGAACCACCACATGACCCAGCTATACCACTCCTCAGTATTTATCCTGAAGAATTAAAGTCATCTTACTATAATTATACATGCATGGCTATGTTTATAGCAGCATAATTCACAAACAATGGAACCAGCGTAGGTGTCTATCAGTTGATGAATGGATAAAGAAAATGTAGTATATATACACAGTGGGATTTCATTCAAGCCCTAAATAAAAATGAAATTATGTTGTTTGCAGGAAAAATGGATAAAACTAGAAACCATCATGTAAGTGAATTAAGTCTAAATCAGAAGGTCAAGTGTTGTATGTTTTCTCTCATATGCAGAATCCAGAGACAAAAAAGGAAAATAAAGGTGGGGGTGGATCTCATAAAAATCAAAGGGAGATCAGTAAAGGAAAGGGACCAGGGGGTAACAGGTGAAGTGCAGTGTGGAGAGCTAAGCAGCAATATTGATCAAATTATACTGCTACACTGTGTGCCTGTATGGATGGGTAATGACAAACCCCATCATTATGTACAACCATAATGCACAATAAAAAATGTAGAACAAAATTAAAATTTAAAAAATCATACATACATCTCATAATAATTTTAATGTATAACAAAATTAATTTATATATTCCATGTTCAATTTCTATCATTTGAAAGAAAAGGTTAATCTATCCTCAAAGATTTATTGACTATTCATGTGTCTACCTATGTGGAATGCCTATGTGTATCTTTTGTTCATTTTTTCTATTGGGTTGATTGTTTTTATGGATTTATAATAGTTCTGTATATACAATGGATACTAATCTTTTTTCAGGAGTACATGTTATGATGACATCTATGAGTTTTAAATGTGTCTTTCCTTCCTTTTATATAATGTCTTCTAGAGAATTCCTAAATAACTGAAAAACTAATCCAGTTTCAAGGAGAGGAAGTCTGGATACCATAAGATGTCATTCACTTTGTTTTACAGTCTGAACTGGTTTTTTGAGGTAAGTTTACTTTTAATTCACTTTCCTATTTGAGTCAATAATTATTTTGTACAAAATGAGCATGGAATGGAATAAGCAGCCTTTTTCACACCTGTTATAGTGGAACAAGCATGGGCTGTGGAATTACATGAGTACAGATTTGAGTTCTGATCCCGTGTTCAGCTCTGCACTTGAGTGAAATAAAAAAATTCCATTTTCTTGTTTCTATTGTACTTAACAATACCTAATTGTAGCTTTGATAGATATAATAATCACATGCATACAACAGACAGTAAATAATACAAGCTTCCTTTATTATTATTATTATTATCATTATAAGTTTCCTTTCTCCTTATCCTTGCTTTCCCTTTATGGCCTCCCCCAGAATCATAGGTAGTTCAAGAACTTCTTGAACCCAATGGCCCAGCTCCTGTTAGAAAAGAGAGGTTCCCATAGGCCCCATTCTGGGTTGGATACCCTGAAGGTCTCCTGGGACCATGGACTAGCTATCTGCAGGACCTGGGCACCTGACATTTCAGGTAGTATCAAAAGTCCCATGACATCCAAATCCACAGAAGACTTATATAATAATAATAATGATGATGATGATAATAATGGCATGAGCAAAAATAAATAAATAATAAGGCTATCTGTTAAAAACACTAGCAAAATCAAAGTAGTTTCTGGTTATAATTAGTTTTACCTTTATTACTGTCAGTTTTACATGCCAGTTGCTTTTCAGGGATTATCTCATGCAATCTTCATAGCCACTTTATGAGATCTTTCCAACTATTTTTTGCATTTGATAGCCCAAGAGGAGGGAGAGAAGCAAACAGTCTGCCTCCACCAAGTGTCTACTGCCCACTCTTGTTCCAATTGCTAGGACATTCCTGTATTTATGCCAGTATTATCTCTAGTAGCAGCCTTTTCTTACAACTTGTAGACAATCCTATCCATGGGACACTGCCAACTGGCCTCACCACACTTCTATCCTGATCAAGCCTCCATAGGGCCTCTGTTCCACACAGTCCTGTGGCAATGAAGGCAAGGCAATGAAGGTCCTATTCAGACCTGAGCCTTCCACTGTGGGTTGGACAAACTCCATGGCCTGGTCTTGAATCCCCCTACAGAACACCCAATAGGAATAGACCCTTTTCCCCTTTTCCTGTCCAGGATGTCTTATGGACCCACACACTAGCCCAGTCTTCCAGTACATATCCCTCATGATCCATCTACAACTGAGCTCAAGCAAATCAGACCCTTGCCATGTGCAAACACGGCCAACTGGGGGCCTCACTAGCACTGTCACTATAGGTCAGTTGAGGGGAGTGTATTCCATAGGTCAAAAAGAGCAATAATGACTAAACAAAGCAGGTGTGTATATAAAGGATTTGGCACAACATTTTACAATAAACCTTCAATGTATGGTAGGTATACACCATAAGTGTTTCTAGAAGTCTGTACTGTTGTCCTTCTGTGCATTAACTCACACTGACTTGTGATGAAATTTTAATTGCTGGCAGTCATGTGATGGCAGTGTGCTAGTTTACCTTGGCTGTTGGTCTCATCTCTGTCATTCACTGTCACTGTCATTCTCATTCCTGGCTTGTATATCTGTAAAATGAGTGATCAGTGATTACCAAGGACCCTTCATAATCAAATATATCTCTTTCTGTTAGCATTTCAATTATTCATCTAGTTCAATCAATTCACAAATATTGATTGAATGATATTCCAGGGCCTGGTAAAATTAGGAATGCTTTTTTTTTTCTGTGCTAGAGCATAATTTCAAAATTTTTCATATCATAAAAATTGGAAAACACTCAGCACTGAGAGACTAGCCTGAAGGTCACATCTCTTTATTCCCTCTGATGTGATGCCAAGAAATACCTGGCCCTTCTCTGAGCCCAGAGGCAAAGTTACCAAGAGGCTGATCAAACTTAAAGCTTCAGGGCCTCTCACTTGGACGAGTCTCTTCCCATTGTCTGGGTAGAAGTTCTTGCAGGGCAGGTACATGGTCGTGTGTATTTGTCAGATTTTCAAAAATAACGTTTTATTTTTTATTTATTTTTTTTTATTTTATTTTTTATTGTGAACAAATGGGATACATGTTCTTTCACTGTTTGTACATAGAGTAAAGGCATACCATTTGTGTAATCATACGTTTACATAGGGTGATGTTGGTTGATTCATTCTGTTATTTTTTTCCCCTTCCCCCCACCCCTCCCATCCCTCTTTTCCCTCTATACAGTCCTTCCTTCCCCCATTCTTGCCCCCCTCCCTAACCCTCACTCTAACCCTAAAACTAACCCCTCCCACACCCCATTATGTATCATCATCCACTTATCAGCGAGATCATTCTTCCTTTGGTTTTTTGAGATTGGCTTATCTCACTTAGCATGATATTCTCCAATTTCGTCCATTTGCTTGCAAATGCCATAATTTTATCATTCTTTATGGCTGAGTAATATTCCATTGTATATATATGCCACAGTTTCTTTATCCATTCATCAACTGAAGGGCATCTAGGTTGGTTCCACAATCTGGCTATGGTGAATTGAGCAGCAATGAACATTGATGTGGCTGTATCTCTGTAGTATGCTGATTTTAAGTCCTTTGGGTATAGGCCAAGGAGTGGGATAGCTGGGTCAAATGGTAGTTCCATTCCAAGTTTTTTAAGGAATCTCCATACTGCCTTCCAGAGTGGTTGCACTAATTTGCAACCCCACCAGCAATGTATGAGTGTACCTTTTTCCCCACATCCTCGCCAACACCTGTTGTTGCTTGTGTTCTTGATAATCGCCATTCTGATTGGGGTGAGATGGAATCTTAGGGTGGTTTTGATTTGCATTTCTTTTATTACTAGAGATGTTGAACATTTTTCCATATGTTTGTTGATTGTTTGTAGGTCTTCTTCTGTGAAGTGTCTGTTCATTTCCTTAGACCATTTGTCGATTGGATTATTTGTAGTCTTGGTGTTGAGTTTTTTGAGTTCTTTATAGATTCTGGAGATTAGTGCTCTATCTGAAGTATGATTGGCAAAGATTTTCTCCCACTCTGTAGGCTCTTTCTTCACATTGCTGATAGTTTCCTTTGCTGAGAGAAAGCTTTTTAGTTTGAATCTATCCCAGTTGTTGATTCTTACTTTTATTTCTTGTGCTATGGGAGTCCTGTTGAGAAAGTCTGGTCCTAAGCCGACATGTTGAAGATCTGGACCTACATTTTCTTCTATAAGATGCAGGGTCTCTGGTCTGATTCCGAGGTCCTTAATCCATTTTGAGTTTAGTTTTGTGCACGGTGAGAGATATGGGTTTATTTTCATTTTGTTGCATATGGATTTCCAATTTTCCCAGCACCATTTATTGAAGAGGCTATCTTTTCTCCATTGCATATTTTTGGCCCCTTTGTCTAGTATGAGGAAATTATATTTGTTTGGGTTTGTGTCCGTGTCTTCTATTCTGTACCATTGATCTACCTGTCTATTTTGGTACCAATACCATGCCGTTTTTGTTACTATTGCTTTGTAGTAAAGTTGAAGTTCAGGTATTGCAATACCCCCTGCTTCATTTTTCCTGCGAAGGATTGCTTTAGCAATTCTGGGTTTCTTATTCTTCCAGATGAATTTCATAATTGCTTGCTCTATTTCTGCAAGGTACATCATTGGGATTTTAATTGGAATTGCATTGAATCTGTATAGCACTTTTGGTAGTATGGCCATTTTGACAATATTAATTCTGCCTATCCAGGAACATGGGAGATCTTTCCATCTTCTAAGGTGTTCTTTAATTTCTTTCTTTAGTGTTCTGTAGTTCTCATTGTAGAGGTCTTTCACCTCTTTTGTGAGATTGATTCCCAAGTATTTTATTTTTTTTGAGGCTATTGTGAATGGAGTAGTTTTCCTAACTTCTCTTTCTGAAGATTCATCACTTATGTATAAAAATGCCTTAGATTTATGTGCATTGATCTTATATCCCGCTACTTTACTGAATTCACTTATGAGTTCTAAGAGTTTTCTGGTGGAATTTCCTGGTTCCTCTAAGTATATAATCATATCATCAGCAAATAGGGATAGTTTGAGTTCTTCTTTTCCAATTCGTATCCCTTTAATTTCTTTGGTCTGTCTAATTGCTCTGGCTAGAGTTTCAAGGACGATATTGAATAGGAGTGGTGAGAGAGGGCATCCCTGCCTTGTTCCAGATTTTAGGGGGAATGCTTTCAGTTTTTCACCATTAAGAATAATATTAGCCATGGGCTTAGCATAGATGGCCTTTACAATGTTAAGGAACGTTCCCACTATCCCTATTTTTTCTAGTGTTTTGAGCATGAAGGGGTGCTGTATTTTATCAAATGCTTTTTCTGCATCTATTGAAATAATCATGTGATTCTTGACTTTAAGTCTGTTGATATGGTGAATTACATTTATTGATTTCCTGATGTTGAACCAACCTTGCATCCCTGGGATGAAACCCACTTGATCATGATGCACTATCTTTTTAATACATTTTTGTATGCGATTTGCTAAAATTTTGTTGAGAATTTTTGCGTCGATGTTCATTAAGGAAATTGGTCTGAAATTTTCTTTCCTCGATGTGTCTCTGTCTGGTTTAGGTATCAGGGTGATATTGGCTTCGTAGAATGAGTTTGGGAGGGTTCCCTCCTCTTCTATTTCATGGAATACTTTGAAAAGTATTGGAATGAGCTCTTCTTTAAAGGTTTTGTAGAACTTGGCTGAGAAACCATCAGGTCCTGGACTTTTCTTTGTTGGTAGGCTTTTGATGACTTCTTCTATTTCATTACTTGAAATTGGTCTATTTAAATTGTGCATGTCCTCCTCGTTTAGTTTAGGCAATTCATAGGTCTCTAGAAACTTGTTGATATCTTCGAAATTTTCTATTTTGTTGGAATATAGATTTTCAAAATAGCTTCTAATTATGTTTGTATTTCAGTCGTGTCTGTTGTGATACTTCCTTGTTCATTCCGAATTTTGGTGATTTGGGTTTTCTCTCGTCTTCTCTTTGTTAGTGTGGCTAAAGGTTTATCAATTTTGTTTATTTTTTCGAAGAACCAACTATTTATTTTGTCAATTTTTTGTATTGTTTCTTTCGTTTCAATTTCGTTGATTTCAGCTCTGAGTTTAACTATTTCCTGTCTTCTACTACTTCTGGTGTTGGTCTGTTCTTCTTTTTCTAGGGCTTTGAGCTGTAGTGTTAGTTCATTTATTTTTTGAGTTTTACTTCTTTTATTAAATGCGCTCCATGAAATAAATCTTCCTCTAAGTACGGCTTTCATAGTGTCCCAGAGATTTTGATACGATGTTTCTTTGTTCTCGTTTACCTCTAAGAATTTTTTAATTTCCTTCCTAATATCTTCTGTTATCCATTCCTCATATAATAGCATATTGTTTAATCTCCAGGTGTTGGAGTAATTTCTGTTTTTTGCTCTTTCATTTATTTCTAGTTTCAATCCATTATGGTCTGATAAAATACAAGGAAGTGTCTCTATCTTCTTGTATTTGCTAACATTAGCTTTGTGGCATAATATATGGTCTATTTTAGAGAAGGATCCATGTGCTGCTGAGAAGAAAGTGTATTCACTCTTCGTTGGATGGTATATTCTATAAATGTCTGTTAAGTCTAAATTATTGATTGTGTTATTGAGATCTAAGGTTTCTTTATTCAATTTTTGTTTGGAAGATCTGTCCAGTGGAGAGAGAGGCGTGTTAAAATCACCTAGTATTATTGTATTGTGGTCTATTTGGTTTCTGAGATTGAGAAGGATTTGTTTGACATACATGGGTGAGCCACTGTTTGGGGCATAGATATTTATGATTGTTATGTCTTGCTGATTTATGGTTCCCTTAAGCATTATGAAATGTCCTTCTTTATCCCTTCTGATTAACTTTGGCTTGAAGTCCACTTTATCTGAAATGAGGATGGATACCCCAGCTTTTTTGCTGGGTCCATGTGCATGGTAAGTTTTTTCCCATCCTTTCCCCTTTAGTCTTTGGGTATCTCTTTCTAAGAGATGAGTCTCTTGCAGGCAACATATTGTTGGATCTTTCTTTTTTATCCAATCTGCCAGTCTATGTCTTTTGATTGATGAATTCAGGCCGTTAATATTCAGGGTAATTATTGAGATATGATTTGTATTCCCGGTCATTTGACTCATTTTATTCATTTATTTGCTTATTTTTGACACGACTTGGTTCCTCTTTATTTGAGAGTTCCTTTAGGATATCTCCTCCCTTTGCTGATTTGCTTCTTTGTTTTTCATTTCTTCTTCATGGAATATTTTGCTGAGAATGTTCTGTAATGCTGGCTTTCTTTTTGTATATTCTTTTAGCTTTTGTTTATCATGGAAGGATTTTATTTCGTTGTCAAATCTGAAGGTAAGTTTTGCTGGGTATAAGATTCTTGGTTGGCATCCATTTTCTTTTAGGGCTTGAAAATGTTATTCCAGGCCCTTCTAGCTTTTAGGGTCTGGATTGAAAAATCTGCTGATATCCGTATTGGCTTCCCCCTGAATGTAATTTGGTTCTTTTCTCTCACAGCCTTTAAGATTCTGTCTTTATTTTGTATGTTAGGTATTTTCATTATAATGTGCCTTGGTGTGGGTCTGTTGTAATTTTGTGTATTTGGAGTCCTGTAAGCCTCTTGAACTTGATTTTCCATTTCGTTCTTCAGATTTGGGAAATTTTCTGAAATTATCTCATTGAATAGGTTGTTCATTCCTTTGGTTTGTTTCTCTAAGCCTTCCTCAATCCCAATAATTCTCAAATTTGGCCTTTTCATGATATCCCATAGTTCTTGGAGATTCTGTTCATGATTTCTTACCATCTTCTCTGTTTGTTCGACTTTGTTTTCCAGGTTAAATATTTTGTCTTCAATATCTGAGGTTCTGTCTTCCAGGTGTTCTATCCTATTGGTTGTGCTTTCTATGGAGTTCTTAATTTGGTTTATTGTTTCCTTCATTTCAAGGATTTCTGTTTGGTTTTTTTTCAATATCTCTAACTCTTTATTGAAATGGTCTTTGCTTCCTGTATTTGCTCTTTTAACTGTCTATTGGTGCGTTCATTCAATGCCTGCATTTGCTCTTTCATTTCATCGTTTGCTTCCCTTATCATGTTGATTATGTACATTCTGAACTCCCTTTCTGACATTTCTTCTGCCATGCTGTCATTGGATTTTATTGATATAACATCCAGATTTGTTTGAGGCATTTTCTTCCCTTGTTTTCTCATATTGTTCAGGTATCAGTGGACTGCAGAGATGTTGCAGATTTCCTCTATTGACTTATAATGTCCCTGAAGATTGCTAGTGTATCCCCTCTTATCCTTCAGTAGCCTGAAGTCTTAGAGGAAGTTGATACTTCGGTGTTCCCCTAGGTAGCTGCCTCTCTAGGGGTGGTGGTCTTCAGGTGGGGTATATTCCCTGCTAGAGGGCAGAGGTGCCTCTACTTGTTGACCAATGGTCATCCAAAGGGGAGCTAGACTGCGGGCTAAGGCAATGCCTGTTTGGGCCTGTGTCTCTGGTTTTACTGTCTTTGTGGGAAAACCTCACTCGGCGGGGAAGACCCACCCGGTGGGGAGGTCTCACTAGTCCGTTCCCCTCCTAGAGGTTCTCCTCAGTCCACAACTACTGCCTGTGCAGGGCAGCCTTCCCAAGCAGCGTTTCCAGGGGCCTGGACCTACCTCCTGGGCTTGGGAGCCCTGCCCTTCGCAGACGAGTCTCCTTAGGTGGCCCCTCCTCAGAGAAGCTGCCCACAGTCCTGGAACCTTCGCTCCACCCCTCAGCTGGTCTCTGTGTAGCTCTTTCAAGAAAAGGTGCTTAGATCCCCGGCTCGGACCGTGCTTTGCACCTAATCACTTGGCTATGCGACCCCTCCTCTGAAGAGTCACTTGGAGCCTCGTACATATGCTCCAAGCCCCAGTGACCCGTCACTCGTCTCTTCCTCCAGGCAGGTGTTCTGTGTGGGCGCTTGGAGACCAAGCCACTCACTGCGCACCTCCACCTCCTCAGGACAGCCCCCTCCCCGTTGTTCAGGCAGTTGCTGAATCCAAATAGTTCGCCACCCAACTCTTTCTCTGGCAGCCCCCGGAGCCCTGGCAGATTGGTCCAAAAAACCAAAAAACCAAGCGGTGTGCTGCTCGGCCTCCTCTGCAAGGTCTCCCACTTTCCGAGCTCACTGTTCCAATGAGGGTAGATGTGTCTTGCTGCCTGGGCAGGGCAGCCTTCCCAGGGGCCCAGACCTACCTCCTGGGCCTGGGAGCCTCACCCTTCGTAGACGAGTCTCCTTAGGTTGTCCCTTCTCAGAGACGCTGCCTGAAGTCCTGGAACCTTCACTTCGCCCCTCAGCTTGTCTCTGTGTAGTTCATTCAAGAAAAGGTGCCTAGGTCCCTGGACCGGACCTTGCTATGCACCTAATCGCCTGGCTATGCGACCCGCCCTCTGAGCAGTCACTTGGAGCCTCGTACATATGTTCCAAGCCCCAGTGACCCGTCGCTCGTCTCTTCCTCCAGGTGTGGGCGCTTGGAGACCAAGGCACTCACTGCGTACCTCCACCTCCTCTGGGCAGCCCCCTCCCCGTTGCTCAGGCAGTTGCTGGATCCAAACAACTCGCCGCCCCACTCTTTCTCTGGCAGCCGCTGGAGCCCTGGCAGATCGCTTCAAAACCAAGCAGTGTGTCGCACAACCTCCCTTGCAAAGTTCCCCGCTTTCCGAGTTCACTGCTCCAGCAGGGGAGGTGTGTCTTGCCGCCTGGGCAGGGCAGCCTTCGCAGGCAACGTTCCCAGGGGCCCGGACCTCCCTCCTGGGCTTGAGAGCCTCACCCTTCGCAGACGAGTCTCCTTAGGTTAGAGAATCTGCCCGCGGTCCTGGAAACTTCAATCCGCCATTTTTCGCTCCTCTTCGCTGTCCGTTTTTACCGCTCCGGCGGGGGAGGGGCGACCCGCCGAGTCACTGTACTTCACAAAGTTCTCTGCGTTCCAGGGCTACTGCCCCTTCGGGGACGCCTCCCCTATGGGAGAAACTCCCCGGGCGGCTTTGAGTTGGTCCCAAGTCACTATCTCCTCTTTTGAATCTTGAGTCCTGGAGCAACATGAAATGCAGCCGCCCTCTAGTCCGCCATCTTGAACCTCCTCAAAAATAACGTTTTAATACAATCAGTTTAGGCTGACTCTCTTTCCACTTATGTCCCACCACTGTGTCTCCCATCATGTCAGATGTCATGTGAGTACTTCTGGGGTCCAGCTAACAGCATGTCAACGTTGGAATACGTTTAGTTTGACTTTAATAGAAGGTATGCATATGGTTCTCAGTGACCTTCTTGAAGAGTTGAGGGAATGATGACTGTCCCGGTACCAGGAAGGTTTCCAGGGGTCTATCTGCCATCCACCATGTAGACTCACTCAACATCGTGACACCAAGATGCAGGGCGAAAGGCCAGGTTCTGATATGGGCCCATGCTACTATCCCAGTACCAGAAGCCTGTAAGTAGTGCAGCAGAAGAAAAAACTGGTGTATGGAATATTCTCCCAAATCTCATTGCTCATATATAACACATGAAAAAAACTTGATTGAGGATTTCCAAAATTAGGCAATAATCCTAAACCTTTACCTGACATTACTAGGAATTTTTATCTGTGTCCTTTACGTAGCAAGTTAGGAAGCCAAAAGAAACTTCTCAAACTACCAATATCAAGAAATCAAAAAAGTTTAATTAACCAGGACAGAGTGAAGACTAATTATACAAAGTAGTATCACAAAACTGCTATCAAAGCGAATGCAACCAAAACACCTAGAAAATAATATTATGGCGTATGCCAAGCAGATAATAAAAATGCTGGGGTTTTTTGTGACGCTTGTAGTATTTGTGATTTATTTTCTATTCCACATATTCTTTTTCATACTTAGTTGTATTAATTCATAGTTTTATATTTCTGTTCTTAAAAAGAATCCTCCAATTGCCTTAGAACGAGACCCCACAACACTGGGATCCTCACCCTGCCTGAACCTAACTGTGAGAATCTTCAGTTTTCTGAATGTCTTTTGGCCTCAAAGTGGAAATCTCTCACAGGACAGGGGAAGAGACCACAGAGTGGTGGCCACCACACAGTCCTTCCTAGGAGACATAAGCAAACCAAGCATGGGATTGGGTGTACCTACTGTGACCACTTCCACTGTTTTCATGAAGCCAGAAGTAGGCTGAGGAGACACGTAGTCAGTGCTGTCTTGCCTTACTTGGGGCAAGAAATACATATGACAGTACACTTCCCCCAACCCTCACTCCTCCTCTGCTGCCTTGTAGCCCATCACTGGGAAGGAATCCAGGAACTTTGGGTCACTGCATGACAAAGAGCTGAGGAGAGCCTAGGAATTCTATCTGCTTCCCATGAGAGAGGAATTTCACAAATAAAACAGAAAGTGTACCCATCCCATCCCCCCAGATTAGGAGAATGCCATGCGTTAGGAGAGATGGGAGCTGTGCTTCCGGATGCTGTGAATAGTGCTGACGGGATCCACACACAAGAGGGAAAGTCTGGGGCTGGAGGGTGAGTTGTTTCACCATCACTGTTTTTGTCTTTTCATTTCAGGAAGCTCCCAGGTAGTCACCACTCTGTATTCTGGACCCTGGGCCACTTGGAGTATTAATGTTAACAGTCAGGGCTCAGAAATCAGTCAGAAACCACATACTGACACTTCAATCAACAACAGACCACATATATATATATCATGGTGGTTCCACAAGATTATAAGAGTTGAGAAATTCCTATGTGAAGTGACATCATAGCTGTTCTAATGCCATAGTGCAATGCCCTGCCCATGTGATTGTGGGGATGCTGGTGTAAACAAGACTATTTCGCTACCACTTGTAGAAAAGTCTAGCACATAGAATTATGTACGGTTCGTACTTGATAATGATACTAAACAACTATGTTACTGATTTATGTATTTACTATACTGTACTTTTTATGGTTATTTTAGATTATATTTCTACTTATAAAAAATAGAAGCTTACTGTGAATCAGTCTGCCATGTTACTCTAGAAGCAGCTTCACACATCTTGTGTTTACTCTCTCCCTTGATTGCTTGAAGAGACCACATGGTGTGCTTGCCTTCCACCACCTAGGTTTGTGTAAATCCACTCCCCGAGGGTTCCCTCAGCAATGGGATTTCTAACAACACATTTCTCAGGACTTATCCCAGTCATTAAGCAATGCGGGCCTGTACATGAAATTGCAGATACACCACCTGAGACCTCAAGAACTTGGTGTGCTGTATTCAGAGAGAATACAAACACCAATCCTCTCCCCAACTTCAGACTTTCAGACAATATGTTTTGGTTTCTAGGACCCTTTGCCCTATAGAAGACCCCGCTGGGCTGCCCTGCTGCCCTGTGGAAGGAGAACTGCAGGTGCTCCAGTGGCAGGCTGCACAAGGAGCTCATCACTAGCATATTTCCAAATAATACTCGTCAGGCCCAGCTATGATGTGCCAAGGTATCATGCACACACTGGAGCTGGGGAGGCACTTAGGACATGGGACCTCCAGGACACTAAGCAGCTCCCTTTTGCAGAACATGCCTGAAAATATGGATAAACAGTTCAGTAAAGACTGCTCATCAGCTCCAGCTTGCCAGGAAAACAATCGTCAAGAGCTCTCTTCTGATAAAATGTCAATTTCTGTGTATCACTACTCAGTGGTATCTTCTCCCATCCTGCCCCACATCCATCAATCTTCCTTACAGAAATGATTATGATAAATGAACAGTGAAAATTAGAACTGCCCTGGCATCTCTAATTCACCTTTGCAGTTTTACTGGATGTGTGCAGTATGAGCTCTGTCCTCCTGGGGCTGGCTCTGCAAACTGGTCCTACCCTTTCAGGTGGGAAACAAGCACTTGGCCAGCCTCTGTTTGCTGCCAAATCCTTCCATATGCAGGCCTTTGGGCTCTCCTCAGAGGATGCTGGGCACTATTTTTAAAAATTCAATTTCAAAAACGCCAGTCTATGTCATAGCTGATAGTCAAGGCCCACCTCCAGCACCAAGAGCAAAGATTAACAGTGAATCTCTGTTCCTGGTTCCTTTCATCTTTCTTTATTCTTAAAAGAGTTAGAGATAAAGCTGACAGATGAGAAGTTTCTTTGGGGCTTCTGATGAAAAGACATGGGTTAAATACAGGTAAGTTTTTCTTTTCTTGAATTTACTGAGCACCTAGCATGTGCCAGGCCAGGTGCTAAGCATGCTGCACACACATTTTTAAACTTTTGTGATAACTCTTAATTAAGTTGAGAGTCAGTAAGAGGCAGAATGGGTCAGGGACCCAGCTATCTTAGACTCCAGTTCTATGCTATCTTGGTGCATGATTTTAAGAATTCTGGGGACCTGCCCCCAAGGGTTCCAGGCCTCAGGATAACATCCTGGAAGGGACTGGTCAGCTGCTGGGAGTAGGAAAATATGGGCTATTTGGAAATCTCCCTCATATCTTGGCAAGGATGGTAAGAAAAGAAAATTAGAAAGTTTAGATAAAGGCTTACATAGACTCAGGCTAAGAAAATAGAAGAGAACAAAAAACTTATTAATATTAATCAGAAAGCAGAAAAATATACCCCCAAATCTAGGATACTTAGTTCAGACTTCACTCTGATAAAATCTAGACAAGTGGAAACTGTATTCCTTGAGAAAAGGGCTTAAAACTACAATACACACACACACACACACACACACACACACACACACACACACACACACATACACACACAGACATGCAAATACAAAAAGTACAGAGATCATATGGTAAGCACCCATTTACTCTCCTTCCAAAAGTGAATGAGTATTGTTTTCACCTCTAAAAATAATAGGTTTAGTAAATTAGCTTCTCAGAAATTAGGGAGTCTTCTAGAAAAAGTTTTTGATAGTGCCATCTGGTGGATTCAAACTAAAAATGCTCTTTCCTCCCTCACAATTAAATTGATTGGAAAGGACAAATTATAATACACAATGAGACATTCAGTCACTCATATTCCCCCACAACTCTCCTTTATTTTTTCTGTGGGTATCCTCAGCCTCCTTTCCATCCTGCTGTAATTGACTGATCCTTGAAGTTCCTGTTTCATTTCACAGCCTTTCTGCTGCATTAGAGCAATTTTATAGCAAGATTTACAAGGATGTCAGAAATAAAGAAAACTATTGTAAAATTGCCATGGACAACGTTATAAACCGGCAATAAAACTAGCCATCATGCACAGCTGGTATTATGTAGGCCACCTGCTCCATTTTTAGCTGTTCCTGATCAACTGCTTTTACCACATTCATTGTGGTTTGCAAGACCTTTTGCTTGCCTCCTCTTATGAAGTTCCTTAGGACTGACAATAAGTTCCAGAATGTGCTGAGCCCCAACATTGGTCCAACCTTGCTTGTTCTTGAAGCCATAGCTACACCCAGAAACCCATCATGACCAGTTCTTGCTTCTAAGTCTTTGAACTCTGCCAAAACCCAGTTATCAGACAGAAGAAAAGTTTTACTGTAACTCCTCTGCAGCTTTAAGACACACTTCAATCCAATCACACATTCTCATCTGTCAGTTTTAAATAAAATATTCAAGAGTTTATACTGTCTACCCATTATGAAGAAGATACCAGAGCCACAATTTTCAGGAGCAGTTTCCACTTAACGAACACTTGTTTGGCATGAACTGAATAGTTTGCATATATCTCATAATGACTCTGCCAGTTTGGTTGAATCAATCACTCATTACCTTTGTAACTTTAGTAAATAATTCTATTAACCCACTTTAGCAGCTGACCTATCAACTGTGCAGGATTTTAGTAAGAATTTGAAGTAAAATTAGATATAGATTCACCAATGCTTATTCTGGGCTAAGCATCCTCATATTATTTCATCTCATGAATCACAATAGTTATGATTTGCATATGAGGTGTTCCCAAATAAACTCAAATAGACAATGTAGGAATGTTCAAAGCTAAAATGATTAGATTATGAGAACTGTGACCTAATCAGTGGACTGAAACATTTGATGGATTAATAATTAGAAAAAACTACTGGACTGAATGGTAACTATAGGCAGGTGGGGCATAACTAAAGGTAGTAGATCTCTGGGGGCATGCCCTTGGGAATTATATCTTGTCTCCCTGGCTCCTCCCCCTCTCTGCTTCCTGGCTACCATAAGGTCAACAGCTTTCGTCCACCACAGCCTTCTACCGGGATGCTCTGTCTCACCTCAGGTTGAGAGCAATGCAGGTGACCACCATGGACTGAACCTCTGAAACCATGAGCCAAAATACACTTTTCCTCCTCAAAGTCGTTCTTGTTAGGTATTTGGTCACAGTGACAAAAAGTGGACTAACTAACACAACAACCAAATTATAAGGTGAATATTATTAATATGCCCAGTTCAAAACACAAAGCTGATAGCAGAGAAGTTAACTAACTAGTTCAAAGCCAGTAAGAGACAAAGCCAGAGCTTGAACCTCAGAAAGCAGGTTCCAGGGCACTATGGTCATTGACTATTTATTGATGATTAAATTTTAAAAAAACAGTAGTGAAGTCAGCATTGTTAGTAGGGTAAAGACAGTCAAAAATTCTCTTCTCCATAAAAACTATGTAAAATTTGGCAAAATTTGTCAGAATCAACTTTTTTAAGAACTCCAGAAATTCATCAAAAAATTACAACTCAGGAAGCATACATTTTAGGAAAACAGTCAAATATTAGTTAAAGCCTTGTGACATTTTAACTTGCCTTAGCCCCATCACTAACTCCTCAGTTCAGAAATATTCTTTAAAAATAGTCACCCATATTCCTGGAGTAACCTTGCAAACTTCAGGATTAGAAACTATTCCCTGAGGGAGGATAGACTTTGAACATGCCAGAAAAAGAATCTGAATCACCCACTTTAAATGCATCCAAAAACTAAAGAAACTAAATCTAATAAAACCAAGTGAAATTATGAAAGTAATTCCTTAACAAAAACATAACATTCACAAAGTATTGGGAATTACACATTTCTAAAAATCAATAGAAATTTTGGATTGAAAAGTACAATAAAAATTTTAAAATTTGCTATAGAGTCTTCGCTGCAAATTTAAATAAGCAGAGGGAAGTACCAGTAAACATGGAGATCATTCAAATGATGTACAATCCAAAAAACAAGAAGGAATGAAGAAAATAAACAGAGATATAGAGGCCTTTAGGCTATCATAAGCAAAGCAACATATGCAAAAGGAAACTCTCAGAAAGGGAAGAGAAAAAGATAGAATATTCAAATAACTAATAAATGAAAATTTCTCGAATTTGATGGAAGACATCCATCAACATTTGAGAAACTCAGCAAAGTCCAAGGAAGGTAATCTCAAAGAGGGGTATAGCCAAGCACATCATAAACAAACTGTTGAAAGATAATTTTTAAATCATGAGAGCAAACAAGTATAAAAATCCACAATAAGCCAGGTAGGGTGGCACACACCTGTAATCTTAACAGCTCCAGAGACTGAGACAGGAGGATCATGAGTTGAAAGCCAACCTCAGCAACTTATTGAGGCCCTAAGCAACTTAGACTCTATCTCAAAATAAAATATAAAAAGGGCTGGTGGGTGGCTCAGAGATTAAGTGCCCCTGGGTTCAATTCCCTGTACAAAAAAAAGAATAAGATTAACACCCCAGAAACCATGAAGACCACAAGATATTGAGTGACATAAAGTGCTGACAGAAAAGAATTTTTAAAAAACTGTCAACAAAGAATTCCATATTCAACAATATTATTCTTCAAAGTAAAGGAGAAATTAGAACTTTCTTATTGAACAAAAACTGAAATAATCCATTGCTAGACCTCCCCTAAAAGTCTTTCAGACTGACATGAAAGGGCAATAATTCAAGTTCAAATGAAGAAATATAGAGCACCAAAAACTGTAACTATATTGGAAAACAGAAACAGAGTATAAATGTACTTCTGCTTATAACTTTTTCCTCCTATAGGATTTAAAAGTATATGCATCAAGCAGTAATTATAAATCTGTGTTGATAGATGTACAATATGTAAAGGCCTAATTCCATAACAACAAAAAGGAAGAAGGGTGTAGAGCTGCATATTAGCAAAGTTTTAGTATATTATAAGCAAAGTTGATGTTAGTACAAATTAGATTGTAATAAGTTATTAGGTTCATTGGATCCCCAGGACATCACTAAAAAAATAACTAAAACAGTCCAAAGTTTTCTTCCTCTAAGTTGTTCTTGTTGAGACTAAGTGTTTTAGTCTTAGAGTTGAAAAAGCTGACTAAAACACCAATTAAAATGCAGAGTTTGGCAGAATGGATTTAAAACTATGTGATCAATAATCTACACACCTACTTTAACAGCAACAAAACAAAGAGCAAAATAAACCCACAGAAAGAAGGAACAAAATAAATATGACAGCAGAAATAAATAGATAATGAAAAGACAATAGAGAAAAATCAATAAAACCAAAACTCAGTTCTTTAAAAACATTACAAACTTGACAAAACTTTAGTTAGACTGCCCAAGGGGAAATAAGAGAGAAGAATCAAGTTACATAAACAGGAAAGACAATATTACTTCCAATCTTCCAGAAATAAAAAAAGATCGTAGAGAATACTGTGAAAAATCATATGCCAACAAATTAACAACCTAGATGAAATGGAAACATTCCTAAAGAGTCAAACTGCAAAAACTAACTCAAGAAGCAATAAAAAATACGAATAGGCATATGGTAAGTAAAGCGATTGAATGACAGGTCAAAAAGTTTCCCATGAAGAAAAGCATGGGACAAGATGGTTTCACTGGTAAGATCTGCCAAATACATCAGGAGGAATTAATGAAAATCCTCCACAAACTCTTCCAAAAGATAAAAGAGAACATTCCCAAGCTTATTCTACAGTTCAATATTATCCTGACACCAAAAGCAAAGTCACCATGAGTAATAAACATTACAAACTATTATCTCTTAGAAAATGGATGCTAAATTCTTAACAAAATACTAGCAAACAGAATCTAGCAACATACAAAAAGGATCGTGCACTACGAATATGTGGGCTTAACCCCATGAATACAAGGTCGTTCAATATACAAAAATTATTCAATGTAATAAACTGCATTATTAGAATAAGAGACAAACACCACCAGATCATCTCAATAGTTATGGGGGAAAATATTTGACAAAGTGTAACAGTCTTCCATAGAAGAAGAAAAGAGAGAGAGAGAGAGAGTGAGAAAGAGAAAGGAAGGAAGGAAGGAAGAAACTAGGAATAGAACTTCCTCAAATTGACACATGAAAACTTCTACTAATATTATTTAATAGTGAAATACTTAAAGTTTTTGATTAGGGCCAATACAAGGATGCTTGCTTTTACAATTTTTATTCAACAGTATACTAGAGGCTCTAGCTAGGTCTATTTAGAAAAGAACCTAAAATAAAAGGAATCCTCATTGAAAAGAAAAGTGCACAGCTACTATTACTAACAAATGACATGATTTTGAATATTAAAAAAATCTTAAGAAATCCACAAAAATATTAGATAATGAATGCATTCTACAAGATTGCAAGATATAATACTAAAGTGCAAAAAAAGCAATTGTATTTCTGTATACAACAATAAACAATCCTAAATGCAATTAGCAAAACAATTTTACAATAGCAGAAATATTTAGAAACAAATTTGACAAAAGAAGTGAAAGATCTGTGTACTGAAAAATACAAACATTGTTAAAGTGAAATCCCTGAATAATGGAAAGATATTTTATATATATTGATTAGAGGCATTAATATTTTTAGGATGGCAATTTCTCCCAAGATTGATTTATAGATTAAATGCAATCTCTATAAAAATTCCAGTTGCCTTTTTTTCAAGAAACTGACAATAAGATCCTAAAATTTATGTGGAAATGAAAGGGACCCCAAATAACCAGTAAATCTTGCAAAAGAACAACAAAGCTGGAAGATCATGCTTCCCAATTTCAAAACCTTTATAAAGTCAAAAAATATCAAGACAGTGTGGTATTGTCTAAGGATAGACATATAGATCAATGGAATAGAGCTGAGAATCCAGATATAAACCTATCTTTCCTCAGTCAAATAATTTTTGGCAAGGACATCAAGTTTATTTCAGCAGAAGTGTTTAGACAACTGTATATCCATATAGGGAGAATCAACTTGGACCCCAAACCTCGCGCCATATACAAAAACTAATTCAAAATAATCAAAATCATAAGTGTAACAGCTAAAACTTAAGCATCTTAGGAGAAAACATAGATGAAAATCTTTGTGATCTCAAAATAAGCAATAGATAAATTGAACTGCATCAAAATTTAATATTTATTGATTCAAAGAACACTATCGAGAAAATGACAAAACGATCCACAGAATGGGAGAAAATATTTACAAATCATGTATCTGACAAGGCTCTAGTGTCTATAATATGTATATATATATGAATATATAACATGATTTTTTTAAACTCTGATGCCATAATATCAAGACAATCAATGAAATTAAAAATTGCAAAAGATTCAAATAGACATTTCTCTAAAGAAAAGTAAGGACACAAAAAAGTGTTCAATGTCATTAGTAATTAAGGTATTGCAAATTAAAACTGCCATAAGATACCACTTCATATCTGCTGGAATGTATAGAATATTTTGATTTTAAAATAAAAAGGGACAGTAGCTAGTGCTGGTGAGGATATAGAGAAATTTGCACTCTCATTCATTTCTATGGGAATGTAAAAGGGCACAACCACTTGAGTAAACACTCTTGTAGTGGGTTGGGAATGTGGATCGGTGGTTGAACACTTGCCTAGCACACTCAAGGCCCTGGGGTTCAGTTGTGACCACTGCAAAAACAGACAAACCAATAGAAAAATAAAACACCTCTTTGGTAGATGCTCAAAATATTAAAAACAGAGTTACTAGGTGCCCCAGGAGTCCTCTCCTAATTATGGACTCAACAAAAACATAATCTGTGAAAATACAACACAAAAATATAACTTGTATTATAAGAATATAGCAGTCATAATAGCCAAAAAGTAGAAACCACTCAAAATCCATGAACTGATAAACAAAATATCATATATCCACATGATGAATTTTAATCATCCACAAAGAGGAATAAAATATTATATATTCCAATAGAAGCAAATGGCCATATATTGTATAATTCTAGCTATGAAAGTCCAGGGTAGGCAAAACCAGAGACAAGAATAGATTATTCTTTGTTTTTCAGGGAGAACAAATGGGGGAGTGATTGCTCATGGGCCTGGGGTTTCCTCTTGGGTAATGGAAAGGCTCTGGGATTAGATGGTGGCTATGGCTGCCGTGTCATGACTATCCTGAAAACTGCTGCTTTCTAATGATCAACTTGAGAGCATGTGAAGTAAATCTCGATTTTTAAAAAATTATTCCTGAAATCAAATAAATATTTTACATTTATATAGTGAACTGCAACTTTCAAAGTTCCACTTTGTACAGTTTCTGACTTGATATTAGATTCATGGCCAACATATAAGGTGGACATGATGACCCTTATAGTCATGCGGGGATGGGGAGTCTAGATTCTTTCCCTTTTCTCCCACCAAGCCCAAGGGCATTGCCCTGTCTGCATTGTACAAACTCAGACACGATTGAGGTCAAAAAGTACCAAGAACTCCTCTGCTCGTTTTCCCCTGAAGAGACATTATTATATGGCACACATATTTTGGAGAGATGCTCACAAATAGAGTCTAGTTGTGTGCCTAGAATCAAGAGAATACACAGTTTAGTATATAGGTATCTTTCTGTCACAAATATCCATAATAAGTTTTGTAAACAAAACATCCCAAAGAATCAATCTGTGAGTCACTAGCCATTTGCAGGTACACAACTGGATGACTATCACACAAAACATTCTCCTCTGACTTTCCTTTAAGTCTTTGTATAATTCATCCCCAACTGCTCAGACAACCCTATTTACCTAACCCTTATCACATTGCCAACAGCTATGATTTGGCTGGTTCCGAGAGCATGTGAGTATCATTTCAACAGCAGTGTTGATCATGATGTTTGTGTCTCTCCCTCCTTTCCATCTAAAATGTACCCTTTGTTTAAGTCCCGCCCAAGAGCAACCTATTCTGTAAAGCATTTTGGGGGAGAAGCATTCCACTCCTGGCTGATCTCTGATCACACACGTAGCTTTACCTTGCGTTCTGTCAGTCACTATTTATTCAAAGGAATGAATTGAGACCTTCCGTGCAGAGTACCAGGGTCAATGGAGCTTATAATGTCTCTACTGATGAAAGGTCCACCTTTGGTTATTTTATTCTCTAGCAGGGGAGATAATGCAGCATTCCATGAAGCCATTTAAATAAACTCGCCAGCAGTGCACCTGCAGGGGAGATGCTTACTCCTGAGGGAGCCACCATGGAGGGACTGGAGAAGGGAACGCAGGGAAGGCCTGGAAGGTGGGCAGGTTCCGGTGTGTGGTGGTGGCTTTTTTTACCTATTTGAGCCCCCTCTCTGGCATCCTTCCCAAAGTGACCCTTCTCAAAACTGACCTGACCACTGTGCTACTGGCAATGCTATATGGCTCTCTGGACACTCAGCAGCATTCCCCAAGAAGTGTCCCAACTCCAGGCGTTCTGCAAACGATGAACAGAACAGCACTGCGTCAAATGGCCCTCGAAGACCCGAATTGCACACCAGCACCCTGATGGTGTTGAGTGTTCACCGGAGAAACCCCCGCCTAACTTGGTAGACCTCCACTTTCCTCAAATGCATTTGTCCACAGGAGACTTTGTTCCCTCAAAAATCTTTTGTGCACTGCAGGGTGCTGGTTGGACCATGCTGGCAGCATCTGTCCCTTGCGTGGCACTTGATATCTGCTGGGGGTGCTCTGTGTAGTCACCCAGCCTCGCCTCCCGCACCCCTTCTCAGTCACACTGTTGTTACCTGATGCTCCTTTAAGATTCCATGGTCATGCTCACGTCCTTCCCTTGACGCCCCCTCTTTCCTCCCAGATGAACCCAAACCCACTCCTGCCAGTCTGCTCAATCTCTAGCCAGTCCTCCAAGCAGAGCTGACCTGCTTCCTCTCAACTGCCCTGGAAGGCCCTTGGAATTTTTTACGTGGTTGTCCTGTTATGCAAGTCACTTGGCTTAAGCCATAGGCTTGAGTCTATTTCTCCCATTTAATCAAGAGCTCTTAACAACTTTATCTTTTTCTTATCACCACTGTTGACACCAAGTTGGTACTCAGCAAACGTTTGAATAAATTTGTGATAAACAGGGTCCTTTCACAGGTGAGAAGATGTTTTATCTCAATTGTCATTGAGGCTGAGGTATCTCAGAAGAAAAGAGCACTGATTCTGTGGTGGAGGCCGTGTGTGCCTTCCTTGGAGATCTAGGAAGCACTTACGTAGGTTTGACCTGAAAAGAATCATAGTAAAGAACGTTGTCAAACCCAGCCTTCCCGGCATGCTGATCTCGGCTCCAGGGGATGTCACTACACAGAGCAGGTGGCACATCAGCCCCAGCTCTGTGCTCTTCAAAAGCACGAGTTAAGTTCCTGGACAAAATGGACAAGAGACATTGCTCCTGGTCTCTGCCTCATTCCTCAACACCCCTCATCTTCTCTCTCACACTTCTGCCCTCCCCTCCGCAGTGCCACATCCTTCATGTGCATATTCCTAAATCTGGACCTGCCTCATGGCACTTGAATATCATCTCTCATGCACCATGTGCCAGCATCCTCAGTTGGGAACTTCCACCTCTCACCCCATCTGTCCTCCTGTCACCACGCGATGCCTCATCACTCCTGCCTCTGCTGTATCCCAACAGCTCCCACATGCACATCCCACCACTCTCCCACAACCCTCCACAACCCCCCCCCACACACACACACCTGGAGGCCCGATAAGATTTTTCCCTAATTGGGGAATTAAGCCAGTTCCTAGACCTAAAATATTTGCAGATCTGTATCTGAGTTTACTGGTAGCTCATGTTTTAGCTGAACAATGGACTTTTATTTATTTTTTAGTAAAACAAAAACAAGAAAGTATTATTGAATTATGTCCAGATATAGGTACCTGCTCATGGCTCAAAACCTAAGGCACCAACCATAATTGTCGAAGACGAAAATTATTGTGTGGCATGTTGGAGAAATCGTATCTCTGCAGTGCACAAGTGCTTTGGAACCCTACTTCCTACTGAATTTGCTAAGAAAACCAATTGCTACTTTTAGCTACTAGAAAAGACCAAAATGTTACCCCCATGGGTAGTACAGAAAAAATAGCGACAGAGGATGAAAATCAGGAAGCAATATTCAAACAGACTCCTCATAAGTCCTGTCTCCAAATCCTGGGTTCTTCAGAATGTGCCATAAAATACAGAGTCACCTTCCCTTAGTCATCTCCCATCTTTATTTACATTTTCAATAGTCAAGAGACAACTGTAAGGGACCATGCACTGGAGCAGCTGGGGTAGGAAGCAGAAGCACAGGGACTGGGGACATCTTCTTGCAGCAACAGAAGTCCAGGGGTTTCTTCATCCTTCAGGAGGAACCCCTCCCCTTGGCACTGGGACCTCTTCCTTTTAGTCAGCAACTCTGATGGGAACATGTCATTCTGCCAGCATGACCTCCCCATGCCTGGCTGCCTCCACTTGCTGGTCTGAGTTCAGGCTCTCACCTGCCCTCCAGCACTGAATGCTCCATCAACCTCAAGGAACCACAAGGACTTTGCACCTTACATGACCCCAAAGTCCAGGTTCCCTTGGTAAAGGCCCTAAGGTTGTACAGCAATATTTGGACCAAAATCACTTAAAGACACATCCCTAGAGAAAATCTATCATGACATTAAAAACTTTTAGTGCAGGAGAAGGAAACTTAGAAATCACAGTAGGCGGAGCCTATATCACTATGGTCTGTGAGATGACTTCAACTGACAGTGACATGAAATTAAATCAATTAAATTTAGAAGAAATTACACAGTGAGAAAATGTTCAATCCTGCAAGAAGAATTTGGTGATACAGTTTCTCTAACAACCGCACACAAATCTTCCTCTGAGCCTTGCAAATAACTCTATCAAGTATCTGTCCATAATGTAATAATTCAATAATAAGTTCTTGTTTTTATTTTACGTGTACGTGTGTGTGTGTGTGTGTGTGTGTGTGTGTGTGTGTGTATACTTACCTTCTCTTCAGGGAAAGCAAAACTAGTTTTCCAATTATAGACACGGTATAAAGTTTCCTTTTAAAATAAGTAAAAGTTTAAAGGGAGACTCAACTGGTACAAAATGTGCTGAGTGAACACACAGTGTTACACAGAGATTGGCATTGGTGAGGCAGTTTATACCATGGCTATGCACATGGCCACGTCGCAGAGGCCTTACATGACCGCAGGAGTGGCTAACGTTGCAGGACATTAGCAAAGTAAAACAGAAATGAAATAGACAAGTTGGAGCAGTGGTTGGCATCATGGAGGCAGAATGACCCTGTGAGACCTAGGCATGGTGCTCGTTAGCTCTTTACTTTGATTAATAGGACATAATCTGGGAGAGACACTGCTAGCTTTCCCCACAGTATCCACCTTCCCTTTTCCCACAGTCACTGGAGCTCACTCATTGGTGAACATAATGCTCTGCAGACCAAATACTCCACTCTCCAGGCACCCTCCACACTGGTATGGTGAGGGACAAAGACCTAGCAGACAAGATGAAAACGGAGGTGTTCCGTGCCAATCCCAGGAAATTACCTAGCAAGAGAGGCACACACACTCCTTTTTCTGTTTCTGTCATCTTGTTATTTCATACTGGAATGTGATGGCTGGAGCCCTAGCGATCTTGGGCCATGAAAATGAAGCTACAAACAGCAAAGGTGGAAGCAACAGGGGAAGCTGATGACCTCATGGACCTGCCACTCCTGTCTAGGACCTCATGCCTCTGCTCTTTTGCATGTGGCAGAAACATTTATATTGTGATTAAGACTTTTTGATTTGGGGTCTTGTTCTCTTATGTGCCACCAAACCTAATTTGAATTCATATTCGAGTTTTGCCTCTTGTGGCATCCTTTAGCATGTACTAAGCCCTAGAATGCCTACTATCTTGTTTGATCCCCACAACAAACTTGAAAGATATGCATGCAAAATCCTTTCTTCAGCAGCAAATTAAAAGGTTGTAAGCTCCATGCTGGCATGAGGCCAAAGGGATTTGTAAGAACTAGGACTTCTGGCCTGGAGCCCAAGTTCAATCTCAACATCCAATGGAACTGAGTTAGGCTCAACTAACTGTTGAGCCTGTTCCCCAGCTCCTAAGGCAACCTACTCAACTGGTGTCTAGATTTCCAAGCAGCATTAGTTTACCTAGCAGACAAGTTTGTACAAAAGTAGATGAAGCTAGCCCTCCCTAACTCCTCCCGCAAACTCTTACCCTAGTCATAGTTTAAAGTCAAGCTTTCTGCTTTCATTGAATATTAAACTATGAAAGTGCAAAGTGCACCTTTGTGCCATTTGCTTTTTACAGTGACCACCTCCATACCAGCCACTAATGTCCTGGAAACTACCGTGTGTTTTGCCCATACTGGTGAACATCATCCCTGCAGCAAGTCTTCCAAGTATCTATGGGGTGCCGCTGTTTGCTGGTGCAGGATTGGGTCTGCCCAACAATTGCACACTCTGGACAGACAGACCAACCCCCTCCTTGCTGGCTCCCAGGCCACAATAGGCACAGAACTTCCTGGACTACTTTCACTGCTGTCATTGATGAAGCAATTGAAGTTTGCAAATTATTAAGTAAGACTAAGTCCCAGGTAAATCCTGGGATTTACCAAGTTTCACCAGAAAGCAAATGAATACAAGACTCAGCAGCCTGATCAGAAAATCAAACCTATGAGGGCTGAGCTGTAGAACAAAAGGCCCATGAGCAACACAGCAGTGAAAGCACACAGGTCATTGAAGACCATACTCCCAATGCTATGGAGCCTCCTGGATGTGACTTTAAAAGCTGGAATGAATTAGCAGCATATGCAGGGGCCAGGAATTAATCCTCCTAATGGGCTCCATATTGTTCCCTTCCTCATTAGTGTTCTTTACCCAGTTTGTGGCCTCTACATTTTAAGAGAGATGTCAAGACCTGGAGATGGTCCAGAGAAAAGCAATAAAAATGATAAAAGGGCAGGGAAATAGGTCTTAGAAAAGGTGAGCAGAGAATGAGAGACTGGAGGAGACAAGGCCACAAGTGACCTAACCATGACCTTTGCCTGAACAAAAGGTCAGAAGCATCTGAACCCAGAAAACTTGCTTCCAAGCCATAGCTTCATCCAATGAAACCTAAAGTAAAGGCATTTTAAAAGTGTTTTTTAAAAGTTTATTTTTTAATTTCATCCAACGGGTGTTGAGATAACCCAGCCTGAGTTTAATTCAAGCACACAAACATTTGCCTCTGGAAAGGTATCTCTGCCAGGTGTTGCCCCTCAAATTGGGGTTTCATCCCAATATTAACACAGACTCACCAAGTCTAAATTTTTAAATAAAAAGAGAATGAAAGAGACATTAGAATTTCCCAAAAAGTTAGAGACCATCTTTCAGAGAGGCACAAGAGAAAGGAGGGAAGAAAGTTGAAAGAAGTCAGGTGTTTTGTGAGTCAACTTTAGTAAATGAGCAGTGCCAGCTATAGTTTTGATCTGGAAAGTCACAGAATGTTCCATGTGTTAAAGACTTGGCCCTCAAGATGGCACTATTGGGAGGTGGTGGAACTTTTAAGAGGTGGGGCCTGGCGGGAGGTCTTTAGGTCTTTGGGAGTGTGCCCTTGCAGGGGATAGTGGTATCCTGGCCCTCTCCTTACTCTCCTTTGTCTTTCTGGCCATGAAGTGAGTAGTTTTGGTCCACCACCAAATGTAGTCAACTATGACTTAAACCTCCAAAATTGTGGGCCAAAATAAACCTTTCTTTTTATAAACTGATTATCTTGGGTAGTGGTTATAGTAATGGAAAAGTATCACAGTGCCATTCCAAGTGAGCTCATCAACATGGAAGAGTCAGGTTGGAGTCCGGGCATAGTGCTAACAGTGCAAGGAAGAGGAGAACAAATGCCTTCTGAGTGAGGAGGTTCTCATCCAGTTTAATAAGGTATCCACCCCCTCACTATGAGCCCTTTCATGGTAAGCTCCCTACCCAACCAAGTTGCACAGTCAGTGAGTAGGGAATGAAAAGCCAGCTCCAGAGTCACATGCCATAGCAAGATAGCTAGGAGAATTTTGAGAAAGCAAATCTTAAAATATCCCATATAATCCATTTAAAGTATTACCTCCTCTTAGCTACATAAAGAGAAACAAATATCATAGTAATCAATAAGTGAGCACTTACTGAGGACCAACCTCCCATGAGACTGTGGGTATGCCCCTGAGGAAACCAAGCAATGTGACTTTGAGCAATTATGATTCCCTGGAAGAGAATTGGACAGGGATATTAATGGACACTCATTCTGAGGCATCACAGAGATTCCCACATCCTCCTCCTCCTCTTTTCATGCTTTGTTTTTCAGAGTTCCATCTGGAATCCAGAGAGGTGAAATGACTTGACCCATAGAAGACCAATGAAGTGGTCTTCCTCTAGGCATTTGCATCTTGCTTGATGGCAGGAAGTGCAAGATGCAATAATTCGTGCTTACTTTGGAGGGGTTGTTGCAGAATGCACAGGACAACCAGACCCCTTCAGATTTTATCAGTTTGGCAGGTTCTTATATTTGTGCAATTTGCTTCTCTCCTCTGGAGATCATTTGTCTTACCAGAACTTCAATGCACCTTTTTGTTCATTCTATTCAATTAACAAGATACTATTGGTATTATAGCTCAATATGCTACTCTGTGTTTCAGATACTTCCAGCATACATCAAGACAGAGGGTGGGAGAGACAGTTAACACAGCTCTGAGGCAAGACTGTCATTCTGGACTATTTCTTGTCCTTCCTCCTCACAAGAATGAAAGTTTTCATTCATCAAATCAATGGCCTCATGTCATGTACTTCAGACCATTGTAATTCTGCTTTAGTAAAGATACCATATTTGGCACAGCAGGAACAATATGGGACACTATTTGATTACATTTGATAATCCATGGATTATATGGACCAAAGGAGTGAATTATGTGAGTGTATAATAGGAAATCACCACCATACTACATAGCCCTAAATTCTTCCATCTCTCTGAAACATGGACTTGTATTAGTTTTTTTTTTTCCTTTTGTTATAACAAAATATCTTAGGCTGGGTAATGTATAAAGAAAGCAGTTTATTTAGTTACTAGTTTTAGAAGATGAAAGTCCAAGATCAATTTGTCTCATCCATTCCATCTCTGATGAGGGCCTCTCTGAATGCATCACAATATGGCAGAAGAATGGAAGTGGAACCTTCCATTCCTGCAGAAGGGGCCCAGTGCATGGGGGTGACCTCATCTCATAAAAATCCATTCTAAAGAGAAATTATTCCAACAGATAATATTAATCCCTTCCAAGGACCCTTCCAAATCCCAGTGACCTAATTACCTGGCACGAGGTCCCACCTTTGAAAGGTTGCATCAACCTCAAGATTCCCACTCTTCAAACCTCGAGCACATGAACATTGGAGACAAACCATATCCAAATCACAGCAGTGTTGTTTTGGGCGTGCTATGTTGGTTGGGGGTAGTACTTCAAAGTTCCTTCCATTCATCTTTCATAAGAAGGCTCTTACCTAACAGACCCAGGAATGTATGTGGGAGATCTTCCCACTACCAAGTATCTTCGCTCCAATGCTATCCTGATGGAATGGAGAAAATAACCACCTGTGGGCTCAGGGATCCAGTGAACTCACTGTGAGCCAGATCAGGGACAGAGGGCATTTATTTCCCAGGTCCTGCTCACACATGGAGTTATGATGACAGTTGGAGTTCTTGGTGTCAATGTCAACTAGACCTCTGTCCAATAGCCCTTGGAAATTCTAGGTGATATGGTTTGGATATAGATTTAGTGTCTCCCAAAGGTTTATGGGCTAGGGGCTTGGTACCTAAATGTGGCATAGAAGACGGTGGAACATTTTAGAGGTGAGGCCTAGTAGAAAGCAGGTCATTGGGGGTGATGCTCTCTCAAGGGATTACTGTAGTTCTCACAGGACCCTGGTTAGTTTCCACGAGAGCAAGTTGTAAAATAGGGATCAAGCCTGTCCGCCGAGCCTCTCTTGCTTCCTGACTCACCATGTGACTCCTCTCTTACTGTCTCGTGTCTCCCCACATGATACCATCTACCACTTTATGACATAGCCAGGGAAGTCTTCATCAGATTTTAAACAGATGGAGCTACCCAATCTTGGACTCTTAGTCTCCAAATTTTTTAGCTGAATAAATCCTTTTTTTTATGCATTAGCCAACCTTGGGTATTCTATTACAGCAACACACAACAGACTAAGATACTGTTTTTCTTTCTTTGGTGTCTAGTTTCTGAGAAAATAGTTATATATACCTTTGGAAGCTCTGTGGGAATTGTCACCCCCTGTGCCACTCTTACAGAGACATTAGTTCTGGAGGCCCATCCCTTCCTGCAGTCACCAAGATTCTAAACAGATTACTGGCTTAAGTCTGAAAAATGTGCAAGGTATCTTGAGGTTTTGGGGGCAACCATTCTTGCCTCCTGGCATTACTTCTTTCCATTGTACAGATGGGGCAAGGCCCTTGTAGGTTGTCCCTCCAGCTTTGCCTATGGGACACCATGTTCTGTTAACCACCTCTTCAGTTCTCTGCTTGTTCATCCATCCCCAACTTCTACTCTGCCCTTGCTGGTCATTAGAAGAATTGGGTACACTTTGTGTTCTGGTGGTTATTAAGCACCATTACCTGGACCATTGGTATTTGGAAGTCCACTTTTCGGACAGAATCTACCATCAGCAATGGCCTATAGGTAATAGTAACCATTAAGTTTCCCCAAAATGCTGCTGCCCTCTTAACAGGACACTCCTTAGTGCAGCTGGAATTTCCTCCAGGTCCTCCTGTGGAGCACAGTTGAATGGCAGACTTTGGGGCATATATGCTATATACATAAGATATCCACTCTAGCTTATCTGTTTCTCTGAGCCTTTTTACCCTGCCTGTCTTGACCTAACATAGTAATTCTAGCATCTCTACTTCACTTTGTTTATGGCTTTGCTTTCAAAAAGCTTCAAAAGAATCATGCTAGCTGCATGTTAGCATCTCCCACATTCCTGGCCAGAATGTGAATTCCTATCATTGGAGAGTGCTCCATTCCTTATCCAGTTTTATGTTCTCCCATCACTACCCCTTGATCCAACATCTGAGGACTCAGCCCCATACATACTCTGCTGAGTCTGCTCCTTTAATTTCTAAACCCCACAGCTCATTCATGGTATAGCTCCTTTTTCACTTGCAGGTCCTGCTCCACCAGACCAGCTTAGACTATTACTGAACCCTACATATTGGACTGGAGACAAGACTGGAGGTAGAGGTAGACGCTGGGGACACTGGGGTAGGGGAATATTTTATCTTGCAGGACAAAGACCTCTGCATCATCTGTAAGTAGGGGAGAAGTGCTAGACTTTAACAAGGATGAGCATGTCCATTCTGCGGGCCCAGAGGGTTCCAGAAAATCTGTCAGTTTAGCAGTTTGGAGTTCATCAGTTCAGATGACCTTGTCCCAAGTCTCAGGGCCTATCCTAATCTAATTAGAACCCTGGCCTTTGAACACCAGACCTGTCTTCCCATTGGCTCCCCTACTCTCATGAGGTCTAATCCTGGGCTTTTTCTGCCACCTGACTGAAGCAAACAGGCCTTTTAAAAAACTGCTGAAGAGGATCTCTTTGTTTTTGCACTTAGCTTTGAATTGGTGGTTAATCACCCTCAGCCTTTCACTGTCTTTCCCCAATGCCCGACAGCCCCATTAACAGCCGTCTAATTCCATAGTCCTTATTATTAATAACTTTTAAACTTATGCCAAACTTTTAAATGCCTTAGATATTATGCCTATCATTTATTTCCTTCCTCTGGCTTCCCAGCCCAGCCTACATCTGTGAAAAGTTTAACTCTACATTTTCCCCATTCCTGGGGCAAACAGGACTCCACCTATCAGAGATGAGTTTTCGGTATCAGCTGGATAGTGGGGATTCAGTTCTAAAATCCCATTTTAGAATCTGTTTTGTCAGTCCACTGAAGGCACCAACTGCTACTGGTCAAATTTCTCAAGAAACAGACTTTGAGATGAAACATCAGGTACAGAGGT
Organism: Sciurus carolinensis; assembly: GCF_902686445.1. Classification (NCBI taxonomy): domain Eukaryota; kingdom Metazoa; phylum Chordata; class Mammalia; order Rodentia; family Sciuridae; genus Sciurus; species Sciurus carolinensis. The sequence continues at coordinate 65,886,723 of NC_062214.1, forward strand.
CTTGGAAAGGAAGACACTGGGCTATTACAAGAGTTCTCAAAGAATTTCACAGAGAGCTCAGAGGTAACTCTGAGCTAACTTAAGTTGTCCTGAATAGAATCAAAGTTTCCAGGTCTTTGCTTCCCTCTATCAACCAGTCCTGAGATGCAAAAATCCCCTGGGGAGGAGGTGTGGCATGCATTGGGTGAGATAGCTCCCTTCCAAAAGCTAGAAGACAACCTGTGGAAAGAGACATGCTGTGAGCAGACAGCACCCCTAGCAGATGGGCAGAGAATCCCTGGGTTTCAAAGAGAGATTCAGGCAACACCCCACAGCACTCACTGCAGTATCTTCGTCTAAAATAATTTGATACAGTTTACAAAATCCCATACCACAAGATGAAAATACTTACAGAAGTAGGTCAGAGCTGCGGGGACGTGAGAAAAGAGAAATAAAACAAAATCACTTTAGTACACATAATTTACCCCCAAATTGTTACATATGTATTAAGCATGAGTTACAAACGTGACTCTAAGATTCACAGTGACCAGTGACAAATGTAATCATTGTCAAGAATCACATATTCACAGCACCAAAACATCCTACCCCTCAAGACCATGTCTGTTCTTGATGCTGAGGTCTAGGAGGTGTTTCTCCTCTGCATCCTAATAGAATACAGGCTCTGTGAAGTGGACAAGAACACCAGCATCACAGTGAGCATTTCACAGCAACCTCCCAGCACCCACCAAAAAGCTCATTTCAGGTGCAGCTTCAAAAGGTAACAGCCAGAAAAGTTGAACAAGCCCACGCCTCTCCCTGAACAGACTCGCCATTCATGACACTCTTCCCCAGCTATTTCACCTTAGGTTCCATCTTCACAGAGACAAATGTAGGGAAACATTTTCCAAACACCTGTCTATCCGTGGGGAAATTTTTAAAAAGTGGGTACAATCATTGCAATAAACTACTGCATTTTTGAAACATTTGTTCAGCAGACTTTGGGGGAAAAAAAAGCAAATCATTTTCATTTGGTGAAAAGGCTGGTGGTAAATTACGTCTTTCATGCCCCATAGAAAATGTTTTTTTGTTTTATTTCCAAATCTCTCCCTGTCAACATTCAGTGAGACATATTTATGAAGAAAGAAAAACAGATGATCTGGCTGCATTGCTGAAGGAAGACCACATCTGTCTCCAAGTACCGCAAGCCACTTACCCATGATAAATCTTCCCAGTCCAGAAACATTAGGACACCAGAATTCTGAGCTTCCTCTCCATATAGCCTGTTCCCAGCTTATTTTTCCTCACAGAGACACTTCTGCTTGGTCCCAGCCTCTCTGCAGGCCCCAGCATCCCATGACCCCAGCATCCCAGTCCCTTTCTTCTCAGAATCCTCTAGGGATCACTTGCCCACATCTGCTCTTGCCTTAGGATATCGACATACGTACCAGTCCTTTTCAATTTGGGAAGGTGTACCAGTCCTTTTCAATTTGGGAAGGTCAAGTTCTTCTCCTCAAGCATTATTCTCCCAATAGTTTGTTGATTTCTAAATTCATGTACTTTGTTTCCTTTTGAAGGACTCTGACCTCCCCTGAACTCCCCCGCAAGTGGAAACATAAATGGCAGAATTTAAAATGCCTTCCACTCCTCTTCATTCCCAGATGGAGAAGTTCTCGGGATGAGCTGGAGCCTTGCCATTCCTAAATTCTCCCTCTGAGAGGCAAAACCAAGGCCTGCTTGTTCCACTTAAGTGGGCAGAAGAGCCATCCCCAGGCTAAAGTCCTGCCAGGACCAGCCCCAGCTCAGGAATCCAGAAGGAATGAAAAGTGCTTTTGAATGAGACAGCCCAGGCTCTATAGAGAGGATGAGGGGTGGTGGGGAAAGACTATGGGTCGTGATATAGACAGAACAAAATTCACAGGCTCCCTCACCCTTATCTTTCTGGGCTTCACGTTTCTTACCTGTCAATAAAAATTAAAAAGCCTACCCTTCAAATTTGTTGTGAGGATTAAAGAAAACCTGTCTTCCTGGTTTGATCCCAACTTTAGCAGAACTTGAGACAAAGGTTCAAGTGCAAGTAGTTTATTTGAAGATAAATTCAGTATTCAGTTGCTAGGGCTGCCATAACAAAGTATCCCAGGTGGGGTGATTTATATGGAGAAACTTACTATTTCACACTTCAGAAGACTGGAAAGTGTCAGAGGGGTTGGTTACTCCTATGGCCTCTCTCCTGGGCTTGAAGATAGCTATCTTCTCCCTGTGTCCTTACATGGGTCCTCACATGGTCTTCCTCTGTGTGTGTCTGTGTCCAAATTCCTGCTTTTATAAGGATAGCAGTCATTAGGGTCCACACTAGTGAACTAATCTTAATTTCATTACCTCCGCAATGGCAATTTCTCCAAAAAGAATCACAATTCGGGGTACTGGCATTAGGGCTTCAATATATGACTTCAAGGAGGACACAAAATTCATCCCTTCACAGTTCCTCAGTCTCCCACACCCCATAGAGAATGCTGCAATGACAGAGAAAGGAAGGAACACGCTGAAGACTGTCAGTGCTATCAAGTCAGCTACCACTCTCAACAACTGGACTCAAACCCACTGGAGAATTCTGAGACAACACGACCCTAAAATGCCTCTTAAGAATTATCCCAAATTAGGAGAGAAGACACTAATATTTATGCACCGATTTCCTGTTTATGACTGGTTGAGCATAGTGTAGGAATTCCTTCCCAGAATTTCTGAGAAAAAAATGTGTATGTCCTAAATCAAAATCCCAAGAAAAAACAATTGAGAATTCAGAAAAATAGGAGAAAGTATTAGAAATTACACCAATCATAATAAAGGCATCATACAGTCAGGTCAAAAACAAGAGCAGGAAAGGCTGACAGAGTCACAGGGCAAGGGGAACATTCTCAGGAACCAAGTCAAGAGTATGTAGCAGAGAAATATACAATCTAACCTGTCCATCTTGTTGATTGCATGCCGTGTGACAAGGGTGTGCTCCTCGTCCAGTGTGCTGCTCACGCCATTTTTGCAAATACAATGAATAGTAATAACTTTATATGATTAGTGTACCAGTATGGTTCTTCAGAGAAACTGAACCAATAGAGCATATAATTTTAAGAGGAGATTTATTTATCAGATGGGTTCATGCAGTCAGAGACTGAATAGTCCCACAATGCCTGGCTGCCAACTGGAAAGCTGGGGAAAACAGTAGCTGTTCAATTCAAAAAGCCAGAAACCTCAGGATAAGGCTAAAGAACTTGTAGTCTAACATCCACAGGTAACAGCTGAAGAAAAATGCACCTGCTCAAGAAAGGTCAAGTAGGAGTAAGAGCTAGCTTCCCCTTCTCCTACTTTCTTATTCCACTCAGACCTGCTGGATAGTGCTTCCCAAATTTGTGGCAGGTCTTCCCCATTCACTTGGCCAGCCCACATGCCAGTCTTCTCTGGAAATGCCCTCAATGACACACCCAGTTTTACCAATTCTCTGAACCTCTCTCATTTCAGTCAATTTGACACCCAAAACTAAAACAGCACAGTACTTGGTCATTTCCACATGAGATTCTGTGTTGTGTTGTTAACCCTACTAGGATACTGAGTGTTATGCTACTACCCCATAATAGTCACTGGTGTTTTCTATAACTTGAATATTTATTATCAACTACAATTCTTTATAAATATTGCTGAAAAAATAACTTTGTGAAATACTATTAAGATACTACTTTCCCTTTGTAAATACAACTACAATGCAGAATAATTTATGATTTTAGGAATTCCCAAAAATTCCCCAAGAGTTCTGATATTTCATTTACCACAATAAATATCTGTCAGACATTTGGAAATGCTAGTTGAAGGGTGCACCTAAAGACATTGGACCACTCATCCATGGCTCAGCAAGTCTTGACCTGCTCCAAGAGACAGAAGTGCCCTGGCAGGGGTTTAGCATTCACAGGTAGTGCAGCCTGAGTGGGTAAGGGATGAAGGTGGCATGGCTGGGCATCTGCAGCATCAGCTAATGAGAGATGGGAAGGAAGGTGATGAGAAGATAAAAGACTTAGCACTTGTCACAGTATGGCAGGACAGTGCTCCATCACAGCCAGATGTCATCAAGGGGGTCATTGGCACATCTTTTCCTGATGGTTCTCCCCCTGTGGTTCCACAGCCTATATTTGTTTTGTTGGGTTTGCATTTGTAATGGTTAATTTGAATTGTCAACTTGATAGGATTAAGAGATGCTGATGATTAAGAGGCTTCTGGGTGTGTCAATGAGGGCGTGTCTAGGAATGACTGGAATGTGGGATAGTGAACTAAAGTGGAGCCCCTCCCTAAGCACGGGCAGCACCACCCAATAGGCTGGAATAAAAGCTGGAAGAACAAGGAAGCAGATGCAGATGCAAGCTCCGCTTTTCTTGAACGGGTTCTTGATTGCTGCTTCGATTGTCTGAGGATATCAGACTCTTGCTTCTTTACTCTTCCCAAAGTGGTCTCCACCAGTGATTCTTCAGGTAGTTTCCAGAAGTCTTGGTCTTGGACTAGGGTAGCACTGTTGATCTTTCTTGTTCTGGAGCTTCTGCATCTTGGACTGTGCAGCTGCTCGTTCCTTCAGCTTCCAATTACAGACAGCCATTTTGGACTATCCTGGTTCCGGTTGTGTAAGCCAATCAAATATATCCCCTTTTTGTGATCATACTTCCTATTGATTCTGTTCCTTTAGAGAACCCTAACTAAAAGAGCATTTCTCTACACCCATGCCACCATATCAGACAATCTACCAACCTGCTTCAGCAAAATGTTCAGTTTACCATTGGCCTTTAGGTCTTCACCTGCTTCACCTGAGCTGCTTCAAGAAAGTCCTACAGGGGAGGGGCCAAGATGGCGGACTAGAGGGCGGCTGCATTTCACGCTGCTCCAGGACGCAAGATTCAAAAGAGGAGATAGTGAGAGACTTGGGACCAACTCAAAGCCGCCGGGTGAGTCTCTCCTGTTGGGGAGGCGTCCCGGATGGGGCAGTAGCCCCGGAACGCAGGGAATTTGTGAAGTGGAGTTGCTCGGCGAGACGCCCCTCCCCCCGCTGGAGCAGTAAACACGGACAACTGGGATCATCATCGTAGAGGAGGCGGCTCAGCATAGCGCTTGGACTCGAGCAGCCGCTGGGGCTCCGGGTGGCTGCCTGGGGAGGAGCTGCGTGGCGAGCTGTTTGGACCCAGAGTGACCGCTTCCGAACACCGGGGGGTTGCCCGGAGGAGGAGGAGAGGCCCAGCGGGTCGCTTGGGTCTAGGAGTGACTGCATCAGAGCCACGGGCGGTTGCCAGAGGAGGAGCTGCGTGGTGAGCTGTTTGAACTCAGAGTGGGCGCTCCTGAGCGCCGGGGGACTGCCCGGAGGAAGAGGAGGAGCGCGGCGGGACGCTTGGTCTGGGAGTGACTGCATCAGAACCACAGGCGGTTGCCAGAGGAGGAGCTGCGTGGTGAACTGTTTGAACTCAGAGCGAGCGCTCCTGAGAGCCGGGAGGTTGCCCGGAGGAAGAGGAGGAGCGCGGCGTGTTGCTTCACCTGGGAGTGGCTGCATCAGAGCTGCGGGCGGTTGCCAAAGGAGGAGCTGCGTGACGAGCTGTTTGAACTCGGAGCAGCTGCTCCAGAACACTGGTGGCCTGCCTGGAGGAGGAGAGCGGGTGGGACGCTTAGCCTGGGAGTGACTGCATCAGAACCACAGGCGGTTGCCAGAGGAGGAGGCGAGTGGTGAGCTGATTGGACTAAAAGCAACCGCTCCTGAACACCGGTGGCCTGCCTGGAGGAGGAGCGTGGTGAGTCACCTGGTCTCGGAGCCACCGTTCCTGAACACCTGGGGGGCTACCCCAAGGAGGAGGAGGAGGAACAGGGCGGGTCACTTGGACTTGGAGTGACTGCCTAGGGCTACGGGTGGTTGGCGGGAGGAGGAGACCCGAAGTGAGTTGTTTGGATTCCTAGTGACTGCGTCGGAAACCGGGCGGCTGTCCGGAGGAGGAGGTGTGTGGCGGGTCTCTGTGTCTCGGAGCTATTGTACGGGGCTCCAGGTGGTGGCTCAGGGGAGGGGCTGCATAGCCAGGCGATTGGTGCAGAGGAGGGTCCCAGGACCTAGGTGGCTTCTTGTTGGAAGAGCTGCACAGAGACACGCCTAGGGGCGGAGCGAAGTTTCCAGGGCGGCAGGCAGATTCTCTGGGAGAGGCAGCCTAAGGAGACTCGCCTGCGAAGGGTGAGGCTCCCAGGCCCAGGACGTAGGTCCGGGCCCCTGGGATCGTTGCAGAAGAAGACAGCCCAGCCCAGGTGGTAGTTGTAGATTGAGGGGAACCTCTAGGAGGGCAACTGACTAGCGAGACGTCCCCACCGAGTGACTCTTCCCGGCGGGGGGAGGTTTTCCCACAGGGACGGTAAAGCCAGAGACATAGGCACAAACAGGCCTTGCCTCAGCCCACAGTCTACTTCCCCATTGGATGACCATTGGTCAACAAGTGGAGGCACCTCCGCCCGCTAGCAGGGAATATACGCCACCTGAGGGTTACCACACCTAGAGAGGCAGCTTCTTCGTGGAGCTCTGCATTATCAACCTCCTCCAAGACTTCAGGCTACTGAAGGATAAGAGGGGATATACTAGCAATCTTCAGGGACATTATAAGTTGATAGAGGAAATCTGCACTATCTTAATGACCCACTGATCCCTGAACAATATGAGAAAACAAGGGAAGAAAATGCCCCAAACAAATCTAGATGTTACATCAATAAAATCCAACGACAGCATGGCAGAAGAAATGACAGAAAGGGAGTTCAGAATGTACATAATTAAAATGATTAGGGAAGCAAACGATGAGATGAAAGAGCAAATGCAGGCATTGAACGATCGCACCAATAGACAGTTAACAGAGCAAATTCAGGAAGCAAAAGATCATTTCAATAAAGAGTTAGAGATATTGAAAAAAAACCAAACAGAAATCCTTGAAATGAAGGAAACAATAAACCAAATTAAGAACTCCATAGAAAGCATAACCAATAGGATAGAACAGATGGAAGACAGAACTTCAGATATTGAAGACAAAATATTTAACCTCGAAAACAAAGTTGAACAAACAGAGAAGATGGTGAGAAATCATGAACAGAATCTCCAAGAACTATGGGATATCATGAAAAGGCCAAATTTGAGAATTATTGGGATTGAGGAAGGCTTAGAGAAACAAACCAAAGGAATGAACAATCTATTTGAAGAAATAATATCAGAAAATTTCCCAAATCTGAAGAATGAAATGGAAAATCAAGTCCAAGAGGCTTATAGGACTCCAAATACACAAAATTACAACAGACCCACACCAAGGGACATTATAATGAAAATACCTAACATACAAAAGAAAGACAGAATTTTAAAGGCTGTGAGAGAAAAGAACCAAATTACATTCAGGGGGAAGCCAATACGGATATCAGCAGATTTTTCAATCCAGACCCTAAAAGCTAGAAGGGCCTGGAACAACATTTTTCAAGCTCTGAAAGAAAATGGATGCCAACCAAGAATCTTATACCCAGCAAAACTTACCTTCAAATTTGACGATGAAATACGATCATTCCATGATAAACAAAAGCTAAAAGAATTTACAAAAAGAAAGCCATCATTACAGAACATTCTCAGCAAAATATTTCATGAGGAAGAGATAAAAAACAAAGAAGCAAATCAGCAAAGGGAGGAATTATCCTAAAGGAACTGTCAAATAAAGGAGGAACCAAGATGTGTCAAAAATTTTAAATATGAACCAAATGACTGGGAATACAAATCATATCTCAATAATAACCCTGAATGTTAATGGCCTGAATTCATCAATCAAAAGACATAGACTGGCAGATTGGATTAAAAAGAAAGATCCAACAATATGTTGCCTGCAAGAGACTCACCTCATAGAAAGATATACCCATAGACTAAAGGTGAAAGGATGGGGAAAAACATACCATGCACATGGGCTCAGCAAAAAAGCTGGAGTATCCATCCTCATTTCAGATAATGTGGACTTCAAGCCAATGTTAGTTAGAAGGGATAAAGAAGGACATTTCATACTGCTTAAGGGAAGCATAAATCAGCAAGATATAACAATCATAAACATCTATGCCCCAAACAGTGGCTCATCCATGTATGTTAAACAAATCCTTCTCAATTTTAGAAACCAAATAGACCATAACACAATAATACTAGGTGATTTTAACACGCCTCTTTCACCACTGGACAGATCTTCCAAACAAAAATTGAACAAAGAAACCATAGATCTCAATAACACAATCAATAATTTAGACTTAACAGACATTTATAGAATATACCATCCAACCAAGAGCGAATACTCTTTCTTCTCAGCAGCACATGGATCCTTCTCTAAAATAGACCATATATTATGCCACAAAGCTAATGTCAGCAAATACAAGAAGATAGAGACACTACCTTGTATTCTATCAGATCATAATGGATTGAAGTTACAAATTAATGAAAGAGTAAAAAACAGAAACTACTCCAACACCTGGAGATTAAACAATATGCTACTACATGATGAATGGATAACAGAAGATATTAGGAAGGAAATTAAAAAATTCTTAGAGGTAAACGAGAACAAAGAAACAACATATCAAAATCTCTGGGACACTATGAAAGCGGTACTTAGAGGAAGATTTATTTCATGGAGCGCATTTAATAAAAGAAGTAAAACTCAAAAAATAAATGACCTAACACTACAGCTCAAAGCCCTAGAAAAAGAAGAACAGACCAACACCAAAAGTAGTAGAAGACAGGAAATAGTTAAACTCAGAGCTGAAATCAACGAAATTGAAACGAAAGAAACAATACAAAAAATTGACAAAATAAATAGTTGGTTCTTCGAAAAAATAAACAAAATTGATAAACCTTTAGCCACACTAACAAAGAGAAGACGAGAGAAAACCCAAATCACTAAAATTCGGAATGAACAAGGAAATATCACAACAGACACGACCGAAATACAAAACATAATTAGAAGCTATTTTGAAAATCTATACTCCAACAAAATAGAAAATTTTGAAGACATCAACAGGTTTCTAGAGACATATGAATTGCCTAAACTGAACGAGGAGGACATACACAATTTAAATAGACCAATTTCAAGTAATGAAATAGAAGAAGTCATCAAAAGCCTTCCAACAAAGAAAAGTCCAGGACCAGATGGGTTCTCAGCCGAGTTCTACAAAACTTTTAAAGAAGAACTCATTCCAATACTTCTCAAAGTATTCCAGAAAATAGAAGAGGAGGGAACTCTCCCAAACTCATTCTATGAAGCCAATATTACCCTGATTCCTAAACCAGACAGAAACACATCGAGGAAAGAAAATTTCAGACCAATATCCTTAATGAACATCGACACAAAAATTCTCAACAAAATTTTAGCAAATCGCATACAAAAACATATTAAAAAGATAGTGCACCATGATCAAGTGGGTTTCATCCCAGGGATGCAAGGTTGGTTCAACATCAGAAAATCAATAAATGTCATTCACCATATCAATAGACTTAAAGTCAAGAATCACATGATTATTTCGATAGATGCAGAAAAAGCATTTGATAAAATACAGCACCCCTTCATGCTCAAAACACTAGAAAAAATAGGGATAGTGGGAACATTCCTTAACATTGTAAAGGCCATCTACGCTAAACCCATGGCTAATATCATTCTAAATGGTGAAAAACTGAAAGCATTCCCTCTAAAAACTGGAACAAGGCAGGGATGCCCTCTTTTACCATTTCTATTCAATATCGTCCTTGAAACTCTAGCCAGAGCAATTAGACAGACCAAAGAAATTAAAGGAATACGAATAGGAAAAGAAGAACTCAAACTATCCCTATTTGCTGATGATATGATGGTATACTTAGAGGAACCAGGAAATTCCTCCAGAAAACTTTTAGATCTCATAAGTGAATTCAGTAAAGTAGCGGGAATATAAGATCAATGCACATAAATTGAAGGCATTTTTAAATATAAGCGATGAATCTTCAGAAAGAGAAATTAGGAAAACTACCCCATTCACAATAGCTTCGAAAAAAATAAAGTATTTGGGAATCAATCTCACAAAAGAGGTGAAAGACCTCTACAATGAGAACTACAGAACACTAAAGAAAGAAATTCAAGAAAACCTTAGAAGATGGAAAGATCTCCCATGTTCTTGGATAGGAAGAATTAATATTGTCAAAATGGCCATACTACCAAAAGTGCTATACAGATTCAATGCAATTCCAATTAAAATCCCAATGATGTACCTTACAGAAATAGAGCAAGCAATTATGAAATTCATCTGGAAGAATAAAAAACCCAGAATAGCTAAAGCAATCCTTGGCAGAAAGAGTGAAGCAGGGGGTATCGCAATACCAGATCTTCAACTCTACTACAAAGCAATAGTAACAAAAACGGCATGGTATTGGTACCAAAATAGAAAGGTGGATCAATGGTACAGAATAGAGGACACGGACACAAACCCAAATAAATACAATTTTCTCATACTAGACAAAGGGGCCAAAAATATGCAATGGAGAAAAGATAGCCTCTTCAACAAATGGTGCTGGGAGAATTGGAAATCCATATGCAACAGAATGAAACTAAACCCATATCTCTCACCATGCACGAAACTAAACTCAAAATGGATTAAGGATCTCGGAATCAGACCAGAGACCTTGCATCTTATAGAAGAAAAAGTAGGTCCAGAGCTTCAACATGTCGGCTTAGGACCAGACTTCCTCAACAGGACTCCCATAGCACAAGAAATAAAAGCAAGAATTAATAACTGGGATAGATTCAAACTAAAAAGCTTTCTCTCAGCAAAGGAAACTATCAGCAATGCAAAGAAAGAGCCTACAGAGTGGGAGAAAATCTTTGCCAATCATACTTCAGATAGAGCGCTAATCTCCAGAATCTATAAAGAACTCAAAAAACTCTACACCAAGAATGTAAATAATCCAATCGACAAATGGGCTAAGGAAATGAATAGACACTTCACAGAAGAAGATATACAAGCAATCAACAAACATATGGAAAAATGTTCAACATCTCTAGTAATAAGAGAAATGCAAATCAAAACCACCCTAAGATTCCATCTCACCCCAATTAGAATGGCAATTATCAAGAATACAACCAACAACAGGTGTTGGCAAGGATGTGGGGAGAAAGGTACACTCTTACATTGCTGGTGGGGCTGCAAATTAGTGCAGCCACTCTGGAAAGCAGTGTGGAGATTCCTTAGAAAACTTGGAATGGAAACACCATTTGACCCAGCTATCCCACTCCTTGGCCTATACCCAAAGGACTTAAAATCAGCATATTACAGAGATACAGCCACATCAATGTTCATAGCTGCTCAGTTCACAATAGCCAGATTATGGAACCAACCTAGATGTCCTTCAATTGATGAATGGATAAAGAAACTGTGGCATATATATACAATGGAATATTACTCAGCCATAAAGAATGATAAAATTATGGCATTTGCAGGCAAATGGATGAAACTGGAGAATATCATGCTAAGTGAGATAAGCCAATCTCAAAAAACCAAAGGAAGAATGATATCGCTAATAAGCAGATGATGACACATAATGGGGGGTGGGAAGGGTTAGTGTTGGGGTTGGAGTTGGGTTTAGGGAGGGGGGCAGGAATGGAGGAAGGAAGGACTGTATAGATGGAGGGGAAGGGTGGGAGGGGAGGGGGGGACGGGAAAAAATGGCAGAATGAATCAAACAACATTACCCTATGTAGATTTATGATTACACAAATGGTATGCCTTTACACCATGTACAGACAGAGAAACAACATGTATCCCATTTGTTTACAATTTTATAATAATAAAAAAAATAAATAAAAAAAAAGAAGTCCTACAGTCCCAACCAGAAAAGTCCCCTTTTTTCTCTCATTTTTCCTTCCCAAACAAATCCTTCCTGACTCAGTCTCTAAATAATCGGCACAGCAGGATCTTGAGTATCTGGCATAGGATCTCCCCTCTTCACTTGTAAAATTACATTCCCAGGGCCCAGGGCACATAGGTGAAGCTAACATGTCATGACTTTCTCCGATGCTGCTTCATTCTTCACAAGGGCCTTTGATGGAATACATTTCCCAAAGCAGGTTGATTAATCTCCAGCTTCTCAGTTAAGGATCCCCTAAGGAGAGATTTTTAGGGAATGCCCCCAATGGTGCTGATTGAGATTTGGAGCATTTTTAGCATTTTTTATTTTTCTTCCAGCAGCATGGCTGGTTCCCAGGCAAGTGGCCAGGAAGGCACACTAAGAGAAATGGCCCTCATATGCCCCACCCTTGGCAGTACCTTCATTGGTTCTTGGAGAAATTGGCAGTCATCTCCTTCCCCAGTGTTCCTAAGCACTTCCCCTTTATCATTCTGCTGCCATCTTGGTCTATGCAGCTCAAATATTCTCTGTCTCCTTCTAAAGGGCTTCACTTAAAGGATTTTTGCCATTCCCCCCATCATATGGATAACTATGCTACCAATTTTCATTATGAATATACCTAAGTATACTTACCTCTAAAACTCAACACATCAATTTGGGTTCACAGGAGACAGAAACCTAGCAAGAAATGGAAAGATGATGAGAAGATCAGTTGTACTAGTACCTGATGAGGAGAAGTATAAATGAGGAATTGTGACATTCTGACACAAGAGTAACTATAAATATGTAATGAGAAGGAAATGTGTTCTCTAAGGAAGCTACAGTTCAGGACACATAGCAGAAGGTGTGACTCTGCCAAGTGGATGATGGATAGGTTCACACAGAGGCCCAAATCAGAGCTGGTCCACAGTCACTGGGCGAGTAGGAAGCAGGACTTCAAGGTGTCGTCCAATGGGTGGATGCCAAGGGGTCAGGATGCCTGGAGTCCTCTCACAGAGAGGTAATGCAAGGCCTGGTGTGGGGAGGACCTTGGTTGTAATAAGAGGGCTCCCAGAAGGTGATCAATGAGCCATGCCAGGCAATGAGGTTGCCAGGGGTCTGTCACAAGGCTGAGGCACAGAATCACCAGAGCCCCTGCCCCTCCACAGCCATGTCCCTGACTGAGGGTGCAGAGGGAGCAAGAAAAAAGGCAAAATGCAGCAATGGAACTAGAAATACATATGCCTCTTCTTCCTGTGATGGTTTCCAGGTGCCCTCTACTAGCTAAGTTTAACATGGTGCTCATTGTAAAGGAGAAATGCCCATTATATCCAATGAAGGGCTGAAGTATGAACTTACAGTTGAGAGGCTATAAGTCTATGATGATCAGTCTGAAAACATTGAAGGAATTTATCATGGAACTTCAAAAGTTGACTGACTCTAAAATGTTGGGTTTTCCATCATTGAACCCCACAACATAAATCTTGTCTACCCAGAACTATATCATGGTGGATGGATGATCTTCAAACAGTGGTTCGGTTTAACATGGCTCCCTCAGCAGCTGTGACAACTTTAGGAGGTTATCCTCTGTGCTTGGAATAGTAAAGAAGGAGTAGGAATCGTGATTTTTCTCTATCAGGTAGGGAATTAAAACCGAAATATCACCTCTCTTTTCCAATTTTCCTCTGCCTTTGTCTGTCTTTGTCTGTCTGTGTGTCTCTAATACACACACACGCACGCACACACACACACACACATAACCTCACAGGAAAGTAAGGAAAGGGTTTAGCATTAGGAAATTGACTGCCTTTTCAGTAGTAAATGCAGGTGGCTTTGAGTCACATTTTTCTATTTGAAACGCAAGCTGGGCTGCAAATGCTGTATGGTTGAACCCCAGGTCAAATGTACATACTAGGCAAACTTCCTGGTTTCAAGAAACAGAAAACCCAACTATGAATTGCTTTAAAACTGGAAGTGGGAAGACAAATGTGACAGTTCTGTTTTGATGATTCTTTGACATCTGGCATTTATTTATTTATTTACTTATTTAGGTTTTTTCTCAAGATCACAAGATGGCTGCAGGAAGTCTAAGAGACAGATCCCTACACAATATTGCTCAGAATAGACAGAATAGGAGCAGAATAGAAGCTCTCTTTCTTCAGGAAGAAAAATTTTACCCAGAAAACCCAGCTGACTTCCCATGACATCCCCTTGGCCATGGCTGGGAGGTCTCATGCTCACCTCCATATCAGTCACTGGTCAAGAACACAACATTGTCAAAACTAGCTGACACTAAGCATGGTTCATGTCTGTAACACAGGGACATTTACTCCAAACAAAAATGTAGTTTTGTTAATAAGGAAGCAAGAGATTGGCTGACAAAAGGCAGCCTACACAACATAGCACACATTTTATTAGACCCTTTTTACTCTAGGTGGCAAAAATGTTAAAAGAGAAATTAAGTGTGCAAAGTAAATATCATATTTTAAAAGCAGTTTTTAATTGGATGAAACTTTTCCTGTGGGAAATTAGGAATAAAGCATCCTTTTGGAATTCAGATTAGAGCCCTTAATAAGTTATAAAGAAGTTACTCATAAGAATAACTATGAATTGAATGCTTCAGTCAGTTTTTCTTTTAATAATGCTCAGTCTTCCAGTCTATTCTAATAATTGTCCCCAGGGAGTAAGATAAAAGGTAAGAGAGACCAAAATAAACGAGCTCTGGGGTGCTCTGTGCCTCTTTCGACATAGTTCTTCCTGTGAGGTTCTTGAAATCTTCTGAGACTAGAGTGTCATCATCTGCCAGTCTGCCTAGTAAAACAAAGATTCCAGAGAACAAGTCATTACTTTCCTGTTTGGAGGATTGGGTTGTGGGGTTTCCCCATCCTTCCCAGAGGTGAATGCAGCAGACAACTTGGCCTCACCACCTCCTCTTCCATGATGTTTTTCTACTTTTTACCTAGAACTCACTCCTCCTCCCCTCGTTTCCTCTTTCTCATTAGCATTGTTCATTAGCATTTCTGAAATACTGCTCTCCTCTTAAGCCCTAGACCTCCTGCAGCATGTGCCATGACATCTGTGTCCCTTTTTCCCAGCAGGACATTGGCACTGACCCTTCTTGTTGTCCCACACTGACACATCACAGGGTATCATCTCATAACCCTCTTGCAGCTGCCTATCTATTTACATGGTAACCCAGGGTCCTGCTTATAATGAGGAACCCTGTGGCCATTACACACAGGATGCTGGCAGAGACAAAGCAATTGAAGGAAAAATGCAGGGATCCTAAAGTCAAGCAAAATGAGGCTCCGAGTCCCACTACTGCCTCTTACTGGACAAGGGTATGGTAGGTTAAAGATGATTGAAATTCTTTGCTACCACTCTCATCGAGAGATGGAGTTCTGTTTTCTTTCCTTTAAATGTAGGTTGTCTTGAGTGATTTGCTTGAACAATAGAATATGGCAGACAAGACAATTTGGGACATCTGAGGCCAGGTCATAAAATGTCTTGCAGATTTTTTGCAGTTCCACCCTGGGGAAGCCAGTTCCATGCGAGATTACCCTGGACCACCATGCCAGGAAGGAGTACAGGCCACACAGAGAGAGACTTAGGATAGGCAAGTCCAAGTACACATGAATGAGAAAAGTAAGTGTGAACTTTCCAACCCAACAAACACAAGAGGAAGAAGATCCAATGAATCCAACAGAGAACCAAGACCAGTAGAAAAGTTGTCTCAAACTGTGGAGGAGGGACTAGACATCACATATGTTCTGTCTCAGTTCCTGACCCACAAATTCTTGAGCATATCAGAGTGGTTGCTATTTTACACAGCTAAGCTTGGGTCATAAATTTTGCCATGGTAGATAACTACAAGGGACACTGGGCAAATCCTCAACATTTCTGAGTCTCCATTTTTTTTAAATGGGAGAAAGGATAGAATTTATATCACCCAAATTTCCTATCTCACATGGAAAAATAAAATAATGACCCTCAAAGAGCAGTCCAGTACTGAGCACAGGATAGGCAATGATTTAACATTGGTCCCTTGAAAGAGGATAAAAACATATTCTAGACAGCCATGTGTTAAGCTCCTAAATAGGAACATTAAAGATGACTGATAATACTTCTCATATGCTTAAGAGCTGATTTGAAATCCAGAGAGATGTTCAGGAGAGTTTCCTGAGATGCTGAGCACCAGCCCAGTATAAGCTGGTCAGAAGATCACTCAGCTCATAAAAGCTGTCCACAGTGAACTAGAAAATGAAATTAACTATATGGTTTAGGACCTGTGGCAACAATTACAGAGATACAGGATGTGTATAAGGAAAGAACACAAAAGATACAGTAGCATCTATGACTTTGAATCCCATAATATTGGTTATTATGATGGTTAATTTTATGCATTAACTTGGATGGGCCATTGTGCCCATATACTTTAGTCAAACATTATTCTGGATATTTCTGCAAGGGTGTGTTTTTTTATGAAATCAACACTCAAACTGGTGGACATTGAGTAAAACAGATTACCTTTCGTAATGTGGGAGAGTGTCATCCCCTCTTTTGAAGGCCATTTTAAAACAAGACTAACCTTCCCCAAGCAAGGATGATGCAGGAAAAGTAGACAGAATTCAGATAATATGTATATTTTTGTAGTAGGTAGGGGTTTCAATCTTGTGTGCCAATGTGGGTCAGACCAGTAATGAAGAAATATATGGAAAATAGAAAAGAGTGATGATGTTTGTAGTCAATTTATTGCCTCTGCCCCAAAGAAAAGACTTCCAGAATTAATATTACAAATGAACATTGACCTGGTAAAATAAAAGATGTCTACAGGTCAAATTGCAACTTTAGTCCACTGCTTCAGGTGATGAGAAGTGATGGAAGATTTTTATGCAATGGAATAATATGCTCAAATTTTGGCTTGAGGAAGACCACCCTGGCAGAGGTTTTTAGGATGGAGGCAGAATAAAGTGGGGCTAAAGGGATGAAGAGGTGAACAAAGAAGTGGATGTTGAGATATTTCGGTAAGAAATTATAAGTTCTGAACCATGTGATAGGCAAGAATAGAAAGAAACCAGGACAGGCTGCACAGCTACTTAGAATTTAGGATCAGCAATGGAGGAAGATGAAATGAGGTGACTGTCACAAAAACTTCAGACCTGGCCTAATTTTTGCTCTTTGAAAGAGTACAAGGCATGTCTGTAGGGGTGTCAAAATGTTAAGACATTTAAGTATTTCTGCAGCTCAGCCTGAAAACACACACACACACACACACACACACACACACATACACACACACACACACACAATTTAAAGGTTCATCCTATAAAAATAAAATCTATCTTTTGATTCATTAAATCAGATGATAATGTAACCAACCAACTCTCCTCTCCATAATCACCTTTTTGCTGGGTGAAACATCTCCATTAAGTAACCCATTTCTCAGTCTGGAGATGCAAAAGGCAGACAGTATTCATGGTTGCATAACTAAGAAGGGTAATGACAGAATAGAGAAAGGAGTCTAATTAGCTGGGTCACCTCTATTAGCATTCATTACAGCCAACAGGATCATGCCCTTCACCACCTATTTATTAATGGGTTAATCCAAGTCCATCAACCTACATATATCATTATTTAGTAGCTTTCTATGAGATAGAGTTAGCTCATTTTTCTCATTTCAAGTTCTGCCAATAGCAATAAAAGCCCTTTGCTGATACAAACCCTGATACTTTAAGTCAGTAAGCACTGGCTGACCCAGGAGGCTGAAGTTCCAGGCCCAGTACAGATCTAAGCAGGGTAAGTGTCAGGCTGGGCAGTGTGCTATGGGTTCATCTTGCAGGACAACCAACTGGTTATAGATGGACCCCGTATGGAAGCTACATTTATCTGCCAAATATCCAGGTGCCCTCACTGTTCTGAGATAAAAAGTTACTAACAGAACTTTTCCCCTGTGTTCTCTTCCAAGGAAATATTCTTTGCTTAGGATTTCCTCTGGCCACCAGAACTTGCTATTTGATTACTCTCAATCTTTTTAGTAATAGAACCTGCATTGGTCAAAGAAATGTAACTACCTTGAGGGAAGAAAAGAAATGCCAAGGAGTTAATGTCCCTCCACACAAGTAGCTCTCAGCAATCAGGGATGGGAGCTAGAGGATGAATACTGAAACACCTTTTGATGGACAACCTAAGGTATGGTCTACACCGTTTCCCAGAAGACCACAGCAGGATAAACTGCAGCTGTTCTCTGTGATAGTTTGATTTGATTATTAAGGCATCCTATATCCACTTCCTTCCCTCTCCTGTTTTATCACTAAGGGAGACTTACATTCCTGACCCAAGGAATGCTATCTTGTGCTTTTGGACCATTTCCTAATCAAAAAAACATACAACTAAATTATTTTCTTGAGGTCTTCTTCTAGGGAGCCAAAAGGAAGGAAGGAAGGAAGGAAAGAAGGAAATTTTTTCATGGACTTCAGATCCTTTCCCACTATACAATTTTTGCCTTTCAATATCTTGTGCACATGTCCCCTTCTTTACCAATCCACTATTACTGAGTTTAGAACCCCATCTTTTCTCACTGTGACACAGAATATAGCTCCTTAACTCATCTTTCTCTCCTCTTCTATGGCCCTGGGTTAGTTGGCTTTCCATCACTGTCACAAAATACCTGAGATAAACATCATAAAGACAGAAAAGATTAATTTTGGCTTTATGGCTATAGAGGTTTCAGTTCATGGTCACTTGGCCCCATCACTTTGGGCCTATGGAAAGGCTAAACATCAGGGCATGGAGAACATGGTGGAGCAAAGGTGCTCACCTCATGGTGACCAGGAAACAAGAAAAGACAGAGGAAGTGGGAGTCCCAATAAACACTTTATGAGCATACCCCCAGGCACCTACTTCCTTCAATGAGTCCCCACCTCCTAAAGTTTCTACCACCTCCCAATACCACCATCAGCCATATACCAAGCCTTCTACACATGAGCTTTTGGGGGACATTTAAGTTCCAAACCAGATCATACCCCTTCCCATTTATCACTCTGATTGACAGAGTGATTTCTATAAGTTCCAAATCTTGCCATTTCACTGGTTTGATCTTTCACGATTTTCCAGTTGACTATGGGAATATATTTAGCTTCCATAGCCCTGCCTAGCCTATAAGACTCCCCTTGAGTTAGCCCCACACCCTCCATACCCAACACACCATACTTCCATATACAGAGGTTTAAAGTCAGATGTCCTCTGCTAAATTATTTGCTTTTCCCTATAGATGCTTTCTCATGACCACACTGGCCACCCTCCAGCTGGGCCTGTGCTGCTCTCCTATATTGTTTAAGAAAGTTTTGCTTTTCTTCTAGTAGCCATGTAGGTTTCGTGGGATGTTGAACATTCGTTTGATCTTTTAATGCTAAACTTAGGGGAATATTCAGCTCAAAATGTCCAGTTGAATGATGCAGGATGCTGAGAGTTTCCATGGTGAGTATTGGAAGGGATATCACAGTCAAGCATTTCTCAACAGGGGGCATAGTTCACAGTGGCAGGCTGTCAAGACTCTCCTAATAATGTCTAAGAAGGTTATAATGGTAGGTAAAAACTGACATCAGGAGAGAGTCGTAAAATGCCTCTGTGGGTGAAGGTCTTTGTTCTGTTTGTTTCCTATGATTCTTTACAAAACATGTTTGCAAGATCTTGCTGCCAGAATGTGGCAGACTTGACAATGTCAACAAAAATACTCTAAGACTTTGTAATCAGGCAAGTCTTACTTATTTTTATTATGCCAGAATAGGAGTCCTGGTTCTGAATAGGGAGTCCTGATAGCAGATTTTGCATACATATGTGCATTTGCACACATACACACACACACACACACACATGCACACAAACACACACTTTATTAAATCATCACAATAATTCATTAAGGCACTTGCTTCACTTTCCTTATCTCTAAAAAATGCAGGGGGGAGGGATAGTATTTTTTATCTTATTAGGATATTTTGAAGATTAAATTAATTAATGCATTTAAAGCACTTAGAACAACACCAAGCACATAAAAGCTATAGCTTATCTTTCTTATTTTTATCATTATCATCATCAACAGCATCCCAAGCTTAAAAAGAAGAAAACTGATATAAAGTTACATAATTTCACCAAAATTACAAAGCTGGTAAGTGTCAGAATAGGAATTAACACTTTGCTCATGACTGTCTGCACATTGTCCTCCAAGGGCAACTGAACTTGAACTTCCCTCAAGGGCAATGACTCCAAGGCCTCTGCACCTTTGCACATGTTATTTCTTTTCTGGAAAACTTATACAGATCCTTTAAGATAGTTTCTCCACATTCCATGGAACTACAACATCTGATTGATTACTACAATACGAACTCTTTAGGAGCTCTTTCCTCCTCTGTCTTAATTAGTTTTCCATTTCCAGACATGGAAGAGTACCTGGCATATGGTTAATCTCTAAATAAACATTGAATAAATGTGTATATGAATATATAAATACATGAAGATGTTGACTTCATCTGAGAGAATGAGACAAAAATTTACTTCATTTAGGAACCTTGGTTAATACTTCCAAGAGCCTCAGAATTAAGCTACTACAAACCTCATAATTTACCTTATGACTGAGCTGTAGAGCCAGGAGTAGAGTTGGTTGGTGGCCATGGAGGAAGCATAGGGCCAGTCCTCCTGGAAGTCTCTAGGAGAGATGATTTCTACAGAAGGGAAGCAGTTTTATATTTTATTAATTCATCCATTCATTCACTCATTTGTGTGTTTTGTACATTAAGTCTTTGTGTCTCCTAAGGTTAAGTCCCTCCAGAACTTATTTGTCCTTTCTAGTTGCAGAAAAGCATTGATGGGGAATATGAAAGAGTTGGACTTTGGAGTCATTTAAGACATGAGAATCAAGTCCTTGGGTAAAACTCATTAAAACTAAGCTCCTGGAAAACATATTCAATTAGGAGCCTACACAATGGTGCTAGGGTCTTGGCACACAATTTTTAATCCTTGCAAAACTTCAAGGTTCATTCCTCTCTCAAAGGGTCTTTGTGAAGAATAGAGATAGTAAACTAAGAGAAATAAGAGCCAAACCTGGCAGGTACGGAGTGGTGTCTCCTATCATTTAGAGGGGATGTCCATCAGTAAGCAAGGCAACTCTCCAGCCCACACAGCTTGTTTGAGTCACATAGGTTTGAGGCCCAAACTCTCCCTGGAGAGCCATAAGGATAGTCCAGAAAGTATGTCAGACCAACTCACACAACTGTACCACAGAGTACTCGCTCTCCCTGTTCTCCCAGGCAGCACTTCTGTGGGGACTTGGCACATTTCATTAAAACCCATCTTTCTCTTCAATACAGGTAAATAATTGGGTCTGAACATTTCATGAGTTCAGGGTTGCTTGAAGTCTAATGGGAGTAATCAACAGGGGGTGCAGGGGGACTGAACAGAAAATGTTTCCAGGCAGCAAAAATCAGTCCTGATTTCAAAAGGAAATCGAGGCAGGGACTGAAGATATGGGTCCATGTTCAGGCCTGGCTCCCATTCACAAATCTAAGAGATCCATAGAGAGGTGTCCAGTGTGTCCCAAGGAAAATAAACTAAGTTTTAACACTGACTTTGTGCATGTACTGGACAAGAGGCAATAAATACATTAGTTTATTATCGTAACAACTCTGAGTTTATCTGTTTACAGAGAAGTGAGAAACCTGACTAAGTCACACAACTTCACAAATAAGTGCTGAAGCTTGTAATCAAACCCATGTCTGTCTGACTCCATGGCACACATGTTTCCCATTGAACCAAGTAGTCTCCCAGGCAGGTTGGTTAGCATTTGGGACAGGACCCAATTCCAAACAAGGCACTTATTGACTGTCAACTTGAGACATAGTGGGCATACAATAAATTACAGCTTCCATATTCACTGTCATTTTTTTAATAAAACAATAATATAATAACAACAATAATTCCTCTTATCCCTGGGGAATGCATTCTAAGACCCCCAGTAGAGGTCTGAAATCATGAATAGTACTGAGCCCCATACATACTATGATTTTATCTATACATATGATAACATTTAATTTATAAATGAAGCATATTGAAAATAATAATACTTGATAATTATATAGAACAGTGATTATAGTATAATATAATAAATATTATATAAACAGGCTTTCTCTCTCTCTCTCTCTCTCTCTCTCTCTCTCTCTCTCTCTGAAAATATTGTACTGTATTCACCTCTCTTTGTGTAACTGTGGGTCACCCAACTGAAGAAAGCAAAACCACAGAGAGGGTAGACTGTTGTACTCTTATGTAACCAGTCATGGTGAGTTATGTAAATGTGCTCAAGCTTCTACTTGTACAACAACTTAATTAAAATTCATTTTCCACCCATGAAGACTCAGATAAAAAGAAAGATGACTTCATCTCAAACAGCTGCCCCAGGCATGAGCCCTTTTGGGACATCTCTCCTGCAAAGAGACACAAGACTATATTTTATGAGTGAAACAGTGAACTATGATCCTGCAGTTACAGGACCATATGTGAGTGAACACTGTGGTAGATCCACACTTTAGTTAAGACTCTGTAAGTTATGTAATGTTATAGGCTCCCAGATGCTCTGGCTTCCAACCTACCTTAACTACAGACCAGATATAGTCTCACTGTACAAAGATGATTTATTTTACAGCATCCAGAGCCAACCCTGCATTGCCTTGAGGTTGGGATAGGCCAGATTAAGTCTAGAGCATCTTGTCAGGCATTGCGTGCTTAGTTTCTTCTGGGAAACACATCTATAAGAATGAGACCCAGGCACACTTTGACAACTTTTCAATTTTTCTATTCCAAGAGTATAGCAGGGGACCTGACTTATGGTGGTCACTTGATAAACTGTGGATTAAGTACACTAGAACAAGTGTTAAGTGACCCTCATAATATAAATGGACAATCAGTCAAGGCTTATTCTCCTGGAGAACCTGTCAAGGGGGAGAAGTTTGAAGGTAACAAGAAGTCTATAGCTGACATATTATTATTATACAAGGAAAAGCGATTCCATGGGTAGCTTTGAAGAAAACAGAGGAGGAACTCCCAAAATCTAAGAGGTCAAAGCAGTTCCCTGGAAGAGATGAAGCCCCACCTCGTAGGCTAAGTACAAGCTGGTCAGGCCAAGCAGCAGGGTATGTCATTCCACATTGTAGCAAACAGATCAGAGAGAGTGTAGAGAAGTTCAAATATTTCACACAGGCTGGAGCAGAGCATGCGGAGGAGAGACCATGCATGGAACCTAGAAATAGAAAGAGAAGCCTTTTATGGTTTAGATCTGAGGTGTTTTCCAAAAGCTCATGTGTGAGACAATGCAAGAATTTTCAGAGATAAAATGATTATATTATGAGGTGAGGCCTAATCCAGGAGTTAATCCACTAATTTGGATTAACTGGGTGGTAACTATAAGCAGGTAAAGTGTGGCTGGAGAAGACAGTTCACTGCGGACTTACCTTTGGAGTTTATGTTGTCCCTGATGAGCAAAGTTCTCTCTCTCTCTCTCATGTCCTGAGTTGCTTTCCTCCCCTCGTGCCCTTCCACCATGATGTTCTGCCTCAACTTGAGCCCACACATATGCTGTCAGCTGTCTATGGACTATAACCTCTGAAACCATGAGCCAAATTCAACATTTCTTCCTCTACTTTGTCTAGTCAGGTCTTTTGGTCACAGTGATGGAAAAGTTGACCAAGACAAAGTCCAAAGAAAAAAAGGGAGTTCTTTTTACTTAAAGCAACAACTTTTGTAAGAGTTATGCTTTGAGCTACTTGGCAAAGGACAGGGTTTTGCTCAAACACTTTCAGGGCACAGTATATTCTAAGTCCTCCCCCACCAATGCACATTACTCTTCAGAGGTCCTGAGGAGGCCCGTGGTGAAGAACCCCCTAACAAACACAGTTTACACTGGCACCATCTGAACTCTTAGGAGGAAGGCATCTGACCACAGACAGCTTATATTTGCCTGTAACCCTCATAGAGGAACTAAGGATGCATATTGGGAAATGTTCCCCTAAAGTATTCTGGTATTCTTTAAATGTTTGCATCATGGAAGACAGCTGAGTTGTCTTTATTTATATTTTAGAAATGATCATTGGCAACAACTGAGAAGAGGGAATGAAAGGGGTATCTTCTTTTAGTAATGGGGCAGTATGAATTCTGATCAATGTGATCTCTGAGGAGAAACTTAAAAAGTTAAACAAATAAGATCACAACAGCAAGGTATTCTCCCAAAGACATCGGAGAGGTAACAAGGTAGTTGTGTCAGTTTTCAGTTGCTGTGACCAAACTACCTGACAAGAACAACTTAGAATAAAGGCCTGGTTTCAGTAGATTCAGTCCAGAGTCATCTGGTTCCATTCCTTTGAGCCTGAGGTGAGGGAGAACATGATTGTAAAAGAGGGTAGTGGAGAAAAGCTGTTGAGCTCATGGCAGCCTAGAAGCAGAAAGAGAGAAAAGAATGGGCTGAAGAGGAAACAAATTCTTCCAGGACACAGCCTCTGTGACCTACTTCTTCTAGCTAGGTCTAACTTTCTTGGACTCCATTCAGCCATCAATGGATTAATCCACTGATGAGGTCAGAGGTCTCACAATCTCATTACTTCCCAAATGCTTCATCTCTGAACACATGAGACTTTAGGGGACATTCCAGATTCAAGCCATAATAGTAATGAAGAGTAACAGTCCAAGATAGAAACCCAGAGAGGTGGGTTCAACATTTCAAAGATCTTTAACTGAGGCTGGAGGAGGTGGACATAAGGTATCCACTGATTTCAATATAGGCAGAGAGGCTGAAAATTAGATATTAGTGGAGAGATGGGAATTTGACCCGTACCTTACCACATATACAAAACTTCCACATGAATTATAGATCTAAATGTGAAAACAACACAGTAATTAATCTTAATGACTTCAAGGTAGGGAACTATTTCTTAAAAAGACATAAGAGGCACTAGCCATTAATGAGAAGATTGTTATTTTACTGCATTAGATCAAGAATTTCTATTCATCAAGAGACACAAATAAGAAAGTGCAGAGGGAAGGCAGGGAAAGGATATTTATATCACAGAAGGCTTGCATCAAGAATAAATAGAGAACTTTTGCAAATCAATCAAACAAAAGGAAGACTGTCAAACCAACAGAAAAAAAAAATGTGCATCAGGAACTAACTCCAAATGAAAAATAAACAAATGAAAATGTTCTCAACCTTAAAAGTAATCAGGGAATTACAGAGTAAAATTGTCAATCATGTCACCAGAATGACTAAACTTGAAGACTGACTATATCAAGTGCTGACAATGATATGACCAAACGTTATGCTACCAACGAAACTGTAAATTGGAGTAAATTTGGTAAACTGGGATCAGTTATAAAAATTGAAAATAGTATACCCAACAAATTGTGAGTTGCAGTCTGATAAACTGACTCAAAAGAATCTGTGCACATGTGCACCAGAAGACTTTTATGAGAATGTTCACAGCAGCATTTTTCATAATGGCTCCAAACCAGACAGGTTTGCAGGTTCATCCACAGAATGGACAAATCAAATTTTCATATGTTTGTACAATGGAATATTAAAACACAGTACGTGCAGAATATGGATAAAGCTCCTAGAATGTGGTATGGAGAGAAGGGGACTAAACACAAAAGAATGCATACTTTGTGTTTCCATTTATATGAAGCTAGATAACAAGGTAAAATGCAACCAGAGTGTCAAAATTCAGAAAAGCAGGAGAGGATTGAGGACATGATGACTAAGAGGGTTTATGTGGAGGGTGCTCTTGAGATCCTGCCAAACTTCTATTTGTAGAATCCAGTGTTTTGTTTTGTTTTGTTTTGTTTGATGATAATTCATGGGCATAATGCTTTGTATGTGTTAGGATGTGTTCAATGTCAAAATAAAAGTTAAAAAATATTGAGACAAAAAAAATAATAAGGTAGCAACAGTGAAAAAGTGGAGGCGGAGCAATGATTTGCTTGATTGTAAGATTTTCACTTTGATAACTGACATTAGAGAGAACCAGGACAATTAAAAAAATTTTATCATGTTTTTTATTTTTACATCTGAAGAGTTCTTAATGTCTCATAAGGGAAAATAAATCATCTCCAGAGACAGAGAATCAGTCCCTTATCTTAAAAACTGGTAAAAAAAAAAAAAGAAAGAAAGAAAAGAAAAGAAAAAAGAAAAAAACAGGAAAAGCAGGAAAAGAATCAAGTATTTTTCCTTCCTTTTCTTAACTAGATGAGTAACAAGTGAGTAAAAGAGGAGGGGGCAACATTTCTTTACAAAAGAACTCCAAGTAATAATTGCCAAAGAAGTTATAAAATTAGAATATTATTATTTTGCGGTCCTGTATTAAGTAATAAGATTTGACATTGCACATTGAAGGTTGTTTGTGTCACAAAAAGAAACAAGTAGAAGTCATGGATCTCCTAGAATATAGCATGGCCTATGAGTCTGCACAAAGGTCTCTGAATATGAACAACCTCTGGGTACCAGGGATGCACAGCACAGAGGAGCCTGCTAGCCTGTACCATTCATATGCAGTCACAAAATCCCAACTATGGGAAACAGAGGGTCAAATGAACCAGATCCTTCACCAGACAAATTGTAAGGAAGAGAAAGAGTAGATTTAAAAAGTTTTAAAAGACATATAACATTTTCAGGGCAAGGCTATATCATAATATTTAGGGATGCACATCTGGACAATAAAATAAAATAGAAGGAAACAAGAGGAAGTAATTTCTACACAAGTCAGGATATTATTTTTTGTGAGGAGAGATGGGTCTGCAGTAGAGAAGGCCCAAATGGGGAGGGAGCCTTCTAGGGTGGATGGCAGAGTTCCGGATATTTCCTCAAATAATGGCTGGAGGATGATCATCGTAGTATAATTAGTTAAGTCATACATTTGTGGTTTTCAATTTTCTATATCTGTGTTTCATTTTAAGTGGAAATACTTTGTATACTAGCATGAACTTATCACATAGTTCAAAAACCTAGTTAAGGTAGTATGGCCATTTTGACAATATTAATTCTGCCTATCCCAGAACATGGGAGATCTTTCCATCTTCTAAGGTTTTCTTTCATTTCTTTCTTTAATGTTCTGTCAATGCAATTCCAATTAAAATCCCAATGACGTACCTTACAAAAATAGAGCAAGCAATCATGAAATTCATCTGGAAGAATAAGAAACCCAGAATAGCTAAAGCAATCCTTAGCAGGAAGAGTGAAGCAGGGGTATCACAATACCAGAACTTCAACTATACTATAAAGCAATAGTAACAAAAACGGCATGGTATTGGTACCAAAGAAGACAGGTAGATCAATGGTACAGAATAGAGGACATGGACACAAACCCAAATAAATACAATTTTCTCATACTAGACAAAGGGGCCAAAAATATGCAATGGAGAAAAGATAGCCTCTTCAACAAATGGTGCTGGGAAAACTGGAAATCCATATGTAGCAGAATGAAACTAAACCCCTATCTCTCACCTGAACAAAACTCAACTCAAAGTGGATCAAGGACCTCAGAATCAGACCAGAGACCCTTCATCTTATAGAAGAAAAAGTGGGTTCAAATCTTCAACATGTCGGCCTAGGATCAGACTTCCTTAATAGTATTCCCATAGCACAAGAAATAAAAGCAAGAATCAATAACTGGGATAAATTCAAACTAAAAAGCTTTCTCTCAGCAAAGGAAACTATCAGCAATGTGAATAGAGAGCCTACAGAGTGGGAGAAAATCTTTGCCAATCATACTTCAGATAGAACACTAATTTCCAGAATCTATAAAGAACTCAAAAAACTCTACACCAAGAATACAAATAACCCAGTCAACAAATGGGCTAAGGAAATGAACAGACACTGCACAGAAGAATATCTATAAACAACCAACAGATTTATGAAAAAATGTTCAACATCTCTAGTAATAAGAGAAATGCAAATCAAAACTACACTAAGATTCCATCTCACCCCAATTAGAATGGTGATTATCAAGAATACAAGCAACAATAGGTGTTGAAGAGGTTGTGGGGAAAAAGGTACACTCATACATTGCTGGTGGGGTTGCAAATTAGCACAGCCACTCTGGAAAGCAGTGTGGAGATTCTTTAGAAAACTTGGAATGGAACCACCATTTGACCCAGCTATCCCACTCCTTGGCCTATACCCAAAGGAATTAAATCAGCATACTACAGAGATACAGCCACATCAATGTTCATAGCTGCTCAATTCACAATAGCCAGACTGTGGAACCAACCTAGATGTCCTTCAATTGATGAATGGATAAAGAAACTGTGGTGTATATATACAATGGAATATTACTCAGCCATAAAGAATGACAAAATCATGGCATTTGCAGGCAAATGGATGAAATTGGAGAATATCATGCTAAGTGAGATAAGCCAATCTCAAAAAAACCAAAGGACGAATGATCTTGCTGATAAGCAGATGATGACACATAATGGGGGGTGGGAGGGGTTAGTGCTAGGGTTATGGTTAGGTTTAGGGTTAGGGTTAGGGAGGGTGGCAAGATTGGAGGAAGGAAGAACTGTACAGAGGGAAAGCAGGGGTGGGAGGGGTGGGGGTAAGGGAAAAAAATAACAGAATGAATCAAACAACATCACCCTATGTAAATTTATGATTACACAAATGGGATGCCTTTACTCCATGTACAAACAGAGAAACAACATGTATCCCATTTGTTTACAATAAAAAAATAATAATAAAGCAATGAAAGTTTTATCTTCATCAGGGCGATAGAGGCTTCCTGGAATGAGCATAAACAACTCTGGTGAGGTCTGAGTATTCAGCTCAACTCTATTCCAATCCTCCTTGGAAAGTTCATCACTAACTTTGCACTGGAAGGCAGATGGTTTGCGGATGATGACACATAATGGGGGTGGGAGGGGGCAAGAATGGAGGAAGGAGAGACTGTATAGAGGAAAAGAGGTGTGGGAGGGATGGGGGAAAGGAAAAAATAACAGAATTAATCAAACACCATTTCCCTATGTAAATGTATGATTACACAAATGGTATGCCTTTACTTCATGTACAAACAGAGACAACATGTATCCCATTTGTTTACAATTAAAATTTAAAAAAAGATATATCCTATTTGTTTACAATAAAAATAAATTTAAAAAAAAAAGGAATGAGCCTCATCACAACTGATCATGTAAATAGGCAATATTCAAATAAAAAATTATAGTACCTTCATCAACAAATAAACTTGGTCAAAAGTAAACACACACACACACACACACACACACACACACACACACACAAAACTAGTTAAGCCAAAACCAAAACTCTTTGGAATTCCAAAGAAATAAATATTAAACACACAGCATTTACATAGAACTTGGCAACTTTAGTGGAACTTTCATCCACATTACTTCATGTAATGATTACAACAGTTCTAGGTAGTAGGTACTCTACTACCCATTTCACAGATGAAGAAGGTACCAGTGAAGTTTGGCCCATGTTTTTAAACTCTAAATTCTATACCTTTTCTTCTAATGATTATTCAAATACTTTTTGATCATACATGTCTGTGGTCCACCCATTTACCCTACTATCAATGGAAAAGAAAAGAAAACTCAGTAATATTAATTATAATTCAATTAGGAAAAAGTATTTAGAGTAAACCAAATTCCCAAATCCAATAAGCAATAAATAGGAAACAGATATTTATATCAAACCAGGGTCCTGCTCATAAATAGTCCTCAGTCATCCCTAAGTCATCTGCAAACATTAAAATCTATTTAACATGCATAATTCCATGGTAGGAACTAAAGAAAAAAATGTTTGAATTTTGAGTCAATTTTTGTTATGCATAGAGCATATTTGTAATAGCAAAACAACCAAACAGTCCATCAGCAAAATAATGGATACACATATATTTATAATATAAATATCATAAAATTATAAATAAACCTGAAAAACATATTATGAAATAGAAGCAACTCTCCCCTCCAAACACCTGACCTTCCTGTCATTTCTACTTTCTAATATGTCTCACTCCATCTGTGTTTTTCCATGTCCATCAATCTGACCCATGGTCATCAACTCTTCACTGTACAAACCTTCAACTGCTCTCTTTACTTCCAACTTGGTCCTTCTAATCTGCAAAACAATCTTTTAAAATAAAAATCTGATTTAGGGGGCATATAGACAGGGTTTTTTTTTTTTTTAGGAGGTACCCGGGATTGAACTCAGGGACACTTGACCAGTGAGCCACATTCCAGTCCTATTTTGTATTTTATTTAGAGACAGGGTCTCACTGAGTTGCTTAGTGCCTCACTTCTGCTGAGGCTGATTTTGAACTCGAGATCCTCCTGCCTCCTCAGCTTTCTGAGCCTCTGGAATTGCAGGCATGTGCCACCATGCCTGGCAAGAGGATATTTTTAACCACTGGGCTTCCATGGCACACAGATCTGTCTATCATTTAGTGATCATATGAACTTGGGCAAATCATCTAACATCTTTACATCTTAGTTTCATTATCTGTAAAACATAATCATGTTCCAAACTACAGGAAACAGATATTTATATTCCAAACCAGAGTCACTGCTCCAACCACATCCTGTTTTGAGAACAAACACATGACAATAGTAGAAGTGCCCAGCAAACAGCTTGACAGGTTGCAAGCACTCAGCAAATGTTAGCCATACTCCATGTGTCACTTGTACCTAGTGGGTTCCAACTGCCAAGAGAATGGAGGCACAACTTCCCTACATGGCCCTGCTGAGGAGGTTCTACTTTCTTCCAACCCACCTCCTACCACCATCTCTCTTTTCCTGTGAGCTATAGCCACACTTACATAATTCTTTGAATATTCTGTGTTCCCTCTTTTCTAAGCTCTTCACTTTGCCTGGAATACCCCCCTGCACCAGAACAATCTCTCCACATCCTCCAAGCCTCAGTTTACCTGTGATCTTTTCTTGTCTTGTTTCCCCAGACCCCTGTTCATCTGTTGTGATGCACATCAGTGGGTAACAGGGTTCCACCTTTCCCACCAGATGTGTTACTGCCCATCTACCTTGCTAATCAGCACAGCACCCAGGCCAGGTACAGTGTCTGGGGCATGGTAGGTTCTCAGCCCTCTTTGTTGAGTGAATGAACTCATGAAAACTGAATATACATGGATAAAAATGACCTCGCCATCCCACCTAGAATGAGAGACCTCCTCCAACAACCCCCTTTGTTTCCCTGGGAATTGGGGTGGGGTGAGGTAGGGCTCTCTCTACTTCTGAGTCTTGAAGGATTTCAATATCAATTTGTACCAAGTTGATTCCACAGTCTGCTTATCCTGAAAGTGTCTCTCTTCCACTCACTTATTGTTCCCAACTTTGGAAATCAACTTACAATATATTCACCTTCCCTTATATCTCACCCCCAATGGTGCTTACAACCTCTTTTTTAAACGTTGTGCCTTTTTATAAATGTGAAAACTCAATACTCCAGTCCAATAGTTTCAAATTCCCTGCATATCCCATGAGTTGAGAAGCTTAAATTTGCATCGATAGGTCTAATGTGTCCCTGGTTTTTATCTGTGCCCAGATATCCTCCTTTCCTTGTACTAAACCAGGTGAATCTTTTCCTTTTCCCCCAAAGAACCTCTGTAAAACTGCAAGAGTCTAGATTCTACATTTGTGTTTATTTTCTCTTTCTGCAGAATCAAGCACATAGTAGAATCTCAAGAATAAAATACTGTATATATTTTATTAAGTGCCTAATTTTCTGAAAGTATCAAATAACAATATCTGATAGAGATAAGATTTTAAATTCCCATTATTAATTTCAGGAAAAGGAAACACTCCATAAAGTATAGATTAACCTGATACATCCTATGAGAAAAAAAGTGATTTGCAATTATTTGCATTTGTTGTATATATGTGTGTGATATGTATTTTATTAGAGGCTAAACTTTCCTAACAAAAATAACTAACCTAATTCTAATATATTTTCCCACACTATACTGTGCATCCCTATTCTGTACTGTCTCTTTAAAGAAGCGTACTTCCTCTGTTCCTCCCCCACCATGATGGATCTCCACTCCAACCTTCCTTCTTACGACCATTTTCAGAAACTACCTGGTTTGGACCTTTTTCTAGCCTCAGAAACTGAAAAGGAATTCAGACAGCAGTGGCCAAAAAAATTTTGTGTATACCAAGATGGGTTGATTTTACATCTCTTCCTGGAAAGCATGGGTTCCTCTCAGTGACCCAACCTGTACCTCTACCCAAAGCAAGATGGCAGCCTCTCTGAGTCAGTTAAGTTAGGTAGCCATGCTAATGCAGAGAACATGTATTTCTGACTCTCCTGGTTTGAGATTATTGCTGTAGATTCCATTCCCTGACAGTTGAAAGAAAATTTTAAACAGAGATTTGGCCATACTTCTGAAATCAGATCAGCTATGGTGATAATTACTTCAAAGGCAGCTGGGGTTTATAAAATAAAATTTCCCCACTATAGGCAAGTTTTGTGGACCTGCTCTACAGCTCAGGAATGCACAAGAATGCATCCCAGGGGGACAGCAGGCATTCTGGAATTCTTCCACCATGTCAGGGAGTCAATGTCACAGCTAGAATCTGCACCTGGGGCAGGACCACTGGAACTAGTCCCAAGAGAAAATGGATAGAATGTCAGTGTGTAGAGGTAAAAAATTTTTGCCTTGAATACTCAGAGCTAATTTTTCATGAAAAAAGGTCTAAACCTGCTTTTGCCCATCTATTTTTCCCTCTGACATGACCACGGTGCC
This sequence comes from Sciurus carolinensis, assembly GCF_902686445.1. Taxonomy (NCBI): domain Eukaryota; kingdom Metazoa; phylum Chordata; class Mammalia; order Rodentia; family Sciuridae; genus Sciurus; species Sciurus carolinensis. Next base: position 65,919,402 of record NC_062214.1, read on the forward strand.
AGCTTTTACCAGATATCTTCATATCCCCTCTTACCTTCTTTCCCCTGGAGTTGAGTAGCAAAGTCTCTGGTCTTTGCTGTCCCATGCAAGTAATTCAAAAAGGGGAATATTTTTTTAATAACGAGAAGAAAATTTTACTACAAGGGGTAGAGAAACCCAGAAAGGGATGCATTTTTGTAGGGCCTCCTTTTTTTGGTCCCCACAGTACTGTTCATCTCACCTTCCAGGCACTCGTTATTGTGCCTCTCTCCCTGGTCCCCTCCAGTCCAGGAAGAAGGCCTCCTCTTGGATTCAGAGTTCCCCCAAAAGCAGACTACATTAATCAAGTTTCTCCAGAGAAACAGAACTAAGAGAATATAAAGAGAGATGAAAAGAAGATTTATAGGGGAATTGCACCAATTATGGAGCCTGAGAAGTTCCACAATGCTTCTGCAAGATGCTATCTGTAGATTCAGGAAAGCCTATGATGTGATTTAATCCAAGGTCAAAGAACAGAGAAGAAAAGCCACTGGAATAAGTAAACTCCAGAATCTGAAGATAATCTGGATATCCAGTATCCAAAGGCAGGAGAAAATAGATTTCCCAACTCCAGGAAAAAGAGAATTTACCCTTGTTTTTTTTTTCTTTCTTTCTTTCTTTCTTTCTTTCTTTCTTTCTTTCTTTCTTTCTTTTCTTTCTTTCTTTTCTTTCTTTCTTTTTCTTTTTTGGTACTGGGGATTGAACCCAGAGGCACTTTACCACTAAAGCCACATCACCAACCTTTTTTATTTTTTATTTTAAGACAGGGTCTTGTCGCTGGCTCTTTGCGGTACCAAATCCATGGATATTTGTCACCGCCTGCAGCAACAATTTGCGCGGGTCTTTATTTGTGGTGGACGGGAAACGAACTACTTTAACTATCTTTCTTTGGTGGGCTGCTTTCTTGCTTATTCGCTTGTTCCCTGGCTTATAGAGGAAGTTTTAGAAAAAGAGAGAGGAGAGAGAGAGAGAAGCTTTGCATAAGAAAGAATCTTTAAGGGGAGAGAGACTGAGAGAAAGATAGAGAAAGAAAGGCTTCTATGCTTATCAGAGATCTATTTCTTCTTAGGCTTCTGCAGCTTCTTCTTAAAGGTGCACCCAGCATCCTGTGAACTAAAGGTGCGTGCTAGGAGTATGTGCTAAAGGTGTGCTGCTTCTCTCTGCTTGCCGCTGCCCCTAGTCGCTGCTTCTCTTTCTGCTTGCCGCTTTTCTCTGCTTGCTGCTGCTCCTTACTGTCGCGCTGCCTTCCGCCTACAGCCACTTATATCACCTCCAGGAGGCGGAGAGTAGGGCCACGCCTCTTATGCAAAGATTAGGCAAGAAGCTAGATGTCTGAGCAGGCGCGATTAGGAGTGCTGGAGAACACATGCGCATGCATTGTGTGCATGGATGATAAATCACCTCAGTGTGCTTATGTCAATTAACCTCCTCGCTGCCGACAACCTCTGGCTGACTGCCAGGCGCCATCCTGGTGCCCTCTGCATGGCACAGCCCCCAACAGGGTCTCACTAAATTACTTAAGGACCCCACTAATTTGCTGAGGCTGGCCTCAAACTTGTGATCCTCCTGCCTCAGCCTTGAGAACCACTTGCCCTTCATTTTGTCCTGTTTGTGCCTTCAGTGTTCTCAGTGATGTCTACCCACATTGAGAAGTATGGATTTTCTTCCTTCAATCTAATTCAAATGCTAAACATTTCCAGAAACACCTTCATAGAAACACCCAGAAATAATTTTAACCAGCTATGTGAGCATCCTGAACCCAGACAACCTGACATATAAAATTAACCATCACATAGATGCTGAGACAAGAATGTGAGCACAAGTATTCTTTTGGGAGGTGACCCAAGAAGCACTGTGAGGAGTGAGACAGGGAAGGAAGCAGAGTGGATGGCCACAGCAGGCAACTGGAGCTCAACCTACTCTTTCCATAGGGTTCAGAGTTGATTGGTCCCTGAACAGTCTCTGGAGGGCTGAGAGGCTGAAGTGCTTGTTCATCCACTTCTATCCCTGGCAAGCAGAAGATGGCACCTGGGCGTTCATTCCCTGGCACTGCTCTTCTCCTCCATTGAGTGTCAGAGAACCTCTCAGGCAATAGATGCACAAAGTCCTCGTGACCTACAAGGGAAGTGTCTGGAATGACTTAGGGTGTTTCAAGGGCAGATGCGCACTCCATCAAGTTGTCTGTACCATTCTCTGTGTCTTTGTGACCCCCTTGCTTTGCCTTTGTGGGAGGTACAGCACACAGATGTGGTCAATATATTTAAGCTGAAATGAATTGGAGCCATTGATGCTACCAAGTAAAACTGAGAGGAGGGACGGCTAACATGAAGTAGAACATGGACAGAGTGGATGTTCAGCAAGGGCTGCTGACTGAAATGGGGTAATAGGAAAAACCAAAAAGGAGAAATAGGAAGATGCAGAGGAAGAAGATAGAGGACAATCTGCAGACAAAAGAGAAGAAAGCAAATGAATGGTCAGTGAAGGGAAATAGGAAAAGAGAAAGGAGTAATTAACTCATGAGGACATTAGCGCTCCCTCTCAGCATGTTCTCTGACCTCTTCAAACAGAGTTGGATGATGGAGATCTGAAAGGCAGAATAATGCCTCCCCAAAGAAGTCAACCTCCTAATCCATGGAACTTGCTAATACTTCTGGCAAAAAAGAACTTTGTGAATTTGATTAAGGTTAAGAATCTTAAGGTGGAGAAAATTGTTGGAATTATCCAGGTGGGTCAGTTATAATTCCATGAACTCCTAAATAAAAGTACAGAACCTTATGTGGGTATATTCAGAAAGACATGACAGTCTGAGAAAGATTCAATACCCCTTACTGGGTCCAAAATGTGGGACTGGTGCAAAGACCAGAGAGAAGCCTCAGAAAGATACAAAAGGCACAGGAGTGGATTCTTCCCTTGAGCCTCCAGAAAGGAATGCATCTCTGCCTATACCTGCATCTGACTTCGTGGAACTCAGGCAGGACTTCTGACCTCCAGAACTATAAGATGATAACTTTGTGTTCTTTCAGGCCACTAAGGGTGCAGTGATTTGTTACAGCAACAATAGGGAAAGGAATACACCTAGGGACATTAAAAATCGAAAATTATCAAAAATCACTCTCCAACTCTCTGGTATTCAGCCTGGAATCGGTTTCCCATTTAATTCTGGAATTATTTTTTTCTCTCTCTCTCTGCAGAACAGAGAATGGCTGCTCTCAAGATTCATTAATATGCATAAAGGGTGGCATAATTAGTTGCCACAGGTAACCCTTCTCTGGCTGTGTGAACTGAGCTAATGTGCAAATGCCTGCTGCACAGGCGAGCAGAGTGGTGTGAGTAAAAGTCCCTGTTTCATAAAAGGAAATATTTGAATAATATGCAAATGCACTGGATGTTATTAGCAGGATGTCAGGTTTGACAGTCCATGTTATTGTGAAAATAAATGAGTTTTGACACAAATAACTTAGGTATGCATTGATTTTTTTAAAAAAGTAAGTCTTGTAACGAGATGTTATGTATTGTGCTGTAGGTTTATAAAGATTTTGATGGCTATTAAGAGAAAAACATGACGAAGGGTCGTTTATTAATGTATTCATTAAGCTGCTCTAAGGTGTAACAGTAATTACTTTCCTCCAAAATGTACTCTGTTCCCCTTGCATATTTAATTGACTCTGGCAACCCACATTTAAGACAATGAGAGGAGTTGTTAGGAATATGAAGACAGAAATGCAGAGAAATCAAATCTCCATCATCAGCATCAGAAATGCTGTCTGGGTATTTTAACTCCAGAGAATGTTTATTTCCTCTGGACAGTCCTTATCTTGAAGCAATCCACCCAAAGAAATTTCTCTGATGCATGTTGCTTTCTTTCTTTTGTGCCTTCCTTTTAGTTCTTTTTTCTTCAGAAGCTCTGGTGAATGGGAAAGACACAACACTGAGGCCAGAATTTCCTGGCACTAGAGGCTTGGCGTTTGCCCTTGAGAGACAAAGGAGAGAGCCCAGGAGACATCTTTGCCAAAGGATATACTGGAGGTGCTGGAGATGCTCCTGAACCACATCCCCAAGTTGCCAACTGGGTCCATTCACCCTCTAGAGTCTGGAGAGGAAGAACTAACTATTAGAGGAGTTCCTCTGGCTTAAATGATGTCTGCCTAGCCCTTCTGCCAGCCCAGCAGAGACTTCCAGGTGTTTCTTGTGCAGAAGAGGCAGGGACCTCATGAGGACAAAGCTTTGTTTGCAGTCAGAAAACTAGTAGGATATGAAAGGCAAGACTAATTACTGCCCTAATTTAAGCAAACAAACAAAAACATAATAAGTAAGTCCATTAAAAGATTTTGAGTGGTTCAGGAAAGTATTGTAAGAAGTTACATAGCCATTAGCAATGTCCAAACTCAAAGCACAGAGTATGTCTCAGTCAGAACCGTGCTATACCCCCTCACTGAAGATACCTTAGAGGAGAGTGTGGGGTCCTGCTGATAAAACAGCTGTTGTTGCTGTTTCTGAAAGTCGATTTAGCTACTGCAGCCGCTGCTATTCTCACTAAATTCAATCCCAAGAAGTCCCTGCTTGCCTGCATGGCTCATTCCCAAGTCAATGTCTGGCATGGATGTGTCTGATGGGCAGAGCCAAGGTCACACGCCAGAGCACCACCATCCCTGAAATACAGGCTAGGGAAGCAAATTCTGGTACTTCCGTTTCCATAGCTAGAGTAGAGAATCTCAAACACAGAGAGGGCAGGCAGATGATGCACGGACAAAAATACTGACAAAAGTTCCCTGGAGTCCAATTCTGACTTCCCTACCTTAGTATATGCTCTTCATACCAAATTTAAATTTCCAAAGATCAAAAGCACTTCTCGGGGAATATAGTGCAACTCTCTCAAAATCACACTCATACCAAAAGTTGGACAATCCAAAGACCATCTCCAAGACCATCTCTGGGTAATATACATTCATCCTCTGGTTCCTTCATGATCTACTCGCAGTATCCGATCAGCATAAAGTTCACCACTAACAATACACCCCATAAAAACTACAGAAAGAATAAAGGAAAAAAGAATAGAGAAACAAAGTGTTTAATATACACATGATACATCCAAAAAGGAAACCTGACTAGATCTTACACTCCCTGTTTCTATAGCTAGTTTCCCAGCAAGATATGGCACTTTGACTTTCATGTGACCACAGTTGGAATATGAATTCATTCCTGCACTATGGACTCCATTAACACAAGTTTAATATGTTCACCAGTGGAGAAAGCATTGACAAATCTGGACCTTTGAGGTACTGTCCATTTGAAGTTGTTCTACTTTCCCCTCAGTTTTTACCACTGGATTTGACAATTCTGATATAACAAAAATAAATAGTTATTTTGTCTTTGCCTCCTGTTTCCTTGGAACAGAGCTCATAGAAGAACCCTTGGAATTTTCTGAATGATCTTCTGGATCCTCGAGATAGCTCCTGCAGAATTTGGTTAGATTCACTAAGTATTTCAAGGTAAAGGCTAATCACCAGAATAAAACAGGACATGGTTACAGGGTTGGGACTTTTCAGCTTTATCCCCAGACCTCTGGAGAAAATAAGGACTGGAGATTGAGTTCAATCATCAATGGCTACTCACTTAATCAATCATGCTTATGTGATAAAACTTCCATTTAAACAGTGGGGTTCAAAGAGTCTCCAGACTAGTGAATATGTTGAGGTTCTGGGAGGATAGTGTACCCACAGTGGGCCTAGAGGCTCTGTGCCACCCCTGTGCTCAATAGCTCATTCTATGCCTCTCTTCCATGTGGCAGTTGCTGAGTTGTAACATTTATCATAAACACATAAACCAAAGTAAAGTGTTTTCCTAACTTCTGGGAGTCATTGTAGAAAATGATGGAATCTTAGGATAGAGTTATGGAAAATCTCTGAATTTATAGCAGATCAGTCAAAAGTGCGATTGGTCCTAGGACCTGTGACAGGTATGGGAGTTAGGGACACCCTCATGGGAAGGACTGAGCCATGGACCTCAGGGGTCTGTGTTAATTCTGGGTAGTGTCAGAATTACACCGAATTGTTGGAAATCCAACTGGTATTGAAGAATTGAAGAACTGATGTGAAATAACAACACACATTTGATGTCAGAAAGAAGATAACACAGCAACAATTATACATATCCACAGATCAAGCACATCAACAAAATCTCTAACTCCCTCTTTTTTTATGATTTTGATTTATTGTACACAAATGGAGTACAACTTTCATTTCTCTGGTTGTACATGAAGTAGAGTCACACCGTTGTGTAATCATACGTGTACATAGGGTAATGATGTTTGTCCCATTCTATTATCTTTCCTTCCCCCGGCCCCCTCCCCACCCCTCATTTTCTTCTATACAATCCATCCTTCCTCCATTCTTGCCCTGCCCTGTTATGTATCATCATCCACTTAGAGAAACCATTTGGCCTTTGGTTTTGGGGGATTGGCTTATCTAACTCCCTCTTTTGCTTGTTTCTGCAAGGAAGCCTGATATGTTTAACTTCCAGTTAAATGGACTCATTATTGTGCTTTCTGCTGGAGGCATCTGTCCTTTGGGTATTGAAGCCTTCAAGCCAGCAGAGTCCGAGCTCACAGAGTAGGAAGGAGTAATTATACAAGAGAGTTTCCTAGTGAGAGATGCAATTTCAACTTCTAATCTTTGATTCCTCAATATAAGATGGATCTAATGTTGTCATCCACATTTCACCAGGCAGACAATTTGTTCCTCCCTAGTATGGCATTGCATCAAAGTTTTGGTTTAATTGTTGCTTTTTGTCAGTTTGGGCACTCGACAATGGTGACAGTAACCAACTCACAGTAACAGAGACAGACATAATCTCTGTCCCTTCCACTACCTTCAAGGATCACAGAGCAAACTTTAGATTGACTGGAATTAGGTCAATTGACAAAGGATCAGGGATTACCTCCTACGCTCATTCCTGAATTTCTTCTTCACTGCAGTTGAGACCTGTAGTGAATTAGGGTGGGATGCAAACATCACCATATTCTGGGCCCCTTCTCAGAGGACCGCCACATTCCTCTCTCTCAACTCTTCAAGTCACCAATCCTCCAGTCATGGTACTGCTTAAATCTTGAGCATTCAATAAACCCTTAGCCACTGCCCATTAGCTGATAAAGATTTTTAACCCAAGTTCTCTCTCTTTCCAAGTAAGTAGATACTTATTTGCCCACTGGGAAAATGAATCCCCTCTGCCATCCAGGGCCCTTTTAAGAAGTGCCCATATATCAGTAAGTATGCCCTAGCCTCCCTCTTAGCTGGTGCCAGCCTATTCTGGTGGAACATCAATAAATGAGGCTCAAGTTCTTTTCTTTCCGCTCAAGGTGAATATTTCCATGAAACCATAAGGTGGACTGGGGAGGATGGCAATGCCGACCATATCATGCTGGGAAGCTGACCCATCTCTTCATGTAACTTTTTGTGCAACTTCAAGTAGGCAATGCCTGGGCCCTTCTGGGGTATTCTCTTTCACTTGAAGTTGGGGTACTGCTGGGAACTGCTAATGCACAGACACTGGATACTGGGTGCTGTTGCCAGAAGCCCCTCCACTGTAGCCATTAAGTTGTGTGTAGCTACTGTAGTCCTTAGCAGAATGAATTCTAAGGAGTCCCTAATCCTTGCAACACAGCGTGTATAACTGCAACACAGCCTAGGTCACACACCTGCACTCCAGCTGGGAAGAATGCAGAGGAAGAGCGGCCATCGTGTTTAGTTTTTACTATGAAATGTGACCTCTGCTTCCCAAAATGGTTAATGAGAGAGTGGAAAATTCCCCCAAAAGAAACAGAGTTCAGATGCAAAGTGGTCAATAAGAATGGCATCCCCTCCCCAGTGGTTAAAAATGCAGTCATGAGAAACAAGCTTCAAGTTCTGCTTCTACTAAGCCTGGTTCTGTGAACCTGAGCAACAAATTGATTCTCTCTATACCTCAGTTTCTTTATAATAGGAAGATGGTAACAGTCCTACTTCAGAGTCATTGGTGAGGATTAGTAAGTTAGCACAAACAAAGCATTTAAAACAGCACCTAGCACACAACAAATATTAGATATAGTGATAGTAATTAGTATTACTAAAAGGAGCATTCTTCCTTAAAGAAGAGGAAGGAAAAAAGATTTTATAGAACATCTATTAACTACTCTGGATTGGGTTAAAATACTGTATTTAATTGATTTATTCATCATTAAATTCATTCATCACTTCTTAAACACTCTCCTCCAGCAGGTGCAAGGCTATGCTCTGGGTCTGCGCCTAAGACAATGACAAAATCCCTGATTCCATATTAACAGGTCTTCCACTCAGTCAAAGGTTAGCAAGGGACACAGTGTGAATTTTATCTCAAGTCTGTAATCCTACAAAACCTTGCTCTGCCTACCGCCCTCCAATGATTACTAGGAAAGAATGATTTGGAGACTACATAAATTACAGAAATCTCCCAAGTTGATACATGAATTCAATTCAAGCTTTCTTGTTTTCAGAGCAGAAAATGACCTTCAAACGGCAGATTAACAACCATCTTACTTGAATATTTTTCTTTATAATAATTACTTTCTGATGGATGCTGATCTTTGATAAGTGGGGAATCATGATAAGCAATGGGAAGCTGTGGGAAGTTGGCATTGCCTCTTCCTGCCCTGGGATCTATGGTCCAGTGCAGGGAAGAACCCAAAGTTCACAAGAGCTTCAAACACCTCTCCAGCAGGCACTTTCTATATCCTTCAAATGCCACACAGAATATAAAGGTTTAAAACTAATCCTCCCTGCATGTTTGGACTTCTCATTTAAAAAAAAAATCCTTCCTTTATCCCTTCTTATGAATTTAGCCATGCCTCCAAGGGAAAAACTTGTGGTCAGTGCAATATAGAAGGAGCTGAGATTTGTTTTTAGGAAAGCAATAAAGGGGTGACCAGGCAACCATCTTTAACTGTGAGCAGCAATAACAAATGAAACCTGTCAGATAACATAGTTACACAGGTTATACATCTTTGTAAAAATGAAGTTAAATTAAGTCAAATGACATGGAGTTAAATTTACGCATTTTCTTTTTTTCTGAATCAAGAGAGGCCCAAAGATTTTTTTCTTTTCATACTTAAGTTGTAATGAAAATTCTCTTCTACCTACAAGTTTAGATCAGGAATTTGCAATATACATCTATAAAATTTGTCAGTGATATGTCAAAAAATACAAATATTTTCAGCTTATCTTCCCAGCAGTTATTTTAATCAGTGGATAGTAATTTATTTCATATTAAAATAAACACCTATATCTTACAAAATTGAAAATGTGCTACATTTTCTCTACCAGTTATGACTCCTTCAACTACACTCCAACATCCTGTGAATTGTGATTTCATGCTTCTCTAGTATTTATGAGGGTTAATTTTGTGTCAGCTTGACTGAGCTACAGGGTGCCCAGATATCTGGTAAAACATTATTCTAGGTATGTCTGAGAGGGTGCTTCTGGATGAGATTAACATTTGAACCAGTAGACTGTTATAGCAGATTGTCTGGCATGATGTAAGTGGCCCTTGTTCCATCCATTGAAGACCTGAATAGAATAAAATGTTGAGGAAGAAAAAAATTCTCTCCTTGCCTAAATGTGTTTAAGCTAGTACAACATTCTTCTCTTTCCTTCAGATTTGGTCCGCAATTTCTACCACCAACTCTTCTGTTCTCCAGCTTCCTGACTTGTGAGCCTCCATAACTACATGAGCCAATTCCTAATGTATCTCCCCTTCCCATAAGCTTTACCTCCTCATACCTACTTCCTCTCTCTCTCTCTCTCTCTCTCTCTCTCTCTCTCTCTCTCTCTCTCTCTCTCCCTCCCTCCCTCCCTCCCTCTTTCACATTCTCTCATCAATCTCCCACTCTTGCTGTCTCAGTATGCATGCATATATGTATGTTGTGTTGCTATCTACAAATGTGTATGTATGTATATAGATATCTATATACACATACATATATATTTTTGTGTGTGAATGTGTGTGTGTGTGTGTGTGTGTGTGTTCCATTGGTTCTGTTTCTCTTGAGAATTCTGACTTGAGGAAATTGATTTTAGTGAATTTGGATGTTTACTCCTTAGTCACTCCCCTAAACTTCATGCCAACAATATGTGAGCAACACCAGCCTGCAAGAATCATCATGACTGTGAGTTCTGAGAATTGCCCTAGTGTAAACTGACTTCAAAAATGGTTGGGGAGGGGGAGAATATAAAACCAAATCATTTAGTCATTTTTTTTTTATTTAGTCCACCTAATAGCAAACACATTTTGCCAGGGTTATTTTGAAGTATGTGAATGAATTGACTGCCTTATTATTTTCATGGATGGCCCTAATGGTTAAAATTTATGGTTAAAAGAAATAACTATGCAGGCGCTTATTCTGTTTCAGATTTTGACATTTCCCAATGCTCTTACAGGGAAGAAGTTTCAAGTGGATATTTTAAAATCATGATATTAAAGGAATAAGATAGCAGATTAAACATATAAATCTTAAGTTTTCCCACCTCTCAAAACTCCATGTAATTTTTTTCTATTTTTAGTTAATTGATTAATTTATTGGTGCTGGGAATTGAACCCAAGGCCTTGTGCATGCTAAGCATACACTGTACTACTGAGCTACAACACCAGCCCCTAAGAAATTTTGTACTTAAACCCTCAGGGAGAACAGTCACCAAATTTTACAACACAAAGCAAATGGACAAGTGGCAACAGGCAGAGCAAACCTGAGAAAGCCAAGCCCCAAAGTGGCAGTGGAAGAAACGAAAGCAAACCCAAACTACAATGAAGAATTTTCCAAAAAGTCCATGTACAATGTGCACCTCTGAAATCGCCAAAGAAGTATATTCAGAAGGTGGAGGCAACTAAAATGAGGAACACTGGACAAAAGATGTTTGAGAAGCAGTTCATTCCCTAACTCTTCCTCCTAAAAATATGACTATATTTTCTCAGAGAATAAAATAGAGAGTCTGGTTGGGGGAAGACCATGCATGTTGGAATGAAGTAACTACAACATTCCAAATAATGCAGAAACACTCCCACCCTCTTCCCCCACATTTCCAGAATGTATGCAGTGGGATCCTTGGCATCCAGGGAGGCAAGTGGAAGGGACTTTCCTAGAAAGTGTGACCACCCCTGAAAGGAAGATCTAGAGATGCTGAAGACAAGGATTTCCCCATCCATCAGCTGACCCAGATCTGAACTCAAAGTCATTAAGTCCCATTCACATAATCAGAGCTTCAGATCAGATTTTTAGTCCTCAATTTAGTCTCAATTCTGTGAGCACACAGAATTCTCTGTTTATCTTGTGGTTTCCTATCTCCCATCTTCTATGAACAGTAGTGAGACCATGTCCCTGCATAGCTTGGTTGGTGCTGACTACATAACTGTTCAAAACCAAACAGTATATTGTTTTTGGATACATATCTAGGTGTTTGCAATATAAAGAAATATATAGGAATTATTGACACAAAAGTTGGAGTAAAGGAAATTTCCTGGGAAAGGAGACACTGGGGGCTCTAAGCCACAGGTCACTTTCTTATTCTTTACCTTAATGGTGGACCTAAGTGTGTTCATTTCATTATTATTTTCATAACCATACTATATTTCTTTCTATATTATCTCATAATAATATTTTTTAAATCTGAAGGTATTACAGTAGAATGTGACATAGAAAGAATGAGACTCATTTTTAAAATCTCTAAGACAAATCAAAACTACCCTAAGATTCCATCTCACCCCAATTAGAATGGCGATTATCAAGAACACAAGCAACAATAGGTGTTGGCGAGGATGTGGGGGAAAAGGTACACTCATACATTGCTGGTGGGGTTGCAAATTAGTGCAGCCACTCTGGAAAGCAGTATGGAGATTCCTCAGAAAGCTTGGAATGGAACCACCATTTGACCCAGCTATCCCACCCCTTGGCCTATACCCAAAGGAATTAAAATCAGCATACTACAGAGATACAGCCACATCAATGTTCATAACTGCTCAATTCACAATAGCCAGATTGTGGAACCAACCTAGATGTCCTTCAATTGATGAATGGATAAAGAAACTGTGGTATATATATACAATGGAATATTACTCAGCCATAAAGAATGACAAAACCATGGCATTTGCAGGCAAATGGATGAAATTGGAGAATATCATGCTAAGTGAGATAAGTCAATCTCAAAAAACCAAAGGACAAATGATCTCACTGATAAGCAGATGATGACACATAATGGGGGATTGGAGGGGTTAGTGTTAGGGTTATGTTTAGGGTCAGGGTTGGGGAGGGTGGCAAGAATGGAGGAAGGAGGGACTGTATAGAGGGAAAAGAGGGGTGGGAGGGGTGGGGGAAGGGAAAAAATAACAGAGTGAATCAAACAACATTACCCAATGTAAATTTATGATTACACAAATGGATGCCTTTACTTCATGTACAGAGAAACAACATGTATCCCATTTGTTTACAATAAAAAAAATATATAAAAAAGAAAGAAAAATGAGTTGTACTCCATTTATGTATGATTTATCAAAATGTGTAAATGCATTCTTATGTTTTGTATAACTAATTAGAACAAGTTAAAAAATAAATTACATGCTTTAAGTATTTAAAAAACTCTAAGAAATAAGAAAGGCATGAGGGTACATTTTGAAAGTAAGATTTAAATGTCAACATAAAAATTCAAACAAATCATACATTGATCATCTTCAGAGCCAAATGAATACCAGGAATTAAATATATGTTGTAGCATCCACATAGATTTTTAATTGCTGTTATAACTGATAAAATGGGGTTTCTTTATAAAATCAACTGTTTCCTCACTATTTTTGAATTTTGGCTTTAAATGAAAAGTTAGGAAAGAACTTAAGTTGTTATTTTGAGCATGTTTAAATACCACCATGTGTGTAGTAAATGCTATAAATGACCTCGATTTATAGATTGGATGATTGTCAGTTGAATTATCAGCTTTGTGTATTAATAAGAATAAAAATTACAAAGAACTGAAATGCTTAAACTATGTTTAAATCCATTAGTTTATAACCATATCATGTTTTTTTAAGAAAAGCTTGGTCACTTTTTGACATAAATATGTAGCTAGGTTATTTTTATCACAGGCAAGTACAGAAAAAGAAGCATACATGTACCTCACATTTCCCATTAAAATTGTACCACTGGGAAAACAAGCAACTATAATAAGGAGAAATTTCTCCTCACAGAAGCATTCCAACTAATAAATAAAGAGGAATGACAGGATGAAAATATGAGCATCTTATGACCCCAAAGCAATAAAGAGTGAAGACAATGACTAGCCACAGGCGACTAACATTTCAGAAAGTGAGTCAGCTCCTCTCCAGAGCCTCCTGATGGAGGCACCAGATGACATACAGTATTACAAACAAACAAATTGCTAAAACCTGAATCTTACCAACTGTTTAAATCTAACTGGGAGCTTACGTGGAAGACAGGACAATGTATAAAGGACATTTGAGTTTGCAAGCAAACACTTCTAGATCCATCCAGATTGTGGAAAGTTTTCCAAAAAATATGTAGCTTCATCTTTAAATAATCACAAGAAGAGAGAAAGAACCTACAGAGTAAAAGAGAATTATTACAAATAGGTATAATTTCAACCCTAATTCAAACAAAGACACTGTAAAAAAAAATGAGGTATCTGAGACATCTGAATACCAGTTAGTTGCAAATATTGTTAGGTTGTAAATGAAATAATGGTGCAATTGTTATGCTTCTGAAAAAGGTTTACTTTTTAGAGAAATATGCTCAAATATATAGTAAAAATGCCCTCATATCTAGTCCTTGCTAGAGATGGCAGTGAGTGGATATGGATGTGGGATGGAACAGGACAGGCCACCAGTCAGCAACTGGGAAGCCAGTGATGGGTACTTAAGGATTCACTACATTATTCTCTCCACTTTTATGTTTTTTTACAATAGTTAATAACACATTCTTTATCACTTACTTTTTTATTTTTATTTTTACAGAGTGCATTTTGATTCATTGTATACAAATGGGGTACATCATTTCATTTCTATGGTTGTACATGATTGTAGATTCATACCATTTGTGTAATCATACATGTACATAGGGTAATGATGTCTGTCTCATCCCACCATTTTTCATACCCCACCTCCTCCCTATCATTTCCCTCTACTTAATCTAAAGTTCCTCCATTCTTTTCTCACCCCCCTCCCTCCTACCCCCATTATATATCATCATCCACTTATCAGGGAAAACATTTGGCCTTTGGTTTTTGGGGATTGGCTTCTTTCACTTAGCACAATATTCTACAATTCTATTCGTTTATCTGCAAATGCCATAATATTATTCTTCTTTATGACTGAATAATAGGGCACTATTTTCCAAAATTTATAAAGAACTTTCAAAACTTTACACCAAAAATACAAAGAATCCTATCAATAAATGGGCCAAGGAACTGGACACTTTATAGAAGAAGATATACAGGCAATTAATAAATATATGAAAAAGTGTTCAACATCTCTGGTAATTAGAGAAATGAAAATTAAAACAACTCTAAGATTTCATCTCACTACAATTAGAATGGCTATTATCAAGAAGACAAACAATAATAGATGTTGACGTGGATGTGGGGAAAAGGCACACTTGTACATTGCTGGTGCAGCCACTCTGGAAAGCAGTATGGAGATTCCTCAGAAAACTTGGAATGGACCCATCTTTTGACCCAGTTATCCCACTCCTTGGTTTATACCCAAAGGACTTAAAATTAGCATATTACAGTAACGCAGCCACATCAATGTTTATAGCAGCTCAATCCACAATAGCTAGATTGTGGAACCAATCTAGATGCCCTTTTGCAGATGAATGGATGAAGAAACTGTGGTATATATACATAGGAAAAATTTTCCTGAAGTACAATGAGAAAAAATAAGTATGATAAACAAAGGGTTTGTGAAATGAATAGAAAGTTAGTCCTTATCTATAAGTGAGAAAATAACCTTATGCAAAACACATGAAGAATATGAGCACACCTTACAAAAAAGAAATACAAATGACCAATAACCATTTTTTTAATTCCTTAATATTTGAAGAAATTCAAGGAGCAAACATAATTCTGGAGAAGACAGTGAAGACGTAAATGAGCAAGTCTGAAGAGAAAAGAGGGAGGATTAACAACCCAATGAGTCTGTTGAGATATATCAAATACAAACTTTTTATAAGGAAATAATTGTATGTAGGTATGAAAACAAGTGGACAAAACACTAACACCCCATTACCTTCCTGACACAGCCAACCACACTTGCCAGAGGAAAGTATAATATAAGCAATAATAGGCGTTGGCATGGATGTGGGGAAAAAGGCACACTCATAGATTGCTGGTGGAAATGCAAATTTTCCAGAGTGCAGCCACTCTGGAAAGCAGAATGGGGATTCCTCAGAAATCTTGGAATGGACCTGACTTTTGACCCAGTTATTCCACTCCTCAGTTTAAACCCAAAGAACTTAAAATCAGCATACTACAGTAATGCAGCCACATCAATGTTTATAACTGCTCAATTCACAATAGCTAGATTATGGAACCAGCCAAGATGCCCTTCAATAGATGAATGGATAAAGAAACTGTGGTACATATACACAATGGAGTATTATTCAGCAAGAAAGAAGAACAAAATTATGACATTTGCAGGTAAATGAATAAAGTTGGAGAATATCATGCTAAGTGAAATAAGCCAATCCCAAAAAACCAAAGGCTGAATGTTTTCTCTGCTTAGTGGGTGATGATACATAACGGGGACAGAGGTGGTGGGTAAGAGACAAATGGAGAAACTTTGGATTGTGTGGAAGGAAATGGGAGAGACAGGAGAAGGAAAGATAGTGAACTGAGACAGATATCATTACCCTATGTACATGTATGATTACAGGAATGGAGTGAATCTACATCATGTATGACCATAGAAATAAAAATTTGTACCCCATTTGTATACAACAAATCAAAATGCAAGCTGTAAAACTATAAAAAGAATTTTAAATAACATAATGTTACACATAATATGCACATCTGCTTGAGCAACTGGGACACAGATTATTCCCAGTAAAACCACAGCACAAATCTTGAAATCCAGCTATTGAAAAATGACATCACCAAAATGCTTCTGTTACAAACACACTTCATGTTGTGAGGTTAAACAGAATACACAAAAAATTAAATTGATAGAGCCAATGCAATTAAAGAAAAATTATAAGTAAAAGCAAAAGTAATATCAACTAAAAACTGAGGCCAACTGTATGCAACACTTACAATGCAATTAATCAAAGAAAGGACTGACACTTTTGAACCAATTGCTGTCTACTAGGAGAAACTGATTGACTAGATAGATTTTGGTGAGGCTTAAAATTATTAACCTATTCAAAATAGCATGAAATCTAAACTATTGGATATATGTATAAATAAGTTTGAAGTTTAAAAATGCAACACCAAGAACAGTATGGCCATACTAACTCTAAAGATAGCTCCACATGTTTTTAAACTATTATTAAAATATGTGCTTCTTTTGGGGAGGATTGAACTCAGGGTCACTGGGCCATTGAGCCACATCCCCAGCCCTATTTTGCATTTTATTTAGAGCCAGGGTCTCACTGAGTTGCTTAGGGCCTCACTTTTGCTGATGTTGGCTTTGAACTAGCAATCCTCCTGCCTCAACCTCCCAAGCTGCTGGAATTACAGGCATGCATCACCTCACCCAGCAAATATGAGCTTCTTGAAGGAAGAGACTGTACTCTCTTAATGTTATATTCCAAGTTCTAGACACAGAGGTACCAGATAATCAATTGTCTGCTCATTTATGTGTGTCTTTAACAATCACATCAGTCACTATTTTAGGCAGAGAGGTTTTAAGAGTGACCAGGGTTGACATGGTTCCTGAGCCCATGGGCTCATTTTCTAGTTTTAGGAGACGGACAATGAAAAAAGAAAGCAAAAAATGAATAATTCTCAATTGGGTCAAGTGCAATAGAAACAACAAATCTATCCCTTAGAGGTTTTAAGGGAGAATCTTTTTTAAAATTTTTTTTTTATTTGTTCTAATAGAACTGAACAAGAAGGCAGCTTTACAAAGGATTCAAGAAAAGAATGCTTCAGACAAAGGGAATAGAAAATGCAAAGGCTCTCTGACCAGCGAACTGGATGGTTTAAGGAACCATAGAAATTACAGAGGGGCCATGAGACAGTAGCACAATGACTGGTGCTGGGAAAGGGGTTGAGGTCAAGCTCAAGAATGTCAGCAAGTACTGCATCAGGGGCCTGATGAGGAAGGAAGTCAGGGGAAGGCACTTGGATGCTATTATGTGTTAGGGGGCATCTCTCAGAGTGCTTTAAGTGGGGGATGACATCCTCTGACTTGTGCATTACAAAGCAGCCCTGCTCACACTGCTGTGTGAAGAGGAGACTGCAGAGGGGAAGAGGAGCAGATGTGGATGGAGGAAGTTCACCTTAGAGTCTGCTGCTTGGACCTGCAGGGCTGGAGAGGCAGAGGGAGACAGTGAAGGCCACCAGAGTAGAAGGAAGTAGAATCACATATTTTGGAGGTAGAGGAAACAGAGCTGACTGATGGATTGATGGTTGCAAGAGAAGTAATGAGAGGAATCACATGATGACCTTGAGTTTTTAATTGAACAAAAGAATGGATGGAAGAATCGTTTGCTGGTCTAGGAAGACAAAAGAGAAACAGGTTGAGGGGAAGAGAGAGAATTCTTTGGGGACTTTTTTGTTTAAGATGACTATGAAGGTAGGCCCAATAGAGTTTTCAAGTATACAATTAGATGAAAGTTTGGCATTCCCAGGAGAAGGCAGTCCCTAGAGATATCATTGTATAAGTCACCAGCACAGAGATGATATTTGAGCAGGGATACTGAATAAGATCCTGTAAATGAAAGACTGTAGACAAAAGAGAGACAGGATTGGGGATCATGAGTGGGTGCTCCAGATTTAGAGAATTTAAGGCAAAAATAGAATTTAAAGTGGTAGAATTTTTTTGCTTTCCAAAAGAAAAATCGCCTTTGCTAATAACATTTTTGTACTGAGGACTGAACCCAGAGGTGCTTTACCACAGAACTATATCTCTAGTCTTTTCATTTGATTGTTTTGAGACAAGGTCGTGCTAAATTGCTGAGATTGGCCTCAAACTGGTGATCTTCTGCCTCAGCCAACTGAGTTGCTGGGATTACAGATATAATAATTTTTAAAACAAAATAAAACTCATGTAAGTGAATATTTCTGCAGGGTTCTATCAGACGGGTAGCCTTTCAACATCTATTGAAAGTGGACAATGAGTGTTACCATGTCCTCGAGATGCAATTGCTTACAACTCTGCCATCAGCGATGAGCCGCCCAAGTCATTTTAGTTGTATGACACTTTCCGTTGTCAAAATTTTGAGCCAAACTGAAATTGAAAACCCAAGAAATAATTGACAGGACTATAGGTCAATTGTGAATGCTGCTCATGTGTATTATCTGCTCTAATTTTAATTTCTCTGTTGTCAACAAAGACTTTGAACAGTACCAACTGAATTTAGGGCAGACTTTGAGTAGGCAGCTGTAAGCAGTTAATGACATTTGTATTTCTCTAGTGTTTGGGCTTTGAATTGAAGGAAAAGAGAAGGAAAGGGCTACAACTCTTCCATGGACAATTTTAATCCAGATTAACCTCCAATCCCTTTAGCTTTTACTTCCTTTCCATTTTATCCTCTGAACAAAAGGGGGGAAATTCATTGGTTGGAAGAAATAGCTAAGATCCTTCACAGACCAACTTGGGAATCTCCCTGTGATGGTTAATTTTATGTGTCAATTTGACTTGGCCACATTGCTTGGTCAAACCCAAATCTAAATGTTACTGTTAAGTTGTTTTCCAGACATAATAACATTTAAACCAGTAGACTTTAACTGAAGCAGACTGTCCTCCAGAGTGTGAGAGGGTCTAACTCAACCCAAGGTAGACCTGAAGGGAGAAGATTGAGAGTTCCTGAAGAAGCAATTCTGCCTCAATTCTGCAACATAGAAGCCCTGTCTGAACTTTCAGCTTGTACATTTCAGAGTCAAGACTGAAATATCAGTTCTTTCCTAAATTTCCAGCCTACCAGCCTGCATGAAATAATTACTTAAAATAAATCTTTCTATCTGATGGAAGAAAGGATGAATGAATGGACATAGGTAGAGCTAGAGGCTTATCACCTAATGGTTCCGTTATTTTGGCGAATCCTAACATTTTTCTTTTGTCTGCCGTTTCTCTAGTACTTTTCCCCACATCTGCCCAAGTTAGTGCAAAGTGACTTAATATGCAGACCTTGTAAGAAGTTTTGTACTAGACACTGAGCAATAGAGGATAGATTCTGACCCTGGGGTTTAGTACCTGAGTTCCAGTTCTGACTCCAAGCACTTAGATATCATAAACAAATATCCAGACCTAGTCTCATGTACTCTTCTGGGTGAAGGGACAAGTAGAAGTTTCAAATCGATTTCACTTCTAGACCTGATTTGTTTTCAAAATGGGTATAGGATGTTTTTACTAGAATCCAATAACTTTGTGCACAAAGCTATTATCAAGCCATCTTTCTCACCACTGTGACCAAAAGACTTGACAAAACCAATGTAGAGGAGGAAAAGTTTATTTGGGAACTCATGGTTTCAGAGATGTCCATAGATGGCTGACTCCATCGTTCTGGGTAGAAGGTAAGGCAGAACATCATGGGGGAAGGGCGTGGTGGAGGAAAGCAGTTCAGGGTATGGTATCAGAAAACAGAGAAAGACTAAGCTTGACCTACTGGGAACCAAATATATACCCCAAAGACAAGTCCCTAGTGACCCATCTCTTCCATCCATACCATAGCTGCTTATAGTTACCACCCAATTAATCCATTCAAGTACACTAATGCATTGATTAGGTTAAGGCTCTCATAACCCAATCATTTCACCTCCAAACTTGTTTTCCTTGTCTAACACATGAGCTTTTGAGGGATACCTCATAACTAAACCATAACACAGGTAAAGAGAGTTAAACAATATCTGAGAATAATAAACCCTCTTCGGCCAGACACAGAAGTTTCAGAAATTTCCAAAAAGTCATTTAATGCAATATTGCTGTAGGTTCTTCCATTGATACCATTTTATCTTAGAACTTACATATTATCGTAGTGACATAGGTACTGACTTGCTGTCCTGGCAGGACTGGAGTCCATAACAAAATTGAAACCCTGGGCCCATGAGAAAGCCTCAACAAAGAAATAAAAGTCCTCTGTCCTCTGGAAGTAGAGACCAAGACAGTGCCCAACATATTGGGGTCCAGTGAGCAAACAGGTGAGCAGAAACAGTCAGAAAACAAGGCTGAAAACCAAATAACAAGAGACAGCTAAACTCTACCAATTACAGTTGGTCCTTCATATTCACAGATTCCCCATCTGCAGATTCAACCAACTGTAGATCAAAAATACTCAGAACAAAAATTGCATCTGTGCTAAACAAGTACAGACTTTTTTCTTATCATTATTTCCTTTAAAATACAATATCATAGCTATTTACATACTATTTACATTGCATTAGTGATTAGAAGTAATCTAGAGGTAATTTAAAGCATATGGGAGGATGTGCTTATGTTATGCACAAATACTACCTCATATTTATGTAAGGAATTTGAGTGTCTATGGATTTTGGTATCCATAAGTGGAGGGGAGGGACCTAGAAGAAATCCTCCATGCATACTGAGGGATGCCTGTTCTTCATTATACCAAAAACTCTGACAAGCATTTAAGATGCTTTATATCATTTAATCATAAAACAGTGTAAGGTACATATCTCTGTTATCCCCAGTTTAGAGGTGAGGAAACTGAGGCTCAAGGAGAATGTGTCTAATCCAAGGTAACACAGTTAGTAAATGGCAGAAGAGAATCTGAAATCGAGCTAACTTTTTTACTCTGCTGCCGTCCCAGGATATTGAACAATCACTTTTATAAAGTCTGTTAATTTGCGTTAGCTTAAGCGTTCTCTCAAATCCAGCACTCAATGACCCAAATGAATAATGTCCAATTAAAAACTGCTGACTGAGGATTAGTAAACAGGAGCACTCAGGGGAACTGAGCAAATGGCTGGAGGAAGGAACAAACCAATTCTACTAGGTGGCACTTGTTTGCCCTGAGGTGTAAACCTAGCCTTGCTCTTTAAAACTGCAGTCAAACACCTGTTAAGTAGCACACATGCCTGCGTTCCTAAGTCTCTCATAATATGTAAGGTCTTCATGGGATATTTGTTGCCAATATATATTCTGAAACAAATCTAGATGTAGCATATCATTGCATCTACTATAAAGGAAATAACAAGATGATAAAAGTAAAGCCCAGGCTCTTAACCTCAAGTAGGTGAGAATATAATGCTATTTTTCATCTCGCAGGTAATTATGATTGCCAGTTGGGCACTTAATACCTTTTGGTTGTTATATATGTGACTCGAAAAAGAATTAACCTAAATATTTCACTGATGATTTTCAGATGGGCCTTAAACTGTCAGGTCTATGAGAGAAGGAGTTTTAGTCAGCTTTTGCACTGCTGTGACTGAAATGTGTGGCCAGAACAATTGTAGAGGAGGAAAAGTTTGAAGGCTCACAGCTTCAGAGGTCTTAATCCATAGAAGTCCAGCTCTATTCCCTGGGTCTCAAGAGGAGGCAGAACATCATGGCAGGAGAGTGCGGCAGAGGGAAGCAGCTCATATGATGATCAGAAAGCAGAGAGAGAGCAACTCCACTCACCAGATACAAATATATACCCCAAAATCACACCTCTGATGCCCCATCTCCTCCAACCACACCCCATCTGCTTTCAGTTACCACTCAATCTCATCAGGTGATTATTTCACTGATTAGGCTAAGGCTTTTCTATCCCAATCATTTCTTCACTGAACCTTCTTGCATTATCTCACACATGAGCTTTTGGGGGACACCGCACATCTGAACCATAACAAGGAAGTACCAGACATCCTAGTCAAACAAAAAACCTGAGGATTTACCTCTATTGAATATATGCAGTTTGCCTCCAGGTAAAATCCAGTAAGAAAGGAACAAAAGAAAATAAGGGGAGTGCCTTAGGGTTCTCTGGAGACACAGAACCAGTATTGTCTACAGAACTATGTAAGAGATTTATCATGAGAATTGGCTTCCGTAATTACAGAAGCCAAGAAATCCCGCCATGTTGAATCTACAAGCTGAAGACCCAGGAGAACCAGTGATACACTTCACCCTGAGTCCAAAGACCTGAGAACCCAGGACAACAATGTCCAAATGCAGGGAAAATGGGTGTCCAAGATCAGCAGAGGGTATGAATTTGCCTTTCTCTTCCTTTTCTACCTGGTTTCTCTAAGGACTGGATGATTCCCACCTACATTAGTGAGGGTGGATTTCTTTACCTGGTCTACTGATTCAAATGCTAAGGTCTTCTAGAAGTATGTTCATAGACACACAGAAACAATGTTCCACCAACTACCTGGCATCCCGTAAGTCAGTTAAATTGACATATGAAATTAATGGCCATGAGAAGTGTTTCCTACCCCTTGTTCTCCTGTTTGGATAGTTTGTGCTTGATGGCTGCTAGCAACATGAATACATGATGCTGATAATATAATGTGGTTTCTCAACATGTGTCTTTGCCCCATCCTGTTTCATAAGGAATCCATGGTTCTCCTCTTCAGTTTCAGAGTCTCCCACCAAGCCTGCAGGGCTATGTCGGAGCACATCAAGTTATGGCGGACAGCTTCCACCAAGACCAGCCAGTGGCAGCCCATGCACAAAGCCCTGTGAACCACAGTGACAGGCTCATTTAGAAACAAATTAGGGGTTAAGTAAAAAGTGCATGACAGAGGCAAAACGGAGTTTCCCTTTCCCCCTTCCTGTCGGTTAGAATTAGAAAGTGCCCATGAGCAGCGGGTGTCAAGAATATGAACGTGAAATGTCATTTCAGCTGCCTCTAATTGAAGCCAGAATAAATGGAGTGGAAAGGCAGCGTCTAATCCAATCAAAACATGAAAAAGGTATTTTGACATGTAAATTACAAACTTCCTGTGTATTTTGTCTCCCCAATTACACACTCCCCTGTCATGTTTTTTTAAATTATATCTTAATCTCCCAGTCTTCTAATAATTATGTCATCATTCTTGGGCCCTGAACACTGTGTAATAGTATTTTATGGGATATGCCATTCATTATTAACTAAACTCACTCTCTGTCCCTGGTGATACCATATCTCACAGTGTTCAAATATGCCTGGTGTCAGCTCCTGCTTTGTAAAAGCTCCAGCAGTTCCACTCTGCTTCATGGCTACATGGAAACGAGTTTGTGAAGCACTTTTGGACAGTTAATCTGACTCAGTATTTTATGTGGGGTTCCTGACATCTTTGGTATTTTAATGGAAGGGGTGATTGCTTTAAAACATAAATCTCTCATCATCAGGGCTCACTGAAATAGTGCCACACTCAGAGAATTAACTGCTGCTCTTAAATAGCCAATATTGAGATCACACCTTTAAGATCACAAAAAGAAGCGTGATTATAAACAAAAATGCCAACTTGATATGCAGAGTCCTTATTCTGTAGCAGCGGGAAACACTGCAAATAATATTACAGATAGTAGAAGAGAAACTTGAGGGACACCCAGCCTATGGCTCTGGGTTTATGGGTGAAAAAGAATGACAACAACCATGTAAGACTCTCTCCAGGTCTCTCTGTTCATTGGAAGCAGAAACAGAGCTGGGTTTCCCAGGGCACCAGCGAGGCTACACCAGGATCTCATCAGTCACTGCCCCAGAGCCCCAGGGGTACATTCTAGGGCCAATGCATTGCATCCAGGGCCACTGATCAAGCAGAACTGAGGCATCTCTGAGGGACTCATCAGAAGCTAAAGCCCTATGAGCGGCCAGTGAAACTGAAAGTCATCCAGGACCCACTATTTTTTCATCAAAAGATCATCTTTTACTAACAGTGTTACTCAGATTTTGTTTCGAATATTGGGATGGAGCAAAAACAGGCATTGGGTTCAGAAAGATGAAAGTCCTTATCCTGGGCATGCCAGTGCTCGACTGTGGGCAAGTCATTCAGTCAGCCTGCCTTAGCCTCAGGATGCTCACCTGTAGCATGGACATAACATCACACCCGTAATGAGACAAATGAAAGCAGGCATCATTTCCCATACGTTTGTCTATTAAAACTAAGTAGCCAAAACTAGAATGTTTCATTTGAAGTCAAGAACTCTGGATGTGTGTCCCTGTTCTACCATTCCTTAGCCCTCAGGCCTGAGTTTCTCCCTTTTAAAAAATGGGTAAAACAATGTACCTCTGAGAGTTTAAATGAGGTAGCTCAGACCTAAGTGTTTTCAAGATGCCTGATGCGTGTAAGATGTTGAAAGACCATCGTAACGGGCTGTCATTAAATAGAATCAAAGTGGCACAACTTAACTGAGTCAGGTTGAACAGTGAGACTGAATAGGAGGAAGGTAGGGAAAGTGATCAGACTACAGGCAGGTTATTGGAACATAACAATTACCACCCTGCATGCTTTCGCTGCATCTAGTATCTTCCACTGTGAGAGAAACAATAGTCACATACAGGAGCTAAGCAGAATGAATTGAATCCTGTCTCTCACTGAAATCTGTGAGTCTGCTATAGTCTGATCTGTAGTTTCACCTTCCAGGTTTTCAGTTATCAATGGTTAGTCAACCTTGGTCTGAAAATAGTAAAAAATTACAGAAAAAAATTCACAGGTCTTAATAACTTTTAGCATAGTTATAATGTTCTATTTTATTGTTTGCTATCCTTTTTAATCTCTTACCATGCCTAAGTGTAAATTGAACTTTATCATATATGTGTATATATAGGAAAAACATAATATAGTCATGTGTTACTTAACAGAGACATATTTTGAGAAATGCATTTTTAGGCAATTTTGTCACTGTAAGACTATCACAGTACGTACTTAAATTCACATGGTTATGATGTCACTGCGTGATATAATTTTATGAGAATACCATTACATATATGGTCTCCTGTTGACTGAAAATTATACATGACTGTATACGCACATGTATATGTACATTTGACTACTAGCTGTGGTTTCAGATATTTACTGGGAGTCTTGGAACAGATCCCACTTGGATAAGGAGATATGTACCTTAGGACTTTGGGGGCAGTATTGCCCACCCACCCACAGAGGTGTGGAAAGGAAGATTTGGATACCAGCAGACAAGCAGCGGTTTCCTCTTTACTCTTCTTAAACAGAAGTCACACTGGTCCTGCAGGAAATCAGAAATGATGACCATCCAGGATCTGTCCTCAACAAGTTTAGAAGCAGAAACACAAACTGTAGGAAAATCATCCCTAATTCAAAATAGAAAGTGAGATATGCTCTACAGAGTTACCAACTCATGAAATTCTAATCTTTGTTGTACCAGAAGGCTCTTAAAGAGATAGATGGAAGCCCATTCACCTAGAGTATTAGTCATAAAAAGAAAGAATAGTAACACTGAAATCTTCTTTTTCCAACAATAACAGACACAAAAGTTGAATCACAAATAGTGACTTTATTATATTGGAGAGTGTTAGATACATGAACCAGAGTTGCCAACTTTGCATTGTCCTGAAACTGTCCACATGTGAAGTTTACCTCTTGACAGCAGCCTAAGACTGATATCCCTTGCCCTTTTCCCTTTCAGGGGATGGTTTTATCACTGTCTCTGGAAAGTTTTCTGCCGGGAGGAACCTCCCTTCTCACACAATCCTATCCCAGCACCATCCAGTGAAGCTTCCTGTTGTAACTGCCTCTCATAGTCCTCTCTCTGACCTGGCCACAGAGGACAATCACAGTCCAGTGGAATAAATATCAGATGACTAGACCTGAAATCACAATTGAGTTTGAATCCCAATTCCAACAGCATACCTGCTCTGTGTCCTCAGGCTAACTACTCACCCCTTTAAGTTTCATATTTCTCATTTGCGACATGAGGATGTCCACCTTGAACATCTATAAAGCCAGGACAACATTAACACATAATGAGCAACCAAAGAGGAACTTAGCTGAGCATCAGTAAACTGCAAGCAATCTTCCCCATGTGCCCTAGCAGAATTTCAATGTTGGATTTATGGAGAAATAATGTGGGGGATAGGAAGGATAGCAGAGTGAAACAGACATTAGTATCTCATGTACATACATGACTGCATGACTGATGTACTGACAATATGTACAATCTGAAAAATGAGATATTATACTCCTTTTATGTATGATTTATCAAAATGGATAAATGTATTCTACTGTCATGTGCAACTAATTAGAACAAATTTGTAAAAACAATAAAAAATATTAAATATCCAGACCCAAAATAACAGGAGGTCACATTTCAACTAGGTGTGGCTACCATATTGGATAGCACAGATCTAGAATGTTTCCAACATAAAAGAATGTCCAGTTATTTCTTGGGTATAGCTGTTCTCAAATCGTGGGAGAAAGTATAAATTTTGTTCAGTCTGGCAAGGGCTTGATCTATGGCATAGAAAGTGCCCATGGATATGTCACAAATTTGATCCTCCAGGATGGGATCTTGACATGAGAGCTAGAAACCAAAGATGCTGGTTGGTCACCTAAGGAACCTCAGGTCCACTCAGGTCCCCAGGCAAAAACATACCTGTTCTGCCCAAGATACCAGTCTTGGGAGTAGGAAACCCTCTTTCAGAAATGGGAAAGAGAGCATCACCTGTACTGGCCTTCGGGTGGATGGGCATCTCTATAAGTAGCTGGACAACACTGAGACTCAGGCACTGACTTGGCACTTCTCCAACCGTTAAGGTTCTTCCTTGGGGAGCCTCTCACCATTTTGGGTCTAGATATTTACTATGACCTTACAAATTACCTCTGGTAGCTAGTGCTACCAGAAATGAGGCACTAAGTAGAAACATTGAAAATGGTTTTATGGTTTTTTGGTTTTTTTGGTTGGGGGGAGGGTTGGTCTTTTTCATTTGGTTGGTTGGGTTTTGTTATTTCATTTGAACTTGAGTCTCTCCTAATGGACTGTGAAGAAAAGAGCTGGCATACTAATTCTCACCTCTCAGGAGGAGAGCCTGGGGCAGATACCCTGTCTGGAGCCTCTGCCCCTTACTCTGACATCTTTGTCTGTAGCTCAGTGCAGTCTTGGGACCCAGGAGACTATGTATCTGGGTTGCTTTGCTCTTTGCCTGACTCTGCACTTTTTTTTGGTGGGGGGATTTTGGTCCTGGGACGCAGTTCTACTTTATATTTTATTTAGAAACAGGATTTCACTGAGTTGCTTAGTGCCTCGCTTTTGCTGAGATCGGCTTTGAACTTGCGATCCTCCTGACTCAGTCTTCCAAAACTCTGGGATTACAGGCATGCACCACCACACCTGGCTCTGACTCTGTACTTAAAAGAAGTAATTTTCTATCCCCATCTTCCAACACACTCACCCTCCCAATCCTACATTCTATCACACAACATCTACCCCATATAGAAAATGAAGCAAGGACGGAAGAATTAGACCAGAGACCCTGCACCAAAAGAAAAAAAGTAAGCCCAAATCTTCATCATGTTGGCTTAGGACCAGACTTCCTGGGGGCGGGCCAAGATGGCGGACTAGAGGGCGGCTGCATTTCACGCTGCTCCAGGACGCAAGATTCAAAAGAGGAGATAGTGAAAGGACCAGACTTCCTTAACAAGACTCCCAGAGTTCAAGAAATAAAAGTAAGAATCAATAAATGGGATGGATTCAAACTAAAAAAACTTTTTCTCAGCAAAGAAAACAATCAATAATGTGAAAAGAGAGCCTACAGAGTGGTAGAGAATCTTTACCACACACACTTCAGATACAGCATTAATCTCCAAAATTTATAGAGAACATACAAAACTTTACACCAAAGATACAAAGAATCCAGTCAATAAATAGGCTAAGGAACTGGGCAGACACTTCACAAAAGAAGATATACAGGCAACCAACAAATATATGAAAAAGTGCTCATCATCTCTAGTAATTAGAGAGATGCAAATTAAAACCACCCAAGATTTCATCTCATCGCAATTAGAATGACTGTTATCAAGAACATAAGAAATAATAAGTGTTTGTGTGAATGTGGGGAAAAAGGCACACTCATACATTGCAAATTGGTGCAGCCATTCTAGAAAGCAGTATGGAGATTCCTCAGAAAACTTGGAATGGAACCACCATTTGACCCAGCTAGCCCACTCAAAGGACTTAAAATTAGCATACTGCAGTGACGCAACCACATCAATGTTCATAGTAGCTCAATTCACAATAACTAGATTGTGGAACCAACCTAGATGCCCTTTAATTGATGATAGATAAAGAAACTGTGGTACATATAAACAATGGAATATTATTCAGCCAGAAAGAAGAATAAAATTATGGCATTTGCCAGTAAATGCATGGAGTTGGAGAATATCATGCTAAGTGAAATAAGCCAATCCCCAAAACCAAAGGCTGAATGTTTTCTCTGATAAGTAGATGATGATATATAGCGGGGGTGGGGGTGAGAAAAGAATGGAGGAAATTTGAATTGTGTAGAGGGAAATGGGGGAGGCAGAGGAAGGAAAGAACTGAGACAGACATCATTACCCTATGTACACATATAATTACATGAATGGAGTGAATCTACATCGTGTACAACCACAAAATGAAAAGTTGTACCCCATTTGTGTACAATGAATCAAAACACAGTCTGTAAAAAGAAAAGAGAAAATGAGGTACCAGTATCTATCTGTACTTGGTTCACAACCTATGCCTTAAAATCTTTTTCTTTCCCTCTCCCACTCAGGTTATTTTTTCTGATATTTGGCCAACATTATTTTCCAAAAAAAAAAAATCCCATATCTTCTCATGTCTGAGGACTCACCTTCTTCTCCTGAATCTTGAGCACTGACTTTTCACATGTTGATCTTGATTGACATCAGTGGCAATGGTTTGGTGATCTGCACACACCACACAGATATAATGGATGAACTGCCATGCAGACTGTCCCGGCGACCTTCAGTGAATGTGGTCTGTCTCTCAGGTACCCAGAAGCTCACGTGTCTGGAACTTCCATTAGGTGTCAGTCTCCTCCAAGAGGACAAACTCACCTCCCAGGAGTCCACCTCAGCCTTATGCCCTCAGCATTTATTGGAGAGAAGTCAGAAGTAAGTCATTCAAATTATTATCATGAACACCAATCATTAGTAAATATGTAAAGTGCCCTCACAGTGTCTTCTGCTAATAAACAGATGAAGGGTCATTAAGAGTACATTAATTCATGTCCTGCCTCAAAATTTAAAATGACTTTGGAATTGGTCAACCTATCCTATGTGCATATAAGAATATGCAACAGTGAATTTCACCATTATGTATAGCTAGCTATGAAACACTAATTTTAAAAATATATTAATAGAAGGAAGACCAATAGAGTAGAGGAAAGGGAAAAGGGGGAGGAAGGAGGGGTATAAGAGGGAAAGCACTGGGGACTGAACTGGAGCAAATTATACTCCATGTTTGTATAATTGTATCAAAATAAACCACAAAATATTATGTATAACTATAATGCACTAATAAAAATCCTAATTTGAAAAATAATAATTTGAAGTTCATAACAAAAATGAAGTATTGAGAGAAATATGAAAAGTTAGGGCCCACGGTGAGTATGGTTTACAAAATACATATGATAAAATTTTATACAACTTTTCATACAATTTATTGCTGAGTGAATCTCAAAATCCACAAGAACCATAGTATATTAAAAAGAACCAAAAAAAATCAAAAAACTTAACACCAAAGTTACAAAGAACCCAATCAATAAATGGGCTAAGGAACTGAACAGACACTGCACAGAAGATCTACAATTGATCAACAAATATTTGAAAATGTTCAACATCTCTAGCAATTAGAGAAATGCAAATCAAAACTACCCTAAGATTTCATCTCACCCCAGTCAGAATGACTATTATCAAGAATACAAGTAACAACAGGTGTTGGCAAGGATGTGGGGAAAAAGGTACACTCATACATTGCTGGTGGGATTGCAAATTGGTGCAACCACTCTGGAAAGCAGTATGGAGATTCCTCAGAAAACTTGGAATGGAACCACCATTTGACTCAGTTATCCCACTCCTTGGCCTATACCCAGAGGACTAAAAAAACAGCGTACTACAGTGACACAGCCATGTCAGTGTTTATAGCAGCTCAATTCACAATAGCTAGATTATGGAACCAACCTAGATGCCCTTCAATAGATAATAGATAAAGAAATTTGTGGTATAGTGGAATATTATTCAGCCTTAAAGAAGAATAAAATTATGGCATTTGCAGGTAAATGGATGCAGTTGGAGAATATCATGCTAAGTGAGATAAGTCAAGCCCAAAAGACCAAAAGCCAAATGTTTTCTCTGATAAGTGGGTGATGATACATAACTGGGGTGGTGGGGATAAGAGAAGAATGGAGGAACTTTGGATTGCACAGAGGATAATGAGGGGAGGGGAGGGAGCAGGGGGTGGGAAAGATGGTGGAATGAGACAGACATTATTATCCTATATACATGTATGATTGCACGAATGGTGTGACCCTACATTGTGTACAATCAGAGAAATAAAAATTTTACTTCATTTGTGTCCAATGAATTGAAATGCATTCCACTGTCATGTATAATGAAATAGAACAAATATTTTTTTAAAAAAAAAGGAAAAGAAAATCTCATCCACCAAATGTGGAAAACAGTAGCATCTATTTCTTGGCATTTGGGGAGGATTAAATTAGATAATACCTATAAAATACTAAATGGTTCCTTAAAATAAATGAATAACATACATTTAACAAATATTGGCTACTATTATGAAAAGCAGATGAAATTCCTAATACTGAGGTCAGAGAGAAATTATTCTTCAGGTCCTCCCCAAAAGGATCAATTGTGTGTTGGATAATGAACAAAGTTTTACCCAACTTTCCTATAGGAAATGGACCATTGAGATCTAAGGAGTTGTTTCTTAGGGTATCCTGAGTTGTGTAGTACCAAATTACAATTCAGGGACAATTTTTCAATTATGCCTACAGCCCAAGGATGCAGCCTTTGGATTGCCTTTCTTTATGTATTTTGAAACTCTATTATTAGGTACATATATATTTAGGGATAGTGCTCTATTGATGAAGTAACCACTTTATCAACATGAAACAACCCTTTATCTGTGATAATTTGTTTTTGGTCTGAAATTTACTTTGTCCATTATGGACACTGCACCTTTTTTTTTTTAAATTAGTGTTAGCATGATAAATCTTTCTCTATCCTCTTACTCATAACCTAAGAAAAGAGTATACTTCCATTTCTCCACTTGTACTATTGTTTTCATACAACTTATTTCCACATATGTTATAAAATCTATAATATGTTATTTTTTCTTTAAATAAATATCTTCTAAAGATCTTTCTCATAAGCAGAAAATTGTGCTTTTCATTTACCCACATAGTTACCACTTCTTGAACTTCTGATAGATTCAGATTTATATCAGACATCATTTTCCTTCTGTGTGAATGATATTCTCTAACATTTTTTATAATAAAATTCTGGTAGAGATGGATTTTTTGAGATGAGCTTTCACCATTTTGCCCAGGTTGGTCTTGAACCCTCAGATTCAAGTAATTGTCCTGTCTCAGTCTCCCAGGTAACCCGGAACTATGGGTGTATGCCACCACCCTGACTTGGTAGTGATAAATTCTTTTGGTGTTTCTATATCTAAAAATTATTTTATTTCAGAACGATGTTTTTTCTGGCTTGACAGGGTTTTTTCCTTCAGTACTCTAAAAATGTCCTCCATTGTCTCTGACTTGCATTGTTTCTGATGAGACATCTGCTGCCATTCTCGTCTTTCTCTGTACCCAGTATGTGTTTTTTCTACAGATACTTTTAGAATTTTTTTCTTTATCAAAGTTTTTAAACTCTCATTAGTGGTTAACAGAAACTGTTATCAGCCCTGTGAGAGACCTGGGGTTTGTTCTCTCTATTCATTTTAGATCTCTCACACTAAAGCCTCAGGTACTTTCCTCACACACATATGCTGATGAGTCACAGCTGAAGACTCAAGGGGGAGTCATTAAATATCCAGAACACACTCTAGCATCCCCTCTGGTTCTCTCTCTCTCTCTCTCTCTCTTTTTCTCACTCTCCTGTATGGTATTCTGTACCATAAATTCTAGTCACCTGCCCTCTCTTACATCTCCTCAAATCATGGAAACTTCTAAGCACCACCTAGGTTTCTCTTCCTGCACCACAGCCTGAAAGCACCTGATAGGCAATGGGGACAGTTGCTTGATTTACCTAATTGTTTTCCTTCTCTCAGGAACTACCATCCTTCATTACCTGATGTCTGGTATCTTGAAAACCATCATTTCATATGTGGTGACAGAATGGGACAAATTTTTTAAAATGCACACCACTATCATTCAACTTAGTGTGATAGAAGGAGTGTGTTCTGTGGAATGAAAGTGTGTGGCCCTTCATCGTTGTTTAGCTTTAAACAAGCCCCTTGGCTTTCAAATTTTTTTAATGAAAAACAAGGGAAAATACACACCTCAGAAGACTGCAGTAAATACTAAATGAGATAATGCACATTAAATGCCCCTCACAGCACTGGGCACATAATAGAGATTTAATAAATGTTGGTTTCCCTTTCTCTGTCCCAGATATTCATTGCTGTTTGTGAACCAATGCTCCTTCCTTACATTACCACACTTCATAAACCATGAAAAGCCAGAAGGGTCAAACTTCACAGTTGGTCTTACCCACTTAAGTCTAAATCATATGGGAAGAAAAATTAAATTAACGTAAAGACTAAAGAAAAAAACCTGCTGGCTTTTCCATCGGAGTGAACACTTTTGGTGACTCTTATTGTTTGAATCTGGAATGTTCCCTGTAAGTTCAGGGGTTAAAGGCTTGCTCCACAATGGAGCGATGTTCATCAGTGAACTCCTCTGTCAACTAGCTTCATCAATGAATTAATCTGTTGATGGATTTATAGCTGAATGGACTATTGGGAGGTGGCGGAAACTATAGAAGGTGGAACCAGTTGAAGGAGTGGGTCCTTGGGGACATGCCCTTGGGATCTATATCTTGTCCTTGTTCGCTCCCTCTTGTTCTCACTCTTCTTCTGGGCTGCCATAAGGTGAGCAGCTTTCCTCTGCCACATGCTTCCACCGTGAGACTTCTGCTTTGCCATAGGCCTAAAAGTCATGGAGTCCACTGACCCTGGACTGAAACCATGAGCCCTAATAACCTTTCCCTCTTTAAGGTACTTTGTCTCAGTGACAGAAAGCTGACTAACACCATGACTATAGTTTCAGGAATACTACTAAAAACCACCACATGAGGTTTTTAGAGTCCTGGGTCTTCAGCAAATTGTTAAGCCAAGGATCACAGAAGCTCTTACTTCTTACTAGTTTCCTTTTAGATTACTATTACAATAAAAAGCCTAAGTGGAGATGGAAAAAAAAAAAAAAAAAGAATCCAACCTAAATTCCAAAAATTTCCCCAAAGTTTAAATGCATTTTTATTCTGGGGAGATTACTATAAAGAGAAAAACCAAGCAGGTAGAGTCACAGGACAAAAGAACTACTAGGCCAAAAGAACCTTGAGGTAGAGCTTGAAATGCTGCAGGGCTGGCCAAAGCAAGGGCATTCGCCTTTCAATTAGAGCCATGATCTACCGGCCCCATTTCCCATACTCCTCCGCCTCCCATCCTCTGCCTGCTCTGTTGCTTTCACTTCCGGAATGGGCCAGCTGCTCTCACACCTTTAAGTCTGTGACCTTGCTATCCTCTGTGCCTGGAGCAACCTTGCCTCTTCCTCACTAAACCATGACTTCACCTCTAAGACTCGGATATAAAGTTACCTCTCCAGGAAACCTCTCCTGACTCCCCTCACTCTTACCCTCTGGGCTTGGTTATGTCTTTCCAAAGCTGCAGTCATTTAATGTGGAAAAAGAAAGAATAAGCACAGGTCATTAAGGCAAATTTATCCAGTAGTTTCATTCAGCTTATATGGAAATGTGGAATGATATTCATTGAGATGCAAATCTCTAAAAGGATTCTGGACTACAGAGAGATTTTCCCACAGGATCAGAGTCCGGCTTATACTTAGCAGCCGCGCTGTGGGGGAGTGGCTGAAACAGTATCAACAACGTCTGAAATGCTGGGTGTAGAAAACACACACAGGCAAAATATTACAGTTATACATAATAAAGCAGCTCCCGCCGCGTGCCACAGATACACCAGTGCACAAATACACCCCCCGTTAAACAGGCACCGCCTCATCTCTGTTCTCTGCTTTTATGACAGGTCACATAAAACTACCAGAAAACTGCATGGGCATGTTATAAAGACCATTTACAATTAAGAAGCCATTTTTCTTTTTGTTCTGGGGGTATAGAGATCTCCCTGTAGGAAAGTAAAGCCTGTGTGATTTGGTGTAAATTCACATGCTCACAGCATACAAATGAAGGAGAGAAGAGCCATGGGCATGAGCTCATTGTGCAGACAGATCATTTGCACATCCAATTAGGTGAGAGGAGAAATCGGAAAATCCAATTACTTCATCTCAGGTATCCTAAGTTGTTATTTCCTCCCAGACCTATTTTCAGGATGAAAACCACCTTGACCATATATGCAATCCAATACTTGTACGTGTGTATTTCAATACAACTCCTTCCTTGCATTCCAAGTTGAAATCTTCAGGATTTTTCCTCTCTTCCTTCAAGTGCATCATATGTATTGCATTTAGATAATACATATGATAATCATCAGAGAATGAGTTACATGTTATTATTTCATTAATGGTCAGGTGAGATTTTAAAATACTTATTTTACCAAGGGCTTGTTTAATGTTCTGGTTGGTTTCAAACTATGCCAATGAGACTGGAGTAAAGAGCGGCAAACAGGTAAAGCCAGTATTTTTTAAATCTTAAGGAATCAAACAAATCTTCATCAACCATAAAACTGGATGGTAACCCAATTCATATTCACAGGGATTTATTCAACTCCCACTATCTGTGAGTCAAAAACCCCTAAATGACAGTCAGAAGTGACAGTTGACCTTTCATGACAGAGACAAGAGTCAACAGAGGCCTTGCAGCTTCTCTATCATCTCATGTAAAGGCCACACTGGTCACGCTGTGATCTTGACTGCCAGTGCAAACCATTGCTACTTGAGGGCCAAAGTTTTCAATGAAAAGATTCATTATTAGTATATTGAAAAGTATTTCCCAAGTACACAGTCCAGGGTTTAATACAGAGGGGATGAAAATATTAAATTTATAATGACATAAATTCAAATACACACACACACACACACACACATATTAGCACAATATGACAGAGAATTTAATCCTGGGCACACTCTGGGAGTCTTTCGACTTTCCTATCACCAAAACATCTCTCCCCAGAAAGACAATGATAAGTCAACATCTGAGAAGTCTGCCAGTGAACTCTACCATGTTAATAGACTATAGGGAGAAAATCATATGATCACCTCAATAGATACCAAAAAAAATTATCTTGGCACACTAGAAACAGAAAGGAAAGGAACTTCCTGAGATTGACAAAAAGTGAGTACCAAAAACCTAAAGAAACATTAAAATTAATAGAAAATTAGACATTTCCACTGGAAATATGACAAGAGTTCCTATTCCTAGTGTACTGTTTAACATAGTAATAGAGGTCCTGACTCATGTTTTTAAACAATTACATGTGAATAAAAGGTCTATGGATAAAGAGGAAAACCATCATTATTTGCAACATGCTTCTTACCAATAAAATATAACAGAATTAACAGATACACTTAGAATCACTAAGAATCTTAGAATCACTAAGATTGTTCAAGAAATTTTCTAAATCCAAAATAACTCACAAAAATACTTAATTACATTTTCTACCCAAGCAATAAACAACTAGAAAATATATTTTTAAGAAAAGTCACCATTGTTTCAAACGTTTATAAAAAAAAATACTTAGGAATTAAGGAACCCACAAAACTTCTATTTTAAAAGAGAGATTATATTTTTGAACTCTAAATATGAAAGAAATGCAAATACATGGGGAAAAAAACTCTATTCTCTAGACAACACCAAGTCAGAGACATATAGATTGGGTGGTGCCGATGGGAATATAAAGTGGTTGGCTCTTCTGGAGGGCCCCACGTTAATTCTGCATATGGCCTAGTACACGGCAATCTTATTCTTGGGAACACATCCCCAAGGGCCTCACACATGGTAACAAGAAGACAAAACTGGGTAAGAATGTCCCAGTTTGGGGATCAAGAAAGTCCCAAGCAGTCTAGTTGCCTACTCCTAGAGACTGGGGGATGCTGGAAAATACCAGGTGTCAGATAGAATGTTTTACAGTCACTAGAAGAAAGAGACTGAAGGCACACACACAGCAACGTGAACAGATCTGTAAAGCACAATACCAAGGAAAAAGAAAAAGAAAAAAAAAAAAAACACAGAATGAAGCGATCACCCTAATAACCATTTATGTAAATTAGAAAGCATACCCACAAACAACAATACATATTTTACAGCAACACATACATATTTTACAGCAACACATATAATAAACAGATACAGTGTAATAAAACTCTTTAGCATGGTTGCGGTAAAAGAAGGTGGGAGGAGGTAATGGAAGTGAACAATATAAATAAAGAAATAAAAATGAATAAAGCAATGAGTGAATGAATGAACCTTTTAACTCTGATATTCACACATGTGTCAAGAGCTGAGAAACATGATCAAGCCTCACATCTGACTATTAATGTTCTGTTATTACTTCCAATATCTATATTAGGATATATTTTAACTATCAAACCAAAACATCGAATGCCCCTGATTTCCCTTCAAAGAAAAGAGACAAGTTGTTAAAGAATGTCTATGACTTCCTTCTATACTTTAGGAAAAAGGAATTATAATCACACATGCTACATGAACATTCACGCGTTTTAAATATGAATTTAGCTAGACTTCAACCCACTTCAAAAATGAAATGATGGCTACAAAACAATTGAGGATATACTGAAAAGAGATAGAGAATAAGACAGGAGAGGAATGGAGAAAGAACCTGTAATAACAGGAAATGAAACTAAAATTAATATTTTTACCATTTCCTAGAAAATTTTTTAAGAAGGGCAAAATGGAATGCACAGCTTGATAGAAGCTCATTTCTGGAATTTGCCTGTGATCTCATGTGCTCAATGTGACATGGATTTGAAAGTCCGTGTTGTCTAACTCTCAACCTCTCTAGTCTTTTTTCTTCCCTGCTGTATGGCCAAGGGAGCTTGTGCATACAGGTTTGGGGACAAACTGTCAGTACTAGCTGCTCAGCCAGTTCCATCTGCGTTGCTCTACTCCCATCTACTGATAAAAGCCTGCTACTTCTCCCTGTGCACTCTGCAAGCCCTGTCTCACGTCCACTCAGGCAAGAACATGAAGATTCACAGTTGAAAATCACTCCACTTCCAAGATTTCCACAGATTTTCTGTGTGTGTTCCAAGAGTAATTAACAATATTCTAGTTGACCAAGGAGGTAAGTTGCTATTTTCCTATTATTTATTTCACTTTTGACAATCAAAGAAAAGTCAATTATCACTTGAAGATGTTTTCTCTTCTGTCTTTTTTTTTTTTTTTCAAGAGGGGTGTGAGTTTAATTAGGAAACAGTCACACATTTTGTGGTCGTTTTCAAAGCACATCATTATTCTAAATGTTTTGCTATTAACAAGGTATGTTTCCTTCTTCTTTTTAACAGAAGGATCATATTCCACTGGCTGGGGAGTGAGATGGGCAGGTTAGTAGATGATGCTTGAGAAGCAGTTGGGATCCTTCTTAGATGGATCTGAGAGCAGAAGTGGATGGACAGAAGCTTCTTAAGTGCTGGGATAATATTTCAGATTTGGTTGGAAAATATCCACTGAATCATCACATGTATCCCTCCCTGTTTGATTAAACAACGATGATTTGAGAAAGAAATTACTGAAAATTTTGGTCAGATTTATCATTTCCATAGGGAGTAACACCCTTGCCCCACAAATTAAAAAATAAGACGATATTCCTTTAAGTTTGGTCTTGCGAGATTGGTTTAGTCTGAAAGAAATGAAATGTCAGTTTTATCTTGATTCATCACAGCTCTTTAATCAAAGTCAATGCCTCACCTCCCCTGATTACCCCTCCATCAAACACTGACCTGCAAACCTGACACCAAGCTTCCCTGTGCAGGCTGGCTAATTAGGAACTGGGTTGTTCCACCTACAGCTTTGGAGGAAAGGGGATGGCAGAGATGCCCCAAAGATGTGGCCTCTTTATGGAGAAGGGTCTGGGAAAGAGGTCACTGGTAATTACCACACAGCAAAAGAGTCCATGTACATTTCGGACATTATTGGTTCATAAAATGTCTGGAGATTTATACCAGAAAACAGAAGTCTCCTGTGTTGAATGTCAAATTGAACTAAATTAGGCAAACATGATGAATGGGAGGATGGTGAACCCTGGTAGGATGGTAGGGAGGGGCCCAGGCGAAGGGCTTGGGTAGAGTAGGGTGCAATACCCAACTCCCCCAGCTACCAGAAGTGTGGCTCATGCAAGTAATGACTGGCATTACATCCCCTGCTAACCGAACACCACAAGGTCAATTCCAAGAACCTGTAAAAGGGAAAGGGGAGACTTTAAACTGGAGAGGACACTGCCCTCCATTTCCCTCAGGAAGCAATTGTCCAAGAGGAAGAAGGAGATAGAATGAAGGACTCTGCCACTCCCAGCTCAGATCTCAGGAGTTTTGTACTTGCTAACTGCAAATCAATTGCTTTTCTGAAACTCAGAGGAAAAAAATAAAATAAAATAACTCATCCCAAGACAGGATGGAAGACATGTTTTGAGGAATTAATGGATAGTCTACATGTTGGGCTCCAACGTAGCAATTCCCGGAAGGAATTTAGGGTAAGTAGATTCTATGGAGTTTTCACTGTCCATGCTGATTTTAGGACCCAGCCCCACTTAAAGGGTTTCTCCACTAGAATCAACCTCTCTGAGTCCAAGCCTGCTTTCCTAAGACAGACAGAGCAGAAGGTCATTTTTGTCAAGAGAATTAAATGAGGGAACCTGAACAATACCTGGCAAACATTGGGTGTCCCTCTCAACACTTTCCATGGAGACTCAGGAGACCTGACACACACCAGGGCTCTGTCACTATGTAGAGCCTACTATCCAACCCTTTGGACCATGTTTTTTTCTGGGGTGAAATGAAGTGGTTACATTTCACAAGCACTGAAGCCCCTTCCTGCCTGTCCTTGCTTAACCTATGTTATATCAGTCACCTATTATACCATTTTTAAGATAAGTATGCATGATTCTTTGGTGAAAGAAGATCACAGGAGTTGGGTGTGGTGGCCCATGCCTGTAATCCCAGCAGCTCAGGAAACTGAGGCAGGAGGATCATGAGTGGAAATATAGCCTCAGGCCCTAAGCAACTCAATGAGACCCTGTCTCTAAATAAACCTCAAAATAGGGCTGGGGATGCAGTTCAGTAGTTGAAGTTCAATCCCTGGTTAAAAAAAAAAAGAAGAAGAAGAAGAAGAAGAAGAAGAAGAAGAAGAAGAAGAAGAAGAAGCAGGAGGAGGAGGAGGAGGAGGAGGAAGAAGAAGAAGAAGAAGAAGAAGGAGGAGGAGGAGGAGGAGGAGGAGGAGGAGGGAGAAGAAGGAGGAGAACGGGAGGAGGAGGAGGAGGGAGAAAGAAGATCATCACAGGAGATAGGAAAAAACCTTGTATCTGACAACCCTGAACATTCTCAACAGAACTACTGCAGAATATCCGTGAAAACACTTAGAGAGTGAACATTTATTGAGGATTCACTTTGTGTCAGGTGCAAGCCTGTCTTTTAGCTTCACACCACTCCTCAAGGAAGGGACCATTATTATTACCAATCATGTGGGTGGTAAAAATGGAGACAGACAGCCTTTTTAAAATGTGTCCCTAGGGTCCTTAGCTCAGGAAATGGCGGGTCTAGAATTAAATCTACTCTTCTAACCAGTGTACCATAAGAACTTTCCCCTGGTTAAAGAACTCCATGAACCTATTTTTTCATTTTCTCAGTCATAGGTTAAGGAAAATCATATGCTTTAGTGCTAACTATACTGTTAACAATGAATTAAAAGAGTTTCTAGGTCCAGATGGTGGACTGAACACACCCGTTTACATTCTCTTCTTCAGAAATTCACATTGGAAATACCATATAGATGTATGAAGGTAAATAAATCCAGGACTATGTTAAGAAAACAAGGGTGGAATGGCAAAACAGTCATAAAACACAGATAATTTAATTTAAAAAAAAAAAGAACTTTACCTATTGATGGGACACCTAGACTACTTTCTGTATTTGGTTATTATGAATAATGCTACTATAAACAAGTAGACAAAAAAAATCCCTAAAGGACAGCAAATAGCTTAGTTAAATTAGATTTTGATAAAAATATTTAAAGTGAACAGTACCATTGTCATAATAAGCACATTGAAGACTGGGAAAGTGGATGAAGTCAATCTTGCTGAGATGGAGAAACAAGAAACAGGAGAGAAAGAATAAAGGGAGAAGAGTTGGTGGGTCAGTACCCTCCCTCAAATGCCAAGACATTCTTAACCAATTTCTAGGCCACTGGAATCTGGGTTCATTAATAGCAGGCCTGCATGGAGGAGGAGGTGTCAGCCCACTTCCAAGCCCACCTACCCCAAAGAGAGGCCAGTTTTATCACACCGATCTATTGCTATGTTCTGAATCTTTATCTCCCTGCAGCACTCAGATGTTGAAACCAACACTCCAGTGCAATGGTATTTAGAGGTGAGGATTTGGATGACTAGGTTACAAGAGTGCTACCCTGTTAGGGAACCTGGGTTTCCCCTTCTGCCACATGATAATACAAGAAGGCACTTCTATAATGAACAGGCTCTCATCAAACATCAAATCAGCTAGTGCATTGATTTTGAGACTTCCCAGCCTCCATGATTGTGAGCAATAAATTCTTTTGCAGTAAATAATCCTGTCTAAGGTATTTAATCCTGAAAAGACTAAAACACCTGTGTTCAAAAGCAGAAATGTTCAATATCACAGGAAAGCCAGGCCAACTGATTGATTGTACTCACCAACACAGTTTTTTTCTTCACAAGTATGAACATTTAACCAAGAATCAGTGGGTATTTGAACCAAACAAATAACATGGAAAAGTTAGGATAAAGAAATACAATATTTACCCCAAGGGGAACAAAATGTCAGGAAACAACAGGGGGATGTCCATAACCCTGAAAAAAAGTCCAAATTTGTTGAACACATAAAAGCATGAGCATTCAGAGATAAAAATAGCTTGTCAAATAATCTCCATAAAAGAGATCTAAAAGATCAAGAGATTCATATAAGAGAAAATAAGCAAAAAAGAGAAACAATCCATGAAGCTAGATAGAGCCACCTCCTTTAAAAATGAAGAAGAACAAAAAGCTAAAAACAAATCTATCATATGATCCAACTATACCACTCTTAGGTGTTTATTCAAAAGAATTAAAATCGGCATATTTTAGAGATACATGCTTACCCATGTTAATCGCAGAACACTTCCAAATAGCCAAGTTAAGGAATAAACCTAGGTGCCCATCAACAAATGTATAAAGAAAATATGGTACCTAAATACCATGGATTTTTATTCTGTCATAAAGAATGAAATTATGTCATTTGCAGGAAAATGGATGGAACTGGACACCATAACATTGAGCAAAATAAAGTTGTATTCTCTCATATGTAGAAGTTAGAAGGAAAAAAAGAAAGGAAGAAATTATGGGCTGGGGATATAGCTCAGTTGGTAGAGTACTTTCCTTGGATGCACAAGGCCCTGGGTTCAATCCCTGGCACCAAAAAGAAAAAAAAAAAAAAATGAAGACTCCAGGGGGGTCAGAGTGGGGAAGGTAAGAGAGGTATGGGGGAATGAAATTGATCCAATTTTGTTTTTATATATGTACAGATGCACCACAATCAAACTCACAGTTCTACATAATTAATATGCACCAATTTTAGGGGAAGTTTTTTTTTTTATTAAAATCTTTATTTTTACAGACTGCATTTTGATTCCTTGTACACAAATAGGGTACCACTTTTCATTTCTATGGTTGTACACAATGTAGAAGTTTTAAAAAATAAATAAAGCTGGAGAGGTCAAAATTCATTAAAACTTAATTAAAATTACCAAAGAAACATGAATATTCTGATTGAAATGTTACATTGACTATTAAGAAGAATAAATGAAAAAGTATAGTATAAAGAAATATTGGAATTCAGGATAAAGAAATTGTATTCCAAGCTACTAGAGATATGAAAAAATAATTTAAAAAGAAATAAGAATCAGATTTACTAGACTTATTATCAAAAATTAACTGGTAAAAAATGAAAGAGAAATGTTTTAAGAGTTATGCAAGGAAAGCATTTTAAAACTTGAATTTTATGTCCATCCAAATTTTCAATCAATAATGTGTAAAGTAAAGACATTTTAGATATGTACAAAACACAAAATCTTCAATTTACTTGAAAATATACCCCAAAAACTGAAACACACATGGAGAATGAGAGAAAACAGAATCCAAAAAGTAGAGGAAGTAACTTGGGAAAAGAACTCAGTAGATTGGAAAATGTAAAAAATAAAAATAAAATGGGGTGATCACATTCAACAATATAATTCAATTGCTGAAAGTTAATTTTAAAAATGTAGTGGAATTGGTATGTTTCTTTTCTAAGAAAAAAAATAGAAACTGCAATAAACTAAAAATGATACATGAAAGGAAGTACTTAAATACAAGATATTTTGAAAAACATACATCATAGATAAGCAAGTCAATTTCAATGATTAATGTATAAAACCACTTCTAGAAATGCAAATTCAAATATGATTCTACTGGCAGTTTTATTTGTTTGCTTGACTCTAGCAGTCATGCTGTGTCTCTGACAGACAAAGGACAGTATGGTATTTTGGTCCTAAGTGAAAGGGGATAGGAACTCAGAGGCATAGAATGACTATGGAACTATCCTATGTTCCTGACACCATCAAGATTGTAAGCTAAATATCATGGCTAAAGTTTCTTTCACCTTTAAAATACTGTATACATAAGCTGAGGTTCTATATAGGCTATTCGTATGTCCCATAAATTTTATTAGGCAACAGCTGAGATTCCAGTTTACTATTATTTTCATTATAAAGTAATAGCAAGCACTGATCAGTCAAGAGAATTTTTAATGATATAAAGTATCCTTTTTAAAGGGCTTATGTGATGAACAAACACCAGACCAAAGTAGTCGCAAGATGGAAATATTGTTGCCTCTGAGTCTTGTTCTCTGTAACCTTTTATTTTTCTTCTTTAGGTGTTGGAATTGATATCTAAACTTCTTTTCTGTGTCTTGTGGGATTTTTTCATCTATACCCAGGTGCTTTTCCCCATTGGTCTCTTCCCTGTGCCCCTGGGTCACCTGCTCCAATTGTCTCTACACATCTCCTCATTTTCTTTTCTTTTAATGCTTTCTCCCTCTTCCCATCCCTGCCCTTGAATTATAATATAAATCAAGAGTTATATTTTAAGTTCTTCTTCCTTAAATAGTTTCATATTCACAATTACAATTTTTAATTTCATTCTCAAAAATAAGTGAAGGAATGAATGATTGAATAAGGGAACAGAGCAATCTTTTCTAGACTGAGTAACCTATTTGCAATAATTTTTAACTTTTAGCAGAGCTTAAGATTTATAGAAAAATTACAGATAGTACAGAATCCCCATACCCCATATGCAATTTTCACTATTGTTAACATCTTCCATCAGTATAGCACATTGGTATTATCATTAATTAAAATCCACACTTTATTCTAATTTCCTTAGTTTTTTTCTAAGGTCCAGGATCCCATCCAGGAGATCACATTACATTTAGCCATTGTGTCTCCTGGAGTCTCCACTTGGCTGTGACAGTTTCTTATAGTCTCTTGTTTTTTTGTTGTTGCTTTGTTTTGTTTTGTTGATGACCCTGACAATTAGAGGAGCACTGGTCAGGGATGGTGTAGAATCCCCCTCCACCATGGGGATTTGCCTGCTCTTTTCCTCATGATTAGACAGGGATTCTCAGTGTGGGAGAGGAAGACCACAGAGGTAAAGCACCACTCTCATCTCATCATATCAAGACTATGCACTAGCAACATGGCATCACTGCTTATGTTGACCTTGACATTGACCTTGAAGTAGGATTGTCTAAAACTATTTTTCCTTCTTTGCATACTGAACTTTTTTAAATAAGGCAACCATGTGCAGCTTGCATTGCTCTTTAATTAGGCTTCTAGTTGATTTGCCTTTCCTGGGAGTCAGTAATACCAATATGAACTTCCCCATACAGGATCGAATATCACAATGGAACTGTAAACATGATCACCCCACAATTGTAGGTTGTGCGTACCGCGGAACAATTACATGAAACGTACATCTAAAGGGGAAACTGACACTAATTCTCAACCACTACCAACAGTGATTAATTGTCCCTCTGAAGC
This sequence comes from Sciurus carolinensis, assembly GCF_902686445.1. Taxonomy (NCBI): domain Eukaryota; kingdom Metazoa; phylum Chordata; class Mammalia; order Rodentia; family Sciuridae; genus Sciurus; species Sciurus carolinensis. The sequence continues at coordinate 65,964,077 of NC_062214.1, forward strand.
AGCTTGTGCCTGTTCTACCTCCTAAACGTCCTTGGATGATGACACACATGTAAAAGGTGTGGCCCTGGCCTTGAAGAACTTCTGCTCTGGTCCCTGGAAGAGTTCAGTCCAAGTAGTCTCCGACCTGTGACAGTCCCCACCTTCTAGGGCAGCACAGGCCAGTCCTGGGCCTACAGAGGGGCCACAGAAAGACACTGAATACAAAATCCTAACTCCACTCTTAAACACCATGCAGTGAGCACCTTTATACACTGAATAGCAATAAATCAGAGAGGTCTGTATATCATGAGATCATCATAAGCATCAATTCAGATCATAGCATTTCTTTCATGAACATGCCCAGTGAGGCTTCTAGAGTTATTAGCACATTCCAGGGCCCTTAAGTCATTGCCAATTTAGCAATTAGGACTTTATTTGTTAAGTGATTTGAATCATTCTCTCATTTAAGTCTCATAATTGCTCTAGAAAATGGTTATTATACCCACTTTATAGATAAGCACACTGAGGTTACACAGGCAAAGGTCACAAACTAGGCCTTAAGTCCAAGACTGCCTTATTCAATGTGATGCCCTGACACTCACTTCCTACACATTTAATACTCCTAAGCATTTTTGCTCATCCTTGTAATGTGCATGAAAGGGAACAAAGACAAGCAAGAATGCCAGGTAGGGACCTGCACAGATTTAATGATACCCATGAGTCTGTCATCAGGTACCAGAACAGTAGGTCTTAGTTTTTTGTTTTTTGTTTTTTTTGGGTTTTTTTTGTTTTTTTTTAAAGCATATCTATTTGAATTCAGCAAAGTTTCTTTTGACTTCCTGCATGATATCAAAATCAGGACTACTTAACTGGTTTTCTTACCTTGCATTTCAACCATCTGTTTGACTTCAGGTTGTAGAAATTTTACTTGGTGTCTAGATGATGATTCTGAAGTCCAGTTATGATATCCGTAGTGGTTAACAAAACAGAACTAAACAGGACCAATATAATGTTCCATGGTTGGAAGGATAAAGAACTTGGAAATGCTGCTTCCACCTACTGGTAGGATGACTTGAGAGAGCCTCAGAAGACTGACCCATACAAGTCCCTATATTTCACCCAACTTCAGTCACTATCACCCAAGTCGCCATCACCACCTCCCTGTGAGCCTGAGAGCCCTGAGAAGATTACTCAATGATGGGTTGGAGAAAAGCCCATGTCTGATGTTTCCTCTCCTAATCCCAAGGCTGGTGAAATCGCCATGGTGAGAGTATTTACAACACAGGAATCAACCAATGCTATACACTAGGACTTTTTTTCCCCAAAAAATCTGAATGTTAAATACCTACTAGCATGTCACTGAGTTTTGTCAATAGTCTTGACAATTTTTAATGTTACCTGATAAAAGCTGAATTTTCTATGCCTTGTTCAAGTTCATCCTGATGTGTTTGCTTCCTATGCATTTTATCCACCAATTTAGTCACTCATTCTAAAATTACTGAGCATTTACTATATGTCTTTCTATGCATCAAATGCTGTTCAATTAAGCAGCAGTCATTTTAATCATAACCACCATTAGAGTCTAACATCATAGTTATGGATACAAAAGTGAAGTCTCCAATGCATGCATTGTCCTAGTCACTGTGGAGAGAAGGCTATACTCTGAGTTCTGTGGGTGTTTCAGTACAGCCCACCAATTTATTTCAAGCTACCCAGCTTTACAATACAGCTAAATGCATCCTAGGTACACTTTCTTAAGCCACTGCTGTGTGGCTACACTGTAGCATGAGAGATTTGAGGATTAAATCAAAGATCCACCCTAGAGAAGATCATACTCAGCATGGACAGGGTCATTGTTAGGCAAAATAAAACATGACAGGCTCCCAAAGGGAAGTAGTGCTAAAACCCCATGTGTGTTCTGAGAGTAAGGCGTTCCTTCCACATGGCAGGTTAGGGAAGTGGGGGAAGGCTCTCAGTGAAAGCCAGTGGCAGTTTTCTACAGGAAGGGGAAAGAGGTGTCCTTTCAGAGGGACTTTAAAGAAAAAGAGAGGACAGCAAATGTAGCACAGAGGAACCCAGTGATTGCTAGTGGTGTTTGACAGCCTAGATTATAATAGTCTCTACATAAAAATATATTTAAATGTCAGAGCATTGGTTTCACACAACACTCAGTGTGGATTTTTCCTGATTTCTAGAACCAACTGGCCCAAGAATTAGGGATGCTCAACATACTTGTGCTTCCAGATCAAATTCCCAGATCTCAGATGTTTCTAAATCTGAATGGATTGAAGTAGCCTGGAGCTAAAGCAAATCCCAAAGGTGAACCAGAAGAATCAGAGGTAATCTCAGGACTTTGTCTCTTTTCTGTGACCATCTCCCAAGGAGAGGATTGGGAGCTTCCCCATTCCTGACCAAACAACCAGATGGAAGGAAGTCTGGACCAGCACAGAGCGAGCCCAGTAGACATCCTTTTGCAGCATGCTACAGGCCAATCCCAGAGTCTTCATACTGCCATAGTTCTCCAGAGTCCTTGTCCAATTAATTAATAAGGTTGTAAAATCGTGCATTCATTCAACAATGCAATCTTGAAGGAAAGCAATATTTAAATCAGTTTTTATATAAAAAAATAAGTCAGAAAGATATTTTCCCCCTTCATCTATGGCATTCTCTTGACCCCATTGTGGTTTCTGCTTATCCACTGTTCTTGAACGCCTTTAGCCATCCTTCAAATAGCCATTGCTTTGCTATATCATCATAACTCACAGAGAATAACCAGATGTCCTCTGAGCCATTTGTCCGAAATGACGGTAATATTTTATGAAGGGCAATGACAAGCAACATGTTTCTGAATTTCATTTAACATACTGAGTTTAAACAGTGAGAACCAGAAGTCCAATCGTCCTCCAAGATTACCCAAGGGAAAGGGAGAAGAGCGACCATATGCTGAGGACTCAGTAAGTACTAGATACAGAGATGGATACTTAATACACGTTGTCCATTCATACATTTGAGAAGGTACAGTGGGTACAACAATATTCAGAAATAGTCCCAGGATATTTCAAGTTGAAGGCAATTCCATATGATAAATGATTCCCTCTAGGGTAAATACAGGCCACTTTTGACAGTAAAAACTGGAAAGAAACTGAGACATAAAGAATAATTCAAAGTAAGCAAAGAATCAGAGGGAGATGCATTCCAGCCAGCAAATTGAAAGAAGAGAAAAGGCAAAAGAAAAATCCATCTATTTAAAATCGATAAATGTCAGATGTGATTGAATAATTTACAAATATTCATCTATGCTACTGAATCTTTAAGACTTTCTACTTTGGTCCAAAATTACTGGTATACATTTTTTAAATAATGCTCATAGTCTCTTAATATTTTTTCCATCTATAATTAGCAGAGCAATAATTGTATATTGTATATATACTAATTACATATACTAATTTGTATACATTCACACATTTAATCTTTCAGCAGTCTATATTACAGTAAGAACATAAGCCTTTGTTTTTAATTATGTGCCAACCAGGTAGAGGCCTTATAAATTTAATTGTATTTCATTTACTTCTCAATTTAACTTTGAATAAGTTTACAGAGGAGGAAACAAAGACTCAGCAAGTGAACTCCATAGCCAGGGTCACACAGCCACAGGCCAGAGAATACACCCAATTTCTAGACACTCAGGCTATAAGGGGTTTTAATGAAGCAAATGCTGTCCAAAGATGCAATGGCCACCTTGAGAAGTAGTGAGGTTCCCCTCACCAGGAAATTCAAGCAGAGGTTGAGCATAGGTCAGCATATTGTAGAAAAGATCCCCTGAACAAGAATCCAGGGAAGATGGCTTCTCAAATACTTTCAGCATTCAATTCATTGGATGAATGACCAAGTGACAATGAAGGTCATTCACAGACATTCTGATTCCATCTTCCTTCTGGGTATTTGGACAGTAGGTAAGACATGTGTCTGGTTTTGGCCAATGATATGTAAGCAAAAGTGACACAAGTCACTCAGGAGCAGAATTTTAAGAGTGAGGTACAAATTGGTGCAATCACTCTGGAAAGCAGTATGGAGATTCCTTAGAAAACTTGGAATGGAACCACCACTTGACCTAGTTATCCCACTCCATGGATTATACCCAAAGGACTTAAAATCAGCATACTACAGTGATCCAGTCACATCAATGCTTATAGTAGCTAAATTCACAATAGCAAAGCTATGGAACCAACCTAGGTGTCCTTCAACAGATGAATAGATAAAGAAAATGTAGTGTATATACATGATGGAATATTACTCAGTCTTAAAGAAGAATGAAATTATGGCATTTGCAGGAAAATGGATGAAGCTAGAGAATAGCATACAAAGCAAAATAAGCAAATCCCCAAAAACCAAAGGCCAAATGTTTTCTCTGATATGCTAATTCACAATGGGCGGGAGGGCTAGGGAAAAATAGAGGTACTTTGGATTAGGCAGAGGGGAGTGAAGGGAGGGGAGGGGGTATGGGGGTAGGAAGGATAGTAGAATGAATCAGACATTATTACCCTATGTACATATATGATTACATGACCTGTGTGATTCTACATCATGTACAACCAGAAGAATGAGAAGTTATACTCCATTTATGTATGATGTGTCAAAATGCATTCTGCTGTCATGTATAACTAATTAGAATAAATTTAAAAAAAAAAAAAACAGTGAGGTACAACCGACCTTACTCCATCTCCACAACTTGGTGGTCATGAAGTCAAGTCTTGAAATGGGTATCCTTCAGCCTGGGTCCCTGTATAATTCCAATGTGCAGATGCCCCAGATGGTCTGCAATGGAAATGTAGCATGAGCAGAAACTAAACTTGGTAGTTTTAAATAACTGAGACTGAGACTTTTTTGTTACCGCATCACATCTCAGACTGTCCTAACTGATGCAATGGCACTTTAGATCCAAATTCTTCAGAGATAATCTATAGAGCTGACATCCTATATTTCGGGTTTAGAGTAGAATCTACTGAGCAGTTCTGTAGGAATATGCTAGTGACACCAGCCAAAGGAAACTTTCTAAGTTGAGGGTGTGAAAGGTGAGAAGCAAGAAATGCAGCAAAGGGGAAATGTTTCCATTCGAGGAGTAGAATTATTGCTCGTAATCACTTGGGGAAGAAATCCAGTAATTTACCGCTGCAGCATTCTCTTGTCTCCCAAGAGGAAAGCAGAGCGCTTTCGTTCTAGAAAAATATTGACCTTTTCTATCACACAGACAGACTAGCAGCAATTTAACTATGATTCCTGTAGTTCATCCCCCAGGATATCAGCTGTGCAAGGGAGACTATTGATTTTTATCTTTTTAAAAAATAAACTTGCTAAAATAAGCACAGTGGTGATGGTTTTGTTTGGTTTTGTTTGGTTTTTAATGTGGAAGAAGGTTGATTTTTTTTTAATAGACAATGAATTATGGGATCAAGATATAAAAGGGATGGAAATATTTGAGCTTTCAGATAGAAAATTCACCAAGAATAACATACCACCACTTTACTTTTGTACCCTGGGACATCAGATGCTTTAAATATAGATGCAGTTCAGTCTCACTTAATGAACTTCAGATCTGCATCTCTGGGCTAGACCAGCAGGGCAGTAGCTTTACTTGGGAAAGAGGTTGTCAGAAGGCTTGGGTGGACCTAATTGCCCTTTCCAAGTGTCTAGTCCCACGGTCCTGCTTCATTTGTATGTGTTCAAATGCATAGCCAGCCACAAGAGCAGCAAGGTCAGAAACCATTGCAGCATAGGAAGAATTCAAGTGAAAAAGTTGCATCTAGTTGACAGAGTTCACAACAGGAGATCAATCCTTCTGCCCCTTAATTCATGCATACCGCATTCATTTTAAAAATGGCTTCCAGAATAACAGAAGTTCATTTATGGCATTACTGCTTTTCTGTGCTTCACTAGATTTTATTCTGGTTCACCCTAGTTGGGGAGGAAAGTACCATGGACAGACCACAATAACATTCATTAGAATCCTTTAGATAACTTCACTGTTAATATCTATTCTCCAGAAAAGGTCTACAGTCTCTGTATAGGAACTTCATTATACAACCGATGCATTTCTTGTAGGATTGTGGATTTCAAACAAAACCAAGGAGTGTTTGGCCACCCCCCACTTTTTGGTGATATCTTCTATTACAGGTAACTTCAACTTGAGGTCTGTGGAAGTCACCTTTAACCCATCATTCCCATTACCAGTCTAGAACGACTTTATATAGTTTATATTATGTCGTGCACTCTTACACTGCTGCAGAATTCCTATTTCTACTTCCACACAAGAACTGAAAACTGTCTGCCTCATAGATGGAAAAGCTGCACACACAGGGAAGGAGACAGCCACATAAAGGTTGCAGAAATGCTTCCCTGCAGCAAAACAGGATTTTTGTACTTCCACAAAACTTTTCTGCTAAAACATTATTTTCCTAAAATATTGTCCTTATCCAGTGTTGAGGCCCTGGCTCTAAGCTTGTCAATTTTTTTCTTCCTTGAGCAGCTGATTAAGTCTATATCACAACCACTTCCCTTATCAGTGGCCACTGCAGGGCCACCACGCACTTTCCTACTTAACCCCAGGCCAGGCGTAGGCAACTAACAACAGTCACTGTACCCTGAAGCTCACAAAATTCTTCAAATTAACCTATCTACATGGAGCCCATAAGACTTAGGTAACCCCAGCCTGCTGGTCACAGACGGTTGCCCCTGTACTCCAGTTTGTGTTACCTTGTCCCCAGAGGCAACCCCCTGTGTGACTCTGCCTGGCAGCCTCTTCTCATTCCAAGCTGTGAGTGACAAGGAGCTCTGCCTTTCATCTATCTGAGTGTCAGTGTGTCGTATCCTGCCATCAAAAGAACCTTTTAAATCATATTTAACACCCTAAAGAACTAAGTAGATCCATTTCTTCACACAGTCCTCTCCCAGGCAACAAATTTCAGACACACAGCCTGTTCCAGCCCCACAGCCATTTGGGTGGCCCTGACCAATTACTAGCTCAACAGGAGCTAGCCAATACAGTTCAGTAAACACTGACCACAGACCACCATTCACCTACTTCCCATTAGTACTTTCAACCACTAGTTTAGGGACATTTAGAAATTGTGTCTATTTCTCCTACTCTTGTTGTGGGTATTTCCACTCACTTCTTTAATTCAGTGTATAATATAGTTCCTGTCACATGGCAGGTGCTTGCTACGTGCATGTTGACTGAAGGAAATGCAAAACGAAAAAAGCATAGAAAAAGTAGGCCCTTCATTCAGAAATTTAATACATATTTAATAGTTGTCCACTATATTTCAGGCATCTGGGCTCCAGAAGTGATGACAACATTGTATAATTTCATATCCAAGAGGCCACTAGCAATATGAAAGCATTAATTAGTTCTTACTTAGAAAACATACCAGTGACTTAACACTTATTTGAGTTAAAATTTCACCTCCCCAATGGAACATTCTCCGACCTCCCAAGAAGAGTTGATCATCCCCTTTCTTGTGTCTCCATGGCACCTATCACCCTATATCATTATTCATTTGCTGACCTTGAGCTCCCTAAGAACAAGGACCATCTCTAAGGCATCTTCATGGGCTTAGCAGAGTGTAGCTCAAAACTTGGCAAGTATTCTCCAAGTACTGTTTGAATGGATGGGAAGAAAATGAACAAATTTCCTACCAAGTGCCTCCCATCGTACAGATCCGGAGAGAGGCGATGTGAATGGGAAGAGATGGAAGGAGTGATTCCCATGGGTGAAGTGGTTCAGACTCCACAGGTCTGGGAGGAAGCCTGAGAATGAGCATTCCTCACAAATTCCAAGGGCCGCTAATGCTACAAATCCAGGAACCACACTGTAAAACTTTCTAGAGTAAAGGTAGAATTTGGTGTGGCTCTTCTGATATCAGGAAGCCGACTGTGACCATGCTCACACTGAGGAAATAGAGAAAACCTTGAGAGTGTGAATGATAACCAGCTTATTCAAAATATTCTATCCGTGTATTGGAGACAGTGACTAGGGTATATATCAGGGCTTAGGGGACATACCAGTAACTTAGTTCAGCACTTATTTGAATGAAAGATTCACTTCCTGAATGGAACTTCAAGACTAACTTTATTAACATCTTTTGAAAAGAAGAAAACCAATCTTACAAAGCCCAATAATTTGTCAGAGGTCAAATAACAAATCAGCTGGTGGTCAGGTACAGGAGAAATGCTTACAGGTGTGCACCAAATAATATACATAAAAAAGACTTTGTCTTTATTCTTAATAGTCCCAAACTAGATACAACAAAATTTCCATCAACGGTAAAAATGAATAAAGTGAAATATATATTCTTACAAAGAAATATTGCACAACAAGTGCTTTTGAAAAAGAACTCCAGTTGTATGCAGCAATGATGCATTGACAAATCTCATGAATATTGGGTGAAAGAAGTCATACATAGAAGTATGCATTCCATTTAAGTATATTTATCAAATTTCAAGGACAGGAAAAAAATTAATCTGACTTGGAGAGCAGGATAGTTAGTTTGGGGGAAAACACAAAGAGAATAATTAGAAGGGGACCCAAGGGAAGTTTCTGAGGTGCAGTGGTATTCTACCTCTTAATGGGAGTAGGGGTTATAAGGTATGCTCATGTTGGAATTTTTGCATTATTCTGACTATATATTATATTCCAAAACATTTTTAAAAAAAAGGAAAAAGCAATTGAAAGGAATAAAATAAAAGTGAACAAAAATTAGTGACTCAATTCTCTGTGTGGGAGCCGGTCTAGGATCTTCTCTCAAAACAGCAAAGAGGTGGTGAGGAGCTTGTACAAGGAACCTAGGGAACAACAATATCTCCAAACAGTTTTTTCCAGGTCACATATATATCCCCATTAAGCCACATGACCAAATCACCTTAAAAACATAATACCTAAATTAATCCTTTACATTAGAATCATAGAACTGGAAAGTACGTGGGAGATTAGTAAAGTTCAGAAGATTGTATAGCAAAATTTCTTAAAGCTCATCACATCAACCTGTTCAGTGATTTTCTCTGCAGGGAGGTTGGTGAAGTGGACAAGGGCAAACATGGTTTGAAGCTTAATGTACCTCCTCTATAAAAATGTTTTCTCATTGACCCTTGTAACTTTCTCATTGTTCAGAAGCACACAATTTTATTTAGGTCTCACTCAGAAGAGAATGTATTCTTTTCCCTAAACCACATTATTCTAATAGACTTTTACAAACTACAATGGAAACTTAGCAGTCTGAAAGTGTTGATACCAAATCTTTTCTTAGAAGATGAGACTACATTGGTCTTGAGCATTTTTGTAAACCAAGCAACCCATCAGCTCTGCAGGCCACTGTACATGCCTGGCTGGTTCCAAAATCCAACCTCCTAACTGATCTATCACAGTAAATGGTCTAGACAGCGCCACTAGAACGCGTCCCTTTTTAACACTTCATAAACCTGTACGTAAGTGCAGGTGAAGGCCATCATAAATATTAAAACCACCAGAGCGGAATGGCCTTTGATTCTTTGTTTATCACAGGCTAATTAAAATACAAGCTGAACATAACTCAGTTCTTTAATGGAGTTTACCAGATGTGTTATAACTAGACCCTGCTCCGTATGAAGTCCGTGTATAATAACTATAATTTTTTATTTAGTACAGCAGCCCTGCTGTAGTTGAGGGTGTGTCTGTTTTTTGATTACAAGGTCCACATTTTAAGGAGGAGGAAAGAGGATGGTTAAATACTGAGAACATGTTCTCTGGGCATTGAAACTATGATTAATATAAGCCCTGTCCAGGAGAGAGTTCTTGGATGCCCTGCATACTATAGTTACGCACCGTGCCAGAGACACATTTTCACTGGAAGTATAATTACTGACTTTTAAAAGTCACCTTTCATCCCAAGGAACCCCAGCTCTCTCAAAAGAATTAGAGAGCCATTACAAATTACAGTTAGAGTAATAGCTTCGACCATTCAGCCGTCACTTAAGAAGCACTTCAACTGTGGAGAGCAGGAAAGGTCAACCTTGCTGGATGTCCCCTCCTTAGTCGAGAAGCCATGTGGATCTTTCTCCAGCAGGGTGGCCCGGGTGAATGGCCAAGGAACTGCAAGCATCTGAAATTGGCCACACGTTTCTGTATATAGTGCCTGCCTTTCACAGGGCCAAAAACACATGGGCAGCCGTATTGCACATTTCCATAATGTCATCAGTGGACCAGCAGGGGTGTTAGCTCAACCACCAGCTATGGGACAGCATACTTTAAATGCAAGCCCTTGACTTAGAATTGTGTGAGATCCACCTGAACCCTAGACTCATTCCCACTGGGTATCTCCACTCAGATTCCTCCAAGCACTTCAAACTCAGCAACTCCAAAAATGGAATTCATCATAGTCTTGGGAAATCACTCTTAGATTCCACAGTTCAGTTTGCTAAACCCTAATCCTTTTTATCTTTGATTCTTCTTTCCCGGCTTCTATTTATCTATACCCTAAATCTGCCAAGGGTGCCTGTTATCCTCTAACCCATACTTTTGCCATCATTACCCATATAGTTCAGATCTGTCATCTCATTCCTTCAAGACAAAGGTTTTTAACAATTGCACACACACCTTACTCTACCTGGGAACTTTTGCAACATCTGGAGATGTTTTGGTTATCACAGCTGAGGGCTAGAGTGGTGCTACTGACAATCAGTGTATAGAGGACAAGGATACTGATAAACATCCTCCAATTGTGACAGTCTCCACAAAGAATTATGAGTGTAAAATGTCAAGAGAATTGAGACTGAGAAAATTTGTCCTGAAATATCTTCCTGCCACGTGCCAGGGCAAGCTTGATAAAGTACAAATCTTAATGTGTAACTCATCTACTCAAAAACCTTCCAATGTCATGATTCTCATACCTGCCTACAGTTACTACCCAGTTAATCCATGTCAGTGAATTAAGCCACTGATTAGGTTACAGCTCTCACAACCTAATCATTTCAGCTCTGAACATTTTTGCATTGTTTCACACATGAGCTTTTGGGGGACAAGTAACTCATATCTAAACCATAACATGACCACATCTGCAGTGCAATGTGTGACCCTTTGCAGGAAATGGCTAAAATGAAAATGGAGTTATTAAAAAATATTTTTCTGCCTTCCGGTACAGGATTAACCTGTTGGAAAATCTGCCAATTTATTTGTGGTTAGGATAGCACAATCAAAGATCCCCAGTGTATTTAGATTGACATATATTAATAAATTGATATCTCTAATAGGCATATAATTCTAACAGTTTACTTATGCTCTTAGTATTTTTAAAATATGTACAAACTTGACTCTCATTTATGATATAGCAAAGAAATGAAGTTATTTATTTGAATTCTTGACTATAGCATTGTTGACTATTAATTACATTTGTTGTTACTTTCCAAGAAAAAAAGAATAAAGTTCCAAATCTTTGGCATATTTCCTAAGGAATTGCTCCCACCCTTTTTCCCTTTAGGCTTCACACTCCAAATACTCATACCAATATTCTTTCATTTTCTTGAATTTCCTAGGTCTTTGCCTAGAAAATATCTCTGCTGATGCCCATAAAGAAGTCCACCTACACTAAGTGAACGCCTAACCTTCAGATTTCAACCTAGATCAGTCCTCCAGACTGGCTGTGGTCTTTACCTCCCCACGACACACACTTCTGCACAATCCCTGATTTTGTGTTCTCACTGAGTCCTGTTTATTATGCTCCATGTGGGAGGGGATTTTGTCTCTCTGTCCACTGCAGATCTATCTGTTCCCTCTTTGCTTTGCAGTAAGGACTCAATGCATGTTCACTGAAATAATGAATGCACAATACCATATTACCCTAGAATTGGTCCCTGCGGCTATTTATATTTGGACAACTCAGTCAGAATCTAATACCTTAAAATTATAATTTTTATATTTATTTATTAAATCAATGTCTCATTAAATCAGTATAAATGGAGAGTCATCTACAGCAACCTTCCATCTGATGCAATGTCCTCTTTACACGACTGTCCTATGCAAATCCATACACCCACACACATGCATACACACATACACACAAAAACAAACATGCATGTGTGCTTGTTTGCACACATCACATGTGCATGTATGCATACACATACATTCCCATGCACGTACATGCAGACATGTACACACAAGCACACATATTCCCACAGTCAAATATACATGAATGCACACATGCATGTACATGCACATGGGTATGTACATCAACACACACAAAAACACATGCATGCACATGTAAGCACACATCACAAATACACACACACACATGAGCACACTTCGTGTCATTGACACAAAGTCAATGACAATCAGCCTTAACTTGAACACCTTTAGTGACAGAGATCTAAACTCTTTTGAAACAACTCCATATTTAGCAATCACTTTCAGAAAGTTTATGTTGTTGTTTTTTGGGAGCTTTTTTGTTTGCTCACTTGTGTTTGACTTTGGGGTTCTGTTTTGTTTTGTTTTTGTATTGAGTCCTAATGTGTTCTCTGGAGCTCTCTTCCACTTATTAGCCAGTGCTTTCAGATCCTACAGGGTAAGTCCAACCTTCTCCCTTCCATTTGACAAACAGAACTTCAACCTCTGCTTGCTTCCCCCTCCAGAAGACTCTGCTTTAACGTTTCTCTCTTTCTGTTTCTTCTCTGGATCAGCTCCACCTGGATAAGCTCTGCCACAAGATGTCTTTGGACAATGGTTAGCACCCATAGCTAGTACACCTCCCAAATCGCCACCAAGTCTTTGGAGAAAAATGTGGCAATAGTCACTAAAATTGCCAGTGTGCACACCCTTTGATCCAAAATGTATATTCCCAATAGTGTGCCCTTTGTGCTCAAAGGCACACAAACAAGAATGTTCAAGTTACAGCATTTTCAAAGGTAAATGCTTGGAATATTCATAAGTATCCATTTTGGGAGGACAGATTCATAAACAATGGTCCATTCCCAGAATAGAATGTCAGGCCACTGCAAGAAAGAATGAAGTTACCCTTAACATGTTGAAGTGGGACAGACTACAAGTCAAGTCATCACATGCAAAATCCAAAGTTCAGAACAGTGTGCCTTATTATACTCCCCAGGGTAAGAAGAAAGATGGAGTTGGTGGGAGAGGAAGAGAGAGGCGGGCATCCTAAGGAAGAGGATCAAAGATTCCTTTTTCTAGTCTTTCATCCTCATTTGCAGCAAAGTAATATCAGGGAAGGCAAGTAACCTACATGCCACTTGACCATCACAGAAGAACTGCAATATTAGAGATAGCTATTTGGTTGTGCTTTGAAAACTGTCACTTTCCAGGGTCCAATAAGGAGTTGCTATTCTTTCCATTAATTAAATTTAATCTTATTAGCTGAGTAACTCAGATGAATCCACTTAAGGAGAAGAGTGGGAGTAGGTAAAAGGAGAGACACAACTTTATTCAAGCAACATAGAGCACTAGTCTAGGAAAAGATGACCTCTTATATTAAAGTTGCACTCTTTCCCATGAATTCACCACCAAAAAAGATAAGTAAGGGTTGTCACTGACTGACTTAGAGGCAGCCACCAATACACAGCAAAAAACATTTTTAATCAATTGACTTAAAAGTTTCTTTCCTAGATGCTGAAGGAAGGAAAACTACTAATTTTCACTACTATTAGTTTTTAGTAAAGTCTTTAAGAGTTAGGAGTATATTTTGCATATTGTCATTATTCATGGCTATATTACATTGACTTGAAATGTAGATGTCATCTAACACACCACTGAAAATGGACCATCGCTTAACTTTTAAACAGTTTCCTTACAGCAACAACTGTAATGACAAAAACCTACTGCTCTGTCATGGAAATGTCCAATCCATCCAAGGATGGTTTCTGAGTCTCAGAAGGTGATTTATTAATATTAATGAGTATATTGAGTACATTTATTAAAGACATTTGCAAAGTTGGGCCACCAAATATCTTTGTATATGTGAAGAAAAAAATTATACCACATCCCAACCAATAGAAAAATCCCTCGTGGTTCCTTTTGGGAAAGACCTGTTGTCAACAAGACACATCTGTCACCGTGAATACTCACTGAAGAGACATCAAAGGCATTTGGAGGTGAAGACAGTGCATGCATATGTTGAGCATATTGAATTTTGATCCTGACTCAGTCAATACATTTGGGAAACTCTGAAGAATAAAAAGGTGAGGTCATGAGAAGATGTTGACCAAGGTTAAGATGGAATTCCATGAGGTGAAAAGCACTGTTCTTTTTCATCTTATATTTTACTATTACACACACACACACACACACACACCACCACCACCACCACCACCACCACCACCACTAACACCATTTGTTGAGAAGCTGGTTCAATCTACCTTTCAAAGTCTGAAGCATCCTGGTACTCTATATCCTTTCCAGGCTTGTTCTTTGTCTCCATGTAGCTAATAATCCCACTTGTAGTTTTGGGGTTATAAAACAATGAGATCCTCTCAATATTCAAATTTAAAAAGCCCTAGATGCTACCACCTAGCAGGAGGACACTCTCTCCCCTCCCCAGAATCTCCTTCCTGTGTTAAATCCCAGAAGTCCAGGAGTGTTTTTGGATTGGCAAGGTCTATCCTAGCTATATTCCCACAAAAGACAGAACCTGTACTATCAAAGAGTCTCATTCTCTCACACAGTGAAAGGTTGAATCAGGGTAGAGGAAGACACCCCTCTTCCCTAGGAGTAGGCTTGATTCTGATTTGCTCTACTCTGTACAGTGCTGGAAATATGAAATTGTTGGTACACACATGTGTACACACACATGTGCACACACATGAATGTACATGGGCATTCCCATGCACACATGTACACACACACAGGCTTCCCTGCAGTGTGACCTTGATGCCTGCTTGATTAGCCATAAGGAAATTTACACTCTGAGTCCTCTTTCTTCCTCCATCTTTGTGTTGTAGTCTTAAGCCACACTCCTCCCAATCTAGATCTCAACACCCCAAAGTCTTGGGAAAATCCACTCTCTTACAAATAAAAATGGAATTCGACATTGAGTTCCTATCTTAAATTCCATGGTCCCATATTCAATGATATGTAGAGGCACCTGTAGTGATCACATCTTTGTCAATTCAGGTTCAAGAGGAGACAAATGCGACTAATCTGTTATCTAACACTCAACTATTTCTATGCTAGAATTCAGTTTCACTAAAATATTTTTGCAGAGTTAAAATATAAATTCATTTGTCAGAAAGTATGAATTTCCAAAACCCAAAGATGGTTTGAACTGTCCATCGCTTTCCCTCGACTCTTAAACTTGTGTATTTCTTGAAAGATACCATACTCATGCTGAGGGTTTGGGGATGGAGGGAAAGCAAGACCCGCCTCTAGACTTTCTCAAGTTCACAGTCTGATGGTGAGGACAAAACTCCCTAATCAATAGAATCCATATTGAAACCATGTTACATATGCGTGGGCTGAGATTCCACAAGTCTTTGGTCTCCACCAGGGAATGAGGATGGTATTTGTTTTCCTGTTTAGTGAGATCTTTATCCCCCATACCCAGCACACAGAGGCACTCAAGATATTTTGGTAATAAGTCAATGAAAGAGTGGGTGATCCCTGCCCTTCACAGAAGCACCAGCACAGGTCTGACCATCACCCCCATAAGACACCTTCTTCCCCTGAATCAGTCCCCACTGTGCCAGCAAGAATGCAATGGGAATAAAATATTAACCCGAATCTTCTATTTTTATTCATATATTAATGTTGAATATTACACTAATGATTGAACAATCACACATTTCATCTGCAGAAAGCCTCATAATTGTAAAAATTCGCTTCAATTTTAAGCTTTGGTTTAAAATTCAACGGAACTCAGCCCACCCTCAGGTGCTTCAGCTGGTACAGATTTAAGACTGGATTTTTTAAAAAATATATATAATTAGCATTTCTCTAATATTTCTTCAGAGTCTACTTAGGTTATCTCATGAATCCAGCTACTGGAAAGAAATTATTTAACTCACAGGCTTTGAAAATCAGCCAACAACATCATCATATGTATTCATTTGTCTCTCTGGAAAAAATCATGCCAGCAGTCTGAGGGTTAAATAGTATTCCTGTCATGTTTGCCCTGAACTTGCCCAGTTAAATTGCAACAGCATGGGTCTCCATAATTATCTAATTGTTAGTGTTGTGCCTTTACGTAATTTATGATGTAGCATTAAAGTCTGACCCTGGGTTTGAAATGAAGTGCAGTACTGCTGACATCCAAGCTCAAATTAGTAGGTAAGCACCCAATTAACGATTATGCTTCTGAGCTTTCATTTCCATCTGACCACACTGCTACGCTAATCAGTTTTCTAAGCCTTTCACCTTCCCCATAACTAACAAGCATTTCTCCTGCTTTTTATGTCTATGGATGCCCTGCATCCTCATAAAAATCTCTCCAAGACTGCTGTCTTTATGATTGATGCCAAAAATGGCTGTCCACAAGTCAGCTGGTCAGCTCTGTTACCCTTTACTGGCAAAGCCAAAGGCCAGCTTGATAGGTTTCCCATTTCCCTCTTCTAAACAGAGATCATCTCTGCAGGATACTTAAATTCTGTTGATGGCTTCCGTTGGCTGTGGAATCACTCAAAATGAAGGAGGGAGCCTTTTGGATGTGTAGATCAAGGAGTCAGTGTGTACTCACAGGCAGGAGAATTTGCCAAAATCCCCACCATCTATCTGACAACTTGAGAAAGAAGAAAGAAAGCAACACTAGGAGAGGAAAAATCATGCATTAGTCCCTTTTCCAACTTCACACCTACTTTCTTCTCTACCATCTCCTAGACAGCTCTCCAAATTCCCTTCACCCATCTGTACTCCCATCTAAACAGCATCAGTCGAATGTAAAATATTAGAACTTTTTGGAGATCCAGGATGCTTTGTCCTCAGTACCTATACAAGGAAGACTTGATAAATGTTTGTGAATGCTCAAATGAGCACTTCCATGGGGAAATGACTTGATAATTACCACATACGGGAACCACTGCTATGCTAGACTACATCTCTCTTCTTCCCAGTCCTTGTTCTTTCTAGGACCTACATCATTTACATTTGGGTTTCTAGTTAGCTGATGTCCCCGAGCCCCAATTCCTAGGGTCAGATAAGAGTTTCATTTTTACAAACCCAATCAAAGATACAAAATGGGATTTGAATTTAGATTCCCCCCTTACTATTTTTATAACCTCTACCTTAATAGATACCGAGACTTGCCTTCTGCTCCAGATTCACAAAGGGGCCTCCCTGTCTAATTCAAGTTTGTTCTAACCACAATGTCCTCAAGAACCTTACTCAACACTCGTAGCTTTCAAACTTTAGTACCAAAAGCTAATTTGGGGATTTGTAAAAATTATTTCTAATCAATCTTACTCATTACTCCAATATAAAGACCTTGTTATAAAAAATTAATCAAAATGTATCTCTTCTAGTGAGAGTGGGGCTTAACCATCTGCCATTATAATGCCATCTGAAGGCATGCTTGGCACACATGGTTTGAAAAACTGTCCAGAGAGAAACATTGGAAAAGCAGGAATCCAATGAAAGTAGAACTTTTATTTAGTTAGCGTTTTCTTTCTTCTTTAGTTGTCCCAAGTGGCTTTGCATTCATTGAGCACAAACTTTACTTTTATTAATCTTTTAAGATAAAGAGGAAGGTGTCCTTATTCCCATTTTGTGGGCTCCCCAGGACACATTGCTGGCTAAGTTGGAAAGCTCAAATAAGAACTCGATTCCCTGATTCTCAGCCATTTCTCCTTCCATGGAACCATATGTCTTACTTTAAATGTTTCATATCACATATATGTCTCATAATCTCAGAAAAGACACTTGATCAGTACTTTTGGTGATGACAGGAATCATCACTGTAAGAGCAAGAAAAGTTGAGTTAGATTTGGTTTGAAAAGAATACCCTAATAACACAATATTTAAGAAAGCATATTATAAAACCAACTAATTCATTGTGCAATGTCTCAATAGTTTAATATTTTTTAGTTGACAATGGACCTTTATTTTATTTATTTATTTATTTATTTATTTATTTATTTATTTATTTATATGTGGTGCCGAGGATCAAACCCCAGGCCTCATACATGCCAGACAAGTGCTCTACCATTGAGCCACAAACCAGCCCACAATGTCTCCATTTTGTGTGCTCTTAGTCAACTTAATTTTTTTATTGTGTAAATTAATAAGGAGAGCCTCTCATCAAGCCCAATCAAGAGGCAACATTAGCATATCTTCATTTTTGATGAGTATTTGAGTAGAATAGTTTATGGCATGCAGCAATTTAAACATATAAACTAAACAGATAAATCAAAGTCCTTCTAAACTTGGTGGTAAAGGAATGTAGATAGTAGAGGATCTAGGAAAAACAATTGCATAGTAATGCCAGCTGTCTAGGGTTTTTACTAAAAATGCAAGGTAGCAACCTATACTAGAGAAACGCAGAACCCTTATGATAAGTAGTAACATTTACTTCCCCAGGATCTAGAGACAGTAAAGTGTTTTCAGGGAGCCCCTGGCAAGAGCAGAGGTAGAGAGGGCAGTGCTGGGTGAATTTGCAGTGGAAATTGACAGTAAAGATTCTAGAAGCTCACTACCTCTATTTAGGTTGTATAAATGTGTACAACCTAAAAAGTTTGTTTACATTATATGCTCAAAATATATTTCCAAAATTAATCAGCAAACTGAAATTCTCCAATAATCATTATTAGGATGTCAGGAGTTTTGAACTAGAAAGATTTAGGCTCATACCCCAACTACTCGTATAGTAACTAAACTCAATAAAATTTTTTGTCATCTCCAGGGCATATTACCCATAAGGTGGGAATAATAACACTCATTTCATTGTAGAATCTGAGTGTTAAAGGAGATAATGTAGATAATGTGCATGAAACACAGGATATATAACAAATACTTAAATGTTCCTTTGACTAATAAGATCTCTGATGCAATAATAAGTGGTTCTCACACAATTTCAAAATACTTACTAAAAATAATTTGAGAAAATCACAAATAAATGGAACTATATTCTATGTTCATGAATTGGAAGAATTAATATTGTCAAAATGTCCCTATTACCCAAAGCAGTCTACAAATCAATGCAATCCCTGACAAAATTCTAGTAGAAAAAAAAATCTTCAAATTATTTTGGAATCACAGAAGATCCTGAATAGCCAAAATAATCTTAAGCAAAAAAAGAACAAAACTGGAGGCATCATACTGCCTGACTTCAGAATACACTACCAAGCCCTTCAACAGATTAATGGATAAAGAAAATGTGGTATAAATACACATTGGAGTATTACTTGGCCATAAAGAATGAAATTATACCATTTGCTGATACATGCAGGGAACCAGAGACTACCAGGTTAGTGAAATAAGCCAGATTCAAAAAGCCAAAGGTTGAATGTTTTCTCTGATATGTGGAAGCTAGCCCGAAATAAGGGGAGGGAGAAGCAGGGATTCATCAAAATAAAAGCAAGACTGGTGAACTAGAAGAAAGGGACTAAGAGGGCGGGAGGGAGGAAGGACATGAAAAGAGAAGAGCAACAGAATGAATCTGACCTAACCTTCCTATGTACATATATGAATATACCACAGTGAATCTCATCATCATGTACATCCACAAGATACTATCTAAAAAATAAATAACTAAATAAATAAATAGCAGAAAGATCAGCAAAATGGTGGGAAGGGAATAGGGGAAAAGAAAAGTGGGGAAGAAAGGGAAATACCAGGGACAAAATTAAAACAAATTATATTCCATGCCTTTATAATTATGTCAAAATGAATCCTAGAGTTATGTATAACTAAAAAGAACCAATAAATATATATATTATATTCTTAATCATACATAAATATATCACCAAGCTATAGTAATCAAAACAGCATGGTACTAGCATAAAATAGGAACATAGACCAGTTTAACAGAATAGGGCTCCCAGAAATCAAATCATGAATTTATAGCTAATTGATTTTTAAACAAAGGTACCAAAACACACAATGGGGAAAGAGTAGTCTATTTAGTAAGTGGTGAAGTTGTGTTTGGACAACTAAATATCCACAAGCAGAAGGATGAAATTATATTCTTACCTCACACCACAGACAGCCTCAAAAAATTAAAAGTAGAACTACCATGTGATCTAGCAATCCCACTACTGGGTGTGTATCTAAAGGAAATGAAATCAACTTGTCAAAAAGCTATCTGTAGGATGGTGGGATTCATGTACATCCACAAGAATTTGGACCTAACTAGAATAAGATATATTCCATGTTTGTACAATTATATCAAAATGGATTTTATCCATTATGTCAAAATGGATTCTACTGCCATGCATAACTAAAAATAACCAGTAAATAAATAAATAAGTCAATAAGAAAAATAACCATTTAAACAAAAAAGATATCTAACCCCCAGTTCATTGTAGTATCATTCCCGATACTAAGATATGAAGCAACTGGAGAGTCTCTCTATGTATAAATGTAACACAGAAACATAATGAAATACTATTAAGTCTTTAAAAAGAAGGAAATTTTGACATTTTTAACAATATGGATGATGTGGAGGATTTATATTAAATGAAATAAGCCAGGCACAGAAAGACAAGTAATGCATGAACTCGCATATGTATGGAATCTAAAGACATTGAACTCATAAAAGTGAAGGGCTGTGCTGGGAAAACTGGAAATCCATATGTAGCAAAATAAAATTAAACCCCTCTCTCTCACCCTGCACCAAACTTAACTCAAAGTGGATCAAGGATCTAGGAATTAGACCTGAGACTCTGCACCTAATAGAAGAAAAAGTAGGCCCAAATCTATATCATATTGGCTTAGGACCAGACTTCCTTAACAAGACTCCCAAAGCCCAAGAAGTAAAAGTAGGAATCAATAAATAGGATAGATTCAAACTAAAAAGCTTTTTTCTCAACAAAGGAAACAATCAACAATGTGAAGAAAGAGCCTATAGAGTGGGAGAAAATCTTTATCACACACACTTCAGATAGAGCATTAATCTCCAGAATTTATAAAGAACTCAAAAAACTTTACAACAAAAATACAAATAACCCAATCAATAAATGGGCTGAGGAACTCAGCAGACTCTCCACATAAGAGGATATACAAATGATCAACAGATACATGAAAAATGTTCAACTTCTCTAGTAATAAGAGAAATGCAAATCAAAACTACCCTAAGATTTCATCTCACTCCAATTAGAATGGCTGTTATCAAGAATACAAGCAACAATAGGTGTTGGCAAGGATGTGGGGAAAAAGGTACACTCATATATTGCTGGTGGAGATGCAAATTGGTGTAGCCACTCTGGAAAGCAGTAGAAGATTCCTCAGAAAACTTGGAATGGACCCACCATTTGACCCAGCTTTCCCACTCCTCAGTTTGGTTATACCCGAAGGACTTAAAATCAGCATACTACAGTGATGTAACCACATCAATGTTCATAGCAGCTCAATTCACAATAGCTAGGTTGTGGAACCAACCTAGATGCCCTTCAATAGATGAATGGATATAGAAACTGTGGTGTACATATATAATGAAATATTATGTAGCCATAAAGAAGAATAAAATTATGATTTGCAGGTAAATGGATTGAGTTGGAGAATATCATGCTAACTGAAATAAGCCAATCCCAAAAAAAAAAAAAAAACAAAAAAAAAAAACAAAGTTTGAATGTTTTCTCTGATAAGTGGATGCTGATACATAATGGGGCAGGAGGGCACAAGGGAAGAATGGAGGAACATTAGATTGTGTAGAGGGAAATGAGGAGAAGAAAAGATAATGGAATGAGACAAACATCATTACCATATGTACATGTATGATTATACAAATGGTGTGACTCTGCATTGTGTACAACCAGGGAAAAGAAAAGTTGTATCCCATTTGTGTACAATGAATCAAAATAAAATAAAATAAATTAAAAGTGAAGAGTTACCTGGTGCTGAGAGTATGGTAATTGGGGATATACATATTACAGTATACAAAATATCTAATAAAAAGAAGAAATTCAGGAAATATATTGTACGACATGGTGACTAAGTTTAGTAACAATGTACTACATTGGGAAAATCATTAAGAGGGCAGATAATAATTGTTCTTACTATAAAAATGGCAAGAATGGGCTGGGGTTGTGACTCAGTGGCAGAGCGCTTACCTACCACATGTGAGGCACTGGGTTCAATTCTCAGCACCACATAAAAATAAATAAAATAAAGTTTCATTGCCAACTAAAAAAATATTTTTTAAAAAATTGGCAAGAATATAAGGTAATAGATTATTAGCTCAATTGAACCATTTCACAATATGTACATATTTTAAAATGCCATGTTGTACACAATAAATATGTGCAATATTTATTAATTAAAATTGAAATAAAATAACTTCAGGTCTTTTGCTCATTAGTTTCCAATCTAGTATTTGTAGCTGATGTTCCCTAAAATTATAAAAGTAAACTCAATTTTCTAGGTTAAGAAAGTATTCAGCCCACTAATTCTTGAAAGCATAGGAAAGAAAAAATGAAGGATGAATTCCCCCAACTTTCAAGTGCTATGGGAATAAAAGGACAGCGATTGTATTTACTTCTAGGAAATATGTCAAAGGCAGCACCAGGAGAGACAAACCACGCAGACTCTGTTCCCTTTCTGCCGAGTAATTTTAATAGGATCTTCCCATTTCTGCACATTTTTTCAATGTAAATGGTTTGACTTAGATTTTACTTGATCCTGAAACTAACGGAAAGCCAGCATGTACGAGAACGGACTCCCAACAAGAATAGCAATGATATTCCCAGAAGTCCACCCACTATATATCACCACAAAATAAGCTTATCAGTCTGACTCTGATTTGATCCAGAAAGCAGAATCACTATGAGTGCTCTAGAGTAAGAGATGTGTTTCTGAGACTAGATCTGGATGGGGGAGGAGAACCGCGGCAAAGCTCATGCCTCTGGAGCTGACCCAGGCCTGCAGTCACCATTATTAGATCAGCTGGGTGGGAAGTGGGGAAGGAAAGCTGGGTATGAGGCAAGGGAGAGCAGTGATGAATTGGACCCCACCGACATAAGCTGGAACCTACAGCTACAGCCCGAACCCCACACCTGTCTCTCTCCACTAACCTAAAACACCTGGGTGACATGAAAAAGCTGCCATAGCTGCCCTAGAGCTGCATGCAAGAGAAGACCCATGGGAGCCCCACTTGCTGTGGATGGGGGATGCGGACTGCAGTAAGGCGAGCCTGCAGATCCAGCTGGCCTGGGCTGTCACAGTGACGAGTGCCCCACCAAACCCAATCTTAGGAACATAAAAGTGGCTGCTGCTTTATTTTGGCCTTCTAAGTCTGGCACAAACTTCTTCTGTAGCCAGCCCTTACCTAGAATGAGAGAGAGGAAAGAATTCTAGGAAACGTAGTGGTACAAAACCACCACAGAGTGCAAACAACAGAAGTCAATGATGAAATAGCCTTCACTAGGGTATTTCAGCCGACTGACACCAGGCCGATTCCTTCATTTCTCTTCTTCTACACTCTCTTGATCTCCAATGTCCTTTACTCCCACCTCCTGTTGACCCACATTCAGCCAACCTGTCAGCATATAAAATCTAGATGTGTTCCTTATTTCTGTGGTCAAAAGCAGAGTTCAAACAAATGACTTCTGAGAATCATGGCTTCTCATTGCCCCTCTCCTCCAGCTCATGAATTACCAAGGAAAGAATATCCTAATGGAGAGGGTAATTTTAATCTGAATTGCTCTTTCATTCCTGGACATCTCTGGAATGCTTGGCTGCCAAAAGAATGTGTGTTTTTTCAGCTGCATGGCCTATCAGGTTTTCATTAATCTACACTGTTTTAATATCCATTAGTGAGCATTAATCTAAACGGATGGATTTGGGGCAGAGATCCCATTCCTCTTGTCTTTTTTAAATTTTCTATCATCAGAGGGAGATTACTTGTTTTCCCGCATGAAGCTCCAAAATGGATAAAATGAGCCAAATAGTTTTTGTTTTTCCAATTGCATTGATAGATGGTTATTTGTGCCAGCTCAGTGGGATTTAACATTTCTTCCTGGTTTCTTCTAGGATTCTTTCTGAAAAGTGTACAGCATAAATTTAACTTCTCACACCAGCTCATGAATCCCATCCTTCAGCATTGACCAACATCATGCTGCATTTTGAGATATATTCTCCTTTATGGCATGATTAATTTGCACTTCATCTGTATCTTAGCCAGGACAGTCTGGAATCTTGCAATCTCTGAAAAGATTGTTTTCTTGAGTCATTTCCTCTATGCTGAAGGTTAGTTTTGGGGTAGAAAACACATTCAGAAAATGTAGCCTCTGTTATGATTTGGAGATGAAAGTCCTCTACCCAATATAGTTAAATATACCTTATCTCAGAGGCTTCAATTCCATTTATTCAGTCTTGGAGCCATCATCTAAGAATTCAAGAGACTTACTTTTTAACTATGATAGAGTTCTCCAAATTTACATCTCCGGAAGTGATTTAATTTGACCTTAAAGAGGCAGTAGTACAGAGTATTCCAAACCTTACATCTAACCTCTGTGCTAATTACAACAATTCACTTTCTGCTTCAACCCAGAATACAATTCTTAAGAAAGTATTGCATAAAGAAGTTCTAATTCCTTCTGAAGTTCTAAGTTAAAAAAAAAAAAAAAAAAAAACTTTGGGGAATAAAAAGTTGCGTTGATGAGTAAATTGGGATGAGAAGGTTAAAACTAAACAGCAGAGTTGTCATTCATGGTTAGAGGTGCTATTCAACTCTGGTCAGTGGTGCCTAATCAAATGGGAAAATGAAATTCAGAATCTCAAATTTACAGAGTTTCCTGTTATGTTTTGTTTTGTTTTTTAATAATCCAGAAATCTACAATTTTATGTGAAAACTATTAAATACAAAAATAAACTTGAAATACATTAAACTCTGTTTAAGTTAGTTAGAAGCTGGCCCACAGGCTCCTAGTTTTACAATTTCATTCCCATGACCACGGCAGAAAGACTGAGCCCCTACAAGTGACTCGTCATCTGAAATGCAAGTTCAGTCAGCCGTGTCTGGTATTTTTAAGAAACCAACTTCCTTAACAAGACTCCTAAAGTGCAAGATATAAAATCAAAAATCAATACATGGAATGGTGTCAAGTTAATAAGCTTCTTACAGCAAAGGAAACAATCAAGAGCATGAAGAGAAAGCCTACAGAATGAGAAAATCTTGGACACCCACACCTCAGATAGGGTGTTAATTTCCAGGATATACAAAGAACTCAAAAAGTTTAACACGAAAGAACAAATAACACACTTTCACTTAAATATACTAGAGAGAAGCTAAGTAAGTAGAATCTAGAGGCATTCCCAAACATATGTACACATATATATAAATATGCCCATAAATACATATATATTTACATATTCCCATTATAACAAATAAATGATTGCCAAGGGGAAGTTCGTCAAGCCATGGTAAAATGACACTAGATGGAAACTTAGGACTATAAGAAAGAATGGGGAGCTGTGGATATGGTTAATGCAGGCAAATACCAAAGATTTTTTTTCCTGTTAGTTCCTTTAAAAGATAATGAACTGTTAAAGTGTGTGGGGAGTGGCATTCCTACATGTGTATAAAATATATTTATAATGTATATAGAGGTAAAAATTATATAATGATAGTAGAAAGGGTGAGAAAGGATGATAAATAAAATTATACCATTTCAAGGGTCTTATATTTTAAGTAAAGTGGTACGTTAATAACAACTAAATAGGTGTGATAAGCTCATGATTTGTATAATAATCCCTATACCAACAACTAGGTAAGAAGAGGTATAGGTAAAATCCAAGAGAGGAATCAAAATAAAATACTAACAAAATTTTTGATAACTAAAGAAGGCAAGAAAGGAGGAAAGGGATGAAAAATGGAGGTACAGTACAAAACAAACAGCAAAACAACACACTAACCCTGACCATATCAAAACTCACATTAAGTGGAAATAGACTAACAGTTCCAGCAATTGACAGACTCAGACTACATTTTGTAAAATGAAATTAAGAAAAGCAAGACCCACCTATGTGCTATCTTCAAGAAAAGAATGATAAATATAAAGACACAGTTTTAAAGTAAAAGGATATGTAAGGACACACCAAAAAATTGAGCACAAAAAAGCAGATGTGACCAAGCAGCAGACAAAATAAACTTCAAGATACAGAGTAGCATCAAAAGTTAAAGAGGTGGGCTGGGGTTGTGGCTCAGTGGTAGAGCACTTGCCTAGCATGTTTGAGGCAATGGGTTCAATCCTCACTACCACATATAAATAAATAAAATAAAGGTCTATTGACAACTAAAAAAAAATTTTTTTTAAAGAGTTAAAGAAGGGTATTCCAGAATGAGTACATTCATCCAGAAGACAAAACAATGCACCTAGCAACACTGTCTCAAAATACATGGGACAAAAACTAAAGAATGAAAGGAAGGAAACAGATCCACGCACTTAGCTGGAGATTATAAAAGTAAGGATACTGTATTGGTCATGGTTTTCCAAAGAATCAATAGGATATATAAGAGCTAAATAGAAACATTTATAGTGAGGGATTGACTCACACAATTATGAAGAATATGAAGTCCACGATCTGTCATCTGCAAGATGGATGCTTGGGAAAGCCAATGGTGTAGTTCCAGGCCAAACCTGGACTGAGAACAATGGGGTTGAAAGGATAAGTCCCAGTCTAAGTCCAAAGGCCCCAAAACCAGGAGCACTTATGTCCAAGAGTAGAAAAGCATGGAGTAGAAAAGCATTCTCAAACATAGAGAATGAAATCATCTTTCCTCTGCATTTTGCTTCCAGTTAGGCCCTCAATGAACTGGATAATAGCCACCCGCCAAGGTAAGGCAGCTCTTCTTTGCTTAGTCTACCCATTAAAATGCTGATTTCT
This sequence comes from Sciurus carolinensis, assembly GCF_902686445.1. NCBI lineage: Eukaryota > Metazoa > Chordata > Mammalia > Rodentia > Sciuridae > Sciurus > Sciurus carolinensis. The sequence goes on from NC_062214.1 coordinate 65,991,054, forward strand.
TCCAGAGATACTCTCACAAACACACTCAGAAATGTTTACCAGCACTGTGGGCATTTCTTAATCCAGTCAAGTTGACACATAAAATTAACCATCACAGATACAAATTATCTAAATAAAACAGGGATAGCATCTCTCCATTCAGGAAAGACATTTCAATCATTCTACAACAGACAAAGCACGGATTCTAAGCATTCATATCATACATTGACCATAGTGCTGGAGAAAAGTTTTGGAATCCCTGGCCTTGCCAAGCATTATTGCTTTAGGGAATGGACGATGGGGGAGGGATGAGGTAGGTCAGGTACTCAAGGAGTAGGACTATGTATATTTACCAGCAGGTGTGAATGTATCTCATTATGTTAACTCTCATATGAGTCCACAGGTACAACAGCAGAAAATTATCACTCCCTCCTTTAAATAAGAAGAATGTCATGTCCATCTTTATCAAGAATGTATTGTTAAAAAAAAAAAAGGTAGTATTGTATTAAGCTGAAAGTTCCTTGAAAACAAGAGCCAGAATTGATTCATCCATGTAGCTCTCTCCAAGTTCAATAGCAAACCTTCCCCATAGTAGAAATATCATAAAATTAGTTCAGTGAAAGAAAGAATAAATAGCCCCTTCTTTTTCCTTTGGTTCAGGAGGCTCCCTTTGGCAATATCTCCATCTACATTCAAAACGATGACACTGTTGCACTTGAATTCTTTCATCACAATGGTTAAAGCCAAAACTCAGAAAAACATATTGGGATACTGGCACCTTCTGTTGAGCAAGTTGTATATAAAATGCTGCTGAAATGCAGCATATGTTTTTGATAACTGTAAAACACATTATATTTAAGAACCAGAAAGGAATATAAATGGTGAATATTAATGCACTTGGAGTTTTATTTAAGTTACAAGTTGATCTTGATGTAACTTAATTTTGCCCCAATCATGACAATCACTTCAGGGTCTCTTCTGCAGACACTGCAAGGGTGAGAAGTCAACTTTTCCCTTAGTTCCTCATATCTCTGTCTCTAATCCAGCCGCTAAGATTAAGACACCAATACTTTGTTTTGAAAGGGGAGGTGGGTTTAAAAAAAAAAGAAAAAGAAGACGACCAAGATTCAGGCAATACAAAGTGGTGTGTTACTGACTGGCCACTGATTCACTGTGAGCCACAGACATCCAGCCTGATGCTTGACAGATGTGTTCACTTAACATGTGGAATGTCTCTGCAAGAGGAACAAGGAGGAGCCACCCCACAGGGTGGCCCACGAGTATAAAAAGGGAGGGGTTTGCTTGGCTTCTACCCACCTCCCATTTCCCATGGGTCAGATTCATTCTACAGAGAGTCAACACTCCCACACTTCTGGGTACATCATCCTGCTCCTCTGGGATGCAGACTCCATTCCCTTCAGGTGACATTTCATCCAAAGTTGAGAAGGAAGATGTGACAAATATGGGAGGGAAACTTAGAGAAAGAAGGGAGGTGTCAAGGCAACCTGGGAACATGCCCAAGCGTTAGCTCTGCTACACCCCAGTGCCTGCATCTCCCTCCTAGGGAGATGTAGCCCTAGCAATGGCACAGCATTGTGGAGCCATGCAACCCTGCAAACCTGATTCCCATGCAAAGCACATCAGCCCCTCCCTGCAGTTTGCAGGCTAGAATGTGTGTGGAGAGGGAGGAAAGGTGAGGGCTGCAGGTCAGGATGGAGTGTGAACAGAGTTGGAAGGAATAGGTACCTAAGGGACATAATGTGGGTCCCAGAAAGAACTCAGACAAATGAAATAAAGTTCATCTCTACAACTTGTTCGTTATGCAATTTTGAGTAAGTCACTTAACTTCTCTAAGTTAATTTTCCCCATCTTAAATGAGGCTAATAACAACTGGTTGAAAGAGACATTATGCCAATATAGCACTGAGCGTAGCATGGAACTCTAGTCACTCAATCAGACATCACTTCATGCATGTACCAGACAATGCATATCAAAATCCAGTGGGCCTCATGCTGCTTAATAAATAACATTTGTTCTCAAGTCATTCCCCAATAAAGTAAAAGCATGAAAGCAAAGTCACCATAATCCAAAGAGCATGGCATTACCTACAGACACTGAGGAAGCATACCTATGAGAATATGCAAATATGTTCATAAATGTCTTAGGTACACCAAGCTAGTAACTGTGATGTTCTCCTATAACCCACATCAGTCCCTAAGGGCTCCAAACTCAGTTGGAGGACAAGTCACCTTCTATTTTCAATTTTGCAAGGACAAACCTGACAGAAATGTAGGAGCTGTGTAGATATTTAAGCAGCCCTCACGACAGGGAAAGCCTTCAGCCCAGCCATGAAGGATAGACTTTGCAACAACATCCACTATACAGATGGGCCTTCAAATTAGTACAGGAGCTGCGAGTCCTCAGGCCCAGAGGAGGAGAGATGCGTCCAGGGCTCTGCCTCTGCCACCGGCCGTGATGCAGGGACATCCATCACAGTAAGTAACACAAGGAACACCACCTCTGATACCTCTTCATCGGGCCGCCAGCAAATGAGCCTCTAGATTAGGCCTGACACCGACGTAACGCAAGCTGAGGTTTGCCGGGTGTAATTAATTGGAACTTCGCCAGCTTGACAAATTGGGATGATGAATCTATCTTGTATGAATAGGGAAAAATGCATAATCAGTCAAAGATTTAGTTAAGACAGCTTTTCTCTGACTCCCTGCCATAGCTAAATCCATTAAAGCAAGGAAACGTCACTTGAAAAGAGGCAATGTCCTTCATAGGCTTAATTTATAACTTTTTGTTCTTGAATTTATGGGCGAAGTCAACTCAGATTTGCTGGACTTAAGGGGAGTAGAGGTTTCTCTTGTGAGTTTAGAACATAATTTGTCTCCCATGTCCTTTAGTTTAGTCAGAAATATGTGTAAATTGATTTTGGGAGAATTTTATTATTATTAATTCTTTAAGTCATTTCAATACAAGTTGGGGTATGGGGAGGCCGACTGGCCTCAATGGAGGTGATTTTATGCTAAATGAAAAAAGAACACAAAAACTTTCTCATCCGGCTCGTCCCTCACCTCCTGATCTTGAGGTCACAACTTATGGACTGTCATAGATTCCAAGGCAGGTGGGTAAGCACTGCTTCCTTTTCTAATTGACAGGGAAGACGGTTTTAATTTGTTCTACATTCAAGTTGGAGCCACTTGTGAAGTGAAAAGTATCAATTAGGTGATTATCCGGCTAATTTGACAAATGATAAAAAATCAAACAAGATAAATCAGCCTTCTCATAAAAAAAAAATCTTTTGAATTATTGACCAGATTAACGAGCTAGTTCTGCCCTGGGCAAGAATACATTGTTTCCAAGAAGAAGGGAGGGCGGCTTCACAAGTTTTCACTTCTGACCTGAAGGTATTAATTAGTTCATGGTTCTTACATTGGTGAGATTTTTTTAAAATTTAATCTCTGTGTCCGTAATATTGCTTACCCTTTATCCTGAATAAGGAAGCAATTCTGGTTGTTTCTTTGTTTATTTGTTCTTATCCTTTGAAATATAGAAGCTACTTGCAACTTTTTTTTTTAAATTTTACTCTAGATCAAGTGGATTTAATAGCCATCAACAAAATGATATGTCCAATGGCTGAAAAATACATGCACCTTCATCACCACATAGAACTTTGTCCAAATATCTCACATGTTAGGCCACAAAGCAAGTCTTAACACATACAATAAAATCAAAATAACTTCATTAATATTAAAGACCATAATGTTATGGAACTTGAAATCAACATTAAGGAAAACTGCAGAAAATATACAAATGCACAGAGATTGATCAATACCCTTTTGAAATCAGGGAGAAATTTTAATATTTCTGGAATCAAACTTGCAGCTTTAACAACCAGAGTTTTGAAAACATTGATGGCAGTGATCTCTATTTCAATCCACACTATTCCTCTTTGCCTAACATAGATCAAAATGCCAAGGCAATACTTAGATTAAAATGGCATTAATGCCAAGACGTCACCCTTGGTCCCACAGACAACTGGACTCAAACATGGTATTGGCCCTCTGAGGCAGAACTTTCTGGCACCCATCAATTCCCATCATCTCTACGTATTATGTACATGTGTCTTTGCTGAGGTGCAAGCTTATGGAGGTAAGTGGTTTGGAACTCATTCAAGGAAAAGTGTACTGAGGTTGTTCAGTAAAGCATAAAGAGAAGGGATCAAAGGAAAAGGTGGCCCAGGCTGCACCTTGAGCAGAGTTGGGGCACAAGGGCATTTACCAAGAGTTTCTAAGTCTGTCACTTTTTCTACATCTCTCCACCAGTAGAAATGTCCTATAAAAAAAAGATATCTGTGAAACTCGTTAAATACCACTTTGGAAATGGACTCTGTCATCCTGTAATTTGAATCACACCTTAACTTCAAGTGGCAAAATGCCTTTCCTCGATACTCATAAAAACTTTTAATGTTCAATGAAACTTAAAAAGTAGAAAGGAGAGGGGGAAAATGTCGAAAGGTGCTCGATTTTCCTTTTGTGGGTCTTTTTTACAGCTTTTTCAAAGGCTGTAGAGACAGCCACAGGCATACACGCTGCTTTACAGGGGTGTAGGAGAGGAGTGGCCCCTCGGGAGACCACTGAAGTTACAATTAACAAAGGGTAGGATGTTTTGCTGCAGGCACCAGAATTTACACTTATGAAGATAATCACTAAGCAAATTGGAACCATTGTTAACTAAAATTTTACTTCCCCTTATTTAAAAATCTCTATTTTTAATATAATGGTGTTGCTGAAGAGTTGCAATCTTTTGATTCTTCTACCATTTCTTTCCTTAAATGTTGTTCCATCTTACCAACCATTGCAGAATAGGAAACACACACTCTGGAATTCTGCTTTACATTTTTAGTTAATGTATTATCTCATTAATCCTCCTGTCATCAGGTAGCAAGAACTGATTTTTTGAATGGGGTTCAGAGAGGTTAAAGTATTCACCCAGCTTGTTTATAGCTGTAGCTGTATAGCTGGAATCTGGGCAGCTTTTCATATTATATTACAAATGCCCTGGTATTTCCATTGTACTATCATGTACCACCTTCCCATAATGATAATCTTACTATTTTACAGTTTTTGAATTTAGTGATAAAATTATGAAAATAGCTCTGCATGCCCAGCCCTGTGCTTGGTATTACCTTAGTTAATCCATACAACTCTATGAAGCAGGTATTATTACTTCCCTATTACAGAGAGGGACACTGAGGCTGAGAGAGAAAGCAACATGGCAGAGATCCTGAGCAAGTCCACCCAATGTCCACATCTGGTTTCTTGCCACCATGCTTGGGTGGCAGGTGGCAATTCATTTCTGCGTCATGTTGCCCACAATCTTTTCATCTCCCAGCTTTTCATCAAAAGTTACCAACAAGCATCACTCTCTCATCCTACCTCAAATCAAGCACAAAATCTACCTGATGACCAAGTATTCCATTCTTCAACCAGCTGCCAGGGTTGTGGGATCAGCAGTCAATCCCATAAGCTGAGAGTGGCTGCCACTTCTGTCCAAGTTTTCATATATTCAGCAAACACTTAAAAGAGCTTTCTCTGTAAACCAAGCACATAATAGGTCCTGGAGGTCCCAAGAGATTCAGTTCATTCCTTTGTAGATTTACAATTTAGTGGGGCACACAGACAGTACGCACATCAACCATTAAATAGCAGATTAAAACTGTGATGAGTTCTATGTAGGAAAAGAACAGAGGAAAACAATAGAAAATAAACGGTGGGAGATGGGGAAACTTGATGCTGGCAGAGGAGAACTTGCTGTCTTAGAAAAACTTCCTGCTATCCATCCCCTGGGAGACCACATAATCATCTCTTGGAAGACTCTGTCCAGCCCAATGAGAATAGTATGACAGTCTTTCTGTAGTCACAACCCACTCCCAACTTTCTTGCTGCTGGCACCCTCTGGATCAGTATCTCTCTCAACACTCTTGCTAGAGACCCTTCCTAGGGGTCTGGTCTTGGCAGTGAGGTTTGCTGACCTGATTTGCCATCTGGCCTATGGCCCAACACCTGTCACAGGCTGGAGGCTACTCACTGGTGTCAGTCACAGGACCCCACGTCATCAGTGGCCATTGCTTTCCTGACAGGAGATAGTAGCATCATTACCCTGCTCCCCTTAACAGATAAAAAATCCATCAAATTGGAGGTAGAGCATTTGGTTTTCAGGTATGGATCATAAAAGAGCCAGGGACAGCATGCCATCAAGAAGACCTCAGGCAATATTGTTAGCACAGGGAAGGGTGTCTTTAGAGCTAACCATCTCTCCTTTCACCTCCTACCCAGTTAGTCCACTCCATCCTTCAAAGGAAAATGTAACATGGGCAAGGCTTCACATTCTTCTCAGGCAGTAGAAAACTAGTGGGGAGGCCACCAGAGTGGCATATACACTGGGGCACACAGGCAGGGCATCAGAGGGGATTAAGAGGTACCAGACATGCTGGGTCTGTGATGTCATGGCTAACCAGCAACTTTAACTCCTGGATTTCCATTCCCAGAGAAACATGGTGACAGAGATGGAGCTCCAGGTAGACTGGGCATGGAGTAAATGGCAAGAAGACAATGGTCAGTATGAGATTCACCTACAGTCTTCACAGTACCAAGCCAGGGTGGGTTATAGAGCAAAATAGATGGAAGTCCCTAAAGGACACATCCAAGATATGACTTGAAAACCATCAAGAACTGGTGCTCAGTGCTCTGAGGGAAGCTGTGAGGTTAGGGTAGACCAGCCTAGGACTGAGCTCCCAAAATTTATTGATCCTAAAGTTTTGCCTCCTTCAGGATTAGCTATACAACTAAAACCACAAAATGGACATGCAGAGGCATGGTTGCAAGCAGGCCCAGAGAAGAGGCCACCGTCACCTTCCGAATTACAATTCTCCTGAGGAGACAAGTATTAACTCAAAGGGGATTTCTTTAATGGAGGTAGGTGGAGAGGAGGAAGGAGGCAGGACACTCTTCCCAGGAGCATTCAAATTGTGAGGAGAAGCATAACAGGATAGGAATTTCCTGGACTAGAAGAAGAGAAAGATGTGGATGTGAATTCTGGTTCACCCACTGTAGGGCTATGCTAGCCAGAATATGTCTGAGCCTCTCCTGACTCATCTATTAGACAATGAAAAAGAGTAATAATGCCTACTCTTCAGGTATTAATAATGCCTGTCATGCCTCACCGATAAGCTCTCAGTCCTGGCAGCCTCTGGGCCAACATCCTGCCTACACTCCTCTTTGGCATTGGACCCAGATTGAACCCCAGACTGAATCTAAACCAATGGCTACCTGGGAATTTGAGATAGGGACTTTCCAGGTGCAGTCAGTTAGCTGTAAGTGGATGCATTCTAGGTTTCATAGACTTGGTTATCAAGGTCACCACTGGTGGCCAGCCTTGATGGGCTGGGATCAGCAGTTGAATGGGATGTGCAGCAAGAAACAGAGTTAGAGAAATGGCTTTGTCTAGCTCTAGTCCCCATGAGGTTTTAATTAGGTCCCAAGGGATTTGTCCATATCTTAAAATAAATCTTATTTTCAACTGGAGCCTCTTTGAGTGAATTTCTGGTGCTGGTCAATACTTCACCCTGATGAAGATCCTCAAAAGAGTAGCAGTAATAATGACCCCAAGATGATTTCAACAAAAATGACAATGACTTCTGTGAAATCAAATGCGATTGTATAATAGCAGCCCTGCCCCAGAAAAGCTACTAATGAATCACTGACTTAACATGAGAGCACTACAGAAATAAGAAAAATGCATATCATAGAACCTGGCTACTCAATGTGTGGTCCATGGACCAAACATGTCAGCACCACCTGTGAACTTGCTACAAATGAAAACTCTCAGGTCCCACCCAGAATGTGTTATTCAAGTATCTGCATCTTTTTACAAGATCCCCAGGTGATTCTTATGCAATCAAAGTATAAGAAATGCAGCTCTGGTCATAGTACCTTCTCCCAACCCCCACAACTGGATCAGTGGATGTGGTTCACTGGGGAGGTCTCCCACTATGCTTTCCAAGTTTCATATATACTCCCTAAATCTGAAAGCTCATTTGTAAAAACAACTTTCCCACCAAAAGTGAACCAGTCTTCCGTCAGGAAGAAAAGCTGGTCTGTGCTATTCATTGGTTGTTTGATCTTGGACAAGTAGCATGGCTCCATTAATTTACAGGATTTAATGTCCACTTCTCAGATTATAAACCCTCAAAGGACTTTTTGCAGACACCAAATAAATATGCCTATTAAATATGTGCTGCAGGCTTGTTCAGCACCCCCCCCATCCTAAACAGAAGTGAAGGCAAGTTCCAAAGCACAAGGAAAACTAATTTGAACTCATGCAGCTTTCATCTTCCTGAGACCAGATTTTCAGTAAAACAGAGGCAACCAGCTGTCCCAGGTATTTAATGGCACAATAAAAAATTTCAATTATGGATTTTTTAGAATCAAAATGAGAATATATGTGCTTATTTCACGCAATCACTCTTTCTTTCACTTTTGCCAACCACCCTATTCCGACAGAAGACAGAAAGATGTGGAAGGTTTCAGATCTTCCTGTGTGGATGAAAACAGTCAAATATAGAATCTATGCTGATTCTCAGGAACAACTCATTTGACTTCTTTTCAAGAGTTTAACTGACCTTCAGTGGATGAGGAAGTGAGTCACATGAATTCAAGGTAAGAGGGCAGGAGTTATGGTCAGTCCAACCTGGCTACATATTCTGGTGGCAGCTCATGATCTTGTGAGTTTGTCTGAACCACTTGTCTGTCCAAGCCTAAATTGTGTTATCTACAAAATGGGAATAGCAGTCACTATGCAGGCTTGTTCTACAGATTAGAGAAAATGTCATATTGGTCATTATTATACCATAGTTATTATACCATTATTATACCATTATTATACCATAGTCTCATGACTATGACCACCCAACGGGAGCCTCCCAAAGATGAAATGGGCATTGCCAGCTCAGCACTCACAGAGGGAACTGGAGTCACACATCAGTGACAGGACACCACATTAGAGTATTGCTGTGTTCTCCACACACGTCCTAGTTGGGCAGCAAGGCAGGGGTGTCATTGTGAAGAACTCAGACTCTGGATTCAGATAGAAGTAGACCTGAATTCTGCCCATCACCACATGAGTTGGAAAGCAATACTGCTTTCCCTCTGTATCCACAGGGTCGTATCCAACCATCTCACCATCCACTGATTGAAAAAATTCCAGAAAAAAATATGCATCTCTACTGAACGCTTAATTGTTTCCTTGTAATTATTCCCTGAACAAGACAACAACAACTTAAATAGCATTCACATTGTATCACATATTATAAACCATCTATTGATGATCTAGAGTATATGGAAGGTTACATGCAAATACTATTCAAGTTTATATAAGGGACTTGAACACCAGCAGATTTTGGTAATAGCAAGTCCTAGAACTAATCTATTGCAGATACTGAGGGATGACTGCATTTAACTTCCATAAAACTTCATTCCTAATGAAAAAATGAAGATTGTAATACCCCTTACTATTGTAAGGATTAGATGAGCTAATTTAGATTGTGATTGTCTTGGCACTGTGCTCTATTATTATTTACCTACTCTATACAATGTTAGCAAATGTCACTATCTTTTGAATCAAACAAACATGATCAGATCCCGATAACATACTAGCTCTGTGACTAGGAGCAAATTTATGAATTGATATGCTATATTTCTTTAGTTACATATTTTATTTATTCTTTTTAGTTATACATAACATTAGGATTCACTTTGACATAATTATAAAAGCATGGAATATAATATGTTCTGGTTCAGTCCCCAGTACCTCCCCTTTCACTCCCCTTCTTCCTATCCCTCTATTCTACTGATTTTTCTGCTATTTAAATTTTTTTTTTAATTTGTGTCTTGTGGATATATATTTTGATGAGATTGTGGTATATTCATATATGTATGTAGGGAAATTAAGTCAGATTCATTACACTCTTTCCCTATCACATCCCTTCTCCCTTCTCTCATTCCCCTTTGTCTACTCCACTGATTTTTCTTCTATTTTTTTTTATCTCCCCTTCCATTTTGAATTAGCTTCTGCATATCAGAGAAAACATTCGACCTTTGACTTTTGCAGACTGGCTTATTTCACTTTCCATGATATTCTCCAGCTGCATCCATTTACTGGCAAATGTCATAATGTCATTCTTCTTTATGTCTGAGTAATACTCCATTGTGTATATATACCACATTTTTTTATCCATTCATCTGTCGAAGGACACCTAGGTTGGCTCCATATGCTATTTTATTTCAGAAAAAATTCAAAACAGCTCCTCAAGTTACCTTGGTTTCCTATCCTAAAAATGGAACTGTTTTGAATATTAGATACGAAGACATGCAAAAAAATTGTTGTCAATATTTTCCTTTTTATCCCCCAAATCCATCCTCTGCTCTATTCCACACTTCATGAAGGCTGACCCTCACAATCCATGTCCTGGCTCCTTTGTTAATGGGCTTCCTTTTGAATTTGGTCAATAGGAGTTTGGCTGGAAAGAGGATGGTAAGAGAGAGGCAGGTGTGTTTCTTCTTTCCTCTTGCCCTCCTTGCTTGAACAGCATCCCTGGCATTCTTGCATTCTCTCTGGCTGCAGTTTTGTTAGGTCTCTATGCCCCTAGGATTCCTGGACTCACTAGGCTTTAAAATACTATTACATCCATTTTCTACTTGAGATTCAAGTGGCAACTGCTTTCCATTGTTGCTGGTCTCAGGGGGCCTCAACACCCCTTGTTTTGTTCCTTAACACTGTCCATTCCTCTACAGGTAGTTTCTTCTTGAAAGTTCCTCATTGAAACTGTTGACTAAATTCTATTTCCTGCTCAGACACTGTGTGCATCAAAACACAGGCACAGAAATGATGCTCAGTGATACCCACCACGTACATATATCAAATAACTACCTTTTGGGGATGCTCTTTGACTCCTTTGGAAGGGACCAGTATACAAACCTAACTCAAAGAGAATGAATTCATAGGCTGGGTGAAGCCCACTGAATAGTTACAGGAGAACGTGACCAAGAAAAACAGATGAGTTGGTGAATGATGAGGGAGTCCCATTCTCATAAGACAGAGGAAGAGAATTTGGCAGCAGTTGTGTAAGTCAGTAACCTATAGGCCTTAGTACTATCTGGAATGGGAACTCCCCTAGTTGACTCCCAGGGAAGAACCTTGGATATCACAGGAGGAAGAAGGATTAGACATCTGCCATGGGAAGATGTGTTGTTGCCCATGATGTACGGCAATGAGATGAAGCCATGGTGCACTGTGTTCCCAAATGCTGAATTGCATTTCTGGTACTAGAACAATCTACTCATTTGACTTTGGACAATCCATGGAACCTTCAATCCTTCGCATAGAACAAAGGGGTTGTTTCACACACTGACCTCTGGGGTGAGTTTTCCCCAGACTTGCAGCTAGCTGGAATTCATCTAGGTGATGCACCAAGGTCCATTCTTTCACTGGATTCCTGTTCCTACCTGTCCATTTGTTCACCCCTATCCATTTGTCAGGCAGTTTGGGTTTTCAAGCTGTTGACCTAAGGCTGTGTCTTCTCAAAGCATTCTGCTAATGGATATAGCCAGAACACGATGTGCTTTGGAGATCCCCTTCCCACAATGGTCACATTTTAGTTTTCTACTCCCATGTCATTTATCTAGGCTGAGATGGAGTTTCATGTTTCAAAATGTTGGTTTGAGGGGAAATATTGATATACTTCTTTTATAGAGAAACAACAACCCATGTATAAGGATATTTGATCACTAATTCATCATTGACTCAATCTGGGGAAATGGAGTCTTGGGGTCCCAGGGCTTTCTTTGTTTTTACTATTTTTGCAAAAATGGTCCTAAATTCCTCAGTGAAAATAAACCACAGAAATGTGAAATATGGCTCAGAATTTTCATTTGCATATTTTAATTCCTAAGTAGTGTAGGGGAAGTTGGGCTTCACTGCATATACCTATGTATGGTTGGAATAGAACATGCTAACTCTTTCCTGGAGGTATGATATTAACATTACTTTAAAATGTAATAAGATTTTTTTTTAAATTAAAAAATACTAATGTTCCACCATCAAATATCTGTTATGTGTATACAGAGTTCCAATTTAAATTTGCAATTTGTGTGACTATTTGGTTCTCATCTAAGATGCCAAAAATATTTTCTTAAAAATCAAAATGTAGGATTGTTTCTTTGATTTCCAAAATACACTGGAGAAAGAAAAAGTGGCTGGTATAATCATAAGGCTTTGGTGCAAGTGAAAAGAAAACAACCCATTGCTGTCTCAATTTTGGGAAACTGAACACTGTAAGTAAATTAAATTTAAAAGATAAATTCTTCCCCCACTTGCATTTAAATTTGAAATAAGGCAGTTTATGTATAAGAGTTCTTCTGGCTTAAATTCTATTGTTTGCACTGTAAATTCCAAATGCTGTTGAAATTTTATATGGCAATAAAAGGTTTACATAAAAAACCCAACAATGGACATAAGCTCAGAAATCAGACTTCTGGAATCTTAATTTAAAGAAATAAGTGAACAAACAAAATCCATGGAGATGAACATATTCATTTTCACATTATCATAAGAAAAAATTGGAGACAATTTATAGGTCTAATAATAAGTGATTTAAATTGAAGACAACATGTAAGTCTAACAATAAGAGCTTTAATGAGTAAAATATGGAACAAAAAGCTCAATAGAATGACTTGCAGACATTTACATGTAACAACATGGAAAATTTGGGGTATACAAAGTTCACCAAAAAGAACAAAATACAAAATTTTATGTTCACTATGACTGTGATTATGGAAAAATTGTGATTAGATCTTATAAAGGAACACGTAAAAATAAGAAACTTTGTATTATGTTGAAGGGATTAGAGGTAATATATTTTAAAAAAGAAAATCCTTTCTTATTGCTATAAAATTGCTCTTTACAATTTGAAACAGAAGATTGAATCAAGAAGAAAAGATTTTGTGACTCTCTGACAGGGTTCTGTGAAGTTGGAAATGGAATAAATATTTCTTTCTGTCTTAGTTTAGGATTATTGGTCACTGGAAACAGAACCCCACTCAACCCAGCTTAAATCAAAATTGTAAAATACAATATGAATTCAGGAAGACAGTCCTCCTGGACTACAGCAGGGGGCTGGAGCAGAGCTGGAGACAAATCCATGAGCCCAGTATAGCCTCCCCAGTCCCTGCTCCACATGAACAAAATATCAAAGTTCTAAATAAAAAGCAGACACAACCCCACACTTGCACGAACCTGAGAGTGAAAACCTTACTCTCCACACCCTAGTCCCATGAGTTCCACATATAAAATGTAGACATTTTTTCATCATGGATTTTTTTATATTAATTCTTACAATTACAAAAGTTTTGGGGTTTTTTTTCAACTCCCCTTTAAATTTTGCAGCCCACACAAGGCAAGTGCCTCATTCACCTCACAGTAGTTCCTGTCCTACCTCCAATAGTGGGTGAGATTCCTGCACCGGAGCCTTCCCTCAACCAGGGTATTGTCTCCCAGTAGACTCTGTTGAAATCTGAGCCCATTCCAACTGGTAGGCAGTCTCGGGCCAGATTGGTTATTTTGAGGAGCCCAGAGTGAGAAATGAGCATCAGATGCTTGATTAGGGAGAGGACAGAGACATTAACAGTCTGCTGGAAAGTTCTGGGTCCTAGTGGGAGAAAATGGACCAGAGAAAATGTACACCATCTACACCTTTTGCAAGGTAATCCCTGCTCTCCTACGGACTTCGTTGTACCAACTCCCTGCCGGGGTGAAAACCAACAGTCTGCAATGGCCATGCCATTACAGAGAGGTCCTAATCTGGAGGACGCAGCCCACTACAGAAACCTGTGAAGGTGCATTGCAGCGCTGACTCCCTACGCCTCTGCCACTCTCTCACCGTGCACCAGGTGCAGCCAGCCTAGGATACCCAGGTCTGTGCTCCCAGAGCCCGGACAAGCCGCTGCCTCTTGGCAACTCTCCCCACAAACCCCGCATGAATCATCAATGCCCTCAAGCACATTGTTAAGAATGTCAAGAAGAAAGATGATGGATGTTGCTCGCTTGGTTTTATTCAAAATATGCTTCCCATTAAAGATAAATGTCACTTGTGCCTCAAGACATCTGAAGCGCATTTGTTTTCATATTAATGGAAATAATATGTGTCGTTCTCTCTCCTTTTCTCTCTGCCCTTCTAATCTGCCCCTCCATCCTGCTCACCTGTTCCCCCTTCTCATTCCCTACTCCCCGCCTTATCCCTGAAATTTCCTTGTAATGAAATGGCTGAGCAGTTAAGGGACTTTTGAAACATTCTTTTGCCTCAAATGGACATGAAGAAGAATTTCTGTAACGTGAGAAGCCCAACTTTCCCCTAAAATGTGAATCACTTCGCTCTGACCCCAAGGGGATTCCTTTGCCTTTCCTCCGCCTGTTTGTGAGTCTTCCCTCTGGGTTATTGGGTTAATCACTGACTCCTTCCTCCAGGAAGGAACTAAGGCTGCTCATACATTTCACGTACCACCTGATGGCAGATGGGAACATTAAGTCACTGGAAGGTCATTCCTTCCCAGTACTGGATACCAAAAAAGAGAGCACCTGGGTTTAATTATCAAATCCCTGGAGAGTTCTGAGAGTGCCAATCTCAGTGCCATCTTAAACTCATCTCCTTGATTTGGTTGTTTGATTAACATATCCATAAAAATAACTTTTTTAAACCAGTCATCTCACTCCTGGATACTGTCAGCTGTTCTGTAAAGGAGTAAATTCGGCAGACAAGACAATGGCATCCACCTTTCAATTTCCATTCTTTATTTCATCTGCAAATCATTTGCCTTTGTAACTGAGTAGTTCAAACTGATTCATCTGTGATCAGCAGACTTCCATAGAACCCCTTTGGACTGGTTTCACAAATCCCACCTCTGCCCACACACACACACATACACACAGGACTCAACGCAGTGCCCGTTTTACAAGATAATTTCAGAACCTGAGAGAGAACGAAAGAAACAAAAAGAAAGATTTCAAATATACAGGTTTCCAAATTTAATTTCTCTCCATAATAGGGCAAAATCAAGTGTGAAAAAAAAAGACAATGACAGTATTTAATGACTTTTCTGGATTAAGTTCACTGATCCATATTTAGAAACAAGCATGTTTTGTTTTCGTTTTTGATGTAAACTCTTCAAAGATTTCTTGTTCCCCTCTAGAGGCAATGGCAATTGAGCTAAGTGACACATCAAGACCACTCTTAAGAAATAGTAGCAGAAGTTGAGACAAATGCCACACCCCTCCGCCCTTGTCTCATTCCCATCTCCTTTCAGGCAGCCTCTATAACTGGAAAGCCCACCTTGGATGTACTTCCTGCTGCCTTCCATTACTCCAGGAACGTCACTTACCTAGAATGCAACACAGGTTTCATGCAGTGCCACACAACCTTGCTTCCACCATCCCTAGCCACACAAACTTTTAATCTCCCACATGGAGTTTGGAACCATCTGTAAACATTTTACCTTTGTTGTCGCTACTGTTGTCGTTGTCAGTGCTGTTGTTATGTTTTCAAATGGTACCCCACAAAAACAGAAGCAAAAATATACAGCTCAATAGCAGAACCACTTGAAAGTAAAGGCACACAAACCTAAGCTCGAACACGGTTGGGTTGCTCTATAGCCATGACCTTGACCAACTCATCCACACTTTCTGAGCCTCAGTTTTTCCATCACTCTCTTGCATTGAAGATGCATACCTTAGTGGCCTCTGGTGGATCTGAATCTAAAAGCATTTTCCTGGAATATTTTAGAGAGCAAAGGGGGTTCAATAAATGTTAATCCACTTCAGATCACATACTTTTTGTCCTTTTCTTGGCAAACTCTCCATTCGGAGCGAAGATGGCAAAGTATGTGCCACACTGCAGTTATGATCTTGTTGTAAATGAAACACTAAATGTGAATGATTACTACTGCCCCTGGGCCCTAGGAGCACACTGTGTCCTTTCCAATTTGGGAGGATTGCCCAGCTTCCTTACTTTTGGTAGACAAGGACCCCCAAACATCATGTAAGCCTGACACAAAAAAAACAGTGCAGATTTCAGTGGCTTCACATCCCAAGGGAAAAATCAGCCAACTTAAGGTAACCTGCTCAAGTCCTTTCTACATGATTTAACATCTGACAGTGTGCAGCGTCTGGCCGGCATGGTGCTGTGTTTTATTACTGGCCATTGAAAATAATTAGTTGGTGACCCAGAAAACTGATATATAAAATCCTTTTAATCACCAATATGGCTTTCAATTATACAGCATAAACTTATTAACCTTTTTACTGCTGAGATTTGATTTATGGAATTTATCTACATTACCATTATGAGGAGAGATAAAAAGTATATTATCTGAAGTGTTGGCATTAACAATAAAGAACTGCTTTTTCCCATAGAGGAGACATGTGTGGTGATACCAGCCTCCTGCTGGGTCTCTAAAGACTTATTTGATTCCTGCAGCCATTCATTAGTGGTTAGCTGAGGACCTACTGTGTGTGTGTTACTTTGTAACTAAACAAATGAAGACCAAATACCTTAGCAGGACCATAACTCAAACTTTTTCAGCTTCCTCTCCTAAAAATATGACTCAGAAGTGGATTAAATAATCACACAAGTTCATAATCATAAGCTGTGCTAAATGCAATAAAGGGGGACTTCAGGCATAAAGACGGTAGTAACAGAGATGTCTGTGTGTAAAAATGAAGAAGTGTTGTTTGAACCTCAGTCTGCAAAATTTGTAGAAGTCAATGACACATTTTGGGAGGCTTGGAATCAGAAAGGATTCGAAAGAGTTTTTTGTTGGTTGATTGGTTTGGTTGGTTCATTTCCTAAATCCATCTTACTAAAAAAAAACTATATATATATATATATATACTATATATATAACTATGTATAAAAAAACTATATATATATATATATACTATATATATAACTATATATATATAGTTTTTTTATTTCTATATATATAAATATATATATTTAAAGTGACTTGCAGAATTATGTTGAACACATAATTACATCCATTAGAAAAACTGAAATAATGAAAGGGTGGGGACATAAAATGTAGTTGATTCAAAACTTAAACCTTATTGTCTCAAATGCTTGCCCTAGGTAAACCATCAGTCAGGGAGTCCCTGTGTAAAAGAACACTGACCAATGACTCAATTTCCAGTGCTCATAAAGCTATAACAGACCAATTGCTCTAGTTCAGAGCTACACAATCCTCCTATATATTCTTTATCCAGATACTGTGAATAACCAGAAATGTATGTTAGCAGAAGCCTGAGGGAGTAGCTAGACTTGTTCTAAGACATCTAAAAGGGTCTCAGGAGATCTGGGTCAAGATAAGAGGTCCAAGAAGTTTCTGGCCTGAGATGGGAAGGAGTCACCACCTACTTCAACCAGAGTTTTCTGCCCTCACCTGTTCTATATTAGCATTCTGCAGTCTATTTATTTTGCAAATTGATTTACTATGCCAATGTAAATAGGTTTGAATACAACTCAACATTCGCTGCTAAGTCAGCACTGAAACAGCCCTTCCTGTGGGGCCTTCCAGAACTTCAGCCTGGGCAGCATGAGGATTGTGAACTCTACAGAGATTTCCACCTCGGCTTCAATCCACAGTCTCACCCCAGGTTAACTAGTTGCTATTATATATCTGCTAAGATTGCTTCCCATGCAAACAAATTCAGTCTGAGCAATTTGTTTGGGTTACTGGCTATCTGCTTTTATTGTATGTCTCTTTTTCAGAAAGACAGTCTCCCTAAATGTCAGCTCCCCATCATCTCTCAGCTAAAGCAGGGGAGAGGCTATCTCTTAATCAGTTTCTTGGTTTATCATAACAAGTCTATCCTGCTTGTGATAAAGAAACACAAGAATTCTCACCAGTTCAGGAATCCATAATTTCCTCCATCTACTTATAGGGAATTCCATGTCTGTTAACCACACACACACACTGGTGCAGTGGTTAAAAGCAGACTTCAAAGCCTGATGCAAGGCTGATATAAATTCAAAACCCAACTCTGCCCCTTTCCAACTGTATGACGTCATACAAATTTCTGACCCCTGATGCCTAAGTTACCTAATAAAATACAAATGATAATTGGAACTATCATGTTTCTTTGAGGACCCAGTGGAATTATTAATGTATAGCATTTACCTTAACAAGGTGTTTAGAAGATAGTAAGGATTCAACACATTTTGCTATCATTTCTGCTATACAAGTAACCTCCTTACAATTAATTATTAATGATATCAGTGGAGATGATTCGCATGATTTTAAAACATACAGTCATCCCTCAGTATCCGTGCTCCAACACCCCCTCAGATATTGTTATTATTTGAATCTGGAATGTCCCCAAAAAAACTCATGTATTGAGAGTATAGTCCCCAGTGCAGCAAAGCTCAGAGGAGGGAATATTTAAGCAATGGTTGGTTCATGAGGGCTCTGATTTCAACCGTGGATTAATCTACTCGATTGATAGCTGAATGTACTACTGGAAGGTATAACTTAGTTGGAGCAGGTAGGTCACTAGGAGTGTTTTCGGGAAGAGTTTGTCTTCTCCCCTTCTCTATCTTCCCCCACCCACCTCTCTCTTTCCTGGTTGCCATGAGCTGAGAAGCTTTCTTCTATCACCCTTCCACCATGATAGTTCTGCTTTGGAGTCATCCTCCAATGAACTGAATCTCGGGAAACCATGAGCCAAAATAAATCTTTCCCCCTCTGAGTTGTTCTTGTCAGATATTTTGGTCACAACAATGAAAAGCTAACTAACATAGATACCACAATCTGAGGATGCCCAAGTTCCTTATAAAAAATACTATAGTATGTGCATATAATCTACACACATCCCATGTGCTTTACATCATCTTTAGATTATTTATAATACCTAAGGTAATGTGATGATATGTAAGTAGTTTTAAAACCATATTGTTTATAGAGAATAACAAGTGAAAAATACCTTACATGTTAAGTACAGATTGCATTTTTTAAAAATATTTTAATCCATGGTTAGTTGAATTCAAGATGCAGAACCTGTGAAAACAGAGGACCAACTGTATTTTGCTGAAGTACAGCAATAGAAATCAACCACCTCACATAATCCAGTCAGTGTTTTACTTCACTCACAAATCATCATTTGTTCAGCAGGGGAAATTATGTACTGTCTGGCAATAATACAGTAAAGACCATCAATGACAATTAGAACATAAAGAGCCTAATATAGACTCAGAGATGAATTTGGGACCTTCTATTCTACTAAAACCTATTTATTACAGAAAATTCTGGAACCACTTTACCATAAGTGGACATCATTTAGTGCTCAATTACAATGAAATTCCACTGGAAGTATATATTAAATGCAGAACATCTACATTAATATCAAGAGAATTTGGTAAGATTGATGCTATTGCAATGAATACTAGATGAATATTAAGTACCTCACTTAAACTTTCCACATTCTTGGGCTCAGGCACTGCCATTCCTTTGCTTCTATCATCTCTGTTTCAGAGTATTTTTTATTTTTTGGAGACAGAGGCTCAAAGCCCATTTTATTTACTCATAATCCAGCTTAGAGCTAGATGGCTCTCAAACGTTGACAGATATACCACCACCTCCACCGAAAGCTATTTGTTTTCCAAAGAGCTGTAGATCTATGTAATGGGAAAATTTGTAAAAGGGGGTAATTTCAGACTAAGCTCTGAAAGGACATTTTAATAGTCCCAACATGGATTGAACTTAGTGAAGCAAAGAAATATCAGTGAAAGAGTTAGGACCTGCCCCATTCAAACTCAGGGCTATTAATGAATCAGGTGTGGGTTATGGGGTTTCTGTTAACATCCTATTTCAACACAGGTTACTTAAGCTGGGAATGCACTTCTCAGGGTCATTCTTTATACTAGTAAAAAACGTTAAGTTCTTGCTATGTAAAAAGATGTGCAAATATGAAGTCAAATTCACATGATAAAATTTAAAGTCATTTAAAAAAAAAAAGGAAGTCATGGTTTTTGCAACACTGATCAGGCCACATTCCCAGTCAAGGAGGCTAGTGTGCATTACTCTGAGTCCAAGGTGGCAGGTCACTGGACTTCCTATCTTATGAACTTATTTCGGGTCACAGCATAACCCACTCACCAACTACAAAAACCCTCAGACCTTCAGTTTCACCACAGGGAAAACAGCAATAATAATATCCAGTTGCAATGTGAATTAAATGAGAAGCAGCATGTGAGCAAGCTCCTAAATGAGCATCCTCTTCAAAGGGGACATGACCAGACTGCCTGTTCCTCTCCTGCCTCAAGTTGCGGATGCAAGTTTCACAGGAATCTACTATTGCTCCAACTTCAGGACAGAAATTGCTCCAGTGCCAACTGCCACCATAGACTAGAATCTTTCTCCCCAGTTCACAAGAGTCAGAACTATCTCTTGTGTGATGATTATTTTTGGTTGTCAACTTGACTGGTTTGATGCCTAAAAACTCGGTAAATCTTACTTCTGAGTGTATCTATAGGGTGTTTCCAGAGAAGACTGCATGTGGGTCAGCAAACAGAGTGGGAAAACCTGCCTTGAATATGACCAGTACCACCCAATACACTGGGGGCCGGGTTAAAAAAAAAATGCAGAAGAGGGAAGCTCGGGTGTGTGCTAACTCAACCCTTCTTGAGTTGGTATGTTCTTTTGCTGATGCTATCACTCTTGGACATCAGACTCCAACTTCTTAAGACTTTGAAAGCAGATTTGTATCATCAACTCTCAAGGGGGCCTTCCAAGCCTTTAACCCCAGACTGGGGCCACATCACTGGTCCTTTTGTTCTGAGGCTTCAGCTTCACAGATTGAGCATCTGCTGGTTTCCCCAACTTTCCAGTCTGCAGATGATCATTGTGGAACTTCCAGCCTGTGGTCATGTAAGTTAATCCAATAAATCCCCATATACATTTTTAAATATTCTATTGACTCTGTTCCTCTGGAGACCCGTACCTAATACACCATGAAATCTGCACTTGGCCTCTCTTCTACTTTGTCACTAGGTGCTGACCTGGCATGTACCCCCATGTTGCTCAGTTCCCAACTTAGGCTTTCACCACCAGGACCCAGACAGGGACTTGGGACCAAAGTGCCTCCTGGACAAGGATGGGCAATTGGCAAAGTTGGAGAAAACCCCAAAGAAAGGCTTTACATATGTGATATATCTGTCTACTCTCTGGAAAAAAAGTGGTTGGTATATTTGTTTGGACCAGAGATTGCAAAGTGGCAAACTGAGAAGCAGCTATAACTCTCCATTTTGAAATAGGGTAGTTTCACATTTTAAAAATCTGGATTTGAGGTTCATCCTGTAGAACTAGAAGATTGGGCTCCCACAAGCCATAGTCTGGTGCAGATCAGATAAAGCTGTCTTTTTGATGGGGTATGAGCTTTCTGCATCCCTGAGGTCCCCCCACTCCTCTGCCTTCTGGTCCACTTCATTCAGTTAGGTGATGTTACAACATCCAGTAGTTTGGTAAGCTTTGGACTTCTACCTTCTGAATTAATCACACAAAAGTATATTTCACATTGAATTTTTCTTTGATTCAAGGAATCCTCACACATCCCACAAATGGTTAAACCATGACACCCTATCTTCAGAGCAGTGGTTCTCAAAGTGGCCCCAAACCAGCAAAATTGGATTCACCTGGGCACCTGAGAGGCCCACCCCAATCCCATTGAAACAGGAGCTCTGATTTTGGAGGCTCAGCAGTGTCCACTTGGATAATTCTGACACATGTTAGGGTTGAGAACCAGTGGAGTATAGACAAGTTAAAGTGCAAGAGGCACCCAGCATTCCCCATCACAGAACATATGCACTTGAACCAGATCTCACTGAACTCTCCAGTATGCCCCTGAGGTCTTTCAAGCGGGTGACTTGGTTACTTCCCAAGTATTAATGTCTGCATAATCCTTTTAGCACAATGAGGCAAAATGAAGCCACATCCACAGAAATGTGACAAGGAAAAACCAACAGCACTAAAAAATGAAATATGTGTCAAGTCCCCAAAGAAGTTCATTACCTGAAGGACACATTATCCCCTTCTCTTCCCATGAGTCAGCACAGTCAGTAGTCATTCCTAATTGGTTTAGAACTTAGTATGAAATATTAGGATGCCTCGGTATGTGATGACACAGCTGCATTCCTGAGGGGCTGGCTGAGACGAATCTGTGTACAGCAGAGACAGGTGCAGACAAAGGGAGCAGGTGGAGATGTAAATATACTATAACTTAAAAAATAATGGGGCATTTTTTTTTCCCTGCAGGTTTCTGGTGCTTCATCACTAATTAAATATTGAAACAACGGGAGGAAAAATAAAGTTTTGTGGCTGTTTGGATTTGGGGCATAAATGTAAATATTTTGTACCATTAACTGCAGTTTTATTTGAAAAACACACGCCTGCTCCCAACATTGAGTCGTAGGTGCATGAGCTGATAATGTGGTAGATTGAGGAAAATATGATCAGCTAAGGGTGACTGACATCCATTTTTCTCCAGGCCATAAGGGTGTCTGGGTTGTATGTTCCAGGGGAGTATTTTTGAAGTTTAGAAAGTCGATGAGCCTTTCAAAAAAATAGAAGATTCCTTGTGATAAGGATTGTAGTCAAAATCACATTGCACAGAGTAGAGCCTGTTGCCAAATGCAGAAAAGCAACAGATAGATCACTTGGAATTTTTGGGTGATTCACACCAGAGAATAGTAGTTGAATCATTTATGGCCTCCATCCTCCAAGATAGCAATGGTAAGGCACTTGGAACTCTCAGGCATGGGTTTCTGTGTCTTGGCATAAATGTAAGATGATCTATAAGTCTATGGAAAGCTTCTAGGAGCCCAGAGCCATAGACACTTAGTGTTGGGCTCTTGAAGTTTGACTTGGCTAACTTCCAGCCTCTTCCGTTACCTGGTTCATACTGTGTCTCTGGGGTGGGCAGTGGGTTATGAAAAGGGTACCTTGAAAAGTGGTTAATTAATACTAGGAGAACAGAACCCAGAGGTTATATTCTGCTTGTAAGATAACACAAGATAGTCTTTCTTTTTCCTCCATGTGACACTCTGGTGCCAGAACTTGAAGTCATTCAACACAGTTTCCTGGTCCAGTTTTCTCATTCACAGCCAAGGAACCTCAATTTCCTCATCTGGAAAACACCTTTCCTTTATGGCTCCTTTCTGAGATTTTGGTTTAAGGCAACATGCAGGCAGGATGACCTATATGAGTATTTTGTCAACCGGGAGGGAGTGCAGGTTGTTGGTAAGATCCCATGTCTTGCAGCCAGATGTTCTTGAAGGTGAACACAGAGCCTTAATGTGTGATTTGGAGGAAACCACAGGAAACAGGCATGTAATGGTTCACAGGAGGGGTTTTGTGAGAAGTTAAGGAGATATCACACAAAATCCCTGGCATGCATTAGAGCTAGGTGAGTGCCCATCCTTCCCTTTGCTAAGGGTTATTATTAAATACGTGAGCTGAGTCTGGATGAAAGAAATAGTCTACAAACCAGGCTGTGACAATCACAGCAATCTCTGGTGTCTGTGGCTGCCACTTGTGCCCCATAATCTAGATGCCATATGTCAAGGGGAGCAGCATTGGTTCAGAACACTTCAAAGGGGTGGGGAGGCCTTGGTAAACCAGGTTTCAGGCACATCCACAGCTGAACTTTGAAAGTGAGCTGTCTATACACCTGGGTGCACTCTGACTTTGGGAACATTATTAAGGCTGCAAGAATTTGCTATCTCCTTATCTCTAATAAGCCCCAAATAAATAATAAAGGTTCTTCTTTGTTCTTTGTTCTTTGATTTTATTTTTGTCAACACCCAGTTCCAGCAGAGGCTATCTAGATTCAACTCAGAAAGAGGCCAACAGCAAAGAACCACATAGGAGCATCAAGCCCTCTCCTGCCTCTTCTTTGGAGAAGACCCCACAATTCGGTGCTAGAAGAAACTGGTGGGCAGAGTGAAGAAACTGAAAGGAACCATTCAGAGTCATTTGGAGAAAAGTAGCATTTGCACTGCCAAGACTCTAGGAGTCGAGCTATTTCCAGGGTAAGAAAACCTTATCCTTGGAACTGGCAAAAGAGACCAGGACAGAACCTCAAAGAAGAATCTAACTGGATACTTGGACTCAAGCTTAAAGGAAAGACTGAAAGAAAACCACAGGATTCATTCTGTGCCTTGATTCAGTCCAGGGCTGAACAGACTCATGAATTAGGGGCTGAAACCCCATGCAGAAAAAAAAAAAAAAAGAAAAAGTAGGCAAATGATGAACCTTCCCTGGAGCCAGATAAACAAGGAGCTATGGTAGAAATCACTGGAGTGGAAGAAAGAGGGTAGGGGTAGGGAAGCAAGAACCTTGATTGTTGTACAGAGTTTCTAAGCAATTGTGCTACACTAGAACCCCTTAGGAGCCATGGATTTGATCCCTGGCACAAAAAAAGAAAAGAAAAGAAAAGAAGAGAGAAGAGAGAGAGAGAAGAGAGAGAGAGAGAGAGAGAGAGAGAGAGAGAGAGAGAGGAAGAGAGAAAGAAAGAAAGAAAGAAAGAAAGAAAGAAAGAAAGAGAGAAAGAAAGAAAGAAAGAAAGAAAGAAAGAAAGAAAGAAAGAAAGAAAGAAAGAAAGAAAGAAAGAAAGAAAGAAAGAAAGAGGGGGGGGGAGGGAGGGAAGGAGGGAGGGAGGAAGGGAGGAAGGAAGAAGACCAGCCCTCTTAGGAGAAACCTACTATCATAACATGCACCCCCAAATGACAGAAATTTCTTATTAGTGATGGTTGTAATTGCCATGAATTTTAGGCCCTTCTGGTGGGGTTAAAAGTCACAGAGAGCAGGCAACAAGTGGGAGAGTAAAGATGCAGTCTTTCAGAATTGGAACCAATTTCAAATGAGGCCAAATGCAATGTTCTGTGGGGAAATATCAAAAATCATAATCAAAAAATAAAGATGAAGAGGCATCAAAAATAAAGCATAATGTTTTCCCATTTTTCAGAGCAGTAAAGTTACCTGAGGTCACACAACTGTAAATGGAAGAGCAAAGGTTTAACCCCATGCATTAGTCAGCTTTTCAACACTACAATGAAACACCTCACATATAATACTTACGAAGAAAAAAGGATTATTTAGTTCACAGTTTTAGAGGTTCAAAATTCAAACAGCATAGAACAGATTCTATGACTGCATCACCTGATAGTGAGAATGCAATGGTGGTGTGTGCAGGTGCGAGCAAGCAATTACACCTGGAGCCATACTTACAGAAGAAGGGAGCAGCCAGGCGGAGCTCCTTCCGAACAACGCTCCTGAGAGAACTAAAGGGATAAGCCCATCCCCAATGACCCAAGGACCTCTCACTAAACTCCACCTCCCACAAGGGCCCACCCCCTCCCAGTAGCACCAGCCCGCAGACCAAGCCTTCAATCACCATGGACCCTCAGGACACCAAAAGCCCACCCAAACCAGAGAACCACAGGTGTGCCTGGCTCCAGCCATATTTTTTATTCTATCACCAATAATTCTGAAAACAGAGAGGAGTACCTAATTTTCTGAAAATAAAAACTTCCTATGCTGAATACACCCCTAACAATGACCCCAACATCATCTCACCTTCCTCTTCGGCCACCAAAAGAACAACCCAATAAGCTAGAATGCCAAGCACAAATATCTTTATGAACATTCCGTCTGTGTGCCAGACACGCAACCTGCATTAAACAGAGGGGCCAGTTTTCAGCTCAGTTATAGGGCTGACACCAAGTGAAAAAATAAGAAGGAAGCTATTTTTATTTGTATCGGGTACCACAGCCATCCTCTCCTTTACTTTCTCTAGGGAGTGACTCTCACTTCCTAAAAATTCTTCTTTCATGTTGTTCTTTCACACATGGGCATATTCATGGTAATCACTCTCTTGTATACTACAGTAGACATGACAAACATGCAGATGGTTAAGAATATGGTCATCTTTTCTGCTCATCATTGGTCCTTCCTGGGTCACAGTCCATCCACCTGCAAAAATTGTAGTACTAACAACATGGGGAGGAGGAGACTGTTGTTCCCCACATTCAGATGTGCCAGTGAATATCAGAGAGGTTGAGGAACTTGGCCAAGTCACACAGCAAGTAAGTGGCAGAGACCGGATTTAAACTTCAGAGTGTGCATCACCAAAACTCTGCTCTTTCCACTGCACCATTCTTTCTATTTCCCTCTCACTCTCTTATTTTTTGCCTCCTCTATTTCAACTGTCTTTCTGTGATCTTTTTTTGTTTTGTTTTGTTTTCAGTAATTCTCCTTGCCTAACTATAATTCCTTTGAGGAAAATGTTAGGCTTTGTAAAAATCCCATTCTAAAATTATAACAGGAATACAAATTCAAACTATTCTCACATGAGTAAAATCAAATTCCCATGAGTTAAAATCATGCTGTCAATACCTAATGCTGACTTTTATTCTCCAAGCAAACATCCATTTATGAAAAAAACTGAATCATCTGAAGCCCCTTGGGGGTAACTTTTCCATGGTCTAATGGCTATGCTTTAAATATTCAAAATAAATTCCTTAAATCACCCCTCCATTTTTTTCTACTTAATCCGGATTTCCACTGGGTCAAGCTGCAAAAGAAACGCCCTTCCTTTGTTGTTTTCTTTGAGCCTTTCAAAGTTTGGTAACTTATCAAATGTTCCATTAGTTACTTATCAAATGTTCTAAGCTAAACTTTGAGTGCATTCTAACATACAGCAACAATCACCTATAAATCGTACTTTGACTCCTAAATTTTCTCAGTTACATGCATATTAATGTCTACTAAAATTAGCTTTTCTGATTTAGCCAGTTTGGGAAAACTTGCAGTGAACATATGCTTTCTTTTTACATGCTTCTATTATTTAATATTTTAGAATATGGAATGTTATTTGTAATATATCTATACATATATGCACAAACGTGTGTGTGTGTGTGTGTGTGTGTGTGTGTGTGTGTGTGTTGTGGAGCTAACGAAACAAATGAATGCAAATTCATCTCTATGTTAAAAAATAAAAACCAGAACCATTACCATTACCAGCAAGTCCAAATACCCCATAAGTAACTACTATTTTTAATTTTGTACTTATCATTCTCTTGCTTTTGCTATTTAATAAAGCACATTATTGTATTTTCTTTGTATTGAGCTTTACAAAAATAGTACCATGTTGGGGTTAGTTTTTTGAAACTGATTTTCTTGCTTAACACTATATGTTCAAGCTTAAATAATATCAGTTCATGCTGCTGCCCTTGGTTTTCACTGGCATATAGAATTCCATTGTATGATCACTTCCATCTGCTGATGGGCATTTAAGTTACTTAGAAATGTCTCTACTTTGGACTAGTTCATTATCATCATTTTTGCACATGTTTCCTGGAGCAGCTGGCCCAATGTTTCTAGGATATGTTTAGGAGTTGAATTGTTAGACCATTGTATATATGGGTTCAGCCTTCACAATAATGGCAGGTTATTTCATACTTTTAACCAATAAACTAACCATTGTTTTACATCTTCACCAAATTTGTATTGTCTGACTTTTTAAATTTTTCCCCACTTGGTTGGTAGGTTGCATCTCATGGTGCTTTCTCATTTCCCTGACTATTAATGAAGTTGAGTATGTTTTCATGTGTTTGTTCACTATTTGTGCATCCTCTTCTGTGAAATGCTTAATCTCATCTTTTGCAAATGATGCATGAATTTCATATCTGCTCAACAAGTCTGCTTGTGGACAATCACCATTCTCCCATACATATGCTTCAGTCACAGGCCCTGCTCTTACTTCTTCCTGAACCAAAAGAATCCACACAGCGTGTGGCAACTCAATGAAGGAACCCATTTCCTTCATGACAGACATTACTCCTGGCAGTCACCCAAAGTAAGTCCAGTATATTTCCCTGAAACTAATATATGGACACTAGGGGAAAGAAGTTCTCTTTCTGCTGAGTTATGTGATGATGTCAGTAACTGTGCATCCAGGATACAGGGAGGAAACTTAAGCCAAATGAAAGAATATGACTTATAGACTGGAAGAGAGAGTGAGTGTCAATGAGAGTGACTGAGCTTCCAGATCTCACTGTGCCTGAAGACAGATTTGTCTTCCCAATAAGATGAACCAGTAAATTTTATTTGTTGCTTACTTTTGTTTGAGTTGAATTCCTATCACTTGTAATTAACATAAAGCAAGTCTCTTTGAGAATGAAGAAAGAAACATAAAAATTCATGGTTAAAAACTTTTCATGCTTTGATTTAAGAAGCACAAGGAAAACATTAGCATGAAGACTGTTATAACAACTGACATTTTTATAGCATTTTATACTCTACAAGTCACCCTTCCACACATTATCTAGGTGGACTCTTGTAATTCTGGGAGATAGATAGATGGGTGTATTATCATTATCCACATTTTAAGATTTGAAACTCAATTCTGAGAATTTTGTTCTTTAATCACTATCATTTCCTATACTCTCAGATTTAAATAAATTAAATAGTGCTTTGCAGTTACAAAAAGTAGAGAGTGTTGGAAGTAGGGGAGTGAGTAAACATGAACATTGAACAACAAAGTCCAATCTCTATATTCTTTACATTTTTTTTCTCCAAATCCATCTACCTGGAAAACTTTGGAAAAAGTAAAACATTTGGCTCCTAAATCTGGTGGGAGTGGTGGGGGAAGGCTTCCAGATGCCCT
The DNA here is from genome assembly GCF_902686445.1 of Sciurus carolinensis. Classification (NCBI taxonomy): domain Eukaryota; kingdom Metazoa; phylum Chordata; class Mammalia; order Rodentia; family Sciuridae; genus Sciurus; species Sciurus carolinensis. The sequence goes on from NC_062214.1 coordinate 66,019,863, forward strand.
TTTATCTACCTTGAAAGATCAACTTTCAGGAATGTTCTAGAATCATTATTATCAACCAGTTTATGGATTGCTCATGATAGAAGTATATTTTATGGACATAACTGCTTGTCAACAATAGGTTCAGTAAGGAAGAACTGAGGGCACAGAACCTGCAGAGAATAGGCAATACTCCCCTGAAGCCAGCATGCAGCCCTTGAAGGAGAGGAGGCCTAACTAACTTCAGTATTGCATGGACCTGGACCACGCCGGCTAACCACTTTGGAGGAAAGAGTAAATGTGTGCCATTGCTGATAGCAATTCTGAGAAAGTTCTGCAATCAATATTTAAAAGTGCTTAATCAAAGAAGTAATGCTCTAAAACAAAGACAAAGGATATGAACAAACAAGACACAGAGAAGAGAGTTGAATAAAAAAGAAGAGGATCTGAACTGGACAAATTTGGCAAAGAATTTCAGTAATTTCTTCTCAAAGGAAGACTGACAATAATGTATGCATATGGATACATATATTTTTGTTGAATTTAACTCTATAGTAAACTTTGCATTCATTTTCTCTTTTGAATTTTTTATTAACACATATTAATTTTACATAGTAATGGTAATCAGCATGATATTCCCAGATATGCATACACAATGTGCATTGGTCAAATCCAATAATACTTCTTCCACCCTCACCCCCACCACCACCACCCCAGGACCCTTCTCAGTCCCTAGATTTATTATTCTACTTTCAGGTTTTGACACTTTGCTATCCTTTCATTGAATCTTTCAGGTCCAAGTTCAATATTCCCTTAAGATTTTTCTGGGTTAGATCTCTGAACCCAGCAGACTCCAAGGAATCACTGCAGTAGGGTTTCTGATAATCAGAGGGACTAGTTAGATAGGTTTATGCATTTCCATCTTTTGCTTCACCCAAGCTTCCCCCATTTGATGAGTCATTGCCATGAAATTACATGCATTTACCTACCACTGAAGTGTATCCACAAAAGCAAACCATCTGCCTTCCAGTGCAAAGTTAGTGATGAGCTTTCCAAGGAGGACTGGAATAGAGTTGAGCTGAATACTCAGCCCTCACCAGAGTTGTTTATGCTCATTCCACAAAGCCTCCTATTGCACTGATGAAGATAAAACTTTCCTTGTTTTATTATTTTTACTTGCATCAATATCTAATAGTGCAGGACATAGAAAGAGACAAAAGAGTACATATCTTCAGATTTGATGTTTGAGTACAAAAGTGTAGTAGAGACTTCAAGTGGGTTAATTTGGTCAATAGACTGTAATTCTCAGCCTCTCTCACCAAAATGTGGTTATGTGACTAATTTCTGGCCAATAAGTGGTAAATGGAAGCATTTCATGATTCTCTGAGGAATTCTCATTAAAAGGAATGGGCGTGGGGGCATTTCTTTTTCCCTCCTTCTATGATGTGGCATTATATGATGTGATTAGATGATGATGAGCTGTGATGTAATGTGATGTGGTAAGTGGAAATAAGACTTCCATCTCAGAGTAGAAAGATGCAGGCTATCGCTTCTCGGCCTTTTGGCTAAGATCAAGTGTAGTATCTGTTCTTATCAGTTTAATATCTGACATGTCCTCTATCTGAGGACAATATATTAAAAAATCAGCATACTACAGAGAAGCAGCCACATCAATGTTCATAGCTGCTCAATTCACAATAGCCAGATTGTGGAACCAACCTAGATGCCCTTCAATTGATGAATGGATAAAGAAACGGTGGTATATATATACAATGGAATATTACTCAGCCATAAAGAACAATAAAATTATGGCATTTGCAGGCAAATGGATGAAATTGGAGAATATCATGCTAAGTGAGATAAACCAATCTCAAAAAACCAAAGGATGAATGATCTCGTTGATAAGTGGATGATGACACATAATGGGGGGTGGAGGGGGGTAAGAAGGGAGGAAGGAGGGACTGTATAGAGGGAAAAGAGGTGTGTGGGGGGGGGGATACCAGAATGAATCAGACACCATTACCCTATGTAAATGATTACACAAATGGTATGTCTGTACTTCATGTACAACCAGAGAAACAACATGTATCCCATTTGTTTACAATAAAAAAAAAAAAAGATGCAGGCTATAATCCAGGGAGTGCAGAATAGAGAGCTAGATGTGAACTGGATACCTGAAAATCATTCCTGGATTACCCCTCTCCCTGCTACACGAGATAGAAATCAACCTCTTACTTTACTATGTTTTCTAGTATGTACAACCTAAATTAGTCATAATTTACTCAAGGAATTGATAGTGTGTGCCAGGATGAAAGAAGGAAGGAGGAATTTAGTTTTTAAATGAGTTAAATCAGGTGAAGATATTCTGCTCCTCCTCCCTTGGAGTGCTCTAGACCAGAGGCGTTTGTTTTCATCTATTCAATTATTTCAGTGGAAGCTAAAAATCATTCTTCATTTTTCTAATATTGATGATCTTTCTTCATTTGGATTGTTATAGAAAGAGCAGAAGACACACAGCTTCATGTGCTCTTAAGGGCATTCATTTATGCATCTTCTGCTATCACAGGCGTACTTCAAATTTATAGTCCCGGAAATCACTTTCTGTCAAGGCAATAAAGATCTCACAGTTTCTGACTTCAAGACTTATTACAAAGCTATAGTAATCAAAATAGTGTGCTACTAACCAAAAGACAATAAAGAGATTAGACAGCTCAGAAATAGACCCTTGCATAGAAGGTCCAATGTTTTTGGACAAAGATATCAAGACTATTCAATGGGAAAAAGACAGTCTTTTCAACAAATGTTTTCAGGAAAACTGGATCTACAAATGCAATAAAAAAGGAAATTTTAGTCTTACCTTCATCCATACACAAAAATTAACTCAATATATCAAAGACCTAATTGTAACACTAAGAGAGGATTGGAGGAAAACACAAAACTCTTAGAAAATAGTATAGGTGGAAGGCTTCATGACATTGGATTTGATGATGATGTCTTGGATATGACACCAAAAGCACAGCAAGAAAAGGAAAATTAGATAAGCTAAAATTGATCAAAATTAAACTTTTGTGCATTAAAAAAACACTAGTAACAGAATGAAAAGGCAAGCTACAACATGAGAGAAAATATTTGCAAATCACATATATAATAAGGGATTTGTAAACATAATATATAAAGAACTCTTATAATTAAAACAACTCAGCAACCGGATTTAATATTGACAAAATCTTGAATAGGTCTTTTTACCAAAAAAGATATACAAATGGCCACCTGGAGTTATACAATATTCAACATCACTAATCATTAAGGAAATGAAAATCTAACCCTTAATGAGACACCATCTCATACCTATTAGGATGGCTATTATCAAAACACAGTAAGTTTTAGACAGAAATAATTCCTCAAGGTAAAAACTCCAACAGATATTTGTACACCCATGTTCATAGCAGCTTTATTGACAACAGCCAAAATGTGAAAGCAACCCAAATGTCCACCAATACATGAACATATTTTTTTTCACTATGGTATATACTACAATGGAATATTACTTGGTCTTTAAAAAAGGAGGTTCTGACACATGCTACAACATAGATGAACCTTAAGGACATTATGTTACATGAAATAAGTCAGTCAAGAAAAGAAAAATACTGTATTATTCCTTTTATATGAGGTATCTAGCAAAGTCAAATTCACAGAAGTAGAAAGAAAAATGTTGGTTTACAGGGTCTTGGAGAGAGGGATGAAGAAGAAGGAGTTAAGGATTTAATGGATACAGAATTCCAATTGGGTAAGATGAAAAGTTTCTATAAATAGATATTAGGGATAATTTCATAATAGTATAAATTTATTTAATGCCACAGAAGTATCTATTTTAAAATATTACTTTGGTAAATTTTATGATTATGTATATTTTATCACAAAAAATCAAATTATAAAGCTTAAAAATGGTACCCCAAAAGATGTCAACATCATAATCCCCAGAACATATTAATATCACCTTACATGGTAAAAGGAACTTTGCAGATGTGATTAAGGTAAAATGGAGAAATGGGGGGTGGGAGAGGTTAGAGTTAGGGTTAGGGTTAGGGTTAGGGAGGGGGGCAAGAATGGAGGAAGGAAGGACTGTATAGAGGGAAAAGAGGGGTGGGAGGGGTGGTGGGAAGGGAAAAAATAACAGAATGAATCAAACATCATTGCCCTATGTAAATTTATGATTACACAAATGGTATGCCTTTACTCCATGTACAAACAGAGAAACAACATGTATCCCATTTGTTTACAATAAAAAAAGGGAAATGTTACAAGATTACACAGTTCTGATTTACATACTCTCTCTCTCTTTCTCTCTCTCTCCCCCTCTCTCCCTCTCTCTTTCTCACTCTCTCTCCCCCCCCACAACACACACACACCCCGGCAGGAATGGCTGTAGTTTCATAAAAAAAAAAAAAAAAGGTAAAATGGAGAGATTGAACTGAATTATCTTGGCAGCTCTGACAAGAGTCCTCCTAATAGGGGGTCAGTAGATGTGGTAAAGATAATAAAAGGTTGTGTTGGTTGAGGGACAGACCCATGAACCAAGAAATACAGAATAGGGAGCCTCTGGAAACAGAAAAGAGCAAGTCAACAGAGTCTTCTCTAAAAATCCCAGAAGGAGCACAGTCCCACAGACTCCTTGATTTTAGACTTTTGACTTCCAGAACTATAAGAGAATAAATTTGTGTTGTTTTAGGTCATTAGGATTGTTACAATTTGTTGTAGCAGCAATAGGACACTAATACATAAATTAAATAGATCCTGTCCTTCAAATTCTCATTGCTTCAAACCTCTTATGAACAGAAACTGAAATAGCAGAGCTCTATTTTTATTGAGACCCATGTTGTATTTTTTTTAAAAAGTGGTTTATATTTAGTTCTATTGTTCTTCTTAATTCCCATGACTATACCTTGCTCAAATGAGCCTGGTTTTTCTCCCCTGTTAGATCTTGCCATTCCTTCATGACTTATGTTTTTAATTATGCATGTACTGAGAGAACAAGTCAGTATGGTCTGTAGCTCTGAGCAACTCATCCTAGTACATGGTCTGTGCTGGACCTTAAGATAACTGACCTCAGTGAAATCAGGCCAGTGGGATAGAATATGGTATCTATTGACATGGCCTGACTCTGGGTTCAGTACCTAACACTACCTTATATTGATATTACAATAGTCTCCACTCCACTCCATTTATGGTTTTATTCTGCAGTTTCAGTTTCCCATGATCAACTGTGGTCCAAAAACATCAAATGGAAAATTCTAAAAATAAGCAATTCATAAGTATTAAATTGCACAGCAGTCTAAGTAGCATGAAAAAGAATTCACATTGTCCTACTCTGTCCCATCCTAGAAGGGAATCATCATTTTGGGTAACATATTCACATTCTATATGCTGCCTTCCTCATTATTCACTTAGTATACAACTCTATTGTAAGATTGACTGTCATGGTAGCACAGTGTATGTATTCATATAACCTTTATTTTACTTAACAATGGCCCCAATGAGCAAGAATAGTGATGCTGGCAATTCAGACATGCCAAGGAGAAAGTGTAGAGTGCTTCCTTTAAAAGATGAAAGTTCCTGACTTAATAAATAAAGAAAAATGCATACTAAGGTTGCTAATATCTATGGGCAAGGACAAATAGTCTATCCATGAAATTGTAAAGAAGGAAAAAGAAATAAATCCATGCTAGTTTTGCTGTCACAGTTCATGCTACAAAAGTTACAGCCACTGTGCATGTAAGTGCTTAGTTAAGTTGGAAAATACATTAAATTACAGGGTTCAGTACTATCTACAACTTGAGGCATCCATCAGACATCTTGGAATGGAACATATCACCTACATATAAAGGGAGTACAACTGTAGCAGCAATCCTATTTTCCAAATGGAATAAATAAGTCCCAAAGTTGTATAAGTAGTAGACAAAGATGATGTTTGGATACAGTTAAATCAGACCTGAAGTCACCCTTCCTTTGTTCAGATTTCTTTGAACTGAAGGACTTCAAAAAAAACCACCACATCTACCCAACCTAGTCCTTGTCCTTTTGTCGAGCCCACATATCTATAACCATACTCTGACCATCACACACTTGGATAAGATGTGATGTGACTGAGATAAGAGCTTATGCTCCCTACCAAAGTTCCTACCATGATACAACATGGAATTCTTTACAAAGAAACAGAGTAGCACTCAGTTGCTTTATAAGCATCATATGTGAAGACAAGAATGAGAAAGCATAGCTTGCAGAAGGGACTTTCTTATGGAAAAAAAATTGTTTTCATCTCAGTCAATCAGATCATCCATAAAGTAGCTAAGGAAACCTCTAAGAAAAAAAGAAAATAATCATGGAGATGAAACAGGGTCTTTTGGGGGAGGGTTTTCTATTTTATCAGTGGGTTTACTCTATTTCTTTTGAGGGTTTCAACCTCGTAAGTATTTATCCTATCAATCCACTCCTTTTCATCTCAATCATCAATTACTTTTGGTCTAACCTCTTACAAGACACTATAATACTCTAAAAACCAGCTACTTGTTCTTTCCATATTCTCTCTAGCCAACTCTAACCCCCAAAATCTATTCTCTTTTCTGGACACCAGAGTGATATTCTTAGTACTTTAAAGATATCATTAAAAAAAAAAAGATATTCCATTGTCTGCTGACTTCCATTGTTCTCATTGGTAAGTCAGGTATCAGATTCACTATTGTTCCTTTGAAGGTAAAGCATGTTGTTTTTCTTTTTGCCTATGGTTATTAGCAGTCTTATTATAATGTTTCCTTGAAATATAACATCATGATGTTATATTTATGCTTCTTGATGTCACAGAGCTTCCCTAAACCTGTAGATTAACATCATTCATCAGTTTTGAAATATATTCATCCATGACCTCTTTAAATATTGCTTCTGCTCCATTCACTATTCTTTCTTTCTGAGATTTCATTTATGTTAGATCTGTTGATAGAACTCCACATTTCTCTAATGTTATTCTCCATATATTGTCTTTTCTCTGTGTATGCATCAGTATGTATATTCTGTTGAAATGTTTTTCAACTCAATAATTCTTTTTAGTGTCATGTAAAGATTACTGTCACTGATCTTGCATTATTGTCACTGATACTGCATTATTCAGTTTTGGACTTACCCATTTATTTTATAGATTGAAACCTCTGACACATTCTCTATTTTCAGCTCTATTCTCTTATATATGAATATCAGCTATTTAAAAGTCTCACTAACAAACTGCTGCATTTATATGATCTGTGGGTCTTTTGTTTCTCCATTTCACTCATGTAGCCTTTTACTTTCGTATATCTAGTAATTACTGATTTAATGAATATTACTTCTGAAGTTTTGGAGACCCCAGGTGATGTTATTTTCCTCCATGGACCATATTCCCCTCCTTCCTTCGGTCAGAAAGAGTAATAACTGATCACCTTAATCTAAGCAGAGACTATTCTGCATCAAATCTGTGTTGCAGGACAGATGAGGTTCAATCTGCTTTCTCTTTTCCCTTATTTTAGGCACAGTCCTTCAGATTTTTCACATAAATGTCCAGTGTATTCACTGGATCATCCCCTCCCCTGCAAAGTGAGTGCTGAAATCTAATCTTTGTTTCTTGAGACTGTGAAGACTAGTGAAAACTCTACTATGTTCTTTTTTTAAAGAACTGATGTTTACGTTTTTATCTTCAACTCCATATAGCATCAGAATTCAGCTGCCTTAAGGAAAAACTGACTGCATGCTTGCAACCTTCCAAGTCTCTTCCAGAGTTCTACTGTCTTCTCTTTTTTCCTCTAGTAGCCTACCACTAGTGTAGATTCTGGATAGTCAGCCTCTTGCCTGTACCCAAAAAAAAAAAAAAAAAAAAAAAAAAAAATCAAAAAACCCAGGCTGAAAGAGGCTGTAGAAGTCAGACCCTCACTTTTCTAGAGTCTCAGCACTCTCATCCTCTTTGCTTCAACAACTTTCTGTTGCCTTCAAAGAAATGATTTCTACACTTTCTCTGGAACTATGGTCTAAGTGTTTACTTTCTTGCTAAGCACCAAGGTGATGGTATTGGAAGTTGGGACCTAATCACAAGGTGATGGTATTAGGAGGAGGGCCCTTTGGGAGGTGAATGGGTAATGCCTTTAAAAAGAGACCACAGAGACCTAGAGAGCCCCTCCCACCCCATGAGGACACAGCAAGAAAGTATCACCTATGAGAAAGTGGGTCCTCATCACAATCAGAATCTAAAGACACCTCGATTTTGGACTTTCCATCCTCCAAAACTGTGAGAAATTAATTTCTGTTACTTACAAGCTACCCAGTTTTTCTGGTGTCTTGTTATATCATCCCAAATGGAACAAGACATTTGACTTTTTTCACTTGTTCTAAGAGCATTCTCTACCACTTATACTCATCCCAATAGGAGGTAGTTGTCCCTAGTGTAACCTTCTTAAACTGTAAAGCACTAAATTTGAGTATTCCCTTGATTCAATCTTCTGAATAACTTCTACTACACCAAGAGTAAAAACCAAATTACTATCCTATTTGACGCTGCATGTCTGACTCTAGCTTTCCAGTCTAATTTGCCATTCCCTGTGCCTCCATACCAATGTACTACACCCAAGCTGGCCTAATTTCCATTCCTCACTCAGTGCTTATGCACATGTGCTTTTTCATTCCTTGGATGTATTGCTCAAAAAGTTTCCCTAAAATAAAATCCTGGCATAGGAGCAGTGATCCTCAATTTAGTCCCTTGATATGGAGGAGGATGGAGGCAGATTCCTTTATTTCCTAGCTGTACGACCTCAGAAATATATATTAATCTCTCTGAACCTCAATGCCCTCATCTGTAAAATGAGGGAAACAATCAAGTTGTTTGTGAAATTGTATTTAAAAATACCTGTCTTTACATGATGCTGGCCTCCCCTCCTTTATTCAAAAGCAAGTCAACCAAGAAGGAACATTCCCTTTAGGAAGAATGGCGTGAGTTTCTATGGCAATGTTCCATTTCCCTGTTCCCTCAGCAGAGTTTGACCTCAACAGTCAGATATGGTTTTGAAACATTACTATGACACACAAACATTCCCATCTTAACAAGCACCATGGCCCCACTTAAAGCCAAGAAGACACTCTTGTTACAAGTCATTATTTCTTGAGGAAAGAGGAATAAAAACTCCTTAGAAGCAAATATGTCTTATGTTTTTAAAATATCCTAATCCTTGACTAACTGTGATATGCCTCTAATTGCTTTTTCTTCTCATGTTTTATGTTCACTATGTGGTTCTATTGTTCAAACATCACTTCAAATGAAATTGTGCCTGCAAAAAAACATAGCATCTTTGGATCCTTTTAGTCCGGCTGTGAACTTTAGACTTAATCCTTTAGGTCACTCTTGTCTGGTAAGGTTTAATTTATATTAAATTTTCTAAAAGGAAAGGCAGGATGGTCAAAGCAAGATAGTAAGACAGACAAGTCTGTCTTTCATAAATTAATAAGCATCACCGACCGCCTTTCTTGACCCTTTAAACTCTGTGAAATTAATATAAGTAGACAACTAAGGTCTTCTTGGCCTCCCCCGGAGTCCTGCAAGTTCACTTAAGCAATCCAAATTTCCTTAAAGTTTTATAAGCCAGCTTTTAGAGCAAGTCCTTTGTACTTATTACTGGTGACAGTGAGCATTGCAGCAGCCAATGAACCTTACTGACTTACGACCCCAATATGGTCAAGCACTGTTATCAAGGGAAATATCAGAATCAATGCTTGTATATTACATTGAGGTCCTGACTTCTGAAAAAGCCCCCTATAGGCCCTTCAGAATATGTCAGTGAAATAAACAGCTAATACTCCAAGACATTCTACTGACAATAGTCCAGTAGTGCTGTTTATTTAACCACTTATCAAACATCCTAAACTTTCCAAAGGTTAGAATGTGTTTCCAAAGGAAAGTAAAGGGGGAGAAAGCTTTCGTGCCCCTGATTCTTTTTCAGTGGAACTGCGTTTCTTTCTGAAGTGAACTGCCACTTTCTGAAGTGACAATGTGGGTGGTTATGCTAAAGGAACCAGGGAACAACAAACAGTCTTTCTCCACAATTAATGGGCTTGCATTATTAAACAGCTTCTCGTGGAAAGGGGCTGCCTGTGAAACCTTCTCCAGTGTGGACTCGTATGTGAGCTTTCATTTGCAGGCAACAGTCACTGGAGGAAAGCTGGGCTCACAACACCTTTTCCTTCTATAGTATATAGAGGTTACTGCTTCTATAGTAACCTCTCTTACATATATAATCACCAACTCTGAGCATGAATTTTTTAAGTAACTTTTTAAATTTCCATTTTTGTCATGCTTAGTTTATTTGGGGGGTGGACAGGGGTGATTGGTTTTGGTTTTTTTGGTGCTTTGTGGGGTTTTGTTGTTGTTTGTTCTGTTTTATTTTATGTAATGGCTTTTCCAGGCACAGGGGAATAATCTGTAACTATTGTGGTCATCAGAACATGATTTTAGAAGTTTTTTTTTTTTTTTTTCATCTATTAATGCTAAAAGAACTAAGAAATCTTGGAATATCAAAACTGAATATGTAAGATCCTTTATATACAAAGAATATACCCTTTCCTTTCCAGGTTATTGGCTCTTGCCATCCTCCCATGCGAGGATTCTCACTTTTACTACTTTTTTCTTTTCCCCACTCCATCACTGTGCACCGAGCCATTCAAATGTTTCCTCCTGGTATAGTGCCAGCTTCTCAGATTTGGCAGTCTGCAAGAACACCACTTGTAACCTTCAGCCCCTGGGCATTGCACTTAAAAAATCTGAGCAAACCTGCCCAGAATTCTTTCCAAAAGTCAAAATTGCCAATGGGTACTCAGCAAAGATCAAAAGGTCCAGCTTCCCCATCTGCAAATTCAATAATCTTATTTTTTTTTTTTTTGGCAAAAAAACATTTACGACAATTTAACTTTTTATTGGGGAGCAGGTACTATTTGATGCTTCTCAAAGAAACTTGTTTTGATCAATTCAACAGCTGACTTGCCTCAGGCTTTCTCTAAAGAAATGATGCCCTTTTGATGCTAATGGTCACACCTGGGAGTGTGAAGTGGAAGACTACAGGGATAGAAAGATACCCACCAACAGTGCTGCAAAGGGCATGGTGTCTGTGCTCAAAATGCCCAAGTGTAACAGCAGAAGAAGGTGAATCCTCTGGGCAGTCTCAAGGGTCAAAGCTGGGAGGGCTGCCATGGTCAAGGCTCAGCACAACCAGAGTTGGGAGAGGGAAGAGAGAAGATCCAGAGCAAAACAGAGTCCTCTGTAGTCTGCAAAGGCAAGACTCAAAGGCACAAAAATCAAACAAGTTGTAACTAAATCTGAGGGTGAGAAGGTAGATTGGATGAAATTGTAGAATTAGCTTAAGCAAGCCAGATAATACAACCAGTCCTGTATATTGACACATTCCACATGCATGGATCAAATCCACTGTGCATAAAAAATATTTGGGGGGAAAACAATACAAGTAATGAGACAACATTAAAAATTATACAAATAAAATAAACAACACAACATAACACCTATTCATATGTCATTTACATTGTACTGGGTGTTGTAAGTAATCCAGAGAAGATTTAAAGTGTATGGGAAGATCAGTTCAATGCACATACAATGTCATCATGTATAGGAGCCTTGAGCATCTGTGAATTTTGGTATGCATAGGGTCCTGGGACCCATTCCCTTCAGGTGCCAAGACTACTCAGAGCATCATTTTTGCTCTTAAAGATGTTCTCCAGAAAGGAACAAACTTAACCCTTTGTCACAAAGGCAGCCTCCTCTCTGCATGGAAGGCAGTGTCACTAAGCAGGGTCAAAGTCATTTGGAACCACAAAACAGGTGAGCCTCCTACTCCCCAAGGTAACAGCTATAAATCTTGGTCATGCATTACAATGATGGCAGCTTGGGGTGGGAATGGGAACTTTTGAAAAATAAGAGAGCCAAGGAACTCCCCTTAAACCAGGTGAAACAGAGTCTCTGGGACTGTGGTACAGGCATTGGTATTTTTAAAACCTTCCAAGAGATTTTAATGTACAACTAAGGCTAAGAGCCACTGGCTTAATAGAATCCTGATTTAAAGAGAAAATAAGCAGAGGAGACTCCAAGTCAATTCCATTAGTATTGCATGCAGCACACCAACACTGCTGCCACCCCAATCTGTGCTTGGCACATGCCTGAAACCTTTTGGCTCCACTGACATTCAACCTGCCTGCTTTACATAAGGGGGAAAATGCATTTGCAAAACCAAATTCACTGTGAACACCCACAATTCCTGTACACTTTGCACATCCCTCCTGAGAATGGGCACTGAAATAACTTGCACCGAATCATCTTCTTTTTAATTTATTTAAGTGTTCTTGAGGAATTTTGATACCTTCCTACATCTCCAACCCAAAAAACACAAACCCAAGTCAAGGAGGACTGAGCTCCTTTTTATTTGTAGAGGGAGATTCCCCCACCTTAATCTGTGGTTCCTCCTTTCAGTCTAGTAAACTCCTTTATCTCTTGTCTGTATTCCTCTGCCCTCTGCTTGACAACAAATTCTACTTATCCTTCAGCAAAAACAGTGAACAAGAGCCAGTACCATGAAGACAGATCACACTTTTATAGATTATTCACTTTTTGGATGCCATCTCATACCAAACTCACAGTGACCTTATGCCCACTTTATGCCTATTTACAGATGTGGGCAAAAGTCCCATCTCATACAGTCAGGGAAGGAAGCAAGACCCCAGCCCCACAAAGCCCCTTCCAGGCTGAGTCTTTATCCTGATATTAGATGCCTCCAAGAAGATTCAAGTGCCATTGTCTTTATAACATCCATCCTTTCTTTTGTCAATGACCCAGAAAAGGCTCATTCTTCCTGTAGTCTTCCCACCTCCTCTACATCATATTCCAAATGACAATGAAACGTTTTCATTTAAACATATGCTTCCACCACAGGATTGGGAAACACATGGATGGGCACTCTATTTTATTCATCTTTGCTTATCCTGAAACCCAAATGGGGCCCTGCACATAATAGGGTCTCAGTACCTGCTCCACAAGTGGATGAATGAATGCCAAACAATTCATTCTCCAGGAAAAGTTCCTTCACTGTGAAAACCTACACAATCTATTTATCACAGAAGCTCAGTACTCGCTCCTATACTTTTCCTTCACTTCCTCCTCATTTTGGTAAAATAAAGAATAATGGTTTTTTCACACCATTCCACTCACACACACACACACTTGCACTTCTTTTTCTGCTTTGAAATGAGAGTAGATGTCTGTGGAAGCCTCTGGGGTCCAGAGGAACATCAATCACTTTCACAGCTGGAGTCTTTCCATACAAAAAACTATGCAGCAGGAAGAAAGTGCTTCCTCCTCACCAAGACAAGTAAAGGGAGTAGCAGTTGCCACCAGGCTTTTGTGCCACTAATCTGGGCTAAGGGAGTAAACCAGTGGGTATTCTTCTCCCCTTTCCCTTCTAAATTCCAGAGGAATAAGGAAAGCTCCATGAAGCCACCTCCAGAGCAAGAACTTAGCTACATTGCTACTCAGACCTGTTCCCCACACCCAAATTTGAGTTCATTTGTCCAAATGCAAAGAAGAGGAAAACGTGAGCATAGATTTCAGTTGCCAAATGAACTTAACATTCTAAAAGAAAAAGCCATGCTTCAAATATTCCTTGAAATCAGGAAAAGTTCACAAAACAGGAATGTCTCCTGGGAAATGTTTGAATACACTATCATTTTCAAGCATTTAAATCATCATTTCTCTCTGAGGGCTCTTTCATTCTAGACAAAATCCTGTCAACTCCCAAGATTACAGACTAGAGACACTGGAACCACCAGTTTCCTTCAGCAGATATTAATACAGAATAGGAATTCCTCAAGGGGAACTGTTAGTCATAGGCATGTTCCACGGATACAAAAAGAACCCCAGAACCATCAGAATTCATGTGCACGTAGCCAACAGTAGAAGCTCTGTAGTCAGACTAGTCTTGATTCAATCACAGTTCCTCCTTTACTAACTAAATCTCAACTTCTGCACCTGCATCTCACCTATATGGTTCAAAAGAAGAAAATCAACTGGAAATGGAGTATTTACTTCATGATATGACTATTTCATGATCAGCTTTAATTGCCTTATTGAATAAATGCCATTAAATCTGAAGGTAATCATGAAAATTTTCTGTCACTGGTTTTATCCAATGCATCTTGAAATTTTGGGGCAATCCTTAAAACAGTACTGTAATTTTAAAAGAATATTATCACTATCTTCTTATCTTCTACAACTTTTTTTTTTTTTTTTTTTTTTTTTTTTTTTTGGTACTGGGGATTGAATCCAAGGGCACTTAACCACTGAGCCACATCCCCAGCCCTTTTTTTGTATTTAGACACAGGATCTCATTGAGTTGCTTAAGCCCTGGCTATGTTGCTTAGGTTGACTTTGAACTCATGAACCCCCTGCCTCTGCCTCCTGAGCACTGGGATTACAGATGTGCACCCACCCTACAACTTCTGCTCTTCTGAATTGAAAACAGCCTAACAATAGTAAAAATACCCTCTTTCTAATACACAACAGAAATGTATGTAAAACATTAGAGGGCTATGGATATAACTCAGTGGTACGACACTTGCCTTTCATCACCTGAAAGGTCCTGGGTTTGATTCCTCAGCACCAAAAAAAAAAAAAAAAAACAAATGGAAAAGAGCAACCTAGAGCAATGTGTGCTATGATAACCAGATTAAATTAATTTATCCTTTTATTTACCAGTATGAGGTTGTTTTCATTTTTAATGTTTATATTAGCGCATTATAATTATACACAATAGTAGGATTGATTCTGATTCTGATATATTCATAAATGCTTATAACATAATTTGCTCAATTTCAGTCCCCAGTATTTCCCCTTTCCATCTCCACTATGGAGTTTTTGCACACTAGCCCATGACAATATATCAAAGTGAGATTTGGAAGAGGCGAGAGGTGTGTTTTTCTACTGGCAAGTAAAGGGCTACTGTGGATATGAATTCCAAGAAGCAGCATTTTAGGAAAGCTAGAAATTGAAGATTTATAAATGGATTCCTTAAAATTCTTTTTATATGTGAAATCCCTGGAAAATTTCTAGTTACCAGGAACATGCACTTGCCAGGTTAAAGTGGTTGCCAAACACATCGCATCATGTACCTTTACAGTTTTTGTACCTGCCATTAAATCTGTGTAAAGTAGGTTTCCACCACTTGTCTTAGCAGGCTCATCGATGGGACACAATTCAAGTATTCCCTAGTCACAGTTGGTTGCTTTCCTTTGCTTCCGCTCCCAAAGCAGCTTTCCACCCACCTCCACTTTAGCAGGTGCACCATGATGACATAGCTGCCTATTTTCATGTCTATCTCCCCCTTAGATGTGAGCCCCCAAGGGTGGAGCCCCTACTTAGCACAGCATCTATAATACAGTAGATGGCCAATGAGAAAAAATGCTGTGGCACCGACACAGACTCCTGGCAGAAGTCCCAGCTCAAAGTAATGGTGGTTTAAATGACAGTGATAATGGAAGTGGACCCAAAGCAGAATTTGTTCATAGATCCTGTATAATATTAAAAAAAAAAAAAAAGATAAGACTCAGTGACAACTCCAAGGCTCCTTTCCAGTCTATTGGACTACTGGTGGTACCATTTTTCTTGCTACAGGGAAAACAAGAGGAAGAACAGACTTATAGAACAAAATCAAGAGCTTAATTTGAAGCATGTTAAGATTGAAATACCAAAAGATTCTCAAATGGAGATTGTAACTAGGTTGTTGACTAAATTAGTTTGTTCTCCACACTAGCATGGTCAAGAACAGAAACATGAATTCAAGTCACAGTATGTAGAAGGTAATCAAAGCTAGAGACTGGATAAAATCACCAATGAAAAAAATTATACAGTAAATAAATATGAGGACTAGGGACTGCTCCTGGGAAATCCCTACCCAATTGAAAAAAAAAAGTGCATCAGTAAGTATAATACATTCAGATATGAGAAGCATTCAATAAATAAAATATATGAAATTTCTCTGGCCTGCAAATATAGAACTTTTACTTTTAAAATTTTTATTTTTTGTTTCTTTTCATTATTGTATAGTTTATTTAACACTTTCCTCCTGAACAACAATTAGAAGTGGTTTTCACAATGTATTTTGCAGAGAAATGAAAGAATACTTTCATTCCAGTAAACATCATTTTTCTCATTTATTGTCATAGTTTAACCACAGAAGCATCTTTATTCATGCAAACATGCCAAATTCATACACGGGGATAGGCAGTCATGTGATTTCCTAGCACCACCTGTGAGCATTCATTATCAAGCCACTATTTTCCCTACAACTGCATTTCCTCTCCCATTCCCAAAGAGCAACATAAAAGAGACCTCTGTGGGATTTTACATTTTCCTTTTTTTTTTTCTTAGTTCATTGTTATGACCTAATTGTGCATTTCAGTTTGACCAGCAAAATCTTGTCAAAGGAATACTTTTCAGTTTTCTCTCTGTCCATGGAGCTTTGACAGGCTCCACGATTGACGATGATGTTAGCTCAGCAGCAATGTTCATTTAAGATAGTGACAGATCATAGCTTGCTTCCTCAGATCAGGAAAATTCGTGGAGTCTGTATAAGTCTTTGGATTTGGCTGCAGGAGAGTAGGGTCTTATGCATATGACACTTCATTTTACATTTGGAAAGAAAAATCTATTCTATTGAATCTCTTAATGATTAATTCATATGACAATAATCTGTTTTTGTCCTCCCTTTTCAGATTTATGTTTCAGAGACCAAGTAAAAATTATTCAGGTTTGAGTTCCCACCACATATCTCCCCCCACCAATTAAGTGATTAGCATTGCCTGAGGACCAGTGAGCATCTCTAGGCTAGGACAAGCAGAGTTTGCAACTTGGCTGATCTTTCTTTTTCTGAATAGCTAACACCAGGCATAACAGCAGTCAGTAGCAAAAGGTTACATGTAAAGATTGAAGGCCAAAAGTTGAAAAACAGTCATTGTCCATCATTTGGAAAGTGTTCGAATATTGTGCAGCCATTAAAAATAATTTAGATCTCCTATCACCCAGATTATAGCCTCTACACACCATTTCCCTTTAACACACAAATTAGGACTGCTAATCCAAATCTGGAACAAGAAATGGACAAGATTAATCTGGAACATTTTATATTGGAAAGAAAAAAAAAAGTACTCCAATACTAAAAGGATTTTGTCCAAAAGATGTAGAAGCCAGCTTGAAAGGTCTCCCATTAGCCAAAGAAGGTAAAATTTGAATATAATAATAATAATTGTACTAACCTGATATCTATCAAATATATTTCTATGGGTTCATAGTGATATTTTTTTTTGAAATCTCATTGATCATCTTTAGAAAGTGGCTAAATCACTAACTCATTGTTTTGAAAGATGGTAAATAAAAATCAAGCATTTATTCATCCTTTCCTGAAAACTACCTCAAAGCAATTCAGCCATTGATAAGAGGAAGTGTCTTTTTATAAAGGTCTTTTGATGTGACTTTTTTTAAATTATTGACAAATTAGAGTAACATCATTTTGTAATCCCTGATGAACTAGGCAACCATCTTCAATAGGCTGGTAAAATAAAGGAGAGAAACAACCAAATTTTAAGCCCCTAATAGAAATATCCACGGATAAGATACTTCTGAAAAAAAAAATTGAATCAGATCAAGATCCTAGAACTATCAAATTACAGAAAAATAAGACTTATTATAACATGATAAATTATACCACAAGAATCTATCAACAAATTTAAATTTAGGAAACTCTACAATAATGCTACTCAAAATGTGAACCATTGATTAATGGTTCCACAAACTGCTTACATTGTTCCAGGCATGATGAAATAAGGGTAAGAATAAAGAAAAAGCATTTAGATATGTTTATAGCAATTTAACATTATAATTTAATATCCAAGCCCCTGGCTAGTAAACTCATCACATTGAACACAATATAAACTTGTTTAAGTCACCCCAACTTATATCTAATACATGTGTGCTGTGAACTATTAGTCAAAAACAATACAACAATTTTACAAGTTATGTTAGTTCCAGTGCAATTTTTCAACAATTATCTAAAGGTGCCTAAAAAAAAAAATTTATGTTTCATCTGAAGATAATTTAGGGTCAGATAATTTAGGGTCAGAAAAATATATCACTTGTTGCCAAGAGATGGGAGTTAGGGTGGAAATTGGGAGAGATGATTTATAGGAATACATGAAGTAACTTTTGTGGTGACAGATACAGTTATGTTCATTGTGGGGATGATTTCACAGGTATGTACATGTGTCAAACTCATCAAGTTCTACTCTTTACATACATGCAGCTTATTATATAAAAATTATACCTTATAACTGTAAAAAAATTTAAACAAAGGTTAGGTATATTACCTCTGTTTAGGATGTTTAAAATTGCAAAGAATCTTTCTTCCATATTGATAAGAAAAAAGTTGAATAATCTATAAAAGAATAACTCTCCTTGGACTCACCATACACCTATGGTCATCACCAAGTGAACTATTTTCCACAAGTGATAAGTTCTTTCCACAAGTGACAAGTCCTTCACATTTGGCAGTACCAGGGAGGAAGATGTGGGCACCATACAAGTTTGTAAGATGAAAGCTAATATTTTTTAATGAATTCTTAAAAGCTAGATGTGGGCTACCATGTCAAGGTAGAGTATCTGGAGGCTCCAGTCATAAAAGAAACTTGCTGTTGCTCACAACTCTTCTCCTAAAGCATCCACTGGCTCCTTATAAGATTGGGAGTAGGACAACAGCTTAGAAAAAAGCTCCCTTGGCAGCACAGGCCTACAAGCAAGAGGAAGTAATCACTTCGGGTAGAGTAGACATTTTACAAAATTGATTTTCCCATTCCATGAACATGGGATGTCTTTCCACTTTTTGTGTCCCCTTCAATTTTTTTCATTAATGTTTTATAGTTTTCATTGTAGAGTTCTTTCATCTCTTTTGCTAAATTTATCCCAATACATTTTTGTAGCTATTATAAATAGGATTGCTTTGTTAATTCCTTCTCTAGAAAATTCACTATTGATATATAGCAATATTGCTGATTTTTGTATGTTGGTTTTGTATCATGAAACTTTGCTAAATTCATTTATTAGTCATAATAAATCTTTGATGAAGCGTTGGGTTTTTCTATATATAAGATCATGTCCTTTATTCTTTCTCTTGCCTAATTGCTCTGGCAATTTCTTCTGATACCATGTTATAAAAGTGGTGAAAGTAGGCAAATTTATCTTGTTGCAGATCTTAGAGAAAAAGATTTCATTTTTCCCCGTTCGGTACAACATTTTCTCTGGACTTATTAAATATGATCTTTATTATGTTGAAGTATATTCCTTCTATTACTTAATTTATTTAGTGTTTTTATCACAAAGGATTTTTGAATATTCCAAATGCCTTTTTCATAAATATTAAGATGATCATATGGTTTTTGGCTTTCATTCTCTTGATGAGGTGTATCATATTTATTGATTTGCATATTCATCCCTGGGATGAATTCACTTGATTTTCTATCTCTTTCTATTTCTATCTCTTTCTCTCTTCTCCCTCTCTCTCTCTTTCTCTCTCTCTCTCTCTCTCTCTCTCTCTCTCTCTCTCTCTTTCTGTCTCTCTCTCTCCACCCCATGTCTTTGATGATTTTATATTAAATTTAATTTTAATTTAATTAATCATAAAATATAGATAAAATCATATTTGTCCAGGTTGTTTTGACTTCTGGGATCCCCCTTTTCCTTACTTGTGACTTGTATATATTTTGGAGAAGTATTGTGAGGATGAAATGACATGATATATATAAAGCCTTCAACACATATTAAATACTCAAAAGAAAATACCTAGCAAACAGTAGTTGATAATGCTATTATCATTAGCAATTACAGAAATTACAGGACCATGTGCTCACAAAGATACAGAACTGGTCTTGACTGGATAGAATAAGTACTTTAGTTAAGCATTAATATCACAAATTCAGTTGAAAATACTGTTCTGTGGTCAATGCGTGTGGATAACACAACTCGGATTGGTGTCCTTATGTCTCCCTGGCTCATTTCCAACTTAGCAAGGATGTGCAAGGTGACCCTCACCCTGCTGCCACCAGGAAAAAAAGACCCTTCCTCCATGTTTATCAGCAGAATAGACAAGCAAAAGGAACCTGGTCTTCTGGGGAAATATGCTAATAAACAAATCAAAAAAAAAAAAAAAACAAGTAGCAAATCTCAATTTTTTTATTAAAATCATTATTTTTTTTTCTTTTTTTCTTTCTTTTTTTATTTTTTTAAGACCAGAGATTGAACCCAGGGGTGCTTAAACACTGAGCCACATCCCTAGCCCTTTTTTTATTTTATTTAGAGATAGTGTCTTGCTAAATTATTTACAGCCTCAGTAAATTGCTGAGGCTGGTTTTGAACTCATGATCCTCCTGCCTCAGCCTCCCAACCACTGGGATTACAGAAATGCACTACCATGCCTGGTTTAAAATTAATCTTACTTTTAGAATTTTGACTGAACAATCCCCTTAACACAACTGTTTTCACCCAAATGTTTCCACATTGAAAGAAATATTGAAACAAACAATCACCTAAATTTTTCAATTAATATATTACATAGACTAAAATATTTCCGAACCCTTTTATTGGAAATGAGCAATTATGATACACAGTTAATAGGTTGAATCAGAGGGACAAGAAACAACTCAATCATCTCTAAAAATTTCCACAATTAAAACTTCTTTTAAATACTGGAAATTTAGCATTATAGGAGGAACTCCTATTGGTAGTACGATGGTCTCTGCATTTTTATGACTTTCATAACTATTATCATGCTAGATTGTTATTGTTTATCATATAATAATAATAACAGTATAGCTAGAAATTTGGAAGGAAAAGGAGAAAGCACCCATGTATGTACGTATCGATGCACACGCGCACACACACACACACAAACACACACACATACACATGCAAGGTTGTGAACAGCTTCACTACTTATTTTTGCTGTCTCCAAAGCATTAATAATTTTTTAAATGTAATGCTTTCTCTTGAAAATATTCTTAACCATTTGACAGATGCTAATGCACGTTTCCTAACAAAGGCAGATAATAAAATGAAAGCACAACCAATTAATTTAACAGAAAAATTCAGAAATATCACTTCCTAGAACATATGGGGAATTGCAGTCTCCAGATGCACCTTGAGTAGACTCACTTTCTCCTAGTAGGAGTCCTTCTATTTGGCTGAAATTACCATGCTGACATTGCAGGATATACCTCTTCCCTTCTCGCCTGGCCCCCTTGTGGCCACAACAAGGTTGCTTACCAGGAGAAGATGGGAATGGTACTGGAAGGAAGCAGAAACCTTTCACCTTCCCTTGCCTTCCACTTTTATTCCCCCATTTCTCCCCTCCAGTCTCTGGGGTGGATTAAGAGAGAGCACCCCAGATGGGTGGAGAGTGAAGCTGGACTCTGGCTAGGGGGGCACCTGGTGGGACTTCCTGGTACACAGGGCAGCTATCCTGCACAGAGGAACACACCCAGTCCTACCGTCGATTGCCATATCTTTGTTTTATTCCACTTTTGATGGAGTTTTCTGCTCTCAACTTTATGCCAAAGTCTCATAAAATTTAATTTATAGCCTAAGAAAGTGAAAATCAATCACTAAATGTGAAACATCACTTGACTGAACTATTCTAGTCTATTTAACTTAATGAGCAACATATTTTCATGAGAAAAAGCAGACAATATATTAAAGTGACCTTCAGAGATTTAAAGGGCATTAAAATAGGAGGGCTGTATCTGATTTTTTTTAACCTTCCCAATTAGAACTTGTTTTTCACTGGTGAGGGATTTATTTTTTCTTTCTTTCTTTTTTTTTTTTTTTTTTTTCATGCAGGATTCCAAACTTTATGAAAACTTCAATAACAGGCTGGGGTCTATAACTAATAAGTGAAAAGGAACCAAGAAGAGCACACAGTGCTAAGAGCCTGTCCTGGTCCTACCACCTACAGGCACAAGCTGCTCATGGCCCCTCTTAGTATCCAAAGTTTTTAAACAAACAGGAGGGTCTTTATACAAGACGGTCACCAGTGCTTCCCCTTTGGAGTAGATTGTCGTAGTGGCAAATACCTGCTCCGACAGTTGCTTGCTGTGTTACTCTGGACAGAATCAGAATCTCTCTGAGCTTTTTCTTTTGTATCTACAAAACCAACATGGAAAACAGTCTCCAGAACACTATGGATTAAATAAAGACCATAATGCCAAGTATGTAGCACAGTTGCCAGCATCCTGCAGAATGCCACCTGTGGTTATTATATTAGTGACCTTCCCTGCATTAGATAGGAGTGATGAGGGCACACCTCCCCGCCTCATCCCACTTTCAACTATGAGGTAGGTTGTAGGTTTTTCTTAATTAACTAGGTTCTTACATGACAATGTGGGAGCTAACATTTTATAAGCTACAGATTATTCTGCTAGCTGTTGGCATTCGTGAAATCCCAGAAAGCTAAGGAACAAAGTGAAAAAGAAAAGTTTAACACAGTCAGTGATGATATGATGACCAAACGGACACATCTCAGCAACACGAACTGGTAGGTCGCAGTTACTGTTTTTACTAAGTAGGTGGATATATATCCTCCACGCATGACTATACTGCCTTTTTTTTAATCAATCAGTGATCCGTTTGAAGTAGAGAATTTTTCATTTGTTCAAAAATATTTTAATTTTCTATTGGAGCTTAGTGATCATACATAGTAGTTGGGTTCATCCTGACAAATTCATACATGCATGGAAATCAATTTCAGTTCATGATCCCCCAAAATATTTTAATTTTTGAAAGTCTCTTTCTATCAATCCTCCTCTGAAGAATAAGTTTGGAGGTACGCTCAGAGTTCTTCAGTTTTGGGGTTCAGCATCCCTTCTCTTTATTGGACGGCTGATGAGATGACTGCCTCTGCATGTGTCCTGCTCTGCTCAGGGAGAAGTGGCCCCAAGTCCTGGACCTGACTCTGAGACCACAGATGCTCTTTATCAGTCACATTCTACCTCATCAGAGCAACATTCAAACTTGTCCACACAGAGGAACAAGGTGTTTTCTACTCTCTTCTTGCCCTCATGAAAATTTACTTTCAAATCTATGTATTATTCTCCCTCCTTATATAGTTGGGAAGAAAGAGCTCTTTTCCCCTTAGAAGAAGGGGGAGGATCTCTTTGATGTTCACATTTTCATCTGTGATTCAGAAACCTCCCTGCCCCCGAGAGCAATTTTAAATTCAAAGAGAAACTTGTTTGATAGGGTTTTGCCTGCGTGTGTGTGTATGTGTGTGTGTGTGTGTGTGTGTGTGTGTGTGTGTTGGGGGAGGAAGAAACTTTTTTTAATAATGATCAAACAAGGATATAAAACCACTATAATTAGTTAATTCATCGCCTCACCATCCAAGTGGTGCTGGCTTTGAATTTTCAAAAGGCCGTGTCTTCGTGGCTTTATAAAGTTATCCATTCTTAGTCAAAGCTGCTGGCTTGATAACTATTTCTGCTTGATCAGTGAAATAAGTCATACCATTACTATGGTTATTAACAGTAAAGAAAAGTAAAGCATGCTAACTGGCAGCTGCAATCCAGAAATTTGTAACCCACTTACGGCATGAAAGGGAAAGAGAGTCACCCTCTGACACAACCAAGGTAAAGTCATACAAGAAGAAGAGGAAGGTGACAGGAGCCCGATACCTCAACAGGAGTGGATGCTTCTGCTATAATTGCCAAGGGAGACGTGTCTGTCCTGAGAGGGAGCCAGGCTCAGTCTATACAAAATGCTCCTAACACCTTGGCAGAACCCCAAGAACAAGTTGTCCATACCAGCTATGTAGCCAAAGGATGGGAATTTGCAGAGAGTACACACTGGAAGAAAGATGCTGTTGTGGCTTGGATATGAGTTGTTCCCCGAAAATCTCATGGGTTATCCAATATGACAATGTTAGAAGTGAAATGTAACTTAACCAGTGGATGAAACCATTTTATGGATTAAAATCTTGAAAGGACTACTGTACTGGGTGGTAACTATGGGAGGTGAGGTATGGCTGGAGGAAGTAGGTTACTGGGGGCATGCCTTTGGGAATTATATCTTATTCCTGGCTTTCCTTGTCCTGACTGCAACGAGCTGAGTGGTTTTCTTCCACCACAGAGCTGAGTGGTTTTCTTCCACCACACCCCTCCACCATGATGTCTTGCCTCATCTCAGGCCCAGAGCAATGGAGTTGGGCAACCAAGGACTGAACCTCTGAAACCACAAGCCAAATTAACTTTTCCTCCCCTAGGTTGTTCTTGTCGGGTATTTTTACAACAATGAAAAACTGACTAACACAGATGCTTTGTTTCAGGATGTAAATAGAACTGCAACTCCAGGGACAATTAGCGTATAACAGCAGGCAGAAGAGCCTAAGGATTCCCCACAGTGGGCACATAAAGAACTAAGAAAGCAGACTTTATTCAAACTCAAAGTTGACAACAAGGATGGCTGAGAGTGGTTGATAAATTGAGGAGTTCAAAATGAGACCAGAGCCCCATGGCAGACTGGAATTCAAAAGGGGTCTACAGGTGAAAACAGAATCAGCCCACATTGCATTAGCACTTCGGCACCCGACATTTGCCAGCACCACATTTGCGAAGTGAGATTTAGTCTATCGTCTGGAATAATGAGTAGAAAGCCCAAAATAGCTTCAGGTGTTAACCAAAGAACTCATTTGGATCATCTGACAACTGAATCTGCATTTTGACGTCCCTCAAAGGAGATGCCATTCAGAAGGGGCATCTCAAGTCAAGGCAGAGTCATGGCAGGATGTTTCCTAAAATTCATCAGAATTCCCACTAAAAGCTTCCTCCATGTTCCTAATAGCGGTAGCCCCATTGACTTTTGAGCTGGTTTTACTCTCAGCCAAAAATCAGATAGGAAATAATCCTTCTCTTAAGATCCTACAGGAAAGGACAATGTAAGGGATTGGCAAAGAACTGAATGTTTGTTTGGGTTCCCCGAAATACAAATGCTGAGATCCTAACTCCCAAGGTGATTGTATTAGGAGGTGAGGCTTTGGGGAGGAAATTAGGTCATGATGATAGCAACATCATAAATAGGATTAGTACCCATATGAATGGGACCCCAGAGAATTCTCTGACTCTTTCTGCCATGTGAGGATATGATTGGAAGTCAGCAGTCTGCAACCTGGATGAGAGAGAGAGAGTCCTCCGCAGAACACAAGCATGTAGGCAGCTTGTTCTCAGACTCCCAGCTTCCACAACTACAAGAAATAAGTGCCTGGAGCTTGTATCACCCAGGCTATGATACTTTGTTATAGCAGCCTGAACTAAGAGAGCATCCGAGTAGCTCCAGTGCAGAGACTGCCACACTGCCACACTGTTCAGAGGACTTCCCTGGAGAGCAGCAACAGCACACGGCCACAACAGAGCTCTGGGATGGCTCATGACTGCTATAGTCTGGATGGTAAGTGTCCTCCAAAGGCCCACGTGGTAAAGGCTCAGTCCTCAGGGTGCCACTATTAAGAGGTAGTATAACATCTAAGAGATGGGAGGTCCTAGGGACTTGGGGGTATTCCCTTGAAGAATCATAGGACCCTGTCCCTTCCTTCTCTCTCTTTTGCTCCACCACATGCCTCCTCGATAATGTGCTGCCTGCCTGGCCAAAGCAATGGGACCAAGCGATTACAAACTGAAACCTTTACAACTGTTGAGCCAAAATAAATCTTTTCTCTTGATAAGTTGATTATCTTGGATATTTGCTATAGTAACAAAAAGCTACACCAACACAATGACCGAGAGATCTCTCTCATCTGAACTCTCTAAGATCAGGGGAAGACAGAAAGGCTGACATCGGTTCATTGAGGATGTCAAGGGTAGTTTCAATAGGAACACAACATGTGCCCATGAATGGATCTAGGTCGCCAGGGGGTCAGCTCACAGGTAAGTGCTACAAGGTTCTGTCAAAGCCCTCAGTCACTTAGAATGATCAGAGGAGATACTTAGAAAACTGAGCAGAGTTGGGAGGGAGGGTACATATATCAAGGAAGAGAATCAAAATCCAAATGTAAACATCCATATAGACTGCTATGACTGTGAACACCAGGGTCTAAAATGTAGGCGAATAAAACTCTTACATCAGAAGGTGAAAACTCAGGGCACAATCACAGGAAGGGAATGGTGGGAGGAACAGGATTCCCAGGATAACATCCCAAAAAGAGGCAGGGTTCTGCAGCAAGTGAGCTGAAAATGTAATCAGGTCACTTCCTGATTGAAAGGGCCTTCCTCAGGCTTTAGCCAAAGGCAGAACCTGGTCTAGAGTTACAGTCCCTCCCAAGAGCAGGCTGGTTCCTTCTCTGGCCTCTTTCTAACCTTCTCCCACCTCACCATTTGACACAGTCACTTCACTCGGGGACATCTATCCATGGGTTGACACCTTCCTCACTCGGGACCTTTGCACACAGAGTTTTCTCTCTACAAGTATTCACCACACCTTGTTTTCCACCCCTGCTTTACCTGCTTCCCAGCCTGCAGGGCTTGGCTTGAATGCTTCCATCCCTGCTAAACCAGATCTGAGTACAGGTCCTATAGTCCAGTTGCTGTCCCAACCCCTCCTTCACTAGATACCATAGCTGTGGTTCCTTTATCTCTGACTCTTCCTCATCACAGGGTGAATTCCAGACAGGCAAGAGGAACATCTGACTTGCTCATTCCCCTCTATTCCCAGCGCTCAGCACTTCACAGGACTCAAGAGATTGACAATGATGGTTAGCACAACGCAGTTGCCAAAGAAATCAAGATGGTCTGGAGATGCATTAAAAGAGATAAATGTTCTACAGCAAAGGTGACAGATATTCCCATTTTGTGCCAGATCACACACCAGGGTTCACATTGGCTCCCACCCATGATGATGGCCAATGTGAGAGGGAACTAAAAGCCATGTCCTCCCAGGAACAGGTAAAGAAACTGAGCACATTTAGGCTGTCAATGAGGTATGCAAAGTATGACAGCTGACAGCTGGATGCAAACAGCTAAAAGGGAGAGATCCACTCTGCAGAGAGAAGGTGATGGTATGGCATCTCCTGAGGCTCCCTGTCGCTGGAAGTGTTCAACCTGACCCTTCCAGCAACTTGAGAAGGGTCCCTGTGATGACCGGACTGTGAGACTCTCCCATCCAACCTGGAGGGTCCCTACTTTTCTAGTCCATTGATTTTGGCCTCATTGGCCCGATGAGAATGCCAGACCAAGTGAGAAGTGCAAGGTTCTCAGAGCATCCAGATGTGCTAGGCAAGGACAGGGAGCTCACGAGCCTCTGAGCTAAAATAGAAACAGGCCACTCAAGACTATTCCACACTTAAAGCAACATTTCTTAAAATAGCTCATTTGTGTGTTTGTTCCTGGGGATTCGGGTTTCAGAAAGGAAATGAATGATTGGAATCTGAATTCCTAACCAAAAAAATCATCCGTGTGCAAGGGA
Source organism: Sciurus carolinensis (assembly GCF_902686445.1). Lineage (NCBI taxonomy): Eukaryota > Metazoa > Chordata > Mammalia > Rodentia > Sciuridae > Sciurus > Sciurus carolinensis. The sequence continues at coordinate 66,047,443 of NC_062214.1, forward strand.
TGAGGTTGCAGGAAAATGGATTCACCTCCTCTACCTGTGGTCTCTGGGGACCTGGGTTCATGGTGGTGGCATTCTCAAATCCTGAGAAGCCTGGTTTCAAAGGCACGAAAGTGAGAGTACCCAAGCGGAAACCAAGAACATTCCTGCTCTGAATCACCGGGAACTCCCTGCAGCTTCTCTCACTACTTTTGCACGCATGCCTGGGAGCAGTTAGACCACATTTTAGTTTTAGGACCGTGTTTCCTATCAGAGATCCTGCATATTTCTCTCCCCAATACATCAGCCTCCATTTAAATCTCGGCAATTTTCTGGTAGGCTCCCCCATTAGCTTTTTGCAAAGCTCTGTGGCACAGCCTGAGTTCGAGGCGACCTCTCCTGAAAGCTCACCACATACCTGACCCAGGATAGCGTTGTACTCTCCATTCTCTCCCGGCAGTGTTAAAAGGGCATGCTCTACTCTAACATCCATTTCGGTCTCTCCAGCTCCCAGTACCTTCATCCCCATTTGTAACAGCCCCTAATATGTGTCTCCATTCGATTTTCCTTACCCAGCTTAAAATCTTCTCATTCTAATTACCGTTTCAGTTTTCTTATATTTCTCCCTGGAGATGTCTCAATTAGTGTACTTTTTCATGCCGCCTGTCACCTCTGAGCTGCAAGGTGGGTCTAACTCCAAACGAAACCATGCAGAAAATAAATGAGGAGCCGTTCTGGGCGGCTGGGCCGAAGGTGGGGTTACTTTACAAACTAGCGCACCTTTAATTGATGATAAATGGACAGGAAAGTAGCCTTATTAATACAGCAGGCCTGATTCGGTTGGCATGCAGTGTCCTTCCATTACTCAAAGGTACAGGAGAAACTGCCACACTGAGTCCTAGGTGAAAAACTTCCATTCAGACACACACACACAGAAAGAGAGAGAGAGACAGAGAGAGAGAAAAAACAGGAGTGCACGGAGGCTAATTAACATAGTTCTGGTCAAAGTCGGAAATTAACTCGCTCTTTAAGACCACAGCTAAAAATGCCATTTGTCTTCCCTGTAATTACACTTATAGGTAATTACACCCATAGAATTCAGCAAGTTAAATGAAGGTAGGGCTTCTCCTCCTATTGCATAACACTTTTTATTCCAACCCTGTCAAAAGACTAAACCAAAAATAAAGGTGTCTGCCACAGTGTATTTCTTCCATTAATGAGCGCTTTGTTGTCTTAAGACTTCTCTGAAAAGCTGTAATCCTGAAGTGTTTACTCCTTCGCTCCCCTAGGAATCCAGAGTCCTTATCTGAACCTCTCAGAATTTAGAAACCCACAGAAGGCACGTTAGGCTTAAAAGCATTTCCCGACCATTAATATCTGCTGTGGTTTATCAAGGCGTGTGTCAAGGACAAGGAGCAGGGAAGTCACTTCCCCTTTTCTTCGTGGCAATGCAATATTTAGACCTCACCATCACATCCTATCTAATGGAATCCAGCATACAACGCCTCCCAGTCCCCTTAACTCTCTTCTATTACCATTGTCTTTCTAAGGACATTCAGAAGCCAAAGAAATAAGAATGTGCACACAGAGGAGTGGCATTGAGCCCCACTCTAGCTGGCAGTATGCACATGTCCCTCGAATCCAAGGCACCAGCCCAGTGCTCATTAGCAACAGTCTGCCTCGGCTCTACTGGAAGCCGTGGACACGGCTGGCTGGGGTCCCACCTCTGCATGCTCTGGGCAGAGGATGGGAAAGTCCCTTTAGAATTCTACTGTTCCTGGAGGATCTAGAGAGATGCTCAACTAGTCCAGTAAATTAGTCCCTCGAGAAATGGAAGAGGAGAGTCTCCAGTGGTGAATTCTCTGGAGAGACTAGGGAATGAGCCAACATGACATTTGGGGTTCCCATGTGGGTGCACCGTTGCACCCTTTCTTGCCCCCTCCTTGGTCCACACTGTCAGGATTTCTTCCTCCTGCCTACCCACTCCTCCCAGTCCCACCCAGGTCCCTTTTGGCCTCCCTCAGACCTTCGCAAATTCTGTCAATTGACAGTAAAGTTTCCACTGAAAGATTCACTTGGGCTCATTTAAATCCCCACCTGACTTCATGTTCACACCGAAGCCATGTTATAGACTGAAGTGGTGTCCCTGTCACTGGTGGTAGCTGAAGACCTCTGACTTCATGCTGCCAATTCCAATGAAGACATCCAAAATTAAAAAGCAAATATCTCCAGTCGTGCATTTACTGGATAATTACTTACATGGCTCTCTCATGAAGCAATTTGGCAATATGTATTAAGACCAATAAAAATATTGACTGTGAAACTTTCATGAGGAAATAATCTTAAATTCAGAAAAATGTTCAATACAGTGTAATAATATCACACCAAACAGCAGTGATAAAAGAGAAAATAACTTAAGTATTCAATATTGGAGAATGTTCAAGTTAATAGGTGGAATATTCACTTGATGGATTTTTATGTGACCATTAAAAGGGATGGCGATGGAGTCTATGCAAAACCTCAACAATAAGTTAGAATATCAGGGTTTTTTTAATCAGAATATAAATCAGAAAAACTATCACCAAAAGCTACACCAAAAAACTAACTGTGAATAGGTTAAAAGGTGAGGATTGCGGCTGATATTTTTCCTTTCATATATCTACACACACACACACACACACACACACACACACACATTTGTTAATATAGTATTTAAAAAACATATAACTCTTGTAAATGTGAGTCTTAAGATTCTGTAAAATGAATCTAAACTGAGTGACATGGTTAATAGATCTGTCCCCAACTAGGGTTGCTAATATCTGCCATGTGCCCACTCTGCCATGGGCTAGCTATGTGACCTGTTAGAAGCTTTCTAAGCTCAATTTCCTTTTTTTAAATTTTTTATTTGTTCTTTTTAGTTAAACATGCCAGTAGAATGTCTTCTGACATATCAACTGTACATGGAGTATAACTTCCCATTTTTGTAATTGTACATGATGTGGAGTTGTACTGGTTGTATATTCATATAAAAACATAGGAAAGTTATGTCTGATTCACTCTTCTGTCTTTCTTATTCTCATCCCCCATCTCCTCCCTCATTCCCCTGTGTCTAATCCAGTAAACTTCTCTTCTTCCCTCCCACTGCTTAGTTAGCATCTGCATATCAGAAAAAAAGATTAGACCTTTGGTTTTTTGGTATTGACTTATTTCATTTAGTATAATAGTCGCCAGTTCCATCCATTTACCAGCAAATGCCATCATTTCATTCTTCTTTATGGCTGAGTAATATTTCATTGTGTATATGTACCACATTTTCTTTATCCATTCATCAATTAAGGGCACGTAGGTTGGTTCTGTACCTTAGCTAGAGCTTTAATTTCATCATTAAAAATAAGCAGACCCTTACAGAGTGGGAGAATATCTTTGCCACTCATACTTCAGATAGAGCACTAATTTCCAGAATCTATAAAGAACTCAAAAAACTCTACATCAAGAATACAAATAACCCAATCAACAAATGGGCCAAGGATATGAACAGATGCTTCACAGAAGAAGATCTACAACAATCAACAAACATGAAAAAATGTTCACCATCTTTAGTAATAAGAGAAATGCAAATCAAAACTACACTAAGATTCCATCTCACCCCAATTAGAATGGCGATTATCAAGAAAACAAGCAACAATAGGTGTTGGAGAGGATGTGGGAAAAAAGGTACACTCATACTTTGCTGGTGGGGATGCAAATTAGTGCAGCCACTCTGGAAAGCAGTGTGGAGATTCCTTAGAAAACTTCGAATGGACCCACCATTTGACCCAGCTATCCCACTCCTTGGCCTATACCCAAAGGATTTAAAATCAGCATACTACAGAGATACAGCCACAACAATGTTCATAGCTACTCAATTCACAATAGCCAGACTGTGGAACCAATCTAGATGTCCTTCAATTGACGAATGGATAAAGAAATTGTGGTATATATATATACAATGGAATATTACTCAGCTATAAAGAATAATGAAATTATGGCATTTGCAGGCAAATGGATGAAATTGAAAAATATCATGCTAAGTGAGATAAGCCAATCTCAAAAAACCAAAGGACAAATGATCTCACTGATAAGCGGAGGATGACACATAATGGGGGGTGGGAGGGGGGCAAGAATGGAGGAAGGAGGGACTGTATAGAGGGAAAAGAGGGGTGGGAGAGGTGGGGGGGAAGGAAAAAATAACAGAATGAATCAAACATCATTACCCTATGTAAATGTATGATCATGCAAATGGTATGCTGTTACTCCATGTACAAACAGAAACAACATGTAGCCCATTTGTTTACAATAAAAATAATTTTTTTAAAAAAGGAAAAAAATAAGCAGACTCTTCTCACAGGTGACTGTCACCATTTCTCCTCAGCGAACATGGTTACACTCTCTTTGATTCAACTTCAACCTCCCAAGCCACCCCTCTCCGTTCACCTTCACAGGACTCTTCTCCTCTTGACCACCAGTGAGACCTGAGGATCTGCCAGGCTTCTGTTCCCTGCCTCCTCTCACTCTTCCTATTTCCATAGCCTTTCCAACATCCTGCTCACAACTCAACTCTTCTGTCATCAACTCTCTCTGGCTTCCCAAGCTTCAAACCCAAATGTCCAGCAGCTGCTTGACTTTCTGCCCTCAGCATCCTCAAACTGACTGACACCCTTTCCCTTACCCAGATCTGTCCCTGCATCCTCTACCTGATGACAGGAGGGGCTGTGGCCGCCTTTCTCATTCCACATCAGGAGGCTGGAAGATCCTACCACCTCTGACATGGCCTGTTGACTGTCACAGCCTGGCTGTCCTTGCTGATCCAGCATCCTCTAAGCAATCTCCAAAGGAATTTTCTAGGGCACAAATCCACAGCACCACTCACCATCCAGAGCCTGGGGTGTCCTGATCGCCTGTATGTCAGGGCTTCTCACAAGGCTCAGCCTCAGTTTCCAGCCCACTTGGATAGCCCTCTGGAGTTCTGGATGCTCACACCCGCACCCTACTCAGCTCTCATCAGCCTGGTTCCCCTCACCAATGCCCTGGATACAGAGATGATGCTGAATGACCTCGAAGCACCTACCTCTCAGTAAAGCCCAACTGTCCATCTTCCTTGGGGTCATCATTAGGCACAGAGCCCCCTTCCCTCCTTGCTTCTAGAACTCCTCCTTGTCACCTCCCCACTATCACGAAACAGCTGCTCTGGTGGAGAGTGGGCCCAGGCTGGCTCCACAACTTCACATCTCTGTGATCCTGGAGGTGCACCATACTGCCGGTGGCGAATCTTCTAAGTCAATCAGAGGCTCCCTGAGTCCTGCAGGATGCTCAGCACATCCCATCATCAGGCAGGTATTCCAGGGACTTGTCAAGGGAATGGTCAGCAGAGGGTAGACTTCCTCATTTCCAAAATGACCAGCACAGAAAATGGAGAAGCAGGAAGCCATGCCCTTCCCTATAATCTCTTTGCCCTAGCAACCTCAGTCAGGGGCCTCAACCAGGAAGGTAGAAAGACTTCCCTGGCCCAAATGCTAGAACGAGAGGACCTGGGGCAGGAGAAGGAAAGTATCTCTATCTGAAATGCTCTGGTCACCTTACCAGCTCATTTTAGCCACTTAGGTCTTGATTTACATGAAATTCCCCTTCCAGTTCTCATTTCTCCCTCACACGTCCCCATTTTTAGAGCACTTGTAACACTGTTGTTATCTTAGCTGTGTGTCTCTATCATTCACCCCTGTTGCCAATGCTTAACACATGGTAAGGCTCACCTACTTGTCTGTGAATATATATGATGGTCTGAAAAGAACATGCTTCCCCTGCCACGGGCCTTCCACACCACCCTGCTTCCCCCTCCTGGCACTCCTTTATTTTCCATATCCACTCAGATGTCTATTCATCCTTCAAAACCCAGATGGACCAACATTCCTCAGGACACTTCCTTGTTCTTATGGCCCAAAGACAACTCTGACCATCTCCTCAACAGACTTCTATCACCTGATCCATGTGTAAGTTGTGGCACTTCATACAGGGCACTGTGACTTTTGATTTTAGGTCTATCCTTAAATAGACTATGAACTTTGTCCAGCAGTGTGTCTTATTAGGGTGTCCCCAGGACCTGGGGCAGATCAGCCACAGAGCAAGCACCCAGTAAACATTTGTTAAAAGGTGGTAACAGATGACTAAGACCAGAAAGTTACAACCTCTTCCTCAATGCAGAGTGCTAGGGACACTCCTGACTCTCCAGGTCATGTTACTGAGTAATGGTGAAGAGATTACCCTTTGAAGTCCTGCATTGTATAAACCAACCATCAAAATGCTCATAATATTGAACCTCTAAAAGAAATTCACTGTGCTCACCCCACAAGTCTCATTTACACAGTGCAAATCTAGTCTTCACAGATAATTCAGAGGGAACATCATTCCCAGCCTGGTTGGCTTTTCAGATTCCACATGAATGAAGTACTAAAATGCAGCAGGTTAATCACCTCCTTCCTGAAGATGGTCAACCTCATCCAACATGCTTTCTTAGGAAGAGATCAGTGTTCTACCACTGGCAGGACTCTGTGTGTCTATTGGTATCTATTGGGAAGAGCGTGGATTTTAAAAAACAAGACAGGTTTGTGTTCAGATAGGCTGCCTGTATGATTTTGGTCAGGTCACTAACCTCTCTGAAGCCTCAGTTTGTCATCTGTAAAATGAGACTGAAAAGACTCAATTTCAAAGGTGCATGTGAAAATTGAATAAGACAGGACCTAATTTATGAAGTACCTAACACACAGCCAGGTACCCCCATTATCAGTAAAAGCGGTTCTCATTATTTCCCTTCCCATGTTAAGTCCTTCCCTGCACCGCGTCTAAGAAAGACAAGAGAAGGCCCAGGACAGGACGCCGCACCTCCAGAACTGTGGACGCGCTCAGGCTGAACACTCTGCGTGAAGACTGCCCTGTAGATTGGAGGATACTGAGCAGCCCCCGCCCCCTGGCTCTACACCCCAGATGCTACCAGCATTCCCATACCCAGTTGTGACAACCAAAAAATGTCACCAGATATCGTCAAATGTTTCTTAAGGTCAAAATTGTCACCAGTGGAAAAACACTCCTCTAGTGTTCTATAACTTGAAGTTCACCTCGTGAGAAAGGTTGCTTGATTTTCCTTCAGGACCTGTTCTAAACGATGTGGAGGCTACACGTGACACAGTCAAGAGGCCACCCTTCAGGACAAGCAAAGATGTATCCTTGGCCACTGCTGTCAATGGCAGCCTCCTTTTAAACCAACGATTGGAGCACTCTCTCTCACAGCTCCCAGCAGGTGTCCATTTGGCCAACGATTTTTTTTTTCTTGTACTAGGGATTGAACCTAGGGACAATTTCACCACTGAGCTACATTCCCAGTATTTTTCTTTTTCTTCATGGTTTGTTCTTTTTTTTTTTTTTTTTTTTTTTTTTTTTTTTATTTTGAGATAGGGTCTCACTAAGTTGCCCAGGCAGCCTTGAACTTGATTGAGGCAGCAATCCTCCTGCCTCAGCCTTCTGAGTCACTGGGATTATAGGCATGTGCCACTTCACCTGTCTGGTCAATAACTTTTAATGGAGCATCTACTAAAAGGCAGGCCTCTGTGCTAGGTGCTGGGTCACACAGCAGTGAGGCAATGCCTGCCCATATGAAATGCATACTCTAGTGAGAGGCCACCAACAATAACGGATGGACAGAAAACAAAAGGTCAGGCAGGGAGAAATGATACACAGACCACAAAAGCAGGGGCAGGGAGACTGCACTGTCTCCCTGTTGTGAATCAGGACAGCGGCAGACATGGGCAACCTAGCTGTACTTTGGTAGAGGCAGAAGGTCACCCCTCCCCACAGTAACATCTTTTAAGATGGTCACAGAAATTCAAGGTCAGCATTGTCTCCACACCCACCCGGCAACATGCTAGTAGCAAAAACCTATCAATATATCCTGGGGAAAATTTTTTTAAATTTTTTAAAAACAAATTAAAAAAAATACCCTAGAATCCATGGATCTTGATCTGCCCCAGTTTTAACTATAAGGAATATCATAACCATAGCTACATCATTTTTTTTCATTTTGTTTTGTTTTATATTAATAGTCGTGTTGCCTTTGAGTGGTGGGATTATAGGCAATTTTTATAAATTCATCGTAACTTATTTACTGCTGAAACTGTCTACAAGGAGCAAGATTTCTTATAATTAAAAAGTCTCATAAACTTATCTTAAAAAAGTCAGGGTACTACTGTGTCTGGTTTGATCCTGATTTATAACCAGAGTTTCTCATCGATGGTTGCCACAGGAGGGAGATGATTTAGAGCTTTGTAATGTTTAAACATCCAACGTAGACACAGGATTTTCAAAGCTTGAATTACTGGGTCTGACCCAGTGGAGCTATGAGGAGCAGGCAACGTGAAAGGCTGGCACTTTCAAAAGTCTTTTGATCTGAAGACTCCAGCATCTCCTTTCACAATGGTGACAATTACAACCCATCATGTAAATCCTTCTTAATTCAGAAATTATTGACCCCAGAGTGAGGCTGTGCTCACAGACAGTCCATTGTGCAGGCATGCAGCCATGGGACACTCTGAGGGACACAAACCCACACATGATCTCTCTTCAGTTCCAGAGCCCAACAACGGAAAGAACTCCGGTGACATCTCCAGCCTAACAGTGTTTATGCGTTTTTCTTGGGAAATGGTGTCCTTCCACATGGACTGCAGTATAGGACTCAGGAGAACCACTCTGTCATTGTACGTCCTTCCCCTCAACAGGAGGGTAACATTCTCTTTCACAGCACAGACAAATGGTCAAAGAGGCATTCTCAGAAATCCAGAAGACAGAGGGAGGGGAAAGCCCCTGCCACGTTCAACTCCTCCTGCTGGGTTTTCTGCACAAGGCCAAAGCGCTGTGGCTATGGCCTGAGCCAGTGGGGTCTTTGGTGGCGACCCCAGAGTCAGAGTCCCCACGGGTGTACTGGAACATCAAGGCCTGTGATCTGCAAGGTTTTCTACTCCTTCCCAACAAGCACAGCCCCCAAAAGCAGCTTCTGAGCTCACGGAGCCATGTGTTGGCAGTCTCTGGTCTCTCCTCCTTTGTCCCCAGCCTCTGGGGAAGATGCTGTTCCTGTCTGCCTGGGTGGGACACCTGTGTGTCCTTTGGGGCACAGAATTCAGAAGCTGGGACTACTGTTCTCTGACTAACTTGCAACTGTTAGGAACATAATTATTGTAAGAAGTGTTCCCTTGATACACTTCACAGGAAAATACCAGCACTAACTACGTCAAGCTCAGCAAATGTTTCTGGCCTGAAAAGAAGAAAAATCAACTCTTTTTATTATTGCCTCCCATTTACCTCCTCCCATCACCACCCCCGTTTTTAGTTCCTGGGCCAAAAGAAATCAATTTGACAAAATGAGCCTTCTTTTTATAGTTGCTCAGTTGTAGATATGTTGGCATCCATTGTTATTTTCTTTATTTTTTTTTTTACTTGTCTTTTCTTTTTCCTTTCTTTTTTCTCTCTCCTTGTCCCCCTCCCCCCACCACCACCTGGCTCCAAAGTGATCATTCTTTCAACTAACCACTGGTTTAAAAAAAAAAAAGGGGGGGGCTGGGGAGATAGCTCAGTCGGTAGAGTGCTTGCCTTGTAAGCACAAGGCCCTGGGTTCGATCCCCAGCACCCCCCCCCCAAAAAAAAAAAAAAAAAAAAAAGTCCTGCCAGGAAAAAAAGTCCTGCCAGGAATCCTTTCTCTTTGAGGCAGTGATCCCTTCCTCTCATGCCGAGAGTTTTATTTCTAGAGCCACCCTCATTTGGCCTCATGTAAGGGTGGGTCATTTCCCACTCCTCCCCACCAAACTGGGAGATCCTTGAGGAAGAAGCTTTCTTCCAGTCCCCTCTGGATTCTCAGTGCCAAGAACAAGGCCTGACACACAGAAGGGGGTCATGAGCAGCCAAACACGCAAATGATCCAAGGAGGGAGGGTGTGAATTCCTTATCTGAAATTGACAAAGCAGTGAAAGCCAAGCACCATCAACAGAAGTCACTTTTCCAATTAGAACAAGCAAAGAAAGGCTCTTGCCACCAGATACAACAGAGTGAGACGCTCCCCAGAGGAAATCATTCAGAACACTCATTTCATCCTGGTAGTTGCTATAAACCAAGGATTCCGAGCTTTCCAGGAGGACCTCAGGATCCCTTCCTGAGCCTGAGGTGCCGTCAGCAGCACCTGTCCCTGTTTGTGCTCCAGTTTGGACCACAGACAGTAGGAATCAGAACAAGTACTGAGCCCTACACTTAACCCTGACTTCATTCTTAAAAGTCAGAAGGTGGCATGGGAAGAATAAGATCTTGGGAATTAAACAGATGCAAGTTCAAATCCTAAGTCCACAACTCGGTAGACATGTGGCCTGGAGCAAGTTATTAAACTCTGTGCCTTGGCTTCCTCATTTGTAAAATGGGATATGATATGGGACCCACCCTTCAGAATGTTCCCAAGGATTGGCCCTACTGACACACCTGCTACTGGGATTAAGTGTCTGGGCCATCTCAGGAGAGGCACCTGGAGCAAGTTTTGAGAGCAGAGTACGAGGAAAGACATCAGGTGACCCAGGGGAGAAATTTGCTTCAGCAGCCCTCCAGGGAAGCCGTTCTGCATGAGTGCTGAGATGCAGGTGAGGACAGGGGCCCTCCCACACAGTGCTTGGCCCAGGCAAGACTCTTGATGAGCACATGGTCAGTGAGAGACCTCCTTCTGCTCATAGTCCAGGGGAAAAGCAGACAGGCAAGGAGGCTGTGACACTGCTGTGAGGCACAAAGGCGGACCATCCATCACAGCGCTTCTTGGGGTTCATTAGAGCCACCATGCAACTTATTTTCCAACCCATCAAATGCCTTCTTGTCATTTGGCTGAGGGTAGAACTGTAAAGGCAACCACAAATGAAGCCAATCCATTCATTTCATCATCGTGGTCAAAGCTCATCACCAAACTAGATCTGTATAAAAATCAGATGAGGTCATTAAAACTGCCCATATTTTGTCATCCTGGAATGCTACTTGTGGGAATTGACTTAGATGAAATCATCAGGGACTCACTCACAAATGTGTGTATAAAATGGGCTCTCTTCTCAACATTATTTATAAAAACACCCAACAGCACTTGGAAATGGTGCAAATGCCTGAGGTTAGGAAAGTAATTTTTAAAATATTCCAATGTGCCTCTGTGTTTTAGTCTATTTTGTGCTGCTATCACAGAATGCTTGAGACGGGGTAATTTACAAAGAGCAGAGATATATTTCTCACAGTTCTGGAAGCTGGAAGTCCAAGGTTGAGGAATCTGCATCTGGTAAGGGCCTTCAGGCTTCATTCCATCTTGGAAGGCAGGAGGCAAGAGCACACGTGCCAGAGAGAGATGGGAAGGAGACTGAAGGCAGTCTGGACCAGGAACCCATTCCCATGACAACTAGCCCACTCCCACCAAAACGGCATTAACCCATTCAAGAGGACAGAGCCCCCATAACTAAACTCTTAAAGATTCCACCTCTCAACACTTTGTGTTGGGGATTAAGTTTCCAACATAAGATATTTGGGGGACACATTCAAACCATAGCACTCCAGAGAAAGGAATACTATAAAGTCATCAAATGCTTATTTAAGATAGATACATAAAGTCATATGACAAATAAAATTGCAAACCAGCATATAGAAAATGGTCTGGGCTGGGGTCATGGTTCAGTGGTAGAGCACTTGCCTGGCATGTGTGAGACCCTGGGTTCGATCCTCAGCACCACATAAAAATAAATATATAAATAAATAAAATAAAGATCCCTTGACAATCAGAAAAAATATTTAAGAAAGAAAATACTCCCAAATTTGTGAATGTATATAATATTTGTGTGCATATTCAGATAAAGTGAACAATATAGTTTCCATAGTTTCCCTCAGAGGCAATAGAGATTCCTGATTAAAAATGCATCCAGAGCCAAGTTGCCAGGGTCAAATCCCGACTATACCACCTCCAAGTGGGTGACACTACATAGGTCATTTAACTTCCCTGAGCTTCACCTTCCTCCCTGTAAGCAACTGGTTGCTAGTTGTCTTTCTTCATAGAAGGTCGATTAGTATGCTAATAGAGCCATGGTTCTAGTTAGTATGTGATAACTAGTTAGCACTTGCAAATATGATCTATATTATGAATTATTATTAGCAGTGGGATTTCTGGTCATTTGAATTCTCTGTTTCATTCTTTTGTATGTTTTCTACAGGAAACTGTCTGACTTTTCTAATCATGGAAATGAAATAATTTTTTAATCCATTTCAGTTCACGAAATGAATTCAATGAAGAGATTAGTCAGAACTACTTTGCCATAATTGACACAACATCTGCCATTTCCAGAACTAAATCAAATAAAATACAGTCATCTCTCGATTCTACACAAGGCACGTTCATTTATCTGCAGCTAATCTTGCTTTCCTGTTTTTACTGGCCTCATTAAGCATTGGATATAACATCATATGTTACAGCTCTATCTAGTGTCTGTTTACTTTCTCTCCCACAGCCAACCGCTCAGCAAGAGCCTTGTAAACCAATTCTCTTAACGATCTATCCAGTCAGGGAAGGTGTGAATCAATGACTCAGAGAACTCAGAGGCCAACAGCTATACCTCAGAGAGGGGGATGCGCTGGCACTGTGGTTGGAATGCAGGACTGAATGTGGAGCTATGGGTCTACTTGGAGCCCTCCTGGTCCCCTGGTTCTCTATGTCAGGACCCATGCCTACCTGGCCATACATTGGTCGTACACAACAGTGGTTGGGGGAGAGGATCTTTAACACAAAGCTATATGGAGATAAAAGATTTATGAAAATGACTGATCCCACAATCTATGAAGGAAGTCCACATGTTTTATAATGCATGAATTTACATAATACATGTATCTTAATACCCATCCTCCAGTGGGTTACTGATGTCAGCTCTGTATCCCTCTTCATTGAATAACACTGGTCCCTGATCATGGTGGAGATTTGGAGTGTGGTGTTAGTGGATTTTCAGTCTTTGTATCATCCAAAGACAACCTTCCTCTCAAGAATTTTCCAGAAGCTTTGCTCTTCTTCCTTTCCAGGTGCTCTGCTCCTGAGCATGGTTCTATGAACTACAGCTCTGTATCCATCTGCCTCTGATATAAGAGGCTGGTTCCATGCCCTGGCCATCTGAGTGCTCCTAGGGCCACCATTTTTATTCTGTGTGCTGTGGAGATGAGGAGGCAGTTCAAGGTTCTGGGTGTGGGGCATGCCATATTTTGCCTGGTGTTGTTAGGTACCACAACACCACCTACCACAACACCACCCTATACACCTGCCCCTGGCTGCAGCAGTCTAGCTGGATTAACAACCCAATCCAGCAATGGTGGACTTCAGCATCTCCTCTGGGTAAGCAATGAGTAGTAGGAAAGCAATCCTAAGAAGAGGCATGGTCTCTGGGGGTAGATAAGACTGACTGGAAATTTGATAATTGACCCTTCACACTAAACCAATTGTTTGAACAAAGGAAAAGTATTCCGCCTCAGTTTTCTCAGCTGAAAATGATTATAATGACAACAATGTCCTTGGTTCTGTTTGAAATTATGCACATGAAAGCCCAGGGCCTTTCCCATTGTAGATGCGCTAAAGAAATTTATTTTTCTTCACATCTTTCTCCTACTCAGTTTTTCACCATGATGTTTCATCTGAAATTGTTTTTGTTATGAATTATTTGGCTGCAAGCATCATATAACCTAACACTGTTTTAAACAAGTAAATGCTTCTTCTTACCCATAATAAAAATGTCTGGAGGCAGGACACTGTTGGGACTAGGCTGTTCTGGTTGAGCCAAGGTATCTCCTTTTCTCTTAGCTCCACCCTCATGAATTCAAGATAGCTGCATGAGTTCCAGGCATCACATCTACATTCAAAGTAAAAAGAAGAGAGAAGTGATTGGTGTCTTCCACATCTCTTTTAATAAATTGAAATTTAAAAAGGATAGTAGTCTCTCCCAGAAACCTCCAAGAGTGAACTTTCTCTTACATTATATTAATTAACCCCATGTCACATGGCCATTCACTGCATTAGGAAAGACTAGGAAATCACATATTTATTTAGGTTCTTCAGCCTCTTTAGCAGATGAGAGGGGAGAGGAGGACTGAGAATGACTGTCAAGCCAGGCAAACTTTGGGGTCTTCCCAGAAGATTAGAAATTTCCAGATTAGAATCACCTATAGGCAATATTATGTTAAAACACACGTGCGTGCACACACACACACACACACACACATACACATATATATACACACATAAATAATAAACCTAATCTGGGTGTGGTGGCATACACCTAATCCCAACAACTCTGGAGGCTGAAGCAGGAGAATCACAAGTTCAAGACCAGCCTAGCAACTTAGTGAGCAACTTAGACCCTTTCTCAAAATAAAATTGTTTTAGAAAGGACTGGAGATGTACCTCGGTGGTAGAGCACTTGCCTAGCATATGTGAGGCCCTACATCAACTCCAGTACTGATGATTGATAATAATAATAATAATAATAATAATAATAATAATAATAAAGCTATTTCAAAGCCAAACATGTATGGTTTACCACATACCACGTGGGGCCCTGTCTTTGCTTGGTTTATATCAAAGGCTCTCCAGCCTGGTTGTACCGTAGAATATCTTGGTGAGCTTACAGGGAACACCAATGTCTGGCTCCTTCCGCAGCCTAACAACACCCTCGCAGGGAAGGGGCCGGGCCAGTTGCCTCCCAGTGGAGCTGCGGGGCTCCTGGGCTTGGTGTACAAAGAGTGCTACGTGAACCACTAGAGGGCGCAAGGGATCGTTCGGTCAAGACCAGTCCTCCCTGTTTTAGGGGCCTTCGAAGGAAGTCACCTAGGTCCACCGAGGTTCCGCAGGGCACACCTAGGGAGAGTACCTAGGGCATACCAGGCATTCTAAACTACGACGATGCAGTCCCCTCCCAGATCCTCTCACTAAATCTTTCGGAATCCTATCCACGTAGAACACACTGTGTTGCTATTTTGTACTTCGGGTAATTTGGTAAAGTGTGTATGCAAAGAGAAGCTCAAAAACCTGTCTAAAATAAGCTGGGTGTCCGCAGGGGCCCCGAACGGCAGGCGTCTCCTTCCCTCTGTCACACAAAGAGCAGCCTGGCCCCTGGCTTGGAGCATGCCTGGATCCCCCAGTGAGCTGCTCAGAGTTGCTGGCTGCTTTTAAGCTGTGTTCACCAACCGGAGCTCCAGGCACACTCTGCATCCGCCGCAAGACGACGGAGGGGGCCTTCCTGCCTTCATTTCCATCGCTCTTATACGCCTTCAGATGCAGCTAGTTAGCCAATGTAGCCAGGAAGCTCTCCTCCCAGTTTCTAGCTGCGATTTTAGCGAACAGAGAGAACCTGTTTTGCACAAATCACAGCACTAATTCTGATGCACGGGCAACTCCAGACACTTACGGTTTATGTAAAGCCACAAAGCCGACATGAAAAGATCTAATTACCACTTGAATTACTAAAAATAAGTAAATAAATAAATAAATAAATAAACACTGATGAGAGGTTTACATAAACGTGCATGAATGTCTAGTTAATGGCCACAATTGACAAAGATACTGCAGAGAACTGCTGAGGCCAAAAGCTGGCTCAGACACTGTCCCAAACCCAAAACTGCCATCAACAATTGCTCTCACTGCCGCCGTCTCTCCTCGGTTCTATTAAATGAACGAGCTGAGACAGCGTCCACAGGTAGCCATTTAATAGTCTTGTACTTGTGAACCGCAATTATCAACAACAAGCGCCACCCACAGACTCAGTGGGAATGTGTTCATGGTTAATCAATTCGATTGATCACTGTTTATTAAGTAAAAACCTGCTTTCTAAACAGTTCCTCCCTAAATGGTGTTTTTGCAGGCTGCCAGAAAATAGGAGACTAATTGGTGCTTTTAATTTAAATCCAAGCAGGAGAATGCAAGCATGTACATTAAGGAAAGCATTAGAAGCAGGGAGGGGGACATGATGAACCCCCTCCCTGCAGAGTGGCAGAGCTAAAGCTGACTGCTCCCATTATAAAGACCTCCCAATGCCTCCTTTCAATATCTCCAATCAAGAAGCCACTGTGGTGAGGTGGGATGAGGATATCAGGAAGGAAGCCCACTGAAAATATAGATTATGGGAATGTTTGAGCCACATCAGTGCTGTTAAATTGATCTGTTCCATTCAACACCTTGCAAACCGAGATGGGAAATCAATGGTTGGCAGATGGGTTAGGTGCCGAGATAAGTGACCATAGCATATTTTTGTTATCTCCTTACAGAGAATAATGATCTCCACTGCCTTGAGTGCTCTAAATCTAAGCAAAATACACTCTGAAAATCCAATCCAGCCCTGGGGAGGACATACAAGAGGTCAGGGCAATTATGTGATGGTGCTACAATCCACAAGGGGAGCCTTCTGGCTTGCCCATGGCTAAAGCCTTCCTAAACATGGCCACCCCTGGATGTGAGGAACCAGACCCAGAAACACACATCAGTTCCATTTAATCTACATTAGCACTCCCTCTACTGCTGGTGCTGATTGTTTAGGCAGAGCAGGGAGGAAGTCCTCCAGTCCTGACCAACTGAGACTGCCAACATCAAGGAATCTCAACACTGAGCTAAGCCTGACCTCCTGAGAAGAAAACCTTGCCTTGCCTGTGTATCACCTGCCTCTGCTGCAAATTTCTCATTCATGCCTCAGGCTGCCGTGGCAGAGAGTGGCAAGCTTCTGCTACTCCCACTCCTTCTTGTTTGGTTTTTCAGTCTTTTATGCCTGCCCACCTGGAGAACTCTATACTCACACTCTCAGTGAAGGAGGAGACCCTTCCTATGTCCTGGTCATCACAGACAAACAACAATGAATAGGGGCCAAAAATGAAATGAAGCACATATTTTTGCCTGCAATTATATATGAAATTTTTTCAGGAGCAAATATTCAAAGCCTCAGGAAAAAAATATATGTTACATTGAAAGAGTAATTAACCAAAGGAAATTGAACTCTTCTAGGGAAGATTCATAAAGATTTTAATTCACAATTGATAATCCAATACATGCAAGAACACTATTTCATATATTGTATGCACAGCTAGTTTTACGCATCTCCAAAAATAGGAAAGAGGAACTCTGAAAATATTTGGCAATTGTTTCCACACCCTGTGCTCTGTGGTCTTTGCGCCCACATATCCAGGGCTGCATTAATTAAATCTGTCTCTATCTTGGTCTTATGAATAAAGACCAAGCTATAACCATTTGATACCCAAGTGGCAGATGCTCTTCTCCATCTGGATAATGAACATCAAAAACCTGTAACATAGAGAGATGTGGGGTTTTTTGGTCACAGTGCCTCAAATGCCACTGCTTAGTTGAGAAATATTAAGGCTGGTTGTGACTCTATGAGTCACAACAATCACAGTTCTGTAGGAAAGAGGGAAACTTTTAATAGGAGCAGGGCTGCATCAAAGCAACCCATAATTAGGTACAAATTTGGCTCATGGTTCAGCAATTTATACAGATTAGCTGCGCTGACCTTCGGGAGCCCCAGGGCGCTTCTTTCGCATTTGTGGTCGCATAGTGACCTCTAGTGTTAAGAGGGAAGGATTTTTTTTTTTTTTTTTTTTTTTTAATGATACTGTGAAAATGACTTTTTTTTTTTTTTTTTTTTTTCTCCTTGTCTAGCCTTCTGACTCAAAGTGTGGGCTGTGGCACACCTTCAAGGAAATAAGTGAAAATTCTCTGGGAAATCTGGATAAAGTAATCAGACAGAGATATAAACTTTTTGTTCAGTATTCAAACCACTATTAGTTACATAATATTCTAAACCTTTCATCACTAGAATTTCCAAAGCCCTGAATTATACACTTTAAAAGTGTGTACTTTATAGTACATGAATTATATTTCAATTCAAGTAAGAATTTGTATGAAAATTAATAAGAATGGTCCTCTCTTATTTTATAAAAGAATGGCATCTCTCTTCCGTCCTATTCTTTTATGATACATTTCCTGGAACACACTGCCCAACAAAGGAATGAGTTAAAGTATCAGTATCCAAAAAAAAAAAAAAAAAATGGATGACACTAAAAATTTCTTTGATAAAAAGGTTAAGTCTCAACTTTTGCTATCAATGAAATTATAGGACAAATTAAACTGACAGAGTACTTCAATAAAAATAATAGTATGATAAATCACAATGTGATTTTTCAAATGATTTCGAGGAACTAATTGATACTATTGTTGAAAAAATTTCTTTGACTCAGTCTTCTCAAAATGTAGACCTATTAGCAAGGAAGAGTAGAAATCACACTTATGCTGAAATTGACCTCATTCCTATCATAGTTTCTTCCTCAACACATACACTAATTGAAAAGAAAACCTCCATTTTATTAAGAGATGTGTTCCCAATAAATTTTATTCTAATGCTTAATAATAGTTTTTCAAACTTGGAAATATATTTTTATTATTTTTGGTCAATTGAGTGCAATGGGTATTTGCAATATTAACTCAACCCAGAATAAATATTTTAATGACTTGTATTTTATGGTTACAGGAAATTAAGAAAATAGTAATAAATTTATATGCACACTTTTGTGACAGAGGATAAACAAGAAATTTCCAAAAGGTTTGCACAGTTAAAAAGACATGGATTTCTTGTTCATTCGTTTTCATTATGCATTAAGGTTCTATAAATTTTTATTTAAAAAAATGTCTTATGGTCCTCTCCGGCCTGAAGACAATTAAATTACTTATTATGCCTCTAAAAGAGAGTGGACACTTCTTAAGGAAAATTGAATGAACAAAACCTGAAGTTTGGGGGTTGCTTTCCCTAATTCTTTGAAAATAAAAGTGGACTGACAGGGTAACTGTGGCCAAGTTGGTGGTGGAGACTGTAGTCTTGGTTTTTATGGGACTTAAGTAAGAGAGTGGCATTCAGTGTACACTGAGAATCAGTTGAGCTGGCCAGGGCTGAGTTCAAAACTTAGACTGAAAAAATGAAAATGCAGGGGACATTGCTCAAAACTCAGGGAAGACAATGATATTAAAGATACTTTGAGGGCTGGGGAGATAGCTCAGCTGGTAGAGTGCTTGCCTCCAAGCACAAGTCCCTGAGTTTGATCCCCAGTACCACAAAAAAAAAAAAAAGATACTGTGATACAAGACTTTTCCTTTCTTCTGTGTTCTTGCTCTTAACTTGCAGTGTTATTATTAGCTATTCAACATGTTTTAAATTAAGAAAATATAAAATCTTGCATGATTACCACAGATTTTACCAAGCCTCTTTACATTGTGCCATACTATCTTACAATGCTAGTAGAAGAGCAGTTAGCTCAAGAGCAGTCACCAAAACTCAGAATTCATATTTTATAGCTTATACATACTGCTATAGTCTGGACCTCGAATGTTTCCCAAAGGACCATGTCTTAAAGGCTTAGTCCCCAGGATGGTGCTATTGAGAAGTCATGGAAATTTTAAGAGGCAGGGCCTATGGTGAGACATCTTCAGGTCCTTGGGGGCAATCCCTTGATGGGGATTGAGAGACGCCTGCCTCCTTCTGACTCTCTTTTTTGCTTCCTGACCATGAGGTGACCTCTGCCACATGCTCCCACCATGGCGTGCTGCCTCACCATAGGCCCAAAGCAATGAAGCCAAACAATCAGGGATAAGAAACTCCAAAACTATGATCCAAAATAAACCCTTTTTCTTTGTAAGTTGATTACCTCTGGTATATATTACAGTAACAGAGAGCTAACACACATATGAGTGTATGTATATATCATTTTCCCCACCAGTATAAATAATTGAATTCAGAGGCACCACAATCACATAATCACTCTGACCCTTCAGCTGAGCCTTTATTAGATATGCTGCACAAAACTACCTCATTGATTTGTGTCATTTCTTGATGTTCATATTCTACAAACATGCTCTGCCTTTTGCTTCTTGATGGAGGACTAGAAAGAAAAGCTAGTTCCCTTTCCCCTACATCAGGCCCATCAGCGTTAGTGGTAGACTAAGCCAGGCAAGCATCAGGAGTCAGAAAGGATGTGAGAGGGTTCTTTGGTTGTTGACATCTCTTGCAACATCATAACCTTCTCTCTGAGTTCAAAGCAAGTTCTGGTTTGAGTGGGAAATGTGGTCACTCAGGATGTACTTAGTCATAAAGGCAACACTTATGCTCATTTTGAATAACCTTGTGATCACTTGGATTCAGCTGACCTCTCACCAATGTGGATGCACCAGAATTCTATGCTCATGGAGCATGTGTGAGTAGCTGCAGACACATAGACCACATGTGTGCACTCTGTGCTCTTGGGCATGCTCCATTGTCCCAGAAAACCTCACTTGCAAAACACAAGTTAAAAGAATATTATTCAGCAATAAAGAAGAATAATATTGTGGCATTTGCAGATAAATGGATGGAATTGGAGAACATCATGCTAAGTGAAATAAGACAATCCCAAAAAACCAAAGACTGAATATTTTCCCTGATAAGTGGATGATGATATATAATGGGGGTGGGGGTGGGGTGAGAGGTGAGAGAAGAATGGAGGAACTTTATTTTAGGTAGAGGGAAATGAAAGGCAGGGGGGTGTATGACAAATGGTGGAATGAGACAGACATCATTACCCTATGTACATGCATGATTACACAAATGGTATGAATCTACATCCTGTACAACCATAGAAAAGAAAAGATGTACCCCATTTGTGTACAATGAATCAAAATGCAGTCTATAAAAAATTTTTTTAAATGATAATAAATAAATAAAACAGGTGGGAAAAAAAAGATTAAACTCCAGTGGCAACAGCACAGCATTAATCCAAGCACATTGCCCTACTGAACATGCACAGGTAACATGCCCATGAAACTAGCCTTCATACCAGCCATGTCACAGAGGCAGGAGAAGGCGCCATTGTCCCTGTGGGGGGAGACCCATGCGCCTGGGCACGGTGGAAGCAGAGAGTGGCAGATCCTTTTGGGCAGGATGGCTGGTAAGTTTTCATGGTTGCCATCTTGTCTGGGAAGAATAAAAACACAACTGATAAAGTTCTATCAGCATTAGGTATGGTAATTGTGGTGATTAAGTTTAGGTGTCAACTTAGCTGGGCTAAGCAATACCCAGATGGCTGGTAAACAAGATTTTCTATGAGTGTCTGTGAACATTCAAGTCAGAAGACTAAATAAAGAAAGCATGCCCTTATACCATGCTACTATGGACCTAATGCTTTCGAGTCCTCGACTCCCGCAGAGGTCATTACCCCTGTACTGTGTTGGACTAATAACAGTATTATTTTGTTTTTAATTTTAACTACATTTTAAAAATAAAAGATTTTGCACAAAAACACAACCCCCTGCAGAGGTTGTTTTGCCCATTTTCCTATCCACAAGGCTATGGCAGGAGATGAATGGAGTTGACTCCCTAGGTAGTATGTTCAGATACACTCCTGGATCACTTTACTTGCCCCTCTTTGAATATTCACAATTGTCACCCTTGCTGTGTACCTCCCCAGGCCAGCACTCATCAACCTCAGTTTGATTCCCCTGCACCAGAGCCAATAACCACTCCAGGGGTAATCTATCCCTCCCTTTGGTCACCCTGTCTGATAGCAAGGGGTCAAAGTAGCCCACAAGCCCCTTACCCCGGCTCCACCCCATTGCACATATGCTATTATAAAGACTGCTGGTTTTAAAGCCACCCTGTGGACTAAATTACTTCACAATGAATTCCAATTGAAGAGAAAGAACAAAAACATTAGGTGCCTCTGGGAACACCCAGGAACTTGGAAGAGAGAAACATAAAAGGCCAGAGAGAGTGCAAGGGCACCAGACCCTGCTCACTATCAGATACCACCAGTAGCCTTGCTCTCACCAAAGGGCTTTCTGGTCTGAAGAAAGAGGAATCACAAGCTCTGCTCAACACAAGGTCCCCTCCTCCGGTCTGGATCCCTCTCTTCATATTGCTTCCCCTTCTCAGCCAGCTCCAAGGGACCCCCAAGTTCTGCTTGATCCCCACTCCCTACCCATGCACTCCTCAGCTTTGCACATTCTCCCCTTCCTGCTGGGTTCCTCCAAGTCCACATTGTCCCTGACCACTCCACACAGGAAGAGCAGAGCCTTCTAGAAATCAGGCCCCCTGCTTTAGTCCCCTTTTCTGCTGCTGTGACTAAAAGACAGAGAAGAACAATTTTAGAGAAGAAAAAACTTATTTGGGGCTCACAGTTTCAGAGGTCTCAGTTCACAGACAGCTGGCTCTGTTCCTTGGAGCTTGAAGTGAGGCTGAACATCATGACAGAAGAGTGGTGGAGTGAAGCAGCGGCTCAAGACATCACACCAGGAAACAGAGAGAGACTAAGCTCAGCTGGTGATATATATACCCCAAAGGCAGGCTCCCAATGTCCAACTCCTCCAGTCACTCCCCCACCCCCATCAGTTAACCTCTGTTAGGGGATTTAATTCACTGATTAAGTTAAAGCTCCTTCCTGATCATTTCACCTCTAAACTTTCTTGCACTATCTCACACATGAGTTTTTGGGGGATACCTAATATCTAAACCATAACACTCCCCATGCAGCCTTCTGAAACTCCCATGTGCCCCCAACTCTCTTGATGGATCCCACAGATACTGTTCCCCTCAGCTTTCAATAAAGTGAGTGCTCAAGATACCTGCTGGGGTCTGCATGTTTGTGTCCTAACTTCAAAATGCATAGTTACATCCAGGCTGATGTAATTAGGAGGCAGGGCCTTGGGGATTGACGAGGTCATGAGGGCAGAATCCTCACATATGCAATTAGTGCCATTATTAAGGACCCCAGAAAGTTCCTTGTACCTTTCATCATATGAGGATAGGGGAGAAGACAACCATCTATAAATCAGAAGGAAGGCCCTCAACAGATATGCAATCTGCCTTGATATTAAACTTCCACCCTCCAGAACTGTGAAAATAGCTGTCTTCTTTTTATAAGCCACCCAGTCTACGGTATTTTCTTAAAGCAACCCAAAGAACTGAGACAAATCCCTTTTTAAAACCTCTAGAATTAGCCAGGCATGGTGGCACACACCTGTAATTCCAGGGACTTGGGAGGCTGAGGTAGGAGAATCATGAGTTCAAAGCCATCCTCAGCAAAAATGAGGTGCTCAGCAACTCAGTGAGACCCTGTCTCTAAATAAAATACAAAAAATAGGATTGAGGACGTGACTCAGTGATCAAGTGCCCCTGTGTTCAGTCCCTGGTACCCAAAAGCAACAACAAAAAAAACTCCATAATGACATTTTTCTCCATTTCCAACCAAGTAACCCCTAATTCTTCCAACAAGAATCAGAAAGTTGCAGTTTTATCCCATATCTTTTCAGGAATTCTCCTCCTTCCCAGGGTTCCCCTCCATTTCACAGATTCATGCAATTCCCTCCTGCATGCAATCTGCCTCCACCTTCCCAGGAAAGGATTCCCGACAATGTTTCCATGGGCTACCCAATTCCCATTGCATCTACTGCACACCTGCTGTCCCCACCTCATACACTGCTGTATGTGTGTTTTGCAGAAAGGATTTCAAAAGGAGTCTTTTGTTTAAAACCAGTTTCTCCAGCTGTTCCTACCACTGGCATCATCTTTTTAAAATAACATTCCAACTATGGGGAATGAGCTTTCTCAGCCATACTTTCCATGGTGGGAAGAAGGAGGTGGATCAGGGGCAAGTTTCCAGCATCTTCTTGCTTGGATGGTTGGAGGAAACTGCAGGCCCAGAGAGGGTCGCTGACCAAACTTCTTTTTTCAAACAAGTCCTGATTTCAAACATTCTTACCTATATAATCCACATAGGTTCTCTAAGACCCAAGGACCAGATGACCAACCTATGATCTGAAATAGCGAATGTGTGCATTATGAAAAAGTTAAAAATACTACAAAAATATGAGACATCAGCTAGCTCTCCGTGTTAGGAAAAATGGGGAGCAAACCATCTCTACTTTGAAAATACAAAATGCTACCTAAGTTACCACCATTATTATCTGTGAGTGTATTTGCATTAGTTTTAATGTAGGGGGCGGTCTTATTAAAATAACAGCTGAAAACTTGCCCCCCAAAAGGAGGGGAAAAAAAACAGAAAGAAAAATAGAAGGAAAACATGCCTATAGCCAATTCCAACTAACACAAACATATTGGTGAATAACCATTAATGCTATAAATATAGCAGAATTGTATCTAATTCTACTTGTTTTATCTCCTACCTTTTCTCTCAGAATGAAATGAGATCCTGAACATTTCCCCTAGGTACATAAGTAATCTTTCCTTTATAATTATTAATGATCATTCTGGTTTACTGGTTTTCTTTCTTTCTTTTTTTCTTTCTTTCTTTCCTTCTTTTATTTTTTCTTCTTACTTTTTTGACCAGCAAGTGACTCCAAGGGCACTTCACCACTACCACTGAGCCACATTCCCAGCCCTTTTTTTTATTTTGAACAGGGTCTCACAAAGTTGCTGAGGACCTCACTAAGTTACTGAAGTTGGCTTTGAACTTGTGATCCTTCTGCCTCAACCTCCAGAGCTGCGTCAGGGTCACAGGTGTGTGCTACCATTCCTGGCCTTTTATATTTTTCCTCTTTCTCTCTATAGCAGTAGTGCAATCCTACCATAAACATCATTGAAAATACTTATTTCGTGATCTATGATTAATTCCATTGCAATAGATTCCTAGAAATTTAATTGCCAGATTAAAATATATTACCATTTTGAAACACCTAACTTTTTTATTGTTGATTAGGTCATCTTGGGAATACACCCTTGAGATGGATGATGAACAGACACATGTGGACTCCGAAAAACAAACTTAAACGACCCTAGATTCCCACCATCTGGGTTAGACTCTCAAGTGACCAAATGAGACCTTGAAGGTAAACCATTTCTGAGATTATTTTCTGCACAGAATTGTATCACTGCCCCAGGAACTCTCAAGCTCAAACTGCAGAAGCAAGTGTCTGCCTAAGCCACATGAGGAACTGTTATTGAATGTGTCTGGATGCTGAAATTGCCTCCCTGTGCCAGGATGTAGGTGGTAAAATGGGTTTGATTTTGGAAAGGAGCAGATGCATTTACAATGAAGTAAGAAGAAAAATCCACATCCGAATGTCTGCCCAAGAGCCAAATTCTTACCTAGGAATCCCAAAAGGGGACACTGAAGACCCATCACCTACAATACCTCTTGTGATTCCTTTTATCCTTAAGTCCATCTGAATGATTGGCAGTCACTTGGCTACCACTTGGGTTATCAATGCCTATGGCACTGAGCAGTCAAGGGGTTCATAGAGCAAGAAAAGAACATTAGGTACAAGAAAACTGATGAGCCCTTAACACTCTTAAGGAAAAGGGTGGCAGTAAAATGCAAAGCAGTCTTGGCCTTGAACTTGGGACATGAATTAGACAGGAAATTTAGTTTAAAGAAGAGAAAGAGAAGTCCTAAACCAAGTTTCATCTGTGCATAGATGGAGAACATCAAGAATGTCATGGTTACGTGTGAGTCTGTACTCGCCACTATAAAACCATGGTGATGTCTCTCCAACCTCCACGCGTGTGTGTGGCAAGGGAAGAAATCACTGGGAATGAGAAAGGGAGCTGAAAGAGCCATACAGGGTCACTTCAGCCCAGACAGCACCTGAGGAAGATGTTTCCTGGTTCCGGGAAACACCACGACACCCTCACTCACCACAGTGGGAATACCTATTTTCAGCTTAGATCTAATCCAACAAAAAAATACACCAAAAATAGCCTTCTTGGGACCAAGGATGCTGCAAACAGAAAACCACAGGGTGTTCAACCAAATGTTGTTTATAACATCAAAAAGTTTGAAATGATGTTGCCCGGCAGCAGTCAGATATATGCAGAACTTCCATGAAATGAGTCTTAGCATACCATTTTTTAAAAAATAAGTGTAGCCCAAAAATATGCTGAAGATGCTGTGTTATGTGGAAAAAGCAGATGACAGATTCAGCAGGGTCTCCTGTGATGTAGATTAAAGTAACATTTCTATTTCTTCCATAAGATCAAAAGCAACGCCTCTCTCCTTTTAGCTCATCTGTATTTTCTACATTTTCTACTGCACTTGAATGAGTAAATCAGTGGGAGCTGGTTCTGTTTGTTTTGTCTTGTGTTCACCTTCCCTTCTCCACAGTACAGCAGAGAATTCCAGGGCCAGAATGCTGACCGAGCAGACGGCCCGGGTCAGAGCTTCGAGCTGCAGCAGCAGCAGGTTATTAATAAGTAATTAATGGCCAGCATTTCTCAGAGCACTTTGGAAGGAAGTAATGCCTCCTTGTAAGCCCCACAAAAAGAAAAAAAAAAAAAAAAGACTTCAGATGTGGAATTTTGATCAAGTTCAAGCACAAACTTACATAAGAAGCAACCCACCCCAGGAGAGCCTGCTTCAACCCAAAATAAGCAGGAAAACGTGGGAAAGGATTCGAGAGCCCCAGCAGGGGGAAACATGGGGACCAACCCCAGCCCTGTTCCTCTGAGAGATATCAGAAGTATCTTAGGAAGAGCTGGATGCTTTCATTGGGACCCAATTGTACAGCATGGGAAGTCCTTGATACTGGGCACATAGGATCACTGTAGACAGACCTGCCTGGCAGGTGTGGCCTTGAAACCCATAGAGTGTAAAATAAACAGGAAGGACCCCTCAGAGTCTGCTGCTTCCACAAAAATTATTTCTCCCTATGTATACAGTCATACAGCACATAATGACATTTTGGTCAGTGACAGACCACCTATACAACAGTGGTCCCACAGAATTTTATCGCCTAGTAATATCGTAGCTGTCTTGGTCTGGATACTCCATGATACTTACAGAAGGATGAACTCACCTAAGATATATTCTCAGAACATGTCCCCATTGTTAGGCAACTTATGACTGACTATGCCTTACGAGAAAACATTTTTTTTTAAGAAACGCAGTTCTATGGCAATGCAGTGTTCAACTTTCCCTTGTTTTCTGTTTCTGGAAAGATTTGGATTTGGCCATTGATTCTACACTCCTTTGAAAAGCACCGTGGGAATAGATGGATCCCCAGGGATGGGTTCGTCCTAGAACCTGGACTCAACCACCAAGGGTCACCCCTCCTAACTGGGTGCAGTGATATGGCAGCAGCTGCTTCAGAAGGAGGCAACGCCGTAACTCAGAGGGCGGTCCTCCAGGGTGTGTCCTTTCAGCTCTCCCCCGGCTTCCCCCGAGGAGACTGGGGCCCTGCCAAGTCACCACAATAAAATAAAATAGTGCAAAATAACACATAGAAGAGGAAGGGGTAGGGTGAGGAAAAGGGGACATAGTTCAGATGAAAATTCTTTCTTGTCAGGTTGTTCACAAAAAAAAAAAAAAGAAGAAGAAGAAGAGGAAAGGGGTTTTTAGTTATGGCTTAAGCCTCCATAAAATTCCCCTGACCACCAGGAAAAGCAGATGTTGATGAAGACTCCACTCAGAGATGTTACCACCTTTGACTCTTCCTGGAAGGGCAGGGCATGTTACCTCTTATCAACAGGACAACCAGATCTCCAGTTCCCTGAATCAGTTAAGGATCCTCTCTGAGCGAAGGGCTGCCTTGGAGCTTGAGTCTCCAAGACCGTAAGACTCGGTTACCCAGGAGTCACATGCAGAGAAAGGAAATCTCCAGAAACAGCACCAGGTTTTCCACCCTATTCGATGAACTTTTGCCAGTACTGTGTTTTATTAAGTGATTTCCTTTTATGAGTTGCAAATAGTGGGCACTTGACCTGAAGCCTCAGAGAGACTCAGATTCAAATAACTTTATCATTCTGCTGCTTGGGTTTTGTATGTTACAACCACCCATTAACTGATTCCGTGACCTGTAGCAGACCACTTAACCTCTTTTTCTCAGTTTCTTCATACATAATAAAATTCCTCTCCATCCAATAGCACAGAAGCCATGTGGCACAGAAGAACAGTGCCTCTCAGATTTGGCATTCTAAACTCACCTGAAAGCTTGCCCAAAAATGCTGATTCCAACTCCCAGAATTCCTGACTCCACTGGTCTGGGTGGGGCCTGTTGTATTGCACTTTTACAAGAAGCATCCCTGACAATGTGGACACAAGGTCAGAGAATTTCATACAAACAAATAGAATAAAATAAAAGGGATCTATGCCTTCTTTTGTTAATAATGCATTTCAGTTATTTTTTAAAAATATTTTTTAGATGTTGATAAACCTTTATTTTGTTCATTTATTTACATGTGGTGCTAAGAATCGAACCCAGGGCCTCACACATGCTAGGCAAGCACATGATCACTGAGCCACAACCCCAGCCCCTATGCCCTCTTTTCATCCATCAACAAATGTGTAAACATTGATGCGGCTACATCACCGTAGTATGCTAATTTTAAGTCCTTTGAGTATAAAACGAGGAGTGGGATAACTAGGTCAAAAGGTGGGTCCATTCCAAGTTTTCTGAGGAATCTCCATACTGCTTTCCAGAGTATGGAAAGCTGCACCAATTTGCAACTCCACTAGCATGTACAAGTGTGTCTTTTTCCCCACATTCACACCAACACCAATTATTGCTTGTGTTCTAGATAACAATCATTCCAATTGGAGTAACATGGAATCTTAGAGTTGTTTTAATTTGCATTTCTCTAATTACTAGAGATGTTGAACACTTTTTCCTCCATTCACAATAGCTAGATTGTGGAACCAACATAGATGCCCTTCAACAGATGAATGAATAAAGAAACTATGGTATATATACACAATGGAATAGTATTCAGCCATAAAGACGAATAATATTATGGCATTTCCAGATAAATGGATGGAATTGGAGAATATCATGATAAGTGAAATAAGCTAATCCCAAAAAACCAAAGGTCAAGTGTTTTCCCTGATAAGCAGATGATGATATATAATGGGGGTAGGGGGTTGAGGGTGAGAGAAGAATGGAGGAACTTTGGATGGTGTAGAGGAAAATGAAAGGAAGGAGGCATATGAAAAATGGTGGAATGAGACAGACATCATTACCCTGTGTACATGTATGATTACACCAATGGTATGAATCTACATCGTGCACAACCACAGAAATGAAATGACATATCCCATTTATGTACAATGATTCAAAATGCAGTCTTTAAAAAATAAACAAATAAATAAGTAAATAACAAATGTATAAACTATGGAGAAGAAAAAGTAGAGTAAGAAGTAACAATGAACCAGCCAGACCTGCACAGACTTGTGCTTCCATAGGAATGACAGCAGTCTACTTTGATACTATAAAATGAGTCTGGCGAAGAGTAGGAGTTCAATAACTGCAGAATAAATGGGTGGGGGATTTTTTTTTTTTTTGGGGGTGCTGGGATGGGGGATGTTTTTGATACTTTGTTTTTTAATTTCCATTCCCCTGCTCTAAAATACTTAATTATTTATCATCAGTAAAGGCAGGTTGAAGAAAGATTCTTCAGATCTGAGCAAACTGGACTGGGTTTCATAGAAAACTTCTCTCAGAGAAAAATTTGACCCAAGTCTGATGAATTAAGCCAAAGTTGCAATTTTCCAATTCAAGGTAACAAAACTAACTCAAAATGTACATCTAAGTATGCTGCCAACAGGGAGGCCTCAGCTGAAGATACAAGAATTTTGTATTTCATGAAAACTCTCTTTTTTCTGTCATTATCAATAATGTTAGGGTCACCCCAAGGGGATGTGGCACAAAATGAGATTCAAAACCCAAGAATGGGTGGGTTTCTAGGTGGGAGGGAGGGTCCTTTGCTCTCCCAGTTTTCTCTGGCGTCTAGCCTCCTTCCTGGAACCCTCAGTGGCTGTGAGGAAGTGGGAAGGGAATGGACGTGGCCCAACCTTCTGGCATTACCCCTGCTGTGGCTGCTGTGTGGGAATAAGCAAAGAACAACCTAACGAGAGCCAGCGAAGGCTACAGCAGTCCTCCTTAGCCACAGGGCTGCATCGCAAGCCTCCAGTGCACCCCTGGAACCTCACTGGTACCAAGCCCTATGCATACTGTTTTTTCCATACACTCTAAAGCATGGCCACATCTCTCCTTGCATGTTTTATGTCCTAGTGCTCCTTTCCTTCACTACTCTCGTGCTTTGGGGTCATTATTAAGTAAAATAAGGATCACTTGAACAGAAGTACTGAAATACAGAAACAGTGGTTGACAACCCAGAAAGCTGGCTAGTACTCTAGTGTGGATCTAAAATGTGCCCCTAAGGTCCACGTGTTGAAGGCTTAGTCCCCAACTTGGCACTATTGAGAGGTGGTGGAAACTAAGAGGTAGAGCCTAATAGGAGGTCTTCTAGTCACTGAGGAGTGCCCTTGAAGAGGAAAGTGGGATCCTGGGCCATTCCTCTTCCTCTCTTCTTCCTGTCCTGGACATGAAGTAAACCAATTTGCTCCACCATGCCCCCTATCATGATGTGTTACCTCAAGTAGGCCCTAAAGGGCCAACTGGTCAGGGACTGAAATCTCCAAAACTGTAAGCCAAAATAAATCTTTCTGCTTCATAAGTTAACTAACTCAGGTATTTTGTTAGAGTAATGGACAGCTAACACAAGCAGGTAGCTTATACGCTGGACAAAGGGATGATTTATGTCCCAGGAAGACACAGCAAGATGATGTAAGATTTCAACATGCTACTCAGAATGGTGAGCAATTTAAAATTCATAATTTTTTTATTTCTGGAGTTTTCTGTTTAATATTTTCCAGACCTCAGTCTTGAATGGAAACTGGAAAGTGAAACTGCAGGTAAGAAAGGATTTCTATGTATATGAAGAGCTTGATACATCAAGGAAGTCACTTCTGGTATTTTGGCAGAGACCCAAAGGTGGAGAGAGGACTGGGAAAGCTTCATGGTGAGACAGAGGGAAGCCTTCAGGTCATCCTTGGTTGAAGTTCATTGACTTAGAGAAACTGGAGGTCGCTCACTAGAAGCAGGGTTTCCTATGGGATTGGTTAGGAGGCATACTTAGCTTTCTCTTGTTGGTCTTAAGTTGAAAGAAGGGACAAAAGTTAAGGAAGCTGTCAGTTATTAATCAAGCCCTGACTATCTTGGGTTGATAGTTGCAGAAGTTATAGTTTGGCTTCCTGGATTGTTACGAGAAATAGCAATCTGATTTCCCACAAGTCTGGCTTATAGCAGGCTGGCTTTCCAGGCTAGTTATTATAGAAGTTATTATAGACGGGCTGGTTTCCTGGGAAAGAGACTGCAGGTTGTGGCCAGACTTCTATTCATAGATATGGAGAGGTCACTGTCCATTAATATATCCTCTCTCTGCACATGACAATTCATGGTATAGCAATGGCCCCAGGACCTTTAGAATCTTCTGGATGGATTATACCTGTCACCACACACAGGAACTTTGGGAAACTTAAAGTTGGAAGGCAGCAGGGTCAACTCTCCACTGAGTCCTGTCACCGTTGAGGGTCCTGGTCCCTCAGCTGGGGATGGCTGCATAGAGCTGGAACAATGATCTTCCAATGCCCAGCTCAGTGCTTTCCCCAGATTCCAAGATGCTTGGGGCCCAGGATTCAGGAATTGCATTGTTTATTAGAAGCATGTGTGAGTTATCTTTGAGTTTACAGAGGTACTTTTATTGAGTCAGAACTCTAAATCAGCATGTCCTGGAGGGCAAGTTGTAGAGTCTTACACCATAAACCATCTTTCACTCTGAACCCCATTTCCTCATCTGGAAAATTACAGAAGCAGATGTTTCCACTTCTAAAGAGCTTTCCAGGCCAACCTACTGTGGTTCTATGTTCTTAGTGTGTCTATGACTGTGTCATAGAAGATTCCTCTGTCAGGAGCTGTTAAGCTGATGCTGATGACACTAGGACAATCCGCTCCAAAACAAGAATGTAAAAGTATAACTCCACTGGCCCTGAACTACCAAGGCAACTTGCAGAAAGCAGAGCAACTTACTGTGTCCATCCCAGATGACATTGTCTCTGGTTATGCAAAGACAAGAGCTTTCCTAAGAAGAATATAGAATAAGAGAATGTTTGTAAAAATAGAAAAACAAATAAATAAAAGACATCTCTAAATAGTCCAGAAAACTTTGTCTCTTCATCTATTTGCTTTTCAAAACGAATACATTTGACCTAGCATCCTGTTCTTCCAGTTCAGATAGTCAAGGAAATAGAGGATCCCTGTACTTCAAATTTAGGAACATTATCACTAACATTTTATCCAGTCCTGTTTTCCTATTCCAGGACTGTTCCCTGCCTGCATCTCTGACACCAGCTCATCACAGCTGATCACACAATCAGAGCAAGGGGTGGATCTTTTTCTTTATTTCCATATTTATTTATTTATTTATTTACAGTTTGTTGGTGCTAGAAATTAAACCCAGGGCTTCATGCGTGCTAATCATGTGTTCTACCCCTGAGCTACACCCCCAGGCATGATTTTTTTAATTTATCTTATTCATAAGTCTAAAACTTGGTGCCCACAAATATCACTTTCATACATAAGATAGCAACAGAAAAGAGTCCCATTTTATGTGTCAGGCAAATTCTCTGCCAATTCTTAGACCTTTATATTTTCTTTTTCTTTAGATTCTTGTTTCCTTTTTCTTCCAGTTTCTCCCATACTCACATTTTTATCTCATCATCTCCTATTCTTTTTTTTTCATTCTTTAATCCTTCCCCCCCAAAAAAAAGATTTCCTAAAAAGGGATGGATAGAGTATACAGATTACACAAACATTAAAATCTAAACTAAACCCCGAAAAAGCATCAGCAAAATTAAAGTCAAAGAAAAATTCAAAAACATATTACAAATAAAAATTTAATAAGTTCATATACAGGCACTTCTTACAACTCAATAAAGATGATGAGCATCCCCAATAACCATGAAGAGTTAATCCATACACAGAAATAAGAACAAACATTCAATAAACTTATGAAAAAAAAAATACCCATCCATAATGGTTTTTAAACCAAAACTACAGCAAATAAGATAGAATTGTGCAACTATCAGGTTGACAAAAATCTAGTAAATGTGGTTCATGTATGATTCAAATCTTCTTTGTGCTTATGTTTCCTTAACCTAACAGTGTCTAAGAAGGTCATACTAAAATTGTTCATTCTCTCGCTTTCCCTGCATTTTGTGACTGTACATAGCTTGCCACTGTATTGTTCCTTTACATACGTGGGGGTGGAGAGGGAAAGAGAGAGACAGAAATTAAATTCAAGTCAAAAATGAAAAGGCAAAAGGGACCAAGTTTTGCCTTCTACCTTTCTTTGCTTTCATATGTACTTGGCATTCTCCTCGTCTTTTATTTTTCAATTATTTTAGCTTTTGTGAGTGTGTCTCCCACAAAGAATAGAATCCTAAATTGTTTGTCCATTTAATCTAATATGAGGTCATGCATTTTCTGTTTAGCTAGCAGTTATTTTACCTAACTTGTAATTACATTTATGTTGGGAAGTGCTTCTTCCACTGTATATTTTATTTTTCATTTCATGTACCTTTATATTGTCTTCTTTCCTAATTTTTATGAAAAGGGCTAGATGTTTTATTTAAAATGCCATATAATTCTTTTTCCTTATTAATTTATTAAATGTACCCACATTTTATAATTTCCCCTGATTATCTGTGTGTTTTCTCACATTCTCACTCCCCTCTGGTGTACACAGAGACACATGCACATTGTGTGATGTTTGCATCATCTAGGGTTTTTGTGTGGGTGACTCTGTCCTTTTTTTCCTTTTTATTTTCTTTTCATGCATATGGAGGGGACTTGTTTTGGGTGGTTGTTTTTATTTTTGTTTTTTGTTTTTTTACTAAAGAACTTGACTAGGTTATAGCCTACGTTGTTTGTAGCTTCCATTTGGATTTATTTCATACGTTGGAGCTTTCTCTCACTTTAACACCTGACATAATTAACGTACAAAGGTTTATTTTGGTTCATACTTTTGGAGGTTCTAGTCCATGAGGGATTGTTTCCCTTGTCTGGGGCCTGTGATGAGGTTGTCCATCGTGGCAGAAGTACTTGGTGCAGCAAAACCGCGTACCTCATCAGCCAGGAAGCAAAAAAGAAGAGCAAGAAGTGGGCAGGGACCCCACAAGGCCCTTTAAGGTCGCACCACCAGTGCCTTAGGATCTCCCACAAGGCCCAGCTTGCCAAGTCTCACCACCTCTTCATGGTGCCACCAAGGCTTTTACACATGGACTTTGGGGGACTCTCCACATCCAAACTGTTCATTTCTTTTCTTAAGAACTATTTCTTCCTAGAGTATATTTTTAAAATATTTTTTAGTTGCAGATGGACACAATATCTTTGTTGATATGTTTATTTTTATGTGGTGTTGAGGATCGAACCCAATGCCTCACACGTGGGAGGAAAGCTCTCTACCACTGAGCTACAATCCCAGCCCCCTCCTAGAGTATATTTACTGAAGATTTTATAAGGCAAACTTCTGAATCTTTAAAGAGTAGAACACACTTCTACAGATTCCTCCCACTAATGATTTTGCAGGATATGAAATTGCAGTTTCCAAGTTATTTTCTCTCTGTACTTTACAATATTTACTCCAATATGCTTTGTCATTCACGGTTCCTACTGAATTATCTAACACCAATCTGTTTCTTAGTCTTTGAAGGTGTTTCTCTAAAATTTTTATAATTTTTCCTTTGTCTTCAATGTTCTTAAACTTCACTATCATTTTCCTAGATAATTGTTTTTCCTTATGTATGTACTTGGCTGCCTTTTTGCCCTGTCAGCAGTGAGTTTTTTATGTTTCCTTAATTTGAAAAATATGCCATCCTTATTTCTTCAGATATTTTCTTCCCTTTTTGTGTACTTGCTTTATTCTGTTTAATCATCTCTTACTGAGACCTTATTATCCACATTGGCATTTTGCTTTCAATCCTCCATATCCCTTAATTTTTCTTTTATGTTTTCTATTTCTTTATTCTTTTATTCTACAAGAGTTTCCTAAGTCACCCCTAACTCATTCATTTATTTTGTGGTTGTACCTACTCAACTATTCAGGTAATTCTGCTCTTATTTCAGTCACATGTTTTTACTACCTAAGCTTTCCCTGGGTTCTTTTGACTTCTTGATCCTGTTTTATATTTCTGATATCCTCTCATGTCCCTGTGAAGATATTTATTGTGCTTGTTTTAAACACTTCAGGAAGTTTTTCAGATTGCAGGAAAAGTAATGCCAAACAGAAACTGAATCAACAGCAAGGGCAAAGAACACAGGAATCAATAAATATTTTCAGAAATAAAAGACTTACTTTTAATCATTTCTTAATATCCTCAAAAGGCAATTTGCTGTTTAAAAAGTCATAACATATAACATACTTATGAATATGTTACATATGAATGCTACAAACACATGTACAAACATACGTGTTGCAAACATAAGAACATATAACATGTAGAATTAAAATGTATGAATTTTATGATAATTGTATTACATGTGAATACTATAATATTAATTCAAGACAGAAAATTAAGGTCATATATTGTGCTTCATAGACAACCATTGAAATACAAAACAAGAAGGCAGCTAAAAGGCCAATTGAAGAGAGAACAAGAATATTTAAACAAATTCTCTATTAAAAAGAAGCCTGGAAAACAGGAAAAAAGAAATAAAGAGCAAGTGGGCAAAGAGAAAACAAATGAACTCAATCATGTCAATAATTACATTAAATGTTAATTAAACCCACAATGAAAAAAAATTGTCAGACTTTATTTTTATTTTTAATGTTTTTAATTTTTTTAAACATTGTAGATGGACACAATTTTATATTATTTATTACTTATCCATTATATATTATTTATATTTATTATATATATGTATTTTTTTTAATGTAGTGCTGAAGATGGGACCCAGGACCTCACACGTACTAGGCAAGCACTCTACCACAGAGCCACAACTCCAGGCCCCAGATTGTATTTTTAAAAAGGAAAACAGAACTACACAATGTATATAAGAGATTCACATTAAGTACAGCAACACTGCTAGCTTAAAAGTATAAGGCTGAGTAAAGAGATATCATAACACTACCCATTTTAAATGTTAGTGCCATTATGCTAATAGACAGCAAAGGAGATTTTAACACAAGGATAATTGTCAAAGATCAAGAAGGATGTTTCATAACAATAAAAGGGTAAATTCATCAAGTATGCCTAGCTGGAAACCTTAGAAATATGAGAAGCAGTAATTGCCTGATCCAAACAGAGAAATGAAGAACACAAATAAAACTGGGGAGTTTAATACTTTCTCTCAGTGAAATGTTCAGAGATAAAAGACAGAAATCATAGTATAGGAATAGGGACATTGGAAATATAGGCAGGGTCATACAAATCAAAAACAAATACAACTTTTTAAATTGAAAAGTATATTGTCATTGAAATAAAAGCTCACTGGATGAATTAACAGTAGATTACCTGCAGCTAAAGAACAATAGTGAGTTGGAAATCAGATGAAATTTATGCTATATCCATAATATAGCATAAAGAAGTTCAGAAATGAACAAATTAAAGACATGAGAAGTTACCAGTACTGAACAAATAACAATGGGGTTTTATTTCCATTATGCCAAGAAAAAAATAATCTTAACACCTAGAATTCTACACCAAACTAAACTCTCATTCAAGAGGAAGTCAAGATAAAACGTTTTCAGTCAGAGGGAATTTATCTCTACAAACCCTTACCAAAAGAAAATATAAAAGATATTCTTTCAGAAAAAAAAAATTGACTCAGAAGGGAACGGTGAAAAGAAAAAGCAATGATAAGTCAAAAAAGGAAACATTAAGAAGTGACCATCTGGATAGATCTAAGCAGACACTGATTCATTTGACATGAGGAGGGTAAGAATGAGGAAGGTGATATTGCAATTGATATGGGGGCTAAAACAATAAAGAATGAAAATTCTACAAAGCACAACATGGGAGATGAAGAAATGTGAAGGGAATTTAAAATATACTAAGGCCTTTGGACTCCATAGCAGAAGAAAGCAACAATTATTACTTCTGACTTGTTAAATAGGCAGAATACAAATTTAAGAGTAGGAAAAAAAATAGAATATGTAGCTCCCAAACAAGAAGATGAAGAAAAAGAATTTGAAAAATACTCAGCTTTCAACAGAAAATGGAAAGATGTTTAAAACAAAGTAAGGTAAGTAGATAAGAAAAGCTCTGTGGTAGAAAACATCTGAACAAATTCACAATAAATGTAAATGGATCAAACTCTCCAGTTAAAGATCACTATTTCCAGGATGATATTTTATTTCAGCCATATGTAAATCTATTAAATCTACATAATAAACATTAATAAATCATACACTGTTTGAAGAGAAAAACAAACTGAAAAAAATAATAGAGTGTAACCCAATTGTGTATCGTTTAAAATATACTAACACCACAGATTGTTTATAACTATTAACATATGAAACAAAAGTACAAAAACCTACAGAGTATTAGATATCATTTTGAGACAGCAGTGATTTCTGAGAAAGAATGGAGGGAAGGACAAATGTGAACCTCATCTGTATCTGTAAAGTTGCATTTCCTTAAATAAAATTAAAGCAACATGTACCAAAATATTAAAATGGATTAAATCTTTTTGACAGGTTCATTACATTTGGGGGCATATTAAAAATATGCTCTGCTTAATAAAGGAAAATTAACTCAATAACTGAACAAAACACAGCAACATTGTAAGACAGCCCCAAATTTATTCTTCTCCTAATATGTTCTCATGTCCAGAAAAAATATAAAATATAATTCTTAAACTTTTCTACAATGATTGTTTTTATAAATTGTTAATATTTTAATGTTTTCTAGAAAGAATTAAAATAGCAGATTTTCTCAGAGAAATAGCTCAGTTTATATACTTTACCTTATCAAAACAAGATCTTTCAGGTATAGTAAAATGCTATGATTGACAGCAGTTAATTGAATATCTCAAAATACTGAGAGGATTTTCAGTGTTCTCAACAGAAAATGATAAATGTCTGAGGCAATAGACATACCAATTACCCTAATCTGATCATTACAGATTGTATACATATATTGAAATGTCACATGTACCCCCTAAATATGTAGTTACTATATGTCAATTACAAATAAAATTATATATATTCCAGACTCTTCTGAGGGTGGATTACCACCCTCAGAAATACCTATTCTGACCAGCAGGTGGCAGTGGTACAATAGTCATTTTAAACCAAAAATTTTAAATTCAGGCATCATTCCTAATGTTGAAATAGTCTTTAGGTCACATCTGATTTTGTACCAAAGTTCTGTCTGATTTGTATCTATTTTCCCCACAACATTACTTTCTCTCCATTCACTAAGAATCTGCTGCAAAGATTTGATTTCCCACTTTGTTTGCAGAGGTAATCCCCTGGTGACACAAGAAAATTACAAAGCAAGAGGTAAAGAGCTCTTTCCATCCTATTCCTTATGTCCAGCAAAAAGTTTATTGCTACATTACATAAACCTGATACAAAATGATGTTTTCAATTCAACATTTAACAGCTCCCTGAAAAAATAGAAAACAATATTTAAAAATTAGTCCTACCTTCCCAGCATGCTTTGAAAAAATTACTCCATTCACCATCTAAAGGATACCTCTATGTGGACTGAAGAACCCAGATGGAGAATTTTATGAACAGTTAAGTTCATGCAGTATGTCGGATGTGGAGACATCTGACCACATACGTCTTGTGAGCTCCAGTAACACAGACACATTAGCAAAGCCAACCTGAAAAATCATCTTGATCACATGGGCCCAGGAACTAGAACTGACGACTAGTCATTTTCTAACCTGCTTCTCCTGAGGGGCTTCCTGGTTGTGTCAGCAACTTGCTTCACAGGAGGTTCTCTGTTTACCCAGAGACCTACCCACCTCCCTTCTTCCTGGACTCTTCTCAAAATCCACAGAGACATTTGGCTACGTTCCTGCCTTTTTGCAGGCTGAAAAAACCAGAGACCCAAGATAGAATTCACCCAACTTCCTCAAAAGAAGGAACCTCGTTTTTGTTCTCATCTTTCTTTCTCTCCCTCTTTTCTTTTTCTCTTTCATTAGTCACTTTCAAGCCCCCTTGGGCGCTACCTTTCATTTCATTCATCCCTCCATGAATTCCTCCCTAAGGTCATTTCCCACACACAGAACAAGGATAACAGAAGTGAACCTTGTTTACAACCCTTCAATCTGCTGTGAGCCCAATGGCACATAGGGTGGGGTGTAGGAGCAGTTCATGGGTGAAAACACATCAGACTGGGGGTGTGGGTTTCTTATCTCAGGTGCTTTGTGCTTATATCATTGCCCAATTATGGTTCTTCCCCTCACAACCTCCTGTCCTGGGCATCTATAGTCATTCTGTGACTGTACTGTGAGTTAGTTACTCAGTGTGCCTTACCTGTATCTCACTAATGGAATTATCTATTAGAAAATTTTGCAAAAAAAGTTTACCTAAATGCCACTTTCTGGTGCACCTGCATCTGATGAGGGAATGTATGAACCTTCCCTGCAGTAACAGTACTGAATCATGCCACTCATGAATTTAGTTTAAACATGTTTAAACAGGATATGCCTTATGCCACCATCTTCCTGTTCATCAGCAAAATACCTGCTAAAATCCTGTAAGGTTAAGAGACCTAGACCCAGGAGGCTGAGGCAGGAGGATTGCAATTTTGGAGTCAGCATCAGCAACTTAATGAGGCCCTAAGCAACTTAGAGAGACCCTGTTTTAAAAATTAAAAAAAATAAAAAGGACCAAGGATGTGACTCAGTGACTCAGCACCCCCTGATACCAAAAATCCCCAATACCAAAAATAAAGAGAGACCTAGAAAAGCACACACATTTGGTAAAATGGTGAAAATGAGAGAGGCAGACATAGAAAGACACACTTGTACTCATACATACATATACCTACATCTGCTGCACAAATGCCTTGATTATTTTTCTACACTTAGGAAAATAAAGAAAATTATAAAAGTGTGATCTGTTGTGCAGAGCTTCAGTGTTGCTCAGGAAAGCATAATATTTTTGAAAACTAGAGAAACACCTCATGAGAGGCTTGAGGGTCACCTTGGGATGCCAACAGGCACCTGTGGATACATCAGAAAATGCTGATCTTTAAAGTTCTGAGAAGGGTGCCGAAGAAGGAAAGAGAATCTAGAGGGGAAGTTGAGTTTCCAGCCAAGGCTTCCGTGGTTGGAGACATGTAAGAAAGAAAGACTACACCAAAATCATCACTACTGCTGATAGCGAAACTGCAGCCATGGTCCCTCAGGACCTGCAGAAAACTATGAAGGAAGTGATCATTGCCAGTCAAATTGTTCATGGTGACAATATGAGGCATTTTTTCACAGATGGCATTTTATATGTACATTTCAGAAGACAAGAAAATGTACCTGAACAGGAAGCCTCTAAAGCAGGTTCACACTAGTTTGGGATAAAATTATGAAGAAGTTGTTAAGCT
Source organism: Sciurus carolinensis (assembly GCF_902686445.1). Taxonomy (NCBI): domain Eukaryota; kingdom Metazoa; phylum Chordata; class Mammalia; order Rodentia; family Sciuridae; genus Sciurus; species Sciurus carolinensis. The sequence continues at coordinate 66,087,952 of NC_062214.1, forward strand.
AAAACTCTTACTGATGTATTACTCCAACAATGTCAGTGTCCTTTAGTGCCATGTTGAAGAAAAAGCATCATCTGCTGAAGGATATTTGCATCAAAAGGTTGTACTTGGGCTGGGAATATAGCTCAGTTGGTAGAGTGCTTGCTTTGCAAGCACAAGGCCCTGAGTTCAATCCCCAGCACTGCAAAAATCAAAAAAAGGTTGTACCCATTGGTTATGCTACGAGCTTTCTGTCACCCATCCATTAAAGATGATACAAAGAATGAAGGTTTTGCAATCAGTACTCTCCTGTTGATAGAGGATTGTTAATTATGAAGATAATGCCGTCCATTATAAAGTCAATATTGAAGTCACTATTACCAACTAAGGAGTCACTGTACCCTAGAGGTGTATCATAGGCAACAGGGGTGACAACAGCTCCCCTTCCTTCTCTCACCTCCAAATCTCACTCGCCTCCAATCAGTGCATCTTCAATCTATAAGGAGCTGTTATTTTTTATTGGCATTGTTTATTTTGCCTCACTATGTATTTTGTTTTCATGTTTTAACATATTATAACATTATATCATTGTTCACTTATATTAGAAGATATGTTTGACAAAGAAAGAAAATAATTCCTATAGCTCCTGTACAAACAGACACATCCACCAATGAGGGAATTAAGTGCTTAAGAATGATATAAGTACAGTTTTAAACAATGTGCTATTCATGAATCTGTAATGGAGTCTGAGTTTTAGGGATTCCAGGAGTTTGAGTTTTAAGGATCTTTTGATGAGCTGGAAATATTTATTATTTTTCTCACAAGTTAAATAAGCCCAATTCAGAAAGATAAAAGTTGCATGATCTTGCTCATACATAGAATCTGAAAAAGTCAAACTCACAGAAGCAGAGAATAGATTGGTGTCTACCAGAGCTGGGAAGAAGATGGAAGGGCATGGTATTAGTCAAAGGATATAAAATTTCACTTTGGAGGACTATGTTCAAAGGATCTATTGTGCAACATAGTGACTACGGTTAATAACAATGTACTATTTACTTGAAAATTGCTGAGAGTAGATTTTCAGTAGATTTTCACTACAAATAAATGATTATGTGATCCAATGCATATGTTAAATTAACTTGATTTACCCATTCTACAGTGTATTCATATTCAAAACATCATATTTCTATATCCTTAATATATATGACATTGTGTCAAATAAATTAATAAATGGATAGAAGTTCCTGCTTTATGAATATTCTCTGCCTTACATGGTTTCAGGAACAAATTTGTTTTGGATAATGAAGGATAAGTTCATTATTACTCTCTTTTTAAAGCTGAGGAAGCTTAAGCACAGAGCATTTCAGTAACTTGCCCCACCTCCCCCAGAGCAAGTGGTAGGGCCAGGAACAGAGCCACACTCAGTCTCCAGGAACACATGGGCTATTCACACTGCCACACACTTGCTCTCAGGAAGTACTACTGATCAGGCTAAGAAAAAAGTCAAAGCAATGGCTCAACAGCTTAGGAAGAATGAGGAGGCATTCTGTTTAATATTTCTCAATAGTTGTAAAACTCAAGTGACAAGTAAATATTTTAGAAAGTATTATCCGTTGATTTACAACAGGCTTCTTTGCAGAGCTGAGGAGATTTATTATTATTATTATTATTATTATTATTATTATTATTTTGCAAAAAGATTCATTAGGAAGTTCTTTGCCTCCTAGGTTTTCCTGGCTTGTTTAAATAGTATTTTGATCACTGAACAGCCCTATATTTCACCATAATCTAATCACACAGAACTTGGAAATTTAGGTGATACTGATATCTAGTAAAAAAATTTTAATTTAAATGAGGGATTTATCAAAAATTCCAAACTTCTGAATATGTCTTGGAGTAAACACACAAGGACTCTAACTTTATCTTATAAATCTTAAGAGTTATTGATCTAAATTGAAATGGACAACAGGTCTGAAGAATCCCAGAGCAGGAAAACCCAGGTTAGCTTCATAAATGACCATAACTTTGCTTGATTTGCAGATGTAAGCAAAACTGAACTTTAGCCATTACTTGTAAATGCTTCTATTAGGGAAAAAAAAACTGAACTAATCAGAAGTAGCTGACAAATTTATAAACCAGGGATTTCACAGCAAGATAGACCAAATAAGGCAACTATTCCAATCCTGTATTTTCTTTGTAGTGTTTCTTCATGATCTACAAAAGCCTGCACACTTCTTGAATGGAGTCTCTGGGCCACTTCTGATTTGGAGCTTTCTGATTCATGAATCATTGTTTGTCAAATAAACTCTTCAAATTTTTATTACACCTTCATCTGCCATTGAACAATATTCCAGTTTATAACTAAGAAGCCACAAAGTTAATCAAAGAAAAAAACCAAAACATGTTTTACATGCCTTACTTGGAATACAACTGAAAAAGATCATGAGATTTTATATTTTCTACTTGACACAAAATAATACTGACATCTCTTCCCCAAGGCTGATGCATCTCGGAGGCCCAGCACACACTGTGCCCAGGGCCACGATACTTCTCATGTCCTATGAAAATGTTTTAATTTCTTTTAAGACCAGAGGGGAAAAAATGCAAACTTTTAGGTGGATGGAAAGTTTTAATATGTAATATTAATAACTTTATACCAACACATAGTAAAATATAATTTTTTATAGCAAAAAGAGTTCATGAAGGCAAAATTGACAAGAGTCCATAGAAGTCACACTGCATTCCTTCTCCTCTTCTTACATTACTTTCTCCATGTCCAGGAATTTTTTTAACAGTCTGGAATTTGCTGTTCTGGACAGGAGGAAACACAGGACAAAAGAAGGAAGCCATTCCCACAACAGCTGCACATGCCCAGCACTTTGGTGTTTCAAGGCCTATATCTTAGGCTGGAGGACAGGTGATCCTCCAAGGTGTATGCAGTGAGCCCAGCTGCAATTCTGATCCTCAATCTAAAGAAAAATTAGTCCTAGAAACACACAAGTTACTGATGGCAATGGCTCTATTAATGGATATCTTAATTTAGGTGTGCATCAAGGTACATTCAAATGGTCAGGGACCCCCCTCCCCCAGCACAGCTGGCCAATGCTTCAACCCTGGGACACAGCTTGAGTAATACACATTGTCTCCTCTGCTCACATACACTTTTACTCTCTCCTTTAAGAAGTATTCCAAGCTGCTTCCTCATTGCTTTTTCTGCCTGACATTAGCCACCCTGACTTGAGACTCCACCTTTGCAATGTCAGTCTACCCACTGAACACCAAACCCCAGGTCCCCAAGAGCACATCAGCTCCAAGAGAAGCTTCATTCTGACATTGACCCACACGCACACCCATCGCAGCGTCCACTGTGTGTGTCACCAGCCAAATCAATCCCACACGGCTCAGCACAGTTAGAAACCAAGACTAATAAATCACTTGCCCGCTCTCAGTCCACAGATGGTAAGTGTGGTTCAATGCAGGTAATTATAAAAAAAATGACTTTGGGAGCAAAAAATCAAAACATGGGAGTATGTGTCTAATAGAAAAGGTCTGCAAAGAGATTTGGGAGTTCTAATGACTCCAAGGAGCAGGTGAAAGGTCTCAGGGCCTGACAGTAGCAGGGCAGCCTGATTGACGGAATCGATCCCTTCTTCCCTCCGACATCACCAGGCCCTGTATCTGCTTGCCTCCAGGTCCCCTGTGCCAGGCCGTGGGGAGGTGGGGGCTGAAGTAGTCCCTCTTGCTTTAATGTGTTTGCAGAAAAGAGCCCCACCAACCCATCAATTACCAAGACTGTCAGCCCCAGAGAAGGTGTTGGGACAGTGACAGGGTTAGGTAAAAGCCTCAGGGGCTAAATTGAAAGGTTCCACTGGACATGTTAAACCAGTCTTTACATTCCTACCTCCTGTCGCCTGCACTACCACCCCCACCTCCAAAGAACTTACTTTTCTTTTCCCTTTAACTTTCACAAGAATGTTTCTGCAAAAAGTAGTATGGATGACAGGTCTGTATTATATCAGCTGTCATTCATTAGCGAATGTAGAGAGACGGGTCCTCCCCTAAGCCCTAAGCTCCCTCTTTCTCCAAGCACGCACAGGTGGATTGGTGCTTCAGTCCTTTCACCATTTCATAAAGAGACCATGTTCTCATAAAAGATTTTAGACATCCTTCTGCTGTAGGTGAGATACAAGACTAACCCTTCTCAGATTCCCTCAGAACTTTTTGTCCAGTCACTACAGGAAAATTTCACATCCATTACCTAAATGGTCTTAGCAGCTTTCTGGTGGAGAATGGCCTATACTCAAGCAGAATTCAACCATTGTTCTTCCAGCCCATAACAATCAAATGCTTCCCACAAATATTGTTAACCAAGGTGAGTACACATTCTCCAGAAATGTATAAATATCTTTTGATAACCAAAATGGCCCAAGTGTAGGCTAATTCAATCAATGAGCAAACCAAGTATGCAAAAATAGTTTAATCAATCTTTTGATAGAATCAGTCCATTATTGCATTAGTCAATAACTGTTCACTGAGTGCACACTCTGTGCTAGGCAATGTGTGAGGCATTCAGAATATAGGGAAAAAATTCTGGTCCCAACTAAGTTTAAGAGAACCATGACCGAAAGTTTGATATCTATGTAGTCAACTTGCGTGATTTTTTTAAGCCACAGAAAAGAAAAATGGATTTTGCGCAAACAAATAAAAGGCATTTCAGAAAAAAAAAAAAAAAAAAACACTAGAAAGAGTATGTTCTCACCCCAGGTAAAAGAAAAAATCTTGTAAATTCATGACAAGGAATTTACCTTAAGCTGTGAAAGATAACAACGATTATACTTTGGAAATCTGTTGAAGCTACAAATTATATGAAAAGGTATGGGAGCAAAGCTAAGTACCTCAGCTTCCAAAGGAATGCAGTCAGTGCCTTGGGACCAATTCCCAAGAGAATTCATGGTTACCATGACCCAGTGGGTAAGCCAACAAGCCCAGGCGAGAACATCAATTCACCTCACATTTTAGACACTGAGGAAATAGCACTTTCTGCTATTCCAAATTTATTAATCCTCACTCCTAATATCTTCAGGGCAAGATAAGGAAGGAAGATAACAGCTACTCTTCAAATGTGCTTACTTCTGTTTAGATGCAGGCAGTATTCAAATACAACAAATGCAGAATTATGTTCACCACAAACTGCCAAACTATCTCTGAACAGTTTGTAAGCCAACCCCAGAGGTATTCTGAAGAACTCTCATGGGTAACAATTCCTCAGAACACTGAAAGTCAAACACGCAGACACTCACACAACTACCCACACACACACACGTGCAAGCAGAGGTCTTTCACTTCCCGGAGCCCACACAGACAACAGGGCCAACAGTTTCAACTTAATTAGCACCTTTTCATACCAAGTCCTCTCAAGGTGAGGCGCAAAAGATGCAGGAATCATTTACTCACTCCTCAGCAGCACCTAGGTGACAGATGAAAAGAAACAAAAGGAGAAACACAGAGACTCCGTTTTAGATGTGCCAAAGGAAAATTGTGACACGCAGCCCAGTAACCTTGAATGTTTGTCCCGTACACGTTATGTGAATAGCACAACTGAAAGAAAAACTCGCATTAAAAAATAACAATGGTCAGAACAACATCAACATCACATACAGATCAGTTAAAAACACTTAGGAAATGTCTCTCTGAGAACTTTCTAATGTTCCTTCTTGGCCATCATCCGAACTCACCTGGGAGAAAACCAACCGTGAGAATAGAGTTGGGATTCAGCAGAAATAATTAAGAGGTTGTATAATTGCCCATATTGCACATCTCACCTCTGGGGTGGGCAGTCGCCTGGTTCGAGACCCCAAGTGGAACACGAGGTCACACACAGGCAGGGTCATTCTCTCACCTCCTGATCATCCAGGTGGAAATTAAAGATCCCAGGATACTTTTCAAAACAGCCCAAGGGATCACCCAGCTGTCTGGCCCACCAGTCCCCAGTCTCAATAAAATCCAGCTTAATGTTCCCGGCTGGGAACGAGTCTGTCTTGAACATAGAGAAAAGTCTATGTTCATGTACACAATTATTAACCTGTCCTTCGAGCACTGTAATTACTTTATAATCCACAGAGGACTTAAGATACTTAGAGAGGAGGATGCTATGAAAAAGTCAATTTGATTGTAATTTATAATTGAATTTATTCACAGAGAAGCAATTGGTCACTAAATGAAAGTATCTTCTAGGGAGTAAATTTACAGGTATAGGATTTATAACTACCAATGGCTTGGCTCCTAGAAAATTTAAATTCTAAAATAACTTGCAACCAAAGTGTACCTTTAGGGTTGAGTAGTCACATTTTAAGAAAAAAAGATTCTAAGCATTTTAATAGCTCCCTTCCCTACTAATTTGATATATGCTGCTCAATTTGGAGAATATAGGCCCCATATATAATGAAGATAAACTTAACCAGAGTTTCAATTTCCTTTTCTTAGGTAGTCTTTAAATAGTGAATTGAACCAGGCACAATGGCACACACCTATAATCCCAGCAACTCAGGAGACTGAGGCAGGAAGACTATAAGTTCGAAACCAGCCTCGGCAATTTAGCAAGGCCCTAAGCAACTTAGGAAGACCCTGCCTCAAAATAAAAAATAAAAAGTGCTAGTGATGTGACTCAGTGGTTAAGAGCTCTTGGGTTCAATTCCTGATATCAAATATTAATAATAATAATAATAATAACAAAAATGCTTTGATGTTGTGTGCTTTGTTTAAAAAGAATTAGGACAGTAAAAAATGATAAAATTAATCTTGTATTATCTGGTTCCAAAGAAAATTGTAAGAATTAAGAACACAAACAATTCAGGATTGATCCCAATCTTCTGGCGCCAGCTCCTATGGGTCAGGGAGGAAAGATTTGTTTTTCTTAAATCAATGTGCAAGTTACATTCATATTCCACTGGAACAACCAGAGACCCCTGCCATCACCCACCACCCCCAGACAGTGACCTGACTAGAGAAGAGTGTAGAATTGGCTCTTGGAAACACAAACAGGCTCTCTTCTCTCATTGACATGGCTCCTCCTTATCCCCTTCTCAAGCAGGTCCTTAAACAATCACTAAGAGAAAAAAAAAATTACTACCTCAACTCTACCAGAGGCATTGAGGCTGCCTGCCATGAGTGGATAGATGTAAAATGAAATTTAATTCTGCCCAAAAAGAGTCTATCCTTTGTTCTAGCTCCTGGAAGTTACTCACGAAAGGTTTGGAATTTCCAGAGTGACAGCAGTGCCTTTGTATTCATGGTGGGCTACTCTTAGGCAATGAGGTGACCCATGGTGGACCCCTGAATAACTTAGGTAATAGATGACTCAGGGTAGGGGCTGGCTGGTTCAGAAAGACCAACCGGAGACTTGGAGCTTGGAGTCATGTCAGGTGATATCAGCTGGCCTGTGATTCAATTAAGCCTTCCTACATAACAAAACCTCAATGAAAACTCCAGAGGCTGAGGTTTGGTGATTACTGTGATCCAATCCAAATGTGATAGTATTAGAACCAGGGCCTTCAGGAAGTGAAAAAGGCAAAAGGGAAGAGCCCTCAATGATGGGATTAAGGCCCTTATAAAAGGGCTTCAGAGGGTTGGGGTTGTAGCTCAATGAAAGAATACTTGCCTCGGTTTGATCCCCAGTATAAGTAAAGTGAGGGCTTCAGAAAATAGGTTTAGTCTCTTCCTCTTTTCTTCCATGTGAGGAAATGAGACATCACCACCTATGAGCAACAGGCCCTCACCATACATTCAACCTGCTGGTGCCTTGATCTTGGACTTCCTGACCTCCAGAGCTGTGAGAAATAAACTTCTGATGAGTATAAATTACCACTCTATGTTATTTTGTTATAGCAGCACAGATGGACTAAGATGGTGAGCATCTCAGGTCGGTAATACTCAATACATGTTGTCACACACACATCAACAAGAGCGCAATATGTTTTTCTGAGGACCCTGGGGCTTTGTCTTTAGGACTCTCCCAGGCTAATATTGCCCTATGCACCTCTTCCTTTGGATGGTTCTGATTGTATTGTTATGTTATGATAAAACTGTAATTATAAATATAGGACTTTTCAGATTCTGTGAGCCATTCTAGAAATTATCAAACCTGTGGTAGTTCACAGACACCCCCAAATTTGTAGCTAGCCAGTCTCATGCAGGTGTGGACCTGGGAACTCCCAACCCTGTCTCTGGTATCGAAGTCTTGGGCAGACTTGCCAATCTTGCAAGAGGCACCCTTAACCTAGAGTTTGGCTAACTCCAAGTAGTAACTAAGAAATTCTGCCATTCCATTTATTCCAAAAGAAATTAACTACAATATGCACATTTTAGTCAATGATAGACTTCATATCATGGTGGTTCCATAAGTATCACAATGGAGCTGAACAATTCCTATTGCTCATGAAATCATAACCATCTTAACATTGTTGCATGACTCACATGTGTGTGGTGATTCTGGTGTAAACAAACCTAAGACACTGCCAGGCATGTTAAAGTTTAGTGCAGATAGTTATGTACAATACATAACATTTGATAATGATAATAAATGACTGAGTTACTGGTTTATGCATTTACTATTCTATACTTCCTGTCATTATTTTAGAGTATACTCCTACTGTTTTAGTCAACTTTTTCACTGCTGTGACCAAAGGACCTGATGAGAACAATTTTAAGGAGGAAAAGTTTATTTGGTCCTCATGGTTTGAGAGGTCTTAGTCCATAGATGGCAGCTCCATTCCTCGGGTCTTGAGTAAATATTTTGAAATCTCTAGCTCAGTATACTCTACTGTATACTAACATGGCAGAAGGGTGGAGCAGAGGAAAGTAGCTGGGAACATGACTCCAGGAAGCACAGAGAGAGAGCTCTGCTCCACAAGGACAAATATAAACCCCAAAGGCACGCTCCCTGGGACCCACCTCCTCCAGTCACACCCTACCTGCCTATAGTTACCACCAAGTTAATCTCTATCCAGGGATTAATGCACTGGTTAGGTTAAAGTGCTCATAACCCAATCATTTCTCCTCTAAACTTCATGATATTGTCTCACGTATGAGCTTCTGGGAGACATCTCCCATCTAAACCACAACACCTACTTATAAAGAAAAGTTTACTGTATAACAGTCTGTCATGTAATGCCAGCAGCAGCTGTACACATCCCACCTGTGTCATTTCTCTCGATCATGTCATTTTCCCCTGTGCTAGATTTAATCCCATGCTGTTTCTTCATCCATTGCTGTTATTACCTGTAAGAGAACACATCAAGTGACCAAAATTAAAAATTAAAAGTGATTAAGCACTGTGAAGGTAGGTAGTAAGTTATCACTTCTAGGTTTGTGAAAGTACACACTATGATGCTCCCACATGACAGAATTGCCCAACAATAACTTTCTCAAAACACGGCTTCATTGTGGTGTGATGCATGACTCTACTTTGTTTTTTCATTTGTTTGGGTTTTGGTTTTGTCTCTCTTTTTGGAGATGATATCTTCAAGGGATATCCTAGATAAGAAGGTGGGGAAACTATTGCTATTTTTTTCCATTTTTATCAGGTGGCCTGTGATTGACAACTGAGTGGCCACCCCAGCCCAAGGAAGCCTCCCTTCCATACCCCTGGATCAGTGTGAGAGAAGTGGGAAGTGGGAATGGTAATGACACAGACTTTATCAAGCCTACCAAATGCAATGGCTGCTCAATCACTGAAATATTTGTTAATTCAACACCGAAGTAAATATTTTGAAATCTCTAGCTCAGTATACTCTACTGTATACTGACAATTTGAATCTTTGTTTATTTCTCCGTTGTAGTCTCCCATTGAGATGAATATTTATTAAGAGCCTTCTATGTGCCAGGTGCTGACCTAAGTGCTTCCCAGCATGCTTTCAATTAATCCACAAAAATTATTCCGTCAGATAGTTATCCATATGCATAGTCACTTTATTTTACAGCTGAGGGTACTGAGAAATAGAATGATTAAGTTGCTAAGAAAATTAATATTCTAAATTCATGTTGAAAAACAAGTTACCAGATACTACATCAAAAGTAGGGTCATTTTACTTGGAATGTAAAATTGATGGAAAAGCATTAGCCTTTGGCTTTTCATTACTATGAATTGACACTATAAACTTAATTGCTTTTTAAAGGCAACTAAAATTATGTATAAAACAAAAAATTAGAATATGAATTGCAAACTCAAAAGTTTGGTGACCAGGCAGATAATATGAATGAAAGAGTAAAGTAGCTGAATGGGGCTCAGGAGAACCCTGGATGTCAGGCCCCACAACAGGGAGCAATGGCCATATGGACCCCATTGCCACCTGTGGGAATGTGAGTGTTGTTGACCTCTGATTTTTCCTTTTTTTTTTTTTTTTTTTTAATTGCACATCACTCCTTTATTATACTGATCTGGAAAAATTTAGTACAGTTATGCCTAAAATAAGTACTGGGTTCATGTGGCAGGGCCAAATAAGTGGAACATGATTCAGAAATCACACACAGTGAAAGACACAATTGGACATGATCAAGAGGCATTTAACTGCCACAAAACAGCAGAGTACAGATTCTCTAAGACACATAACGAGATACACTCTTACACCTTAGAGGTCAAGGAGCTTATCCCTTATCCCATATTGGTGTAAAGAATAGCTTGTTTTCTGGTGAATACCTGATGGAGAAACTAACCACCACTAGAAACCCCAGAAGAATAATTTTGTTTTATATATATATATATATATACATATATATATATGTATATATATATATAAAAAATACATAAATATATATAAAATACATAAATATATATATATTATATATAAATATATATTATTTTTCTTTTTGTGAAAGTTAATGCAACACAAACTTAATTCAGGATTGATATCAATCTTCTGGAGCCAGCTCCTATGGTTCAGGGAGGAAAGATTTGTTTTTCTTAAATCAATGTGCAAGGTAACTTGCACATGAATATGAATGTAATTCATATTCCACTGGAACAACCAGAGACCCCTGCCATCACCCACCACCCCCAGACAGTGACCTGACTAGAGGAGAGTGTAGAACTGGCTCTTGGAAACACAAACAGGCTCTCTTCTCTGGCTTCTTCTCATTGGTCAAGCCTCGGCATGGTTCCTCCCTATCCCCTTCTCAAGCAGGTCCTTAAACAATCACTAAGAGAAAAAATATAGAATTACTACCTCAACTCTTCTGGATATGAGCAGCCTTCCCAGGCTTGGACTAAAAACCTGTGCCCCTGAACTTCTGGCTTCTCAAAACCAGAAACACCCAGAAACCTTGAGTTCTCTGTGAAAAAACTAATGATTTTAGTGTTGACAACAAATTTATTTTTTTAAACTCTACAAACTAAACAAAACACATCAGTGGTTCAGCACTTTGACCTAGAAAAACTAACAAAGAAAAACAGTTATTTTTGCTCATTTGATCCCTGTAAAAAAAATCAAACCAGATTATCTTGGCCCAAGATTGTTGCTGAAATGGCTTGACTCCATGGTGTGACTCGCTTGACAGATTGACTGTCTTGTAAACTTTGCAGACATACAGCAGATCAGCAGAAAGAGGTACCACTGAAGGTACCATTGAAGTCATGAGCTCTTGATGTTGGAGAAATCTTTAAAGATGAGCTACTGTAATCCACTAAAGAACTCCCTTTACTCACATTTCTAATAAATAATTATCCAGCTTCTTTTTGAAACTTGGGATTAATCCAGGGGGTTTTGCTATAGTTTGGATACGTATCCCCCAAAAGTCCATATACTGAAGACTTGATCCACCTCTTGGTGCTACTGGGAAGTGGTGGAAACTTTAAGAGGTCGGGCCTAGTTGGAATTTCCCAGTCATGTGCAAGTGTGTCCTTGAAAAGGACATTGGGACCTTCACCCTTCTTCTTACTCCCTTTGGCTTCTTGACCATCATGAGGTAAGCAAACCTGCTCCACCATGCACTTCCTGTCATGAGGTGCTGGCTTGCCACAGACCCAAAAGCAATGGGGCTAACCAACCATGGACTGAAACCTCCAAAGCAGTAAACCCAAATAAATCTTTCTTTTTTTTAAATCTATCACCTCAGGTATTGTTATTTTTTTTTAATTTTTTAGCTGTAGATGAACACAATAACTTTATTTATTTATCTTTCTGTGATGCTGAGGATAGAACCCAGGGCCTTATACATGCTAGGCAAATGCTCTACCACTGAGCTACAACTCAAGCCCCAGGTATTTTTGTTTCAGTACCAGAATGCTGACTAAGACAGATTCCTCTTGAACCTAAGGGAGTAAATTGAAGGCAGCCCATTTCACTTACTCAATTGCTATGAAATTCTTGCTAATAGTGGCTTGAACTATATCCTATACTCATTCTTCCAAGTCATCTTCTTTGAAGTCAGTTGCAGTATATCACCTTCTTTGCACATGAAAGCCCTTCCCTTATTCATAGGCACCCTTTACCCCAAGTTTCCTCTCACCTAACTTAGCAACCCTCAATCCTTTCTCATACAAGTGCTCTGGACTCAACTCATACTCTTCTTGTCAGGCTTCATGATCTAAGTGTCCTACTTAAAATATTACACCTGGAACTAAACATGCAGTTGCAGAGATCAAACTGCTTCACAAAATAAAGAATTCCCCCCCAATAAGGCCATTCTACAATTTCCCAATGAAAAGACCCTATAGCACACTGCTTGACCAACTTGGATATATGCAGATGGTCCCTGACTTACAATGGCTCAATTTAAGATTTCTTTTTTTTAACTTTATAATAGAATAAAAGTGATACATAATCAATATGCTTTGAATTGTGGTCTGTTCTGGGTTAAGGATATACAGTACAGTACTCCCTCAGTGAGCTGCGGCTCCCGGGCAGCGGAGCAATCACCAGGGGAAGCAACTGATACCTTACAGAGTGCTGTATGGCTAAACCATGATGTTTGGTAGGTGGTGTGTATTAAATCATTTTTAACTAAAGGTATTTTCAATTTACAATGGTTTTATGATAAAGTAACTGCATTGAAAGTCAAGAAGCATCTATAATTGAAGGATTAAGTTGAAACAGTCAAGTCTACTTGAAATTTTTAATTTTATAATTTAGGAATTAAGTGGTATGCTTAATTTTGAACTACATATTCTAATATGATGGCGTATTTAAGGAACATGGCTTTTCTTTTCTACCCATGTTTTGTCAAAAAAAAAATTATCTACTCTTCATTTGTGTCTTTGACATCATCTTTGCCATCACTACAGCTACCTTGTTAATTAATTATTTATTTATTTTTGTGCAGGAAAATGAACTCAGGGGCACTTGACCGCTGAGCCACATCCCCAGGCCTATTTTGTATTTTAGTAGAGACAGGGTCTCACTGAACTGCTTGGTGCCTCACTTTTGCTGAGACTGGCTTTAAACTCTCAGTCCTCCTGCCTCAGCCTCGAGCCACTGGGATCACAGGCATGTACCACCTTGCCCAGCACTACGGCCACCTTTGGAATCATGTAAAAGTTTTCCAGACAACATCATCTTGAGTTTTCAGTTATTCAAAATGTAGCTTTTGCTTTTTGTGTTTGTTTTGTTTTGTTTTTACCAAAGGGCAACGTGCATATACAGAAAAGGCCAAATCATTCATGTTTGGCTCAATGGTTTTGAACAACATGAGCTGACAAAGTGACCTTCATACCCTCCCAAGGCCAGCTCCCTAGAGGGCCCCTTCTCTCTCTTTTTTAGAGGGGAAAAAATACCATTCTGACTTCTAACATGGTCAAAGAGTTGCCTCTTTCTGAGTCTTATACAAAGGCATATTATGTTCATGGGATTCACCGTACTGCTTCATACTGTAGCTCTAGTTCAAGGAACTGTTTAAACTTTGTGTGGTAGACTTACTAAATTATTTTTCCAAGCCACAAATGTCCCTGGAATAAATTTAGCAGTCATTTGGTTTTGCTTGTTTGTCATTTATGTTTGTGGTGCTAGGGATTGAACCCAGGTCCTGGCACATTCTAGACAAGCCCTCTACCACTGAGCTATATCCACAGTTCCCAGAGTTAGAATATTAAAGATTCATCCATAAGTTTCTGTGTATGAAATTTCCACAGTATATAACCCTTACTTTTTTGGTTTTGCCAAGTGATCTCCAAATAATGTTTTAAACAGCATTCAACATTTTAAATTGTGAGGTCATACATGCAGGAACACTCACTGAGTTGATATGAAATTTCTTTGCCTCCTTTTTTTTTCTGATTGTATGAAGGGATCTCTGTAGAGATCAAACTAGCAGGGGCTGAAGTACTCTGTCTTCAGAGCATGGCATACTGTTTCTTAGATGAGAGACTTGGTAGTTTGCAGTGGGGGGATTCCCGATGGAAAATTTTGTAGAAGAAATCTCACCATGTATTCAGGTATGAATTGTGCTTCATATTAACCTTATCATTTGTGCCCCACTAATATCTCTTATTGAATTTGTAACCAGCTAAAAGACCCAGATCTTTTGCATATAAGTTCTTATCAAAGTTACATTTTTATTTGTACTTACACTTTTACCTAAATATAAAGTTTACATTAAGATCATCACATAACTCCATACATCCGATGCTTAGGATTTCTCAATTTATTTTCAAATACATTATCACAGCTATTTAACCTAATAGACCAGGGAATTGTTAACACACATTTTCTAGACCTGAACATAACTATCACTAATAGATTTCAGGTTCTTTAAAGGGATAGTGCCTATGTTCTATAAAGACTGTCTTCAGCGGTTATAACAGTATATCTGAGATTGACTAATTTATAAAGAAAAGAGTTTAATGTTGGCTCACAGATCCAGAGGTTAAGAAGTCCAAGATCAAGCAATTACATCTGGTGAGGGCCTTTCATTGCCTTAATTCATGGTGGAAAATTGGCAAGTGGGCGCATGCAAAGAAGTAAGAGAAAGCAGGGGAAGCCAAAGTCTTCTATAGTAATGCTCTCTTGCTGTAACTATACCTCCCTACTCCCTCTGAGGAGAGTGAGAGCTCACAGGAGAAAAGTATTAATCCATTCCTAGGGGCTCCACCTCTGTGACCCAAACACTTCCCACTCAGCCCTGTTTCATAGCCTTCCAAACTGCAAGCCAAGCCTGAGTTTTGGTGGGAATAACCATATTCAGACCATTAGTAGTCTTATTTAAATGGAAAACAGCATTATTAGTTGAATGGAAAACTAACAAAATAGGAAAAGTCATGATACTTGAATATTTCCCCTCAATATACAAAAATTAAACAAGAACAGAGCACAATGTAATTGTCATTAATAAAAGAAATGCAAATTGAAATAATAATGAGTGCCATTTTAGACTTAATAAATGAACCAAAGAGTGAGACAGAATCTAACAGTGATAACATTGCAATAAAACTATTAAAATCATTATTTGTTAGTGACACCATAAGTTAGCATCATTCTGGAAAAGTTAGTGGATGAGATGATTTTTTAATTTAAAAATAATCCATACCATTTAACCAAAGATTCCCATGCATAAAGTTTATTCTTTTTTTTTTTTTTTTTTTTTTTTTTTTTTTTTTTTTTTTTTGGTGCTGGGGATTGAAACCAGGGCCTTGTGCATGCAAGGCAAGCACTCTATTGACTGAGCTATCTCCCCAGTCCTAAAGTTTATTCTTGAAGAAATAACTTTGAAGAAGAAAAGAAGCTAACTGGGTATAGTGGCGTACACCTGTAATCCCAGTGGCCCAGGAGGCTGAGACAGGAGGACTGAGTTCAAAGCCAGCCTCAGCAATTTAGTGAGGCTCTAAGCAACTCCATGATACCCTGTCTCTAAATAAAAAAATACAAAAAGGGCTGGGATGTGGCTCAGTAGTTAAGCACCCCTGGGTTCAATCCACAGTACCAAAAAAAGAAGATAGTTATAGGAAGATATTCATAGGAAGATATTCATTGAAGTATTAGAAAATGAAACAATACAGGCTTGTTTCAAATAAAAAATAAGTAAAGCTTTGTTCACATGACTAAGTCACCCTATCTCTCTCTCTCTCTCTCTCTCTCTCTCTCTCTCTCTCTCACACACACACACACACACACACACACACACATATGCAAATAAGTGTGAAAAATTACCATTTCTCCTATCACATTCCAATATTGCATTTCATACTGTTTCCTCACCTAACCATGCAATTAAGTTTGCATATGCCCAAGAACAACCTCTGTGCAGTGTCCAACCTGAAGGAAAGGCTACTTGGGACCCAACATGATCTTCAAGTTCCAAAACCAAATGGGAACTGTGGTCCTCAGATGGGGAGACTGTAGCTGCATCAATACACTGATGAATTAATTGCTTAAGGAAAAAATCATTTGTATGATTCTCTAAATAACCTGAGCAATTTCTTACCCAACAGCATCACTGCCTCTGAACCATTCTGAGGCAGACCATGTGATGGTGTCCCCAGCCAGCATCATTGGCTCCCTCCAGGCCTTGCTGATGGAGGAGGGAGGGCCTCACCTATGCCATTAGCAAGTATATTTCAAGTGGTTGTCTGTGTGGTTAGTAAACATCATTTAGACTTCAGCACAAATTCTGACTTTCTCCTGGAAGTAAGAGCATTCATTTGGTTCATGTATTTGCTGAGATACACAGGGAATGCCTGGAGGTGGAAAGCAGGGGAGTTAAGGGGAGTTACTCCTTAAACAATGTGCCTTAACTTCCCCGCAATAGGGACAGGAGAAGCAGTTCAGACCTTCAAAACATTGTGCTTAATGTCAATGTTTGCCTTCCCAGATTCACACATTTCTGGTCACTTCATGACATATTTATTGGTCTTGACGGGCAAGGAATAGAACAGGAAACTGCAACCTTGCACTCATCTGACAGGTCTGCGGGTAGAACAGCCTTGAGTTCAGCTTTGCTGAGCTTCCCGCAGTGGCTAAAGACCCTCCTGCTATTAACCACTCTCACATCTGATTCTCTGTAAAATTTGTACCAGCAAGTCCACGGCAGTTAAATATACTACGAGGGTAATTAATCAGGTTACAGATGAATATTATTTGGTCTGCAAACAATTCTGTAAAAGGCTCCAGAGGGTTATGTCTTGAAGGTTGTAGCTCATTTGTGGGACTTTGGCAGGAAATGGCTAATTATGACACCTGCATACATTTCTAGGCAATTGGGCCCTGGGGATTTGCCACCTTGTGTATACAAGTCAGCCTTGCCTTTCGGGTAGGGAATCACACCGCAGAGGTCTGCGATCCAGCAGAGCCTTGTTAGCAGTGCCCTGGGAGAAAATGGCTCAGCTCACAATGTGTAGGGCTAGCGTATTTCCCCAGGCAACCAGTGCTAGGGATGTGGGCATCAAAATTAGCCCTTCACACCATCCCTATCTACTCTGGGCCTTCTGAACATGTACTAGTTCTTTGTGAAATGTGATTTCATAGACTGGACTGTTATCAGAGAACAATTTCTCTTCTTTCTGTATCAGGGATTCTGTTGGCAGTGTCTGGGAACCCTCCCTCGACCTGCAGGCAAAACTGGCAAACTTTGTAAGAATAGGGAGAGATTCCATAACTCTCAACTGTTTCTTACAAATAACAGATTATTACTTTGCTCTGCCTGATATAAATGCATGAGTCTCTGAGTGACAGGGATCTGTTGAAGGACTGTAAGAGCAGGAGTGTGGTAATACTGCAGGTTGCCCAGTCTCTCTTTCTCCTACACATTCAAGTGACCCCATTTCCCAGCCTCCCTTGCTGGTAGGTGTGGTCATGTGACTGAGACCTGCCCAGTGGAATTCAAAGAGGAAGATGGTGCCTGCTCTGGCCAAGGCATCTAAGAGGTGGCTATTCCTCCCACATATCCTTTTCTCTTCTGCTAGCTCATGTATAGGATGACAAGGATATAAATGATAATGGAACCACAAGACAAAAACAACTTGAATTCCTGAAACCCTACAAGCAAATTTCCCCCAACCAGGAACAGCTTCCTCAGACTAACTGGAGCAAAATAAACTTCTATTTTGTTGAACCATTATACATGTTTGTGCTGTTAAATAAAAAGTAGTGTGCCATTGTTTTGGACTGAACACCTATACCAGAACCCAAGAGACCATTAAAAATAAAAAGGGAATCACTCATGCTAAAGGTCTTTGTCATCAAGCTGAAATTGAGCTATTTTTTTCTGACCTTTGAGAAATCAGGATTAGAAAGAAATCAGCCAAATTTCCCAAACAGAACAGTTTTAATTAGCATGACAATTAAGTTCACTCTGCTTTAATTCCTACACAAAAAGGAAGCAACTAGAAACAACCCTACGTTAACTAATCTGATATGTTCCTACTGTTCTGTCTCCCTGTTTCTACCTTACAGGTAAAATTACTGAAATGACCAGTTGCTCTTGTTTTTCACTTCTGCTTTCTCCAAAAAAAGTTTTCTGTCCATAAGAAACAAACTTTCCTGGAACCATTAGAACACTTACTCTAATCTATAGAATGAAGTGTTGCCCAATTCTAGAACTAAAAATAAAGTCAACTAAGATCTTAACCAAATTATCATGGTTTTTTTTCTTTGACAAAACAGAGTAGCCCAATCTACATTAATGCAGTATGTGAGTCTCCCATTTCAAATATAGTTTTTGTGATAAAGAGAAATATCAGGCCTTCTCCTGACTGCAATTCTGTTTGTATTATCACTTTTCAAAGTGCCCGACACAACCCACTATTCCCAAAGTGCCCCAAATATTAGACAACAAAAAAAAAACAATTTTATTTATAGATTCACTGCTGGGTCATCTCCTTCAGACTCATGCACAAGGGCAAAAAGTCTTCTGATAGTATTTCCCTAAGTATTAAATCCAATTTTCCCTTAAATATCTCTCTAGTTCTAGTGTCTTGACAGCTTCCTGAGTGAAATTATTCTACCACCTGATTGACCTTCATGGTTTGGAATTTTCTTTCTTTCCTCTAACTCCATCAAATAATTGACCAGACCTTGGTAAATGAAATGGTTTTGTAGTGAAAACCAGAAACAGGCACATAAATAACTTAAATTAGCCTTTAAAAAGTACTCAGTTGAATCTCATTGAATCCTCTTAATAAACAAGATAGAAAACAAGATCTTCATTTGACAGCTCTGAGATTTCAAATTACTCACCTACAGTCACAACAGAAGGGAGGGAGCCGTGGTACGATCTGGTCCTGGTGAACTCAGAGCCCAGTCCAACCCAGCCCACTTGACTGTCTAGGATTTAATTAATAGAAGACCTTGGCCACTAACTCATCAAGTTCTTCAACAGTTTGAGATGTTTTGCTTCAGTGCAACTCACTTTTCAGGGCTGGAACAATCTTGTTTCAGAAAGTATTGTAACTTCCTTGAAAGTGACCCAAGAGATATTTTTGTAGGCAGGAGGTATACAAAAGGAAGTGAATTTAAGAAAATCACTTACTCATGGCTCAAAGTGAGCTTCCAGAACTGATCAGAAAATATTCACTCTGAAAACATGTTGTGAAACTTATTAAGGTGGTCTTGATTGTTAATGCATTGACTTGCTGAGACTAGGGGCCTGGGTATCTCTTCTCACTCCTCTTGGTTCCATTCCCCACCTTTCCTTGAGTGGGAACTTAATGGTCCCCAGTCCTTCGATCACTTCCTCCTACTCCTGTCATTCTTGTTCAATGATTGCAGCCACTCTCAACTGGGGGAGGCAGAGAGATCAAGCCCTTTGAGCCAAGGGAGCTGCATTCACACCCATCCACACTGGCCTAGGTTGGGGCACTGGGTCTGCCGGGACGGGGCAGCCCCAAGCCGCACACATCCATGCCAAGCTCATCACCAGGGCTGGGTAATGAGGTCAATGTGAAAACAACTGGAAGGCACGTTCCCCAGGAAACACAAGCAGAGTGGAAATGGCCCGACCTTATGTTGCAGAATCCAAATCCATTGAGTCAATTGCCGGGAAACACGACATGACCTTTCAGATGCAGTGCGCATCGCTCCGAGAGCAGGCTGCCCTGCTCTTTTCATTTCACTGCTGCCCCGGAGGCAGCAAGTCACTGGAAATAATAGCCCAGGCTCCAAATCAGTGCTCCTTTAATGAAACACACACGCACGGCAGCCAGCTTGACACTGGGGCAGATGTGTGTGTGCGTGTGCGTGCATACAGACATACGTGTATGTACATGTGTATAGATAGATAGATAGATAGATAGATAGATAGATAGATAGATGTATTCTTCATTTATTTATAAGTCCCTTTCAACTTAACACCTCATGTCCTATGTTAGGTTATTCATTCTATCTTATACTTTGAACAGAAATCTTTGGGATCTGGTGCATACTCCTAAGTAAGAAAATAACCTTTAAGGCCTCATCCTCAACAGTAGCCATCCCTGCTGTCAGATCAACTCACAAAGCCACGTCCCAGCCCAACTTTGACCCAACCCATCCTACATTTGTTTTTCTGTCATCCTCCCATCTTTTTCTGTACCCTATTAGAATCTGAACACAGAGCAGATGCTTCATGATTAGCAATGGTGAGTTGAGGGAAGAGTCACAATCCTTTCTTCAGAAAATCTATTAAACTCTATAGTCAGGCTTTGAAACTTTGTAGAAGGTTTGATGCGAAAGCCCCAACCAGGCTTGAAGGATACGCAGGGAATAAAGCGCAACACTCTCTAATGGGAAAGTTTCTTACGTGAAAAGTGTTGGACCAGGCCACTCTACTTCACCAAAAACCCCTCTGAGGACTTCAAAGGATCTACAACTCTGCACTTCTTAGCAGAAGAACCTTTCTCATGGGAAAACAAAAAATGCTCACACTTCACCTGGAGCATGAGAAATATGATCCTATTTATTAAAAAAAAAAAATCTTGCAACCAGGGAGTCCAATGAGACATCCATACCAATTTCTTCTTCATTAACAGTATGATGGTAAGCAGGCTGGCTACACACAGGTCAATTACATGGGTATTGTATATACTGAGTTCCCAAAAGGAAAATGTATGCCCAGGTTGCTCTCCCAATATTCTGTGCTCTACTTAAAGCTTAGAATGACAAATAGGGGAGTTTGGAGGACTCCTGGGAGCGATGAAATACATTCCCTGTAGATTACAAAATACTTTGAGCAATCATTAGAAAAGGCAATCGCTACTTCATCATCTAAAACTGTATCTCACTGTTGGAGGTTGATTCTTGTAGGTTTAATATAGCTCCAGGTCAAGCTTTATGGATCACTCTGCAGAAACATATTGCAGGAAGTTTCCATCAAGGTTAGCTTATCCACAACGAGGTCAAGGAGCTGGGGCAGGGGTGTGGCCCTTCTTCCTATCGAGCTAGAAGAAGATCATAATTCCTGGGCCCCCCTAAGAAGAGTTAACTTTGTGGATGCTCCTGGGGAAGAAATCCTACAAGGCCTGCATTCTGCAGGTAAGCTCCATGAAATTTATAAAGTCAGCAAGTAATGGAAAAATCATGTGCAGAGTTGCCCTTGAAAATCCCTTAAGTAGGTCATTAACTAGAGCAACAATAATCATGATAATGCCTAGCATTTAATGAGAGTTTACCATGTGCCAGCACTATTCTACCCTTAAGCAGCAGATGTGAGCAGTAGATCCATGTCACAGATGTGGGAGACAGAGGTACAGCAATCGAGCTGCACTCACCCTAGAGTCACAGAGCCCCTAAGTGGTGGCACTGGGATTTGAACACTGGAAGTCTGGCTCCAGAATCCTCCCGCTAACCCCTCCCGGTACACATGGTTTGGTGCACACTACCCAGTGCCTTAGTGGTTTGCATAAAGATCGAATGTATGATAAACTGTGGGAATCAAGATCAACCCTGAATGGCTTCCAGTGATGAGTCTTTCTTTTCCCAATAATACCACCGAAATTATTTTCCTCCCACAAGCATCTCATAGAGGTGAACATAAATT
Source organism: Sciurus carolinensis (assembly GCF_902686445.1). NCBI lineage: Eukaryota > Metazoa > Chordata > Mammalia > Rodentia > Sciuridae > Sciurus > Sciurus carolinensis. The sequence continues at coordinate 66,109,861 of NC_062214.1, forward strand.
AGGTGTTCATCTGATGAGATTTATGGTGTAAGCTGTGGGTTTATTCAGTCAGAGACAAATAGAATTGGACACCATCTGGGGGAAAGTGCATCCTTCTCTAAACGCAGGTAGTACATGAGGGAAACCAAACCCTGGAATGAGAGTCATTTTAAAAATATTATGCCTGCCAAGGACAACCAAAGACACAGTTAAAACTTCTCCTTCCTTCATAGCTATAAATAACTAATTAAATTTACAAAAAGTTTATTGGCTAATGGGAAAGATATGTTGTGAGTTTGGATCATTTCTAGGAAGGAATGAAGTGGCATATCCCTTAAAGATTTCACCACTGAATAGTGTCATACCCTTCAGCCTTAGAATCACTATTTTGTCTCCCAAGGGGCAGACTTGCCATAGGCTAATTAATTGATTAAATATATAAACCCAATGCCTATGGACTAATGACCTTGTCATAGCTGGACTATTTGTTGGCCATGGCCAGCAGATTCTCTCCATCAGGTGAGATCAGAGAATAGGAAATCAAATCATAATCATAGAGAGACTTGAAGAACATGAAATCAAAACCGAGGCTTGAACCAGACCTGAAGAATGCCACTCAGCTGGGGTGCTTGAGGCACTCTCCTCAGTCACGTGAAGAGTCTTGCCACAGAACATCACCCTGAACTCCTGCCTCCCAGTACACTCACTTGCCACCCTGGGAACTGATCCCCCAGCCCCCCGACACACACTGCTACACACAGCATTCTGCTGGTACTCTCAGGGAAAACATTTTTGTTCAAATGGGTTTCTGTCCCTTGCAAACAAATAAAATTATGGTGAGGTCAAAGGTCACCAGCCAACATCTTCCTCTACAGCAGCTCTTTTCTTTAAGCCCAAGTGCTGTCTGCTCCCCTCCCTTAAGTAAGTACATTCAAATCAACTTCCTGTTCAATCTGACTATGCTTGGAGATACTCTCTTTAAAGTGACTTTGTGAGCCTCTGATTAATATTTTAACTCTCTGAATGCAGCTTGTTCTGATTATTAAGCTACTGACTCTCAGCTCTAAACCCACCCTTCCCTAACAGGCTCTGGGACTGTGCAAACTCCTTTCTCCTTTGCCAGTTGCCTATTAGGTGTTGTCAATAGGGGGCAATGGAGATTGCAGGACTAGAAGAGGAATAAAGGACTGACTCAGTGACTGCTCCCTTCAGTGATGCCCTGGCCCTGGTTCTTCACCCTAGTGGCAGCTGAACAGAATTGGTTGCAATCTCTGGGTTGTTTTTTGGTTTTTGTTTTGTTTAGTTTTGTTTTGTTTTGCCTTTTTCACAACTGGCAACATGCAACCTCTCCTAGGAAGTCTGAGTTCCAGCTCCATGGCTTCCCTCATACAAGTTCTTGATGTTCCATCAGCAGCCAGCTGCACCTGCTCCAACATCTGAGTGCCAGCTCAGTAAGGCCCCACCGCTGAGCTCCTAGTGTTCGATAGCCTCAGGTTGCCATTGTTTCTTCTTGCAGTTGCGATCTCTGTGGGATTTCAGAACTCAGGTTTTGCTCTTAAAGTCCTCCAACAACTGTTTAACTCCATACTAATTATCCCTACTGAAATAACTAGTGTAGTTTCTGATTCTTTGTTTTCTTGAATGGACCCCAAATATTACATAACAATTTCTCATTTGTATCTATAAGGTATTCCATTTGTTCTCCAATATCATTCCCAATCCTAGGTAATATAATTTGCAGGGGGGACTATGGTAAGATGGCACAGAGGAAAGATGCCAAAATATTTTCCTATTTAGTATGAAATGTGTTGGATGAATAGCCATCATCTAGAATCTACTGCATTGTATTGGTCAAGATTTCTCTTGGGAGCTCTTTAAACATATTCCTGGATATCAAATCTGCTCAAACAGAACCTTCAGGAGTCAGGGTAAACAGCTAAAGTTTTTAAATCTCTACAAGTGATTAAGATTAGTAACCACAAAAGAGTGGAGTTAAGTTCTGTGTGTTACCTGCAGACTACTCTATACAGCACTTGCATGGACCCCAGTCTCCAGACTCCAACCTCTCACAATTGAAGACCCAGACTTCTTTCTGTTCCAATTCTGACATATAAAAGGAGATTAGAAGTTATCACTTTCTTCCAAAAGGAAAAAATGGAACGAAATGAAAATCAAAAGCTTTTCTTGGACCCTTCAGAGAATGGAGCTAACAGGACAAACCAACACCCAGAAATCTGGAGAAAGGTGAATCCACAGTCCCAGTCAAGATCTGATTCCCAGAGCAGAAGCCCCTGAAGTCATAAACTGATTGGACACTTAAATGGCAATTTTGACAAATTTTTGGAAGCTGAGTATAGTCATGCAATAGTGAAAAACTTATAGGACTGATGTCTATAATTGGTGAGTTTTGTACCAGTTTCTCACAATGTGAACCAGAGAGAGATGCCCCTCAAGCTTCTACAGTAGCAAGGGAAGATTAATCACTATGAAATATGCCTGTAGGTTTTTCCATAGCAAAGGTCTATTCTCTGAGGGAAAGGCTCTGCTAGATAGAGCCTACCTCAGCTGGGAGAAGGACCTTCCTCCCACCACAGGCCCCGCGGTGGACTTCCTGTCTCACAGAAGTGGGTAGACCAGGTGGAGGGACTGTGACGTGGGTGCATAAGTTAAACTAGTGGAAAACACTCGTGAAAATCACAATCCAAAGGCTTAGACCCACTAGCAGACTGACATTTAATCATGAAAATATAGAACGCTTCCCCTCACCCACACATAAAGCCACTCCACTGGGCTCAAGTATTAACATCAGTGGGTTATAGCTGAGCTGCAAAATGCAGACTCTAAGGGCCAGTACTTATAAACTCCCCAAGTCAGTAGGGGACACATAAACAAGGACACTGGATAAATTTAAAGCCTCCGGCACCCCCCAACTGTATCAAACATTTAAAACAATTCAACTCTTAACTAGATTAACATAAGCCACACACCAAAGGCCTAGTCAACTCAGTTCCATTACCCACTGCTATATGTTCAGCTTTTGACAAAAGATTACTAGACATTCAAAAGACAAGGAAAATATAAGAAGAAAGAAGGTAAGCAACAGACTGCCAGACTCAGTAGATTTTGGTCTTATCAGATGAGGAATTTTTTTAATTATTATTAATATGCTAAAGACTCTAACAGAAAACAATGAACAACATTCAAAAACGTGCCTAATATAACTAAAGAGGTGAATATAAGAAAGAATTGAGATAAAATGCTGGAAGTCAAAAATACTGAAACAAAAATGAAAAATGCCTTTGATGGGCAAATCAGTAGACTGGAAATAACCCGGGAGCTTGAAGATAAGCCAATAGAAACTTCTCAAACTGAAACACAAAGGGAAAAAATTGTTTAAAAAATAGAAACAAATATCAAACAACTATGGCGCAAATTCAATAGAAATGACATATGCATAATTGGAATACCAGAAGAGAAAAACACCAAGACACAGTATTCTTAGAGAATGTCAAGCAGGGTAAATACCCAAATACTACACCTAGGTGTAGACCAAAAAGGAAATCTTAAAAGATTCACAGTCAACTTCTGACAGGTGAAAACAAACTTTTTTCTTTTTATTTTGATTCATTTGTACACAAATGGGTTACAACTATTGTTTCTCTAATTATAAACGAAGTAGAGTCATACCATTTGTGTAATCGTACATGTACACAGAGTAATGATGTTTGTCTCATTCTATTATCTTTCCTCCCCCTGACCCCTCCCCACCCCTCATTTCCCTCTACACAATCAATCCTTCCTCCATTCTTCCCTTACCTCCCCCATGCATTATGTATCATCATCCACTTAGAGAAAACATTCGGCCTTTGGTTTTTTGGGATTGGTTTATTTCACTTAGCATGATATTCTCAAATTCCATCCATTTACCTACAAAGTCATAATTTTATTCTTCTTTATGGCTGAATAATATTCCATTGTGTATATATACCACAGTGTCTTTACCTCTCACCCCAATTAGAATGTCTATTATCAAGAATACAAGCAACAATAGGTGTTGGCAAGGATATGGGGGAAAAAGGTACACTCATACATTGCTGGTGGGGTTGCAAATTGGTGCAGCCACTCTGGAAAGCAGTAGAGAAATTCCTTAGAAAACTTGGAATGGAACCACCATTTGACCCAGCTTTCCACTCCTTGGCCTATTCCTAGAGGACTTAAAATCAGCATACTACAGTGATACAGTCACATCAATGTTTATAGCAGCTCATTTCACAATAGCCAGATTGTGGAACCAACCTAGGTGCCCTTCAGTAGATGAATGGATAAAGAAAACAAGCATTTTTAGAAGTCACAATTGCAGCGGAAATATTAGAACTCAAAATCCACTAAGGTAAATTAAATACAATTTAAAGCTTTGCATACCATGCTTTAATAACTAGTTGGGTTGCAAATTTACTCACAGTACACTGAAATGTGCAAACAGTATAATTTCTCCTTGGTAGCAGAAACATTTACATGTACCAATGAACTATTCTCCTGGTTCTCCAAAGTTCAATCATCTTCTCTTGGTTTAAAGAGCCAAGCTATACAAATTCAACTCTCAAGTAAGGAACATTTTTTATTATCTCTGTCTCATCAGGCAAACGCTCATCCTCTTCATTAAGGTGGTACCTGAAGATGTAACAGGAGTCCATTGTATCTTTGTGGGCAGGGGATGAGAGAGAAAAAACTGTCCTTGCATCTCCAGTGTCCTCTGGATTTTCTTGGTATCTGCTAATAAGTGGTTTGGAAAGTTGATCACTAAAGTATCAACAGTCTTGAGAGTGTGGTTTTTTGTCCTTAATATGATGGGCCTTCTCTCAAGAGCTCATAGGTAACCCCAGCAACCATCAGCATCAAAGACCCAGCTACTGGCCCCATTCACATCAGCACGTTCCATCACTAGGGCACAGGGAGTTTGCATCCCACACTATGCCATGTCTGGCCAACATCAAACTCAATGATCTAGTTCCCTCCTGCCAACACCTCTGTAGCCCCATCTCTTGGAGGACCCTCCCCTATACCTGTCTGGATATTTCTAAAGCCCCACTATGAATCTTCTGGAGTCATTCTGCCACTCTGGTCCTCCCTCATCACAAGCTCCACTGAGCTGGAAGAGGAAGGCATGGGCTTTTGCACTTCTTGGTGACATCCTCCCTCTTCCTAGGGTAATAAACCTCATGGTCTTGCCTTCAAAGTGAAGGAAGACCTTCTCCATATAATAGGAATGTCATGTGATCTAAGGTCCCCAAACTTCACTCTCGTTTCTCTAAAGAGTTTGGAAAATCCCCTTTTCTTTAAAAAAAGGCAATAACATCAAATTATGATCTAATTGGAAGGTCAAAGCTGAACAATGACTTAATCTAGTAGGTATCCATTCTTTCCCTGAATACCTAAGACCTATTGCTCTGTAAGTGAGAAGTTCAGAATAATAGAATAATAAAGTACAGAATACAGAATGAAAACTGTTTCCACATGCAACAATGGCATGCTTGAAAGTGCTCATAGCTTGAACCTTTCAGTGTCCAGCAGAATTACAAACTGTAATGCAAGGCAGGATAATCAATACTTTACTGAATTCTTCATTTGCTTTAATTTATCAGCAACCCTAATAAGTATATATTATTATTGCTCAGTTTATGAGTGTAAATGACTGGTAGCTCATCCAAAATTGTATCTTTAAGTGGTAAAACTGAAATTTGAGCCCAGGTCCATCTGTCTCTACTATGTGTGCTCTTTCCACTGCATGAAGCTGCATTTTCATTCTCAATCTCCCCTTCTCCATTCAGGTTCCCAATAATCAAACAAGTAATTAATGAAACAAGGTTGACCATATTTGAACTTTTGATCATTTCAATCTTAGTCCATTTTCTGTTGCTATAACAAGATACCTGAGGCTTAAAACTTTATAAAGGAAAGAGGTTTATCTAACTCACAGTTTCAGAGGTTGGAAATGTAATACCAAGCCGCTCCATTTGCTTGGACTCTGGTGAGGGCCTTCTGGCTACATCACAACATGATGGAGAAACAGAAAGGGAAACAGCCATATGCAAAAGGGCAAGTGACACATGCAGAAAGATTCTAGAGGTGCCAGACTCACTTTAAAAAAACCCACTTCTTGAGGGAGCTAAATCCAGTCCCACAAGGCCTGACCCATACCCCTGAGAGTATCAATCCATTCATGAGGGTGGAGCTCCCATGATCTGCTTACCCTTCACAGGGCCCCCCACCTCTTAAAGGTTCTGCCACCTCAACACTGCCACACTGGGAGCCAATCTTCCAGCACACGAACCTTCGGGGGAACAAACTGCATCCAAACCATAGCAATTTCCAACAAATCTGGTAGAGAAAACAACTCAAATCCAACACTCCCTGGGCAGATGTTGCAGATCAGCACAGGTACTCAGCCAGGCCTATGCCCTGCATGTCCCTCTCAGTTGCTGTGCCAGTGGCTCTGGAGGCCCCAGCAGGGCAGACTTTCATTAGCTGCCCAGTTAATGTGCTGGAGGGAGTAGAACTATGGAGTTATTTTTATGCCATACTTTCCTCGCCCTGCAGTGCATAGAAGCACAATTTACAGAGGCCCATAATTAACACATTCATTCTGACAGAACAAATTCTACCAACGAAGAACCCAGAGCTCCCTCAACACATAAAGCTAATCTAAGGGATGTCAGAAAACTTACCATAATGAGGAGGAAAATGAATTGGCATTTTCAGCAGTCTGAAATGGGAATGCCCCTCCATATGGCAAGCATAGTTTACTATTGATCATAACTAGGCCTCCAGTCAACCCAAATGCTACTTTTTGGATGTAAAAAGGCATGTGTTGGAGCATTTCTATCCCAAAGTATATCTTAGGGGAAAATGAAAGGAAAATATGCCAACACAAACCAAGGAAAATGGCCACACCGTGGTTGTTCTTGTCATGAGACTTACATTCCAGCTGCTCCTTCCCCTCTGCAGACTTTGGATAACGCCCCGTGTGCAGACTGAGATTGAGCTGCTCAGGCTGGAGAGTGCTGACTGGCACCCCAGCCAGGGCGGCCTTCAGATTGGAGTATGTGGTGTCAGAGCCCCCTGCCTACTCCTGGTGATGACTGTTCTGGACACCCAGACACCATGTGGGACCTGAGAGTTCAGGGAGCAGCAAGGCCCAAAGTGCCTGTAGAAGCAGCTGAAATGGATCGAGACTTCACCTAGGAGTCAGGAAGAATAAAAAAGTAGGTTCAAGTGGAGGTGAGGAATCCTGCATCCTGGAGGCACAGGCAGAAACAAGAGTGCACCAGAGACAGGGACAAAAACGTTGGCTGTCCCTGGCAGCCACAGGGCCCAAATGTGGAGAAGCTTACCATGCCCCTGGTCAGGGTCTCTCCCTATCCTAGGAATCAGGGTCCACAAAGTGTCCACACTTCATGACACCCCGGTAGAGGAGCCAGAGAACTGGGTCAGGTGTCCTCCCCAGGACAAGTTAGGGTTAGGAGCCTGGGAAAATGCCCTAGCATGTCCTTTTTAAAGCCCTTTTATCAGCTTACTTTTATGGAGGAGGCTATGGCCAATCCCAGCACAAAGAAAGGAGCAGCAGCAGCTCTGTCTCTATTTCCTGTGACTGATCTAACAAAGCACCACTAGCTCTATGGGTTAAAACAACTCATTCATTCTCTTACAGTTCCAGAACTCAGAACTCCAAAAGGAGTTGTGGGAGGTTAAAAAAATGAACATGTTGCAGGTTTGCATTCCTTTGTGGGAGTTCTGGGGAGGCTCTGTCTCCTTGACTTTTCCAATGTGTAGGAGTCTTCCGCCTTCCTTGCTCCAGGGCCCCCTTACTCCATCTGCAAAGCCAACTTCCTCCTTCTCCTGTATGGAAAGCCTTGTTGTAATGACCATGAACCCTCTGGTAATCCAAGATGCTCTCCTCATCTCAAGCACCTCAGATGAATCACATTTCCAAAGTCCCTTTTACCATGGGAGGTATATTAACTAAAAAGAAAGACTGACATGGACGTCAAAGGAAATAGCATTTATCTGGAAAACAAAAGATTGCAATTTGGGTCTTCTGAATCAAGGCAGTCTTGAAGTGTCCCATAAGGCAAATGCAGGAGATGTCTTTTATAGGGGATTTGCACAGGAATGGTTCTCACAGGCAGTTCATTGACTGGAAAGAAATCCCAAATTGCAAACTCATTCTGATTGGTTAAGTAGATACTCCCAGCTAAGAGATGTTGAAGGTTGGGACATTGACTTCAATTGTTTACTTAAGTCTACTGGAACATTCTGTGGTTTAACCCTTAGAAGCTGTGTATATAATCCTCTCACAATCTCCTGACTTCACTTTAGAAGGTCTTGACCTTAATGACTTCATTTTCTTTCACAGGCGATATATTCATAGACTCTGGGAATAAGGACAAAGACATCTTTGGGAGCCATTATTCATCCTATTAGGTGATTTTACATTTTACATATTATTTTCATAATTTGTTTTCAGTACAGCATATACAATCAGGCAAGTAAGTCCTTCTTATGCTGCTCTGTCACCAGTCAGGTGTCCCCATGAGAAGCAGCCTATGAGATAGAGCTGTGTGTGCTGGGCATTTATGGGGGAGTGCTCCCAGGATCCACACCTGGGGGAGGGCTGACTTCACAGGTACACCCCTGTGTAATAATAGGGTCTTGCACTCTGAAGGGCCCTGCACTTGACCTAATGCTCTGCTGTTACCATTTGGAAATTCTTAACAATTTATGAACAAGGACCACATCTTAATTTTGCATTGGCCCTCACAAATAGGTAACCAATCTTGTCCTGGAAGGAAGGAAGCAACCTAGGTCAGAGAGAGGAATTGGGCCATGATGCAGGCACCATAAAGGTCTGGCTGATGCTATAGGAGCTCTAGAACTGGGATGGCCCTACAGAGCTGCCTGAGGGGCTTGTACTCCAGTTTTTACCCTCAATGACTAGTCATTGGATACTGGCTTCCTTCTGGGAGGGACATAACTTTTGACAAGGATGTTATCTGAGGCCAAGGGCAAATTCTGTAGATGAACTCAGCTGAGAATTGTCTGATGCCAACATTTCCAGTAGCTGGAGGCCTGAGTGCTGGGGTCCTGAAATGTGTAGTCTGGGTCACACACACAGCATCTACCACAAGCTCAAAATACCGACGCATATTTCTACCTATGTAAAAACTACCAAGATCAAGGGCAGAATACTTCTAGCACCCCCAACAGAGTCCCTTGTGCTCCCCACTGGTTATAACCAGCCTCACAGAGGTAAACACCAGTAGGATGTTATACAGTCACGATATGTCAGCTCTGCATTTCTTGGTCTTTGCATTAATAGAGTCATTCCATAAGGGTGCTTTTGAATCTTGTCTCTCTTACTCATCACTCATTCATCCACACTCTGGTATACATCAGTAATTCTTGTTTTTTGCCATGTAGGTTATATTTACCCATTCTCCTGAGGATGGGCCTTTGAGATGTGTCCAATTTGGAATGATTATGAGAAAAGCAGCTGTGAACATTCTTGTACCTTTCTGTCAGTCATTTCTCCTGGGTATATACCTAGGAATGGAATTGCTGCATTACAGGGTAGACATAAGATAAGTTGTACTGGATACTATTGAACTGTTTTCCAATTTATGGTCCCACATACATTCTATTTTAAGTAGAGTCTGGCGGAATAGAAAAACAACTTACCAAAAAATCATTGATTAATGTAGAGAGAAAAACTACTATAGGTCCACATATATAACCACAATAGATGTGAGTTTAACTGCAGTTTATGAGCTTATAAAATTTCTTAGGCTGATTGGAGCAGCAGGGAAGTTGGAATGATATATCCCAAATGTTCCCTAAATAGAGTGATCCATCAAGCAAACAATCCTGCTGATAGATTTTTGCTGAATGTTCAGGAAAATTCCAGGCAAGGCCAAAGGGCTGGATTTGTATTTAGAGTGGTCTTAATGAAAGTGCTTGAACAGATCCCTATGATAAAATCTGCCTTAACCAACCAGGGAGCATGGGGCAGGGGTGACCTCCTTGTTCTCTGCAGACAATAGGGGGGCTGCAGGTGAGAATCATGGAGCTGGATCTGATGTCACTCTTCCTTAGAGGGACCAATGTGACCTAAGTTTATTCTTCTGTAAAACTGGGATAGGAAAAGACCTTTCATGAGATTTTCATGAAAATTCAATGCCATATTACATACAAAAGGGCTTACAAATTATGTTACAATGTAATCACAAGATAATATTAGCCATTCTCCTATGTCACATTTCCTAAATTCTGCATATTTATTACTCCCTTTCTTACCAAATTTAGGCACCTCACATGTAGATCTTGTAGTCGATGGGGTTTTCCCTACAGAGTCCCCAAATCCTACTCAACACGACACAAGATGGTCCTGAGAAACACAGGTCATTCCTAGACTCAAGGAGATAAAATATTGTTCATAATCCATCCCTTACCATTTACAATGGTTTTGTGGGAAACTTTTATTCAAAATAAATTTTTTTAAGTTTTCTTACCATGAAGATGCATTCTTCCTAGTGAAGCAATCTTAGAAATCACATTTGGGTATCCAGGGGAGTCACAGAAGACAAGGTGTCTTCTTCCTGGATTACTGATTCTTGCTTAACATTAAACACAATAACAATAATATTGATCATGGACTTTCTATCTTAAAGCACACATGGTAAGCATAAGGATGGAGCATAGGTTAGAAGAGGACATTAGATGCAGAAACAAGAGCAGAAGGAAAAAATGCCACCTGGTAGTGTAGGAGGAGACTGGACCAACAAGGCAGAAGTTAAGGAAATGGGTTAGGGACAATTTGTGTGAGGACATCCAACCCCTGAGGACAACTTGATGCCTAACAACTTTGAGTCATGAATAAAAGAGGACACCATGTTCATTTTATGAAATGGTGGGATCAATGTGTCATCCTCATTGAAATCTTTTAAATTGAATATTATTTGTATAAGGTTTAATGCCCAAAATCTCCTTACCCAATCACCCCAAAGTGGAAATATGATAAAAGCTTCAAATACAGTATCTTTCTTGATTAACTTGAAAACTCCACTGCTCTGGAATAAATACCTCATCATCCAAAAACAGCAACACTAAATAAAAATAGCTCTGGGAACACAGCCCAGATTATGTAGGTTGCTAACCACATTTTTCCATTATTTCTCAAAATGATAAAGAATAAACTAATCAAAAATTTTTCAAGTGGGAAAAAAATACAGATAAAATGAGATGAATCACATTCAGAGTTTCACTCACTTCCTGTGTTATTTACCAAGGCACAAATTTATCATGCATTTTATATCGTTATCTGAACTCTTGGAATTTAGAAAGAAAAGAATTTGAAGCTTGGGAATATGAAGGAGACAGAAAAACAGACACAGTAATAACCATAAATCCTGATGCACGTGGATAAATGGAATGCTGATGCATTGAAATAAAAAGCTACAATAATGCGGTGTTAAAACCAATACACACTCCTCCATAATAGAAAAGAGGTCTCAAGGTTCCATTCATGTGAAAGGATCAGCAGATTTCTGCTCCATAATAATAACTGTTATTATTATTTATTAAGCACCTATCATATAGTGGATGCCTTAGGCACCATCCATAAATGAAAGAGAAAAGATCTTCTAAAAAAATCAGTGCTTGAAGGCCTTACAAAATAAGAGGTTTCTATATCCAATATAGCAAAGATAGTAATAGGAGCAATATGCTTTTCCCATGGGTTTCATTTTATGGTTCCAATCAACACCAAGGAAGCTTCCTGTCCTTCTGGCCTTAAGCAAAAAGAATCAACTGTGAGTGCCTACAGGGGAGCAGGACTACAGCAGAGATGTGATGGACCCACTGGAGCTTCAAATGTGTGTGTAGTTTTCACCTTCATCAGTAACAAGTATTATTTCAGAATAGTAAATATTAACAAAGGATCACAAATCAAAAACAGAATAAATTCAAAGATAGATGCTGTTCAAATTTTGTGAAAAACCAGGGCAGTGTGTTAAAGGTTTATCTGGGTCTCTCGGACTAAAAGAACTGATAGATTTGATCAGTTTCACTGAATAACCAATCAAGTAAACAAATAGATGAAAAATATCTGAAAGAACACAAGAAAATGCAAGGATGGGTAGATGGATGGATGGACAGATAGGCATAAGAATTGAGAACAAGATATTATGAGAGAAAGAATTCATTGCTGATAATATCTGCTTCAAACCCCCTCCTAATCCCAGGCTCCAGATTTGGGCCATCTTCAGCAATACTCATATCACCCTAGCTGAGTCCCAATTCTGGAAAATACCATCTTTCTTTCTCTACTTCTCCCCCATTGCCAAAAGTCATAGCATGTTTTGTTATCATGTACTTGGCTTGGTTTTCCTAGAAGAAAAATTTTTGTTCAACTTTATAGCTACAGAAAGCTTGGACCTTGCCAACAATTTGGAAGTGAAGAACAACATAATGTAGAAACTGTAGTATACTCTAAAATTTGATTTGATTTAGTCATGATTAGTATGTGCTAGTTTGTATGTACTGGATGACCTCAACCATCTCTCATAGTAGTTCCATTTAAAGAATAACCTGTAAGTTAACTGTGGATAAATGTTTGAGATGTACCCAAGTCCCAAACAAAAGATCAATACATCCCTGTTGCCAAAATCCAGTTGTGGAAATATGAAGACATAAAACCCTATGTGCAGCCACTGAGTATTTCATGAGTAAAGTCAACTCATAATCTCATAAAATCCTGGACAATTATTACCATTTCACAAGTGAGAAACTGAAGCAAAAGATTTTAGTTGACTTACTCAAGAACGTAAGTTCTGATAAGAAATGGAGGCACCAAAATAGACAGGCAGATCAATGGTACAGAATAGAGGACACGGACACAAACCCAAATAAATACAATTTTCTCATACTAGACAAAAGGGCCAAAAATATGCAATGAAGAAAAGATAGCCTCTTCAACAAATGGTGCTGGGAAAACTGGAAATCCATATGCAACAGAATGAAACTAAACCCCTATCTCTCACCCTGCACAAAAATCAACTCACAAAGGATCAAGGACCTTGAAATCAGACCAGAGACCCTGCATCTTCTAGAAGAAAAAGTAGGTCCAAATCTTCAACTCGTTGGCTTAGGATCAGACTTCCTTAACAGGACTCCCATAGCACAAGAAATAAAAGCAAGAATCAATAACTGGGACAGATTCAAACTAAATAGCTTTCTCTCAGCAAAGGAAACTATCAGCAATGTGAAGAGAGAGCCTACAGAGTAGGAGAATATCTTTGCCACTCATACTTCACATAGAGCACTAATTTTCAGAATATATAAAGAACTCAAAAAACTCTACACCAAGAATACAAATAACCCAATCAACAAATGGGCTAAGGATATGAACAAACACTTCACAGAAGAAGATCTACAAGCAATCAACAAACGTATGAAAAAATGTTCATCATCTTTAGTAATAAGAGAAATGCAAATCAAAACTACACTAAGATTCCATCTCACCCCAATCAGAATGGTAATTATCAAGAATACAATCAACAATAGGCGTTGGAGAGGATGTGGAGAAAAAGTACACTCATACATTGCTGGTGGGGCTGCAAATTAGTGCAGCCACTCTGGAAAGCAGTGTGGAGATTCCTTAGAAAACTTGGAATGGACCCACCATTTGACCCAGCTATCCCACTCCTCGGCCTATACCCAAAGGACTTAAAATCAGCATACTTCAGAGATACAGCCACATCAATGTTCATAGCTGCTCAATTCACAATAGCCAGACTGTGGAACCAACCTAGATGTCCTTCAACTGATGAATGGATAAAGAAACTGTGATATATATATATATATATATATATAATGGAATATTACTCAGCTATAAAGAATAATAAAATCATGGCATTTGCAGGTAAATGGATGAAATTGGAGAACATCATGCTAAGTGAGATAAGCCAATCTCAAAAATCCAAAGGACGAATGATCTCACTGATAAACGGAGGATGACACATAATGGGCGGTGGGAGGGGTGCAAGAATGGAGGAAGGAGGGACTATATAGTGGGAAAAGAGGGGTGGGAGGGGTGGGGGGAAAGGAAAAAATAACAGAATGATTCAAACATCATTACCCTATGTAAATGTATGATTACGCAAATGGTATGCTGTTACTCCATGTACAAACAGAAACAACATGTATCCCATTTGTTTACAATAAAAATAAATTAAAAAAAAAAAAAGAAAAAGAAATATAGCCGAGATTCAAACCCAGGAGTCATCTCGGTCCACATACAACTCCTTAACAGAAGACAGTATGTGTTAGTCAGCTTTTCATTACTATAACAAATACCTAAGATAATCAACCTAAAAAAAGGAAAGGTTTACTTTAGCTTACAGTTTGAGAGCTTTCAGGCTATGACTAATTGGCCCTTTGATTTGTGCCTATGACAGCATCAAACTTCACGGTGGGAGCACATGGCAGAGGAAGCTATTCATGGTAGCTGGGGGAAGAAAAGAAAGTTAGTAAGGGACTAGAGTATGAATTCAAGGACACATACCCAATGATCAGAAGATCTCCCAGTAGGCCCTGCCTCTTAAAGTCTCCATCACCTCCCAGTAGTATCAAGCAGGGAACTGATCCTTTAATACATGGACCTTTGGGGACATTTCAGACCCAAATTATAGTACAGTGCCACTAAGTGGCATCCACAGGACACCAACCTGAGCCCATTTCCAATGATTCCAGCTACAGTTAGGCTACCCTGTCCTATGCTGGTCCTGGAGATGTGAAGGCAACAGCCAGCCACTGAGAGCAGATGCAGCAAAGAAGAAGTAAGATAAGTCAATTGGCCAGTATTACCACCTCACTGCAGCCTGGTGACAGAGATGCAGAAAGGTCAGAAGGGGAGAAGTTTGCAGTGACCTGATTATTAAACTAAAGTAAACTTATTGTCTACAATGCACTGACCCAAGATTCATCCAGGAATAAAAAAGAAGAAGGAGAAGGAGAAGAAGAAGGAGAAGGAGAAAAATGAGCCCAAAAAGGGAGTTTGAAGAGAAATAGTGCTGATACATAAACCTATTTTATGAATTCCCCCTTCCAAGTCCAACCCATTTAATAATACAGATATTATTCAATCAACTCAATAGATATTGCTATAAGAAAACCACCAAAATGCTCAGTACTAAGCACCAACTCCAGGAACCATGGTGGAGAGCAACAGGGAATGGTGGGGACAGTGGCACACCAAAAAGTAGGTATCTGAGGATCTGTGATGCTTGTTGTGAGACATCTGTGGAGCTTGGCTGCATCTATATAGAATTGTTTCATACTTTCCAGGAGACATGTGTTTATATGTGTTATGCTGGAACCACACAGAAGACTACATGAAACATTCCTCACCTTCTAAAGGGTATTGCTTCCCTGCAGCTCCAAGGTATTATTGCCACACAAGAATTGAGAATCTAATCTTATTAGATCTGCTGACTTTTCAAGAAAAGTTGAAATTCTGAATGGTGATGTAAACTCTCCTGAATTTTCCAACATCATCAACTAATTCAGAATTTTTTTTATTTTTTTACTTGTTATAATTAGTTATACATAACAGTAGGATGCATTTATAATACATTTTGATAAATCATACATAAATGGAGTATAATTTCCCATTCCTGATTGTATATATTGTAGGATCACATCGGTCATGCAGTCTTATATGTACATGAGGTAATAATGTCTGTTTCACTCCATCATTCCTACCCCCATACCTCTTCCCCTTTACCTAATCTAAAGTAACTCTATTCTTCCCTAGCACTGCCCCCCTTATTGCTAAGTCAGAATATTTTTAGACCACAGAAAGAGCCCATAGTGTTCTGAAACAAGGAAAATATATTTGCTGTGAAACATGATCCAGGGACTGTTGATGAGACCCACAGCCTAAGCCCACCTTATGCTTGGTCAAAACCAGAGACCAGAGAGTCCTGGATTTGAATTTTGGTTCTGAATTTCTTCACTTCCTAAACTTTGGTAACTTCCTTGGTAAAGTGGGGGTAGAAACACTTATCTCTCATGTGTGTTCTAAAAAGTGAGATGATGCCTGTCACAAGGTGCATGATTCAGAAATAACTCAGAAAAGCTATCTCTTGGTCCCTCTCCTCTTGAAGGGACCAGGGCTCTGATGCTGATGCACATGGTTAAAACCAAAGAAATGCCATAGCACTGATGCCTTTGTGTAGATGCTGCCTATGCTTAGGATCCTGGAGCTTAGAAAGCTCTCAGGGACCTCAGCATCACCAAGTTCAGGTGCAGCTGAAGCCTGCCTTGCCCTTCAACTCCCCAAGTTCCACCCAACACCCCTTTCCAAATTGCCAGCATATGAAGAGCCAGAGGCTGGGCCACAGGATGATTTGTCCCAACGTGTGCAGGGGGTCTAGCATGACTCCCTCTCACCAGGAGCCAGGGCCTCCCATAACTATTTCAGCACCTTACCCTGCTCTCCCCAGAATCTCTCTCTAGAGTTCTGGTCCTAAAAGTCCTTCGAGGATGACAGTGACTTTTTACAGTGAAGGACCTCATGAAGGGAAGTAATCAGCTCTACCATAAAATGATCTACCAGTATAATTGGTTGTTTTCCTTTTAATTTTATTTTATTTGAGTTCTTAGTTATCCAGAAATGGTACTTTGAGTAAATGTTTGTCTCCCTCCCTCCTGAGCCCCCATTCATGCCAAGGCAAAAGTGGAGAAATAAATACTTCAAAAGGCAAGGAGAATCATAGCAAGAGCATCAGTGGTCAAGAAATTTCAAATATTCTTAGGAAACAGAGAGAGATGAAGCAGTAGTAACTAATTTGACAAATTGAAAAAAGCAATAGCTCAGAGAGTCTTCAGAGAGGCATACAGACAAGATAAAAGTTCAACCACCTCCCCTCCCAAAATATCCAAAAAGCTGGAGTCAGAGGCCTGAAGTAACATATAGAAATATGTTACTTTCCAGCATCTCCCCAGTTCCAATCCCACAGTGAATTCCAGCAGCAGCTTTGTAACCCCCATGCCAGAAGTTCTCATTCTAGAGATGCTGAAAGAGAATGGTGCAGGACTCTGTTGACAATTGGGAATCTCCAAAGAGACAGAACCAATGGGAGGGACTGATGGATGGATAGATAGATAAGAGATAGAGAAATGGGATTTATTGAGGGGAATTGGCTCACACCATTATGGAAGCTAGAAGTTCCAAGACAGATCAGCTAAAACTGGAGACCCCATGCTGCTCCCAGTAGTGTGACTCAGTCAAACCCAAAGTCCACAGAATGAGGAAAACTGATGGTACAACACTCAGTTCAAGGCCAACATCCTGAGAACAAGTGAGGCTGCTGATCTAAGTCCTGGAGTCCAAAGGCCAGAAAGCCTGGATTTCTGATGTCCAAGGACAAGTGATAAAGAGTGTATCCCAGCTCCAGGAGAGAGAAAGAAAAAAAAACACTTTTCTACTGCTTTTTTGTCCTTTCCAGATCCCAAACCAACTGGATACTGCCTGATTCATATTGAGGTCAGATCTTTACCAGTCTAGTCCACAGACTCACTCACCAATATCATCTGTAGACTTCACAGACACACTCAGAGATAATGCTCTACCTTTTCACTAGGTATTCCTCAATGCAGTCTAGTTGACACCTAGAATTAACCACCACGGATTCAGACATCCAAGGTCTGAACTCGAGATGAGACCATGTAATTGAAAGTCCAAAAATGAAATGATCTTGATTCCACACAGGTATACACATAAGCCACATCATCATAAAATCATAGAACTTCAAAAATAAAGAGAAAATCCTAAAACCTTCCAGAAAAACAAAGAATATTTACATGCAATGGATCAGAAATCAGGGATACATCCAACTACTCAACACAGGCTACTATAAGACAATGTGGTTTATAAAGTTCTAAAGAAAATCAATTGTCAAGCTAGAATGTATACTCATTCAGACTACTCTTTATGAGTAGGGAGAGAATGAAGGCCTGTATAGGCATACAAAGACATGGAGTTTTAAGTTACTCTTTCTTATAATACTTCCACAAGATGTACTCAACAGAATTAAAGAGTTAAAAAAAAAAAAAGATAAAAGAGGATGTTGTGGGAGAGAAAACAGATCTACACAGGAAAGCTAGTCTTCCTACTTCTGTCCCTGTCTATTCCCCAAGAATGGTCAGAGTGATCTTGTGAAAACATTCCTTCTCTGAAAAATTATCCATTTATTGCTCAGCTCACTTGGAGTAGAAACCCAGCTCCTTACTATAATCTGCTCTATCTGGCATGCTTGATCTTCTACCTCTCTGACTCATTCTACTGCTCTCTGTCTCTTACACTTACTTGGCTCCATCCCTGATAGCCTCCTTGCTATACTTGAACATTCCAAATGCATCTCTACCTAAACAACTTTGCACTCCTTAACTTTGCTATACCACACTTCATGTGAGTTTCCTAGGAAACAGTGCTTATACTAAAACCTTATGAATCCTTGCACGTTCAAAAAGTTCTTTATTTTATCTGTGCATTTCAGTGGTATTTTGGTTGGTACAGAATTCTAGACTGAAAAGTTCTCCTTAATTCCTTCTGCCTAGAGGGTTTTTTCCACATGTATACATGTGACTGGTTCCTTCACTGTCTTCAATCTCTGTTCTAATGCACTTTATTAGAACTCCACTGATCATCCTATGAAACTTCACTTTCCTTACCATCTTTACCCTATTTTCCTCCACAACTGTCAACAAGAATTAATATATTACTAATTACTCAGTTTCTTTCATGGAGCCACCCACTAAAATGTAAAAACTCTTAAAGCAGGGACTAGGGATTTAGCTCAGTTGGTAGAGTGCTTGCCTCACAAGCACAAGGCCCTGGGTTCAATCCCCAGCACCACAAAAAAAAAAAAAAAACTCTTAAAGCAGAAATTTTTGCTTTGTGTACTGCTGTATCAAATACCCATAGCAATGCCTGTTGTGTGGAGAGAAAGGGAGTAAGAGAGATATGGATTCTATCTTAGCTGCAGCTTTAGAGAGCAACCATTCATATTAAAGCAGAAGGAAAGATAACTCAGGGAGGGTGTGTGAAAATAAAATGAAAACTCCATAAAATAAAAAGTATGATGTAGTATTTGTAAAAGGAAAGAAGAAATAATTAGTAAATTATGCAAGTAAAAAAGGAAGGAAAATACCAGTGGAGAAGATCTAGATCACCTTGGGTATGGCAATGACTTCTTAGAAACAACACCAAATGCCTGATCTGTGAAAAAAATCAATGATCCTCTGGATTTTACTAAAATCAAAAACTTCTGCTAGGGTCGTAGAGCCATGCCTAGCACATGTGAGGCACTGATTCATTCCCCAGCACCACATAAAAATATATAAACAAAATAAAGGTATTGTATCTATCTACAACTTTAAAAAAAGATTTTTAAAAAAGCTGCTGCTCTCCAGAAGACACTGTCTAGAGTATGAGAAGACAAGCCACAAAGTAGGAGAAAATAATAGTAAAAGACATATCTGAAAAGAACTGTTACCCAAAATATTAAAAACCATTAAAACTCAACAATAAAAATAACAGCTCCATTATTAAAAATAGACAAAAGATCAGGACACCTCACCAAAGAGGATATACAGATGGCAAGCAAGGAAGCTTATGAAATAACTTTTGACATAGTGCCTCATTAAAGAATTGGAATTTAAAGCAATGAAAGATCACTACATACCTATTAGAATAGCCAAAATCAGAACATTGCCAACACCAAAGTTGGCAAGGATGTAGAGCAACAGGAACTTTCTCCTTTATTGTTCATGGATGCAAAGTGGTACCTTGGAAGACAGTTTGGCAATTTCTTACAAAACTATATAAATCCTTGCAGCAATCGCTCCCCTTGGTATTCACCCAAATGAAGTAAAAACTCATGTCCACACAAAAACATGCACACAATTTTTTGTAGCAGCTTTATTCATAATTGCCAAAATTTGAAAGCAACTGAGATGGTCTTTGTAGGTGAATAGATAAGTATACTGAAATACACAGACAATAGAATATTTTTCAGTGCTAAAAAAAAATAATGAGCTACCTAGCCATGAAGAGCTGTGGAGAAAAATGTGTGTTACTAAGTGAAAGAAGCCAACCCAAAAAGCCTATATAGTGTATGATTCCAAATATATATCATTCTAGAAAAGGCCAAACCATAGAAGCAGTGAGACAAATTGTGGTTGCCAGGTGTTAGTGGATAGAAAGGGATGAAAAGGTAGAGCACAGAGAACTTCGAGGGCAATGGAACTATTCTGTGTGATAGAACAATAATGGATACTTGTCATTGCACATTTATCCACGCCCATCAGATGTATAAGATCAAGAGTGAACACTAACATATACTGTGGCTTTGGGTGATAATGATGTGTGAATATAGTTTCATCAATTATAATAAAATTACCCCTCTGGTGGGTGATATTTTTAATGGGAGATGCTATGCTTGTGTTAGGGGCAAATGTATAGGAATTCTCTGTTCTTTTGCTCAATTTTACTGTGAACCTAAAAATGCTCTAGAAAATAAAATCTATTTTAATAAGCAGTATGAAAATTTTTAAACTTCCTATTAAATAACTCTTGAGACAAAGGAGGACAATACTGAAACTGTAGTGTAGGAGAAAATAGCCATGAAGTCATATTATAGAACCTGTGGGCAAAAGATAGAGCAGTGCCATGAGAAAAATCAAAACCTTAATACTACTGTTAATAAGTAATTGCTTTGGTTTGCCAATTCAGCTCCCATTAAATGTAGGACTATGCCAAAGGTTAAATGATTAGATTACAAGAGCCGTAACCTAGTAGGTTCATCCTAATTTAAATGGACTGACTGGGTGGTAACTGTAGGCAGATGGGGCATGACTGGAGGAGGTAAGACACTGGGAGCATAACTGGAAGGGCACATCTCCCATGGGCCCCTTCCCCAGCCTCTGTTTCCCAGCTGCCACGAAGTGAGAAGTTTTCCTCCACCACACCTTTGGGCCAAGATATTCTGCTTCATCTTGGGCCCAGAGCAATGGAATTGGCCAACCATGGACTGAACCTCTGAAACCATGAGCCAAAATAAACTTTTCCTCCTCTAAGTTATTCTTGTCATGTCTTTTGTTCACAGAGGTAAAAACCTAACACAATAACAAAGAATGAAAATGAATGATTTAATAAAACAACTCAAGAAGTGAGAAATAGATTAAAACGATTAAATTGGACTGGGGATATAGCTCAGTTGGTAGAGTGTTTGCCTAGCATGCACAAGTCCCTGGGTTCAATCCCCAGCACCAACAACAACAACAAAAAAAGAATAAAAAGATAAAAATAAGGAAATCAGAGCAAAGAATCAAAGTCAAGAACACAAATAAATTAGAATAGCGTGATAAAGTTTTGAGGTTGTTTTGGGGGGAAAAGTAAGTTTTTAAAATTGTAAATAAATAGTGAAGATTAAAGAAAAAGCATGCATACACACACACACACACACACACACACACACACACACATGCATACATCACTGGCCTCTTGCACACATTAAAAAAAATGATTTTGGATGAGAAAAACAAGGATTCAAAAGAAACTCAAAGAAACTTGAGACCAGATTGGCCAACTCTATTCAGATAAATTTGTAATTTTCATAAAATGGATAATTTTCCAGGGAAATATGTCACATAAATGTGTATGTTTTGGGAAAAAAAAATCTAAAACAGCAACTTCTATTTAAAAGATGGAGAACATTGTCAAAAATAGACATAAGTATACACACACACCCGTTTCCCAGGTAATTCTACCAATCGTTTAAGGAAATGATAACACCAATGCTATTTAAAATGTTAACAGAGTGAGAGAAAAAAAGGAGCAAAGCTTTTGAGTTCTTTCTATGAAGTCAGCATAACACTGATACAAAATTTAATAAAGATAAAACACCCAACTCCAGGAAAATCTCGTCTATGAATAACAACAATGACAACAAAAATCCTAAGTAAAACACTAGCCAACGGAAAACACCAGTGGCAGGGAGGGGTCCACAAATCAATTTGTACTGGCAAAGGGATAGAGAAACAAATTATGTTGATGTAAATGTAAATCGGTACATCACCTTGAGGAACAGCTTCATAACACATCCAGAATTAAAATGCCTTTATTGTTTCACCCAGAAATTCCAAATACAGGACTTTACCCTTTAGCTAGATAACAAACGCACACATGGAATGAAATGGGTGTAGAGTATGTATTCCAGATCTAATGATAACCTAAATTTCCAGAGACTAGTTAATCAAATGTTAGAATATTTATACAATAGAATACCATGTAACCATTATGAAGAATCTAAAGCATGTTTACAAATACTAAAGCAGAATAATATCTAAGACGTATGTTAAAAAATAATGTTTCTGGCATGATTTGGGGGAAAAGAAGGAAATTTATATCTAAAAGCATTCATGTGCACAAAAATTTCTCTAGAAGGATACATAAGAAATGCACATTGCTCTGTAGAAAGAATTTGTTGATAGAATTCAAATCCTGGAAGAGAATGATGTTAGAAAATACTCACTGGAAACATAATATTTTGTGTGTTTACTTTACACAAAAGAAATAATCAAATAAATGCAATCAGAGTGAAATACTTGGCAGTCTGGTAAGACTATCATGGATGTGTAATAATGTGAACACTTTCTATTGATTTAACTAACAATTGTGAGGACCTATAGTCATAAAGAAGAGACAAAAAAAAAAAGGAGGGGTCTGGTGGAGAGAGATGGGGTGAGCAGTGCCCAGAGCAACAAAGACTCCTCCATAACACTAGGAAGATTACAATGTCTAAAACAGGAAAAGGCGAGCAAGATCGGAGTGAGCATTGTTTCAGTTTGAATCTTACACATCCCCAAAGGCCTGTGCATTGAAGTCTTGCTACCCTAGTGGTGCTATAGGGAGGTGGTGGAACCCTCAGGAGTGGGGTCTAGTGGGGTCTTCAGGTCAGTAGGGCCTGCCCATGAAGGAGAGAGCAGGACCACAGCCCTTCCCCATCTCTTTTGCTTCCTGATAAGCGATTTTGCCCCACACTGCACCATGTTAGGCTGCCTCACCCCAAGACCAAAAGCAATGGGGCCAATCATCATGGACTGAAGCCTCCAAAACTGTGAGCCCAATAAACCTTGACTCTTTATAATTTGATGATCTAAGGTATTTGTTATAGTAATGGAGAAATAACTGACACAAGAATAATGTTTAGAAATATGGAAATAACAACCGAAAGAGACACCTATATTAATTGGAAAGTGACTGCCTGTGGGATGACATGGGCCAGTAGGGGAGAATGAGGGCAGGACCTGTTTTGATTATGAATCTTCTGGTACTCTTAGATTTTTAATAATATGCATATTTTATTTTGATAATCTTAAAATTTTAGTATACAAAATATTTGTTATGAGAGGTACATTGTAAAAGAAAATACTAAAAACTGGCATGCACATACACCCTCCTTTTGTTCTCACCCCTGAGATAACCACACTCTTGTCACAGCACTTATCTTAGTATACATTTCTCTGTGTCTATTCAAATTTAAATGCACATATGTCATTCTCTGTAACATATATGTATACAGCTATGTATACACATACCCATACATGCATGTTTTATACAGTGTATTTTATATATAACATGTAAACATATATTACATATGCATAGAGGGAGAAAAATTTTGAAATTGAAAACTTTATTCTAGAAAGCCATCTTTTGCTTTACTATGTGCTGTTGAAGTCCTCTCTCTTGATAGAGTTGGAAACAGAGATGGAAATGGAAATGGAAATGGAGATGGGTTTAACATAGAAATACAGAGACAGCGACAAAGATAAAGAGAGAGATGAAGATGGAGACAGAGATGTAAATACATTTATATTTATGTATATATGTATAAGTTTGTCTTCATCTCTGCCTCTTTCTCATTGTCTCTGGGCTCCATTCATTCATTTAATTGTAGCTCCCTGCCCTTTTCTTCAACATGGACCCCCTCCCTTCAGTCCCCAAGTTCCCTCAGTGATCATACTGTTCTGGCCTTTTCCTGGTTGAGTGTAGAATATGCACAGGTCAAGGTGTTCAAATTTTTCCAAGAGCAGCAAACCCAAAGGTTAGCAAGGCAGAATTTGACCTCATGAGCTAGTGGCAAATGAGGTGATTGAGCTTTACTACCTGTTGCAGCCAAGGAATGTACTGCTCAGACCCCCACCGCTTCCTCAGTGAGGAATACAACCTTCAGATGCAGCACCTACAGAATTTTCTAAAGTGTTTGACCCAAGGGTATAGTCTCCTCAGCAGCCCCAAGCCAGTCACAGAGCCCAGTGAGGGTGCTAGGCTGGCCATTTCTGCCCCAAATAGACCTTTGGGGGTAAATTTAGTGCTGAAGTGACTGATTTACAGTGCCGCATGGTGAGCCTTCTTCTTGCCCGTCTCCCTTTATGGCATGTCTGCCCTGTGTCATGGCCCAAAGTCTCTCCTGCATAATCCTACTCTTTCTCCCCTTTGTCTTTTGTAAGCATTAACCCCCAAATACCTTGCACTTCTTTGTCTTGGCAACTGCTTCCTGAAGGACCTGAAAGGATTCATTTCTCAGCTCAGGAATACTACAGGAGATTCACTATCCTCAGGTTTAGTCCAATTCAAACAGCAGTCCATCTCCCAACCCTGAAATCACAGATAGTTCTCCTGCCTCCTTGTGGGCTCCTTCATCTCTCCAAACTGAACACTATTGGGCAGCCCTTTTAGAGGGTAAAGGTAACTGGATCTCTCAGGGATACCATGTCTAACGTCTTTCCTCTAGGCTGCAGAATGAGACAGACCCTGTCTGCACTGGTCCCTCTATCCTATTCTCTGGAGAATGCTGTCCTCTCATTTGTCTTCTTCAAAGAACTTGGACAAACTTGTAGTGTTGCTTGCCTTCATTGTTAGATTACTCCACACATGGGCCTTTTGAGGACACTCAAAATCCAAACTATGGCAAAGCAACAGAAAATGAACTAAGAGAAATGCCTTTGAGCTGCCATCTTCCCAAAATCATCTGGGAGTGATACAAAAGGAGAGCAAAAAGAGCCTCGGGTATAGGACAGAAGGCAGGAGAGATAGGGAGGGTGCTACAGTTTGAATGTGTCTCACAGAAGTTCATGTGTTAGAAACTTCATTCCTAAAGTCAATGCTAATCAGATTTGGAAGTGGGACCCCTGGGAGGCAATTAGGATTAGACAAGGGCATGAGGATGGGACCCCATAATGGCATTAGTGGTTTTATGAAAGAAAGAGAGACCTAAGCTAGAGTGCTTGTTCTGTCTCATCATGTGATACCCTTCACCATGTGATGATAGAGCAGGAAGGTCCTCACCAGATGCCAAGAAGCAGCACCATGATCTTGAACTCAGCCACCAGAACCATGAACCAAATAAAATTCTATTCTTTATAAATTAGTGCATTAGCCAGTTGTCCATTACTGTACCAAATACCTAAGAAAATCAACTTATAAAGAAGAAAGGTTTGTTTGGGCTCACAGATTTGGAGCTTTCAGTCCACAAATGATTGGTCCTTGGTTTGGAGTTTATGGTGGTACATCATCATGAAGCACATGGCAGAGCAGCTGGTTTACCCCATGGCTGGAAACAAAAAGGAAAGAGGAAGAAACTGGCACTCCATAATCCCCTAGGAGTACATGCTCCCAATCCTAAAACCTCTCACCAAGCCCTTCTTTAAAATGTTTCCACCACCTCTTACTAGCACCAAACTTGAGACCAAACCTTTAATCTTTCAAGGGCATTCAAGATCCAAACTACAGCAGCCAGTCTCAGTTATTTTATTACAGCAACAGAAAATGGACTGAGATGAAGAGAGAGTACTAGGGGTCACATGAGTCCAAAGTATTGGCCTCCTGAATGGATCTCTGACTGCCCTTCATGCCAACAGTACAGCCTAGATCTTGGTCTAACAAGATGAATTTCACTGGCTAATTACTGTCATTTTGTGGATATCCACACTCTCTCAAACTGTCATGCAAGAATCAAAACTACCAGAGACTTCCAGACTGGTTTCCACTCTCCCAGGAGTTCTGAATCCTTCAAATTAGCATCTGTCATCGAGTCTTGTCAGACAACAGGGAATTAAAGGTGGGACGGAATAAAGAAATAAAAGTAGCAGCAGCCCAAGAGCAGCATTACATTCTTCCTATTCAGTATTGATTGTATGCCATTAACTGTTGGATTGTTTTCCACCTTTTCACTTCAAAAGTATTCCAGGAAGAAATGAATATTTTTCAGCAGCTGATGGAGATCATCAAATGTACTTCTGAACTCTTCTAATGAAAGACAATTACTTTGTGTTGCCTCAGGCTCTTTCCAACCCACAGAATGTCGATGTCAAGTTCTCCAATTAAAAGGGACATTTTTGAAGAAAAAAAAACTAATAAAATACTTGAAAGAATAAAGTTGGTTTAGCAACCATGCCAGCAATTGGAACTTTCTATCAACCCGCATGTCAGCTACTGCTGTGCAGTAAAAGTCACACAGAGAACACTGGAGGCCCTGGATTCAAGTCTGAAATATGGCACATAAGCTATACAACTTGAACAAATCACTTACGCCAGGACTCAGTTTCCCCACTTTTCAGAGGATGGATCTTTTAAAATGTTTAGCAGTGAACTGACCCAGAACAACCAATCTTACCAGTTAATCTTACCCAGAACACTAATCTATGAAAAGCATCTGTCACGGGTTGAATCATGGCCTCTCCAAAAAGATATGCTGAACTCTGAACTACTGGGACCTCCAGATATGTCCTTACTTGGAAATTGGGCCTTTAAGAGGTAGTCAAGTAAAACAAGGTCATCAGAAGGAGCCCCAACACCATACAACTGGTGCATTTTAAAAGGGGGAATTTGAACACAGAGACAGATATACACAAAGGGAAAATGATGATGATGATGATGAAGATACACATGGAAAAGACAGCTGTATAAGTCTGAGGCTATCAGAACAAAGGCCAGGAACAGATCCTACACACACACACACAAACACACACACACACACACACACACAGATCCTTTGGTGCTTTCACAAAGAGCATAGCCCTTCTAATCCCTTGATTTCAGACTTCCAGTCCCCAATATGTGAGACAATGAATTTCCATTATTTTAAGTCCCTCAGTTTGAGGTGCTTAGTTAGAAGAGTCCTGGGAAACTAATACAGCATAAAGACCTAGTTAAAACCCACATTTTGCCATTATTTATAGACTCCTACAGCACACAGCCCAAAAGCCCCTGAACTAAATGATGCCAAGAGCCCTAGTGCTTTCTACTATTTGGTGATAGTTAATGTACTTACATAGCCCTGAGGCCTTAAAACCTCTGCACCCTCCTCTTCAGAAGGACTTTCCTTTATGTGACATTTGAAGGTGAAGTGTATGCTCATGTGATGTCTAAAAACTACTGAAGTGTGCATTAGATACCTGCTACTCTCAATTGTAAAACTTGAGTGATTTGAATGTACTATGCCCTAGTCATGATAAAAGAGAAACCTGTAAGGGTCCATTTTTTAAAACACATTGATGACAGAGCGACAGATAGATATTAAGATTCTTCATTACGTGAGCAATGCCTAAAAGTGCTTGAAGTCACAATCTATTGTGAGAAAGGAATCTTACTATTTGATAAACATCATCACACACAAAATTCAGTTCTTTGCCTTTCCCATGCCAGCTCACAGGGATGGCTGGGATATTCCTTTTGCTGCACTCTTCCCACCCTCGTCCCTCCTGGAGAACCCTCAGGTGCTAGTCCTCAAGGTTGAAGGATTCCTAAGAGCTCCTTTAACAGCATAGTCTAGATTCTTCCAAAGGAAACACCTATAAGATCAGCAATCATTTCTCCTGCTAACCAACTGCTTCTTATAGCTCAGCTTAGATAAACCATAGTTTTAACAGTCCATCTTACCCAAAAAGTCTCTTAGGAAAGATATAAGACAGAGAAAAGAATGTAAGAGAAGTTGGAGAATGGACAGGAATGGAAAAGCCCATCCTGACATCTATTTTACCTACGTTATACCAATTCAGAAGTAAATCTATATAAATAGTTCCATAGTTGTACTCATGTTAGTATCAAAATAGGAAATTTTTGTGACTTGAATGTCTCTCCAAAACTCACTTTGGAATTTAATTGCCACTGAAACTGTATGAAAAAGTGAGGTCTTTAAGAAATGATTAGTGATAAGGGTTCCAGCCTCATGAATGAATTACTACTGAAATCTCTAAAATGTGTTAGTTATTGAGAGAGTGGGTTGTTATACAAGGTCATCTCTCACTTGTTCTCACTTGCCCTTCCACCATGTTCTGACTCGGCACACAGACCCTCACTAGGAGCTGGCATCAGGCTCTTAGATGTCCCAGCCTCCAAAATTATGAGAAATATATTTTTTATATAAATTACCCAGCCTCGGGTATTCTATTATAGCAACACAAAACAAATGAAGGCAGATATAAAACACCAAAGGGGGAAACATTGCTGAATTTAAAACTTGATAATTGACTAAAAGAGAGAAACACTTTCCAATGATGAAACCTCAAAGCTATAGTTCCAAGACATACACAGTGACACTAAATTTAAGCCACTGGGAACTATCATGAGATGTCTTCCTTTCTTCCAAATACTTTCTCTTGAAGAGGTCAATAGTTTCTCCTATGAGAGAGAACCTTGGATGCTGCACATTCTTGACTCAGATAGAAGGAGGCACCAACTAAATAAATATGGAGCTCAAGGGCTGCATATTTTTAAAGTCTATTTGTTGAGCTCTTTGTATTCACTGTCTCACTTAATCCCACAGCACACCTATGGGAGAGACTATTTACACTATGTTCAAAAAGAAACCTGAGGCCCGATGGTTGCACACATTTCTCAGGTTGCGTGATCAGAAGAAATCTCCTGTGCTTGAGAACTTTGGAGTAACAACAAAGAAGAAATCCATCTTTATCTTTCCATAGGAAGGAGAATGTCCATGCCTTGTATTCTTTCTCAGACCCGTTGCTGCTGTCTTTAGGGTATCCAAGTTCACTCAAAGAAATAGTTGAGAGGGAACAGGGCTGTGGGAGGCAGAGTTGGACAGGTCTGATGGAATCTGTTCATCCACTTCCTTTCTGGAAGAAGCTGGGAAATTTTCCTCACCCATCCGAGCCTCATTCCTCTCGTTTGCAGAATGTGCTCACCATGTGGCATATTCTGAGTAATAAATGAGATAACAAATTAAAGTCACAAAAAATAGAGGCTTGATAACTACAGCAAAGGTAGCAATGGCACATGCTTTTTATTTATTTGGTGGGGATCTTTACCCAAGTTGTAGATCTGTAGTCACATAGGCTCCATTTCATAGCAGAGTATCTCCAAGGAAGGACATGAAAGAAGTCTGCATAGTTCTCTGTGCTGGTGTTCAGTTCCAAAATTTCAGAATTCCTCCCACTATACATGGATGCCCTCACTTTGAGTGGTATAAGCAGTGGAAATAAGTATCCCTGCTATTTATTCACTTGCCAAATTCAAAACCCTTGGTATGTATTGAGGAACTTTTTTGGAGTTGTCTGAACTTAGCTTTGTATTGATATATCCTGTCCAGTATCCTCCTTCTGAAACAAAATAAAAATTCCCTTCAGCAGATATTTTAAATTTTAAATGAGTATGAATCCTATTTTAGCCATTTGAAGAAATTATTTGCAATTCTTTATAGATGTCCTGTAGTATAAAACTAGAATAGAAAAAGCACACTTTCAAATTGTTCTCTTCTATTTTCTGTTTCTTAGAGAGTGTACATATGTGGACGTCTATAGAGTAAGAGGCAATCAGTGCAGAAAGATCAAAAGATAAAAGAGAAATGAAACTCTTCCATTTGGAAAATGTTATTGGACATGTGCTTGTTGCGAGGGCCTGAGAATAGAAAAGAGGGGTGCTTATCCCTGCTGGCAGAACCAGCAGCTGGATCAGAAGGGAATCTATCATCTTGCTCAGAAAGCGTTTCTCACACAGGGCAGTCTCTACGGAGTTCTGATGGTTCTGTTGGTTCAAGTTAATCCAGAGAGGGTGTAATTAAAACAGTGCACCACTACCCCCTACCTAACTCATTGAAGTTTTGATCAACTGACTTGCAACTTGAGCCTTTCCAGTACTGCACAGAGCACACATCATGGAGATGTTCATGAGAGAAGAGCCGGATCTTGAACCAGAACCTAGAATCTAGAGGCTCTGCACAAGGGTTCCTATGTAGAAGAACTGGGTTTTCTCATCACATACACCCACGAATTTACAGCCGTGTGTCCTGGTTGGCAGGGGCAGATCTCTCGGTATGTCTTGATTGAAGCTGCTCAAGATAACTACCTTACTTAGTTCCAAGTCCCCCAGGCCCCCAAGGTAAATGTTGTGCATTTTTAAAATTTATCTTTTGAGTTAAAAGATTTTGAATATACCTTCTCTTTGGAGATGAAAAATCTCTTCAGCTATTTTCTCTAGATGCGGTAACACAGATAGAAATTTAATTGTATCATAGAATAAGAGTTGCATTACAATTTTTTTTTCTGAAAATTTTTATAGTGAACTATAACAGCCAGTATCAGTCAGGTGTAATTTGGCTCTGTCAGGTAAAAGAAAACATCTTCTGATTGGCCTTGAAAATTGGTCTAGAGAAAAAAGCATTTCTATAGTTAATAGTTTCATCCCATTAAAAGAGACCATGCTTATCTACTTTGAAATAAAAGTTCACATCTGGAACAACAGCAGCAATTAAAGTCACCACTTGGTTAAAGGACCCACCTTCATTCTGCAGGATCCATGCACCACTGGCACAAGAGTCACATTGCATGAAATTATATAGTATGTGGTCTCACCTATGCCCATTCATCTATGGAGACAATGACATCAACTCAGTCAGGATTGCATAAGAATAGCTTTTGGTGTGCTATTTTGGTAGGGAGAGGCAGGGTCTTCCAGGGTCTTTCAGGTTCCAGGGTCTTCCTCCCACCAAGAGCCAACTTACGCGTTCTGCCTGCCGTCAAGTGTGTACATTCTGATTCTATGTTCTGAAAATAGAGAGAGTACCACAGGATGAGTTCAGAGACCTATGGGGACTCTCTAATTTGAGTGACTCAATTCTCCATTTATTACCTGAGCACCATAAACCCCTACTTTGATGAATAGATTCTAGTGGTATTTGGGATTTCCGAGAATTAGTGAGAAAGTCCTTAAGGATCTCAATCTTCCTTTTTCCTCAGGGTATGTGACTCTTATACAGAAAGTTTAGAGGAATAGTTAGTACAACTTTGATAGTACAACATTCCTCAAGGGGACTCAATCAAAGCACACTCAATCTGAGAAGTGGCTTGGGCTGGAATGAAAGCAAGAAGCTATAACTCTCCACAGTAGACCCACTGACCACACTGACGAGTTGGCAATTTGTCCAGTTCAAAGAAAAAAACATTTCATGTAGATTGTCCATTCACTTCATCCCTAATGACAACCATAATCAATTAGCCACTGCCAAAGATTTTGGTGGGTGGTAGAAATTTGCTGACCAGTTCTCCCCATTCAGCCCCAACCCTATCATCCTTGCACATCCCTCCTTGTCCCTGATATTAAGTGCTGCTGTTTGATTTCTGCTACTGCAGCGTCTGCCATTCCCACTGCAGTCAGAGTGCCCACCTGGGCAGCAGCAGTTTCCATTATCTCAGGGCCTTCCCTCATCCCTGTCCTTCTTGGATCTATAATGAATACACAATATGTATTTTTGCAGGTGTTCTTTCATTCACCAATAACTGCATGAAACTGTAATTTATTCATTTTCATTACTGTGTAGTATTTCATGTATAAATATATCATTTATTATCCCTTATGGTGGAAGGCCATCTTCCAAATAACCACTGCTTTTAAGACACAAAAATACTCTTAGGGCACTGAAAGAGATCATTAGGAGAGTGAATCTCAAATTTTCTAGTCTCAGGACTCCTTTAAACACTTAAAACGTATTGAGGACTCCAAAGCAATTTTAATGTAAGTTTTAATTATTCATATTTACTATATTAGAAACGAAAACTGAAATTTAAAATATTTATTACTTCATTTAGGCTGGGCACAGTTGCACATGCCTATAATCCCAGAGACTCAGGAGGCTGAGGAAGGAGGATTGCAATTTCGAAGTCAGCCTCATCAAACGTGAAGCACTAAGCAAATCAGTGAGACTCTGTCTCTAAATAAAATACAAAATAGGGCTGGGGATGTGATTTAGTGACCAAGTGCCCCTGAGTTCAATCCCTGATGCCCAATATATATATATATTATATATATATATATATATATATATATATATATATATATCCCAATATATATATAACTTCAATTAAAATAACAAAAAATCCAATGCATGTTAAAGTAAATAACATCTTTTTAAAAAATAACCACATTTTCCAAAAAAATAAAATTACTGAGAATTGTTTTACAAGATCCAAATCTCTTTAACATCTGGATTTGTAGGTGACAGCTCTGTTACTAAGTTTGCCTCTACATTCAATCTGTTACTTGGACTGAAGTATATGAAGAAAACCCAGACTCACACAAATATGAAATTGGAAGTGGGAGGATCTTGCAGACTCTCTAAAGAACTTTGAGGATCCTCAGGGGTCCATCCTTGTCCAATTGCTTATGCAGAAGGTTCTCTAGAAGAGCAAATGCAATTCCTAAGCAAGACTCCACACAAGAAGGCCAGGTGGATTTTTCAGTTCTTGTGCTTACGGTGCTTATAATTAATGTGCCTCTTTTCCCTTTGCAATCCTCCTACCTTATCCCCTGCAAAAAAATAAAACTAGCAGTAAATTCAGACAAATCAATAAGCAATGTGGGGGAGCAGGTAGAGGTAGGAAGCACATCATCCTGCCAGCTGACCAGGCAAATCCCAGTTTACACTCAGCTAGGGCATCTTCTCCAATTGCGTTCTGCACAATTTCTATAGGACATAACATGAAAATCAATGCAATTTTCTAGAATATTTTTAAAGGAGGAGGGGGAGAGATAGAACCTCCAGAAACTTTTCCCACTTTTCTCACTTAACAATTGGATTCCCAGAGGCAGAGACCAAGATGGTGGCTAGGAGGGCAGAGTGGGGTAAGAAAATAATGATGCAACAGCTGAGAAGCCCAAGGCTCTGCTTCCAGGCAAGACATTCACATGACATGTGTCAAAATGTGATTTCTGTTCCAGAAGGAAGAGATAGGTATTTTTCTGAGTTCATGCTTCCCCATCTATGGGATGGAAGCGTAAACCTCAAGAGTCAGAAATAGAAACAATGTGCAAGTAGAATACATTGAGACCCTTCAACAAAGACCCTCAGTTGTGCCTGCCTTTTATACAATCCTCTGTGCCTCCAAGTTCCTGCTTGAGTGAGTAGAGTAATAACCCCCAAGATCCCAAAGCCATCCACTCACTCAGATAAAGAAACCATCTGCAAAATAGAAGCACATCAGAGCACAAAAGGTAGGTCCTTGCTAATGAACAGAAGCCTGACTTGACAGCCTGGGCTGCCCGCCAAACTCATTTGTTTCCAGGCGTTCTGTTTGCCAACCGAAGTTGTTGAGAATTAATAGGCCCCCAAAATATTTCCTAGGATACATAATGTAAAAGCTGCCAACTCTGTCCACTCCCAATGATGTTAGAAGAAGAAAAGTAAAAGTGCAATAAAAAGAAAGAGCCATAAAGTACATTCCAAATGGAAGCCATCCCAAAAGGAACAGCAAGTAAATTTGCTGCATTCACTAAGAGGAACATTTATTCTAAATTCAGCTTCTGATCACAAATGTCAGCAAGCTACTGCTGAGAGCAGGAGAAAGGAAGCCTTCTCCTACTGCCATAAATAATAAATAAAGTGTTCAAATTTACAGAACTTTTCACTTAAGACAATCCAGATAGTATATACTTTTCTTCTTTGGAGGCAAATGTTACAGAGTAAATTTTAACTGAAACAGAATAAAAATTGAAGTAATATGGAAAGATAATCCTGAAATCCTAATAAATGTTGATATTTGAAAAAAAAATGAATGCCTTCCAGTTTATTGTCTGACATGTAAGGACCAGAATAAAAAGCTGAGAAAACTGAAAAATCAATAGTTCTCCCTAGATCTGTCAGGGAAGAGAGGTCATAAGGCAAACCAATATCCCAGAAATTGGAGAGATAAACAGGGAGGTACAAAAATCACAATGTACCAGGACAGAAATTCAGAAGCAGAAACCTCCATAGGAAGCAGTACCAGAATAAGAAACCTGAATTGTGATTGATAACTGCTGGATACTCAGTGTGGGCAACCCAAGAGTCAAAACCAGTCATAGGGGCACCCCCAGGCTTCTGTTTTACTTCCATGAGCTTAACTAGGTCCTTACAGTGAATATCAGAGAAAGATCCCCTCACACTTCCAGAAAGGAGAGAAGAAACCACTTTGAAACAAATCTGAGCACCTTTCTCTTGTTACTATGTATGTATTTTAATATAGAACAATAGGACTGAGAATGTAGCTCAGCAGTACTTGCCTCAAATGAGTGAGGCCCTGACTTCAATTCCCAATAGTGGCAGAAAAAAGAATGTATACCAACAAATAAACACCATAACAAGTACGATAAATATTAATACAACTCTGTCAAGAACTACTTTAAACATTAATGGTTTAAATAACCAATATGAAGAAAAAGATTGTCAGTGTGTATCATAAAAACACAGGTTATTTAAAACCAACTTTAAACATAATGATAAGTATATATTAAGAATATTAAGATATAGATAAGATAGATATCATAGATAGATATCTCAAGAGAGGCTTTTTTTTTTTTTTTTTTTTTTTTTGTGGTACTGGGGATCAAACTCAGAGCCTTGTGCTTGCGAGGCAGGCACTCTACCAGCTGAGCTATCTCCCCAGCCCAAGAGAGGCTTCTTAACAAGGCCCATATTCAGAGGAAACTATTGATTTTGCTACAATCTAACCTATTAAGATATTGTCAAAAATCTACCCTACCTAAAGGAAGGGAAATACACTCTAACTTCATCTGGTCATCATGTCCCATCTACGGAGGGAGAAGAAGATTAAGAACTGATGGAGTTCTCAGTCCAGAGGCACAAGTCCACCATCATGTCCAGACTGCAACAACAACAACAACAAAAATGCAAGGCATACTAAAAAGCAAGAAACACAGTTTAAAGAGACCAAACAAGCTAACAGAACCAGACCCAGACATAATAGGGATATTGGAATTATCAGAAGAAGATCTTAAAAAAAAAAAAAAAGTGATTAATATACTGAGAGCTTCAATTCACAATAGCCAGACTGTTGAACCAACCTAGATGCCCTTCAATTGATGAATGGATAAAGAAACGGTGGTATATATATACAATGGAATATTACTCAGCTATAAAGAATAATAAAATTATGGCATTTGCAGGCAAATGGATGAAATTGGAGAATATCATGTAAAGTGAGATAAGCCAATCTCAAAAATCCAAAAGACAAATGATCTCACTGATAAGCGGATGATGACACATAATGGAGGGTGGGAGGGGGGCAAGAATGGAGGAAGGAGGGGCTGTGTAGAGGGAAAAGAGGTGGGAGGGGTGGGGGGAAGGAAAAAATAATGGAATGAATCAAACATCACTACCCTATGTAAATGTATGATTATGCAACTGGTATGCTGTTACTCCATGTACAAAAGAAACAACATGTATCCCATTTGTTTACAATAAAAATACATTTAAAAAATAAATAAATAAATAAAATGAGAAAAAAATGAAAATGTATATATATATATACTGAGAGGCTTGATCAGGAAAAAAAAAAAAAAAAACATGCAAAAACAAATGGATAATGTATGCAGAGAAATGGGAATTCTAAGAAAGAAACAAGAAGAAATGCAGAGATCAAAAACACCTAAACAGCCAGTTTGACAGGCTCAGTAACTGACTGAATACAGCTAAAGAAAGAATTTCTAAGCTTGAGGATAGAAACTTCAAAAACTAAAAAGCAAAGAGAAAAATAGACTAAAAAATATAGGACAGAATATCCAAGAATTGTGGGGCACCAAGGCGCACCCTTGTAATCCCACTGGCTCAGGAGGCTGAGGCAGGAGGATTGCAAATTGAAAGTCAGCCTCAGCAACTTAGAGAGTCCCTAAGCAACTTAGCAAGACTCTGTCTTAAAGTAAAATCTAAAAAGGCCTGGGGTTATGGCTCAATGGTTAAGTGCCCCTGGGTTCAATCCCCAGTACCAAAAAAAGAATACCCAAGAACTATAGGAGAACTACAGGAGGTATAACATATGTGAAACTACTAGAAAGAGAAGCAAGAAAGAAATAGAACCAGTATTTGAAGTCATATGAAATGAGAATTCCCCCAAATTTAAGTTGGGTACGGAACCACATACCTAGAAAACTCAGAGGACATCAGACAAAATAAATGCAAAAAGAAAAAGAAAAAAAAAAAAACCCTACACTTAGGAATGTCATATCCACATTTCAGAAAATATATCTTTTTCATGCAAGCAAGAGGAGAGTAGAGTGAAATACATAGTATTGAGAGATAAAAACCCACCTATCTAAAGTCCTGTAACCTTTGAAATTATCATTCAAAGGTGAATAAGATTTGAAGACTTTCTCAGACAAATAGAAATTGAATCTGTTAACAGTAGAGCTGTCTTGAAAGAAATTTTAAAAGAAATTCTTCAGAGAAAGTAAAATAACATAGGTCAGACAGCAACTCAGACCTATAAGAAAAGAAGGGCATAAGAAAACGAATAAGTGAAGGTAAAATTTTAAATTTTATTTTCTCATTTAATCTAACAGATAGTGAATATATACCCACACAAGTATGCACAAACACACACACACATACACACAGTCATATGCCATATAACATCATTTCAGTCAATGACAGGCCCATATGATAGTGGTTTCATAAAGTGACATTAACCAGTACCATTGTAGTTAAATCTGTTTATATAAGTACATTCTATGGTGTTCACACATTGACAAAATCATCTAAGGATACATTTCTCACATCATTATATGTGTCATCACTATGTACATATATACATTTATACTGCATTTTGTGCATTATATTTATCATATATACTATGTATATATGTGTAAATATATATATATACATTCTTATGTGAAATAGGTGACAGTAATGATATAAAGAATAGGAGGATTTTGAAATATTTTGTTATGAGATACTTGGATAATCTGTGAAGCTGCATAGTATTATTTAAGCCACATCAATGTTTATAGCAACTCAAGTCACAATAGCTAAACTGTGTAACCAACCTAGGTACTCTTCAACAGATGAGTGGATGTGTATATACACACACAATGGAATATTACTGAGTTTTAAAGAAGAGTGAAATTATGGCATTTGCCAGTAAATAGATGGAGTTAGAGAATATCATGTTAAGCGAGATAAGCCAAACCCAAAAAACCAAAGATTGAATGTTTTCTCTGATATGCAGATGCTAATCCACAATAAGGTGGGTGGGGGGAAGACTACAGTTACTTTAGATTAGGTAGAGGGGAGTGAAGGGAGTGGGAGGGGAAGGGGTATGAGGGTAGGAAGGATAGCAGAGTTACACAGACATTATTACCTCATATACATATATGACTGCATGACTGATGTGATCCTGCAATATGTATAATCAGAAAAATGAGAGATTATAGTTCACTTATGTATGACCTATCAAAATGTATAAATGCATTCTACTGTCACATACAACTAATAAGAACAAATAAAAATTAAATTTTAAAAAACGGGCATGTAGGTTTTCAAGATGGCGGACTAGAGGGCGGCTGCATTTCATGTTGCTCCAGGACTCAAGATTCAAAAGAGGAGATAGTGAGAGACTTGGGACCAACTCAAAGCCGCTGGGTGAGTTTCTCCCATAGGGGAGGCGTCCCGGATGGGGCAGTAGCCCCGGAACGCAGAGAACTTTGTGAAGTAGAGTTGCTCGGCGAGATGCCCCTCCCCCCCGCTGGAGCGGTAAACATGGACAGCGAAGCGGAGCGAAAAAAAGGAGCGAAAAAACGGCGGAGGGAAGTTTCCAGGACTGCGGGCAGCTTCTCTAACCTAAGGAGACTCGTCTGCGAAGGGTGAGGCTCCCAGGCCCAGGAGGTAGGTCCGGGCCCCTGGGAACTTTCCTGGGAAGGCTGCCCTGCCCAGGCAGCAAGACACCCCTCCCCCCGCTGGAGCAGTGAACTCGGAAAGCGGGGAACTTTGCAGAGGAGGCCACGCAGCACACCCCTTGGTTTTTTGGAGCAATCTGCCGGGGCTCCGGCGGCTGCCAGAGAAAGAGTTGGGCAGCAAGCTATTTGGACTCAGCAACCGCCTGAACAACAGGGAGGGGGCTGTCCTGAGGAGGTGGAGGTGCGCAGTGAGTTGCTTGGTCTCCAAGCGCCCACACAGAGCACCGGGTGGCTGCCTGGAGGAAGAGACGAGTGACGGGTCACTGGGGCTTGGAGCATATGGACGAGGCTCCAAGTGACTGCTCAGAGGAGGGGTCGCATAGCCAGGCGATTAGGTGCAAAGCACGATCCGAGCCGGGGACCTAGGCACCTTTTCTTGAAAGAGCTACACAGAGACAAGCTGAGGGGCAGAGCGAAGGTTCCAGGACTGCAGGCAGCTTCTCTGAGGAGGGGCTACCTAAGGAGACTCGTCTGCGAAGGGCAGGGCTCCCAGGCCCAGGAGGTAGGTCCAGGCCCCTGGGAACGTTGCCTGGGAAGGCTGCCCTGCCCAGGCGGTAGTTGTGGACTGAGGGGAACCTCTAGGAGGGGAACTGACCAGCGAGACCTCCCCACCGGGTGAGTCTTCCCCGCCAGGTGAGGTTTTCCCACAAGGACGGTAAAACCAGAGACACAGGCCCAAACAGGCCTTGCCTCAGCCCACAGTCTAGTTCCCCTTTGGATGACCATTGGTCAACAAGTGGAGGCACCTCTGCCCACTAGCAGGGAATATACCCCACCTGAAGGCCACCACCCCTAGAGAGGCAGCTTCCTTGAGGAGCACCGCATTATCAACTTCCTCCAAGACTTCAGGCTACTGAAGGATAAGAGGGGATATACTAGCAATCTTCAGCGACATTATAAGTCAATAGAGGAAATCTGCAATATCTTAATGACCCACTGATTCCTGAACAATATGAGAAAACAAGGGAAGAAAATGCCCCAAACAAATCTAGATGTTACATCAATAAAATCCAATGACAGCATGGCAGAAGAAATGTCAGAAAGGGAGTTCAGAATGTACATAATCAACATGATAAGGGAAGCAAACGATGAAATGAAAGAGCAAATGCAGGCATTGAATGAACGCACCAATAGACAGTTAAAAGAGTAAATACAGGAAGCAAAAGACCATTTCAATAAAGAGTTAGAGATATTGAAAAAAAACCAAACAGAAATCCTTGAAATGAAGGAAACAATAAACCAAATTAAGAACTCCATAGAAAGCACAACCAATAGGATAGAATACCTGGAAGACAGAACCCCAGATATTGAAGACAAAATATTTAACCTCGCAAACAAAGTCGAACAAACAGAGAAGATGGTAAGAAATCATAAACAGAATCTCCAAGAACTATGGGATATCATGAAAAGGCCAAATTTGAGAATTATTGGGATTGAGGAAGGCTTAGAGAAACAAACCAAAGGAATGAACAATCTATTTGAAGAAATAATATCAGAAAATTTCCCAAATCTGAAGAATGAAATGGAAAATCAAGTTCAAGAGGCTT
This sequence comes from Sciurus carolinensis, assembly GCF_902686445.1. Lineage (NCBI taxonomy): Eukaryota > Metazoa > Chordata > Mammalia > Rodentia > Sciuridae > Sciurus > Sciurus carolinensis. The sequence continues at coordinate 66,149,746 of NC_062214.1, forward strand.
ATAGGACTCCAAATACACAAAATTACAACAGACCCACACCAAGGCACATTATAATGAAAATACCTAACATACAAATAAAGACAGAATCTTAAAGGCTGTGAGAGAAAAGAACCAAATTACATTCAGGGGGAAACCAATACGGATATCAGCAGATTTTTCAATCCAGACCTTAAAAGCTAGAAGGGCCTGGGATAACATTTTTCAAGCCCTAAAAGAAAATGGATGCCAACCAAGAATCTTATACTTACCTTCAGATTTGACGACGAAATAAAATCCTTCCATGATAAACAAAAGCTAAAAGAATATACAAAAAGAAAGCCAGCATTACAGAACATTCTCAGCAAAATATTCCATGAAGAAGAGATGAAAAACAAAGAAGCAAATCAGCAAAGGGAGGAGATATCCTAAAGGAACTCTCAAATAAAGAGGAACCAAGTCGTGTCAAAAATAAACAAATAAAATGAGTCAAATGACCGGGAATACAAATCATATCTCAATAATAACCCTGAATATTAATGGCCTGAATTCATCAATCAAAAGACATAGACTGGCAGATTGGATAAAAAAGAAAGATCCAACAATATGTTGCCTGCAAGAGACTCATCTCTTAGAAAGAGATACCCAAAGACTAAAGGTGAAAGGATGGGAAAAAAACTTACCATGCATATGGACCCAGCAAAAAAGCTGGGGTATCCATCCTCATTTCAGATAAAGTGGACTTCAAGCCAAAGTTAGTCCAAAGGGATAAAGAAGGACATTTCATACTGCTTAAGGGAAGCATAAATCAGCAAGACATAACAATCATAAATATCTATGCCCCAAACAGTGACTCATCCATGTATGTCAAACAAATCCTTCTCAATCTCAGAAACCAAATAGACCACAATACAATAATACTAGGTGATTTTAACACGCCTCTCTCACCACTGGACAGATCTTCCAAACAAAAATTGAACAAAGAAACCATAGATCTCAATAACACAATCAATAATTTAGACTTAACAGACATAGAATATACCATCCTACGAAGAGTGAATACACTTTCTTCTCAGCAGCACATGGATCCTTCTCTAAAATAGACCATATATTATGCCACAAAGCTAATGTTAGCAAATACAAGAAGATAGAGACACTTCCTTGTATTTTGTCAGATCATAATGGATTGAAACTAGAAATAAATGAAAGAGTAAAAAACAGAAATTACTCCAACACCTGGAGATTAAACAATATGCTATTATATGATGAATGGATAACAGAAGATATTAGGAAGGAAATTTAAAAATTCTTAGAGGTAAATGAGAACAAAGAAACATCATATCAAAATCTCTGGGACACTATGAAAGCAGTACTTAGAGGAAAATTTATTTCATGGAGCGCATTCAATAAAAGAAGCAAAACTCAACAAATAAACAACCTAACACTACAGCTCAAAGCCCTAGAAAAAGAAGAACAGACCAACACCAAAAGTAGTAGAAGACAGGAAATAGTTAAAATCAGAGCTGAAATCAATGAAATTGAAACAAAAGAAACAATACAAAAAATTGACAAAATAAATAGTTGGTTCTTCGAAAAAATAAACAAAATTGATAAACCTTTAGCCACACTAACAAAGAGAAGACGGGAGAAAACCCAAATCACTAAAATTCAGAATGAACAAGGAAATATCACAACAGACACAATTGAAATACAAAACATAATTAGAAGCTATTTTGAAAATCTATACTCCAACAAAATAGAAAATTTCAAAGATATCAACAAGTTTCTAGAGACCTATGAATTGCCTAAACTAAACGAGGAGGACATACACAATTTAAATAGACCAATTTCAAGTAATGAAATAGAAGTCATCAAAAGCCTACCAACAAAGAAAAGTCCAGGACCTGATGGTTTCTCAGCTGAGTTCTACAAAACCTTTAAAGAAGAGCTCATTCCAATACTTTTCAAAGTATTCCATGAAATAGAAGAGGAGGGAACCCTCCCAAACTCATTCTACGAAGCCAATATCACCCTGATACCTAAACCAGACAGAGACACATCGAGGAAAGAAAATTTCAGACCAATATCCTTAATGAACATCGACGCAAAAATTCTCAACAAAATTTTAGCAAATCGCATACAAAAACATATTAAAAAGATAGTGCACCATGATCAAGTGGGTTTCATCCCAGGGATGCAAGGTTGGTTCAACATCAGGAAATCAATAAATGTAATTCACCATATCAACAGACTTAAAGTCAAGAATCACATGTTTTTTTTAAATAGATGCAGAAAAAGCATTTGATAAAATACAGCATCCCTTCATGCTCAAAACACTAGAAAAAGTAGGGATAGTGGGAACGTTCCTTAACATTGTAAAGGCCATCTATGCTAAGCCCATAGCTAATATCATTCTTAATGGTGAAAAACTGAAAGCATTCCCCCTAAAATCTGGAACAAGGCAGGGATGCCCTCTCTCACCACTCCTATTCAATATCGTCCTTGAAACTCTAGCCAGAGCAATTAGACAGACCAAAGAAATTAAAGGGATACGAATTAGAAAAGAAGAACTCGAACTATCCCTATTTGCTGATGATATGATTATATACTTAGAGGAACCAGGAAATTCCACCAGAAAACTCTTAGAACTCATAAGCGAATTCAGTAAAGTAGCAGGATACAAGATCAATGCTCATAAATCCAATGCATTTTTATACATAAGTGATGAATCTTCAGAAAGAGAAGTTAGGAAAACTAACCCTTTCACAATAGCCTCAAAAAAAATAAAATACTTGGGAATCAATCTCACAAAAGAGGTGAAAGACCTCTACAATGAGAACTACAGAACACTAAAGAAAGAAATTAAAGAACACCTTAGAAGATGGAAAGATCTCCCATGTTCCTGGATAAGCAGAATTAATATTGTCAAAATGGCCATACTACCAAAAGTGCTATACAGATTCAATGCAATTCCAATTAAAATCCCAACGATGTACCTTACAGAAGTAGAACAAGCAATCATGAAATTCATCTGGAAGAATAAGAAACCCAGAATTGCTAAAGCAATCCTTCGCAGGAAAAATGAAGCAGGGGGTATTGCAATACCTGAACTTCAACTGTACTACAAAGCAATAGTAACAAAAACGGCATGGTATTGGTACCAAATAGACAGGTAGATCAATGGTACAGAATAGAGGACACGGACACAAACCCAAATAAATATAATTTTCTCATACTAGACAAAGGTGCCAAAAATATGCAATGGAGAAAAGATAGCCTCTTCAACAAATGGTGCTGGGAAAATTAGAAATCCATATGCAACAAAATGAAACTAAACCCAAATCTCTCACTGTGCACAAAACTAAACTCAAAATGGATTAAGGACCTCGGAATCAGACCAGAGACCCTGCATCTTATAGAAGAAAAAGTAGGTCCAGATCTTCAACATGTCGGTTTAGGACCAGACTTTCTCAACAGGACTCCCATAGCACAAGAAATAAAAGCAAGAATCAATAACTGGGATAGATTCAAACTAAAAAGCTTTCTCTCAGCAAAGGAAACTATCAGCAATGCAAAGAAAGAGCCTACAGAATGGGAGAAAATCTTTGCCAATCATACTTCAGATAGAGCACTAATCTCCAGAATCTATAAAGAACTCAAAAAACTCAACACCAAGACTACAAATAACCCAATCGACAAATGGTCTAAGGAAATGAACAGACACTTCACAGAAGAAGACCTACAAACAATCAACAAACATATGGAAAAATGTTCAACATCTCTAGTAATAAGAGAAATGCAAATCAAAACCACCCTAAGATTCCATCTCACCCCAATCAGAATGGCGATTATCAAGAATACAAGCAACAACAGGTGTTGGCGAGGATGTGGGAGAAAAGGTACACTCATACATTGCTGGTGGGGTTGCAAATTAGTGCAGCCACTCTGGAAGGCAGTATGGAGATTCCTTAGAAAACTTGGAATGGAACTACCATTTGACCCAGCTATCCCACTCCTTGGCGTATACCCAAAGGACTTAAAATCAGCATACTACAGAGATACAGCCACATCAATGTTCATTGCTGCTCAATTCACCATAACCAGATTGTGGAACCAACCTAGATGCCCTTCAGTTGATGAATGGATAAAGAAACTGTGGCATATATATACAATGGAATATTACTCAGCCATAAAGAATGATAAAATTATGGCATTTGCAGGCAAATGGACGAAATTGGAGAATATCATGCTAAGTGAGATAAGCCAATCTCAAAAAACCAAAGGAAGAATGATCTCGCTGATAAGTGGATGATGATACATAATGGGGCGTGGCAGGGGTTAGTTTTAGGGTTAGAGTGAGGGTTAGGGAGGGGGGCAAGAATGGGGGAAGGAAGGACTGTATAGAGGGAAAAGAGGGATGGGAGGGGTGGGGGGAAGGGGAAAAAATAACAGAATGAATCAACCAACATCACCCTATGTAAATTTATGATTACACAAATGGTATGCCTTTACTCTATGTACAAACAGAGAAACAACATGTATCCCATTTGTTTACAATAAAAAAAAAAATCCAAAAAAAAAAAAACGGACATGTAGTACACATATTAAAACGCTAAGGAAACCACTAAAAGGGGGGAGTTTAACTGATACATAAGGAAAGAGAGACTCATATAAAATCCTCATTTAAAACCACAAAATGCAAAAGAAATGTGGAAGACAAAAGTAGGAACGAAGGCAATAAATAGACACAGTGACAAATCGATAAATATTAATCCAACCATATCAATTACTACTTTCAACATTAATGGTCTACATATGCCAATTAAAAAACAGTGATGATAGGAATAGATGGAAAAACAATACCATATAGGAAAAACAAAACCAATAGGTTTTCTGTAAGAAATCAACTTTATTTTTGTTTGTATATTTGTTTGTTTTTGGTACCAGGGATTGAAACCAAGGCTCTTAACCACAGAGCCACATCCGCAGCCCTTTTTATTTATTTGTTTGTTTTTATTTTGAGATAGGGTCTCACTAAGTTGCTTAGGGTGCTGCTTAATTTCTGAGGTTGACTTTGAACTTGCAATCCTCCTACCTCAGCCTCCTGAGAGCTGGAATTACAGGTATACTCCACCATGCCTGACTAGAAAACCAACTTTAAATATAAAGATATGCATATATTAAAAGTAAAGGAGTGGAGAAAATACACCATGCTGAAACTAACAAAAGAAAGTAGTTATATTAAATTCAGATCAATCCCACGTTAAATCAAGGAAAGTTACCAGGGAAAAAGAGAGGCATTATGTTATGATAAAGGGATCAAAACTCAAAAACACATAATAATTTTAACATATGTATGCCTAACCACAGAGCATCAAAATATATTAAAAAGCTAAGAACTGCAAAGAGAAGCAGATGGATTCACTTTTACAGTTGGAGATTTCAATTCCTTTCTATTAGAAATAGATCCAGCAGGCAGAAAATCAGTAAAAACAGTTGAACTCAACAAAACCATTAATGAACTGGATATAATAGACTTCTACAGACAACTTCACCCAACTATAGCATATGACACATTCTTCATGGAACATTCACCAAAACAGACCACATGCTGAGCCACAAAATACACTATAGCAAATTTAAAAGAACAGCAAGCATACAATATGTGTTCTCAAACCACAATGAAACTAAGTTAGAAATCAATGACAGAAAGTTAGCTATTTTGGAAAATCCTAAAATACTTGAAAATTAAACAACACACTTCTAAATAGTACATGAATAGTCTGGTTTCTATTCAGGTTATATAAATCTTTCACCTTTTACTAAATAACACATGGATAAAAGAAGAACTCTCAAGAGAAATTAAAACTTTATTTTGGAATAAACCAAAATGAAAATACAATTTATTAAAATTTGCAGGATGCAGCAAAATTGATACTTAAAGGAAATTTACAACGTTGAATGCGCATATTAGAAAAGAAGGAAGATCTCAAATCAAAATGTTCCTCAGAAAACTAGAAAAAGAAGAGCAGACTAAATCCAAAGCAAGTAGAAGGAAAGAAATAATTTAAAAATTAGAGCACAAATCAATGAAATGGGAAGAAAGAAATCAATAGAACATCAAAACATGGTTCTTTGAAGAGATCAATACAATCAATAAATCTCTAACCAGGCTAAGCAAAAAGGAAAGAAGACACAAATTGCTAATTTCAGATGCAAAAGAAGGGACAGCCCCAGAGAACTTATGTACATTAAAATTATAATCTATGTAGAAAATCCAAAAGGAATTGACCAAGAAAAAAACAACCTTCTGGAACTAATAAATAATTATAGCAATGTTGCTTGCCTACATAACAGCAATGACCAATGGAAGGTGAAATCTAAAACACAGTGCTATTTACACTAGCACCTCCAAACATGAAATAGGTATAAATCCAACAAAATTTGTACAAGATATATATGAAAGAAACTTCAAAGCTCTGATGAAAGTTATCAAAGAAGTAATACATGGAGAGATATTCTGTATTCATAGTCAGAAAGTTTCTATTTGTCAACATGTCACTTCTTCCCAACTGGACCTATAAACTTAATGAAAACCCAACAAAAATCTCAGAAAGTTATTTTGTAGATATTGACAAACTGATTTTAAAGTTTGTATGTTGAGGCAAAAGACTTAGAATAGGAGAATAATTAGAGAACTGACACAACCCAGCTTCAACACTTGGCATAAAGTTACAGTAATCAAGGTAGTAGATTATACAGTGCCAAGGGTGAACACTAGTGTAGCTTATGGACTCTGAATAATAATGTAGCTGTAAGATAGTCAATTGTAACAAATGTACCACCATGGTGCAAGATATGGTTGGTAGGTAGTTGGAAGGGAAATCTCCATACCTTTCATTCAATTTTGCTGTGAACCTAAAACTGTTCTAAAAAATTTTTAATTTAAAAAATTAGACTTACTGACTTTCAGATTGCTGACTTCATTTCCTCTCAGATTATATATTTTCTCATATCTCATGTGTCTACCAAACCACTATCAAGTAACTTAAACTCTGGACTTGAGCACCCTCTGATGAAATTATGGAGACAAGTCTATAGATATCATATCTCCTGTTGATGGAGCACCGGGCTCCCAGCACAGTGCTCTGTACATGTACATACCTTACCATGTTCTGTTCTCACAACACCTGAGAGGTGGGACTTCTACTTCCCTTTTCCATATATTTTTGGATTTCAGAAACGAAGTGACTTGCTTTCTGTTACATAAACACAATCTCAAGCACACTACTATTGGAGATCAAAACAAACAATATGCAACTTGAAACTGTGTGTGCATGTGTGTGTGTACTTGAATGTTGGGGAGTGTGGTCTACTTCTACTTTCACAACTTAAGAATAAATTCCCTACAACTCAGATTCAGGAAGTAAGCTGCAAGAAATTTGATTTTGTATTTATGGAAAAACCCATGGAGGAATTTAGACTCATTAAAGGAAAATGCTAAGAGACCAAAGACAGAGTGCTAATAACTAGAACTATGAGCTAATAGCATGCCTTTGTTACTCCATTCTAACCATGTCAACCACCTTCAAAGACATGTAGTTATAGGAATCTCAAGTTGAAAGAGAATGTCTCCACCAAAACTTTATTATACCCATCTCAGAATGTCTAGAACTTGGTTTCGCCCAATTAACCAGTTAAGTTTGCAAGATCCAGTACAGACTTCTGTGCATCAGCAATACACACATCCTGTATTAGTTGAGGTTATTAGCACTAGCTGCTAAAACAAATAAGCACCATTATTTCTCAGTGGCCTGACAGAAGAATGAAACTGAGCATCTTTCTTCTGAATCTTTATCAGACCTCTTTTAACTTTGGTTCAGTCACTTGGTCATCTTAATATCTGTCTGGAGTTTCCACATGCAAAGATCTGCATCACATAAGACATTTTAGGAGCCAGGAAATTTTCAGGACTGAAAGTAGTAAAACTCTATTCTTCCCACATCATTGGCCCATGCTCATTATATCATCCAACATAACCTGGGGAAAAGCAATTTAGCTATGAGCCCAGGAATTAGTCAATAGGTGAATGTCAGCAGTTCAGTCAACAGACCCTGTGATTCTTGTGGCTTCACCAAAAGAGAGGATTATGGAAAGGAAATGGGAGCCTGTGTAGAAGCAGCGAGGAAGAAGGAAGAAGGCTCCAGTGAATTCATCCCAGGTCTTGCATGGACTAAGATGGTGATCTCTTGAATCCTTGGTTTCTCATAGGTAACATGAAGCTAAAAATGATTAGCTCAAGAATTGTCTTGATGAAGACTGATTGAAGAAATGCATGGAGGTATGAGTTTTAAATGACTAAAGACCAAACACAGGACTCTTGAGCCATGGAAGGACTTTGATAATGGGACCCAGAAGTGTGATAAAGCTGCTGACTCCTGCTGGTGGGAGACATGTTTATCAAGAGGTACCCAACCTCACATTCATTCTATGCTCAAATCCACTAGGATCTGCTCAGCCCCAGCTCTGCAGTCCCAAGTGCCCAGTGAAGGAATTCATCACACAGGAGAGAAAGCTCCCCTGGTCCAGCCTTGCCGGAATCCAGATAGCATCAGACATTCTCAAAATAACTGGCAAATTGAAAATCTAGTCCTCTCTGTTTAGGCAGTGAGCTTTGGATATTTGCAGGAAAAGGGAGGGAATGAAGTTATGTTTGTTGTTGTTGTTTCTTGTTTGTCCTTAAAGTATTGATCCCAAGAGGCCTTCTGTTCAACTCAGAATCCATCTGGAGCCAACAGAGCTGAATCAGATCCCTAGAGGCAAACATGTGATATACTGAGGGGAACTGAGGAGACCCAGAGAGAACCAAAAAAGCCATGTGCCCATTCACATGGCTTCCCTCTGTCTTCTGTTCTCTCTCTTCTATCCTCTATCCTTCCCATGCTCAGAAAATGTGCCACTGCTGGCCCCTCTCAGTGGCAGGAGAAGACTATGTCTTCTTCCTCCAGAGAAGTATCACACCAAGTCATCCCAAGTGACAGCCCATGCTGCCCAAGATAGGATTTTCTTTTGACTCTATTTAGGATTTTATTCTAAATTTAAACTTCATGACCTGGGATTGATCAGTCAAAATGGCTATTAGCAGAGTTTCTTCTTTCCCATTTATTTGCCCAAGGAGGTCAGGGAAGAGACAGGTTCTTTGTAACTGGGAAGCTTCCATCTTTAAGACAGAAATTTCATCCCAATGGTTATAAAATGGAAGCCCAACTTCCTAGGTTTTTCTTTACTATTTCAAACAGGGGAATTGGGAGAAATGGGAGTAATCTCTAGATGACTTATCAAACATAAGGCAATGTAAATGTTATATAGTCATTATACTTTATTGTATAAGGAAAAAAAAGTTCTACATGTTTGATACAGAAACAATTTTTTCTAAAAGGTGCATGCCAGCTGACCCTGTCTCCTATTATCAGAAAAAAAATTAACTTTCCCAGAAGCAACACCCAATTGACATCCACGTAATTTCTTTGGCCAGAAACATATCACAAGTTACACCCATCATCCAGACTGGCTAGAAAATTAAAGTTGTACCTCTGTATCTGTGAGTTCTACATTCATGGATTCAACCAACTATGGGTTGTAAAATATTGGGGAAAAAATTGTTTCTGTATCAAACATGTAGAACTTTTTTTTCCTTATACAATAAAGTATAATGACTATATAACATTTACATTGCCTTATGTATGATAAGTCATCTAGAGATTATCTAAAGTATGTAGGAGGGTTATATAGTTTCTATTGGAGTATCTGAAGGAGGTCCTGGAACCAATCCACCTCAGATACCAAGGGTTGACTCTACATGCTTTGGTCTATACATTACCCCCATGGAAAAAAAAAAATATGCTAATAAAGAAAAAGGGGAAACAAATATTAGGTAAGCAGCCAGCAGTGTGGCCACAGCATGAGCCTAAAAGACTGACAAAACTTCATTCTGGGGGAAAAAATTAAATCTAGAGCTGAAACTAACATGGCTGTAATGGCCTGTTTAGCGACCCGTTCCGACAGTTCATCTCCACCAAGCCCCAAATGCCCAGTGCAAGACTAGACACAGAGCATCAGCTTGGCTCACTCAAATAGCTCAAAATGTGTGCATTTCCTCATAATTACTGATTTCCTCAACAGATTTAATGTCTAAGTTTATCTTCACTTTAATCCAATTTCACGCCTGCAGCAGAGGGATTCCAGCAGAAGGTCTTTCTTAACCTTCTGATATCATTAATTATTGCTACATTGGGAGTTACTGCACAGAACAAGCAGGTTTTTAAATAGAAATCATTTGTCTCTCAGCAGGGAAACTCAACGGCTTTATTTCCAAGAATTCAAGCTGCTGCACTTGAGTAATCGGTTTCATGGTGATCTCCCTGTGCTCACCTCCAAGCAGAATAAATCCTTCCTCTTTGCTTCCCAGATCAGCCCAATTTGCCACCTGTAGCGGGAGGCGTCCATTTCCTCCTTTAATTGTTGAATAGGGTTTTCCAGAATGAGAGGCCAGCCTTCCCCTGAGCTCTGGGCATTTGGTCATGCTTCCTGGTGATTTTCTGCTAAAGGAAATCCCCTAACTCATTAAAAAATAATAATAATAGATTAATTGACCAGTTCAGTTACAAGTCGCTCCAGGACCCAATAAACTTTGCAAAGAGTACATTCCAATTACAACAGCGCTCAGCAGGAACTCGGTGGGTAAGCCAGCATAATCTTTCTCTGGCATGCAGGAATTTTTATGTTTTCTTCTCCATTCATGTCACTTTTCTGCTTCAGCATGAGTATTGGGTCCAACAGCAGTTCTCTGTCCTGTTGCTGTATCTGCAGCTGTGACCCAGAGTGCCAGAAAATGACTCCCCAAAATCAACAGGTATCAGAAAGGATGACTGCAGGCTAGGTTGGCAGGAGCCCTTGGAGTGGGCCACTTGGGCTGAGAAGGAAGCATCGTCCCTGGAGCACAAACATCTGGGACACTGTCAGCATCCTGGCTGACTCTGCAGCTGCAGCTCACCCTCCACACCACAGGAAGGTCATCAGGAAGCAGAGATTTGGGTAACTAGCCTGATTGCAAAAGCAGGCTAAGGAAATGTGGCCAAGTCTAAGATAAAGGACCTGCTGAGCTGTGGTTGCAGAGGATGCTTCTGGAAGAGGCTGCTCCCTCAAAGGTTTTCCTTTGGAAACCTTTGATACCATGAAAATGTTCCCCCTGAGAGGGCACCAGAGTGTAAGAGCTTTCATGCAAGATTCTAAACAACTCAACAAATGTTTATTAAGCACCTCTTCTGTGACCTGATGGGTATATCAATTTATAACACTATAGTAATCATTTTACTTTCTCTATTTATATGTACCTTATAATGCCATGTTTAATATTTTAAATATACACGATAAATTTTATCATAAAAGAAAGGAAGCAAGAAAAGAGGGAGGGAAGGAAGGAAGAAAGAAAGGAAGGGAGGGAGGAAGGGGTCATCTGTCAGCTCTGATCTAGAAGGGTTACAAAAAAACAAGCCAAGGTCCTTGCCTCTCTCAAATTCCTACTGAACTGTCTGCACAAATAAAATGTGATCTAGAAATAAACTTAAAGTACAGCTACAGCATTGTAAATCAGCCTCTCTTTTCATCTGCCCTTTTTTCCTAGTGATTTTTTTTTCTTATTTCTACTCTCCTGCCCTTCCTTGATTCTATACAGGCCAAAAACTTCAGCATTAAAGGAAGGACATAGCTGTTGTTTACACAAGAAAAAGGGAAATAAGCACTCTGGTCCTGGGGTACAGTACATTGCACAGACTGCCCTTGCTTCTAGAAATACCAGTTCTGAGATCCTCCAGGTACTCTGTCATTTCCAAGCCTGCCACTTGCTTGTACATCAGTTTCTCAGGGTCATGAGTCAAGTCCAGTTGATCTCAAAACTCCCAATGACCAGCACAGTCTCCAGACCTGCTAGGTACCAAATCAGAGTTTCTCAGCCTCAGCACTGTTGGCATTTTGGGCCAGTCATTCTAGTAATAGGGTCATCCTGTGCGCTCCAGGATGTTTAGCAGCCTCCCTGGTCTCTACTCCTATAGAAGCCAATGGCACCTCCATTCCATTTGTGACACCTAGCAAGGTCTCCCAACATTTTGCCTGGTGGGAAAACCCCCAAATAAACTAAATGTTTGTTAAATGAAATATAAAGATGGTTACCATAGTATTTGACAATTTAGTGCACCAGAATTGCTTTTGAATTCTAATTTCTGGTGTTTCCCTAGGTCTGTTTAACCTCACAATCTCTGTAGAAGCAAGACCTCAGGATTGGGGAGAGGTTGGTTCTGAGCCACAGATCACAGTGTTTTGGAAAAGATCTTATCTCAGGAGGGTGAGGCAGGAGGATCACAAGTTTGAGGTCAGCCTGTGCAACTTAACAAGATCCTACCTCAAAATGAAAAATGACTGGTGATGTAGCTTAGTGGTAAAGAACCCCTGGATCTGATCCCTAGTACCAGAAAAATTTAAAAAAAAAAAAAAAAATTAGAAAGGTCTTGAGCAGTTAGTAAAATTTCCCCTGTGTGGGTGCTGTGCTATGACCTCTGAGTTGCTTGCCCCAGAGTGGTCACCACAGTGCTTTGCCACCCAGTTGGAAATTCCTCAGGCTAGGGTCCAAGTCCTTGGCTCAATTTACATGTTCTTTCATGGTTTCACATCTTTATAGCCTCACTAGCCTTACTCCCCACCTGCTGTGGTTTGGAAATGGTTTGAATTCTGCTAACACCCCATCCCCCTCCCAGAAAGTTTCATGTGCTGGAAGCTTACTCTCCAGTGCAGCCATCTTGGGAGGTGGTGGGACCTTTAAGGGGTGGAGCCTAGTGGAAGGTGATCAGGTCATGGGAGTATAGCCTCTGAAGGGATTAATGTTGGTCTCATGGAGTTTGTTCCCAAAAAAATGGTTTATTATAAAACAAGGCCACCCCATGTGCTTGGCCTCTTCTGCTTTTGCTGCTTTCTGCTTCTCTATCATGTTATAACACAGGCCAGGGGTCCCTCTCCATGACATAGGTGCTGTGGTGTTTGGACTCTCTAGCTGCCAGAATCCTGAGTTAAATAAACCTCTTTTCTTTATAAAGTACATAAAAACAGATATGTTGTTATAGCCACACAAAATGGACTAATACACTACTACCCTCAGTGGTGCCTTCTCTGCTAAACATCAAGCCAACCCCACAGCCTTCCCCAAGCCTGCTCTATCCTTCCTCTTCTTTCTGTGGTACACACAGCTACTCCTACACTCTGGATTAACTTGGCCCCTTTTTTCCTCCCTGCAGGGTACTTCCTGATTGTTCATCTCTGCATTTGGAGTTCACCTCCTTTCCTGGGCAAAGTGTAAGATTCCCTCTCCTAAACCCCATCTGCACCATCCTGTCAAAACATCATCAGGTAAGATGTTGCTCTGCTCTAACACAGAGCCAAGAACACAACAGACACTCTGTATGTTTGATGAAGGACTTCCTTCATGGGTCAAAACCTGAGTAACTGCGGCTGTGCATTCATCCATCCACGTGACTTGAGTGACCAATTTCCTTATACTTTAAGATGGTAACACGAAGTTAACTCAGAAGTTCTGTCAAAGTAGTTTTCTGATATTACTTGGAAAAAAATAACCCAACTATTAAGTGTATTTTTTTTTTTTTTACTGGTTATTTGGGCACTTTGAATATATCATCAGAGTTCTTGGTTTCTGGAAACTTATAATAGCATTCTACACTAGCTACAGATATACAAAATAAACAAAAATTACACTCTGCAGTGGGAGGTGTTTTTAAAAATCACATTAGTAAAATTGGATCTTACAGCACCAAGTGTTCACAATGGTTTAAAATATTAATGCATGTTAGATGCCAGGTTATTTTGAAGACTCAACCAGACTCCTGTTTAGCAGGAACAATTTTGCATAGACAATTAGATACACGTGCAAATATTTAACTATAAGTTGATGCTTATGCCACTGAAATATGGTGGTTCATCAACTAGCCACCTGGCTGGCAGAACCAATTAAGGATTTACCCATATTATGACTAAGTCCTCCCCCACCTTCTCAGCATTCTGGAAATATAAATAATTGGGGGTATTGTAGGGGGAGGGTTAAAAAAAAAAAGGTTGGAAACTACCTCTGAATCCTAAATTCTCAATGGAAGCCAAAGTGCTGGAAATATGCCAGCTGCATACACATATCTTTATATCACCATTCACATCTCTTAAGAGATCATGAATTGCTGAGTTGGCTAAATGCTCTCAAACTCATTCTTCAGTTTGGGTGGATTTTCAATAATCACTCATTTCATGTAAGATGTGAACATTTGGGGGCTAGGGGTAGAGCACATGCTTAACATATGCAAGATCCTGGGTTTGATCTCCAGCACTGCAGGAAAAAAAATTAACATTGTCAAAGAAAAACACATCAAAGATCAAGTTTCATCATATATTAAATAGTAAATGCTAATGTGTATATAAATACGCGTGCGCGCACACACACACACATACACGCACAGAGAAGACACACCAATGGAAAAGTGTAATGAAGCCAGAATGTTCTAATCTCTGACTTTATCACTTGTCATAGTGTACAGGAATGAAAACTGAACATAAAATCAGAAGGGAGGATTAAACTAGGCAGTTCAATTCTCTAATTCACAACCCCCAGCAAGCTAACCCTCTGAGCCTCAGTTACTTTCATGGTAAAGCAGAGTAAACAATGTTTATCTTACAAGGTGATGGGGAACGATAAAACAGCAGCCAGATACTCACTTTCTCCATTTGAGAAAGAGGGGCAGCAAGCTCTCCAATCTGCCCTTGGCCATGGCTTCCTGGTCCTCTGAGAGGCATTGTCACCCATGCAGGGAGCATTCTATCTTCTTAGAGCTCAGTGACAGAAAACCAGGCATGTCTCCTGAGATATTTCTAAATTAACATGACATTTTATTCCAAATTAGACTGACAGATGAATGCTTTGACACAGCGTGATATACAGTGAGACCAGACCCAGTAACATGAACTATGGTAGTGTTAAGTCACAGGCATTCCAACAATTCCAAGAAGCAACATTTTTCTATAAAGGTGTAGTACATTTTAGTAACGATACTCAGAATTCACTCTTTCTAAAGAGACCACGACTTTCAAGTTCCCTACCCCAAGTCCATCCAAAGAATTTCTAGGTCTGCAACTCAGAATCATTGTGCTCTACCTCATGGCATACTGGATATTCCACATAACCTGGACCTCAAAAGAACAAACTACCAAGCTCTCCCTTCTGCACAAATAAATCACAAACACAATGTGCTAACCTTACCTCTTGTTGCCATTATTGGCACTGAATCATTTTTATGATGAACAAAAAGTTTCTCACTAACATAGTAATGAGTGGTCTTTGAAAATACAGAAATATTGGAAGGTTTTCTGGTGACATTCTCATGATATGACACCCTTGTAGGGGCTGAACTGGTGTAGCAAACCAATTACTAACTTCTCTTTAAAGTGCATGACTTAACTTCTTATTTTGAAATAAAACTCGAAGTAAGCTGCAGAAACAGTGCAGAGTTCATGTGTTTATATAGAGAAGAACAATACAATGGTGACCTTGGATAGAACAATAGCACAATATCAGAACCAGAGAACTGACTTTGGTACAATATTGTTAAAAAGACTATGGCCCTCATTCAGTTTTCACCAAATTTTATATACTCCGTAGTGAGTTTGAGTCCATGAACAAATTCCAATAACCACCACCACCAAAACAAAACATTCCCAAATACCTCAGAATTCACCCAGGCAGCCCTTTTATAGTCACACTCCAATACCTACTTTTAAAATTGATTGTAGTTCAGAGCAGCACGACTCACAATAGACAAAAGGTGGAAGCAGAACAAATGTTCCTCAGCCCAGGAGTGGATAAGCAAAATGTGCTGTCTCCATACAGGTTTATTAGTCCTTAAAAAAGAAAGAAATCTGTCACATGCTACAACATGGCAGTACCTAGAGTAATAAAATTCATAGAGACAGAAATAGTGGGGTAGCTGCCAGAGGCTGGGGGAGTAGAGAGTGGGGAACTGTCAAATGGATATAGAATTTCAGATTTGCATGATGAAAAAGTTTGGAGATGGATGGTGATGATGATTGCACATTGGTGTGAATGTATTTAATGCCACTGAACTACACACTTCAGAATGGTTGCAATGGTAAATTTTGTTATTTTTACCACAATTAAAAATAAAGATGGTGAGGTATTAAGCAACTCAGTGGGACCCTGTCTCTAAATAAAATACAAAATAGGACTAGGGATGTGACTCAGTGGTTGAGTGCCTGTGAGTTCAATCCCCAGAACCCAAAAAATATAAAATAAAAAATAAAGAATAAAGAATAAAACTGTTGACCAGCCTCTGTGCCGTCTTGGCTGTGCTGTGAGGAGCCAGGGTGAGCAGGGAGTAGTGACTGAGGAGGCAACAAGATTCACAAACACTACAGCAAGCAAAATGGAGCCTTACCAGAAAGTGGGCTCGGTAGAGTTCCCAGCACGTTCACCAGGATCCAAGCTACCTCCTGACATTCTGGATTTGTGGGTCCGAGATGGCAGCAAAATTCAAAGCCTGCTGGGGCTGGCATTGGGTCGTCTGGAGGTGGGCAGCCCAGGGTGCATGGTCTCCTCAGGTTCTGGCCAGGCTGCATGGAAGGCTGTCAGCATCGCTGAAATTGTCTGACACCTCATCTCAGACCTGCACCAGCTCACCAAACAGCCTTTCCTGCAGCTTGAGGACAGTGGGTCCCAACTTCACCTGACACAGGCCTAGACCTCCTTGCAGTGCATGCCACGTACCTACAGTGTGGATTCTGCCGTGCTGGGGCCCTTGATCCCCAGTGAGTGTGCCTACCATCCCTCAGGGGCCCACCCTGGCCTGGGCTCCAGGCCCAGCCCCAGTTGTTGACCCCAACCTAGAAGAAGACCTTTGAGACACCTGTCCTGAAGACCTGCCGAGCCAGGCTGTTCTCTAGGCCTGAATATTTGGGTCGGCTGAGCCTTTTCTCAGAAACCCTTGTAGTCACATTCCCAGCAAGTCGTGGGTCCACAGAAGTCCTGCCTCCCACTTCTCCCTGGCTTATGGGCATGACAGCTGTGGAGAGGGCCTAGTGTGGGCTTCTGCTGATTTCTGGATTGTTTGAAAAGGGCTTACTCTGCCTTATGCCTTAGTATACCTGATCTGCCTTCTGACAGAGAACCAGGGAGGGAGTTAGGAAATTAGTTCTGCCCATTCATCTGATGAAAAAATAAATAAAATAAAATAGTTTGTGATTATGTGACCTGCGGATACTCCAGGAGAACTTTGGTGCCATCATGAGGAGGAGAAAGTATAGCGTGTTGTTAAACACACAGCCCCTGGAATCAAAAAGGCCTGGGTTCAACTCCCAGCCTGGGATGTTTTCTACCTGTACGGCTTCCGAAAGGTGCTTAACCATTCTGTGCCTCTATTTCCCTGTTCGAAAATGGCAATAATCATAGAACATACCTCAAAGGGGTTTTATGATGATGATGAGTGGCCTGTGTTTTACATTCAGTGAATGAAAGATGTTGGCCTATAAGGCCACAGTTCTCCTCCTGCAAGACTTTCTTGCAATATGAGGTCACCAAAGGGGCTGAGAAAGAGAAGGTAAATCACCAAGCAGAGCTAGTCAGTCAGCATCTTCCCACTGTACGACCTGTGACCCTCAAGTCACCCCAATGGTGGTCTTCATCTCACCCACCCCAATGCAGTTTTATCTCATTTCTACTGATTTTAAGTCAAAACACTATTGTGGAGGGTTTTTTTTTTTTTTTTTTCAGTCCTAAATCCCACTTGCCCTGCATTGGTCGCTTAAAAAATGTGAGAGGTCAAAGAAAATATAGGCCAATGAAAATAACATTGCAGCAAGAAATTAATTGCAAAGCCTGTTTAATATGACAGGGGACTCCCTAAAATCCTATTATATCATTCCCTGCTTCCCTTCGTTGTGTGCACTGGTTCTGTGCACAAAGGCCAGGGCAGGCTCCCCGGTGCATTGCTGCATTAATTTGACATTTCTGGCTCCAATTAACCTTACATTTCAGCTATTTTCTAAAGATTGTTCTTTTAATTTGCGATAAGGTTATTTTTTTTTCCTATTGGTGTTTCACTGGCTTGTGCACAAAGGCCTGTTGTAGAAAATTCAGCCCAGTTTCTACATATTTCAAAGGACACTGTCATTTATACTTTGCCTATTCATCAGCAGAAGAGTTGGGTAACAGGTAGTTTCCTGCAATGTATGTTGGCTGGGACAGGTTGCAAGTCCAGAAGAATTAGGTGAAGTGATCCCAAATTGGCACAGTGAACACTAATAATCCATACTCCAAGGGAAGAGCAAAGGAAATGAATTGCAAAGAAAGAATTCTGGATTCTGACTCAGTAGATCTAGATTCATATCCACCTGTGTGTCTTAGCAATTGCGCTACGTGCGTAACTCTGCTGATGCTGTGGAGTCTCAGGGTTCTCATATGCCAAATGAGACGAGTTTACCACCCTTCATGGAGTATTAAACAAGAAATCAAGAGAAAAGTGCACTTCTCATAAGAGACCACTCCTATTTTCACAGATAGTTTTAGAGCAGCAGCCAGCAAACTATGATTCACAAGCCAAACTGGCCCACTGTCTGGTTTTATATCTAAAGTTTTATTGGAACACAACCAAATTCATTCATTTATTTCTATAGATGCTTTCTCATCACAACAGCAAAATTGAGGGGTTGTGACAGAGACCTTATGACTTTCAAAACCTAAAATATTAATTATCTAACCCTTTGTAGATAATACTTGCCAACTTCTTGTTCTAGAGGGAAGAAAGAGAGCTGAGAGACCATGGGTCTTGGCATCATGACACCCCTGTGCTATGGCTTGGGTAAGTGTCCCACAAGGGCCCAGCCTGTGGTACAATTGGGAGGCGGTAGAACCTTTAGGAGGTGGGAGCCTCAGGAGAGGAAGTTTGCTTCTTGGTATGTGACCTTAAAGAAGATACTAGACCCCCAACCCCTTCCTGTCTCTCTGTTTTGCTTCCTGGGTATCATGAACTGAGCAGTGCCCCTGCCATGCACTCTTGCCACAATGTTCGAGGAAAAATAAACCCTTCATTCTTTTACCTTATCTCAGGTAGTTTTTCAAAGTGATGGAAAGCTGACTAACACACCCTCCTTCACCCCTCTCTAGTTTGGGTGGCGACTGAATCCTAGAAGATTCGAGGACTGGGGAAGATGCCTGTGAGCTCCTGCAATCTCTGCTGTACCACAGTCTCAGACCAAGGTTTCACATGATACTGTGAACACCTCTCCTTCTGCTGGGGACATTAGTTTATTTTCTAAACTACTCTAGCCCTAAAAAAAACCATCTTTAGAGTTGATGCCCATTATGGGATCTGGTTTGCCTCTGCAAATACAGAATTTATTTTCTGTAAGATATTTTGAACCTTTCTCCAACTTCCTTCTTTTAACTCTTCCATGGGAAAGACTTTATGCTACACAGGGCACTTAGGGAGAAATGAAATGAACCAAATGTATCCTTTTCTCCTTAATGCCTATACTCTGATTGGAAATATGCACTTAAGACTTGTGGAAATGGGTGTCAAATAAGCGTCTCACTTACAACATTGGGCCCAGGGACCAGTAGCTTAAGGGATCCTCCTGGAGCTGGTTGGCAATGGAGAATCACTGCTCATTTGGTGACAAGATGAATCAGAATCTGCATTTCAACAAGATGATTGGTGACTACATGTATCAGGCAGTTCTTCTGGAAGCATACAAGAGATTTACAAAAGGAAACAGGAACAGGGTCAAGAGCAGGGAGGGAAGCATCAGTTTTGATACATCTTTGACAGACAGAAAGAAGAGGGAAAAGGAACAATTAAGAAGGGAGAGTATGGAATGAGGGTGAAGCTCTGAGGATGTCGTGGCCAGTTCAAACTCTGAATAAACTTGAATGTCATCCCTTGTTATCTGTAGGGAATTGGTTTCAGGACACCACCATCCCATGCTCAGTATTTGCATAGAACCTACACACATTCTCCCACATATTTTAAAACCAACTCTAGATGACTTGGGATACCTAATACAAAGTGAAAATGCTAAGGAAATAGTTGTTATACTGTATTATTTAGGGAATAATGATGAGAAAAAAATCTGTATATATTCAGTATAGATGCAAGTTTTTTTCTGGATCAGATGCAAAACTGAGAGCCAACTGTGATCAATTCCATGAGGTAAAACTGCCCATCTTTATAATTCTGCTATCCCTCTTCCTTTGTCCTTGATTTCCCCAACCATTTCTTGTACTTTTGCTTTATTAGCCTCAAAACCTGTGGGTGTAAATACATAATTTGTTTAACAATTCAAAGCAATTTTTATGGATTGAATTTGAATCATCTTTTCTCAAAAGATTATCCCTGTCATTGAACGTTCAGATCACGTTTCTACCAAACCAACACTTTAATGAAACCATTCTGTGACTGAAATGTCAGGGACCATTTCAAAGTGCCCCGCATACCCTCCTTTGTCAATGTCTTAAGTTCTCCAGTTAGTTAAGGAAAACTTTCCCAGCATTTGGTGCCCACAAAAAGGATTCAAAAGATTTTTTTTTTCACACTTCAGGCATCAGATGCTGGGTTTTAAAATACCCTGCATGGTGTGAACTTAGCTTTCAACATCAAACACAACTTTTTCACATTTAAAACTACGTGGCTGAGAAATAAAGATGTTGGGCAGCAAAATGCACATGTGCAGAACATCAGACTGTTAAATCAACATACGTGTGGGTGAGTGTGGCCATTTACATCAGAGTAGACAGCTGGAAGTCCTCCCACAAATCTGAGTCCCCCAACCTTCAGTAGATATGCATGCACAAAAGTGCGTGCACATACACACACACACACACACACACACACACACAGAATACATCATTTACTAGAAATGCCAGCTGAAGCACCGTGTATCTTTTGCACTAATGTGTGGCTCCATGTGTGTATTTGACATCTGTATCAGACAGAGAATGTGGTGCAAATACCTGATGAAACAAAACAGATTTGTTCTTCTTTCCTATTTAAAAAGAAAAAGCCTTGCACACCTTCACAATCACTGTGATTTTGTAACGTCCTAATTTGTTGCATTGGAACAACCAAGAATATCTGAGAATGGTTTTAGTAAAAAGCACCATCAGTCTTCCCTATCTGCGGATTCTGAATCCAAAGATTGGATTTGCAATTGTTTTCCAAAGATTCAACCAACCTCAGGTCAAAATATTTGGAAAACAACTGCTTCTGTACTGAACGCATATAGATTTTGTTGTCATTATTCTCTAAACAATGCAGTGTAACAATAATTTCCATAGCACTTACATTCTATTAGATGTTATAGTCATCTAGAGATGATGTAAAGTATACAAGAGGATAGGCATGGGTTCTATGCAAACACAATGCCATTTTATGTAAGGACTTGAGCATCCATGGATTTGAGTACCCATGCAGGGTCCTGGAACCAGTCCCCCGTGGATACCAAGGGATGACTGTATGCCTGAGTATTTTGGTCAGTTATTTCACCACTGTGACTAAAAGACTCAACCAGAACAATTGTAGAGGAGGAAAAGTTTATTTGAGGGCTCACAGTTTCATAGGTCTTAGTCCATAGAAGGCTGGCTCCATTCCTCAGGGCTCGAGGTGAGGCAGAACATCATGATAGGAGAGTGTGGCAGAGGGAAGCAGCTCACATGATCATCAGAAAGCAGAAGGAAAGACTCCACTCAACAGATACAAATATATACCCTATAGCCATGACCCCAGTGCTCCACCTCCTCCAACCCCACCTTACCTGCCTTCAACTACCACTCAGTTAATCCCATCAGGTGATCAATTCTCTGATTGGGTTAAGGCTCTCACAACCCAATCCTTTCCCCTCTGAACCTTCTCGCATTGTCTCACACGTGAGCTTTTGGGGGACATCTCATATCCATGACACTGAGTCTCTGCAGGATCCGGGCCTTGCTGACTGCCTGGAGGGGACACCAGTGGGTGACATGTCTAATGATGTGTGCCCCTGGCTGCCATGCTCACTTCATCTTTCCAAGTTTAGAGTTTCTGATGTGACTGTTTGGTCTTTGCTGTGTGCTAAACCTTGAAGAAGGCAAATGAGCAATCCAACAGAAAGAAACCAAGCTTCATGTCATAAGATTTGGTTCTCTCTGTGTTTTGGATGATCCTCAACATGCTCATCTGGAAAATGGGTCCATGCTACTTCCTCGCATGGTTCAAGTACAGATTCAGGGAACATGGGTGAATGAGCTCCATCGATTGATTGTGCATAGGCATGCAAACTAAAGTATCCATCCCAAAAGTAACTGTCATAAGAATACCATGCTGTCACCAGAGCCTGGTCTGCCAGGAAAGCTCAAGAAGTTAAATCCTTCTCTGAGTCTTCCCTCAACTTGCCCTGCAAGGTGCTTCTTCCCAGGGAATAACAGATTTAACACTTAATCAAGTATGACAAGACCACCTCCATTTCAGTACTTCAGTCCTCCCAGGCTCATGCAAATCTTATTCTTTGAAGCAGTCAGACTCTTTTGGCTGTGTGTCTGACCAAATGCATCATTTTAAATGTTTTGAATATTATAATAGCACAGTTATTGAGTGCTCACCATAATGCTATAAAGCACTGTGCTATATTATATTTTTTAAACCTTATAACAATCCCTGCTTTCTAGATGAGGAAAATCAAGGCAGGTAAAGTCAAATAACTTGGTCAGGTCACAGAGTTAATAAGGGATGACACAAAGGTACAAACTGAGGACTGTGTCACATCACTGCACTTCTCTGTAATTACTGAGTTCTCCTGTCTTTCAAGGGCTTTTTGGAATGACCCCTCCTCAATACTGCTACTTTGCATATTTTAAATCCCTTGAAACATTTTAGAAAGCACCAAAAGCAAACAACAAGACAATATAGGCAGAACCCGAGTTAGAAGAGACCATGATTACCCTGGCATCTAGTTTCCAGGAAGACCATTCCCAGCTCCCAGGTGAAGACTGTGGTCCCAGATTAATTATTAATAGTTTCGCCTTTCACTCTGAAAGTGACCAGGCTGGAACAATAAACTATATGGTCATCCCAGGCTCAAAACTTCGGCAAGGACATATACACAGAAAATGAATAATAAAAGAAATTCCCAGAGATAACTCTTGTGGAAATTGCTATTTCTCTGCAAAGTATAACTAATAATGATGCATTGTATATCTTAAAATAGCTAGAAGATGGAATTTTGAATGTAATCAACATAAAGAAATGGTAAAAGTTTAATGCGATAGATATGGTAATTACCCTGATTTATTACCAAACATACATGAATCAAAACATCTCATTGAGCTTCATAAATATGTACAATTATTATGTCACTTTTTTTAAAAAATTGGCATATTTTAACCCGGGCTTTGAGATTCTTAGGTACCAAGTCCTTAAACCTCCTCTAGACTATAAATTATTCTCTGCAGTTCAAATACCCAAATTCTTAGTATGGGACAGCACACCCATAGATTCAGGGCTCCTGGAGAGTGACATTCCCAGAATTCTGTTTAAAACCACATCCCTCCATGTTTTAAGGTATGAGTGTGTGTGTAATTCTGTTGTGTTTTATGTTTTAACTTCAGTTTACCTGTTGGTGGAGGGTGGTGGCAGGGAAGGGCCTCACACGTGCGAGGCAAGCTGTCTACCACTGAGCTACATCCCCCTATTTCTTTCTAATTTGTTTTGAGAGTACAGCTAATAAAAAGGGAGAGAAATGTTTAAATCTTATTCTAATTGCATAGTTCATTTTAACTCTGTTTACACTTGAACTGATTAATGTGTTCATTTAATTGAGTGAATAAAGAGTTCCGTTTTATAGTATTATTTCCAGTTACCTCTGTTTACCATAGCAAGGAAACCTGAACATTAAAGTGCAGTTCCCTAAATCTTACCTACTTAAATGTGGTATCTGAGTTCACAATAATTAAGACATATTGACTCGTTAGTGTGACAAAGACGTCTTCTCTATGTTTCAAGGTAAAACTCTGTGGAATGCCCTGGTGCCAATTCCAGGAGCGGTCCCTCTCTGGGACCTCTGGATGGAGGGTCACAGTGTCAAACCTATCGCCATGAGGTGCCAGGAAGGATAAGGAAGCCTCTGGGTGGGAACTTCATCATGCAAACAAGTGAAGCTCCGGTGATGGGAATCCTCCCTGGGTACCTATGGGTTTGCTCTTTGAGACCTGGAAATCAGCCATTGCCATCCATCCCTGGAGATCAGCACAGGACACGTGGGTGGGAACATGGCAGTTCCACCTCATCTGAGAGATTGCTCTGCACTGTTCCTTCCAAGGAATATCCATCCCCTTATCCAAATTGAAGAAACTGCAGATAGACAAAATTGTTGGTAAAACTTCAAAACATCCACATAGGCAATGATGTTTTTGGATCTGTCCCCCACAAAGCATAGAAAACAAAAGCAAAAGTAGACAAATGGGATTACATCAAACCAAAAAACTTCTTCATAGCAAAGGACACAATCAACAGAATGAAGAAACAACTTCAAGAATGAGAGAAAATATTTACCAACTCTTTGTCTGACAAAAGATTAATATCCAGAATATATATTTGAGGAAACTCAGAAAGTGAACAACAACAAAGTAATCCAATTTAAAAATCAGCAAATGATCTGAATAAATACTTGTCCAAAGAAGAAATACAAATGGTCAATAAGTATATGGAAAAATGCTTACGTCGTTAGCCATAAAAAAAAAATGTGAATCAAAACCACAATGAGATATCATCTCATCCCAGTTAGAATGAATATTATAAAATAAATAAATAAAAAATAACACCAGGCATGGTGGTGCACACCTGTAATCCCAGCAGCTTGAGAGGCTGAGGCAGGAGGATCACAAATTAAAAACCAGCCTTAGCAACTTAGTGAGGCCTGGAACTTAGGGAGACCCTGTCTCAAAAAAATAAATAAATAAATAAACAGAGCTGAGGATGTGGCTCAGTGGTTAAGTACCCCTGGGTTCAATCCCCAGTAATAAATAAATATAAATAAATAAATAAGTAACAAATGTTGGTGAGGATGTAGAGAAAAAGTGTCATACACTGTTGGTGGGAATGTAAATTAGTATAGTCATTATGAAGAACAGAATGGAGGTTCCTCAAAAACCTAAAAATATATCTATGATATTATCCAGCTAGTCCATCTCTGGTTATATATCCAAAGGAAGTAAAATCAGCAAGGGATGTAATTCAGTGATACCAAGGCCCTGGGTTCTGTCCTCAGTACCACAAAGGAAATGTAATCAGGCATATTAAAGAAATACCCACACAACCCATAACTGCAGCATTATTCACAGTATCTAAGAAATGGAATCAACCTAGGTACCCATCAGTGGATGAATGGATAAAGCAAATGTGGTATATATGTGCAATGGAGTATTATTCGCCTGTAAAGAAGATCATTCTCCATCCTGTCGTTTACAGCAAAGTGGAACTGGAGAACATTTTAAGTGAAATAATCCAAACAGAAAGACAAACACTGCGCGTTCTCTTCCACATGTGGAAGTTTGGGGTTGGGGGATGTGGAAAAGAAAAGAAAGAAATCAACCTGGATGTAGACTAGCGATTGGTAGAGGTTGGAAAATGGTGGGGGTGGCAGGGACAGAGGGGGTGAAGGAAGGCCAGATTTAGGAATCAGTGCACGCCATATGCATTACTGAAATGTCACACTGTACCCTATTTGTATATACAATTAATACATGTCAATCAAAAATTTTTAAAACAAAAAAAATGTTAGTGAGAGTTCCAACTTAATCAACCTTAAATAAACTTTCTATTTCCTATGAAGAAGGATTTTCTTAAACTGCCTTTTACATAATGAAATTACCCACATTTCAAATTCTTTTCTCAGAGCCCCAGAGCTGGAACATTGGTTTCCTGTAAAATTGGGACCTCTAACCCCTTCAACGTCGAAGTGTATCCCAGGTTGGGGCTACTGATTATCTCCTTTTTATTTGAGCTAGTTTCACTCAAAGGACAAAACATACAGGCCTTGAGCGTTTGACCCTCCTGAAAATATTTAACATCTGAATTAAACCACAGGCTTTGCCAGAAGTGCTCTTCGCATTTTATGTCTGAGGCTATTTTCCCCCAGCATTTAATCACTGAAACATAAGTAGATAAAGACAACTCTGATGAATTGTGTTCCTGAACTAAATGCCATCAAGGAAATTCTTTATTTTCCCCTTCTCACAGCAAATGTTATAAAGTGTTCTACACCCTTTGTGTCCCCACTGGATTCAATTATTCTGGAAACAAACATTATTGTTCAAAATGAAGATCCAGGGGCTATTAGCGTGATCCAACAGCTGTACTAGGGGTGAACCCAGAAGCAATGAGGCAGAGATGCGGATGAAGGCGAGGAAGCCTGTTTTGATGGAGGATCAGAGACAATAAAATTATACAGCCCTCTTTGTTTACTGCCCTTTCGGGATTAATGCCAAAAGGCCCATTCCACAACAATTGACTGCAGAAAGGAATAATGGGGCTTATTGGACATTTCCAGAAGGCATGTCTAGACCACCTTCTTCCCAGTGAATCAGTCAACAATATTTATTAAGCACTTCCGTCATATAAAATATGCTGTGAAGTGCTGTGGGGATATAGAAAAGAAAGTCAATCCCTTGCCTTCTTAAGAAAGAGAGGCATTCATCTTACTGTTTAGCTAAGTTCCTATTTCATCCAAAATCATGAGCTGGACACCTGGGGGCATAGAAAAAAAGCTCACTCCAGCCTACAGGAGGCATGTCCTGGAGTACCTGTCTTCCTATTGGTCAAGCAGGAGCAAGGTAGACTTGTGACCTTGGCCATAACTAGACTCAACAGGGCAAAACCCACTTTCCAGGCATAAAATTAACCCTTCTGAGACCTGGTGGAAACACGTGGAAGTCTTTCTTAATAGGTCAAGCCACAAGACACACAGCAAGGTGAGGTGTCTACACACCTGGCCCTGAGGCCATGTGGACTAAGTAAGCTTGCACAGGCAGAGAACAGGAGGAAATGGAAGCAGAAATGAGTAAGATCCTATGCAACAACCAGCATGACCAGAGTCTCGGGAGAACCCAAAGGGCCCCAAGAAATAGGGCAGGACTTCAGGCACTGACCACTGAGCTTCCGTTTGCATTACTCTCCCTCAAAGTGGGACTTGGAACAAATTGCTGGTAAGCCAGACAAGGACCCTTGAGTTTCAACATACACTTGATTATTTCTGGCCAGTGCTCAAAAAATCCGAAGGGGAGGAGCTGGAGCCTATGCAAAGGGTTAGGGATGCAGAGTGCACAGGCTGGAGCACATTTTAAGGACAATTTAAAGGATAAAAGATTCATAGCCCAAAGAGGACTGGGGAAGGTGAGCCTCACCCCCTCCATAAGGCGCATGCTCTCCAGTGGACGCTCAGATACACGTGCTAATAAGGGAGCTGCTGTGGAGCTAGGTCAGGTCCAGAGAGGTAAAAGCATCTTACAGAAGGATGAGACAAATAACGTGAACGGAATTGTGCCCTCCACCCCAGAATTTATACATTGAGACTGTTACCCACAATGTGATGGTATTTGGAGATGGGGCCTTTGGTAGGTAATTAGGATCTGTGAGGTCATGAGGGTGGGACCCCCATGATGAGATTAATGCCCACATAGGAAGAGATACAAAGGAACTTGCCCTTTCTCTTTCTGCCATGTAAGTACAGTGAGAAGGCAGTCATCTGCAGCCCAAAGAGAGAGCCCTTACCAGAATCCCACTATGCTGGACCCTTGCACTGGGGTTTCACAGACATCAGAACTGTGGGAAATATAAATGTCTGTTGTTGAAACCACCTGAGCCATGGTATTCTGTTATGGCAGCCCGAGCTAAGACATCAACTAGAATGGGGTTTGCCTCCTTTTCCCTTCTCCCACCCCAATCCCTGGTCTTGAAAAAGACAGAAGGCAAAACTAGCAAGTTGTGGGAGGAGAAGCAGGTAAAGTGAGTAGGCTGTCCCCTTGTACTCCCGTGGCACAAACAGCTGCCCTGGCTGGGGGCCGAGAGGAGCTTTAGCTGTCATCAGATTCCAAGGGGTCTGTATCACAGAGAACTGGGCGTCTTCACTCCTGATGGAGACTGCGAGTGCTGGAGAAAGTGTGGGACCTTGTGCTACCTTGGTGTGACCTGTGTGGTCATAGAATCCAGGCATAATGCAGAAGGGAGTCCAGTTTTGATCACATCCTCAAGTCATCCTTGCTCTAAAAACAAGCAGAGGAGACTAGAAAAGACCCATTGGGGAGGTGACCTTGAGCAAGGTTGTGAGGATGAGCAGGGTTATACGAGTCAAGTGGGAAAGGGAAAAGGTCATGGAAGACATGGGATGGTAATTTGTGGCCAGAACACGAAATGACTTGAGCAGGGAAATCGTATGACACAAGCCGTATTTGGGAAAGAACCCTGAAAAGAATGAGAGGGTCAAATTGAAAATGAGGAGAATTGAGAAGTTCTTTATCCAAGAAGTTATTAAGCCCTGAAGAACAGAATACAAGGGGAGCAGACATGACTGAGGCAGTCAGAGGTGGGCTCGGCACCACTGACTAGCTATCGGTGGGAGATGATAGAGAACAGCCATGTGTTTTACATCCTTAGAGACATGAGACACTGCTGACCTGCAGAGAAAGAGCAGATTTTAGAGAAAGGTCGGTATTACTCAGTATTCTCTAGAGAAACAGAACCAGTAGGGTATGTGTGCTTGTGTGTGCGTGTGCGTGTGTGTGGAACAAGATTTATCCTAAGGAATTTATCCTAATGATTATGGAGGCTGGCAAATGTAGTGTTGGCTGGCAGTGTAGACCCAGAAACCCATAGTGCAGATGAAGTCCACAAGACACCAGCTGGAGAATTTCTTCTTCCTTGAGGAAGCCAGTCTTTTTGTTCTATTCAGGTCTTCAACCAATTGACTGAGGCCCACCCACATTATAGAGGGCCGTTTGCTTTACCAAACTAAATATTAATCTGTGCAAAAACACCTTTCAGGTTGACACAAAAATTAACCATCAGGAGGAGATGAAGGATGTGAGGATGTCTGGCTGCAACATGTAACCCCATTGATCGCCAGGGTTGATTTGGCTGATCTGGCTAGCTAGGCTGGGGTCTCCTTCCTCCCTCACCGCTACATGCCCAAAGCTGTATGCTGGGTGGAAGAGAATGACCTTCCGACCTTCCCCAATAGAGGAGGACCATTCTTCAGTCAAGGGTATATGAGTAGCTGTGCTCCCCTGCTAAAACCTCCAAACATGCCCTCAAGGAAGATGATCAAGATGCCCACCTCACTCAGTTTCCCATCTTTATTTGGTGAAGGTTGACGAGTCCCCTAGCTGCAAAAATGTCACAGATCTCAGTCACTAAGGCTTGAAGAACTAAGACATATCTGAAGAGACTAAGGTCCTCATATTTCATCTCTTTACAGCCCCCATATGCAGGGAAATATTTCGAGGTAAGCAAACATGTTTCACTGAGTTCCCCAAACAGGGAAGGACTGATACACATGCGAGAACAAGAATTGCTCTGATAAACAGAGCTGAACTCACACGAGCTTCTGTCTCCCTGAAATCCACGCTCTGTACCCACATACTCAAACCAATGCTAATCGAGGTGCTGCTGTAAAGAGATTGCACTGGTCCCCAATCAGTTGACCTTAAGAAAGGGGGATTATCCTGTGTGAGTCTGACCTCTTCATCTGGGTCCTTGAAAGGGACTGAGCTCTTCTTGGTAAAAGAGATTCAAAGTGTGATGCAGATTCAAAGCTTCGAAGATGAAGACATGGCAAGAAATGTGGGTGAACTCCAGGACCTAAGAGCATCCCCTGGTTGAAACCCAGCAAAGTAACAGGGACCAAGCATGGAAGATGATTCTTCCCAAGTACAGGAAGGCTGCCTGACCAAGAATCCAGTCTTGCCATATCCAAGCTTTTGACTTACAGAACTGTGAGCCAACACAGTCATCCCTCAATATTCTCAGGGAATTGATCTCAGTGCCCTCCTGGGATGCCAAAACCCATGGTGGTTCAAGTCCCTTATATAAAATGGCATCATACTTGCATACATCCTCCTACATATTTTAAATCATCTCCAGATGCCATATGATACCTAATACAATACAAATGCTATGTAAATAGTTGTTACACTGTATTGTTTAGGGGACAGTGACCCAAAAAGTGGGTATTTGTTCAGTACAAATGCAATTTTTAAAAAATATTTTCTGTCCATGATTGATTGATGGAATCCATAGTTGCAAAGCCCCAGATATGGAAGGCTGATGTAAATGGGTCATTTAAAACCCTAAGTGGGCCAGGCATGTTGGCACATGCCTATAATCCCAGCAACTTGGGAGGCTGAGTCAGGAGTATCACAAGTTCAAAGCCAGCCTCAGCAACTTAGCAAGGCCCTAAGCAACTCAGTGAGACCCTGTCTCTAAATAAAATACAAAAAAAGGGGGTGCTGGGGATGTGGCTCAGTGGTTAAGTGCCCCTGAGTTCAATCCCAGTACCTGAAATAACTATAATAAAACCCTATGTGGTAATTCATTACATAGCAATAGTAAATGAATACAGCTGCTAATTTACTCAGTGCCTCCCCTCTGCCAAGCAGTTATAGTTCATTCAATCAGTCCTCACAACCCTATGAAGAACAGGTCCTATCATCTCCATTTTACTGTGAAGGAACCAGAGAACCCACTGAGCATGCAGCTGGTGTTGTTTTTGTTTGTTTGGTTGTTTGTTTGTTTTTCATTGTAGATGGACACAATACCTTTATTATTTTCTCTTTTTAATGTTGTGGTGAGGATCGAACCCAGTGCCTCATACATGCTAGTCAAGTGTTTTTCCACTGAGCTACAATCCTAGCCTGTTCCACTAGTTCTTAACATTCCTTCTAATGTTTCCTGGGCACTGAAGTCCCAAGAGATGCTGGTCTTCCTCCTGATGGATCTGGGGTCACTTTCCCAACAGTTCACAATCAGTCCAAGGGGTCTGTGCCTCCGACCTCTACCAGCAGCACTCAGCCTGGCCTTCTTCGAGACTAAGGGAGGCAGAGAGGGAGGCGTACATGATGTTTTCTAAGACTGCCATAAGAAAGCACCACACTCTGAACTATTTAAACAGAAATTTATTTTCTCACAGTTTTGAAGGCTGCAAGTCCAAAGCCAAAGTGTCAGCAGTGTTGGTTCCTTCAGAGGCTTCACACTGGCTTATGAATGGCCTTTCTCTGCTTCTCCCTGTGTCTCCATGTGATCTTTTCTCTGTACGGATTTTGCCCAAATTTCCTCTTCTTACAAGGACACCATTCATATTGAATTAGCCCAACCAAATGACCTCATTTAACCTTAATTGCCTCTTTAAAGGCCCCATCTCCAAATACAGCTACATTCTGAGATGCTGAGGGTGAAACTTCAACATACAAATTTTAAAGGAACACCATTCAATCCATAATACACACCAAGTTCAAAGTTAAAGATTTGAACAAACTGGTCCCCTTGAGGCTCCCACTAGCACTTCATGCCCAGCAGAATCACAGATTCCCCAACTCCATCACCACTGTCTCACCAAACATCTCCCACCTGCACCCAGGACCCCGTCCTGGGCCACCATTTCCTCCTTGCACTCCAAGACATGACGTGTGCCCCCACAGAACACTGGGTACCACACCACAATCAGCTCATCCCAGCAGAATTTCAAGAGGAATATTTAGCAGTTCAAGCAGGGCCAAGGGCTGACATTAAGCAAATTTCAAGGGTTATTTGAAGTTAATTGAGTTTAATCTTATAATGATTTTATAATTAGTCATAGTGTTCTTGTTTCTGCATGGGTAGACCCAAGCTCTAAGAAAAGGACTGCCACGAAGGGAAGGGGCTTGTGCAGCAGGGGGTTGATGGAGACAGGAAGATGAAGGAAATGTGGATGGTGAACCCACAGAAGTGCTTTGGTGCTCTGAGCCTGAAATACATGTGCCATCCTGGAGTCCACCTGGGTCTCCTGTCCAATCCACTGTTGCTTTCTGTGTGGCTGGTGCTTTGCTTACTTGGAGGCATGTCCCACCCATGTTAAGATGGAGCCTGTGTCCAGGGTTTGGTATGAGGAAGTTTCTAAAGTGACCAACACCAAACCATTGTAAACCATGCAAATGCTGCTTCCAGGGCAACAGTGAAATCAGTAAGGCTGTAGTCCAAATCGTTGGCTCAAACTAATCAGGCCAATAGTACTGAACTCCTGGGCAGTAAGTAGTTACATCTGCTTGGCAGGATTAAATCCATACAGGTCTTTAAGGTGGTGGCCATGTGTCAAGATCTCTCATCCAACCAGAGTTGGGGTTCTGTTTTGCTTCCAATGCCACAAGACTGAGCCATTTGCACCCCTGAATGAAGGAATCAGAAATGACTCACAAAGAGTTCTATGATGTTTTAGGAAGCAGGGCTTCCCAGGGAGAGCCCGACTCTTCGCATGGAGAGGAAGGGGAGCTGGATTGACCAGAGCAACAACGTTCAATGTGTTGTCATGTATGTGCGTCCCCAAATTAGGTAATACTTTCTCTTAATGACTGAAATCTGGGGGAGTTGTGGAAAAGGAAACGCATTTATGGAGCACTTACTATTGGTTACCATCTCATTTGTTTCTCATGGCCACCTTCTGAAATCACAAATGAGCAGAGGCTGCAAGAGGTACAGTCACAGGCCTGAGGTCATATACTCAGTGCCAGGCTATCTGACTCCAGCATCTAGGAAGACTCTCCTGTGGAATTTCTTCTAGTGCATTTAAACAAGGTATTAGTGATAGATTCATGTAAAAATATCCCAAACCCTGGATGGATGCCTCAGGTGCCATTAACCTGAGATGTCACTCACTCACTGTCCTCCCAGAAAGAAAGTCCAAGATGCTATCTCAGGCATAATGTCCAAGGATTACATCAGAGACACACTAACACTTTTCTTTATATTCCAAGCCCTTTCCTTCCAGGGAGGTCAGATTAAACATTCAAATAAGATTCCAGGCAAAAGATTCAACAGACAGAAGTGAAGAAAACTGTGGCTAAGGGACTGACTATATGAGCAATAGAAAACACAATTCCGACTGGTTTTAAAATACAGAACTTGATTACTCTTATATTACGATGTCCAGGTAAGGTATTTGTCAACTCAATGTTGTCTTCAAGGATTGTATTCTGCCAGTCATGATCTTAACATTGCTATAATTCCAGTCCTGTGGAGGTCCAAATACAGCTGCCAGAAGCAACCTATCCCCAAAGAGGTGTGCCCTGCCATCCAGGTGGGCTGGAAGGTAGACTGTTCTTATGCCACAGGAGAATCCCTCCTACATGCGTCACTTCCAGGGTTTTTCTGATTGGCCCAGAGTAGAAGACATGCTCACCCCTAGACTCAGCTTGAGCACGGTGGACTGCACCAGGCTGACTCTTCCAGGCACATTTCTTGCCTCCCACAGCTGAACCACTACAGAGATTAACAAAATCAAGGTCCCTTAGAAAGAAGGAGGGGAAACTGGATGGCTCCAAGAGCCACTGCAGCTCCTGTGACAGTGACTGTTGTCAACATAAACCTCAGACCAGACCTTGTGGCAGACATGAAAGGGTAGCACGCACCTTGAGGCACCTCTGTAAAAAGAGATTCACGAGGGAGCATCAAAAGCCAACCCATCCAGGCAACACCAGCCTCCTCCATCACAAGGGCCCTTCATCAGCCATATGGATTTTCAGGATCTTTTTCAAGTGCTTTACTCTAAGCATCTGATTAAACATTAATAACAAATCAAGGTCATGGTCCTCAGGACCGCCTGACAGAATCTGTCTGCTCTACTCCTTTGGAATCCTCCTGTTGTGATGCCCTTGTTTCATGTTCTCCCTGCCCCCCACCCCTGCTTGCCCCATTGCTATTTAAGGGCTGAGAGACCCAGCAAACAAACTGCCTTTGGTTCCTTTGAAGGCAGGCATTTCCAAAGCCTTGGCTTATAGAACATTGTCAAGATTTGGGGAATCTGTGACCCTAACTTAGAGAGTTTTACTTCCTAGCAAAGTGCTTACAGACCATAAGAAATGGATGGTCAACGTGATGGGATTTCTGCATTCAAGGCCACCTTTCCTGTAGGTTAGTATTATTGATCACCCACACCTCCAGGCCTGACAGGTAATCAATAGACCCTCTGACCCAGATATGTGACTTGGCCTGTCGGGGCTTTAAAAACAAGAAGTGAACATGGCAACTCTGGTTCACGCTTTTCATACACGAGAATTACATTTTTTTTTTATTCCCCAGAGCTGCAAAGCCGTTTCTGCTCAAATTACCCCAGCCATCTTAGAAGCGCATAATCAAAGGATTCTTTTCATTTTTTCCTGCTGGATAGTTCTGCAACCAACCCCAGGCTATTAAGAGCAAGTGACAGGTCCAACTTTGGGGAAATCTATTTTTGCCTCCCAAAGAGCTAGGATTCTATTCCACTATATTTTAGGAAGGACCATTAGCCTTCTGGGTAAGAAAGGTGAGAAATGATGACTCTGCTGGGGTAGGAGAGGATAGGAACAGGTGGCAACTGCCTGGAAAGAGGATGGAACATAGAAGCCATAGATACTGTGACCTCCGAAAACAGAAGGATCATGACTGGGGAAAATGACATTGACCCTCAGGCGGTGAATTTAGTTGAGAGGGGTGCACACAAGTTTCTCAAAGAGAAATAGAAGACAAAAACATCTAAAACTCTTTCCACTACAGCTCCACATCCTGTCTGTACCGGAAGCTACCTCCTTAGTGTGTTCACACTGCCCTGGACATTCCTGTAGTATTTATGTTGTGGGGTGTGTGGCAGGGAGTGTTGCTATCTCCTCAAGCTTTAAAGTCCACTGAAGTCAAAGGCAAGAATCATAACCAGATGACATCTAAATCTAGCCCCCAAAGAAAATCCAGACCCTGATAGGTGCTCAGCAAACCTACTGAATGAATGGATAAATTTATGAATGAGTGAATGAATGAATGAAAAGGTGGCATCCAACCAAAGAAAGAACATAGAGGAATCTTTCATTCCATCCCTAGAAATGTGCAAAGGAAGATGGCTAGGTGCAACAAAATAACACATTACATTTGCATTCAGAGTTGGGTTCAAATTGTGGCTCCACTAGCAAAGCGAGTTTAGGAGTTTAGGCAAGTTATTTAGCCCCTTTGTCTCTCAGTTTTATCATAATAGAAATGGGAATAACATATGGCCTACCTTATAGAGTTGTAATCATAATTAAAGATAAGATATACTCAGTCTCTGGCACATAGTTGGTGCTTAGTAAGTTGTACCAGTATTAACATTACCAGTATTAAGCAAGCCCTGCATGGAGCACCATGGTCAAAGCTGGAGCACCCATGTTCAAACCAGGCAGGGTTTTAACTTCACTAAGGATGCCAGGCTTATTCTTAGATATCAGACCACCTGGCTGAATTTCCAAAAATACAAAACCACAACTTTCCTCAGACCCACCTTAAAATGGAAAATAAATTCTGACCTTCCTATAGGCCAATAGTAAAAATTCCCTTAAGGAAAATGAATTGATAAGTCAGGAAAGGTCAAGTCACTGCCTTTGTGTAAGTGAATATATGGTAAATATTAAGCTACAAAAAGAACAACACCATTATCAGTCAGGATATGCTAGGTTTAGGTGCAATAACAAACAACTCCAAAATTTCCATGTCACACATCCTTTGAAGATCAGCAAAGATACTGCTCAGATCTGGATTTACTAAAAAATGACCACCTCAAATAGTACTGTACACAGTATCAGAGGGAAAGAGAACTCAGAAGGGCTTAATACTAGCAATGAAATGTCCAGTAGGTTACATGGTCTCTGCACAATCACTGACCTGGGCTAATCACTTTGCACCATTCAACCAAGAGTAGTCCAGAAAGGGAAATCCCCCAATGTGATCCAAGTGGGAATAAAGGGAAATATTTAGCAAGAAACACTAATGGTCACCACACAGCACAAGACAAGGAGACATCCAGTAAACTCTCTAGAGAACTATGACCATAAGAATGACTGAAAGGCAAAGGAATCCCTCTCAAGTTCTAACAGCTCAGAGTGGAAGAGAGTTTGTTGAGGAAGATAGCTTTGTTTTTCATTTAGCAAAGCATGTGGGATCTCAGAATTTTCTTACTATTCTCTTTAACAGTCAACTATATTTACATTATCATCAGGATAATGATGATAACAGTCAACTATATTTACATTATCATCAGGACCCTCCATATTCAAGGGTCCTGCATTCACAGACCCATGAAAAGATTGAAACTATTCAAGGAGAAAAATTGTGCCTGAACAGAGCTCAGACTTTTTTTCTTATTAATATTCCCTAAACAATCTAGCATAACAACTATTTATATAACATTTATGTCATATTAGGTATTAATAAGTCATCTAGAAATGACTTAAGGATGTACCTAGGTTATATGCAAATACTATGCCATTTTATATAAGGGACATGAGCATCTGAAAATTTTACAGGGAATCCTTGAACCAGTCCCCTGAAGATACTGAGGGATAACTATAATTGAACATCTACATCAAATTATATTACTGCCTGTGTTAGGCAAGAACAATCAAAAAACTGTAGATTCTTGCATAGGGGTGACTTAATTCCCTAATGTCGAACTGATTTAAAAATGCTCAAAGAAACAGTTCCTCGAGGTATTTTACCCTGCCAGTTATAAGCATGGCATGTGCTCAGAAAAGATCAAGTCTCCCAGATAAAGCCAAAGGTAGATTGTCCTTAGAATAGTAGAAGATACAGCCAGAAACATCAGGTGCCTTGAAGGTCAGGCTTGGGAAGGGTACTTTGTCCAGATTTCTATAGGTAGAGGGTAACCTCCAAAAATTTCTGAGCAGAGGTACAGCAGGACTGGGTGACTTATGCTGGCAATCTGTCTTTCTGCCCTGGGGTAAACCAACAAGGAAGAGCCTTGTGAACTAAATGAAGAGATAAAGGAAACCTGTTAGCCCTTGCCAACCTTTAGGAAAGACACAGGAAAGGCTGGATGAGGGTGATTGCAACAGAAACAGGGGAACATACTTGTCTGGAGAAAGATGGAAACTTTAGAGATCTTGGAAATTTGTTGATCATGAGACACACAGAAAAGAACTTTGCAAAATTATTTCAAGGTTTAGAGCCTGAGTTACTAAGAGGGACCAATGTGCTTTTGGAAAGAGAAATTGCATGAATCTGTTATTGTCATCCTAAATACCATCATTGTCCTCCTTGTTAGTTTTGGTTAGAAGAATTTTCCTTTAAAGAATATGCTTTCAAAAAAAATGGCATGATCTCACTTAAGGGGATTTCCAATCCTGTCATTTCAATTATCAAAATGGCCAAAGGATGCCGTGCTACATGAAAAGTCTCCATTTTGATGTTTTGCTTTCTAAAATGCTTGTAATTACCCCCTGAGTCTTTGAGGAACTTGAAGCAGGCGTGGCCTTTTTCAACGGTCAAATGGACAAGATAAAATCCTTTCAAGCAGCATCTTGTAGCACTTTAAACAGTTCTATGCTGACCAGGGAGCTACTCCTTATACACACATGGACACAAGCACAGCTGCCCCATCAAAATTCCCAGATGAGACAAAATAGCAAGAACCTCATCGATTGACCCATCAACACTTTGGAGTGGAGCAGAGAGGAAGGAACTCAGCTGGACTGGGTGTTGACAGCATCTTCTGTGTTGGATTCCGCAGTCAGATGGTTCCCTTCTGTTGGATGTCCCGGGAAGCAGAAGTGCACGCCTTCAACACGTGTCAGATACAGGCGAACATTTGGCAAAAGCTGAAGTTGACACCTGGAGCAGACACAAAGAAAGCCATGTGTACTCTGTTCTTTCCTCCTCTTCAAGGGGCCACAGAGACACTAAGGGAATTGGAGATTAAGAGAAACTTCAGGAAGCAACCCTGTACTGAACAAACTCACCTTCCCACCCTGCAGTTATTTCAAAGAGAAGGAAAGGCTGAAGGAGAATAACAGGGATGGTCATTTTATTCTTTACAGAGACTTCCACTGATGTTTGCTGTCACTGAAGTGTCACCATGATAATACCACCATGATTTGAGACAGCTCCTCTCTTGACTGGGCTTTTATTTGGTAGCCTGTGGTCAGATACTCTCTCACAACAGGCATGGACCAACACCCACTGCAAGTTCCACCACCCCAGACTCTGTGAGCCTCAGTGGACCCCTGAGCAAACCACACAGGCACAAAGACATCTATGCAAACTATACTGCAGGCACAAATTTAGTTGTCTGCTCCCCAACTGCTCAGTGGTCCTCAATGAACAGTCCCCCACCCAGAGGACATTGGGTAATATCTGGAGACTTATCCTAATTGACAAAAACTGGAAGGGAGCAGCACTAGGGTATCTAGCAAGTGGAGACCAGGAGTGCTACTAAAAACGTCATGATGCACAGGAAACCCTTTGCCACAAAGAAGCATTGGGTTCATGCTGAGGTTCAGGAACTCTGGTCTAGGTTATAAACTCCACAGAGGCAGGCACTGGATCTTTTATAGTTCATTATTTTGTCTCCAATGGCTGAAAAAGTGATTGACTCTTAGTAAGTGGGGGGGGGGGGGGAGGAAGAGAGGGAAGAAGGCATATAGCACATTCTCTAAAGAAACTTAAAACCTGGATGAAGAGCAGCTATTAATTTTGGCTTGAATCATATGCCTCAATCTCTCTGTCAAAGAGTTTTACCATCCTTCCAAAAATTTTCCAGTCCAAGCCTAGTCATTAATGTCCAGACACATACCCCTCCTAGGATATCAGGCAACATGTTTCCTAATCCGTAGCCCCCAATTAAAAAGGTCATCTTTCTTCCTACTCTATCTCAAGTGCATACCACGAATCATCTTGCATGTTGACCTGTGTGCACGCGCACACACACGCGCGCACACACACACACACATACACACACATACACAAATTAACACACAAGGTCACTGGGCTCCACTGTTCCCAGCTGGAGCTGGTGACCTGGATGGTCTCTCTCCCAGGTGCAAAAATATCTTCTGAACTCAGTTCCCATACATTCCAGAGTGATCTATACAATGCTTACTTCCCCTTCCAAGTTGCCATCAGAGAGAACATAAGCTCCAGAGAGACACAATGTCATGCAAAACCAGCACATTGCCCTCTTCTCCCTATCCAAGAAGTGTGTCCTTGTCCTGAGCATCCTGAGCCCACCTCAGGCAGGCATTGCCTGGTGACAGATAGAGAAGCAAGGTTCAGATGGAGGGGAACTTCCTGACAGGTTTCTCTGATCTACTAGCCAAGCTTCAAGTCACACTGGGAGATTCTCTATTCCGATAAAGAGTCCAACCACTCTGTGGTCACCTGAAAGTCCACTCAGTACCAGCGAAGCACAGATTCTAGCAGACCCTAAACACAGGTCCTGGCCTCAAGGAATTAGAGGGCAGCCTTGCCAGGAGCATGGACAGGTTGCACTTTCTTCCTTCCAGGGATGGGAAGTGCTTATGTTGACTGTGTCTTTCTGTTGTCATTCTGTTGCTTTGACATTGGGACTCTGCTGACCCTGAAGAGCATGGCTTCCCAGGGATACCTAATTCCTAGAGATAGTCAAGCCTGTCTCCCCATATGTTCACTTACCCAAACTAGCCCATCTGGTTCCCTCACCTCACCTCCAATCCCCTTCTTATTGGGCTCCCACCCTCCTAGGCCACTATCTACCTGCCCTAATCACACCAAGGAAGGATACCAGACAACCAGGCATGGCCCTTGCCCTCTAAAGCCCACAGAAATTAGTTAAACAGACCAATTCTACACCCACTTACCCTGCCTCACTTTTTCCTCCTGAAAAAAACACAATAAAGGTTCTTCTCTCCCACCCTCCATCCCTTCTGTCTCCTGACCAACACTGGTGCTTCCCCTGAATGGCTCTGCACAACTGTCTATCAGAAACCATAGCAGCGTGTGACAATCAAATCTCTGTACCTGCAAGTCTTCCCCGACCTGATTTGGACAAAACTACAGTATGCTTACAACAATGCCAAAGCCCCCAATGTTTTTCAAAAGAGCCAGGACAATTGACATTCATTCACAGGCACCCATGCCCACTTGGGCCTGAGTCATGATGGCTCATTCAGGACTTTCTGTTATGGCCTCCACATCTTAAGCTGGGGAACAGGAAAGGTCACCAGATGGTGGGAGGTGAGGAAGGAAGCTGCACTTCGGAAGCACCAACTGTGTACACTGTTCCTATTGCACACACCATCTCTTCTGTCATGACTGCAAACTTGAATCACAGAAACAGCTCAGGAGCAGATAAAATGCCACAACAGGCAGGAGAAGAGCTGATATGAACCCAAGATTCAAATAACTAGCTCTCTTTCCACCCCCTTGGTTGTCTTCTCAATGGACACTTCAAAGTATCAAAAAAAGACAAAACTCTTTGTTCTTTCCTGGAACCAGCAAAGACCATGCAACAAAGGACACCTACAAAGGTGTTACCATTGCTCTCAACCCAGGAACTTAGTGCTCCTGTGGTCCAATTCTCCACAATCCCTCTCCAGTGACACCCAGTTATTGGGTCACCCATGGCAAATGGCCAGTAATAGCTTCTCCTGAGACATTAGCATTTTAGCAGGGCTCCAAACACAGAGAGGTGGTCTGAAAGCGACAGAGACGTCCATCCCTTCCCTCCAAGCCCCGCTCTAGCATGACACACATTGAAGTGTTTTTAAAACTATGCAGCAAAACCACCAAGGAGGTAGAAGGTAAATTGTTCCCACTCCCAGCTGCTCCTTGGGGAGGCCTTTATAGTGCAGCCCTGGCAGTCGGCTTGAAAGCCTGGGAACCGCCAGCGCCACTCATGCCTAAAGCCAGCCTTTCCGCTAGAAGCCTAGAGACTTGTTAAGGTTTTTAACTGCAGCTAAGAAGAAAAGTTCTTTTCAGAGCGCACTTTGAAAGAACCACCTCCTGATGTTCCTACATTTGCATAGGTCCCATGAGAGCAAGGAAAGGCAGAAGTTACCTGCTCTATGAGAAGGCACTTGACTTTAAATTTGCCCCCAGATGTGACACGGAGAAGACACAGTATCATCTATGCTGTGTTCCAGCATGATTACAAAGACACATCAGAGAAGTACAAAATGAAAAATGTTCTCTTTTTTAAAAGGGGGAGGAGCATAAGTACTATATGTTGTTTAAAAAAAAAAAAAAAAAAAAAAAGCCAATGCCATAAAACACAAGGAAATGCTGTAGAGTTTCCAGATTGGGGGTCCGAGGAGACATGACCATGAAAAGCAGTATATGCCCCTAGACTGAATTCTGCTCTATAGGGATGGGAGGGAGGAGGCTTCTTATAAATGATCAAGTGGCAAAATTAGAATGTGAACCATCAATGAGATAAAAGTGTTGTGTCAGTGGAAATTGATGATGTTGGGAACTGCACTGTGGTTTCATAAGAGGTAATCTCCATTCTTAAGAAAGACACACTGAATAGTTAAGGAGAAAAGGTAATCTATCTAGAAATGTTCAGGAAAAAAATTATACCTAGATCAAGTCTGGATAAAAGGTATATGGGAGTTCTTTGTATTATCTTCATTGTGGTAACTCTTGTAAATTTAAAGCTAATTCCAAATTTTAAGTTTGTTTTTAAAT
Source organism: Sciurus carolinensis (assembly GCF_902686445.1). NCBI lineage: Eukaryota > Metazoa > Chordata > Mammalia > Rodentia > Sciuridae > Sciurus > Sciurus carolinensis. Next base: position 66,191,565 of record NC_062214.1, read on the forward strand.
CTGATCTTTTGAGTTACTGTGGGCAGAGGCAGAGAGTGTTCTTCCACTGGAGCATCAGCTGATAGCAAGGTATGAGGAGGCAGGGATGGGGACAAGCTTGGGGCCCAGGAGAAGACCCATTATGAATTTCTCAAGTGCCCACTAAGTTCCAGAAGCCTGACACAGTGCAGAACAAAACTGGTGACCTCGGAGAGCTTGTAAACTGGAAAAGGAAGAAGGAGAGGGCAAACCAAAAATCACATCAGTACATAGACCGTCCCAGACTTGTAAAAACTGTAAGGGAGAATTTCAAAAAGAAGAAGAAAGTAAAAGTGGGACATCCATGAGGAAGAAGTAAAATTAATAACCTCAGTTAGAGAGTGTTTCAGGACAACTTAAGCCAGAGCTGAAGGAGGCATGGAGAGCTGGGTGTTTCAGGTGATGGGCCTGAGAATTTAGTGATGCACTGGCCAAGGGAGCAGAGAGCAAGGGAGGGGCAAGGACAACTCCCAGAGTGCCACTCACTCAGCTGAGACCACTGCGGGGAGCCCCACTCAGCCCCAGGGGCACCCTCCACACAGCTCTTTCTTGCACTTGTTCCTCAGGTTCATCCATGTTCATCTCCCGCCTCCCACCACCCAGTTCCGATCCGCATGTCTGGTTCTGGTTGACCCCTCCCTGATCCAGGGTTTCCCACTGTCCTAGCCTGGTCTTGCCACCCTTGGGCTGTGATGGGATTGCCCTTAAGAGGCAGTCCATCAAGAGGCAGCCCAGTTCTAAAGTTGCAACCCTCAGCCATGCCAAGTAGTGACCCCCAGGCAGCAGGTGATGGGCTGAGGGCTTTCATTTAAACATCTTAGGTGGAATCAAAGCTTTGTTCTTGGACAGCTGGTATGACTTCTTCAGGTCCTGCAGAGAAGTTGGGGGAGTTGATGGGGCCTCTTGGGACTCTACCACAGATCCTTAGGGTCACTAGTTTCAAGGGGAAGAGGCCCTGGAATCAGAAGACCTGGTTTTGAATGCTGTCTCTGCCCTTCATAGGCATTTCACTGACTTGACCTCCCTGTGCCTTCACTTTCCCATCTATAAACTGTGACACGTCTGTCCTTCCTCCTACTGGGTAGTGAGGATTGCATGAGGTCGTTCTCTGGCTGTCCTGTGATTATTACTATATTGCCACATTCTCCAAAGAGATGGCTAGTTGGAGTGTGAAGATTGTTGCTGGATGTGGCCCCTTTGCCTCCTGCAGCAAGTGTGTACTGAATATTCCCGAGTGCTGAGGCTGCTCTGGGCTTTCACCCTAATTGGACTTAAACCCAGTTTCAGCATGACCCTGTCACCCCTCCTGTTGCCCCCTTAGCACCCACAGGGCTTGCTCATTCACACCCCAGACCTGGCTTTCTCAAACCAAGCAAACTATTCTTTGGCTCTGGAGGCCTTCTGAGGTCCCTTGTCAATCTACAGTGGTTTTCCTTTTAGTCCTTGCCATGGTTGAATTGCACAGAAACACAAAAAGAACGAGGGATGCAATCAGATTAGAGACTTCCCGTGAGAAGAAAATAGCCTGTCGCCACTTTTATGAGCTCTCCTCCACCCGACTGGTATTAGGGCCTGTGACCGGAACTCCGCCACCCTCAGGGACTGGCGGACGGTAGTGGAGCGGGAGGGGGACCAGGAGGGGAGATCAGCCTGCCGTGCAGGAAAGAGGGACTTGTAAAATCCTAAAGGGCTTTCCTCCTACAATCCCACAGCCTGTGCTCCCTGTAGTCAAAGCCCCTGGCTGCATATCATTTCCTGGACATCTTAGTGAAATAGGCCTCAGCGTACAGTGGCACGTTGTTATTACACTTCGGGCACTTTGGTGAGACCCAGGGAAACAAGAAGGCTGGCACTTGAGCGTCCCTCCGAGCCAGCAGGAAAGTACAACAGCGCCATCTAGTGGTCACGATGGGATACTGCGAAGATACGAGCTCTACCACCCAGGATCTTCCATCCTAAGGAAAATGTGGTCTTTCCAATGTTGTCAGAGCGCAGTGACACTGCCTTCAGAGTGTCTTAAACAACAAATCGGCTATCATTGTAACCTCCGTAAGAGAATTAAAGGTCAGGACGTTCACAAGGTTTTGACCTATTAGGGTTTGGGTGTTGTTGGGGGTCCTGAAGGGAACATTGCAAGGGAATTCCCTGCACTTGTAGGCGCCTGCGAATCGCGAGTGCCGCCGCTCAGATTCGTCTGCTTGGGCTGGAGCCAGTCAACCTGGGACGCCTGTCTGCCGGGGTGCGGGTCAGCGAGGCCGTCACCCAAAGACTTTTTGCAAAGATGGGGAAAGACTGTGTTCTTGTGGAAAAGAACCAAATAGGTCCTCAGTCCCAAGTATGCAACTGGAGGGACTGTGAAAATAAGGATTCCTGGAAGACCCTCCCGTCTCTGATTCTGTATGTCTGGGATAGTACCCAAGAATCGGCATTTCTATCAGGTTCTCAGGTAAAACAGATGTTGGTCTAAATCCTCCGCTCAACCCTAATTGTGTTGTAGGCTGGGCTGCTTCTTCCTAAACGTTTGAAAAGTTCTCATGATCTGCACTGATCCTGCTCTAGTTACACAGGCAGAGTTCCAGGGCTTCCATCTGCAACTCTTAGAAAAAGTCAATGGGAAAGGATAAGATAGACTTAAACATCTGGACCACCTTTCCCAACCCATGCTTTAGCAGGTAAGGTCCACCAGGAGATAAAATTGGACCCAGTTCCTGGCCAGCAAAGGTCTTTGGTCCCAACTGCAGTGCCCAAATGGTCAATAGGTCAGGATGCTTATTGCCCACATTCCCAAAGAGCAGGCTTTAGGTCATCTCTACAAGACAGATGTAGATTTTCACCACCTTTACAGAAAAAAATTGCATCGGAGGCCCTTCATGCCAGAGATTGACCAACCAAAATGGGAAGCTTCTGAGTAGTTCAACCAGCACAATTTCATAAGAGGCTCCTTTCCTCAACCTGCAGTCTCCAGTGGATAGGTCTCTGGCTGACACTTACACCAATAAGACCTCTATGTGTTCAGCCAATCAGAAGCGAGCACTGTTCTGAGCTCCTCCCTTCTATCATATTTAGCCTAATCAAACCTCGAATGCATTTGACCAATCAGAATTGATCGTTGCTCTGAGACACCCCACCAACACCACTGGCATCCTCAACATACCTGTTCTATTCCTACTCAAGAAATGGGCTCAGTTGATGTGGTTCCTAAGATGCTTTGTAGATCAAGGGAAAAAATGACTTGCCTGTAACTCGGAACTAACTGTTGGTTACAAATGTTTGCCTAGGACAAAACCATCATACACACACACACACACACACACACACACACATTTGTGGTGGGGGAAGAGAAAGCAAACACCCTCAGAATCAATTTATCCATTAGACACAAAAGACATGTGGAAATGTTTTATTTTGAAATCCGAAGAAAAATGAATAAATACAATCTGTCCTCAATTATATTCACTTTTATACCAGCCCAGTAGCAAACTGTAACTTTCTTTAAGTAGAAAGGGGCCCATGAAGGCAAGGCAATGAAGTCTCTGTTACCCACAGAAGGCATGCTTCAATAAATGGGCCGAATTAGATCACCTTCAAGATATTCTACAGATTTGATCTTCTATCATTCCTTGTCAGGTTCTCTTGTCCCTCCATTTACTACAAAAGAAAGGGAACTGAGAAAAAATGACAAGTCAGTCTTTACTTTTGGTTTCAAGTAACAGAAAACCAACTCCAACTAACACAGGCAAAGGGGAGATTGTTCCCTCCAAATAAAAACCCCAGGGAGGAAGTTGTACCCCAGTTGTGTACAATGAATCAAAATGCAGTCTGTAAAAATAAAATTAAAACAAATAAAAAATAAAATGAGTAGTATTTTCATATTAAAAAAAAAAAAAAACAGAGGTAGTTCTGGCTTCAGACACAACTGGATTCAGGAATCCAATGTCTCCCATCCTTCAGTTCCCATTCCATTTTCTGGCCCTCCCAGGTAGCCACAAGATGGCAGGAATCTTTTTGCCCTCTGTTCCTACCAGTCTCTTTTCGTGTCTCTGAAATACATTTTGTCTGGACCAGCTCAAGCCAACTGAGCAGCCTGAGGTCCTCCTTGTTTAGGGGAACTCTATACCCTGACTGCATAGGCCTGAGTCACCTGTCCCACTGACACAAGGGGTGAGATGCAGAAAGGAAGCCCAGCGAAAATCGGGAGCTACTTCTGGAAGAAGAGGAAACAGATGCTAGAGACAGGCAACAGCCTCTGGGCCGACTTACCTCCAATCTGCAGTGGAACAGTCGCCCACACCTTACAACCGAGAAGCCTTCATGGAACCACACAACGATCCAGGGACCTCATGGTCCCCACTTCACAGATGAGGAGACCAAGCCTCAGAGGGAGTTATGTTTCCTGCTCAAGGTCACTGGCCTTGAAAATGGTAGGAGTTGAAACAGGAAATGAAATCCAGTCTCCAAATGTGAGCTTTACCACTCTCTGGATGCAGCTCAGTGCTGGTCTCCCTCAGATACAAGAAATAAGATTGCTAGAGAACTACAGAGCAGGGGGCGGCAGGAGAGAGGAAGGCTCCCTCACAAAGGCTCACTGCGGCCCTGCGCTGGTCAGTTCACTGCTCTGACATTGGGGGCTTCCTGCCACTTACATCTTCAGGTGTTTCCACATGTAGCCATTTCCATATCACCTCTGCAATTTTGACACTTGTATAATTTTATTGTTTACTTATTTTTATTAAGTCAACTTGCCTTTTATAGATACATGTATTTAAAACATCAACTTTATGTGGCAATTGTTGATCAAAACAAGTACCACTTACCTTGAATAAAAATCAACTTCAAAATCACACAGAGCTACTAAATCAAACATTGGTCATCCATGAGTCACTCAAAATCACACTGCCTCTGAAGTAGGGTCATCAGACTCACCTTGAGGGGTCAAAGCTAGTGTTATACTGGAATATAAGCCACCCCTGGGCTACATGTATTTTCTGCCACATGTATTTTTTCAGGCATGCCCACAATCTCCCTTGAGCTCTGATAACAAGGAAAGGGAAGTCCCAGTTCTCTAGAGTAGGTGGCCAAGATGTTCTGCCCCACATGTATCCAGGCCCATACCCTCTATCACAAGGCTGCTGACTCTGGCCACCACATCCTTATTCTCCTATTCCTACCAAGGTATGATCTTTTTCAGGAGCCACAGTGGCTTCCAGAATCTTCTTTCCTGGCCATTTAGTCATCTCAGAACTCCTTATTTACCTCTTCTGTGATTATTGCTGGTTCAGTGCTCTGGGCAGAAGAGACAAGCTTGCAGAGGGCCCCAGGGCAGCAACGCAGTCATGTCTTCAACTCTGCCCACAGTCCCTCTGTCCACTGCAGCTCAGATGTCTGCCAGTGAACAATCTCCATGGGAAGACAGAGTAGTCACCAAATCCAAAAGCAGGATGGGCCTTCAAGAGCATGCAGAGGAAGCCCCTCACTGTAGGGAGAAGGAAGCCAGCCCTGAGGCCTGTGTCTCCCCGTCTTATCGCCAACTGGGACAGAGATGGATTGGATCAAGGTCCCCCCACTCGTAGTAGAATTTTCTCTTTTATTCAACCTAGAATATCCCCACCCCAAATTGCATTGAGTTAATTAAGACTCCTAGCTCCAAGGAAAGAAAGTGCAAATCATCTTACTCTAGAATAATCCAATCTTTGTGATATGGCTATGAAGTCACAGTGACATTTTCTCACCTGGAAGATGGCCCACTTGACCTGCTAGACCAGACTCTGATGACCCTTGGAGAAACAGAAATCAGAGGCCTGGGTCACCTACACAGCCCTGAACAGTCCCTTCCACCCACCCTGGTCCCAAAAGTTTCAAGACTTCCCATCCTGTGGATGAAGAAAGCTCATGCGACTGCTGAAACTAGATGCTGCATATAAGCTACATTTCATCTTTCTCAGAAAGCAATGCAAAGTCAGCGCGTCCTCCCTGAGGCAGGCTGTAGCCTGTGCCCTTTTCTTTCACAACTGCTCTTCAGTCTCGAGCCTCCAGCTCCTCAGCTCCTCACCCAGTGCTGGTGGAAGGTGAGCAGGAGGGGGCGCTGTTTCCTACCTGCCTGGATTCAGGTCATCCTACAAGGAATAACGAATAGCAGGCGAGAGACTAGAGGCTAAGCCTGACAGAGGTCCAAATAATTCAAGGGCCCAGCTCGTGCCAGGGAAACAAAATTACAAAATAAAAAAAAAAAAAAAAAAAAAAAAACTGATCTTCTGAGAAAGGGATTGGAAAAACCAGAAATCCTCCCCTAACCAAAAATATTTCCTCTACTCTCACTCTTGGTCTTATTCTTTGGGTAAGATCTCTACATTTTACAGTGTTTTTATAATAGCTAAAAACAAGGAGGAGCCTAAATATTCAAGAGAAGGAAAGTGGCCGGGTCAAGCATGGTACAGCTCTTCTGTGAGGTCTTATGCAGATTTATGAATCATGGTTTAAAAATATCGATGGTTTAAATAATTCAGGTAATTCTCAATTTAAAAATAGGTAGTAAGTTGCATATATGATTACTACTATGCTATTTGATGCTGTATTTTTAAGCAAAAGGTCAAAAAGTATATACAATAGAGTGATGCTACTGTATTTCTGAGGCAGTATATAGAAATATAGCAAGATATGACTGGATTACAGGCAAGATATGTCCCCACTCGGAGCCTCAGAGCTTCCAGTGACCCAGCTCTGCCCCTGGGTAGAACTCAGGCTAGGAAGCCATATAGGTATCCCTAGCCCACTGCACTCAGGGCATCTCCATTGGGAGATGCCACACCAAGAAGAATGTCACTGGATTTGACAGACTCCAAATTATCCTGAGGGGGTCTTTCCTATCTATTTAGGCTTGCAGTTGAAATTCATACTGGGTCTATGGTGTCAATGTTGCTGGGACTGTGAACCCTGACTCTGACTTCAGGGAGTTTGCAATCCAGAGTGATAACCACAAGTGAACCTTTCACTTCCGGTTGCTCCTCTAGCATCATAACAGTTCAAGGTCCTAGACTGTGCTACCAGCCACTGCCACTGTGCATTCTCTCTCTCTGCCTGCTGCCTGCCTCCCTTAGCACCATCGCAAAGCAATTTCTTCATCAGCACTGTGTAAGGTCTTACGCTGACAAGCTGATGGTTTAACACTAGGATGAACCTAGGACCCCAGTCCCCATTACTACATTGATTCTTGTTGGGACTGCTATTCACACTGGCCAGAAAATCCCAGAATAGGGACCATGTCTACCATGCCCAAGAGTCTGTGCCAGCCCTCAGCCTAGCACCTGGCCCAATGTGCACTGAAGGGCTGCATTGAACTTCAATAAGTCAAGAGCACACTGGCCTCAATTGTGGCACTGTTATGGTTTGGATGTGAGGTGTCCCCCAAATGCCCACATGTGAGACCATGCAAGAAGGTTTACAGAAGAAATTATGGGTTATAGCCTTAACCCTAATAAGTGAATCAATCCCTCATGAGATTAACTGGTAACTGGAGGAAGGTGGGGTGTGGCTGGAGGAAGTGGTCCATTAGGTGGCGTGGCTTTAAGGTACATATTTTGTATGTGGCAAGTGCTCTCTTTCTCTCTCTCTCTCTCTCTCTCTCTCTCTCTCTCTCTCTCTCTCTGCTTCCTGATCATCATGTGAGCCACTTCCCTCTGCCACACTCTTCTGCCATGATGTTCTGCCTCACCTTGAGCCCCAGGAATGAAGCCAGCCTTCTTATGGAAAACGACCTCTGAAACCATGACCCCTCAAATAAACTTCCTCCTCGACAATTGTTCTGGTTGGGTCTTTTAGTCACAGAGGCGAAATAGATGACTAAAACAGACACTCAAAGACACATGGTATGCTGTGATTGGGAAGATCTTTTGCACCTTTGTTACCAGTTCCAGCTTTCCTTACTAGGGTCTCTTACAAGTCTCCACTGTATTACTTGCCTTGTCGCACCAATGAAATTTGGAGAATGAGGCTGCGGACATAGATCAATCTCTTTTTGCATCAAAACAAGGAGGCAGGGGTGAGCAGTCTGTGATGCTCTGTATCTTTTCCTTGTAAAGCGCAGAGTGTCCTACTGCCATTAAGCCTAAGCAAGGCTTCCGCGATTTTTGCAAGAAGGCAAGCAGGTGCCTGCTGCCTGGGACCTTGGTGGCCGCGAAGGAACTAGGAGCGCGCCCAGGCGGTCCTTGGTTTGTGCAATGCTGCCATCGTGTGGCCATCGCGGGGATTTCTCTCGGGAAACAGCCCGTGAGCTTGCAAGCGAGCGCCCGCGCAGCTGGGTTTTATACCTATCCGCGCTCTTCCCAAGTCTATTCTATGATGATCTCCCGGTTTTTGTTGTTGTTGTTTTGGTTTGGTTGGTTGGTTGGTAGGTTGGTTTTCTGGTCAGTCAGAATAGGGACTCAAGATACATATTAAACTCGGAGGAAAATCAGATTCGTATGTTGTTCGTATGTTGCCACACGGGTCTGAGTCTTCTCCAGGGCACCTCACCCAAAAATGCCGTGAGCCTCCAGTGCGACCAGCAGCGATTTCTCCTCTAAAGGAGAAAGATTTTTCTTACCAATCAGAACGATCGGAAGATCCAAGGTAGGAGTTACACCGAGCAGAGGGCTGTGTCCCCTAGGGTGGTAGCTTTCCCTGAGCCCTGCCCTCAAAGATCCTGGAACCCTCTATGTGCAGGATTCCAACCCAGCGTGGAGCAGGTGCTCAGTAAATAGCAGCTCACAGTTCTTCTCACTTGTCCTGGAACCACTACCAACCAAGGCTGAGAGAGAATGAAAGGCAGACACCTGGAATTTGAGAGCTACAGGGGACTGTTAGTTAAGGCGGAGTTTCTCAACCCTATATTTTCTTTGTTTTTGGGGGGGCAGTCCAGGCATTGCAGGATGTTTATCAGCATTCCTGGTCTCTATCCACTAGATGACAGTAGCACTCCTCACTCAACTGTGACAACCAAAAATGTCCCCAGACATGGCTAAATGTCCCCTGGGGGAAAAGAGACAGGACAGAATTTCTTTGGTAAGAACCTAGGGGGATCTAGAAAGTATATTGTACTAATTTCCTATTGTGGCTATAATAATTACCACAAACTGAGTGACCTGAAACTACATGGATTTATTATCATATAGTTCTGAAGGTCAGAAATCCAAACCAGCACTGCTGGGCTACAATCAAGGTGTCAGCAGGGCTGGCTCCTGGCCCCTCCCTCCATCTTTAAAGCCAGCAATGGCTGGTTGAGTTTTTCTCACACTACACTATTCTCGACAGTTCTCCAATGAAGTCAGATCTCCCTCTGCCTCCCACCCATCAGACCCACATGGTCTCACTGAGCCCATCCAGATAGCCCCAGATAATCTTCCCATCTCACAAACCCTGATTTCATCTCATCTGCAAACTCCTTTCACCTTATAAGATATATATTCACAGGGTCTGCAGATTAAGGCACTGACATTTTTGTGGGGTCATTATTCAGTCTGTCACAAAAAGACACATGTAAATGGCTACAGGATCTGAGCGACAATGAGTGACAGAGGTCAGTAAATGATGGAGGCACACCAACTGAATGAAACAACAGCTTCTGGATCCTAAAATCCTGTGTGGCCCAAACAGATCTCATCTGTACACTGATTTGAACCCTCAAGCTGCCAGCTTGAAGATATGGATTCACTGTCCTAGTCCATTTGTTGTTGTTGTTACTATAATGAAATGTCTGAGGCAGGCAGACTTTGTAAAGAAAAGAGGTTTATTTAGCTTATAGTTCTGGAGGTTCAAAGGCATGGCACCAGCATTGGCTCAACTCTGGTGAGGGCTTTCTTGGCTGCATCATATCATGGCAGGAGCATGTAGAAAGAATTCATTCACATCTCTACTAGTGTGTGTGCACGCGCGTGCGCATGTGTGTGTGTGTGTGTCTGCCTCTCTCTCTCTCTCCCTCCTCCTCTCTCCCCACCCCCAACTCCCTCTCTCTCTCCTTATAAAGCCACCAGGATTCAATCATGGGGCTCCACCCTAATGACCTTAAACTAATCCCAATCACCTTCTGAAGGCCCACACTCACCTCTAAACGCCTTGGTGGGTTAAGTTTCTGCCCTCTTAATACCTCATGAAGAGGATCAAATTCATCACCCGAGCCTTGGGGGACACCCAAGCCATATCCAAACCACAGCATCTCCTCCATTTTACCAGTGAGGAACTTCAAGCACCAGGAAAGGAATGGCTGTCCAGGCCCACTGCATCCAGACCCCAGGGTGGTAATGTGGAATGGAGGCCCACCTTACCACCACCTCCACCTCTAAAGGACAACACCTTCCATCTAATATTGGGGTTCCAGTCTGTGCACCAAACCAGGGGAGAGAGGTGGTGATGTCACTCCACTGTCCCCACAAAGTGCTACCCAGGAGGCTTGCCTGAGGGACTTGCTGTGAAGACGGCATGGGGACCATAACTCTCCAGGGGCAGACAGGATGAGCCCAGGGTCTGGCCACTACTGGGAGCTGTGTACTGAATTTGGCTCTGCACTAAGTGTGGAGGTACATGGTGTCTGCCAGAGAAGCAGAAAAGAAGGCCAGCTATTGGTTCTGAAGCCTTAAAAAGCCAGTCTCTGCATCTATTGAAATAATCATGTGATTCTTGACTTAGGACTTTAATTCACCATATTAATATGGTGAATTACATTTATTGATTTCCTGATGTTGAACCAACCTTGCATCCCTGGGATAAAATCCACTTGATCATGGTGCACTATCTTTTTAATATGTTTTTGTATGTGATTTGCTAAAATTTTGTTGAGAATTTTTGTGTCAATGTTCATTACGGATATTGGTCTGAAATTTTCTTTCCTCGATGTGTCTCTGTCTGGTTTAGGTATCAGGGTGATATTGGCTTCATAGAATGAGTTTAGAGGACACGGACACAAACCCAAATAAATACAATTTTCTCATACTAGACAAAGGGGCCAAAAATATGCAATGGAGAAAAGATAGCCTCTTCAACAAATGGTCTGGGAGAATTGGAAATCCATATGCAACAGAATGAAACTAAACCCATATCTCTCACTATGCATGAAACTAAACTCAAAATGGATTAAGGACCTCAGAATCAGACCAGAGACCCTGCAGATTATAGAAGAAAAAGTAGGTCCAGAACTTCAACATGTCAGCTTAGGACGAGACTTCCTCAACAGGACTCCCATAGCACAAGAAATAAAAGCAAGAATCAATAACTGGGATAGATTCAAACTAAAAAGCTTTCTCAGCAAAGGAAACTATCAGCAATGTGAAGAAAGAGCCTCAGAGTGGGAGAAAATCTTTGCCAATCATACTTCAGATAGAGCACTAATCTCCAGAATCTATAAAGAACTCAAAAAACTCTACACCAAGAATGCAAATAACCCAATCGACAAATGGGCTAAGGAAATGAATAGACACTTCACAGAAGATCTACAAGCAATCAACAAACATATGGAAAAATGTTCACCATCTTTAGTAATAAGAGAAATGCAAATCAAAACCACCCTAAGATTCCATCTCACCCCAATTAGAATGGTGATTATCAAGAATACAAGCAACAACAGGTGTTGGCGAGGATGTGGGGAGAAAGGTACACTCATACATTGCTGGTGGGGCTGCAAACTAGTGCAGCCACTCTGGAAAGCAGTGTGGAGATTCCTTAGAAAACTTCAAATGGAACCACCATTTGACCTAGCTATCCCACTCCTTGGCCTATACCCAAAGGACTTAAAATCAGCATACTACAGAGGTACAGCCACATCAATGTTCATAGCTGCTCAATTCACAGTCAGATTGTGGAACCAACCAAGATGTCCTTCAATTGATGAATGGATAAAGAAATTGTGGTATATATATATATACAATGGAATATTACTCAGTCATAAAGAATGATAAAATTATGGCATTTGCAGGCAAATGGATGAAATTGGAGAATATCATGCTAAGTGAGATAAGCCAATCTCAAAAAACAAAAGGACAAATATCGCTAATAAGTGGCTGATGACACATAATGGGGGGTGGGAGGGATTAGTGTTAGGGTTAGAGTTAGGGTTAGGGAGGGGGGCAAGAATGGAGGAAGGAAGGACTGTTTAGAGGGAAAAGAGGGGTGGTAGGGGTGGGGGGAAGGGAAAAAATAACAGAATGAATCAAACAACATTACCCTATGTAAATTTATGATTACACAAATGGTATGCCTTTACGCCATGTACAGAGAAACAACATGTATCCCATTTGTTTACAATAAATTTTTTTTTAAAGCCATTCTTATTTGGCAGTAGAAGGAAGGGAATGATAAAAATTTCCTAATTCAGGGGCTTCAAATTACAGTGGGGATGTGTGCCCCACTTCCATCCGGGAGCTCTCAGAGAAAGAAAGGCATCAAAAAGGGGCTTGAGCCCCAGAACTCAGAAAAAGACCACATGGAGGTGGTAGGTCAGCCCCAATGCAAAATCCCCAAGAAGAGTGTAAACTACTGATTTCCATGTGGCCAGAAGCACCGAGGATGTAGGCTGAGTGGGGTGGGGGTGGTGGCACCACAAACCAGTGTCACTTCCAGATTGGGACCAGGAAGGCATCAGCTGGTGCCAGCAGGGGTCACACAGCAATTCAAGTGGGGACGGCCACCAGCTCAGCTCTTGCCAACATGGTCGGGTGCCCAAGTCCACAAACCAAGACAGACAGTCATACACATCAGCTGACACCAGTGTGGGCCAAGAGCAGATGCCCCCATGTCACCACGCCCCTGTCCTTAGAATTAACTCCAGGAACAAAAAGCGCAAGGGAAAAGATAGATTGGCAGGTATGTGGAATCAACTGGATTACATTTTCTGCCATTGGTCACAACAGGAATCAAGATATAGATTAAGCTTAGAATTAGTGAGTCAAGTCCCAATTTTGTAGATCTGAGCGTTAACTGTGCCAGATCTAAACTAAATACCCAATATCTGTGCCAGATCTAAACTAAATACCTCAATACCCCATGGGGATTGGCTCCAGGACCCCCTTCCCTAGATAACAAAATCTGAGGATGCCCAAGTCCCTTCTATAAATGGTGTGGTGTTTGCATAGAACCTGTGCACATCCTCTCCTGTTTTTAAATTGTCACTAATTGCTTATGATACCTAATACAATGTAAGTGCTGTGTTTTGTTTGTATTGTATTGTTAGAAGATAATGACAAGGGGGGAAAGCTGTGCATGTTCAGTTACAAAGAAACTTTTTAAAAAATATTTTCATTGCATGGCTGGTTAAATCCAGATAGCCACTGATAGAGAACTGGCAGATGGGGAGGGCTGACTGTACAAAATAAAGAATGTGTGACACTTGTGTAGATGAAAGAGTGTTGTCTTGAGCATCTGCCCTCAGAGGGAACCTCAGGGCTGGGGTTTTATTCCCAGGCACAGGCAAAGCCTATAGGACTCAGAACTGTGTAGTGACTGGCCCAATATTACATGTCAGAAAGCACCAGCCCATGTCACTGGATTCAAAACATGGCGTATCACCTGCTAAGCTAGTCCCAAAGGACAAAGAGTAGAATAATGGCAGCCTCCCCCAGCACTCACCTAACTGTCACCAGAGCTGAAAGATTCTGAATGTCACCAAGCACCCAGGACCATCTGGAGGATGGGTGGGGGAAGCAGGCGAGGAGAACCCCACCCCACCAGGTTGGGTGCATACACAAGCCTGTTTTTGCAGGGGCGGGAACTCAGCTCTCTGAGTCAGCCTGGCCTTCCTCAGTACAGGCACCAACACTGAAAACGCTGGGTCCCCAGGAACAGCCCCTCTAGCCCAAGCTCTGGACCACAGCAAAAGTGGGTGAAAATTAGCACATGTGATGTGAATCTGTTTCCTACTGCGCAAAGTATGTTAAAAACCTTCAGGAAATGAGTAGATATCTCTGACAAAGAGAGATCATAGGGGTACAGAGGCATCCCTGAGTTTAAAAGTCTGATGTCAAAAACCCATGGTACATCACCCACGCGTGAAGCTATGAGGGGCCGGAAAGGGGCCCAATGGGACACCAGGCACATTTCCAGGAACTCTCCATCAGCATCATGACCCAGTTCCTAAAGGACTCTCAGGGATAAAAACTTCCACAAAATAGGAAGCAATTTTTCCCCCCTTTTTAAACTATCTGATGAGACTTTATGGAACTTCCTTTTCTAATATACAAATAATAGGAACTATGTTCATTCTCAGAATAAAGCATTACATACAGTATTGGATGTCCTTTTCAAACTTCACACCTACCTACCCCACCCCACACCCAGAACATTTCTGGTACAGTTTGTGAGACCCAGGGCAGGGACCATTCAGAGTGGCCATCCTCATGGGTGTGTGGTGGTATCTCATGGTGGGGTTCCGATTTGCATTTCCATGATAACTAATGCGGTGGCTCCTTGTTTCATGTGTCCGTTGGCCTCTTACATGTCTTCCCCCAGGTTCACAGGTTCTGCAACCCATCTGTCTGCACACTGTCAAGAATTCTCATTAGAAGGGTGTGACTCATAGAAAAACCTGAAAGTGACTTGATTGGTGGGATGGAGTGTCCAAAATGATGAGCCAATGACACTAAACAGTCAACTGGCATCAAAACACCTGCACGGAAACACCATGGTTGCTGTAGCTACTTATAGGGTCTCTCTGATAGGAAGAGAAATTACTCTTTCTTAATATGTCTCATTTGAAACTGAAAATGGCACAGGCTTTTTCCTAGAGACAGAAGGCCCAGCTTGGATGGGTCTTGGGCTGGTAGAGCTCCCACAACTGTGGAGTGGTGTTTTGGGTTCAATAGAGCATCTGGATCTTCTCTCTTGCTTCTCCACAGTGGTATTTTGTGCCCCGTATGAAATGAAGGAGTCAGGGAGAGGGGAAGAAGATGGCCAAAACTTATCTCATGGCCTCTCAAGATGGAAACACAGACACCTAACTTTAAAGCTTGCAGGGGCAGGGCAGGAGTGTAGATCAGTGACAGAGTATATGCCTAGCGTGCTGCGGGCCTGAGTTCAACCCCAGCACCAAAACCAAAGCACTTCTAGCTGCTGTCCAGTCTCTCTAGAAAGATAACTAAATCAAATGCAAACATTTTAGATTGTCCCACAGAAAACAGGGGTCTTCTGTGAGAGGCAGACCCTCCGAGGTCTCTGAAAGTAGCCACCCAACTGGACTCATCCCTTCCTCACACCATCACGGCTTTGTCCTGAAAGACCGCAGATCAAAATTCAACCAGCCCTCCTTCCCTACCCATGGGTTTCACATCAGGGATACAACCAACTTCAGAGAGTGTGCTGGGGCCTAGGATGGCTGTGTCTGCACCAACCAGGGACAGACTTCCCTTCCTGTTATCATTAGACAATACAGTACAACAACTGTTTCCATAGCATTTACGTTGGACTGGTGTTATCAATACCATTTAAGGTATGCAGGAAGGCTACACTGGTTCTATGCAAACACAACATTATTTTATATAAAGGACTTGAGCATCCAAGGATTTTGGTATCTGTGGCGGGCCTAGAACCAATCCCCAGAAAATTCTGAGGGATGACTGTACCCAATGCTGAAATTGCCTAAAACACCGCTCCCTGAAGGAGATCTTGTTCTAGGGCCCAGTGCATCACAGTGAATGTCCATCACCAGTGCCAGACCCTGAACCCTAAATGCAAACTTCCACCTGACTACAGAGTCTCAGGTTGTCAGCCCACCTGAGTCAGTTCACGAGTACAGGACAGGACTGCCCTCAGGACAGTGCCTCTCATGGGGCCTGGGCCTCTGGTCACTGCTTGCAAAGTTGGGACCCAAGGACAGCCACCTTCTATGGCTTCTTGGTGGAATTTTTAATATTCATTTTGGAGTCAAAGAAACTTTTTCCCTGATAACGCTCTCTGGGTGAAAAAGAGCACACATTTAGAAAACACAGTCATTACTACTGAAATTGCTACTGCTAAAAGTTGGAGCAGCCAAAGCAAAACCAGATTGGACTTTGTCAAAATTATAAAATGTTTGTGCTTCAAGGGACAAAGTGAAAAAAGACAATCCACAGAAGGGGCAGAAGTATTTGCAAAGGAACCTGTATCCAGAATATATAAAGAACAATTACAACTCAATAAGTAAAAGGCAATTCAATTAAGAAATGGACAAAGGATGCAAATAGACATTTCTCCAAAGATATAAAAAGGCCAACAAACATGAAAAGCTACTGAACATCATTAGTGATCAGGGATATGCAGATCAAAACCACAATGAGAGCCCACTTTACACCCACAAGAAAGGTGACTATATCAAAAAATAGGAACAGGAGAAACTCGATCCTTCATAAATGGCTGATGGGAATGTAAACAAGTGGCATTTTGTAAAATATTTGGCAGTTCCTCAAAATGCTAAACTTCAAGTTTTCATACAACACATAAATTCACTCCTATGTAATAGCCAAGAGAAATAAAAATATATACTCACAAAAAGAAGTGCATGAAAGTTTGTGGCAACATTACTAATCATCTTCTCAATATTATTACTCTAGCCAAATTGAGACTCAATCTAAAAGTCCATCCACTGGTGAATAGATAACAAAACACAGTACTACATTCCATACAATGGAATAGTATTCATTGGTAAAAAGCAATGAAGTATGGATATACACGTATGGATATACACTAGACACAGATGAAGCTTAGGAAGATGATGCTAAGTGAAGAAAGTGAAGGACCACACAGTGACATGTGGAGATTCCATTCCTGTGATGTGTCCGGAATAGGCCAATCTTAGGGAGAAAATGCAGGTAATAGCTGTCCAGGCTAAGGGGCGAGTGAAAAGGGGGAGACTGTTAATGGATCGTTTCTTTGGGGGGATGATTGTGGTGGTAGTGGTGGTGGTGATGGAAGTCTGTAAATATACTAAAAATCATTGAATTATGCACTTTCAAATGAGTGACTTTTATGGTTTGTAAATTACATCCCAACAGAGCTGTTAAAAAATAATAGACAAGACCACAGAG
The DNA here is from genome assembly GCF_902686445.1 of Sciurus carolinensis. Taxonomy (NCBI): domain Eukaryota; kingdom Metazoa; phylum Chordata; class Mammalia; order Rodentia; family Sciuridae; genus Sciurus; species Sciurus carolinensis. Next base: position 66,208,598 of record NC_062214.1, read on the forward strand.
AAAATGAATAATAAAAAAAATTGATTTCATAATCCAACATACTACACACAAACACAAGCCTGATGGACGTTCTGAGCAGAAGGGACTCTGTGCTGAGGCTCAGCACTGACATCGACTCTGCCACCTGGGGAGGGGGAGAATTTCCTAACTCTGTAGTTGATTTACATGTCCTTAAATGAAGTCACCAACACATCAGGTTTTCTTCCCTGAGATATTTTTATTGAACAATAACTTCATCAAATCCCTGAGATACTTTTATCCAAGCATTTTCAAGTAAAGAGAAAACAACAACCATGCATTGCAAACAGCACAGTGTTCACAGCACCCACACCATGTTAAAGGGTACATTCCAGAAGCACATACACAGTGTCGCCCGACTGCAGACGCCAGTCCATTTCTGTGGTCTGAGCCTCCTTTGCAGAGAAACCAGGCACAAAGAGCAAGGGTATAGGGCTTTGTGATTTCTTCATACAGAATTCTAAGCTCTACTTCTATTCAATTGGACTCTTCCCTCTTTTTTTTTAACTGGAGATTCAAACTCCAGTGGACACTCCAGAAGAAATCTCCCTGGAGAGAACAGTTTCCTGAGGTCAGTAATCATGCTTCACTTATATTCCCAGGGTGCAGCACAGAACTTACCCCCGAGAATGCTGTTGTATGATAGGATAGATGGATGGATGGATGGACAGATAGAAGGGTGAATGGAGAGTTGGGTGGATGAATGGAGAAATAAATGAAAGGAAGGAGGGAGGGAGGGCAGATGAATGGATGGAAGCTGAATATGAGTGGATGGGTGGACAGATGGATAGATGGATGGAGAGATGAATCAATGGGGAGATACAGATTAGGTGATACATAGTTGGGGAGGTAAGTAGAGAAAGGGAGGTAAAAAGGGTAGCTGGATGGATAGATGGACATATAGACAGACATATGAATGGACAGCTGTATTCCTAGGATAAAAATATAAGTAACAGAGGACCCAACACATGTGTCCTTTGACCACTTAACCACAGGTACATTTCTAGAACTAGGGACTACTGCTGGTCTCCTCACCACCCCAAGGTTTGAGGCTCCAGGAAGAGCCTCAATTACATCATGAGAAAGATACAAGCCTGTTGTACAGAGCCATGCCCAGTAACTGTGCCAGCTGTGCTCTGTGATGGCACTAGGGGCACAATGGCAACCAGAAAGACCAGGGCTGACCCTGATGGAGGCTCTTGGAGCAACAGTGGGATGTGATATATAATTGGAGAGGCATCAGCTCATGGCTCTGTCACTGGAGAAGGAAAGGAGAAGGAGGACAGGAGGAACACCTGAGCTGAGAACAGACATATGGGTAAGAATCAATCTGCCTGACCTGCTGTGTGTGTGTGTGTGTGTGTGTGTGTGTGTGTGTGAGAGAGAGAGAGAGAGAGAGAGAGAGGTTTTCTTCCCTGAGATATTTTTATTGAACAATAACTTCATCAAATCCCTGAGAGAGAATGCCCAAGGCAGTGAGTGGCATGGTGGCATGTGTGTAAGCCCCAGAGAGGGACAGCTGAGATCCTCCATCCTAGTCAGCCAGGACACAAAGGGCAAGGAGTACAACAAGCTGGGCCATGGCAACAGGGCCCTTGGTCCTCAAAGGCCATAAGCCACTGAGGGGTTTGGGGGACCTTCAGCAACGTGATCAGATCTGCATTCACCTAGAAGTAGGGGCTGAATGTGGGCTGTCTGCCTCAGTGATATGGCTCCCTGGCTGCCGAGCCACACAGCAAGCCCACTAATCCCCACAGAGAAGCAGCAATGGAGCTGCAGAGTGCTGGCCTATGGGCAGGAGCATGGGCTGGGAGCACTGGCCAAAGTCACCCAGAGCCCTTCTTCCATCATAGGCCCGAGGCTCAGCAAGCCAGGGTGCACCAGCCTATGGATCCCACAGTGGCTCCACACAGGGCCAGCTCTGAACCACCCAAGCATCCATGATCCACTTCCTAGGATGCTGACATTGCAGGCAATAGGTGAGAAAATGGAAGTGGGGAAGACCTTAATGGGAGTTTAGACTCATGGTTTGGCAAGTAGCATCAGTACTTTTCCAAAACCTGAGGAGCAAAAATTTGGACCAACAGAGTTATCCAAGTGCTATATAAACCCCTAGACTAGCACACTCAAGTAGCGACCTCTCTTGGGTTCCCTCTCACCCTGCAGGAGTTCTGTCTCTATTTACACTTGAATAAATCCTACTCTTGCATTCACTCTTCCTCATCTATGGACTTCACTCTTCAAATTCAGAAGAACCCAGGAAGAAGATGGTGGTGAGCTGTTGGGGTCTGCTGCAACACTGGAGGTCAGAGCTACCATTAAGAGTTGACACATGTTTCTCAGCTGCAGAGGCCTGCAACTAATGCAGACCCCACCTGCAAGCAAAAGGGGAGAAACTCCTATTTCATCAGGGAAGCCTGCCAGCTTTCCCCAGGAAAACCCCGACTGTGCATCAGCACGGCTGGGCCCAATGGCTGAGAAAGCTCCACCACCCCAGTTCCCAGGCAGCAGGCGGTAGGGTCCCAGCAGCATCCTCATCCTGGATCCTGAAAAGCAGGCAGCACTGGAGACATTCGGCTGATCTTAAAAGGCCTGAGGCAGATCTTGGCTGGGCTCTGTGTCCCTTGCATGGCCAGGCACAGGCCATTAAGTAGGCTCTGGAGCTTTTTGAGAAGGGGGAAGTTAAAGTCCATATGGGTCAGGCCTTTACTCCTAGTGACTTTTACTACCACAAGCCTTTCCACTGGGGACCACTCATATGTCAGAGGGGCCATCAGCCCAAAATGCTGCTGAGTGGCTTCCCATCTAAGTTAGGTGATGGCAGATACCCACGTAGAACCCACTCCAAGCCCTCCTGTACATGGGCCAAGATAGGCATGAGGCGCTTGGTGGGTACAATCCTGGCCACGTCCTGCCCTCAGGGAGCTCTTAAGTCACCAAAGGCTCAGGAAACCTCTGGTGTCCATGGTCTCATGGTCCCAATAGGGCTGAACCTGAAAAGGATTTCTACAGCAAGAAGGGGGACAACATGGCCCCTCCCTGAGCTGACTTCCACTAAGTGGGGGAGATCTTCACTTGGTTCCAATGCAGCCTCACAAATTTACCCTGAGGTGTAGAAATCGTGTTAGGTTCAACCAATAATCTTCTGAAATCTTTTAGAACTACCAGCAATTGGGAAAATATTTCCACAACTCTGTAAAGTACTCCATGCTTAATGGAGCACCTTCTCAGTTTCCTGTCCTGGAGCACACCCTGGAAGCCTGGGGTAGGCAGGCCCTGTGGCCACCGACTCAAGGACAAGAGGCTAGCTGAGAGCCACATGGCTCTCGGGCCTGGATCCTGGGGAGCAAGTCAAGCCTCTGAAGGAGTCAGGAGCTGGGCAGCACATGTTTCTGCCACAGCTTCCCCACCAACCCGGTGACCGCCACTGTCCTCTGATCTTCCTTCCCTTCCAGCTCAGCCCAGCAAGGCCTCATGGGTAGTCCAACTTCCTCTTCATTCACTGCACAATCTTGATCATTCTTCACATTTTCCAGTTCTTCGCCACAGATCTGCTCCTGAAACCAGCAAGGAATTCACAAGCATTCCAATTAAACACCACAATGAGGTCATCCTGGACATTCAGGGTCTGTGGGTGTCCTGCTCTGGCTTGTCCTTGCACTTCACACTAAGATTTAAAATGATAAGCCAGGTTCAAGCACCCAACCAGCCACAGAGGAACCACACTTTATACATAAGAGTATGTAGTTACTGAACAGTCTGAAGGACAGCCCAGCCCGAGGAGATTTGAGAGAGGGTGAGACAAAGACAATTCACTCTTCATATCTGGCTCCTCATCCACAGATTCAATTAACCATGAATTGAACATACTTTATTCTTGTCCTCATTCCCTAAACAATACAGAATAATGGCTATTTGCATAGCATTTACATTGTATTACATGCTAAGTGTCACCTAGAGATGATCTGAGGTATAAGGAGGACTTCACAGGTTATATGCAAATACTCCACCATTTGATATAAGGGACTTGAGCATCCCTGGATTCTCACATGCAAGTGCGTCATAGAACCAGTTCTCCACAGATGCTAAAAGACAACCGCACTTTAAAAGCTGGCACTTTTGCTCGAGTGTACAGACACACCTCAAACCCTGCTGATTCCTTCCTCCAGGAGCCTTCACAGCTTAAGACAGGACCAGGGGAAGAAGCCAAGCACAATGCTCTCTGCTCAGTGGACTGGTAGGGTCTTCTGTTCACCCAGCTTTCTGTTGTGAACCCACGACTGTGAGAGCCCCTTTCTGCCTGAGGGCTAGAACTAATGTCAGACAGGATGCAGCTTTCCATGGTAATCCAGCATTTACTGGGATGTTTTATGCCTTCATGTTGAATCTTCTATCCTCGAATAATCTATTCACCAAATTAAGCAGTACTGCCCTGCAATGTATAATTGTTAAGTTTGAGAGTTTAGAATAAATTACTGACTCTTTAGGGACCGAAGGGTAAAGACCCTTCTGAACCAGAACAAATGGATCTTATCACAAGTAAGTACCCTGTGTGGGCAAGTTTCTGGTGTGGCTTAAAAAACAACAACAGAAAAAAAAGAAAAGAAAAGAAAAAGAAAAAGAAAAAATAACCTTTTAAAATACTGAACAACCAGCCACTAAGAAAATATTCAGCAACCATCCTTCCCCAAGACTCCACTTGACAATTACTCTGGATTATGCAAAAACTTAATGCCATATTCCATTTTTGTGCAATCTGCTCTGGAGAGGCAGGGGAGGAAAGCAAGACAAATTTGTCTTGCTTTTGTTCTGCCTGAATGACACTGGTCCACAGCAGAATTTGAAATTCAGATTTTTCAGTATTTCCTTAACGATGCAAGACTACGGCTGATTCCCATGTGTTCTCGGTTTCATTTTGGCTCATTAGAGCTTGTCTAGCTTAGAGAGAAGACCACAGAAAGCCTAATTACAAAAGTTCTCCTCTCCCACCCTTTCCCCTGTGGCACAGAGATTCTAAACTAAGTCAGTACAGATGACTGCCAAAGAGAAGCCCGCAGCCGGTCATCCAGGAAGCTACCTTGCAGGTTCAGACCTTAGCTTCAGGAAACAAGGACAACAGGATTACCAAGGAAATAAGAAGCTCATGAGGTAACACACCATTGCCTTACCTGGTGGACTTCTCCATCAGCAAGCTCTGTGGGTCTGTCATCCGGAGAAGTCTGCCCAAGATCACTCAGGTCCTCCTTGGAATTTCCAGGGCGCACTGCCCTCCCTAAGCAAGAGAACAGGATAAGCAAATGAAGGGTTACTCCAAGGGGCTGGGCAATTGAAAGATTGGCAACACATTGGGGATTCTTTCAAATGTACTGATGGTCCCAACCTCATTCATCTTCTTGACCTTCAAATTAACCCTTGCTACACTGCTTTCCAGAGGACAGGAAGAGCTGCCAGATGCCAAGAAACATAAAATGGTGGTTCTACTCAAGCATTTCTGAGCTAGACTTGAGATCTGTTCTTCAAACAAGAATGATTCAGGTGTTCAATGGAGTCAAGTTTCCAGGTCCTTCTCTGCTCCCTGATGTTACTCAAAAGGGGCCACACTACCATGCTAATTGAACTTTCCCCACCCCCGCCTCCACCAAATCAGTACCAACTTGGAAAGGGATGACTTTCTTGTCCTACTGTGTGCCTCCACACTCAACACCCCAAAATCCATGGGGTTCAGTCCCTAAGGGAAAATGCATTTTTGCATTCAATCTGAAAAATATATGTATCACATTTTTGCTAAAATGTAAACACATTATTTAATTCTTAGCCACAGTGCATTTTTAAGTTTCTTTACAGAAGTGTAAAATTAACAAAATTCGGTTTGTCAAAATTTAACTCTAAGCACTTTAAAGCACCAGCATACTTTAGTTCTCTCTGATAAACCACGCTTTTATATCATACAGTAGTACTTGTCCGTGTACTTTATTAGTTTATAAATGAGTTCAGAAGCCTTCTCAGTCTAATTCACTACTGTATCCCTGGTAGCTAGGAAAGTACCTAGCATATATAGATGCCCCATTAGCAGTTATTAAATGAATTGATGAATGGATATGTCAGTGAGTGAGTGAGTGATTGAGTGAGAGACTGAAGTGGATAATCCTTTACCAATTTTTCATCTTCCCTGAGGTTGTTATGTGTTATGTACTACAGCATGTTAATAGCTATAAAATATTTACTTATATTTTATCCCTAACCAATTAAGACTCAGTGAATTTTTTTTAAGTAAATGCACTAATTTAGGACCACAAGTATAAATAACTCAGAAACAACCACACAGGCAAGTCAAGGAAGGCACTTATTTCCATACAGAGCTGCAGTAGATAACAATGGCCACTAGAGGGAGCCACACAACCTGTCAAAGAGCAGCAGTAAAGAAAAAGTGTCCAGACTCTGATTTTGCCCTCCACACATTCCAGCACAGCATATCACAGGAAATTATCATTGCTGCTACACCATAGAACACAGACTCACCAGAACAAGCTGAAGCAAGGTTAGAACTGAAGCTTGGGGCTGGGGATGTGGCTCTGTGGTAGGGATCTTGCCTAGCATGCACAAGGCCCTAGGTTTGATCCTTAGCACCATAAAAAACTAAAAATAATAAAATTAAATTTAAAAAGCTCAAAAGAAAAAGAATTGCAGTTTGCCAGGCATCAGACTTTAGAAAAGTAAGCCTGCTTCCCCATCTCAAATTGTTCACATCTCTTTATACACAGCTCCTCTCGTTTAAAAAAGTAAAAAGTAAGTGGAAGCAAAGTATTTTCCCTATGAATGCCAATGAATCCATGAAAAATTCACCTAGAGAAAGAAAGCAATATTGTGAACCTATGGAAGGAAAAATAATCATAATAATTCTTAAAGCAGCGTGCAATTAGTTCCTGCCTCCAGCAACATTTTTGCAAAAGAACTTTTCATTGTTGACGTATTCAATTTCATTCCCTCCAGTAAAGAAACTTCAGGCATGTGCAGGCTGACTGGGAAAATCACATCGGATGGAATTATGATCCTATTGGTCAAGTTTCAAAGGCTTCATATTTAACGGAGTGGAGGAAGAAAGAAATTTCCCACAAACTCCTCTCAAAAGGTCTGAAAAATCTGTAAATATTTTGAGGGCCATTATAAGCCACAGATGTTATCAACAGCCAGGATTGTGCAAAGTTTAAAAGTCCTAGTCCACAAATGAGGCTGCTTCAAAAATAGATTTTAAAACATTTACAAGGAGCCCAAGTGAATTTCCCTTTGAAATATTGTAAATAGTTCATGCCTTATTTAGAGTAAGAAGCAATCGGTTCCACTGGGCTTCTTGCTTACAGTTCTATTTCCACTGCACATGAATTTGTAGGAAACCTCCAATTAACAGTCAGAAATAAAGGGACAAGAGAGAACCTGAAAAACAAGTGAAGAAAACAACTCTAAGAATCACTAATTAAAGACTAAAAATGAGTGGCCTGGTGCAATGTTCAGGGAAGAGAAGATTCTGGAATGTGCATTGTGTGGCGGCGTGTGGGAAATTCTAGTCAGATAACACTTGCTGATTTCCATGAAGGAAGAAGCAGATTAGAAACTGAGCAAGTGCAGAGCATCTGCGCGGATCTGCGATTGCATTTACAGCCTCACTCACCAACCCGGAAAAAACCTGGGATGTCAGCACTCGCTGACATAATGGTTACAAGATGAAGCTGGTTGGCAGAAAACCTTCCCCAAGTGAATTAAAATCCTGACTCTGGGCCCTGGGGGAGACAGAGGGTGTGGGTGAAATTGGGAACTAGCCATGCTTTGCACTGGGAGTAAAAAGACCCTAACTTCGAGTCATTTTTTAAATTATAGAGTTTTAGTGATCCAATTATATACTAATTATAATGATGACCCTTCTTCCTTCAAGGGACTCGAGCATGCTTCTGGAATATTCTGTGTAAGTCCTATCATTTGCTGTTTGAAAGTGGGCGTTGGTGAATCTCAGAGTGAATTAAAGTGACAGATCTGGCATCTGACTCCCAGCTCAGCTGCCTCTGACCAGACCACACCGACTCCCAGCTCTTGAAATAACCCCCAGTGGAATTCTCCAGGAGGAAGCCATCTCCCCAATTAGGCATAAAACCTCCTCCTCGCTTACCCCCTCCAGCCTGTGCGGTTTCCACATTCCAACATGCAATCCATTTTCTTTTTCCATCCCAGCCAAGCAACTGCAACCTCCAAGCACAAAGGCCATGGGCTCATCCATAAACCCACCCGGCTGGTCAGCTCAGTGCCCAGGGATACACGCTAGCTTCCCTTCAATCCTAACTTGATGCCACAGGGCAAGTCACTTAACCGCCTCATTAGGATCACAGTCATGGCCCTGCCACGGCCTCCTTCCCTGGTACCTAGTCACCCCATTAATATCTGTAAAAATCCATTAAACCTTCCAGCTGAAAGGCACCATAAAAGCAAAACCTATTACTATTATCATCAATAAACTCCAAGGCACTCTTGCCTGTCACCACCTAAGGTAAATTAGTCACCCAGGTGGAGAGAAAACCAGGCACCTCAGGCCCATCAGCCCCCTAATGAGCCATCTGCAGCCATAGAAATGTCCAAAACCGACACTGACGGGAGCTCCCATTCCAGAAGGGAAGAAAGCCAGTGCTTTAATTTGCGACCGTGAATTTAAACTGTTAGAACTCCCTGGCCTCCCAGACACACACAGTCCTGCGGCCTGGAGGAGTCGGCCACTCCCGCCCGCCCCGGCCCCTCACCTTGAGTGCAGAGCTGAGAGGCCTGCCACGGGCAGTCCTTCCCCACTGGGAGAAGTGGGAAGAAGACGGTCAGAAAGCAGCTCGGAAATCCAGAGACGGTCTGCGTTCCCCTCTGGGTATTTAAAAGACATCTCAGCTCCTGCCTCCCCTTGGGAGCCGCCATCAAGGCCCTGTCCTCTCTTGAAGACACCCCTCCATTCAAACCCCGCAGACAGACTCATTGGGGTGCTGTCTGGAACAACCCAGAACTGAAGACTGCGTGCATGTCCGTCGACAGGAAATAAATAACAGCACATCCACACAGCATCCTACCATGCTGCCATTAAAAAGAAGTAGACAGACAAAACAACGATTCGAAGAACACTGTGCAGTGTGCTCCCTTCAAAGGAGAGAGGGAGGGAAGACATGCTGCTCACAGAAAACCCCTGGGCATCTTCTGAAGTTTCAACCAAGCACACACATTGCCTACTCAAAAACTGTTTGCAACTAATCCTAGACAGAGGGATGGATCTTCTGAGATGTTTCACGCATCTATTGGAACTGTAAAGCGGGGGAGCCCCTCAATCTCAGAGATTCTAATTGTCAAGTTGGGGGAGATCTTTCTGAGCAAGAGGGATGGGAATGTGTGCTTCACTCAGGAAGGAATGTAGAAAAAGGATGAGATGCCACCAGATGTCTCATCCCCTTCTTTGTTCTTGCCACAAGCTCAACAGAAGTAACACCTACAGGGGCCTGAATTAAACAGTGGAAGTTAATCTGCGCCAGTTATGGACACTAGGCATGACTAGTCCAAAGGGCACTGGTCCTGTCTCTCACCGTCTGGAAGTCTTGCCTGCTGCTGAACCTTGAGCCAGATGTTGACACGCTGGCCCCGGGCCCCCAGGGTCTCCACCTCCCACAAGCGGCCTCGCTCCTCTGGATGGGCCAACAGGAACTGCCTACAGACTGAGAAAGAGGAGCAGGCACATGAGTCAGAAAACCCCCACCCAATCCTGGGCCAGCTCTCTGGTGTCTGCAGACTCGGGCAGCTTCCAATTCCTCCTGCGGCAACCCCACTCACTGCTCTGGTTCCTGCTACCCTCAAACCATTTCCTCACCACCCTCCCACGGACACAGCATTCTCACCTGCTCTTCAGGGCTCCCATTCTGTACCGGTTTTCTAGGGCTGCTATAATAAAATACAGATGTCCCATGACATCCCAAGAAGATTGGTTCCAGGCCCCGTAAAAGACACCAAAATCCAAAGTCCATACACTTACCGTAAATAGTGTAGCCTGTGGAGGTAACTATGGACATCTTCCTGTACACTTTAAATCATCTGTAGATGACTATAGTACCTAATCCATGTAAATGCTAAATAAATAGTTGTTATACTATATTGTTTAGGGATACTGACAAGGAAAAATTCTGTATGTGGTCAGTAAAGATATGATTTTTTTTTTTTTTAATGTTTTCAATCCATGGTTGGTTGAATCTGCAAATTTGGGAACTGCAGGTATGGTGGGCTGGCTATACCACAGACTGAGTGACTTAAATGACAGAAATTTATTTCTCACAGCTCTGGAAGCTGGAAGTCCAATAGACAGGTGTCACAGGTTTGGTTTCTCCTGAGTCTTTTCTCCCTATGTTCTCACATGGCCATTTCTGTGTGCAAAGATCCCTCCTGTCTCTCTCTGTTCTTATAAGGACACTAACCATACTGAATTAAAGGCCTGCCTGTATAAGCTCATTTCACTTTAGGGGCCTTTTAAAAGTCTCTACATCCCCAAGTACACTGCAGGCTTCAACATGTTAGTTTGGAGGGACACTATTCAGTTCCTAATGCAATCCCACTTAAGGTTTTTCTTTTGTTTTGTTTTTGTTTTGTTTGTACTGAAGATTGAACCCAGGGGTGGTTAACCTCTGAGCCACATCCCCAGCCTTTGGGGCCTTGCAAAGTTGCTGAAGCTGGCTCTGAGCTTTGGCTCCTCCTGTCTCAGCCTCCCAAGTCACTGGGATTACAGGAGTACACTGCCAGGCCAGGCTCCATCCTTCCTCCCTCTACAGCCTCCTCTGCCTTCCTCTCCCACGGAAGCTTCCAACCCATCGTTCTCAGTCTTCTTGATTCCAGACACCCCTCCAGGCTCACTGACTTGTGAGCTCATTGTCACAGGATGAGCATCTTCACATGGCAGTGCCCTGACTTCAGGCAAATGAGAATGTGCTTCTGGTCCCAAAGGTGTCCATGGAGACTCCATCAAGTCCTCTCCTAACTTTTGAAGGGTCCAGGGTTAAAGTGCAGGTGGAAACGTTCAGAGCACAGTGCTATCAGAAAGATGGAAACTGTGCCAGGAAAGGGGAACACCTCACATGTTCTGCCCTCCTTGCTGACAAATACAACTTCCTAAGTGACCAAGAAAGCCCGTTTCAAATTTAGAATTCTTGAACACCTTGAAGTTGTGCATCAGAATGTGGCAACACCAGAGAGCCAGCCCCCAGCTTCAGCCTCCAGTCCACTGCCCACCCCGTCTCCTCCTGCCCACCCACCCCCACACTCCATCCACATCCCACCAACAGCCATCCCTGGGGCCTGAGGATGTGCAGAATGGTGCCAAGGTCCACCTGCATGGGCACAGACCCAGGGATGAAGCCAGGCCCTCGGCACCACTGGCAGGAATCCTGGGGTTCTTAGTGGGCTTAGAGGGAGCAGTGTGGGCACATCCCCTTGAGCCCATGGAGTCATCAACCCATGAAAGGGATACAGCAGAAAGAGGACTCAAAGCCTGTTGTTTGGAGCAAAAGTCCCTCTTGTCCAGCTGGAGGGCAAGGCTGCACTCAGTAAAAGCCTGACGGGGGGTGTGGGTGGCTGAAGCCCCAAGAGAAGAAGTATGATTCAGAATCAGCCCTTTCAGGTCTTTGCAGATGGAGACAGAGGAGGGACAGTGGGGATCCACAGCACTGGCCCTGGAGAATGGGGTCTTGGGCTTCATTAGCAAGATAACCTGAGATCCTGAGGTGGCCTGCACTGGAGGAACCAGCTTTCTCTGGAGACCCTTAGGTGGTCTGCACCAGGGCAGGGCAATTCTCTCCAACAGAGGCCTCAGAATTGAAGCAAGAATGAGAAGAGTGATTGGCAGGGTGTGGGTGTAGACGTAGGGCCAGCTGCCTGGGCCCCAGAACTCTCCAGCATCTGAAAGTGAGCTATGCAGTGCAGGCAGCCTCGAGCACTCTGCACAAATTCAAGGCTCTCCAGAGTTTAATAATAGCCTTAGGGTCAAAAAAATACCAAGAAACAACTAAACCCACTGGAGGGAAAATCGTATATGCCTGCTTTTCTTTGTGACTTCAGAGCAATAGAAGTCTCTTTGCCTATCCTAACTTTCCTGTCCATTGTTCTCCTCATACCAGAAGGACCCTGGAAAAACAATACCAAGGATTCAAAAACATCCATGTGACACAAAGTGAGGCAGGGCCAGAGTGGGCTAGAGTCCTTCACAGGACAGCAAGGCGACCTGAAGAGATCTCTCCAGACACCCACTCCCACTGACTCAGAGCATGGTGTCTAGCAACTGAGTTTCCTCTGACAAATCCATAGAAAGAAGAAAAAGAACTTGGAAAGAGGCACAGGAAGGTGATCGTGGAGGAGGAAGGGGCCTTGTCATGCGGTGGGGGTGTCAGGGGTTCCAGGACTCACTGCATGTGGAGTGTCTTTCCATCATCTCCTGCCTGCCCTGGACTCTCCCTGTGGCTTCTAGTTCAAGGGACAAAGTGATAAACTATAAACTTTAGTTGAAAGAGCAGAGTTAGTGGGAGGATCCCGGCAGCAGTTCCCTGGATTCCACTTCTCCCCGAGGTTGATGATTTGTTCCTGATTACAGATGGTCCTTGACTTAGGATGAGGCTGCCTTCCCCAAACACCTCAGGAGTTGATAATTTGAAAATGCATGTAATGCTCCTAACTGACTGAGCCTCACGGCACAGCCTAGGCTACCTTAAACGTGTTCAGAACACTTACCTCAGCCTACAGCTGGGCAAGCTCATCGAACACAAAGCCTATTTCATAATGAAGTGTGGAATATCCTGTGCAATTTATTGAACATCTGTATCCAAAAACCACTGGCAACACAGCACCATGTAGACTCTTGGTTGTTTGCCCCCGCCATCACGTGGCTGACGGGGAGCAGTGGCTCACCGCCTGTTCCCAACATCTCAAGAGAAGGTATGAGACTACATATTGCTAGCTCAGGAAACAATCAAAATTCAAAATTTGAAGTATGCATTCTACTGAATGTGTATTGCTTTCATACCACTGTAAAGTAAAAAAAAAAAGAATCCTAAGTCAAATCTTCGTGAGTCAGGGATCATCTGCATATTCAAATCCACTTCCCAGTAGGGAATGGTTTTACTTCCAGAGATCAAACATGAAGTCTCTTTGCTGAAGCTACGGAAGACTTCTCAGGAAGAAGGCAAAGCCAGGGCCTGCTCTGCCCGGAGAGCTCCTTCTGACCAGAATCACCTAGAATGCACGTTATTCACCACTGTTACCCAAACGCTCGTTCACTCCACGCGGTGGGGTTACCTTGGTACATGGCAGAAGAAATTGGGCAACTGAGCCCCAGAGCATCATCTTCTTGGAAAGTCTCACAGAAGTCCTGCAGCATGGCTGTCCCTAGACCTTGGCGACGATGTTTCCTCCTGACAAACACAGTATCAAAGACAGGCAACAGAGAGCATGCACCAGTTCCATCACCACACGAGCTGCCTGCAGGGAAAGCAAGAGACACACATTGTTTCCTGGGCTGGAAGCCGCTCCACCAGGACCCTGTGGGACCTCTGCACAGCCAGCGTCATTGATATCACCTGGAAGCAGAGAGTTTCACAAGCTAAACAACTGGTGCTAAAACAGCAGATCATTCCAAACCACCAGTTCTCTAGTTAACCCTGTTATTAATGCTACAGGAGCAGCCCCTGGACCACTGCACTGGAATGAAGAGCAAGCCTGGGAGACTGAGCAGAGCAGGTGGCTCATGTGCCCAGACTCTTCAGATCCTTCCCTTCACTGAGAGCTTCAGAGCCAATGACAATTATCTGAACAACATTAAAGCCCTCTCTGGAATAATGAAATCTGAAGCCAGAGGATGTGGGCTGGGAGACCATCCCAACCTATCTCCAGGGTATGGACAAAAAGGGCTCACCATGGCCAGTTACAGTAAAAGGCAGGCACCTTCTGTATCCACACTGCTTGTGATTTTGAAATCCTTCTTAAGAGAGGGGGTCTGTTTCCCTCACCCCTTTAGTTTAAGCTGGCCTGTGGCTCCTTTTGAGCCACAGAATAAGCCTGAGTGACAACACAACCAATTCAGAGCCTGGGCCTCAAGTCATTCAGTGTCTATCTACCACCCGCCGCAAAAACAAGACCAGGCCAGCATGACACCATGACAGAAACAGGGCCCAGGCACCCTGCTGGTCCCAGCCAACCTTGAGCCAGTTCCAAGAACAGAGCCACCTACTGGACAGGTGGTCACCATGGACACAGAGCAAGCCCACTCAAGACCAGAAAACCACCCACTGAGCCCAGCCCAAAATGCCAAGCCAATGAATTGCTAGTTAAATAAATTGTTATTATTTCATGTCAAAAATGAAGAAATAGAGCATTCCTGTAATCCCAGCTACTCAGGAGTTTTAGAGGATTGAGAAATCAAGGCCAGACTGGGCAACGTAGTGAGACCCTGTTTCCTGGGGATACAGCTCAATGGTGGAACACTTGCCTAGCGTGTACAAGGCCTGGGTTCAACCCCTAGTACTGGAAAATGGAAGAAGGAAGAAGGGAGGGAGTGGGAAAAGGGAGGGAGAGAATGCAATCTATGTCCAACAAGGAACCTCTCAAATCACATGAGACAGTAATTGTGAAATATTTGGAATTTCAGCCTCAACATGCTTGAGAAGTCAGTATCAACTTGTTTGAAATTCTATGACTTCAATGTACAGAAAATGAGAACAATGTCCCCCTAATGTGAAGTTTTCCAAAGTTAAGAAGGTATAAATTTAAATAAAGATGCAATTCTATTCGCCATTCCATTAAAAAGCAGTAAATACTTAGGGGTATATTTAACAAAACAAGTGCAAGCCTTGAGCAGTGAAAAGTACAAGTTATTTGAGGGAAATTAAACAGCTAAATGAATGAAGAGAAATTCCACATTCATTGATCAGATTACCCAATACTGTTAACATGGCAATTCTTCCCAAATTGATCTGTAATGCTAGCCCATCAAACTACCAGCAGGCTTTTGATGAAAACTGACAAGCTGATACTAAGTTTTATATGAGATGTAGTATCTGAAATAATCAAAATAATTTTGAGAAAGAGCAAAGTCGGAACTCTTACACTACCCAATTCCAAGACTTTGTCAAGTGTTGAATTGAATATGAAGTATTGGCACAAAGGTAGATCAATGGAACAGACCTGAGAGTCCAGAAATAAACTCCTATCCTTCAATTTGCACAAAGCTGCCAAGGTACTTCAAAGGGGAAAGGACAGTCTTCCAACAAATGAGGAGGGATGATCAGACATTCATCCACATGAAAAAAATAAATGTAGACACAGACTCTTCACAAAAAGTAACTCAAAATGGATCATAGACCTACATGTGAAAGCAAAACTACAAAACTCCTAGAAGATAACATGGGAGAAAACAGGATAACCTTGGACATAGCAATGACTTTTTAGATACAACATTAAAGGCAAAATCCAAGAAAAAGTTGACATGGTGCACTTCGTTAAGATTCAGAATGTCTGTGCACTGAGGAGCAAATAATGACTTTAGTGTGGAATTAATTAATAATTGGAAAAAGATTCTCTTCCCAAACTGTTTGTGGCTCTTCTTTCATTGCTGTGACTTTCATAATAGCCTACAAAATGACAGCACATCTCTGCAAAATCTCCCTTCAGGAGGAAGGGAGATGTTAAAATAAAAGAGTGTGTTGGAAGAAAGAAGAAGAAATAAAATGTCTGCTCTGTGAAAGGCATCGTCAAAAGAATGAGAAAACAAGTCACATGCAAATGACATGCCGGATAAACAACTGTTACCCAAGCCAGGCTGGTGGTGCAAGCCTGTAATTCCAGAGACTCGAGAGGCTGAGGCAGGAGGATCCCAAGTTCAAGGTCGGCTCTCAGTAACTTAGCAAGGCCTAAGCAACTTAGAGAGACCCTGTCTTAAAACAAAAAATAAGAAAGGGCTTGGGAAGTGGCTCAGTGGTTAAGCGCCCCTGGGTTCAATCCCTAGAAAAAAAAAAAAAAAAGTATTAGGTAGCTTTTATAATGAAGTTGAACCCTCATCTCACATCATATCATACACAAAGATTAATTCAAGATGGATCATAGACATAAGTGCAAGAGCTAAAACTGTTAATGCTTTTAGGGAAAAAAAGCAGGAAAACATTTACAACCTTGGATTAGAAAAAGAATTCTCAGATTCAACACCAAAAGCATACTTGATTGACAAATCTAACTTGATCAAAATTTAAAACTCTGCTTCAAAAGACACCATCAGGGGCTGGGTCTGAGGCTCAGTGGCAGAGCGCTTGCCTGGCGCATGTGGGGCCTGGGTTCAATCCTTAGCACCGCCTACAAAAATGAACAAATAAAATAAAGGCATGCTGTTCATCTACAGTTACAAAAAAAAAAAAAAAAATTTTTTTTTTTTAAAGACGCCATCAGGAAAGGGAAAAGCCAAGCCACAGGCTGTAAGAAAATGTTTGCAAATCCCATTTGTGATAAAAGGCTCTAACCAGAATAAAGAACCCTTACAATTCAATAAGAAAACAAATAACCTCATTAAAAATGGACAGAAGATTTGAACAGACATTTCTTCAAAGACGACATTCACATGGTCAATTATCAATGAAAAGCTATTCCATGTCATTCGTCATGAGGGAAATGCAAGTTAAAACCACAATGAAATGCCACTTTCAGCCTCCCGGAATGGCTACAATCAAAAAGACAAGCAATAATAAGTGTTGACAAGGACTTGCAGAAATTGGAAAGCTCAGATGTTGCTGATGGAAGTGTACAGCGGTACAGCCAGTTTGTGCAACCACTTGGCAGCTCCTTAAAAAGTTAGACGTAAGCTTACCAATTGATGTAGCAAGTCTACCCCGAGGAACTTACCCAAAAGAAATGAAAACACATTTCCACACAGATGTGTGGGTGGATATTTATAGCCACATTATTCACAATATCTCCAAACTGGAAACAATCCATCAGCTGATAGATACATAAGCAAAATACAGTGTATTCACACAGTGGAATATTACTCAGCAATAAAAAGGAATGAAATACTAACAAATGCTACAATTTGCATGGACCTGAAAAATGCTAAGCTAAATGAAAGAATCCAAATGCAAAAGGCAGTATATTGTATCATTTCATTTAGGTGAAATGTACAGGAAAGTCTAATTGATAGGGACAAAGGGCAGATCAGTGGCTGCCTGAGGCTGCAATGGAAACAGACTAACACCACAGACCATTTAGCAGGATAATAGAAATGTCCTAACACAGGGCTTTGATGATGTTACACAACTATCTAAATTTGCTTAAAAAGTAAAAGAATTGAATTATGCACTTGTGATCAGTAAATTTTACAGGATAGAAAATTTTACTTCAGTAAAATGCATTTTAAAAAGACACAAAGAGAACATGCATAGTAGGGTGACTATAATTTACAACAATTCATTATGTATTTTATAAAGAACTAGAAAAGTGGAGTTTAAAGGTTCCCAACACAAAGAGATGATAAATGTTTAAAGAGATGGAAACGCTAGTTACCCTGATCTGATCATAACACACTATATACATATTATCAAATATCATACATACCCCATAAATATGCATCATAATTATGTGTTGATTTTAAAGTTACAAATGAATGATTTTTTTCAAAATATTGTAACAGATCAAGTATAAAAAGGAAAAGAGAGTAATTTTCCTGTGGAGAGACTCACAAGACCCACCCCCCTTAATTGAGAGACCAGGGTTATCACTGGCCCTAATGTAATGCCATGCACATTGGCCCTCTGGAAGGTGAGGAGGGTGCTCCACTGCTCCCCAAACCCATAACTCTAGTCTGATCATGAGAAATTGTCAGACAAATGTAAATTAAGGGACATTCAAAAAATCACCCAACTAGTACTCCTCAAAAGTGTTCAGAAGACCAAAAACAAGGAAAAAATAAGAAATGGTCACAGATGAGAAGAGGAGACCCAGGAGACCTGAGGAACGAAAGGCTGGATCAGGTGCTGGAAGAGAAGGAGGACACGGGAGGAAAATTAACTGACGCTAATTTCTTTGTTTTGGACGTTGTACCACAGCTACATGAGACGTGGAAGATAGGGAAGGTGGGTGAGGAGACACATGACCTTTCTGAACCATCTCTGTGACTCTTCTCTGTATCTCAAAGCCCCTCAGCATGAACCGCCAGAGAAGAAAGAGGAAGCAAAATTACTTCACCAGGCTTTGCCAGTGGTTAATCGCATCTTTGGGTTGTCCAATAAAATACATTGGTCCAATAAAATACATTTTCGTATTTGTATTTTACAAATACATTTTCGTATTTGTAATTTTACAAAATCAACCCCATTTCTGGAGACTCATAACAATTAGAAAAAAACTGTAAAAAGAGATGTCATTTCCCAGCCATCAGAACAGCAGTCACGGAGACACTGGCCAACACGGAGAGCTGGCCAAGATGTGGTACAAGAAGGCCCCCAGCCCCGGACTGGTGGAATCGGGAGTGGGCACAACCAGTGGGCAACCCGGATGAGCACGACCTTCACCTAGGTGGGCTGAGCTTATTCCTACTCCATGGTTAGGAGTCTCCTAATAACCACATGCCACAGACCAGTGTCTCTTAAACCATTTTCATAATCACCAATCTAAAGAGCCTTTTTCAGTATTTGTTCCTAATTTCCACCTCCACCAAATTAACTATGAGGGATAAGACTCTGTTTGATAGTGTCCAGTTTGAAGAGCCACAAACCCCTATAATATCTAAAATCCGTTTGCTCCCTGCCCAAGTTTGGGTCTGAGGTGTCCTCTAAAATTCCACGTGGTAAAGGCTTGCTCCCCAGTGAGCTGCTGGGAGGAGGCAGGACCTTCAGGAGGCGGGGCCCTGTGGGAGGTGTTCAGTCAGTGAGGGTGTGCCCCGAAGGGGATACTAGGATTCAGCCCCTTCCTCTTTCCCTTCAGTTTCCCCACTGTGAGGTGAGTGGTTTTGCTCCACCACAGACCCCCACCATGATGTGTTGTGTGGACTTGCCAACAATTCATGGAATGGAACCTCCAAAACTGTGAGCCAAAATAAGCTTTTATCTTTATAAGGAGACTATCTCGGGTGCTTGTTATAGTAATGGAAAACTGACACACACACACACACACACACTCCCCTGGAATAAAATTTTGTCACACTGGGGGCGATACATCTTCACTGAGGAGTACATGCCTAGGTCAGTGGTTCTCAAACTTCAGAGCACATGAAAATCACCCGCAGGGCTTGTTAACACAGATTGCTAGGCCCTACAGAGTTTCTGCTTCAATAGGTCTGGGATGTGATCCAAGAATTCCTACATCCTATAAAACATGAGCAAGACAAAACTGTGCCTGCTGGAGCAGTCTAAAATGTAGAGTCACCCAGCAATGAAGAGCCGCCTGATAGTCTCGCTAGACTCGATGTAGTCACAGTCCAGGCTGAGACTTTAGAAACAAGATTCCTCCATGCAATATTATGGGATGCCTGCCAAACCCATGACCCTTCTTGAAATTGCCCTTACCATAGCCACAAATAAATACAGCTGGGTGGCCGTATCTGAACCACAAAATCCAGCCAATATGAGCACAGGCAGTTGAGCTAAAGGTAGATCAATGATCCACAAGAATCCCATCTAGAGGCCAGCGGGGTCAGTCTGATTCTTTCTATAGGCCAGGGGGGCATCACAGCAAACCAAGGTCAGAGTTCTAAGAAAGCAGAATATGTATGTGAGTAAAGGAAGCTGTTTTGCATAGATGAGACTGGATGGGTACCCACTGCAGCATAAGGAGCCAGGTGGCACCCCGATGAGCTTTTGCACCCTTCCAGAGCCTTCCTACCCTGCAAGCCCTGCAGTGACTCCCGTTTCTTGGAACAGCAACTGCCTTCTCCTTGGATGGAAGACTCAGTACCAGAAACCCCACCACTCTCTTGCCACTCAATTTTTGCTGCTTATCTTTCCATTTATGTCTAGCTGGTGACAGGAGAGACTCCTACTTAACAGGACAAGAGTGCAAGGGGTGCTGATGGAGCTGGTGTCTGCAGAAGGCAAAAGTGGGAGATCCCAGCCCGGGCAGGGCTGAGGCCAGCTTCACAGCGTCACTGCATCTCACAGGCCACAGTCTGGGTTCCTAATCACCTCCTTTAATATTTTCAAGTGCCACTCATTTTTATGACTTTATTCCTATTGGGTATTCAGGAATCTGAAATGCAAAGTTGTTCTTTTTAGATTTTTATGCAAACGCAAAATATTTATAAGCTCTGTCTTAAATTAGCCTCCTCTCCAATCCCCAATGCAGCATTCTCTCTCCTTGAATGTTAACAGTCTTGTGGACTGGTGGTTTGGAAGCAAAAATTAAAGTAAACCCTCACTAATTTTTATTATCTAGGGAGAATATCAGCACAAAACAGTGAAATGACTAAAGTTTCAATATTTTGTAAGAAAGGCATCAAACAAAGAGAGAAATTCAAACCAGTCTACTAGCAAAACGTTTCCTAAAAGAAGTCTACCTGAAAATATTTCATTCATTCTATACAAAGTCACCCACCTGCTTCAAAACTGAATATGTCCCTCAGCCATAAAGTGGCACAGGCCAGTGATGCACACATTGGCAGGGACAAATCTCAAAAGTATTATGCTGAGTGATAAAATCAATCTCAAAAGGTTGGATACTGCACAGTTCCAATTATATGATATTCTATAAAGGACAGAACTAGAGTGATTAAGAAATGACCAGGGATTGGCAGGAGTTAAGGGAGGAGAGAGAGAGGTGGCAATGAATATAAAGTAATAACATGATAGTTGTCTTTGGTTATAGAAACCTATGTGTAGGTTAAATTCCTAGAACTATAAAGCCCCCCAAAGAGGCAATTTCACTGGGCATGGTGGCACATGCCTGTAATCCCAGTGGCTCAGGAAGCTGAGATAGAAGGGTCGAAAGTTCAAAGCCAGAAACTTAGTGAGGCCCTAAGAAACTTAGCAAGACCCTGTCTTAAAATAAAAAAGGGCTGGGAATGTATTCAGTGCTTAAGCACCCCTAGGTTCAATCCTCAGTACAAAAAAATAAGGGCAATTTCAAAGTCTCATACACAGAAAAAAAATGAATATGCTCCTTAACTTAATATAGGGTTATGTTGGGCTGGGGTTGTGGCTCAGTGGTAGAGCGCTTGCCTAGCATGCGTGAGGCACTGGGTTCCATTCTCAGCACCACAAATAAATAAATAAAATAAAGGTCCATTGACAACTAAAAAAAATTTTTTTGAATATATAGAGTTATGTCCAGAAAATTACCATCATAAATTGAAAATAGTTAGACGCTCATCCAACAGACCTAACCTACTGAACTCCACAGCTTAGTAACACAGTACACTGCACAGTGTAGCTGAAGGTGGAACTGACTGAACGCTGGGACCCGTTACTGCTGCCCAGCATCACGAGAGTATTGAACCACAGAGCGCTCTCCCAGAAAAAGATCGGAATTCAAACTACAGTTCCTGTTGAATAGGTATCATTTTCACACCACCATAAAGTCCAAAAACAGTAAGCTGGATCACCTTCCACCGTGGCCCAGCTGTACACTCTTTAGGAGGCAGACCTGCCCCAGGGACCCTGTAGATGCAGTAAAGTCAGACATTTTGTTTTCCCAGCAGAATGAAACTAGAACCTTCAGGCTGGCCCCAGCTGTGTAGTGTCCACACCCTGTGGTCAACACAACACTTCCTAACACTGTGACAAGCACCACAGAGCCAAGACTGAAGAACATCGCTAACTGCTCAACTTCTGAACTACACACCCTTCCTGCAGTCAGCTAAACCACCTGTATTTGATAGTGATGCTGCAGTTTGGATGTGACTGAAGTGTTCCAAGGGTTCCTGGGTTGAAGTGCAGTGTTCAGCATGGTGTTATTGGGAGGGCCTAGTCGGAGGTCCTGGAGACTTGCTGGGGGCACTGCTCTTGGAATGGTCTAAGAAGGCTGTTGTGCGACCCCCTCAGTGGTTGTTTCAAAGAGGTTGTTATAAAACCACCAAGTTCAGCCCCTCCCACTTCTCTCAGGCTCCAAAACTTACCTAAATAAACCTGTTTACTTTATAAAGTTAGTCTGTCAGGTATTTCACAATAGTGATGAAAAGCTAATACAAGTGACTTTTCACAAATTATGGGTAAAATAATAAATACTATAAAATATATCTGATCATCTAAATTGCTTTTTTGTTTAACTTACCTACATGCCACTAATAACAACCATTTTTAAATTCATCTAAATAAATTCTTCTCTCAACTACAAAATGAGATGAGGAGGTAAGGGATAAAAGTCTTCAATCCATACCTGAACAGAATCTCATATAATGGTGATGGAAAGAAGTGGTCATGCAACTCTCCACATATAATTTTTTTTTAAAAAATGCTTAAAGACACCGTAAGACATCCAAAAGCTGACAGAAGTCAGAAATTTAATTTACAAAACTGTAACTAGAATAGGTAAAACCTGTGAGTGTGCAGCTTACTGGCTAGAGAATATAATTCCAAGCCCAAGGCTACAGAAAACATTGGTGGAGAAAACTGTAGCCTGTGTCAGGTAAATGTGTCAGACACTGGGAATTCAGAAGTAGGAAAGCAGCAGAAGTTTTAAAGAGCAAGTCCTAGCAGCATGAGAGCCACAGGATGAGCGAGACCAAATGCAGAATATAAACTTTCCGAATCCCTAGTTTATAGCTAATCTATATATGAGTGAAGGAAACCTCAAAGGAACTAGCAGGGGTGGAAAATCAAGAGACCAGAGAGATCCACTCTTGAAAGATGGAACTTGCAGATCTGTGAGTGTGGTACTTTTCTTAACCAAGGGTACTCCTTTGATTTTGGTGGCTTAAGTGGCATAAAGCTGAAGCAAAATGGTTTGAAGGATCAGAGTAGAGTCCAAAGCTGACAGAAGTAAGGGAACTACAGAGAGGGTAAGCCATGTACATGTCCAAAGCTCATCAGCCCAGGACTCTGCAGGGCCAGATTAAAGAAGCAGCCACAGGAAGCCAAACAGATAGATGTCAGCAACCACATAACACAAAGGAGACAAAGTTGACAATTTGAATCCAGGTAGGTTAGATGCCTACCAGAACAAAATCCAAAACTCCTCAGAAAACACAGAGGAATTCACTTCCTGCAATGTTTGCCATTCATTTTCAACCAAAAATTCCTAAACATGCAAAGAAACTGGAAAGCGTGACCCATACCCAGGAGAGGAAAGGTAGTCAATGTAACTGACTTATAAAAGCTATCAGCAGATAAGGACTTCAAAATAGCTTCACAGATATGTTCAACTCATTTAAATAATTAATCTTAATTAATAAAAATATGTGCTCAACCAGTAAACAAATACAGAATTTCAAAACAAAAACTGAAAACTAGAAATATTAATTGAAATTCTAGAACTGAAATGCAGAATAAAATTTTCAAGGGCTAAACAACAGATTATAGATGCAGAGGAAGCTGACACAGATCAACAGTGGTCAGACCACACTGATGAGAACGTGAGATGGAATAAAATCCTGGACAAGCGGAGCATACACACAACGAAACAGAGTTCAAAACCAAACTCAGCTCTTTCTCCCCAGAGAAAAACACTCAATTCTGATAATAGCATATCCACATGGTTTACTGGGGAAACAAAATCTTTTTTTTTTTTTTTTTTTTGCTAAAATTGAGAACTTTGTGAGAACCACACAATGGTGCTGGGACCAGTTGGGTCATTTCGACAGACTTACAAAGCTAAAGAATCTGTTGTTGAAACACAACTTTAAAGAAGAGCCCCCCTCCCTTCAGGAAAATGGTGCTCCTTCCACCCGTGGTGCTCCCTGCTGCCCCGCAAAATAAGTCCCACTTAGCCCAACCTTGTGATCGTGGCCGGACTCACTCTCTTCTGAGGTAACGTCTATAAATCTTGGCACCGAGTGTGCTTTCCGCTCCACATGTCATCTATTAGCAAGGGTATTTTTCCTAACGGCTAATCGGTAACATAAAGGAACGTAAAAGCACCGTGCTTATGAAGTTATTGTACATCATTAACTGCCACAAGAGTTTTACGGGGGACATGGCACTGCCAGGGGATCAAAGAGACAAAGTTTGCAGCCTGCTGGCCAGTGAGACAAGAAACACGCTGAAAATGAAATCCATACCTTAGGTTTACTTACACAACAGCTTAACTGGCAATACTTCCTGTGCCAGAAGATTCTCTTCAAATAACGCTTGTGCTAAGGGGGTGTCCGGGACAGCAGGACATCTCCAGTCCCCTCCCTCCCAGCGCCTGAAATGGTGGCAAGCCCCCAGTGGCCATGTGACCCTCACCTTTCACTTTGGTTGTGTAAAATCCAACAGCTGCTCCGTTTCTCCACAGAATTTTTGCTCGCTCCTTCACAGAATGAGGCAAAAAAAACATGTCATCATCATCCAAACTTCTCTCCAGTCTTCCAAAAATAATGACATTTAGAACGAAAAGTACAATCCTTTCCCCAAAGGACTGAACCTTTAAAGAAAAAAAGGAAAGAAAGAAAGAACAATCACCAAGTGAGACCAGAGAGGAAAATCAGAGCAGATAAATTTTGCACTTGGCATCCACGGCATGCTGGGCCAGGTGTGTGCTCCACGGTCACAGGATTACTTCTGTGATCCACAGCCAATGTGTGAATCACAGTGACTCCCACTGACCCGCTGCACCAGCGTGGCCTCCAGGAGTGAGTGACAATTCCTGGGTCCCCAGAGCAACAGATGGAGAATGCAAGTTGACACGGTACAATCAATCACGGGCTAACGGAACAGGAAGTTACCTCAAGGGGGGCCAGGGCAGACCATTTGGGCAGATATGCTGGATGTGTCCTGAAATAAACCCAGTCTGACATTTTAACAATGGCGGGGTCCTGGCCCCAGAATTCTAATCTAGCGAGGAGGGGAAATAATTGGAAAGATCAATGGCTACATCAAAAGTAACTGATTTTCAATAGTTTGTGATAGATTGCAAACACACACTGGAGTCCTAACCCCAGAGAATTACTGAGAATTAAGTCCCACCCCACTGCTCTAAAATAAAACTCTCTTGCCTATAACCAAATTATCACATAAAAGAAAATGGCATTATGCTCAAAATCAGGCCCACGGAATTATAAGTTTTCTCCTTTACAAGTCAAAATGACTTCACACTCCTGTCTGCTAAAATTCTCTGCATCTGTATAGCCTTGGATGGCAAATATGTGGCCAACATCAATGTCTCTCACTCCTGGACTCATAGCAAACGTGGCTATCTGGCTGAGCCTGGACACTGCATTAGTCATCTTTCTGTCACTGTGATAAAATACCTGAGATAAATAAGCTTTAAAAGAGGAAAGGTTTATCCTGGCTCACAGTATCAGAGGTTTCAGGCCATGATCACTAGGTCCTGTTGCTTTGGGCCTGTGGTGGCACAGTACATCATGGCAAGAGCACATGGCAGAAGAGGCCTGATCACCTCATGGCAGCCAGAAAGCAAAGAGAGAAGAAGGGCCTGGGGTCGCAATATTTCTTTCAAAGGGATGCCTCCAATGACCTAACTTACTTCTACTAGGCCCCACCTCCTAAAGATTCCAAGACCTCCCATTAGCACCACTATGAGACCAAGTCTTTAACATCTGGGCTTCTGGGGGACACTTAAAATCCAGGGTATAGCAGCTATGAGCTCAGACGCTCCTAAATGCAGCCCTGCAGAAAGCTACAAGCTACTGCCCAAAAGTGGCACAGGAGATGAAACCAATCAGCTATTTCCACGGTGACAGTATTATATTGGATTTTACTCCTACAACACTGTTGTGTGACAGTCTGCGTGGTGTGCTGTCGTGTGGGTGTGCTGTGTGCACATGCGTGTGCATCACCACCAGATAGGGCACACCATAAACTGGGTTGTGACTTCCACCCACATGCTACCATTTGATTCTCGCCCCCGCTGGGGAGGCCCTGGTTTACAGGTGAAGGGACTGAAGCTCAAAGAGGGTCAGTGGTTAATTTTATTGATTTTCCTGCCTCGTTTCAAAGAGGACCTGAGTCATCTGGACAAGGGCTCTGCAGAACCAGATTGCAAACAACTGGCAGGGCTTCTGAGTCCCAGGCCCATGCGCCTGCTCAAGCCCAGCCGGGCACTGTTCCTTCTGCACCCTTATTTGTTAGAAATGAGACTTCTGGAAGGAGAAAGTTTAATGCAAATATTAATGTTTGGTTTTATATTTAACATTTGACCCTTAAGTCGACATCATCACCATCATTGCCTAGCCTTTCTAGGGGACCTTCAGCCATTCACAGCTCTTTGAGCCTCAGTTTCCTCCACTGGTCAAGGAGGAGGTCACTCGAGTCATCCCTGAAACACTCATCTGGTTTTCAAATGCTCAGCTAATAAAATTAAGGCCGCCTGCAGCACCCTTGTAAATGGCAGTGCTAAGTGCCAATCACCTTATTAATTGGCCCAGAATGTAAAATATTTTACCTTCATCTGGAGCCAGATCTTAGATGAGGAAGAGATTTGTGGAAATCTAATCAGCTCAGCTCTGAGAAGCCGCCACATTTTGCGTCTCAGACAGTGGCAACCAAATCAAGTTCGGACTTGGAGAACAACTAGCTAGTCTCAAAACCCGATTGGCGTGATGTGGGAGGTTATATTTTTCGACTTATAAAATCAAAAAGTTCAGGGGAAGCCAGAAGACGAAAACAGATTGCATCTGGCAGAAGGGAAATATCCAATCAAAAACTGGCAGGAGAAAAAGAAGGAAAACGAAATGCACTTAATTTATTCAATTTCATTACAGAGGGGAAAAAATGTGTGACATTTGATTTTTAACTTAGAAACATTTCCGAAAACATAAAACTAAGATCCAGTTCTAATCCCTCCTTAGGACCATTAATTATGCTAACAGAGAAAGCATTAAGAAAGTTTTTTTGGTAATTAATGAAGAATAACTGGCTAAGGAACAATGTAATTAAAAGGAAAACAAAAAAAATGTAAAGACAAAATTCTATAAGCAAAGAAAGAAATATTCCCATATTGAGTAGGAATACAATAGAACTTTACAGCATGGCTTATGAAGAGACATCAAGTTTCTTTTTGTTCACAACATAGGTCATATTTTCAAAAGATGGGTGGGGGGTTGCTCATCTAAACTCAGAAGAGATGACAAAAGGAAGAAGTCACCACCCTCATTCTGAAACGGTGTGTGTAGAGCTATGTGATTCTCCCTAGCATTCAGAACAACCAAACACTAAATAGTCACCTGGCCCACTTGGAACAAAAGAGCCAGCACCACACACACAGGCACCTCAGGGTTCATCACGCTCTTTCATTGAATCTCAAGTCATCACGAATTTACTAGAAGAAAATCCTTTACATGCTGGGTGTGGTGACACACGCCTATAATCTCAGCAACCTGGGAGGCTGAGGCAGGAGGACTGCAAGTTCGAGGCCAACTACAGCAACTAAGTGAGGTCCTAAACAACTTAGCGAGACGCTGCTCCAAAATAAATACATAAAAAGGGCTGAGGATGTGGCTCAGTGGTGAAGAACCCCTGAGTTCAATCCCCAGTACCAAAAAGAAAAGGAAAAGAAAATCCTTTGCAAAGTAACACCCATCAAGTCAATTAAAACCAGAGCTAAAACAGACAACCCACAGAATGGAAAAAGATATTTGCAAATCTTATATGTGATATAATAGTCTTGCATCCAAGATATACAAAAAAGGCCTGCAACGCAACAGTAAAAATGTCAAATAATCCAATTTAAACAAGGATCTAACCATTTTCCCAAAAAGGATATACAAATGGGACAGTGAACACACCAAAAGATGCTCTACATCCTTAACCATGGGGGATGCAAATAGAAACAGCCCAGAGAGACCACTTAACACCTGCTGGCATAGATAACATAAAAGACAATCATCAGAGTTGGTTAACGGGATATGGAGAGAATGGAACCCTCCAACACCAATGGGAGGGATGTAAAAAATGGCGCAGGGGCTGTGGAAGGCAGTTTGGCACTTCCTCAAAATGACAGAGTGACAATATGACTGGTTATTCCACTGCCAGGTATATGCCCAAGAAAAATGAAACTCTCTTCTCCACAAAAACACTCATAGTAGCATTATTCATAGCAGCTAAAAAATGGAAACAAGTCAAACGCCCATCAATTGATGAATGGGTAAATGAAATCGGGTGTGTGCCGCCAAAGGACCAATATTCAAGCAAGAAAAGGAATGAAGCCTGATACATGTTACAGCACGGATGAACCCGGGAAGGTTTTGCTAAGAGAAAGGGACTAATCACAGAAGGCCACGTGTGTGCAATTCCATTTTTAGAGCATGTCCAGAACAGGCAGATCATAGAGACAGAAAGGAGATTAGAGGTTACCAGGGGCTGGGGAAAGGAGAATAAGGGAGCAAGGTTTCTTTTAGGGGTGATGAGAATGCTCTAGAATTGGTGGTGATTGATGTAAATTTTTTGAATATGCTAACATCACTGAATCACAATCTTCAAAAGAGTGAAATATGTGGTATTTGAATTACATCTCAGTGAAGTTCTTGTTTAAAAAAACTGAATTTTTCAAAATTGTTCAACAGAAAAAGAAAAACTAAATTGAGAACTTATTCTGCAAACTGAACTTAAACGCCTAAACAAATGCTGGTAATTCAGTGTTTACTGAAGTCCAGGTAGCAGATCCAGTGGGTGGCATTCCAGACAACCGTGGATAGACCTGCCATTTCAAGACTGCAGAGATGCATGTTCTTTCTCCCCAACTATGGACTCAAGATAAATATGAAAACAGGCAGACGTGAGGCAAACTGTCCAAACTCTTGACTGGTTACTACCTTCCTCCTTAACCTCTGCCTTAGCCAGAATTCAGTCACAAGGACTCTGCCTGGACCTCAGTGGAGCTGCTACTGTGCCTGCCTTCACCTCGCCATCCCAGGGCTTTGCTTTACAAGTGCTCAACAAAGTCACAGCACTTCAAAGACACCAAGCCTGACTCATGTCAGAGAGACTGGAATTGATACCCAGCTAAATCGTTACTCTGTGACTGAGCCTCAGTTTCTTTATGTGCAAAACAAATTCTGAAATTCAATAAGCCCTGTTAAAAGTGTGAGGTAATGTAGAGGAAAGGTACATTTCTGAATCTGATGCCAGTAAATGCCTGAGTGCACCAAGTGGAACTTTCCCACACAACGGAGAGACGGTGGAGATGAAGGTTTCCAAACTCAGACCTGAGGGGCCACTGAGGAAGGTCAAGCAGACCTCCCAGCAGCCAGGGACGTGTTGAGCGTAGCTGGCTCTTACAATTCCCCTTGCTGGCAGTATATTATGACTGAATTGTGTCTCCCCCAAAGATCTTGAGGCCCTAACCCCCACTACCTCTGCATGTGGCCTTATTTGGAAGTGAGATTTTTGCAGACGAAAAGGTAAAGATGAGGGTCTTAGGGTCTCTTAATCCAACATGAGTGGCGTCCTTTTAAAAAGGGAGAATTTGATTCTCCGGATCCACTTCTGGCTTTTTCTTCTGTGCTCAGGAGCCCCAAGTTTCTGTGCGACACAGGGAAGGAGAGACTCAGAGGAAGAACACGGGGCAGAGTGAAGAGCAGGAAATGGAACCATTGACATTCATGGATGTGGCCATTGATTTCTCTCAAGAGGAATGGGAATACCTGGACCCAGCTCAGCAGAACTTATACAGAGATGTGATGTTGGAGAGCTACAGAAACCTGGTCTTTCTGGGTTGGAGAGCTGGAAGAACCTGTAACTGTGCAGTCCAAGAAGTGGAAGTCCCAGAACATGAGGGAGCAACAGTGCTGTCCTAGTTTGAGACCAAGGCTCTGGAAACTACCTGGAGAATCGCTTGGCAGAGTCCACTTTGGAAGAGTAAGAAGCAAGTGTCCAATATCCTCAGACAACTGAAGCCGCAATCAAGAACTCATTCAGGATGAGTCAAACTTGCATCTGTATCTGCTTCCTTGTTCTTCCAACTTTTATTCCATCCAAACTACCATCCTATTGGGTATTTCTGCCCATGCTAAGGGAGCATCTCCACTTCAGTTAACTATCCCACATTCCAATCATTCTTATACATGCCCTCATGGACACACCCAAATCCTCTTAATCATCTTCATCTTTTAATCTAATCTAGTTGATAATTCAAATTAACCATTACAGGAAGGCTGGAATTTTTTATTGTTATGCAATCCTCCCATTTGAATTTACCAAAAATTTTAGAGCATTGAATATGTATCTGACCATTCATAAGATGACAAAAATGAAAATCAAATAAGATACAACCTCTGAAAACTGCAAGATGAGGTAAAAATGGGAAAATATTACTATGACACATGATAAATTGTTTGTACGAAGGAGTAAACCTAGGTATGCTTATCCTCTGAGTCACATTTCCAGCCCTTTTTATATTTTAATTTGAGACAGGGTTTCAGTAAGTTGCTGGGGTCCCTCAATAAGTTGTTAAGGCTGGATTAGAACTTGTGGTATTCCTGACTCAGTCTACATTGAATTTTTTTCATCCTTGTCTTAAGAGGTATTTATTAAATTTCAGATGACTATTAAAAAAATAAAAATAAAAAAATAAAATAAAAAGGGAGAATTTTAAGCTAGACATCCCTACAGAGGACACGACCTGAAGATACACAGAGTGCATGGAGTGTCATCTTCAAGCCAAGGAGCCTGAGGCCAGAGGCTGGGAGATTAGATTCTCTCTCACACCCTCAAAAGGAAGAAATGTGGACTCCTTGTATTGAATTTTCAGGCCCCAGAACTGTGAGACTATCAATGTCTGTTGCTGGAGCCACCCAGTCTATGATAGTTGGTGAGGGCAGTCCTAGGAAGTGAACTGCTACATATTACTAACATGATATTAAGTAAGGTGACTCTGAAAACCTATTTTGCAAATGTTCATTTAAAACTACATCACCTGCCTGGAGTGACGGTGCCCACCTGCATGCCAGTAATCCCAGTGACTCAGGAGGCTGAGGCAGGAGGACTACAAGTTTGAGGCCAGCCTCAGCAAGTTAGCAAGACCCTCATCAACTTAGCAAGATCCTGTCTCAAAATTTAAAAAAATAAAAAGGACTGGGCATGTAGCTCGGTGGCGCAGCACCCCTGGATTCAACAATCCCCAGTACCAAAATAAGAATAACAATAGTAATAATAACAATAATAAAATTGCATCACCTCACCTTCATGAGACCTTCTCTTGTGGGATCAGAGGTTCTTAGAACATCTTCTGTGGACCACCAGGATTCCTTTAGGTAAACAGCCACAACTAAAGAGAAAAACCAAGAGGAAATGATAGTATCACAGCACACCAGCCACCAGGGAGTCCCAAAAGCATGGAGCCAGACAGGGTGCAAAAGATTCTTTGTGGGTAAAGCAGTGATATTTTTAGAGCTGAAGTTTCTAAGAGCACTGACCAGGACACGGCCTGACCGTCTCTCAGAGGGCAGCACAGGTGCTTCACAGGTGCTCATCAATGTTTCCAAAGCAAGACAAGATACAGCCCAACAAGGTACACACCAATACTGACACATTCGGTGGTTAAGAATTACATCTTTCACACCTTGCAAACATCTATCAGTCCAATCATTTGGCACAACTCAGTAGTCCCCACATCCAGGAAAATCCAACGTTATCTAAGGGCGCTGGGTGAACTCAAGTAATCCCTGCCTATCAAGTGTCACTATGCTGCTGGGCCCAGGGCTGCCTTCTTTAATCTGATTTTCTTTCATTCCCACAACAAAACTGCTATCAGCACTTTTCTGAGGAGGACACTGAAGCCCTGAGACATGAAGTAACTTGAAGGCAACCAGGTAGAAGGGACAGAGGTGGGATCTGCCCTGGGACACTGGACTCTAAATCCAGTGCTCTGCCCAAAAGGCCAGAGATGAGGTCTGCTCCCAGGAATGGGGTGCATGGTGTGGGCTGGTGCAGTGGCTCTGGATAGGAAGGCGCGGGGCTCCGACTCACAGGAGGAGGGAGAGGTGGCTCTCCTTTTCCCACTCTCACCCCACCTCTGTCTGCAGTCCTTGAGGCCAGTTGATTCTGCCTCAAAACGTCCCTAGGACCAAGTTTGGATGTGGGTCTGCTACTTAGAAGGAGCCACCCTGGACATACCTTCCCAGATTCCTCATCAGAATTGCCCAAACCAATCGTCTGAGCTGACTGAGATGGTCTCTTGCAGGTCAGCTTAAAGCCCAGCACAGGGCTGGCGCAAGGTAGGGGCTCAGTGTCTACCAATCGGCAAGTTGATTCTCTCCTCCTCCTCCTCATGCTGCAGTCACCACATCCAATCGGTCCTCCTCCCACCTCAAGACCTTCTCCACAGATGACTGAAATCTCCCCTCCCCCATCTCAGTGTCTCCCCCAGACCATCCCTACTGAGCAGTAGCTCTAAAGGCAAACCCATCACAGCCTCTGCCTCTGGATCTCTGCTCATCAACCCTCCTTCCTTGCTTAAGAATTGCATTTAAACATCAAAGTTACTTTACTCGTTTTCTGATCTTTTTACATCCCTTTTATCATCATTTTTATACCTGCTTCTCAAACCAGGCATCTGAACCTGAGTGATCCGGAAGTCACAGAATTAAAAGATGCACCTTGTGTACAACCAGAGAAATGAAAGTTGTACCCCATTTGCGTACAATGAATCAAAAAATAATAATAATAAAAAGATGCCAATATTTTGTTAAGGATCTTTGCATCTATATTCATCAAGGATATTGGTCTAAAATTTTCTTTCCTA
This sequence comes from Sciurus carolinensis, assembly GCF_902686445.1. Taxonomy (NCBI): domain Eukaryota; kingdom Metazoa; phylum Chordata; class Mammalia; order Rodentia; family Sciuridae; genus Sciurus; species Sciurus carolinensis. The sequence continues at coordinate 66,241,466 of NC_062214.1, forward strand.
GATGTGTCTTTGCCTGGTTTGGGTATGAGGGTGATATTAGCTTCATAGAATGAGTTTGGTAGGGTACCTTCCTTTTCTACTTCCTGGAATACTTTGAGAAGTATTGGAATGAGTTCTTCTTTGAAGGTCTTGTAGAACTCGGCTGAGAATCTGTCTGGTCCTGGGCTTTTCTTGGATGGTAGATTTTTAATGGCTTCTTCTATTTCATTGCTTGATATTGATCTGTTTAAATTGTGTATGTCCTCCTGGTTCAGTTTTTGAGGAGCATATGTCTCTAGAAATTTGTCAATGTCTTCGGTAGTTTCTATTTTGTTGGAATACAGATTTTCAAAGTAGCTTCTCATTATGTTCTGTATCTCAGTGGTGTCTGTCGTGATATTTCCTTTTTCATCACGAATTTTAGTAATTTGAGTTTTCCCTATCCTTCTCTTTGTTAGTGTGGCTAAGGGTTTGTCTGTTTTGTTCACTTTCTCAAAGAACCAACTTTTAGTTTTGTCAATTTTTTGAATTGTTTCTTTTGTTTCAATTTCATTGATTTCCACTCTGATTTTAATTATTTCCTGTCTTCTACTACTTTTGCTGTTATTCTGTTCTTGTTTTTCTAGGGCTTTGACCTGTAATGTTAGGTCATTTAGTTGTTGACTTTTCATTCTTTTCTGGAATGTGCTCCATGCAATGAATTTTCCTCTCAGTACCACTTTCATAGTGTCCCAGAGATTTTGATATGTTGTACCGTCATTCTCATTGACCTCTAAGAATTTTTTTATCTCCTCCCTGATGTTTTTTGTTATCCATGTTTCATTCAATAGCATATTATTTAGTTTCCAGGTGTTGGAGTAATTTCTGTTTTTTATTTTGTCATTGATTTCTACTCTCAGTCCATTATGATCAGATAGAACACAATGCAAAGATCCTTAACAAATATTGGCAAACCATATCCAAAAACATATTAAGAAAATTGTGCACCATGATCAAGTGGGGTTCATCCCTGGAATGCAAGGATGGTTTAACATCCGTAAATCAATAAACGTAATCTATCATGTCAATAGACTTAAGGATAAGAATCATATGGTTATTTCAATTGACACAGAAAAAGCATTCGACAAAATACAACACCACGTCATGCTCAAAACACTAGAAAAAATAGGGATAGTAGGAACATACCTGAACATTGTAAAGACTATATATGCTAAGCCCATGGCCAACATCATCTTAATGGAGAAAAATTGAAACCATTCCCTTAAAAAACTGGAACGAGACAGGAATGTCCTCTTTCACCTTTTCTATTCAACACTGTCCTCGAAACTCTAGCCAGAGCAATTAGGCAGACCAAAGAAATTAAAGGGATACGAATAGGAAAAGAGGAACTTAAGCTGTCACTATTCGCTGATGACATGATTCTATATTTATCCAAGAACCTCCTCCAGAAAACTTCTAGACCTCATCAATGAATTCAGCAAAATAGCAGGTTATAAAATCAACACACATAAATCTAAAGCATTTTTATACACAAGCAATGAAACAGTTGAAAGGGAAATGAGGAAAACAACTCCATTTGCAATAGCCTCAAAAAAAAAATAAAATACTTGGGAATCAATCTAACCAAAGAGGTAAAAGATCTCTACAATGAAAACTACAAAACACTGAAGAAAGAAATTGAGGAAGAACTTAGAAAATGGAAAGATCCCCCATGTTCTTGGATAGGCAGAATTAATATTGTCAAAATGGCCATACTACCAAAAGTGCTATACCGATTCAATGCAATTCCAATTAAAATCCCAATGATGTACCTTACAGAAATAGAGCAAGCAATCATGAAATTCATCGGGAAGAATAAGAAACCCAGAATAGCTAAAGCAATCCTTAGCAGGAAGAATGAAACACGGGGTATCACAATACCAGAACTTCAACTATACTACAAAGCAATAGTAACAAAAACGGCATGGTATTGGCACCAAAATAGACAGGTAGATCAATGGTACAGAATAGAAGACACGGACACAAATCCAAATAAATAACAATTTTCTCATACTATAAAAAGGGGCCAAAAATATGCAATGGAGAAAAGATAGCCTCTTCAACAAATGGTGCTGGGAAAACTGGAAATGCATATGCAACAGAATGAAACTAAACCCCTATCTCTCACCCTGCACAAAAATCAACTCACAATGGATGGATCAAGGACCTTGAAATCAGACCAGAGACCCTGCATCTTACAGAAGAAATAGTCGGTCCAAATCTTCAACTTGTTGGCTTAGGATCAGACTTCCTTAACAGGACTCCCATAGCACAAGAAATAAAAGCAAGAATCAACAACTGGGATAGATTCAAACTAAATAGCTTTCTTTCAGCAAAGAAAACTATCAGCAGTGCGAAGAGAGAACCTACAGAATGGGAGAATATCTTTGCCACTTATACTTCAGATAGAGCACTAATTTCCAGAATATTTAAGAACTCAAAAAACTCTACACCAAGAATACAAATAACTCAATCAACAAATGGGCTAAGGATATGAACAGACACTTCACAGAAGAAGATTTACAAGCAATCAACAAACATATAAAAAAATGTTCACCATCTTTAGTAATAAGAGAAATGCAGATCAAAACTACACTAAGGATTTTTTCAAGATGGCGGACTAGAGGGTGGCTGCATTTCATGTTGCTCCAGGACTCAGGATTCAAGAAGAGGAGATATTGAGAGACTTGGGACCAACTCAAAGCCACCGGGAGAGTCTCTCCCACTGGGGAGGCGTCCCGAATGGGGTGGTAGTCCCAGAATGCAGGGAACTTTGTGAAGTAGAGTTGCCCAACGAGACACCCCTCCCCCCACTGGAGCAGTGAACTCGGACAACTGAGAGCATCATAGAGGAGGCCCCTCAGCACAGCGCTTGGACTCGGAGCAACCCACTGGGGCTTCAGGCGGTTGCCCAGAGGAGGAGCTGCGCAGCGAGCTGTTTGGACTCAGAGCGACTGCCCCTGAACACCAGGGGGCTGCCCAGAGGAGGAGGAGGAGTGCGGTGGGTCGCTTAGACTCGGAGTGACTGCACCAGGGCTCCGGGCAGTTGTCGGGAGGAGGAGGTGCGCAGTGAGTTGCTTGGACTCCTAGTGACCGCACCGGAACACCAGGTGGCTGCCCAGAGGAAGAGGCATGCAGCGGATTGCTAGGACTCGGAGCGACTGTGTGGGGCTCCAGGTGGCTGCTCAGAGGAGGGGCCACACAGCCAGGCGATTAGGTGCAGAGCAGGGTCCCAGGACATAGGCGGCTTCTTGGTGAAAGAGCCGCACAGAGACAAGCCAAGGGGTGGAGCAAAGGTTCTAGGACTGCAGGCAGCTTCTCTGAGGAGAGGCAGCCTAAGGAGACTCATCTGCGAAGGGTGAGGCTCCCAGGCCCAGGAGGTAGGTCTGGGCCCCTGGGAACGTTGCAGAGGAAGGCAACCCAGTCCAGGCGGTGGTTGTGGATTGAGGAGAACCTCTAGGAGGGGAACTGACTGGCGAGACTTCCCCACCGGGTGAGTCTTCCTTGCCGGGTGAGGTTTTCCCACAAGGACGGTAAAACCAGAGACACAGGCCCAAACAGGCCTTGCCTCAGGCCGCAGCCTAGTTCTCCTTTGGATGACCACTGGTCAACAAGTGGAGGCACCTCTGCCCACTTGCAGGGAATATACCCCACCTGAGGGTCACCATCCCTAGAGAGGCAGCTTCCTTGTGGAGCACCGCATTATCAACTTCCTCCAAGACTTCAGGCTACTGAAGGCTAAGAGGGGATATACTAGAAATCTTCAGGGACATTATAAGTCAATAGAGGAAATCTGTAATATCTCAGCGGTCCACTGATACCTGAACAATATGAGAAAACAAGGGAAGAAAATGCCCCAAACAAATCTAGATGTTACATCAATAAAATCCAATGACAGCATGGCAGAAGAAATGACAGAAAGGGAGTTCAGAATGTACATAATTAAAATGATCAGGGAAGCAAACGATGAGATGAAAGAGCAAATGCAGGCATTGAATGATGAGATGAAAGAGCAAATGCAGGCATTGAATGATCACATCAATCGACAGTTAAAAGAAAATACAGGAAGCAAAAGATCATTTCAATAAAGAGTTAGAGATATTGAAAAAAAAAAACAAAAGAAATCCTTAAAATGAAGGAAACAATAAACCAAATTAAGAACTCCATATTAAGCATGACCAATAGGATAGAACACCTGGAAGACAGAACCTCAGATATTGAAGAAAAAATATTTAACCTTGAAAACAAAGTTGACCAAATAGAGAAGATGATAAGAAATCACAGAATCTCCAAGAACTATGGGATAGCATGAAAAGGCCAAATTTAAGAATAATTGGGATTGAGGAAGGCACAGAGAAACAAACCAAAGGAATGAACAATCTATTCATTGAAATAATATCAGAAAATTTCCCAAATCTGAAGAATGAAATGGAAAATCAAGTTCAAGAGGTTTATAGGACTCCAAATACACAAAATTACAACAGACCCACACCAAGGCATATTATAATGAAAATACCTAACATACAAAATAAAGACAAAATTTTAAAGGCTGTGAGAGAAAAGAACCAAATAACATTCGGGGGAAAACAATACAGATATCAGCAGATTTTTCAACCCAGACCCTAAAAGCTAGAAGGGCCTGGAACAACATTTTTCAAGCCCTGAAAGAAAATGGATGCCAACCAAGAATCTTATACCCAGCAAAACTTACCTTCAAATTTGACAATGAAATAAAATCCTTCCATGATAAACAAAAACTAAAAGAATATACAAAAAGAAAGCCAGCATTACAGAACATTCTCAGCAAAATATTGCATGAGGAAGAGATAAAAAACAAAGAAGTAAATCAGCAAAGGGAGGAATTATCCTAAAGGAATTGTCAAATAAAGGAGGAACCAAGTCGTGTCAAAAAAAATAAATAAACAAAAATTTAAAAATGAGCCAAATGACTGGGAATACAAATCATATCACAATAATAACCCTGAATGTTAAGGGCCTGAACTAATCAATCAAAAGACATAGACTCGCAGATTGGATTAAAAAGAAAGATCCAACAATATGTTGCCTGCAAGAGACTCACCTCATAGAAAGAGATACCCATAGACTAAAGGTGAAAGGTTGGGGAAAAACATATCATGCACACGGACACAGCAAAAAAGCTGGGATATCCATCCTCATTTCAGATAATGTGAACTTCAAGCCAAAGTTAGTCCAAAGGGATAAAGAAGGACATTTCATACTGCTTAAGGGAAGCATAAATCAGCAAGATATAACAATCATAAACATCTATGCCCCAAACAGTGGCTCATCCATGTATGTCAAACAAATCCTTCTCAATTTCAGAAACCAAATAGACCATAACACAATAATACTAGGTGATTTTAACACGCCTCTCTCACCACTGGACAGATCTTCCAAACAAAAATTGAACAAAGAATCCATAGATCTCAATAACAAAATCAATAATTTAGACTTAATGGACATTTATAGAATATACCATCCAACCAAGAGCGAATACACTTTCTTCTCAGCAGCACATGGATCCTTCTCTAAAACAGACCATATGTTATGCCACAAAGCTACTGTTAGCAAATACAAGAAGATAGAGATACTACCTTGTATTCTATAAGATCATAATGGATTGAAATTAGAAATAAATGAAAGAGTAAAAAACAGAAACTACTCTAACACCTGGAGATTAAACACTATGCTATTATATGATGAATGGATAACAGAAGATATCAGGAAGGAAATTTAAAAATTCTTAGAGGTAAATGAGAACAAAGAAACATCATATCAAAATCTCTGGGGCACTATGAAAGCAGTACTTAGAGGAAAATTTATTTCATGGAGTGCATTCAATAAAAGAAGTAAAACTCAACAAATAAACAACCTGACACTACAGCTCAAAGCCCTAGAAAAAGAAGAACAGACCAACACCAAAAGTAGTAGAAGACAGGAAACAGTTAAACTCAGAGCTGAAATAAACGAAATTGAAACAAAAGAAACAATACAAAAAATTGACAAAATAAATAGTTGGTTCTTCGAAAAAATAAACAAAATTGATAAACCTTTAGCCACACTAACAAAAAGAAGACGAGAGAAAACCCAAATCACTAAAATTCAGAATCAACAAGGAAATATCACAACAGACATGATTGAAATACAAAACATAATTAGAAGCTATTTTGAAAATCTATACTCCAACAAAATAGAAAATTTCGAAGACATCAACAGGTTTCTGGAGACATATGAATTGCCTAAACTGAACGAGGAGGACATACACAATTTAAATAGACCAATTTCAAGTCATGAAATAGAAGAAGTCATCAAAAGCCTATCAACAAAGAAAAGTCCAGGACCAGATGGGTTCTCAGCTGAGTTCTACAAAACCTTTAAAGAAGAGCTCATTCCAATACTTCTCAAAGTATTCCATGAAATAGAAGAGGAGGGAACCCTCCCAAACTCATTCTATGAAGCCAATATTACCCTGATACCTAAACCAGACAGAGACACATCGAGGAAAGAAAATTTCAGACCAATATCCTTAATGAACATCGACGCAAAAATTCTCAACAAAATTTTAGCAAATCGCATACAAAAACATATTAAAAAGATAGTGCACCATGATCAAGTGGGTTTTATCCCAGGGATGCAAGGTTGGTTCAACATCAGGAAATCAATAAATGTCATTCACCATATCAATAGACTTAAAGTCAAGAATCACATGATTATTTCAATAGATGCAGAAAAAGCATTTGATAAAATACAGCACCCCTTCATTCTCAAAACACTAGAAAAAATAGGGAGAGTGGGAACATTCCTTAACATTGTAAAGGCTTATCTATGCTAAGCCCATGGCCAATATCATTCTTAATGGTGAAAAACTGAAAGCATTCCCCCTAAAAACTGGAACAAGGCAGGGATGCCCTCTTTCACTACTTCTATTCAATATTGCCCTTGAAACTCTAGCCAGAGCAATTAGACAGACCAAAGAAATTAAAGGGATACGAATAGGAAAAGAAGAACTCAAACTATCCCTATTTGCTGATGATATGATTATATGCTTAGAGGAACCAGGAAATTCCACCAGAAAACTTTTAGATCTCATAAGTGAATTCAGTAAAGTAGCAGGATATAAGATCAATGCACATAAATCTAATGCATTTCTATACATAAGTGATGAATCTTTGGAAAGAATAATTAGGAAAACTACCCCATTCACAATAGCCTCAAAAAAATAAAATACTTGGGAATCAATCTCACAAAAGAGGTGAAAGACCTCTACAATGAGAACTACAGAATGCTAAAGAAAGAAATTAAAGAAAACCTTAGAAGATGGAAAGATCTCCCATGTTCTTGGATAGGCAGAATTAATATTGTCAAAATGGCCATACTACCAAAAGTGCTATACAGATTCAATGCAATTCCAATTAAAATCCCAATGACATACCTTACAGAAATAGAGCAAGCAATTATGAAATTTATCTGGAAGAATAAGAAACCCAGAATAGCTAAAGCAATCCTTAGAAGAAAGAGCGAAACAGGGGGTATCGCAATGCCAGAACTTCAACTCTACTACAAAGCAATAGTAACAAAAAGAGCATGGTATTGGTACCAAAATAGGCAGGTAGATTAATGGTACAGAATAGAGGATACGGACACAAACCCAAATAAATACAATTTTCTCATACTAGAAAAAGGGGCCAAAAATATGCAATGGAGAAAAGATAGCCTCTTCAACAAATGGTGCTGGGAGAATTGGAAATCCATATGCAACAGAATGAAACTAAACCCATATCTCTCACCATGCACGAAACTAAACTCAAAATGGATTAAGGGCCTCGGAATCAGACCAGAGACCCTGCAGATTATAGAAGAAAAAGTAGGTCCCAATCTTCAACATGTCGGCTTAGGATCAGACTTCCTTAAAGGGACTCCCATAGCACAAGAAATAAAAGCAAGAATCAATAACTGGGATAGGTTCAAACTAAAAAGCTTTCTCTCAGCAAAGGAAACTATCAGCAATGTAAAGAAAGAGCCTACAGAGTGGAAGAAAATCTTTGCCAATCATACTTCAGATAGAGCACTAATCTCCAGAATCTATAAAGAACTCAAAAAACTCTACACCAAGAATGCAAATAACCCAATCGACAAATGGGCTAAGGAAATGAATAGACACTTCACAGAAGATCTACAAGCAATCAACAAACATATGAAAAAATGTTCACCATCTTTAGTAATAAGAGAAATGCAAATCAAAACCACCCTAAGATTCCATCTCACCCCAATTAGAATGGCGATTATCAAGAATACAAGCAACAACAGGTGTTGGCGAGGATTTGGGGAGAAAGATACACTCATACATTGCTGGTGGGGCTGCAAACTAGTGCAGCCACTCTGGAAAGCAGTGTGGAGATTCCTTAGAAAACTTCGAATGGAACCACCATTTGACCCAGCTATCCCACTCCTTGGCCTATACCCAAAGGACTTAAAATCAGCATACTACAGAGATACAGCCACATCAATGTTCATAGCTGCTCAATTCACAATAGCCAGATTGTGGAACCAACCTAGATGTCCTTCAATTGATGAATGGATAAAGAAACTGTGGTATATATATATATATATATATATATATATATATATATATATATACACAATGGAATATTACTCAGCCATAAAGAATGATAAAATTATGGCATTTGCAGGCAAATGGATGAAATTGGAGAATATCATGCTAAGTGAGATAAGCCAATCTCAAAAAACCCAAAGACAAATGATCTCACTGATAAGCGGATGATGACACATAAAGGGGGGTGGGAAGGGGGCAAGAATGGAGGAAGGAGGGACTTCCTCCTTCCTAGAGGGAAAAGAGGTGTGGGAGGGGTGGGAGGGGTGGGGGGAAGAAAAAGAAAAAAAAGATGCACCTTCACAGTCAATTCTTTTTAGCGGAAAATCTCAGGGAATCATAAACATGGAGTCGAAAACAAGTCATTGGAACATTTGACGTAAGGATCAAGACTTTAAAACAAATTTTGTGGAACACTTGGGGTAAGCTGCCATGATTTTCTTCCCTATTACTATTTCAGAAATGTTAGTAGAAAACACAGAAAGATCAGGCTACAAGGCAGAAGCCAGGTGTCCAACACGACGGCATAGCCAGCCCCTCCTCTCCAAAGGTGAACAGCATCTAACCTGCTTTGTCAGTTTCATGTCAGTGAATTATCATCTCTGACAATAGTTCCAAAATTCATAGAGCCAGCTAGGAGAGAAGGGCCAATTAAATGCTTGACATCTGCCTTCATTTATTCAACATAATTCATTTCCAAAACAGAACCTCCTAGAACTTACAGGAGCTTTATAAAGCCATAAGGGTTATTTTCATGCTTAACAAGGTGAACCAACATAAGATGTTCTGCTTACTAATAGACTGTGTTTCTGTAACACAGATGTTCGATTTACTAATACAGTTTCAAAGAGAAAACATGTTTATGTAGTACCTTGCAAGTTTTACAGTGCACTGCAGAGCATTAATTAGTCACACAAGTTGTCACAAAATAGACTGAACTGGTTTAAGTCCTTCTCAAAAGTCATCTTAAACTGCTAAGCACATATAACATCAAAAGTGAAGTCCACTCCAATCTAACAGTCTAAAACAAGTGTTCCTTAAAACCAACTTTTGAAAAAAGACATCTCAGTCTTTCGGAAAGCAGTAGCTTTTGATCAGTAAAACATAATCCCTCTTCCAGAGGAAGTAGGAAGGAGAGATGGTGGCAGAGCCCTTGCAGAGAGGCTGCCCCAGCTCAGCAAGGACAAATGATGGATCGCGGGAACTGACAGGTGCCGCAGAGCCAGCCTCAGGGCATCACTGCCAAGATCCTGGAGCCAGCCAGCTCCAAGGGTTAGAAAATAGAAACCACAACATCCCATGTTTTTAAAAGGAAAAATACCATCCAGATCAGCATCCCCCAGCTCTCCACCGCCCAGGGCCTGGGAAGAGACCGGGCACGTGCAACAAGTTAGGCCGTGGTGAGAGCAATCAGCAGGGTGTTGTGAAGAGCCAGTCTTGCTGTGCCAACATCATTTCTCTCTCCCTCTGAGTGACAGGTGACACAGACCACAAGGAAGATGTCAGTAATGGATTTTGTTCTATTACACTCCAAGGTTTCCAAAACAAGACAGTGAGGCCCCTAAGCAAACTCCCAGCGGACTGGATGTACCCAAGGCGCAGCAAGATCAACTGAATTCGGCTCTGCTTGGCTGAGTTGCTGACTGCATGAACAGTGTGTCCTCAGCCCTTGGGGAATAAGCCTCCATCCTGATGGCTGGGGGGTGGCAGCATGCAGAAGGAAAGAGAGCTAAACAAGTGGCTCCAACACAGGGCAGGGCATGATTGGTCCTAGAACTGACTGACATGAGGACCCAGGCAAGGGGAGCTGCAAGTGTCCAGGGAACTCCACCTACTTTGGGTCACGGGTAAAGTTTCAACAGGGAGACACCAGATAAGGCACTGCAGACAGGCAAGGGTAACCGTGGGCAGAGGCACAGAGCCCTTCAAGTCCAAGGCCATTTTTGGACAACCCAAACATCAGGGAAAACAAGCGAGGACTAATAAAAAAGAAACAACTGCAAGCACCAGCTCAGCCGGACGCCAGCTTCATTCACTCTCAAGTCTAACAGACCTCAGCGCCAATGGAGAGCGAGACCACATGAGGCATTAGAAATACAACCCTGGGTAGCTGGTGCAGGGAAAAGAATTCAGACTTCAGAGCCAGACAGCATTCAAATTCTGGCTCCTCCAGTTACAAGTGACCTGAACCCACCCCCTCCTGACAGGTTCGACCAACTGTCAAATGGAGACGACAATATCCTCTCCCTGGTTCTCGAGCAAGTTCAGTGAGAGAGTTCACCTCACCAAACTGTTTTTCTTAAGGTTTTGGGAACTTTCCAATAGTTTCTAGAAATTCCCTCTACCTGCTTCAAGCATTGCTCTGAGATTGCAAAGAAAAATGAAAAGATGTTGTTATTTCCATGGTTAGAGAGACAATGCACTTTGTAAAATGCCGTCTCTCCCTTGGGAGCTCCCTCTCTCCAAAACAAGTCTTTCTGCTCCTGTTTGCACAAAAATATCTGTCTGTCTTTCACAGCTTGATATCTGCTACCCTGTCTGCACCCTCCGTGGACACATGCTCCCACCACCACATTTTCCCGTAACCATTTCTTTTTCTGTCAGGGAATGTTAAAGTCTCCCTGTACCCCTCTTCTCTCTTCCCATCACTGTGGGCACACAGATGAAGACACACACCTTCACCCTCCCAGGACCTCCCAACAAGATTTGTTAGCCTTTTATCTTGCCTAAGACTTCTTAAAACAGCTAAACTCTTTTTTATCTGAATATTTTTTAATCAATAAATAAGTAAAACAGTCATTTGGAAAAAGTATGATTTTTTTTTTTTTTTTCAACAGAATGGGTCAGGGAGATGGGTCAAGGTGGGTCCGGAAGATCCACCTTGGATGGATGGGCTGTGACAGCTAGGAGCACTGTCTTGGGAACTCAGCAAGGAGTGCTGTGATGAATTAACAACCTCAGGAGGAGGTGGCAACTTGCGTGGCTGCGTTTGCTGGCCCTCTCTACTCGCCCCAGCACAAAGGACAGCAAAAGGCACCAAAGCGATGCACAGACCAGCCAGAGGTCACGGATCTGCAACACGTGTTCGCCGTGCAGCCCACACACTGAGGAGCTACTGTGTGCAAAGCACATACTACGTTCACTCAAGGAATTAAATTTGGATTCCAGCTTAGGAAACTTCCAACTTAGAGGAATAGCTGGAACCTAGGATATGAGGCAGAATAAAGTCAGAGCAGATCCAGGCCATGTGCAGTAGCACAGCAGGGAAGAGAAGCAGGTCATTTAGACTGAGAAAACCAGAGTCTGGAAGAGCAGGTGCCCTGAGCAGGGCCAGAAGGAGGAATCAAGCAGCAGTAAGGGGAGAAGACCACTCCTGACAGGGAATGTGACAAGTCTCAGAGGTGTAAAACAGCATGAATGGGAAGTGCAGCAAGTCAGAGCCAAAGTCGTGGGGAGGCTCAGGGTGATGAGGCCAGTTAGGCTGGGTGGTACTCTGTAGACAGCTACAGCCATCATGCTTCAGAGGGACACAATCCAATTACTGCCTTAAAATAATGATATTCAGCACAACATGTCCAAGCCTCACCAAGGGCTGGCCGCTATGCCAAGTTTAGTATTTCACAGAATTATCAGTCCGATTCTGTTTCCCAGGTGAGGCTTAGCGGGGTTAAGAAATCTGCCCACAGTCCCATGCCTGTAAACAGCAGCACTGGAGATGGATGTGAGCCAGTTTGGGTCGCATCGGTTCCAAAGGCCCTGCTGTAAGCACTACCCCCCAGGTGAAGAGTGGACTGACAGACAGAACTGCAGAGCCAGGGCCAGGCCTGGGCAGAAGGCTGGCAGAGAGAGAAGAGGGAAGAGGAGGGGACAGTGGAACAGGCCAAGGCACTGTGCTGAGAAAGGAGCAGCCAGGAAGGGAGGGCCACAGCAGAGCCAATGCTCCTGGCCTTGCTTTATGCTGCAGGACTGGAGGGGTGCCTGCCATGCATTCAGTAAACGCTGACTACATGTGGGCACTATGCTTGGCATCAGGGGTCCAGAACAGAAGACACGGTCCAGAAGGACAATGACAGGCCACCTGGACAACGACATGACCACACACTGTGCAAGTACCTCAAGACATGAGGGCTCAGGGCCGAGTTACAAGATCAGCCCTGGGCCAGAGAGATGGTGGCCAGGCAGTGAGCAGGCACAGGCCATGGAAGTTCCTCAGAGGCCAGGTCAGGTATTAGCTTTGTAAAAAGTCGTAAGAAGAGTCCAGGACAGTAAAGTTATGATCAGAGTGGTGCTTTAGGAAGAGAACAATTGGTTAGGTCCAGGTGAGAGAAGCTAGTCCTTCTGCAATTAAAATAATATGCTGTCAAGAGCTAGGGGTGTAACTCAGTGTTGGAACATGTGCTTAGCATATATGAGGCTCAGCCCCCAAAAAAAGTTATTTGAAAGGATTATAGTCTGTATGATATTATAATGATGGATAAGTAACATTATACAATTATCCAAACCCACAGAATATACAATGTCAGGAGTGAATCTAAGGTACACCAAGGACTCAGGGTACTTACGTCATATCCATGTAGGTCCATTGGTTGCAACAAATATCCCCCTGGTACAAATATTGATAATGAAGGAAGCTGTGCATGAGTATGAGAAGGGAATATATGGGGATACTCTTTGTCTTCCTGAGCCTAAAACCTCAAAACCTAAAACTGTGCATCAAAAATTGCTCTTAAAAAAATAAAATAAAGGGGTGTGGGTAGGGAAGAATGAAGGAACTTTGGATTATGCAGAGGGGAGTGAAGGGAGGGGTGGGGCAATGGGGATGGGAAGGACAGTAGAAAGAGACAGCCATCATTGCCCTATATACATGTATGATTACACTACTGGTGTGACTCAGCACCATGTACAGGCAGAGGAATGAGAAGTTGTGCTGCGTTTGTGTACGATACATCAAAATGCATTCTACTGTCATGTATAACTAATTAGAACAAATAAAAAAAGTTTAAATAAAAAATAAAGTGTCACTCTGAGTGTGGAGAATGGAGGCAGGGAGGACAATTGGAGGCCATGTGACACAGCGAAAAAGGGGAGGAGCTGGGCTACAGCAAACATGCTGTGAGGAGGGAGGTGCTGGGGACTAAAAAGACCCACTGGGGAATTAGACTGGTCCTAGGCAGAAGAGGGAGGGCAGCCTGTTCTCCAGCTTGAGTGGCAGAACACAGATGCCTTTTGCAAGAGGACTTGACGATCACAAGGAGGTATGAGGGGTTTCAATTTCAAAATGCCTGTTAGAGACAGCAAGGAACAGGTGGGTAGCAGGCAGCTGGATGTATAACCCAGAGCTGAAGAGAGAGAGCAGAGGCCATGCACCATGCTATCACCTAAAAAGCAAAGAGGGAGGGGCAAGTTCCACACTCAAAAACATCTTATCTCCCTGAGCTAGCTGCAAATTGCTCACACCCTGCCTGATGGTCTGTATTTCTTCATCACAGCTAATGGGGCTCCTGAGTCCTGGCTCCCCCCGCCCTTACTTCCCCTTCTATTGCTCCCCTGGAGTCTAAGCCACCGCTGCCCCGTTACAAATCTAAGAAATATGTAGTTCCACAAAAAAAGAGCACAGTTAAACCAAAGTGACAGGCCATCTTCCCAAAAGCAAAATACATGTAAGGAAAAAATGCTGGAAAGTTCTGGCAGAGGCCGGCACATAAACACATTCCAAGGCATTGCATGACTTTTATGCAACATTGACTGAGCTGGTCAATAATTTAAGGGGAGGGGAAAAATACTCTAGTTGACATAGCAACTGTCACATCGCATTACTCGGGCTACCATTTCCACACAGATGTCTTCCTTAAAGGAAAACACTTCCCCAGATGCCCATGGACTTGGGTGCCTCTTTGCCATGGAGAAGGAAACATCTGGTTTGCAGTACATTTGCATCTGCCTCCCTGTGTTTCTCAGGTCTTTCTAGCCTTAAGCAATTTTGTTTTCATGAGTCTAGATTTTAACCCAAGGACGATGGAGCAAGGGGAGGCAAGGTGCCTGGATCCTGAGGTGCAGCTGAACTGCAAGAGGTTGGGGGCAAATAGAAGCCCATACCAACACCAGTCCATCTATGAAAGGAATCTGAAAATCAGCAGGCGGGACCAAGGCAAGCTCACCAGGTTTCTGGGGGTTGCAGAGAGAGAGATGCCAATAGACAGCCCCCAGTTGCAGTTCCATATGCTTCCCCACCCCACCCTTCAAGACAAAGGCTCCATCCTTGACACTGGGAATATTTTCCTTGGAGCATTCCTGTTTTCCAAATACCAGGAGTCCCTTGGTAAGAATGATGTGTCTTGATAGGATACTATTCTCCTATGCTTAAATCCAACTCACAGCAAGTGCTATAAATTAACAGGGAATAAAGAAGGAAATGTCAAACTATTGCCAACGTGCATTCCCAAAACACACTGCCGTCACAGCGAACAGCTCCCCAAACTGCTCCCTTCGTGGCCCAACAGAAACAAAACTCAGGGGTCTGCCTGACCAAGGGTGCTGGCTGAGGATCCACAGCCACCCTGGCACCTCAGCTGACCAGAGAATCGGGTATTTAAATAGAGGCTGAGTTCCTACCCAGAGCTCTTTTCCTCTGAAATGTCAAGCCTATTTACACAGGGCTCCTCCAGGGCAGAAGGTGGGATGATGAGACATGCCCCAGGCTGAGGTTTATCTTTGCATTATCCAAAAACACAGCACAGGCTAAAGCAGAAAGATACTGTGTCCACAGCATCATGGAGGCTGATGGGTGCATGCTAACCAGGGGTCCCTGGCATGGGCTCAGGGGAATCCCCGCTCTACATCCACTGTTTGTGGTCCGCACAGCCTCACACCTCAAAGCCAGGAAAACTGCTTTCTCGACATGCTGAAACTCCGACTCTACCCTCCTCAGCATCCTATCACATTGTGTGTTGTTTACTAGATGTAATAAAACCGCCCGTTTCATTGAATCGGGTCCACAGGCTCATCCTGCTAGTACAGCTGGTGTGAACTCTGTCTGTACCACTTCAAGACCCACAGCAGGAACCAGGAGCTGCTCTGAAGGATCCCATTCTGGAAGTCAGAAATTCACAGCCCTCCCACCTCATCCTCCAAATCTGGGCATCCTGTACAGGGCTGAGGTGCACCCCAGAAATGGCCTGCTGGTTCTTGGGAAGTTCTTCAAGGCACCGTGGGGGTACAGTTCATGTCCAACACTCCACACACCTCTCTGGACCCACCACCTGCCCCAAACAAGGCCCAGTGTGGGTCTGGCCACAGGCCCAGGGTGTTGCAATCCCACTCGACCCACGACCGTCACTCAGAAGGCAGGCTACACAGCGGCTCCAGTTTCCTGAGTGTTTGCCTTGGCTCTAGCTGTCACTGCAGACTATAATGGGCATGTTTTTCCTGGAAAAACTCATCATTTTTCAATTCCCTGCTTGTTTTTCTCAGGGGGCACATGACGTGCAATCACTGAAAACTGTAAATAAATTAGCAGCAATTTGAAGGGTGAGTGTTCCACTTGGTCACAAAGCATCCTGGGAGCCGGCTGGAGGGATAGACGTCCTAATCAGGCAAGTCCATGTGTGGTGATGCCTGCAAACTCTACTCAGGCTTCCTTCTCCACAAGGGTCTGCTTTCTCTTTCTTAGCGTTGGTTGCCTCCGTATCCCGCAGCTTCTCTGTGCAAAGAGCTAAGGAGCATTTACTAAACATACACGGGGGGATGCCAGCCACCCAACAGAGCTCAGAGGACCTAAGTGTAAGGCCCCTCCCATCAGAGTTTAGAGTCAGTCACAGGAATGACCAGGGCCATGAACAGTGATCTGTGAAGAACAGCAAAGTGATCTTCCCCACAGTGCGCCTACAGCCCAGGTCCCAACCAGAGAAGGACCTGGGTCCAGACCCCTCCTCCCACTGCTGAATCTTGCTTCTTACCGCCTTT
Organism: Sciurus carolinensis; assembly: GCF_902686445.1. NCBI lineage: Eukaryota > Metazoa > Chordata > Mammalia > Rodentia > Sciuridae > Sciurus > Sciurus carolinensis. The sequence continues at coordinate 66,258,078 of NC_062214.1, forward strand.
GCTGTCCCACAGACCCTTCAGGCAGGGGCTCAGGTTGACCTCACCCTATGCTTTTACTCCTAAGTCACCAAGCATGGTTGGCACCAGCATTAAGCCAAGCCAAAACTTTCCTGACCCTCATTTCCCTCTGCCCCTATCTTCTCTTTCCTATTTCCCTGTGCCCTCTACCCTCACTTCCAGGCTAGTCCACAGCATCCCTGCCCTGGTTGCCAGCAGGGGATGAGTCGGCTGGTCCTCCTCTCTCCATCCTTCCTTGCGATCACAGGCAGGGCATTCTGCTAAGCACTGAAGATCCAGAACCACATTCCCTGCCTCCAGCCCTGACCCCACCAATCCTCTGTAATGTCACTAGGTATCTTTTGAACTCTGGGCTCTCTTCTATCTTCCCTTCAGCATGCAAGCAAGGTCTGGGACCATAATAGGAAGATTTTGTGAACAGAAACTTGGGAATGTTCAAAGAAGGGACAAAATGATTCACGGCCAGACTCTACAAGGTTGGGAGATGCCGGGAGTGAAGGAAGGCCTGTTGCTACCGCTCCGGAGCCACTAGTCCTGCAGGGCAGAGGAGCCTACTCTGTGAGCACAAAGGGCAGCCACCACCATTGAGCCCAGACACCCGGAGACAGGCCAGGGGTGCTGGGGAAGTGGTCAGTGGGCAACTTCTCAGACCTCACACCCTGTATTCAGCCAACTGCCACATTCCTGGCAGGAACCACGGATGGCTCCTCTCCGAGCAATAACCAAGAGTCTCCTCATTCCAGAAAACTGTAGCACTGTGTCTCTTTCATGTGACTCAATTATAATTTGCCATCTTTCATTAGTCTCTGAAATATTCTTTGCCCCGCCCTTTGAACATCTGACCGCTGGATTTTAAAAGGGGAAAAAGTATATCAAACAGATATGCGTTACCCAGAGAGCTAAAAAAAGAAAATCTGACAAAACAGTCACCAAGTGTCCTGATAGGGGCAACAGGAAGAGATGGTCTAGAAAAACTACACGTGCGGCCCAGGAGCTTGCAGAGAGGGCTATCACCAGAAAGGATCCTTGCTAAAAAGATGCTACAGTGCAGAGCAGGGTTTGAGGCCAGCCTCAGCAACTTAGCAAAGCCTGTCTTAAGAAAACAATAATAAAAAGGGCTGACAATGTAGCTCAATGGTAAAGGGCCTCTGGCTTCAATTCCCAGTATTCATCCCCCAAAAAAGAATACAGATGCTACAGTGTAAAGAAAGAAGGTGCCCCATAAACAAGGGGAGATTCCCAGACCCCTTGCAATCCTGTAAGAAGGAGGTGGGGAGGGCAGGGGCGCTGAGTGAACTGAGGCAGGCTGGGAAGGTGGTAAACAAGCAGAACTGCCTAGGGAGGCTGCAAGACTCAAAGGGGAGGACACCGAGGGAGAAAGGCCGGATGCTCTGATGGTCACAGAGGACCACCTTCACTGGAAAGGCAAGTGTCAAATCAGGAGCAAGGTAGGCAGCTGGAAATAGTGGAAGGACGGGAAGCATGCATTAGCTACCTTTAGTCTCTAGACTCAGCGAATTTGCATCCCAGCAGTTAGAAACTGGGAATGCAATCCTGAGGTCCATGCAGCCTGAAAGCATGCAAGGCTAGGAACACACCAGAAAGATCAGGTGTGAGCCAGTGTGTCCAGGTGGAAACACCAGTCTCAGAGCTAATGCCTGGTTCACCTACCAGCCTCTCTGTCCTAGCAAAGGTCCAGAGTGGATAGAAGGATTCACTCTTCAAACAAGATGAAAGCACAGTCCATGTAAAACACAACAGGAAAACAGGCATGAATCTCTGCAATCTTGGGTCAGGCAAGGGTTTCTTAGGTATGACACCAAAAGCACAAGCAAAAAACCAGACATCATAAAAATTAAGAACTTTTGAACTTCAAGGGCTACCATGAGAATTGAAAAGACAACCCACAACCTGGGGGAAAAATGTTGCAAGTCATACACGAGACTTGTAGTCAGAATATGTAAAGAACTGTTCCGATTTCATAATAAAAAGACAACCCAGTTTAAAAATGGCCCAAGGATCTGTATAGAGTTCTCAAGGAAGATGGTCAATAAACACAGGCAAACATACTCCGTATCATTAGTCATCAGGAAGCGCAAATCAAACCACGCACAAGTACCACTGGACACCCACTAGAATGGTTATAATCAAAAAGAGAGACAATAACAAGTGCTGGCTAGGACGGAGAGAAATTGAAACCCTTTTACATTGTTGGAGGGACTAGACAATGGTACATCAGCTTTGGAAAACAATCCGAAATTCCCTAAAAGGTTACATACAGCTACCATGTGATTCAGCAATCCACTCCTAGGTTCCCAAGAGAAGTGAGGACACATACCCCACAAAATTTGTACGTACATTTTCATAGCAGCATTATTCACAATAACCAAAAGGTGGAAACAATCCAAGTGCCCAGTAACTGACAAATGGATAAACGATATGTGGTTCATCTACACAGTAGAATATTATTCAGCCATAAAAAATGAAGTAGTGAAACGTGCTATGGCATGGATGGTCTCTGAAAACATGCTAAGTCAAAGAAGTCAGACATGAAAGACCACCTATTTCACAATTGTCTTTATATAAAGTGTTCAGAACAGACAAATCCATAGGGAGAGAAAATAGATCCATGGTTGCCTAAGGTTGAGGATGATAGAGGGATAGAAGGGAGTGATAAATAAGGGAAGTTGGATTTCTTTCAGAGGTAATGAAAATGTTCTAAAGCTGAGTGAGATGATGGATACACAACTCTGAGAATATACTAAAAAACACTTTAAATAGGGCTGGGAAGATAGCTCAGTTGATGGAGTGCTTGCCTTGCAAGCACAAAACCCTGGGTTCAATCCCCAGCACTGCAAAAAAAAAAAAAAAAACTTTAAATAGATGCATGGTATGGTATATGAATTATATCTCAATAAAGATATCTATTTACACATAAGAGTTTATTTATTTATGTTTTTTGTATATTTATATAGAGAAGCTGAGTATCCCTTATCCAATGTGGTTAGGATCAGATGTATTTTAGATTTGGGATTTTTTAGATTTGGGGATATTTGCATATGCATAATGAGATATATTCAGGATGGTATTCAAATCTGAACACAAAATTCATTTATGTTTCACATATACCATATACACATAGTCTAAAGGTAATTTTATACAATATACTTACTAATTTTATGCACATGTGGAATCTTGTGGTATGATGTTCATGTTAAAAAGTTTCAGATTCTTGAGCATTTTGAATTTTGGATTTTGGATTTTTGGATTAAGGATACTGAAGTTATAATGAAAATAGAAGTAAAATCCTTCCCTTAGGTCTGAAGATCATGTACACAAATTGTGGAGGATGGCATCACGTCTTAATAACAAGTGTGAAAGCAGGGACTGGGGGGTCCAGGCATGCACCTGGTGCGTTGTCCGTGAGCTGGGGGCAAGTCCACCTTGGGTTTGTTCTGCTAAAAAGCCGAGGTAAATTGAGACAGCTTTGTGGAAGCAGAGTGTCCAGTCCAAGAGTGAAGAACACTCTTCCCATCCACGATTTGCGTCTCCCTGTTCTCAGCACAGCATTCCTCCCACTGCGACGTGCCCACAGGTTCTTGATAAAAACAGTCTGACTCAGCAGCCGGGGGTGAGGCCCAAGAACCTGCATGTGTAAGAGGCCCCGGTGATGCCCCGATGCCGGGTCAGGACCACACTCCTGGCAAGGAGGACAACGAAGCTCAGAGACTGACAGACACCAAACAACCTGACCAAGACCACCCACTCATAAGGGCAGAGTCGATGGAATCCAGGTCTAAGCAACTCCAACACTCAGGTTCTCTCCACTATAGTACCAATGACATGATCGGGATGCTGCTATAGTTTGGATCCTGAATGTGTGAAAGGTTTGGTGACCAGCCTGTGGCACTATTAGGAGGTGGTGGAGCCCTTAATAAATGTGGCCTGGAAGGAGGTTTTAGGTCACTGGGGTGTTTCCTCAAAGAGGACAGAAGGACCTCTCTGACGGGCCTCTCTCCCTCTCTAGTTGGCTAGCATGAGAGAAGCAGTTTTGCTCCATCACATGCTCCAATCAAGATGTGCTCCTCCCCAACCAGACACCTGCCTGCAGTGTGTCCACCAGATGGTAGACTGGGTCCAGAACTATGAGCCAAAATAAACCTTTTCTTTTTGTAAGTTGATTATCTCAGAGATTTGTTAGAGTGATGGAAAACTGACTACCACAGATGCCATGTCCTAAGAGAAACCTAGGTCTGCAAGAAGGACCCAGTGTGTGACACTCTGGAGCCCACTTCACAGGAAAACGAATGGAGAATGAGAGACATGGGACCTAAAAAACAAACAAACAAACAGAGTTTGGAGATAAGGCAGTCAGTCCAAAACCTGAGAAGAGCTGTTCTATAGAGAAGCCACCTACCCGGATGGCCCCTGTTGGAGGTACCCCCATGGAGAAGAAAAGTGGGCATATCAGTTTGGGTTCTTATGAAGAATGTTCTAATGGTTGGGGCTGTCCTAAAATAGAACAGGCCGTCCTGGGGTGCACAGGACACAGCTTTCCAGACACCACCTCCATGACTTTGACCTGTCTATACAGCACCTGTCATCTTATTAGCCCTGCTATCAAAGACACATTATATGCTATAATGATAACAGTAAATTTTACCAAGACAAAACATCACTTTCAGCAAAGGTCATTCAGCAAGGAGGCATATTGTCTTTTTGTTTTTATAAATAGATGTTAATAAATGTTAGTCAAGCATTAACAACATGTTATCAGGAAATGGAAATGATGTATTTAGAATCTAAATAAAATCGATATATTTAGAATTGAAATAAAATACAAAAATCACTTTCTCCCTCTGAAATTCAGCTGCACCGCCTAAAATCATCTTGGAAAACACTGGTCCTAATGATCTCAGTCATGTACTTCTAGACTCCTGGTCCCTTCTATGAGGCAGAACAGCCCAAGTTTCCCCAAGCATTGCTCAGAAGGTTTGGAGCCACCCAGATACTCTCCATGGATTAGCATCTTGTGGCAGCAAAGAATGCAGCTCTGAATGAGCAGGAACATGGTCCTTCCATTCTAGCTGCCCCAGAGCATCCTCAGCTGCCCACTAGAATCCCCTTCTCTGCTGACACTCACTGCACTTGCTCCATAAGAGCCACTGTCTTCTAACCCAGGTAAAGTCACATCCCCCCCAGCCCACCTTGATTACTTAGCGCTTTTGGATCAACTGCATTTTTGCATATTTACCCAAGGAGTCAGTCTGAACAACTTTCTTATTGTTAGGGCAGCTCAAAAACAGACTATATTGCCTGTGTTTTGACCTTGCTATCATGGAGTCCCCTGTATGTGTCAGGGAGAGAATTCAAAATGACAATGTTTGTCCAGAAATTAATGGACAGGCTTCCCACTCTGCAATCCTGTGTTTCTCTAACTCAACATGCAAAGAGAGAGGAAGAATAAGCCAAGAAAAAAAAAATAAGAGTAAGCCAAGGTGTGCCACGGTGGAGGAATAGGGGACCCTTGCTAATTTCAGGCCTGTACTCTGCCTGGATGGTCACGAAGCATCACATTTTCTGCCACAAATCATTTCATTCTCACAGCTGCTCTGGGAAGTAGGTAAGATGTCCCTGTTTCGCAAATGAAGAAACTGACACTCAGAGAGGTCAACTAACCTATCCAGAACACCCAGGCCATTAACAGAGTCAGGATTTCACATAGTTTTAACTGACACCAAAGTCCAGGTTCATCCTATGACATATGCAGGCAAAGAAAGAAATGAGAACAGCAAAGGCCACCAACTGACAGTGACCTTGAAGGAGAGGCTAAGTGGTTATGATGTAACACAGAGAATCAGAAAAAGGTCACATCTCTTTCGATGAGAGGAATTACTTTTGAATCTTTCCAAACACTTGAGATCAATCAATAATTAACAAATAAGGGAAATAAGTGAAGTGCAAGGCCCTCAGGATGCACAGAAGTGATCGAGGAAGGGAAGTTCCTCGTAGCCTTTTTGCCATGGCCCTTCAGAGGACCTAAAACCAGTCTCTATCCAGAAAAGCAGACAAGAACAAACCCTCCAAGAGTGACAGGGACAAGGTTGCCTGCTTCTCAAACCACCTTTGTGGAAAGTGCCTTCGCAGTTTCTTAGGAGTAAAAGTGAACGCTTCGCTATTTACGTTTTAGCAGACTGCTCTGAACATTAACAGCATGCCACCAGGGAATTTGCAATTCCAGGATGTCTTCCATTGGCTCAGGTTATCGGAAGTTACGTGGATTCAAGCAGCTTATCAATAATTAACTCATACACAAGGCTGATCAAACAGTTCGATTCCTTTACTCCCATTTAAACACACACACACACACACACACACACAAGCATGCAGTAGAAATGGAAGGAGATGACACAGGGACCAGCAATAGCATTCTCCACAGTCACAGCTAAGCACAGGGTGAGGTGACACACTTGTCAAAGCTGTGCAGTGGGTCCCTGATACCATCGGGTACTCTGAGTCCACGTGTTTCATGCTGCAGGACGTGCCATGCGTTTGGAGAACTCATGTCGACTTCTAAACAGAACAGGAAGCTCCAAGAACCCCTGAGCAGAGCACCCTTTTGAAATCATGCAAAATCACGGCCACCACAATGGAGCCCATGGCAATAGGAAGACATTTGGAAACTTCATTTAAAGCATTATTATATATGAGGAAGGGTCTGCAGTGAGATTTCTTAGGGCTTATGAATATTTATTATGATGCATTCTTTAAAGCAACCAAAAAATTAAGTCCAGTGCAAATGGGAAACAGATTTCTAAGACCAGTCATATGTTTACAATATGAAAATTATAGTTGAAGATCTATAACCAGAGTATCATTAAATGCCTAAAAGTGGGTGAGGGGAGCTGCTGATATTTGGACATTTTCTTAAAATGGGCAAACAATATTTTTAGAGCTTTTGACGGTCTGTGCATTGAGGCGCTCTTGCAGGCACATCTTTTATTTTTACTAAGCTGGTAGTGAAGTCATAAACTCAAGGCACATCAAAGGCCTAAGGTTGTAACAGACCCTTTGTTCATGGCATTCAAGTCTCAGCAGGACTGGGACAGGTGACACCAGCATACCATAGGAAAGCCCTCATAGGAATACATTTAAACTGAGAACCCGTCAAGTCAGAAATGAAGTGCTCCTCCTTCAGATCACTGATGCTCTGGGCTCAGGCAGACCCACAGGCCTCTCCTCTCACCTCATGCTGCCTATTGCCAGCAGCCCCCAGACCCCTGCCCCAGATGAAAATGAGCACAGCCATGATCCTTCTCAAGGGCTGATTCCAAGGAGCTGGAAGTCTGTGCAGAGGCGAATGAATGAGTTACAGATCACATAAACTTCACCACCAGAAACAAAACTCCCAACCCACATATCACCTTGCAAAACACACCCTCCCATGCTCCAGCCCTGTGGTCTTAGGTAAGTCATTTGACCACTCAACACTCCTCTCTATGTGGGGAATGAAAATATTCCCTTAAATTAACAGCGTTGTGGTAACATTCAACAACAATGTCCTATTCCACACATGCAGCTAGTTCTGCACAGTGCTGTTAATAAGAACAGCAAGTCCTATCCCCGAAAGCAGCTGAGTCCTGGCACTGTGAGCAAGATATACAAAAAAGAAGGAAAGCAGTATGGAGATTCCTCAGAAAACTTGGAATGGAACCACCATTTAACCCAGCTATCCCACTCCTCAGTTTATACCCAAAGGACTTAAAATCAGCAAACTACAGTGATGCAGTCACATCAATGTTTATGGCAGCTCAACTCACAATCACTAAACTATGAAGCCAACCTAGATGCCCTTCAACAGATGAATGGAAGTGCTATATATATACAATGGAATATTACTCAGCTTTAAAGAAGAATAAAATTATGGCATTTGCTGGTAAATGGATACAGTTAGAGAATATCATGCTAAGTGAAATAAGCCAAACCCAAAAAACCAAAGGCCAAATGTTTTCTCTGATATCTGGATGACAATTCACAATAAGGAGCCAGGGATAGGGAAGAATAGAGTTATTTTTTTTATTAGGTAGAGGGGAGTGAAGGGAGGGGAAGGGGTAGGGAGGTAGGAATGATATGAGTGACAGACATTATTACCTCATGTACCTATATGACTGCATGACCGATGTGATCCTGCAATCTGTATAATCAGAAAAATGAGAGATTACAGTCCATTTATGTAAGATCTATCAAAATGCATAAATGTGTTCTACTGCAATGCACAACTAATTAGAACAAATAAAATAAAATAAATTTTAAGAAAAAGATACATGCACTGGGGCTGGGGCTAAAGCTTAGTGCTAGAGCATTTGCCTGGCATTTGTGATGGGTTTCAATGCCAGCATCACAAAAAAAAAAAAAAAAAAAAACATGTGTGCATGTGTGTGCACGTGTGTAGAAATAAAAATGCTCTACTGGATTCCTGAAAGCTGAAAATAAACCAGCTATGCCTTGACGTTCTTCTTGGTCTACAAGCATAACCATCATTTCTTAGGCATTTGGTTCCATCAGCTGCATTCAATGAAATCAGGAACCCTGTTTTTAAAGCCCAGGGCTCAAAGTGTAGCTCCGTGGTAGAGCGCTCGCTGAACACAGGCAAGGCTCTGGGATCCCCACCAGCGCCACGTGCGGGCGCACGCAAATGCACACATGCACAACCCATAAATAACTACCAACCTGTCTTTGTGTCCTGGGGATTAACCAAAACCAGTATTTTATGGTGAGGTTCATCATTGTGCAGAGAGCAAAAGCAAAGGGACGAAGTTTCAAGTTTAACCTGAAAGAATAATAAAATATCCGTTTTGTTCTTTCATCATAGACAGGCACAGGAAATTGCTGAACAATTTTAGTGCAGTATTCATTGAAAGAACACCTGTACATGGATATAAATTTAACAGGATGTAGGCAACATAAAAATGCAAACCTTACCCATTCTGAGCTAACAGGGGTATCTGGTAAATGTCCCATATGTCCCATCTCCTACCCGCAACCTTCTCTTTCCACTTTCCCCTGCCCACCTATTCAAGGTGATTACACACCTACTCTCCTGCCAAATGCCCTGGGGATCTCTCACTTCTGTATGCGTCCTAACCCAGCAGCCTTCCAAAGGAAATATACAGAAATGTTTATGGTGGTGAACCATGCATGACTGTATTTTCTCTACCCTTTGTCACAGTTCCCAAATGTTATACAATGAGCATTTACTGTTCTGTAACCAGAAAAATCAACAAGTATTATTGTGTTTTAAATGTGACAGAACAATTTTAAGCCCAGAAAAAGAGTCAATTATAAAAAGAAAAGACTTAGGTCCAGAGGGATGTGACATGATATAGCCTCAGACCACTTCCTTGTCTTTCTTTTATTTTTGAAAACCCTGAATTCAAAAAGAAAAATTAAACCTGCTAAAAGCAATGCGGCGGTCCAACACCATGCCTAATGAAGCTATTTCATAGGCTTAGTGGTGGGAAACTGCTCCTCTTCCTTAATTTAACTACTAAAATGTCAGGAAATCAAATGATTGCTTCCATGAAAACTTTTTTTTAGAAAGGGGAGAAGCAAATAGGTATACAGTCATGACAGCATTTCTATCATATTAAAACAACTTAATTTTAGTGTCTTATGTTTTTGTTAACACTAATTTTTTTCTCTCAAAGAGCTTTGTCTGTATAGGGTTTTATTTTAAGGAAAGTAATCCATAAATATGCGTGCAATTAAAGCAGACGACTGAAACTTCAGGGCTAACTGCTGTACCTCACCCCTCTTTTTAGATTGCCCTGCAATCCCTGCAGCCCACCACTCACTCAGCTGGGTGAGACTAAATCCCCAACTTTGACGGAGTGCTTGGGGGTTTCTGGCCACTAGGGGGCGCTGAAAGCGTATGAGTGCTCTCTGTCGATCAACCTGAAGTCTCCCATGGGGACTGGATTCTGGGAGTAACTTGACTTGGAATAACCCTCTCCAAAATCTCAAGGAAGCCACAGTTTGTAACTGTACAAACCATTGTTTTCATTAACTCTGAAGCAACTTCACTACAGTAAAACAAAACACCGTCTCCTTCAACCGACTTTGCCTGCCAGATGGCAATCATTTCTGCCATGAGTGAAATCTTACACATTTTGAACAAGAAATTTTCTCTTTCAACAGATCAGCCTCAAACGTGAAAGAAAGATGACTGATGTAGGTACTATGCAGGATTCACGTATTCTTTTTACCAGCTGCAGGGAGGGAAAACTATCTCTTACGTGACACAGTTTTACTTTCACCCACAATGCCACCATCTGAACAAATGAACAATTTCCATGACTCTCTGTTCCCTTCAAGGCCCCACTCACAATGCATAGAATCTTACCCAAAATCAAAATTGACATGGCTTCATTCCAAATTAGAAATGACAGAACTAAAGAAAACATTTAAGACCAAAGATGAGCCAATCTCCTCATCTTACAAATGGGGAAAGTGAGGCCCAGTATGATTCTTAATATTAGTGTCCCAATTTTCGAATAGCAAGAGAGTAACAAGACAAGAGAGGGTAAGACTTAACCAAGTTCCCTCAGCTCTGATTCCCACAGGTTATCTGGCTCACTGCCTGGCACACTTAGGACTCCAGAATCCCAATTGAGGATCCCTTCTGCTTCCCAAGGTGGAATTATTTTAGTATTCACTCCATAAGGTCTTTTGTTTTTGTTTTCCTAAATCTAGAATGTTCTTTCTATAACACTGTCTTCTCTAAATTAGATTTGACAGAACTCTCCACCAAGAAAGAACACACATACCTGCTCCCCCATGGAAAGAGAGAAAATCTCTGATGAGGTCTGAGCTCCTTCACCAAGTGAGGCATAATAAGCCAGAGTTGCTTCCTGATGTCCCTCAGGATCATCTTCCAAAATATCCACAGGGTAAGTGTGTGCTGGGATGGAGGGAAAAAATGACATTAGTTTTACTCTTTCATAAGGAACAGTCACTTATTTCTTGAAGATATAAAAGTTAAAGATAATTTTTTTTTTTATTTTAAAAAGTAAAAGAATACTTGCTTTAAAAATTAAGTTCACCTATTCCCTGTTAGGCTATTTCAGAAACTTCTTTGAAACTACCAAATGATTTTCCAAGTACTTTCAGCAAAGTCAACACAGCAGTCAGGGACACAGCAGGCACTGGGAGGGCTGAAACTAGCTGGTGAGAACTTTCCTGACTTCATCAGAATCCAGCTTGAGTTGTTCTCACTTTCCTAAACTGACATTAACTATGCAGGTTCGTGAGATTTTGCAATTCCTCCCTCAGTGTGGCTACTCTTTTGTAAGAGACAGAACTCCAGTGGCTCATATGAACTATAAAACTTCATGCTGGGGTGTAGCTCAGTGATAGAGTGCTTGCCTAGCACGTATGAGACACTGGGTTCAATCCTCAACACCACATAAAAATAAATAAAATAAGGGTATTGTATCCATCTTAAACTAGAAAAAAAAATTAAAAAGACATCCCCATGCACAGATAGATGAATATTGTACACATTCATTTGCAAAGAAATTAATGCAAGTTATTCTCCAAGTTTTTCCCATAGCCACACTTTGGGAGAAAAAATGATTTTTTTTTTTTTTTGGAAAATTATATTCTTGAAGAATCAAAAATTGAGAGCATACAACTGAACTTAGCAGCAGCAATCAGATGCCCCTTCTATAGCAATCAAAGATGCTGGGCTGGCATGTCCCCAAGTGGGATGAGGGCTCTATCCCCATTCTGTGGACACTGCCCACCTTTGCCTTGGATTAGCCTCTGGGACTCCTATAAGGGAAGGAGATTACCAGAGAGGCTGCTGCCTTTATTTCTCCTCCTTCTCCTACTCCTCCTTATTGAATATTGTTAGACTTTTTTCCTTATCAACAATATAGCATAACAACTACTTACATAACTGAATTTACACTGTATCACTTAAGTCATGTAAAGATTAAAGTGCCCAGGAGGATGTGCACATGTTCTAAGCAAACCTGCCATTTCATTTAAGGGACCTGAATAGTCACAAATTTGGGGTTCCAATAAGCAAGAAGGTGGTCCTTAAATCAATCTTGACAACAGCATATTCTTCCACTCTTTGATTTTCTTTTTTTTTTTTTTTTTTTTGGATATTTCTGTGTGAAAGTCACACAAAAACTACTATTACAAATGGACTGATACAAATGTTTCAAATAAAAAATTAACATAGGGCAAGGAGTTAAGTCAATGATGAAACCTGGGATCTCTGTCTAAAAAGGATGATGGGTCACTGTACGACCAAGACATTCTGCTGCAGAATAGACGTGTGTGAGTGTGAGTGCATGTGTTTGTCCTTTCCACACATAAACACTTTTAAGGAATCCCAGACTCCTTCTCACCGTGATGAGCCAGAAAGTCCCCCAGCAACAAATCGCACTTGGAAGCCCATGATCTGAGCCCATGGGGCTCCCGTACTCCTAACTGATTCCTTCAGACGCACAGCCCAGGAACCAGAGGGATCCAGTTCCTTACCCAGGTACCATTTCAAAGGTGTCAAGGAGGCCAAACAGCCTGCATCACTTCTCTTCAATCATCCCAATCCAGCCCTGCCTTAGCACAGGGTCTCAGCATCCCATAACAGCCTTTGGCCACCCCTGCATCCACCCACTCTCCACCCACGCCAATTAAAATAGCACAGTTAACATTCTGTGGACTCTAGATCTCAACATGCTGCACAGTATCCCACGGCCCGCATCTCACTGAATCCTACTTAACTCCAACTGGCAGAGGAAGAAACAGGTCTCACAAGGATAAGGCCTGGCTAGAAAGCAGCAGTATTGGACAGGAGACCAGGTCTGTCTGATTTCAAAATCTGTGTACAGCATTCAGATCATGACAGTGAATCTATCATATCAGTCTCCTCCACTATTACGATTCCACATCCCCATCTCCTCCAGCACCCAGTGGGCTCGTGTGCCCACTTCCTGACAGCCTCCTTCTGCCTCCCCATCTGCAAGATCCACCTCAGATGCAGCCAGCAATCCTTTCTAGGTCTCCCAAAAGGCAAGTACTCTAGGGGTCACTGAGTCCTGTGTCCATTCACAACTTAGCGTAGGATAGCAATTAACACTGATCGGTCAACCCCTCTGTTCTGTAGGGTCCCCCAACTCACACCTCAACTTGGTCTTTTTTAGCAGTCACCCCTAACACAGAGCTGCTGGGGCTTGCTAAGTACAACTTCTCCCTCTACCCCCGACTCTACTCTGAAGACCCCTCCCCATACCTGTCGCATACAAAGCATGCAGTAAATTTAGGTGGTTGTTCAACTGAGCTTTGTACTGAAACTGCCACTCATTTCATCTAGTCGGTCAAGTGGCTCCCCACAGTGGTGCAAAAAGACTTGGCAAATTCCAATAAATTAAGGAAAGCTGGAAAGAAGGCTGCTTGAACCCTGGGTGCCCACTCATGCTTCACTCGCATCCCACAGAAACCAGTCTCAGAAGCTTCCCCTCCCAAGATGTCCCCAGAAGCACTAGCCTAAGGAGTAAGTAAAGACTGACTCTGATTTTTACTCTCTGTTGCTGATTCTGTTTTTGGAAAGGTGTTCCTCAGGTCTGAACTATCAATCAGCCTACTCCAGTGAGTTTGCAGGGCTGACAGTAAAGTATCCTCAACCAGCCCCCAAGAGAAGCTGACCTGGGCCCCTTGCCACTTTCCCTTGTGCCCAGGGAGTGGAAGTACACTGTGGCCAAAGGATTTGCAGGCACTCCCTATGTGAGGCCACCAGGCCAGAGGCTTGACTCCTGGTGGGTGGGGCAGAGAGCCTCCTGCCTGGCTCCTGCAGGCTGCCAAGAGTTGCCTGGCACCATTTCTGGTCGTGTGTGGTCAGGAGAAATGCTATGAATGTGTTTTGCTCCTTCCATGCCATGAAATCATTTCCCCCGCAGGTTATACTGCTGGGGCCATGAGACACCCTCAAAGGTCTCTGTGGGGACTTTCCAGAAGACAGCCACTGCCCCAGGGCTCTAATGCCTGACTACCCGAAGGGAACTCAGGAGTGGGTCCCTTGGGGTCTTTTTAGAACCAACAACTTCAGGAATCAGTAGACTATCCTGAGAGTGGGGGTGATATCCTGCCTCTGGGGAGAGGCACATAAATTAACCTTCCTGACTACAGCAAACTGGTGAGGGTGGGAGGACGCGATAATGCTCAAAAAATAATGTGGCATCCACACTCAGTTCACTTTTAAAACCTCGAAGCAGGGTGCAGGCCCCTGTGCCCCTCAGGGAATGACAGCCACAGAGCAATGGACAAGGAGTGCCCCTCAACCTAGGACCCACTTTGTTTAAATTCATTCTCTTTCCTTTGAGGAAAACTTCTTGATCAGAAAGTTCAGCAGTTTCTGTCCTACACAGAAAATGTTTGGGTTAGCTTCCTGGAAAACTGGGTGGGAATGAAAATCAGAGCTGCTTAAGACAGGAGAGGGGAGGGGACATCCAAGACCCAGCAGAAAAGAAGACCCCTCCCAAACTTAGAAGAAGGAATGCCCCACTCCTCAGCCCAGGAGAATGAAACCCTTCTCACAACCCAGAAGGAGGGTGGGCTCCCCACCCCAGGAAGAATCAAAACACACACACACTCACACACACACTTACATGCGTGCACACACACAGGCACGCATGAAGAGTCAGCCCTGGGAAGTAAACAAGGCTTACGCAGGAGCCTGAGGCCAAGCCAGGCCTCCACGCTCGCTTCCCGGGTGATGGAAGGCAGGCTCCGCACAGACCTCCAGATGTGAAATGCTAACAGGCTTTAATGGCTTGAACTGAACAGGAAATATTTTTCCAAAGCCAAAAGAATGTAATCTTTTCAGTACAATGTTAAATGCTTTTATTAAAAAGGCACACAGTTGAAATGATAATTCGCTGCAGACTGTAAATAAACTGAAATCCCTCTACAAACCCTGAACTTAAGAATTCACTTTAAGCATATGTTGGCATAGTCACCCTAAAAACAAAAACAATGGTACATCTGAAAGCATTCTTCTAGGGAAAATAATTGAATTATTCAGGATGTTTGTACCAAAGCTCAAGTTCCCAGGCTGCTTCAATAGCAATGCTACACTGAGCCACTTCATGTCACCCACTGCCCATCGGCCACCAGCGCTGCAGAGTCAGTCACTGCTGGTCAGTCTGGCGAGGCCTTTCCCAGTACTTTTTGATCCTTCCAATGTAAACAGCAATGGCAATTAATGAAGACCTTGAAAAGAATCAATAATCCGCATTTAATCATTGATTCAATGTCATTTGCAGAATATTCTCTCCAAACACTACCTCACCATAAAGATTAGGAAAATGCTCTCATTTTAGCAAAGCATAATTTTTCTCAGATGGAACTATTATTATGAGAAGCACTAAGGGAGATATTTTAAATTTTACTAGCCTCACTCTACGAACTTGGCCTTTGCCGAAAGCCACTACCTGGCAGTAACTACGGGATATTATGTCATTGGAAAGACTGGCTGTAATCACTTGAATTTTTTAGTAATGTCGGTTGTCATTCTTCAATTACAGTAAGAACAATTCTTGCTCAGGGTAACATGAAAAAATTCAGGATATAAAATGATAAAATAATATTCAACTCACTTTTTTATAAAGTAGTTAAGAGGCACCAAAACTTTCTCCTATTTTTGCCTTTTTTGTAATTTTTCACATAGGTGGTCTGTTTTGGTTTTGTGGGTTTTTTTTTTTTTTCCTTCACAAATCAATTTTCTTCTAAAAAGAACTTATTAATAGAAATGGAATCTTTACTAGAGAAGAACTCTACCCAGGGGGTTAAATGAGTAATTCTGGGCTTAGCAGAAAGCATGAAGACTAATTTCTAAACAGAGACAGGAGGGCACCAGAAAATTCAGGATGCATAGAGCAAGAAGCCTCTGGCGGGGGTCTGACTCCAGGTGTTATGCACTCCCAAGCAGTTGGGATAGTGCCCAAAGGGAGGAGAGTTTCAGTGCCATCTCAGCTGCTCAGAATTCAGAACCAGGAATTCATCAGGGTCCCCAGTTTCTAGTGAGACATGTGTTTCACTGTGCAATCTGACGCCCAGGGTTGTGTGGCTGTAAGCTGTGTGCTTTAGGAAAAAAAACTCAGTAGTCACAAGTGCAGATTTCATCCTGAGCCTGCAAAGCATTCATTACAGGATGCCTTAAGTCTGAGACTTTCTTTTGACTTAAAATATGATTAAACTGAATTTTACCTTTCTTTTTCCCTCTTTTTGGTGTTGGCCATTGCACAGGCTAAGCATACATTCCACCACCAGCCCAAATATATTTCGTTAAAAAAGAGAAAAGTATTGCATTGTATTTAGTAAGGAATACCCACAGCTGTGTGAGGCAATGCCTGGCACTTATTTAATATCAAAGCATCTAAGGTTTGTGCACACATCATTACAACTTGCCTGGGTATCCTGCCTGTTTTCCCTGATACATCTATGGAACACTAGTTCCACAAGATGTGCTTGGGAAGTAGGCTTTAGAAGTAGGGTTTAAAGCAGGGTTTCTAATGCCAGCAAGTTTGGAAAAGGGGGGCATGCTGTCACTCTGAGTTTGTCGCTAAGAGTTCTATATCAGCAATCAAGAAATTTAGAAATTTTGTAGCAGTTGAATTTGCTTAACTCAGCATCTACTTCTCAAACTTATTTACCTAGGGACCCCTTGTCCCAGACCATTAACCGACAGATGACAAAACAAACTTTTTGGAGAAGAGTGCTTTGAAATAATGTCAGAGTGGAAGGACCCATCACTGTTAGAGAGAAAGAAAACAGGCAGGTACCTGGAGCTCAAGTCCAAAGCATTAAGAAGTCATCACCAGGAAAAGCAGCCATGGTGGCAGCAAACCATCTCTCTCCATAGAAAATTAGAGAACAGAAGGTGAGACCAATAAACACTTAGATATTTTTGTTGTTTTTTGAAGAGCATCTGATTGCCAAAATATTCTTAGCAAAGATTTTTTTTTTTTTTTTTAAAGAAAGCTGGAAAACAGAATGTAGAATATGTTAGGATTTTTTGAGCAGATGAGCAAAGTTGTCAGGGAACGAGGAGGCATTGCTGAAGGACTGCAGGTGGCGGCAGCAAAGGTTTTATTACCCAGTAATTGACAGGCAGCCGGTTGCTCTGTTATCACATGTATAGCACTGGCCAACTTGCAACTTGTCGTTGCCTTTGCTGAGAATAAATCACTTGTCCCAAATCAAAGATAGTAAAATATGCAAATAACTTTATGTGCCACCCACGTAAAGGTTTATATAATCCTAACTGCTTTTAATATGAAGGTCTCATAATCTGTTGGTGCCTCTTGTTATTAGGCAAATGATACCAGGATAAAACTATTCCCTCGCTGAATCATTCAAAAGAATATGAGGTGGGACTAAGACATACTGTTCCTTTTTTCATTCTAAGAGATATCACATTTGGGGACACATGTGGAGTTCTATTTGGGGCAGACAGTCGGACATAACATCTTAAATATCAATTTCCACATGAATGGTGACCAAAGAGAGGTCTTCACCTTGACAGAAGGACTGGAAGCTCAGGTGTTTCTTGCTGTTTCTTACCTCAAGCAATTCCATGCCAAATGGTCATCATTATGGTGCTGATGCCATATTTGTCTAACCTTTACTGGGAAGGAAGAGGGCTTTGGCACATGCACAGGACACACAGAAAGCTGGACACTTCAAATCCTGCGCTTAATTGACCAAGAACTTATAAAAATACCAAGTTCTGGTGTCATGTGGTGATCCTGAAGCTGGTGGGAAAACACTGTGGTACAGCAATTGTCCAGCATGGAACCAGAGCCCTAAACCACACAGCACACAAGAAGAAGAAAAATAGCCCTCGTCACTGTGACGCTCTTACCCACTAGTCACAGAATAACATTTCTCAGAACTAACCCAAGAATCATGGCTGTTAATGGACTTTATGAACTTCTATCCAAAAATCACATCCCTTTTTATTCATCTATTACATTTCAAACAACAAAACCTCCGCGAGCAGGGAAAATGGGTTTCTATTTGGCATCTCCGCCTCTGTGCAGAGCAATGATGGACGTTGAAAGAACACCAGTCCTTTCCTATGCAGCCTGGTTCTGGATTAAGTTTTGCACACTGTTTAAAAACTTAAGCTCTCTGGGTACAGTGAGCACATATCTGTAATCCCAGTTACCTGAGAAGCTGAGGTAAAAGGATCTCAAGTTCCAGGTCAGCCTCAGCAACTTTATGAGAACTTGTCTTAATAAATAAAAAGGGCTGGGGGCTTTGCTCAGTGGTGAAGCACTTGCCTAGCATGCAAGAGGCCCTAGGTTAGATCCCCAGCACTGCAGAATATTTGCAAAAATAAAAACAACTTAGGCTCATCCCCTAGATCTACTTCACCCAAAGAATAGGCAGTGTTGAATGGGCAGGTTTATCTCCTACCTAGACAATAGTTCACTGAAGGAAATGCATTTGCTTCTAAGTACCTGGAAAAGTATCACGATAACTTTATTTTAATAAAAATTCTGGATTTATTTGTATAAAACTAAAAAGTAAGTGAAGAAGAAGATGCAGGATACTAATATTTGCATCAAGGTTGGTACCTGTTCAATTTGAAATTGAAGAAACAGAAATTTGTGCCTTGTGTGGATAAATAATATTTCTAAATGCCTCACTGGGAGATATATAAGAAAAAAAAATTAAGGATATGTTCTCCTATTAAAATGGACTCTTTTAAACCCTATCTTTGCATAGTTTTCCAGTTTACAAAGAACTTTCACATATCCTGGCTTGTTTGAAACTTACATCAACTCCATAAATTTAATAAAGTACAGTGCACTGACCCTATGTTTCAGATGTGAAAACAGAGGTTCAAAAATGGAAAATTAACTAGACCCTGGGTTGAACCCTCACTGACTCTCCTACTTAATAATTTATGTTGAGCTAGCCCACACTGTGCAAATGTCAGCTCACACTTGGGATTACCCTATTTAAAATACCATTGAACTTGTAAACCCATGTTCATAGCAGCAACACTGTTTACAACAGCCCAAGATAGAAGCAGCTCAAATGTCCATAGACAGAGGAACAGATATACAAAATATGACACAAAGTATGGAATACTATTCAACCTTAGAAAAGGAAGGGACTCTGACACGCGCTACAACATGGATGAAACTGGAGGGCTATACCCTGGGAAATAAGCCACTAATGAAAAGAAACATTTTTTGTGATTCCACTTACATGAGTTACCCAAAATAGGCAAATTTATAAAAATAGAAAGTAAAATAAAGGGGGCTGGGGTTGTGGCTCAGTGGTAGAGTGCTTGCCTAGCATGTGTGAGGCACTGGGTTCAATTCTCAGCACCACATGTAAATAAATAAATAAAATAAAGGTCTATCAACATCTTAAAAAAAATAAAATAAAATAAAAAGTAAAAGAGTACACCAGGGACATGGGGAAAAAAGAGTGGGAAGCTGTTGTTTAATAGGTATGGAGTTTTTATTTGGGAACATGATAAAGTCCTGGCAGTAGAGAGTGGCGACAGTTGTGCACCAGTGTGAATGTGCATAATGCCACTGAGCCACACACTTAAAAGTAAGCAAAAATATGGTGCACACCTGTAATCCCAGTAGCTCGGGAGGCTGAGGCCAGGGGATTGCAAGTTTGAGGTCAGCCTCAGCAACTTATCGAGGACCTAAGAACTTAGTGAGAGGGGGCTGGGGATACAGCTCAGTTGGTAGAGTGCTTACCTCACAAGCACAAGGCCCTGGGTTCAAATGCCCAGCATCCCCAAAAAAATTTAAAAAAAAATAAAAAAAATAAAAAAAACAGAACTTAGTAAGACTCTGTCTCAAAATAAAAAATAAAAAGTGTTGGGGAGCCAACCCTTAAATAAATCCATCCCACCAAATAAAAAGGGTTTGGTGCTCCCCCAAAATAGTTAAAAATATAATTTCATGTTATGTATATTTTACCACAGTAAGTAAATTAAAAAAAAAAAAAAAAAACACTGAATATCTGGTCCTAGCCTTCAAGTCACTTGCTTTTCATGGACTTGATATTTTTTTGGGGGGGAGGGGGGCATGGGGGCACCAGGGATTGAACCCAGGGGCATCTAACCACTGAGCCACATCCCCATTTGCTTTTTATAGAAAGCATTACACATATCCATAATTATTTCAGACTGTGTATTATGGTAAAATATACTTGGCTTAAAATTTACCATTTTAGCCATTTTTAAGTGTACAGTTTCTGTAGCATATTAAGGACACTGTTGTGCAACCATAACCACCATCCATCTCTAGTAATTTTTCATCTTCCTAAACTGAAACGCCATACTCCATTCTAGATATTATCTCCAACCTACAGCCCCTTTCTGTCATTCCACTGTCCGTCTCTATGAACTTGACTACTCTACATATGTCATCTGAGTGGAATCACACAGTATTTTCTATTTGTAATTGCCTCATTTCACTTAGCATAATGTCTTCAAGGTTCACCCATGTAATGGGATGCATCAGAATTTCTTTCGAGGCTGAGTAATATATACCACATTTTGCTTTCCATTCTTCTGTTGATGGACACTTGAGTTTCTTCCATTCTTTGGCTATTGTGAATAATGCTGCTGTGAACATGGGTGTGCAAAATCTCTGCAAGGCCCTGCTTGCAATTCTTTGGGCTAGATATGCAGATACATATTTTATTTTTGGTGGTGCTGGGGACTGAACTCAGTGCCTTGTGCTTGCAAGACAAGCACTCTACCAACTGAGCTATATCCCCAGCCCTGGGCTAGATATCCAGATGGGTGATTATAGGATCATCTAGGAATCCTGTGTTCAATTTTTTGAGGAACCTCTATGTCATTTTTCACTGTAGTGTGGCACAACTTTTTAAATTTCCATCATCCAGGCAAAAGGATTCTAATTTCTCTATATCCTCATCAATGCTTGCCATTTTCTGCTTTTAGTTATTTTTAAAACAGAAGAGGTATCTTATTGTGGTTGTGATTTGCATTTCCTTAATGATTAGGGATGTTAAAGATCTTTACATGCACTTTGCCATGTGTATATCTTCTTTGGAAGAAATAGCCCAGAATTAAGTACAGAAAGGCACACAGATGGAAAACTTGAAAAGTGAGTTAAGAAAAATCAAGAGTAGAGTAAAAGTTCAACAACAATCTATCTGAAGGAAAAAGGGAAAGGGAAAAATAGCAAGAGTCAAGATTTGAAGAAATAATAGTTGCAGTGTTTCTAGAATTAATGAAAGACACCTAACCCTAGATTTTAGAATCACAAACAATGCCCCAAACAAGGAAAATCCCCACCTAAACATGATGAAGTAAAACTTCAAAACTGAAAGCACAAAAGATGACCATAAAAGCAGTCAAAAAGCAAAGAGAGATCCTAAGAAAATAGCAATAAGACTGACAGCTGCCTTCTCAACATCAACTATGGGAGCCAATAAACAATGGAATTTCAATTTTAATGTGCTAAATGAAAATAGCTTTCATGCTCCACCTAGCAAAAGTAACTTCCAAGAATGTGAGTAAAACAAAGAAATATTTAGAAAAACAAAACTGAAAGTGTAGTTCACTGGAAAGCTACTCACCCAAAATGCATGAGGCCCTGGCTTTAATCTCCAGCACCACAAAAAAAAATAAATAGAAAATCCAAAGATGAGGGAGTTTACTACCAACAGACTCCCTAAGTTATTTATTTTTCCTTTTTTCCTTTTTTGTTTTTTTGCAGTGGTGGAACCCAGAGCCACACGCATGCTTAGTAAATGCACTACCATTGAACTACATCCCCTGCCCACCCGCAAAGCTATTTCTAATGTGCATCAGAGAAAAGGAAAATGAACCTAGGAAAAAGCGGTTAGTCAAGAAGGGATGGGCACCAAAAAAAATGATAAACATGTAAATAAAGCTAAGCTGATGCTCACCATATAATATAAAAACATCTACCTTGAGGAGCTAAAAAAAAAAAAAAAAGCATGCTAGAACTGAGGTGCTACATAACATTGGCACATAAGTGGCAAAGAAATGGAAGTGAAAGAATACTAAGGCCCTTAAGTTATTCCTGAGAGTTAAAAAGTTGACTGATCTCAGAATAGATCAGAGTTAAATATACATATTAAACTTTACATTAGCCCTTTAAAGAATAGAAATGTCAAAACAGAGAAGAGAAAAAATGAAATTGAGGCAAGAATACAGGGGATCTCAATTAATACAAAAGAAGGCAAGAAATTAAAAGAAAATGATCTGTCAAAAATCATGTATAACTTAATAGTAAAAGCAGATATTCATCAACAAGTAAGTAGACTTTTGCAAGACAGATTTCATTGTATTTATGTCTTTACACCAAGTATTTTTAAATATTTAATATATATGTTATTTAATATTCATAAATAAAATACCTTCCCTTCTGCATAGCTTTAAAAGTGCCCCCCCCAGATGTCCTAATAGTCCAAAGTGGATAGCATGCAAATATTACACGACTCACTTGTTGGAAAACATAAAGGTCAAAATGAACAACCAACTATTAAATTCACTTTTTGAACCTTATATTGCTCCACCACACACATACACAATCAAAAACAGTCCACTAAATACCAGGCAGTACAACCGGGCAGGGGGATGGTACCATGAGAAGCTTTAAGCAATGGGGAAATTTCCACAAAGTCAACTTCTCAAATACCACTGGATGAAGTCTTAAAGGACTCCAATTAGGGTTTATTTCAGCAAAATGCAGTGAAGAAATGAACACAGGTTTCTCTCTGTTAATGGAATCTGTGAGTTGTAGTTAGAGACTCGGTTTCCAAGGAAAACACATTTATCTTAATTTCAGCAAGACCAAGGAGTCTAGGAGGGTTTGGGAAGTGCGAGCCCTTCCTCCGCTGCCACACACATAGAGCAGGAGCTCACACCCTGGGTAAGAGCCCCGCCCCAAGTCATCTTCCCTGGGTGCCCCAAGACCTCAGCCTGTAGGCAGTTTCCAGTGGCCCTGTAGTTGACATATTTTGAAGAACCAAAGAAGCATGAGGAGGTTTCTGTAACTTGTCAATCAACAGGCATTGGTTGAAACAGGTTCCTCTTAGTACGAAAACGAGGCTGCAGCCTGGTAATACTGAATGCCAAAGGTTTGATGCGAGAGATCTCCCCATGGTCAAAGAGCAGGACAGGAAAAATAGGTAGAAGAACAGCAGCAGTGAGAAGGAACAGGCCTGCATTTCAACCAAAGTGGCCTTTGGATTCATGGGAACTGTAACCCTGGTCCCTGTCCAAGTTTGCTGATCTTTGGCCTTGGCACAGCAAACTCACAACCCAGGATGGGTGGCAGTTCAAAACCACACCTGTTACATCCTTATTCAAAGGCCCTAGACCTTCAGCTGCTATTGAAAGACAAGGGACTGCAATTGTTCCACTGTCCCCCATCCACCCCAACTTTAAAATTCACCTGATCCGTTAGGTATCTGGATGAATGCTTGAATTTTGTCCTGAAATTTCTTTCTGTACCATAAAACACAGCCATTTTCTACAATCTTGTTTAGAACTTCCCTGGGCTGAGTTACCAATATCATAGCAGAGGAGCCAGAAGTTAGCTGCTGTCAGGAACCCAGTGAAAGCCAGTCACTGGACTGGGGGTTTAAAGGTCAGAAAGGCAACACCTCAGAACCCACTGTCCTCCCACTGCCCAGCCCCAGCCCTAGGCTCCTGGTCATTCACTCCATCCTGCCAGGCCATGGCAGGACACTTGGACAGGGTCAGCAGACCAGCCTTCTCCAGCCCAGCCTCAGCTGTAGCAATCCCTGTTAAGCACAGACGTCCAGTGGTAAGAGTGAACAACAACTTTCTACAGTATAGATCCCTCAGTGAGGCAAGGAATCACAAAAGGAAAGGGGTACACAGACACCCAGGCAGTTAGGAGGACCCACTTGGACCCGGTCCTGCCAGGAAGACATTCTGGGAGACATATTGCCCATAATCCTGGCCAGGTGCGCTCTTCCCTGGTGGGTGACAATCCGGCTTGCATCTCACTACTTCTTGACACACCCAGTCTCCAGAAAACTCCTCCCAGTAATCCCTTCTACACCCACAGAACCAACAAGAGTCTTCACCAGCACTTAACAGAAAATGTCCCCTCCATTCAACACTCATGGAATTCCAGCACTAGGCAGAAAGATCAACAAGGGTACTGCCTCAGAGAGACGACTATCGTCTGCTTGGGTAGGAATATCTGACAACCTTCATGGCCAAGTGGACTTTTAGAGACTAGTTTATCCCATCCCTTCCCTTCCCTTCTTCTGTGTGGAGGCTGGCTAAAAACTACAGAATTGTTGATGGTAGTGATGTCCAGCCTCCACCCACTGTCCCCATTGAGGTCCTGATCCCCAGGAACTGAGATTACCCGACTTGCCATGTCCCTGTTCCCCTATGGGGACACTTACATGCCATGGATCAGAGAAGATCCAAAATGACTAATGAGTATGTGATTGAAGTTTTATGTTAGCAGGAGGTCATCTCTGAAGGGGGTTCTTTAGGAACTGTTTTGTGAATTATTTCCTTCCTGAGTCTCTACTTCTTTTGGAACTTCAGCAAACTTCATCCTTAAGACAGATTTCCTTCTCTGGGGAGTCAGACTACAACACTGCCACTTACTAACCAGCTCACCAAAGACAAGTTACATCATCTCTGTGCTTCAGTTTTCTTACCAGTAAAGTAGGGATGATAACACTATCTCCATTTACTATTTATTGTGATAATCAATTAAGGTTATGCTTAGGAAGGCCTCAGTACAATATCTAGCATAAAGTGCTCCTAAAGGTTAATTTACGAAAATGTATTCAAGTCTCCTGTGCCCCAAAATGCAAGGGAGAAGTCACCTCCTGGAGATTGAACCCAGGGCAGTTTACCACTGCGGTACATCCCAGTCTTTTTTTTTTTTTTTTTTTTTTCTTTATGTTGTTGCTATTGAGACAGGGTCTCACTAAGTTGCTTAAAGCCTTGCTAAGTTTCAGAGACTGGTCTTGAATTTTGAATTTGCAGTCCTCCTACCTTAGTCTCCCTAGTCACTGGATTACAGTCATGTGCCACCATCCCGGCTTCTTCCTTTTCTTCTCCCTGCAAACCCTTTTAAACAGCAGCTGTGCCTGGTCCCTGTAAGAGTCCTGTGATATGTCCACCCACCTTCGGGGCTGTTCCATATCTGCACCTGCCTCTGTTCCCTCTGTTTCAGGCCCCACCCATGGTTTCTTTCTGTTTTCCCTCTTTGGATCTGTTGGGGCTCAAAAAAATGATACCCTAAAATATAGCACTTTGGCATGCTGAGTACTGTGAACTAAAGGAAATTGGAAGGCCTCCAAACCAGGGTCTCTGACCTTCTTCTGCCCTCCTATCTCTTGCCCCTCGTGTTCCCCAGAAACAAGTCATACAAATGAGAATTCCTCTTTTCCAAGGTAGGCCATAGAAAGTGGATTCCCTTTTCCTATAAAAACTAGAGTTATTACTCTAACCTTTGTCCTCCTGCCCCCAACCTTTCGGTCTTGGAGATGACCCTAAAGAAATTCTCTGACCTACCCCCTTCCCACAGTGGGTCATAAGAAATGAAAAAGGAAGAAATGCCACAACCAGAGAAACCACCATGAATCTGAACATACGCCTTGTGTTCCTCTCTCAGCCTACCGCTGTCAGATCATACCTCTTTTGTCCCATGACATTTCTACACGACTGTCCCTGCTTCATAGAATATAAGCATGAGAGGCATTTCTGCCTTTGTGTCTTCATTCTGAAAGTTCCTGTGTCACATAAAACTAGGATTAAATAAATCTATTATATTTTTCTCTTACTATTTTTCTGCTTCATTTTGTTTCCTGAGATGGGGTCTCGCCATGTGGCCCAGGTTATCCCCAACTCCTGGGCTGAAGTGATCCTCCTGTCTCAGTCTCCCAAGTAGCTGGGATTACAGGTGTGCGCCAGCAAACCTGGCTCCTACTCTGCCTCATGTTACAGGGGGGTTTGGCCATAACTCAAGTTGGGAAGATAAGGGATCACCTTTACTGCCCCTACACATCTGTGTCTCAAAACCAGTTCCCAGAACTCCTCCCTCCCTGAGCCTTCCCCCTTTGTCCTCTCCTTCCCCCATGTCCCAAGGGACACCCTTCCCAGGTTTCCATCTGCTTTGTTCTCTCCCTCACTCAATAATAACAGAGCTCAGGCACAGATTCTGGTCCTTCTAGAATTCTCCACTTGAATTCCTCCTGCATTCTGGAGTTAGTGATTCTTACAAACTTTTCATATTTTTGTGCTGAAACATCTTGAAATCACTGTGTCTCAATCAAATCATGCCAGTACCCTTTCACTCTCAGAAGTCAGTTCATTTATTAGCATCCCCACTGTCCCCACGGGCCCTATCCAAGTTTCTGAGTTACCCTCTATTTCCCCCTTGCTTGCTAGCTTTCTTGTCTATCAGCCTACTCTGCTTTATTATAAATTGTCAGAACACCCAACTTTTCCAAAGTCAAAACAAATGGCCTTCTCTGTGTCCACTCTCCATGTAAGGATGGGCCCAACAGTTGGCTCACACTCACACAGAATCTCATCTAATCTTTATGAGGCAAGTCAAGCCCTTACTTCAGAGACAGGGAAGTTCAAGGTAACAGAACAAGGCTGCATCTAACTTTCTTTTTTCTTTCCAATATACTCTAAGCTGAAATGACAGCAACAGATGGACCAGTGGAACCTAAGAAGATCTTCAATAAGGGGGAAATTAAAAACATACACACTCCGAAATCAAGAGAGAGAGGGCGGGGGAGGGAAAGTCTGTGTGGCCTTGGGGCATGTCAAGAAGACTTGAATTATTATAGGGTCCTCCCAAATCCCCTTTGGACAGTAACTCCCTAGGAAAACAGGCACACCCATATTGAGGAGCCTCACAGAAACACAGAACACAGCTCCCAGGGCTGTCACATGCCTTTCCCTATGTTTCAGCACTAGAACTAAGTAGGAACTAGGATACAGCCTCACCTGAAAGCATAGTTTTTAGTTTCATGTTTCCTTGCTCAAAGAAAAAGTGTTCCCAAGTAGACACGATTTGCTCAAACCATTTTTGGAAAAGGGCTATCAAAGCTTGGGCAATGGTTCAACTATGCAAAACTCCAATCCATTAGGATCAAGCACATGTGGAAATGATTAATGTGCAACTGCTGTGTGTCATCTGGGCCATCAGTGACCGTCAAAACCACAGCAAACATTGAAATAAGCACAGGAAAATCCTTAAACTGTTATAGGCCAGCTATACTTTTCCAGAAGGTGAAATTACCATTACTTTTGCCATTAAAATAAGACTGGATAAATGGATCTCTAAAGCACTTGTCCTGGGGAACCCGCTGTTTCGTGGTACCACCAGAAGACAGAGAGGAAAGAAGGAAGCTAGCTAGCAAGGGCTGAGTGCCTCCCTGGAAGGACAGAATGCTGTGCAATAAGCCCATTCCGGCTTCTCATGTTGTAGATGAAAGTGAGATTTTCAAAAGAGACTCACTTTTTTTCTTTGCTTCACATCTCCAACATGTACACTGGAAATAGCACTATCCAAGCCATTAAAACTAACTTTCTAGCAAGAAGTACAAAATAAAAACAAACAAGGAATAGTATCTCTCCAAAAACAAAGACAAAACCCTCTTAATGTCCAGACCATCTAAAACGTTCTTGACGTATGTTACTAATCCACTTAGCTACCGGCTACCTTCTCTCTTTAACTCGTTGACCTAAAATTAAGAGAAAAACAATTCGATCTTAGCTTTCAAATGCACGTTATAAAAGCAAGTGATTCCGACACTGACATTGGCTTCCAATAAAAGGCAGAGGCGCCTCCATGAGATGTGGTTTTCCTTTACAGAGATGTGTGGCTGGGGAGTGTAGCCAGTCTGCGGTCTGACTGCTTATGAGGCGGGGCCGGCCAGCTGCGGCCAGGGCGCCTAGTGAGTGAACTGGGTGCTCAGGGGATAAGACGAGCTGGCCACGGGGCTCTTCCTCTCTCAGGAACCAGGCCCCTTCCTGCCACCTGTCCCCACTGTTAGAGAGAAGGCAGGAGAGAAAAGAAGTACTTTCTCAGCATCTAATGGCCCTACCTCTGCTCTCATCCCATCTGCTAGCCTTTGCGGAGCTATCAGAGAGCCCTTTAGGGTTTTGTCCCAAGTGCTTTCAGATTCAGATGTTGCCTCGGCTTTGCAAGGCTCTCCAAAGAGGGCCCAGCATAGTACCACCTGGGACCCGGCAGGCGGCGGGCTGGGGCAGGGGAGCTGCGTCCGACGCACGTCTGGTGCCCGGGCCGGAACTGGCACCCAGCAGGGCCCAACCTCCCTCCCTCGCTTCCCAACCCGGCTGGCTCCTGTCGCCCAGGCTGGGGGACAGAGGGCGGAGGGCTGCGGAAACCCGAGCAGCCATACGGAATTCTCCCCCGCTGTGAGATTCCCATTTCCCAAACAAGACCGATCCTACGAGGCAGGGAGCCCGCCCGCGTCCCCAGCCTAGGGAGCAAGCCCAGGTCTGCGGTCCCATCGCCCTGTGGTCCCAAGGATGGCCGGGAGAAGCCGCGACCGAGGCCCGGTGCCCAGCACGGTGCCCTCCAGGGCTTCACGTCTAGCAGCTCCTCCGACGGCTCCCCAGATCGTTTCCTCTCTTTTCCCGCGGGCCCTGGGTTTAAACTTTCCGGGGTGAACGCGGGCGCCCAGCCCGCTCTCCACCAGACCGCAGGGGCGGCGACAGGTGCGCGGCTAGCGGCGTCCTGGCGCCTCTCCGGGAAGTTGCCCTGGCCGCCGCGCGCTGTTTACGTCTCGTTTTGCAGCGCTGGGGCCTGGAGCTTTCGGGCGGGACGAGTCATTGAAACCCGAGACGCGGGCAGGGGCGGTGGCGGAGGGCAGCGACTGAGACGGGCGCAGGGGCCTGGCCGGCCGCGGCTCCCCTTACCTGCGGCTCCGCGGGCGGCCTCGACCTCCATCCTCCGGCTCAGGCGGCGCCCAGTCACCCTCCTCCCTTCCCGTTATTTCGAGACTCCCCAGAGACTTCCCCGCACCCTGCCACCCCCGCCACTCCACCGCAGTCTCCTCTCACCCCGCCCTTCCCTGGGGGGTGCCCTCACTCCTCGCCTCCTCCCTCGAGGCCTCCGCCGGGTAGTTTGTAAGCTCTCAAACCCTCGCTCCCCGAAAAATTTGCGAAGAGCCTTCTTTTCACCTTCCCGTCTGATTCACCAGCCAGGAGGAGTTATTACTCCCCTTAATTTGAGGAGGGGAGACCTGTTAGCGACCCCCGTACACACACGCACATCCTCTAGCCAGTGTCTGCAGGCCTGGCCTGGGTACTATCTCACCCCTCCCTTCCGGTGCTCTTTCCATCCCTTTCTGTTTCTATCGGCAAAAATCGATCGCGTTCACCCTTTCCGAAATTTTGCGCAATAGAGAGATAATAAAGGGAACACATAACACAGAACAGTCAGTTATTTTTCTACCTATTTCAAGGTCTTTCCAATTTTTTAGCAATCTGCTTTTGCTGATACCTAGCTTTTTATTTATTAAACGTTCAAAATTACGCTCACTCACAATAGCAAAATTCAATGCAGGCAATATTTCCTCTATTGTATTTGGCTCGTTTCAAGTGTTATCTTTCCAAAGGTGCAGGGATGAATGATGTTCAAATGCAACTGTGACTGGGGTTGTGGCTCAGTGGTAGAGCACTTGCCTGACATGAGGCACTGGGTTCGATTCTCAGCACCACATAAATAAATAAATAAATGTACAACAACAACTAAAAAAAATAATTTTTTTAAAATGCAACTGTGCACAGGCCTGTCTGTAGTCCCAGCTACTCAGGAGGCTGATGTGAGAGGATGGCTTGATTCCACGAGTTTGAGACTGAGATAGGGATTTAGGATCAAGACAGAGAAATACTGAATCTTAGAAGAAACACCCACAAGCCATTGAGATGTAGAAAGCACAGTTGTGAATCTTGAGCAACACACCCTTGACCCATGCCCTTGGCCCATGGCCTTGTAAAATGAGGGAAATACACAAGTGCAGGGGAAACTGGCTCGAAATTGTGCAGCTCCACCCTGGATCCACCTCCAGTCGGGCCCCCTGATACAGCCCTCTGATACAGTCCTTCTATAAATATTGATCCTCCAGCCCAAGTCAGAGCTGCTTCTCACTCTGAGATAGTCGCCATTCTCCCTTGAATGTATATCTACCTTCCTAAATAAACTTCTGCCTATGCCTTTATCTGGCTCATGCTGAAATTATTTTCCATCATATATGCCAAGAACACTACTGGTCTGAGTTGAGTTTCCCCCTCTCCTCTGGGAACTCCTCAGACTCTTCTCTGGAGACATCTCTACTCCCATGACAAGACCAGCCTAGGCAAGACCATCTCTGAATAAATAAATATGCATGCGACTGCCTCTACACAAGGGATCTGGTTGGGTGCTTGGAATTTGGTTCTTCTGAATTGGCCCCCTCCTCAGTGCCTATTATGGGCCTCTGCCCCAATGACAGATCTAGGACTCTTTTGCCTGCCTTGTCCCTCCACCTCCACTCCACAAACAGCAGCTCAGAATGTTGTCAAAAGCTCAGTCCTTGTCCTGGATGCCAACCCAATAAAAGGACACAGTTTTAAGAAAAAGGAAAAAGATTTATTGCTTTGCTAGCAAAGGAGAAACACAGAGGACTTCTGTCCCAAAGGTTATGATTCTGCCCATCAGCAGGAACAGAGAGGCGGCTTTTAAGAAGAGGTGACTCGAAGGCTACATTCCATGTGGAGCTATGATTCACTTGTTAATTTGGGACAGTCATTTCTGAGATCTTCTGGTACCATCCCCAAAGTCTGGATTACTCCCCTCCTGTGGTGGGTATGTGCACTCAGGGACAGATAACCCTGTCTATGATGGGGAAAGAAAGGTAATCCTGTTTCCCCTGAGATTAGGGAGGGGGAAATATTAAGGAGGATAGGGAGAGAGGATGAGAAAGAAGCATGTCCATTTTTTTTTTTTTTTTTTTTTTTTTGCGGTGCTGGGGATCGAACCCAGGGCCTTGTGCTTGCCTTGCAAGCACTCTACCGACTGAGCTATCTCCCCAGCAGTGGCAGAGCAGCAGGGACTTTATTCAAAGCATAAAGTGGACCACTGTTACAGGAACCATCCAGCTGCTCCCTAGTCTTCACCCCCACCTTCCAAACAACTGAGGTGGTGAAGACCAGGATATCCTCATGCAGGGGATGAAAAACATCCCCAGTTCTACTTCCATGCATCACCTTTAGTGTGCATCTTTACTTGGATCCAAAAGCCAGAAGCCCCCCTTAGAGTAACCCTTGAGTCACCACTTAGAAGTCTGAGATTCCATTTGCTATAGTAATGAAATCTCAAAGCTCCCTGGGCCAAGAAGCTCCAAAAACCATATCCTTGTGCAACACACATTTACTGGGATAGGAAACAGGAGAAATAAGATAAGCAAGCAACTCACACCGGCAATTTATGAACTGCTCCTGCTTAACCACAGATATCCTGGTATCATCATGCAGACAACTTGTGAGCTGCACCTGCTTAACCACCGACATCCTGCTACGATCTGATTGGCTAAAGTAACATCTTACAGAACCACAAGGAGATGACACTATCAAGCCAGCTTCCAACTGGTTTCTTGTTCTTGCCCACCAGAGGACTTCCTCACCTTCACCTTTTTTGCTCTTTAAGATTGATTACCATATGTATGCACACACCCATTATCTGCATAATCAAATGCTAATGAAGCGGAGTAGGGTTCTCCAAAGGGACGTCCCAATTCCAGAGAATCTCATTCATATTTAACCCCTGTGTATGAATATTCATCCCCCTGAACAATATAGATGGGAAACCCATCCAACTGGTGTCTGCACTCAGCCCTAGGGTGGGTACTTTCACTTTGCCATAAAGCTTTTCCCCTGTGCCTGAAACCTGCTGTGTCCTTGTAACAGGGGTTTACCTGATGCTTTGACTATATCCCTTGTGGCTTTGAAACTTACTTTGTTTTCTTTTTCCCAATCTTCTTCTCCCTAACCTTCTCCTCCCTGATTTTCTTTTCCCTTAACCTTCTCCTCCCTGATCTTCTTTTCCCTGATCTCCTCCTTCCTGATCTCTCCTCTCTAATCTCGTTTTCTCTGAATCACCTCTTTAAAAGCCCCCTGTTCCTGCTGATGGGCAGAATCACAGCCTTTGGGACAGGCGTCCCCTGTGTTTCTCCTTTGCAAGCAAAGCAATAAACCTTTTTACTTTTTCTCAAAACCGTGTCATCATTGTTGGACTGGCATCAGGGGCAAGGACCAAGCTTTTGGCAATATCTTTAAATTCTTTTCTGTAATGTGGTCAAGAACCTGGAAGTTTCTAATAGAGGTCTCCTCAGCTCCTGGAAACGTTCTTGAATGTCATCCTAATTGTTGACACTGCTAAGTACCCCATACTCTTCTAGATTCTAGGGATTCAGCATTGAACAAAATGAACAATATCCTGCCCTCATGAAGTCTACTCAAATAATAGCTAAGACAAAAAGTAAAACAGACCAAATAAATGGGGGCTTACAATTTAAAATAAAGTAGTGACAAACCCTTGCTCAAAGGGTGACATCTAAGCAAAGCCATAAAGAGAAGGAACTAAGCAAATGGGAAGGGGGAAATGTCAGAGGTTACAGCAAGTGCAAAGGTAGAAGTAAAGCATTGGTCCTTGAGCCTTCGTGGAGTCCTTGATAGTCTGGGTGTTACTAAAACTATTAGGACATCAGGCTAAAGATTTATTAATCTCTGTTGTAAAGCACAACACAAACTGTCTTAAATCCCTTATTACCTTTTCAAAAACTGTTTGTATTGTTTTGTAAATTACATACATAGCACCTGAACACATTCCTTTAAAAATACATGTATGTGCAGGAAATATATACATATGACCTAAAAAGTTCCTTGCTTCTCATTCAACTCCAGTTCTCAAAGTCAATATTTAATCAAATATATTCCCTCTCTCTCTTTCTCTCCCTCTCTTTTGTGTCTTGCTTGGATAGACAGAAACTACCCCCAAACTAGAAAATAAATTCTTCTAAACTTATTCTCAGTGTTTTTATTGTTTTGTTTTAGACATGAGTTTTTAATCCAGTTAGAATTCATTTATGTAAATGGCATAAGAAATGAATCTAACTACATCCATTTGTACATCCATTTGTTCCCAGAACACTAAAAGGTGCATTCTTCCCCCACCACCATTGAATTATCATCTCCTTAGCCATATACTAAATTCCCACATAGATTCTCTTGTTTTGTCAGTTTTGCTTTTTTTTTGTACCAGGGATTGTACCCAGGGGTACTTAACCACAGAGCCACATTCCCAGCCCTTTTAATGTTGTATTTTGAGACAGGATCTCGCTTAAGTTGCTTAAGGCCTCACAAAGTTGCTGAAGCTGACTTTGAACTTGCGATCCTCCTGCTTCAGCATCCCAAGCCACTGAGATTACAGGTATGCACCACAACGCCCAACAAGGTCTGGTAATTTTTGAATCTTTTTTTTTTTTTTTTTTTTTTTTTTTTTTTTGCGGTGCTGGGGATTGAACCCAGGGCCTTGTGCTATATCCCCAGCCCCAATTTTTAAATCTTAATTGTTAAAGATTTTCTAGGAAGACAATCAGATGGTCTATAAATATATTGTCACATTTCTAAGCCTTCCTCAAATCTACGCTACCACTTTGCACACACTACTGACACCAAAGATGCCTCTGGCCCTAACCAATAATGAAAGAAAATTGTGTAAGTAAATAGGAACTCCACAAAGTCCTGGGACATATTTCAGTGTGGTCCTTATTCCATTGCAGGAGGACATTAAGCATTATGTTACACCCTTCATCTGGCCTCATTTATCTACACAGGAATTTCCTCAATGTTAGGAACACAGTTATTCTAGCATTCCCAAAATATTTATGAAATGTGACAGAAAAATCCAGTATGTAAACAATAGGGTCCACAACTTACTGGTTTTTAATGAGTAAACAAGATCCCGTTGTCAACAGTTGTTACTTTTCATCAAGATGTGGCCCTTAAAAAAAAGAAAAGAAATTCTGGGGCTGGGGTTGTGGCTCAGTGGTAGAGCACTTGCCTAGCATGTGTGAGGCACTGGGTTCAATCCTCAGCACCATATATAAATAAAAAATAAATAAAGGTATTGTGTCCATCTACAACTAAAAAAAGAAAAAATTTAAAAACTAAAATAAAATCAAGCAAGTCTTAGCAAAGATCTAAGAGAAAAATGATGGCAGAGGAAAAATACAGGCAAATCTTTCTCCTGTAAAATGTAGTGAGAACATTATCTTGTGACATGTCATATAAGACTGCCAGAAATTTTAAAACACTCATATTCAAGCAATTAACTTGGAATTCATAGTTAAAGTTATAAAAATCCAATATCTTTATCTAGACATGGAGGTGGCACCCACCTGTAGTCCCAGCTACGTGGGAGGCAGGAGGCTCACTTGAAACCAAGAGTTAGAGAGTACCCTGGGCCACGTAGTAAGGCCCTATCACAGAATAAAGAAAAGAAAAAGGAAAACCAGTATCTCCTATATCAATTTCCTGTGGAAAGTTGAAAATAAGCCCAGCATTATAATGTACCCTCTGACATACCAATTCTCTGATTGATTTAAAACAGTTTTAAATGTTTGTTCCAGAAAGTTCTAAAAGTACCAGATTTTTAATTAAGTAAATAAATGTTAAAAGCATTTGAAAGATATGCTTTAGTAGGACGTTTAAAAATATAAATGTATAGCATCTAATACCCCCAAGATCAGCAGGGTCCTTACCTACCTGGGGCCTGGAGCCAAAACTCACCCTGTACAACCAGCCAGCAGTCACAGGTTGAGGCAGGGAGGGTGAGATGGGGGGCATGATGCTATCATTTATTCTTATCAAACAAGAAATAAAAATTAATTTGGGTGCAGTGGTGCACACCCGTAATCCCAGCAGCTTGGAAAGCTGAGACAGAAGGATCGAGAGTTCAAAGCCAGCTTCAGCAATGGTGTGGCACTAAGCAATTCCTTGAGACCCTGTCTCTAAATAAAATACAAAATAGGGTTGAGAATGTGGTTCAGTGGTTAAGTGCCCCCGAGTTTAATCCCAGTACCCAAAAACAAAAAAAAAAAAAAAAGAAAGAAAAAGAAAATTAAATGATAACTACTTCAGTTAGTTAAGTCCTCGTAAAAATCATAAATACTATAATTTTGGAAACAAAAATATTTGCCACATTTATTCAGAATGCTCTTCTGTGTGGACCTAACCAATAAAGAAAAAAACACAAAAAACAAAACAGGAAAGCAGCGGTGCGGGAGGGGGGGTTTGGTCAAATATTCTGAGTCACTTAATTTTTTTTTTTAAATTATAGAGCAGTACCTGATTATTCGTGGGAGACTTCCAGCAGATGCCTAAAACAGAGAATAACACCAAACTCTACATGTACTGTTTTTTCCTATATATACAAACCTATGCAGAAGTTTACTATGTAAATTAGGTACAATAAAAGATTTCCAACAATAATTAATAATAAAGCGGAACAATTATAACAGCATACTGTAATAAAATTGCCAGCATCAATCCTCTTGCACTCTGGGGCCATTTTCAAGAATGGTCAGGGTTGCTTGAATGTAAGCACTGTTGCCATGACAGGGACAAGTCCATCCGCCAACCAAAACGGCCGCTAGATGGCAAAAGGGCAGGTAGCATATAGCAAGTGGGCATACTGGACAAGGGGTAATTCGAATCCCAGGCAGGACAGAGCAGGATAGCAGGAGATTTCATCACACTCCTCAGAATGACTTATGATTTAAAACTTTCTGGAATTTTCCACTTATATTTTCAGATCATGGTTGACCAAAGAAACTGAAACCAAAGAAGCTTCTGAAAACTGTTTAAGGAGAGCTACTATAGTCCATCCGCTCATTTAACTGAAAAATTTTCCTTGTACTGTGTACCAAAAGATCACTAGATCAGCAGCCATATCATGTCCCCTATAAAAGAAATATTATATTCTAGTACAGAATTTTGCAAACTACAGCCCACAGACCCAACCCAGCCTGCAGTCTATTTTTGTACAGCCTGAGAGTCAAAAATAGTTCCTATACTTGTCAATCATTGAAAAAAAATCAAAAGAATATTTTGTGACACGCTGATATTATATGAAATTCAAAATTCAGCGTCCATAAATAATTATTGGAACACAGCCAAGTCCAGTGCTTTATCTTCTCACCTATGGCTGCCTGCATACTACACCAACAGAACTGAAGAATGGCACCAGAGACCGTGTGGTTCGCAAAGCCTAAAATATGTATTATCTGTTCCTTTACAGGAACTGTGTACTGACTGGCTGGCCCTACTGGGGTATGAAGCAGAAGACTCAAAAGAACAGGGGAGGGCAACTCTCAAATGCTACTTTGGTAGAGTGACATTTTTGGAGAATCAGTTAGTGCTTTGACAAGTAGCAATTTGGCTACGGGTTGTATGTTTGACAGCAGAGACAAGTAGCTGATCTGGAAGCAGAGATGCCTGACATGGAGGAGTGCTTATATTATATTATCATTATGTTTGAAATCACAAGTGCTTCTTGATGATTGATTTCTACTCCCCACCTCCCAAAGGAATTTGACCAGTTTGATTAAATTTCACTGATGTCAACGGTATGAAATGCATTGTGTTGTAAGAGCTGTTTGTGTCAGAAACAACAAGCAAACCCTTTTAATCCTTTTTCTTGCTGAAGCAGGAAGTCACCACTTGCCAATAAGAAATCTAAAACAAATCCCGCAAAGTTTTATGCTTAGTTCAAAACGTGAACTATTTGAGGTCTTGGGATCTTGTAATCTTGGCAGCCCACATTTGCTGTCCCTGGTGAGAACACATGTGGACTACTGCCTGCTTTCCGGTTCACTACCAGGGTCACACCTTGCCCTCTTAATCCCGGAGTCAAATATGATTACAAATATTTTCCTCTTGGGATTCTATCTTGTAAGGAAGATCTTTGTGCTTTCCATTAAATAAAACATCTCCCTTTAGTTGCTTTATTCGTTCTCAGGCTTACTGTATTTCACCAGCCTAAAGATCGTGTTTGACATCAGCAATTGTTAGAGACCATTTGTTTTTACAATGGAAAAAGAAATAAAACTACAGATGGCAGACCTCAAAATCCATACTTCTCTGAGATGTTTTCATTTAGAGAGTGGGAATGTGCTTTTTTTTTTTTAAATGGAGATGAAAACAACAGTAGACATGTCGTTGTGACTAAGTAAAAATATTTTGTCTCTTTTTTAAAAATTCATTACAAAAATTAGAGAAAACTTTAGGGTAGAAGAAAATAAAAGAATTACAGGAAAGTAAAAACTGCAGGACACATTCCAGTTTAAGCTAAAATAAGAATGTTTCATGTCAGATCTTTCATCACCCCCCTCCCCACCAAAAAACCTAATCATAACAGCCATGCTTGGTGGCAGGTCCTTGTAGCCCCAGCTACTCAGCCGGCTCAGGTAGGAGGATGGCTGGAGCCCAGCTGTTGGGAGTTCAGCCTGGGCAACATAGTGCGATCCCTGTCTCAAAAAACAATAATAACATTAACAACAATAATAATAAAACAACTGCAACTTCATTGTCCACAAAAGCAGTATTGTTCAAACTTGGAGATCTTGCCAGGCATGATGGTACACACCTGAAATCCCAACAATTCTGAAGTTTGAAGCATGAGGATTAAGATCAGGATTGAGTTTGAGATCAGCCTCACCAAATTAGCGAGACCCTGTCTCAAAATAAAAAATAAAGATGGTTAGGGATGTAGCTCAGTGGTATACTGCCCCTTGGTTCAATCCCCAGTACCCCAAACAAACACGCAACAGCAATGACAAAACTAGCAGTCATTGCAGTTAAGGAGTCTGCTTTCTCTAAGCATAATAAGTTAACATTAGTAAATATAAGTTATGATTCCTGGACCTCATTAGTTAGTGTTGATATTGTAGTTTGACCCTAGAAGCAATCAACTTTACAAATGTGGGTATTTGGGGACTGCCTAACCTTCTCCCTTAACTGTGATAGGGAAGCGAAGTCCTTCTGATGGAAGAACTAGGTTTAGTGCTACAAACCAGAGATTCTATCTGAGGCAGTTGAGACAATATCTACAAATGCCCAAGGGAATGTGAAAAAGTAGCTAACTGCTTTCAAGCTGGAATTTTTTCCACGTTAATTTTAACAGAAAGTGCAGTCCAAAGCCCTCTGCATCTCTCACAAAACAAGGTTGACCTCAGCTTCCAAGGGTAGGTAGTGGCAGGCCAATGAAGGCAAATGGCACTTTCCACCTGCTCTCAGCTGTCAAGCAGTCTGCAGTCCCCACCAGAGGCCAATTAAAAGGAAGGGTTGTTGCTTCAGAATCCCAGGAGGGCATCAGGTGGGATCCAGTCCTAAGCAGTGATCCCAACTAAAGGGGTACAGTTTTTTTTTTAATCAGGGGACCAATTAAGTAATTGGAGTCACGTGACTGCTTTGTCTTGTACACAACACACTGAACTTTTTGATAAGCAGCACAGTGCTTGAGCAACTCTGTCTGTTCCCTGAATGAGATTCTCATGTGTTGCCCACATAGGAAAAGAGAATTGGTTTTTGTTCCTCTTATTACACAGATGTTGAAAAGTAATATATTTAGTAAAAAGGGGGAAAAGGGTATTTTTAAAAGTATTTTCGGAAAGGTCAAGATGTTGCATAAAATGGCATCTTCAATTATAGAAATGTTAGCTTTTTGGATTACTCTGACACAATTACCGAGAGGAATGCCTACTGTGCTAGGGAGGATTCCAGGCCTGCGGATCACATTCAACCACACACTTCGCTAGTGGAGCATACATCTAGCATATTTTTGCAAGAAGAAGGAGGGGGTGCTGAGCTCATAGACTGGGAAACCAATAGCCACAGCCAGCCAGTGAGCACCTGCCCTTTAGATCGGAGGAGCAGGGACACTGCCCAGGATACATAAGACTCCCAAGTTCACAGAACAAGAAAAGGCAGAGGTTAACTTGCCCACAGTTCCTAAGCAGCAGGTGTTTGCAACCAACACTTTAAAGGCGGGGGTCATAGCTTCATATCTGTGTGTATCATGCGGGGTAGGGGGCATTCTTTTCTTCTTTTTTTAGAACCTAGTTGGCAAAATCCCTTTCAAGAGCAACTAAATCTCACCAAATCATAGTAGCCTAACTACAAAGACGATTCAGGCAAGGGAAAGGAAGCATTAATAACTAGGAGAAGTCGTGGTATAAACGTAGGGTACCCATGGTTCACTGCCTTGAGAATATTTTAGTCCTGGGGCTAACCACCCTTCCATTCCGGAAACCAGGACAGATGGTCACTACACCGTGGCGCACGTTTGAGCCATCTGGAACAACACACCGACCCAGACCAAGAGTCCAGAAAGTGCCTGATGGCACTCCGACCCTCTACTTGTTTGTCTCTGGCAGCCTCTGAGTCCTGAGCTGGCTATTTCTGCTTTCAAGGGCATCACCTTACCACCGCCACCACCATCACCCGCTTCCTACTCGGCCTTTTGGGCTGGGAACGTGGCCGAGGAGAGGCGGGCGCAGGCACTCTGGGACTCCAGGGCGGCCTGCGGCGGGCGGAAAGGAGGGGCGCCCGGGCTCGAGTGTTAGCTCAGCGCCACACCGCTGCATCTGGCCCCCTGGCGCGCAATCGAGCTTGCTCCCCACTTGGGCTTCATGGATTCTCAATCCAACTGCGTGGTGGTGACCGGTAAGGCTATATATTTGTGCGTTCCCATTTGCTGCTGCTTTTAGCCTGCACCTGGAATGCGCACTTGCCTGATCCTGGTCGTAAACAGTTCCCTGAGGGGGAAAAAAGAGTGGCAACTGGTGGTGCTAAAAATTCCAGATGGACGCTCGCTTCCTGCTATGTCCTATTAAAAAACAAGAAAGGAACAGAGGCTTCCCTACTTCTGTGGCTCGTTGGCTGCAAATAACTCGAGGGGCATGCTGAAAAGTGCCCACGTATGTCTTAGGCTCAGAGCTTTTCTGTCCTTCAGCTTCTCAGGGAGGAAGTCGAGGCTTGCACCGGCTGTCCGAGTTTAGGACCCGCTGGGCATAAGTGGTATCCTTAGGAGAGCACTTTCATTGTGTGGAAGAGGGACCCGCTGGTTTAAAAAGATCAGGATCCTCACAGGCTCTCAGAGTACCTCTGTGGTGACCACCCTACTGCTCCCCTTTTCCCCTCCCCCCCCCCAAAAAAAACAGAGCACACAGTTCCACACACAGAATGAGTCTCTTACTATGAGAACCCTGAAGCCCCATCCCCACCCCAGTCACTAGTGGATGCCTCTGAACCTCAAAAGATCAACTTGGAAGGAATGGTAGCTGCTTGCTCCTGCATTTAACAAGCAAATCTAAAGCCATCCCACCACCACCACTGGGCCTCACAACTGGTCTCTGGGGGCTTGAACTTTCCTCACAAAGCTCTTTATTTTTAGTTAGGCACCAAAGCTCTTTATTTTTAGTTAGACACATTTAGTTCATTTTATGTTTTTTGAATAAAGTGTTGGATGAAGGAAACATTCAATAGATGAAGATTCCCGAATGCATGAAAGTTACCCAGCTTAATTGAAAGTTACCTATCTTAATATTTTCAGATTGCAATTCAAACTTCTGTCAACCTTCTTAAAAAAAAAAGAAAAGAAAATTCTTTTGAAACCCTTTTATCTCCCTCGCTCTCATTTTGAGTCTAGAAATTGAACAGTTCAAATTACATTTGAATTCCTAAGGAAACTATACTCCTAGTCAATGCAGTGCTTGTCTAAAATGAAATATTGATACTGAAGCACCATTGCCTGTCTTAGAATCACACCAACCCCTACCTTTATGTTGCCAGCCTGTGGTTTGCTGGCAGACTCTGGATTGTTAATGATGTACTTGATAATCAGTTGTGATTTGGGGATGCCCACCAGGTTCCAGAGCATGACCCCCTTTATTAGAAATGTTCTGAGCTGCCCAGGGCAGCCTTTTTATATAATTGGATTTGCCTAGTGTGTAAATCTCACCAAGACAATTGGCACATAGACAGATGGTGGGAAAAACAGGGCTCTGACAAATGGTGTCAAGATCAAGGTGTTCTGTTTGGCACCAAATAAGAGCAGTGGAAGGCAGAGGAAACCTGCCGCCCTCTAAAGGGTCTCTCTGGTTTCCGTAGATTTCTCCAGCTCTTTTTGCAAGTTCTCCTGCACAGTTGGCAAGTTGACAGTGAGATTTGACCCAGCGAAGTAAAAACTTCAAACCTTCACTTGTTGCTTTGTTTCCCTAATTTCAAAAAGATAAGAGGTGCAATTTTTGCTGATTTGAATATGATCACAAAACAGAATGGGCTGTTTCTGTGTGCTGCTGCATTTTTATTATCTGTTCTAGGAGATACCTAGGATTCCCCCCCCCCTTATTCTCAATGTTTTCTATTACCATTCTTCATTGCTGACAGTTGCCCTGGCAGTTAATCATATTTATTCTGTAGAATTCAGTCAAAGTCAGAGGTGTCCTCCTCCTCCTTCTGTCTTTCTAGTGCTAGGGATTGAACTCAAGGCTGTGTGCATGCTAAACATACACTCTACCCCTAAACTATACTCCCAGCCCTTAAAGTTTTAAATCTTGATGGAGTTTTTTTGTTTGTTTGTTTGTTTGTTTGTTTGAATCTGAGAACTCTTTGCCTAGTCAAAGGTCCCAAGACTTTTTTCCCTTCTTTTCCCCCCTAAATGTTTGTATAGTTTTACTTCTTACAGTTAAGTCCATAACCATTTTGAATTCATTTGTGCACAAGGTGTAAGGTTTAGGTTGAGGGGCTCAGTGTTTTACGGTGCAATTACTCCAGCACCCTTTGTTGACACGGTTCTCTTCCTCCACTGAATTTCTTTTGCCCCTTTGTAACCAATTGGGCACATTTATGTGGGTCCAATACTGCCATTCTTTACAAAGCCTCCTTTTCTAATAGACATTTGTGCA
Source organism: Sciurus carolinensis (assembly GCF_902686445.1). NCBI lineage: Eukaryota > Metazoa > Chordata > Mammalia > Rodentia > Sciuridae > Sciurus > Sciurus carolinensis. The sequence continues at coordinate 66,300,198 of NC_062214.1, forward strand.
CATATGTTTCCAGCCACATCCCCACCGGCAACCTGGCAGTGAATTGGCCCCACTTTTCTTTTTCACTCCTCACTGTGCCTTGCACGAGGACTCTAAGGGTGTTCCCAGATTGGCAAGGTTGCTGGGGTTGTCCAGGACCCACAGTGACCTGGGGAGCAGGAAGAGAATCTTATGTGGGTGTGGCCTAGCTTGAGAAAACCTGGGTATCTTTGGTTTCAGGTTTTGGGCCCTTTCGGCAGCACCTGGTGAATTCCAGCTGGGAAGCAGTGAAGGTAACACCCCTCCCCCACCAGACCCAGCTGGTTCCTTCTGTGACTGCTGAGAAACCCTAGCTCGCAGGCCCCTTGGTAACCAGAGCCTCACAGGAGGAGGCAAACAAACCTGTGCCCCTGGGAGAATGGTTTGTCTTTGGTCCCTAGATTGTGACTTGCTACCTGCAGATATTCTTCCCACCTCAGTGGTAAGAAAGGAGGCTAAAGGGACACTCCTAGGGACAAGGAAGGCTGAACCCAGAGCTGGATTCCAGTTGTCCCCATCTCTTTTGGCTGTGGGGCCTTTGGGAAGTCATTCCCCTAGCCTCAGTTTCCTCAGTCATAAATGGGGGAGATGCTGATATTGCAGGGCTGCTGTGGAGACTCAGAGAGGTGAGTGTGCACAGCACATTTGTACAAGCAGCTTTGTTCAAGTACCATGTCCTGCACCAGTATGCACTCATACATAAATGGTTACTAGCGGAAACAGCGTGCTTATTTTTAAGGAAGTAGCTTCACAGGGAAAAACGCAACCTCCATGAGGAGGGCTGGGGGTCTCCTACAGAGCAGACCTGCTTCTCCTTCGGGCAGTTGTCTGCTATCAGTCCCCACGCACTTGTCACTTAGAGGCTTCAGATATTGACAACTGTTTATTCACATTTTTCCTTCAATTTCATGCCTCTGTTGGGTCAGCTGAAGGTGGGGACTCGCGTCTATTTTCAGAGTGTCCCAGTCAAGCTGAAAGGGCAACAAAACCACTGGTGTCACCCACTTGCAGCAACTGTAGCATTGATTTTTCTAGCCTGTCAGCACAGGTGCCATCAAGGGCACTCTCAACTTTTGAGTAAGAATTTGAGGTTTTTTTTTTTTTTTTTTTTTTTTTTTTCCACAATCAGGGAAAAACTCAGAGAACCCCAGACCAACTGTTAAGCCTGGCTGTGGCTCATGGTGTCCAGAAAGGCTTGCGCAGGGCTTTTTATGAGCTTCTGGGAATCTGCAGCCAATTCCTGCATAGATGGCACTTCCTCTGCCAAATGTGGGAAGGTCCCAGACCTTTCTGTTTCTTTTTGCAGTCATGATAATGGAAAAGAGCCATACTGCAAGCTGTGGAACCCAAGACAAGACACCTGACTTTTCTATGCCTCAATTTCCTCATCTGTAAAATGGGAAAGTGGTGATGGCTAAGAGAGTTAACACATGAAAACTCTTTAGAAAAGGTGGACATGTTGCCAGTGCTCACAAATATCATCCTCCATTACTAAGAGGCTATTCTATTAGTCAGGGTTCTTCGTTGTAGGGGAGTGAGATGTGACTGGCAGATTCACACGGGAAATAGAACAAAGGAAGGCATTACTTGGGAGGCTCAAGGCTCACCAGTAGGGCTGGAGAACCAGCGCAGAAATCCATGCGGGCTGGGAGTTTCCAGGAAGTGGCAGCAGGATGGCAAGCAAGATGCTTTGAAGGGTTTTTCCCTTCCCATCAGCTGGATAAGGTAGAACTTGTATGCATTACTGGGCAAGCAGAAAGTCAGTGACTGAACTGAAGAGCAAACATGCCCCCTCCCACCCCAAGAGCAGCAGGCTGAGGGGAAAGAGAGGTTAGCACACCCACAAAAGGCAGGTGAGGACAAATCCCATGATCAGCACAGTGAGAAGCAATGGAGGCTGCAGATGAAACCCAGGCTCCACCTTTCAACCAGACCCTTGAAAAGGGATTTTGGGTATCAGGCACTCCTGACTATTGCACAGGCTTATGCAATTTCTCTTGAGAATTTAAAACCTCAGACTTTCATGGAGATTCCTCAGAAAACTTGGAATGGATCCACCACTTGACCCAGCTATCCCACTCCTCAGTTTATACCCAGAGGACTTAAAATCAGCATACTACAGTAACACAGTCACATCAATGTTCATAGTAGCTCGATTCACAATAGCTAAGCTATGGAACCAACTTAGGCGCCCTTCAACAGATGAATAGATAAAGAAAATGTGATACACACACACACACACACACACACACACACACACACAGTGGAATATTACTCAGTCTTAAAGAAGAATGAAATTTTGGCATTTGCTGGCAAATAGATGGAACTGGAGGTTTTTATGCTAAGTGAAATAAGCCAATCCCAAAAAACCAAAGGCTGAATATTCTCTCTGATATGTGGATGCTGACTCACAATAGGCTGGGACAGGGTGCTGGGGAGTTGAGGTTCAACAGATTGGACAGGAAGGAATGGGGAAGAAGGGAGGGAGAATGGGAATGGGAAAGACAATAGAATGAATTGGACATAACTTCCTATGTTCGTATAAGAATACACAACCAGTGTAACTCCACATCATGTACAACCACGAGAATGGGAAATTATACTGCATGTATGTCAAAATACACTCCACTGTCATGTATAACTAAAAAGAACCAAAAAAAAAAGTACAAAATAAACCCTTAGGCTTTCTACAAATGAAGATGAACTAAATGTCAGTTTCTAATCCAATGTCACTGGCTATATGAGGAAACAAACTACCAGGAGTAAGAAACAGCAAAAGCAGATTTAGAAGTTCATCCTCAAGCTACCAAAAGGATCAGAAAATAACATAACTCTATGTGAAATATTTAAAGATAGAGTCACACAAATGAGAACAAGAGATGATCAAAAGATCGCATAAATCGAAAAAGGGAGTGAGAGAAGTTATTGAAATTAGAAATATAATTATTAAAGTGAAACCTCAACAGATGACTTAAAAGCCAATTTGGAAATACAATAAATGAAAGACACCAGTCACACATACACACACACACACACACAAACCCACTATGACTCATATGATTCTGTTTATATCACTGTCCAGATTGGGCAAATCTATTGAGATAAAAAGTAAATTGATGGTTGCCCAGGGTAAGTGGGGGAGGGGCATTAAGGGGAATGAAGAATGATGGTAGATGGAAATGAGATTTCTTTGGGGTATGATGGAAAGGTTCAAAAATTGATTGTGGGTGATCATTACACAACTCTGTGAACACACTAAAAAACCTTGAAATGTAGACTTAAAGTATATATATATATATATATATATATAATAGAGAGAGAGAGAGAGAGAGAGGGAGGAAAGGAGGGAGATGTTTACTTACTCACACAAATATACACACATATGGCAGTTTAAAGACAGATGAAGAGAAATTAGTGAAGTAGAAGACGCATCTGAAGATATTACTCAAGGAATAACATAAGAAGATGAGCAAGGAAGTAGGCAAAAATTAAGAGACATGATTATAAAGGAAACCTTCTAACATGTTTACTTGGCATTTCAGAAGGAAAGAACAATGAGAAGCAATATTCAAAGAGATAAGATTGAGAGTATTTCAAAACTGATGCAAGACATGATGATGAAACACAAAATATACCAAGCTAGGACAAAGAAAATCCATACCTAAATATACCACGGTAGAGCTGAAGAACACCAAATATAAGATGTTAATGTACTCAGAAAAGACAAATCAACTATAAAAATGAACACTCTAAGCCGGGTACATTGGCACATGCCCAGTGGACTCAGAAAGCTGACGTAGGAGGATATTAAGTTCAAAACCAGCCTTAGCAACTTAGAGAGGCCATAAGAAATTTAGTGTGACCCCGTCTAAACATAAATAAATAAAATTTAAAAAGCACTGGGGATGTGGCTCAGTGGTTAAGCACCACTGGGTTCAATGCCTGACACCAAAAAAAAAAAAAAAAAAAAAGAATTTTTTTTAAGTAAATGAATAGCCTAATTAACTAAAGGGATTTTTTTTTCAAAAATATCAGTTGATTAATAACTTCAAAACCCTAAAATTGTAATCGCCAAACAGAAATTTGTACCCAGAAAAATTATTTTTCAAAACAAGACATAAAGACATTTTCATAAAAAACAAACATCAACAGTTTTTTCTCAAAAAGCACAACACTAAGGGAACATATAAAGGACTTATTTTTGAAAGGAAAGAAAATGGTCCCAGAAAGATGGTGAAAAATGCAAGGAGGCATAGTGAGTCTTTAGATAAAATCTGTATTCACATTACATGAACTACTAATAATTATTTTTTCTAATTTTCAAGCTTATAAAAAGGACTGACCTGAAATATAGGGTAAAGAAAGATGGTATTCACTCAAATTCTTCAGCGCTATGTCCAACCCATCATGGCCGACCCTCATATCCACCATCTTCTCAGCTTTCCTGATAGTCCCCAAGACACAGACTAGATAACAGTCTGCTTAATCTTCTTGCTCACAGTGGGGTCATGGAGTGGTGGCTGGAGAGAGGCCTTGTTAACAGTTGAAGACCCACAGGGAGCACTATCAAGAATGGCGTCTGAAGCGGCAGTTTCCCAGACTGCCTAGCCCAAGCCCAGGCTACCAGTGCCCTCCGCCACCCCTGCTTGTCTTCCCCACTGGTTCCTGCTATCAACCTTCTACTTTCCCCCTCTTTGTGCTGGTTCTCAGCCCCCCAACCCCTGGGCAGTCAGTTGCAATCTCTGCTATCTATTTGCAGGACCATTCTCTCTCCCTGGGCCATCCTGGGTCATTCTGTATCCTCCACTTGTCTGTAGTCTCCACTTGGATTCTGGTTTAGGACCTCACTGGTAGTATCTACTGAATGTGCTGGCATACAGCCATGGGTGTCCATTAGCCAGCTAAGTGGATGTATTAAGATAAATTCCTAGCTGGGCGAGGTGGCTCACACCTGTAATCCTAGTGACTTAGGAGGCTGAGGCAGGAACATAGAGAGTTGAAACCCAGCCTCAGCAAAAGTGAGGCACTAAGCAACTCAGTGAGACCCTCTCTAATGAAATATGAAAAAGGGCTGGGGATGCAGCTCAGTGGTTAAGTGACCCTGCGTTCAATTCCTGGTACCAAAAATAAAAAACAATAAAAACAAAAGAAAAACTTCTAACTAGTTCATGTACTACCTTGACCTATTATACAGAAACAGGCTGAGATTTCCTAAATAATATACAGAAAGTACATAGCTCCCTGGATCAACATAAGTACCACTGTGTGGAAACCGCATCAACATATCCCCATCCCCACAGAGGGCTTATCGGGATACAATGTGTGATACATTGCTAGAGGCAATGTGTTGGCTGACTACATGAATGAATATCATTCTTTTCTACCTGACTGACTTCTCTCAGCAAAAATCAAGCTGGTCAGTGTCATGGGCATTAACAAGCAGCATTTAATGAGCACTTACTCTGTACCACGTACCATAAATGGGAATGCACAGAATTATAGAGAGTAAGAGAATATTTACCTCTATATTTGCAGCATTTCACTTCTAAGAATGAGGTGAGCTAGTAACAAATAATAACTTAAATGCATTTTTGTTGTGGTTTTCATAAATGGGAGAAGAATGTTGAAAACAAAGGAAAATGTAGAAAAATAATAGAAATGCTAAAAGATTACAATGAAAAGAGGCACTTTTCTGGAAACTTCCAGATGAGTGACCCAATTCTATTTACCAAAAATGTGTGCCAAAGTATTTAGCAATGAGGCTCCTGTAGTGGGCATCCTTCCTTCCCCAAGCTCAGGTTTTATGTAATGACGTGCAGTGGCTGCATCATTACCCATTGTGACGCCTGGCTCTGCACTCTCAAAGTTTGGAGCTAGTACCACTTCATATTTATTCAAAAGAAATTACATTGTCAGTCTTTCTAGAAGTGCCTGAGTAAATAAAACAAGGATTTTGTAAAATACACCATGGACCAATTCAGCCATGATGTTTTATAACTGCATTTAAAAGACATACAACCCAAAGGGTCAAAGGTCAAGACTCTTACCAGATTTGATAAACTTGATATGCATAGTAATTCCTCTTTACCCCAAAGATGAGATGGTCTCATCTTTCTTATATGTTGCTTTAAATGACAACAACAATGAGAATGACGAATCTAAGGCAGTGAACTACAACAGTACATGAAGTAGCAAGTTGATGAATGCTTTAAGATGAAGGATGGAGCTGGGGAAGGTGGGGCATGCCTGTAATCCCAGCAACTTGGGAAACTGAGGCAGAAGGATTGCAAGTTCAAGGCCAGCCTCAGCAAATCAGCAATGTAGCCAGACCCTGTCTTAGAATAAAAAATAAAAAGGGCTGGGGATGTGGCTCAGTGGTAGAGTACCCTTGGTTTCAATCCCTAGTACCAAAAAAAGAAAAAAAAAAAAAAAAGTAGGAGGAGGAGGAGGAGAAGGAAGAGAAGAATACGGACAAAAAAAAAAAAAAAAAAAATGAGGATGGGTCCTAGCTTAGGGATGGGCAGGTAACTGCATACCTTTCCAAGTAAAAGTGAATTGTTTCTCTCTGTCTGTCTGTCTGTCTGTCTGTCTCTCTGTGTGTGTGTGTGTGTGTGTGTGTGTGTGTGTGTGTATGCACACGTGTGCTTGGGATTGAACTCATGACTTCACACATGCTAAGCGTATGCTCTACCACTGATATACATTCCAGTCCCAAATCATTTGATTCATTTTTATTTTCTTTCCCAAGAGGGTTTCTGTTTTACTCAATTTACTGTTGCTGTGACCAAAAGACCTGACAAGAACAATGTTACAGGATGAAATGTTTATTTGGGACTCATGGTTTCAGAAGTCTCAGTCCACAGACAGCCGACTCCATAGCTGTGGGCCCAAGGTGAAGCAGAAGGGCATGGTGGAGAAAAGTTGCTCAGGACTGTCTACCAGGAAAGAGAGAAGGGCTGGGGAGATAGCTCAGTCGGTAGAGTGCTTGCCTTGCAAGCACAAAGCCCTGGGTTTGATCCCCAGCACCCCCAAAAAAAAAAAAAAAAAGGAAAGAGAGAGAGAGCTCAACTCATTAAAAGCAAAAGACATACCCCAAAGTTACACTTCCAGTGAACTACCTCTTCTGGTCACGCTCTACCTGCCTACATTTACCACCCAGTTAATCCATTCAAGTGCATTAATGCACTGACAGGTGAAAGCTCTTATAACCCAATAATTTCACCTATGAACTTTTTTGTGTTGTCTCACATAAAGCTCTTGTGTTGAGCTTTCAAAGGACAATTCATATCTAAACCATAACAGTCTCTATTCTTCCTACCAAATACCGGGACAAAACCTTTTACTAGTCTAGACGAAAACAGACATATAGATGACATACAGTTTTTTCCACATAGCCCAGAGTGGGTTTTTTCTTGTTTTCTTGATAAAAACAGGAAGGTCTGAGATTAAAAAATAGCAAAATCGAGGATAAAAGGAGACTCCTAGCTCCTCTGTAGGTAATTGCCAATGGTAACAACCAGCTCAGTTTCCTGCCCGTTCCTGAGCAGCCACTTCAATGGATTGTCCAGACATGGTCCTCCGGGGCTAGATAAACTGAACTCACTTGAATACTTTTCCCCATGAGTTCTTGCACCTTCCTTCTCCACTCTGGCAACTCTACGGTGTGAGTTCATTTTATCCATAGGAAGACAAGTAGTCACTCACATTCATGATAGAGGACTGTCCAGTACAGTATGATAGAGGACTGTCCCTGCATTCTCATTGTAAGATGACACAAGAATCCACAAGAATATGGGGAGTACATGGGTCCACACAAAGGACCTCAGTCCTGGGCAGGAGCTATAATCACAGCAGCCTGTGCAAGGAACCAGGCTGGAGGGGGCTTTAGAGGATAGCGGTGAGTAAAGAGGAATCCCACTCCTGGGTAGAAGAGGCCCACTGCGTTCATGAACAGCGTCTGCTGAGTTCCACCGCCCTCCCTGGAGACACTGAGTGCCTCCCCATTCGACACTCAGGTAGATGCAGTTACCCTGCTTTTCTGGGGAAGAGTTCAGTATACAGACAAGTGAGTCCAATGCTTGCTTCTTGCTCAACTTGATTAAATCCATTGCTACATTGACCAGATGACAAACCAGTGAGATGACAGGTCTTTCAAAATGATATCAGCACCTTCCCAGAGCCTTACCGTGGGTCCCTTTCACCCTTATCTCAGCCCCCAGCAAATCTGGGGTTCTTTTCTCCCTTTGGAGTCCCAAATGGAGCAGATCTTCTGGTTTGTTCTCTGTGCTTTTAAAATGAACTTTTAATTTAAAAATACATTTAGAGGTTCAGGAAGTTGTGAAGATAACATAGGGAATTTCCATTTTTCCCACACTGGGTCTCGCCTAAGAACAATTTACGTTAGGGTGGTATATTTATCACAATGACTGAACTAATCCTGAGACTATTATTAACTAAAGTCCATAGTTTATTCAGAATTCCTTAGTTTTTCCCTGCTGTCCCTTTTCTGATTCAGAATCCCATCCAGGATACCACATTATATCTACCTAGGCTACTTTTCCTATGACAGTTTCTCACACTTCCCTTGTTTTTGAAGACCTTGACAATTTTGAGGAGTACAGTTCAGATATGATCTAGTTTGTTGCTCACATGGGATTTGACTGCCTGCTGTTCTCATGATCAGATTAGGGTGACAGGTCATGGGGAGGAGGACCCCAGAGGTAAAGTATAGCATGTCAGGGTACACTCTGTCAACCTGATTTGTCACTGTCAATGTTGACCTTGATTACCTGGTGGAGGGAGTGATTGTCAGGTGTCTACCCTGACAAGCAGCACACCAACTTGAGCAGTGGGAACATAGGTTAAGGGGATAATTCTGTTGACTAGGCCTACTTTGCTGACCCCACATGCTTTCTTTAAAAAGCAATGTACCTAAAGCCACCCTGACTCCATCCTGGCCTAAGTCAATAGGATGTGCTGCTTTCCTCAGCAAACAACCTGTTACCTGCAGGAGAAAAGCTAAAGATGCCTCCCTGCTGAAAAGAACAATGTTACCTACAAGGGGTAGGATGGAGGGTGAGGGGGAGTCAGAGTTTGTAACCTTTACACAGACCAGATTCCAGACTCATGGAGACAGGAAAATTAGAAGCAAAGCCCCTCCCCCACAACCAGAGAATCTGTAAGAACAAATTCTAATGAGAACCAGACATCACTGGGGCCAAGGTGACCCAGAGTTGACTTGGACCTTTAGCATGTCGTTATAATAGTAAAATCTTCCCTCCGTGGGGTAAGACCATGCATAGTGGGGACTTGAAAGTCTGGAACAATTCTGCTGTCAGTCCAAAGTCAAAAAGTGGAGCCGGGCAGGACTCTCTGGAAAATTCCACAGGGCTCCCAATAAAACTGAAGGGCAGGAGGTACAACATCCTTCTCTCTGAGAGGGCCCACTATCTCCCTTTTCCCCTTGAGAGTGTCCCATTTTCTTTTCCTTTCCATTCTGATATATTCCTGCTACTATTTGAGAGTCTCTTGAAATTCTTCAGGCAAGATTGCAAGAAGGGGTAACTGGTTGCAGACTACTGTGGTCACTTTGGCTCTGTGGGCATATCTTGCTCTGTAACATCCACCAAAAACATTCTCTTTCGTCCCCCTTTTTATCCTGTACTCTTTGGAAGGAAGTCACTATGCACAGTCTATATATAGGTGAGGGCAGAGTATCTCCATAAGTCATTCATCTGCTTGAGTGACTTGACTCTTCCTCCCCCACCCAATTATTAACTTATGTAATCATCTCTTGAGAGCAGTGTAGACCCCTGGATCTTGGCTTTATACTTTGGGCCATGACTTGATTCCTGGGAAGCCCCGGGGATTGACTCAGGGGCACTTACCACTGAGCCATATGCCTAGTCCTTTTTATATTTTATTTAGAGACAGGGTCTCATTGAGTTGCTTAGGCCCTTGCTAAGTTGCTGAGGCTGGCTTTGAGCTTACTAGTCTTCCTGCCTCAGCCTTCTGAGCCACTGGGATTACAGGTGTGTGCCCCTGTGCCTGGCTTGCTTGATTCCTTTTGAAAGTCTATTTTCTCTTGAAATCTTCCCCACTCCTTTCCCATCTTGGGGCGAAGCCTCCCTGATCATGTAGGGCCTCTGTTCCAAAGGAAATGCACACTTTCACATTTAATTTTCCACTGCTGTATGTTCAACTGTACTAAAAATTGGACTGAGGTGGGTACTTTTAAATTAATTGTTCTTTACTATATAGAGGTCCCCCACCTTATCTGCTGTGGGTACGTTCCAAGATCCCCAAAGGATGCCTAAAACTACGGTTAGTACTGTACCCTCAATTTACTCTTTATTCCTATGCCTAATACCTCTCAGAGAAAGTTTGATTTATAAAGTAGGCACAGTAAGAGAGCAACAACAATAACTCACAACAAAGTGGAACAATTATGACAATAAAATTAATAATGGAAGTTATTTAAAACTTATGAATTATTTATTTCTGAAACTTTCCATTTAATACTTTTGAACTAAGGTTGACCCTGCTTCACTGAAACTGCAGATTAATAGGAGGCTGTTGAATGAGTCTGTGCAATCTTCCCGTCCTTGTTCCTACCACTTACCACCTTTCATTGATTTGAAGAACTACTTCAAAAAAAAATGTTTGGGCATCTTGACATTGCATTGATGTCACAACGGCATCTTACCCTTTGTCATATTTGAGCAGTACTTTTACTTTATTACCGGTTCATGCCATAAGGCTTGGCATTCAGTCTCTGGGGTTAGATTTGTTGACACGTGTCAAGTCCTTTCTTTCTGAATTACTCCATCAGCATGGGAAATGTTCCGACCTGCTTATCTCGCTTCTTGGAGACCAGGCCAAAGTCCCGAGGGCATCAGAGCTCTATTTACGTTGCCCTAAATGTGATGAAAATATTGGCTGCAACATGCACAACCACCAGAGGAAAGCACACAGACAGCACGGGAATCATGCAGGTGACTTAGGGCAGCAGAATGTCAGATTGGACTTAGCATTCAAAGGACAACTCTTTGTTCCTTCCTATTCTGGACCAAGGTTTTTGGCTAACAGATAAGAAAGGGAAGGCTATATTAGCATACCTTTTCTCAACTCCAGTCTCACATTTACTCACATTAGAAGCATGTTACAAATCTTGAAAAACATCAGACATATTGGGGATGCCATACTTGGGATTCCAAAGTCTCACAGGCTCGCCTGGGCCTGCAGACTAGGAGCCAGTTTAAGTGCCATCAAAAGTTCCCAGCCTCGATCAACAAATAAAGGAAAAAGAGCTCATCATCTCTAGTAATTAGAGAAATGCAAGTGAAAACTACCCTAAGATTTCATCTCACTCCAATTAGAATGGTTATTATCAAGAACACACGCAATAGTAAGTGTTGGCATGGATGTGGGGGAAAAGGCACACTCGGTCCATTGCTGGTGGGGTTGCAAATGGTGCAGCCACTCTGGCAAGCAGTACGGAGATTCCTCAGAAAACTTGGAATACAACTACCATTTGACCCAGCTATCCCACCCTCAATTTATACCCCAGGGACTTAAAATCAGCATACTACAGTGACACAGCCACATCAATGTTTATAGCTGCTCAATTCACAAAAGCTAGATTGTGGAACCAAACTAGATGCCCTTCGATAGATGAATGGATAAAGAAACTGTGGTATATATACACAATGGAATATTATTCAGTCATAAAGAAGAATAAAATTATGGCATTTGCAGGTAAATGGACGGAACTAAAGACTATCATGCTAAATGAAATAAGCCAATCCCAAAAAAACCAAAAGTTGAATGTTTTCTCTGATAAGAGGATGATGATACATAATAGGGGGTAGGGAGGTTAGAGAAGAATGGAAGAACTTTGGAATGTGTAGAGGGAAATGAAGAAGGGAGGGGTTAGGGGAGGGAATGATAGTGGACTGAGACAGACATCATTACCCTATGTACATGTGTGATTACATGAATGGTGTGAATCTACATTGTGTACTACCACAGAAATGAAAATTTGTACTCCATTCATGTACAATGAATCAAAATGCAGTCTGTAAAACTAAAAATAAATAAATAAATAAAACTAACAAAAAAAAGTCACATTAACAAAAACTTTGCAATAAACTCAGAATCAAGTTTAGGTAGCTGATTTAAATGTGGCTAATTGTGTTAATACTATTATAAAGCAACTCTTATGGACTTACCACTCTCTGAATTTGGTTCAAATTTGGTATAGACTGAAAGTTTTTGACTAAGCATGCTTTTACATTAAAGATCAATAATTTTCTTTCTCTCTTAAAAAAAAAAGTCCCCAGTCTCTTTGATGACATCTATAATCATGCATGATTACCCTGTACACCCTGAGCCAGTCACATAGGCTGCTCCTCTCTCAGGTGCTCTGGATTCTCCCAGCCTGAAGCCCACCCTGAGCCCTAGTGCTCAAACACTGCACCCTCTCTCCAGGCAGGAAGATGTGCATGATGCTGTGTTTCCTCTCTTGCAGGCATTTGCAAAAAGATTCAGACAGGGACTAATGAACCCAAGGGTTCTGTGGAGGTGAAACTCAGGTGGCTGCCTGAGAGATGGAGAAATGGTTGGGAAGCCATGGATGCGTTTGGGGCATCAGCCCTCATCCAGCATCCTGCCAGAACCCCTGCCTCTTTTGCCCACTTATAAAACTATTTTTGCCCTTTACCTGTATTGATGGAATTTTATGGAACTTTAGAAGTCCTTCAGCTATGGAAAGAGCAGGCTTAGTTACAATCCCAGTTTAATTATTGGCCCTGTCTATAAGACTGGGATGTCAGCCTGAGCTAAGTGACTTGCTGTGAATGTAATCCTTTCTCAGGACACATTCTTTTAGTCAAGTTAAAAAAAATGTTGTGGAGGAAGGTGATGAAGACCATTGTTTTTTAAAACTCATGGTAAATATATGGTAAATAAGTGTACTATTAAATTTAACATTTTAACCCTTTCAAGTGTACAGTGCAGTGGCATTAAGGACATTCACACTGTTGTATAACCATCACCACTATTCGTTGTCCTACTGAAACTGTGCTCATTAAATGATAACCCCACACTTCTTCCCACTGCCCGTAATTACTATTATATTGTATTCATTGTTGTGCAACAGTATTCTCGAAATTTTTTATCTTGCAAAACTGAAATTCAATACCCATTGAACAACAGCTTCCCAGTTTCCCTTCAAAGTCCCTGCCAATTATCATTCTACTTTCTGTGACTGTGGATTCGACTTAGAAGTCTGATGTAAGTGGAATTATATGACGGTGTGTGTGTGTGTGTGTGTGTGTGTGTGTGTGTGTGTGAGAGAGAGAGAGAGAGAGAGAAAGAGAGAGAGAGGCTTATTTCTCTTAGCATAGTGACCTCAAGATTCATCCTTGTTGTAGCATGTGACAGGATTTTTTAAGACTGAATAAAATTTCATGGTACATATTCACCACATTTTCCTTATGAATTTATCCATTAGTGGGCACTTGGGTTGCTTCTTCCTCTTAGCTATCGTGAATGATGTTGCTGTGAATATGGGTGTACCAGTACTTCTTTAAGATCCTGCTTCCTACTATCAGTAATGTGAAGAGAGAGCCTCCAGAGTGGGAGAATATCTTTGCCACTCATACTTCAGATAGAGCGCTAATTTCCAGAATCTATAAAGAACTCAAAAAACTGTACACCAAGAATGCAAATAATCCAATCAACAAATGGTCTAAGAAAATGAACAGACACTTCACAGAAGAAGATCTACAAGCAATCAACAGATATATGAAAAAATGTTCAACATCTCTAGTAATAAGAGAAATGCAAATCAAAACTACCCTAAGATTCCATCTCACCCCAATTAGAATGGTAATTATCAAGAACACAAGCAACAATAGGTGTTGGCGAGGATGTGGGGAAAAAGGTACACTCATACATTGCTGGTGGGGTTGCAAATTAGTGCAGCCACTCTGGAAAGCAGTATGGAGATTCCTCAGAAAGCTTGGAATGGAACCACCATTTGACCCAGCTATCCCACTCCTTGGCCTATACCCAAAGGACTTAAAATCAGCATACTACAGAGATACAGCCACATCAGTGTTCACTGCTGCTCAATTCACCATAGCCAGATTGTGGAACCAACCTAGATGCCCTTCAGTTGATGAATGGATAAAGAAACTGTGGCATATATATACAATGGAATATTACTCCGCCATGATGAATGATAAAATTATGGCATTTGCAGGCAAATGGATGAAATTGGAGAATATCATGCTAAGTGAGATAAGCCAATCTCAAAAAACTAAAGGACGAATGATCTCGCTGATAAGCGGATGAGGACATATAAGGGGGGGTAGGAGGGGTTAGCGTTAGGGTTAGGGTTAGGTTTAGGGTTAGGGATAAGGAGGGTGGTAAGAATGGAGGAAGGAAGGACTGTATAGAGGTAAAAGAGGGGTGGGAGGGGTGGGGGGAAGAGAAAAAATAACAGAATGAATCAAACAACATTACCCTATGTAAATTTATGATTACACAAATGGTATGCCTTTACACCATGTACAGAGAAACAGCATGTATCCCATTTGTTTACAATAATAAAATAAATAAATTAAAAAAAAAAAAAAAGATCCTGCTTCCTCTCTTGGGTAGAGCCCCAGAAGTGGGATTGTTGGATCCTATGGTAATTCTATCTTTAATTGTTTGAGGAGCTGCCATGCTGCTTTTCCCAATGGCTGCGCCATTTTATATTCCTACCAAAAGTGCACGATTGTTCCAATTTCTTCACATCCCTGCCAACACTCATTATATTCTGGATTTCCACAGTGGCCACTCTATTGGGTGTGAATTTCTATGGTTGGGTGATAAAAATAAGACGTTAACCTTGACCAGATATATCATAGCTGGGCTGACAGCGGCACTGTACCTTGTCTTGTATGTCTGCAGGTCCCCAGTCAGGTTTAGTCTCCTGGAGGAGGCGGGCTTCATCTTGGGGGAAAAGACATTGAAGGGACAGAAAGGCCCCCCTTCTTTGATTTACTTTTAATTTATTACAAAGTATTTAATCTCAGTTAATGGATATCAGGATTATATTATCCATTCTTAATTAAACTAACCCTTAAACTATGATTAAGGAATCCTTACAAAAATGATCTTCAAGAACACAGAGATAATATAAATGATGGAAACCCTAAGAAAACAGCTAAGCGACACTTCTCCCACCCAGTGTGAACTCCTTATCAGCCACATTTTGATATAAAACAATGACAAGCTGATAAGAAGTTAGTCCAAAGAAAGGAAGGAATTAATCACTTAAAACAAATTTATGTCCCATTCTTAACAAGTGAAGTCCACTTGAAGTGTGTGTTACGTGTTGAGGCATCAAGACATCAACTAGTGGTAATGTACCTGCATGCTGAATTTTTTATTAATAGGGGCATGTGATCCAAAGTACTTGGAGACAAACACTCTAGATACATAGAGGATTGGGAACTATGGTGTTGCTGTCTTTCATTCCTGAATCTTTCAGGCAAGTCTGACCCACCAGTTTGGCAGAATGGCTTAGAGGACACACCTGAGGAGAATGAAACTTCAATGTTGCCAAGGCAGAGTGGTCTTTAGCCAGCATTCCATGATCCCTACAAACAACAGGGAGGGCTGTGGTCAGCCTTGAACAGTGAATGCCACCTTTATGGTAGCATCTCCTTTGTGCCTATTTCCATAACTCTTCCTCTGTTAAATGTGCCTTCTCTGGACCTCAGTCTCCTCATTTGTAGAATGGGAACACCATTCTCGGAAGGGTGCTTGGGAAGTGCTTGTATAGTGCCGGTAGGAAGGAAGGGTTCTCCAGGGGCAGCTAGGATGATCAGTAGACTGTTTTTAGAACCAGAAAATAGTACATGCATGACCATTATTAAAAAAAAGAAAATCTTACAAGTATAGAAAGAAATGAGCATCAGCCTTAACTCTGCCCTCGAGAGAACCATTTCAGTGTGTTCCCATTTCCATCAAGGGCTATAGGAAACAGTATGAGATTCTGATTGTTTTACTTATTCTATCTCAGGGGATTTCCTTGCAAAGTCATTTTAATGGCTATGTTATACTCCGCCGATGGCTATCCTATATTTTGTTTCTTCCATCTGCAAGGTTGTCCGGCCATCACCTAGTCAGTGCTGGGCATCCAGGGCCTCGTACAGGCTAGACAAGTGCTGTACCTCTGAGCTAAATGTCAGCCCCAAATCTTTTCTCCTCTCTTCTTCCTCCTTTGTCTGGTAAGCCCTGCTGTCTCAGGATTCAGTTTCTCTCCTCACATGAAACCACTAAGCCTAGATGGTATTGGAGCCCAGGCCTCGGTCTCAGCCACACCTGATGGCTCCCAGGACCTTTCCGACCCAACAGGCAAGGGGATTATGTAATCACTCCCTTTTTGCTTGTCGCCTCCTAGTACATCCACTTAAATCCCCAGCCTGAACCCCGCACAGAGGGCGTCTCACCCACATACAGTGACAGATGGATTAATGGTGAAAGATGAATGGAAGGAAGGAAAGGAGGGAGAGACAGAAAGGGTGAGAAGGAGGAAAAGCTGCAAAGTAAGGAAGGGAGGGAGGGAGAGAGAAAGGGATGAAGGAAGAGAGGGAAAGAGAAAGCAAGAACAGTAGCGAGGGAAAGAAGGAGATAGGAAGGAAGATGAGTTATCACACGGACCTCCAAGCCTCACTCTTCTGGCTCCATGGAAAGTTCTTTCACTGGGCAACTCCTGCCAAGCCCTAGAGAGCCTTCTCTGCCCTCCAGCCCTCGGCCTACATGTCTTGCTCCACCTTCACAGAGACCCTAGGAGGGAGATCCTATTGTTACCATGTTTCACAGACAGGGAAACTGAGGTTCGGCAAACTCCAATAGTTTGCCCACACTCCCTCAGTAGGAAGTGGAAGCAGTGAGTTCTGGCTCCTCCTGGCCACACATCTTTGTCCTCCACCTTCTGCAGCCCAGCACTGACTGCATCTACTTCATGCCTCTCCTCTGAGAATAGCAGAGGCGGCACTGCAGGCTCTTAGGGAATTTTGCTGGAACTTCCACGCATCCTGTGCTAGCCCCAAACTCTCGTTTGATAAGGGAAGAATCAGATTTGGAAAAACAGCAACTGCTTCTCCACACCAGCTGGTGCCACACTTCTGTGGATTTGAACAAATGCAGAGAGCAACTGGTGTCTTCCTTCCTTCAGCCCCCTTTGAGAAACTGCCATGTGATTCTGGTGACCAGATTTTGAATGATGTGGAGGCTGGAAGAGAGGAAGAGAAAAAAAAAAAAGAACTGAAAGTCGGGCTTCCTGCCTCTCCAGGTCGTTTGCAACTGGTGGGGTTCAGGGTTTCTGGAGCCATCGTGGCTAAAGCATTGGGCTGGGTTTCACTTTGGTGTGGGGGGTTATTCCAGGCTCTGTCTCTCCTCCCTTTAGCATAAAAGATTGCAATTCTAGTTGAGAAAGTGTGCCAATTCGGAAAATCACAAACCCCTGGCTCTCTCCAGTTCTGTGCAGAACGAATAACTCCCTTTGCTGAAACCACCAGCTCTTCTTGCCAGAAATCGTGGTGGCAGCCAGCAACCTGCAGTCTGTGCAGAGTGTTCTCACTGCTTCTGACAGGGCTCATCATATTCTAATAAATGTCACTTTCAATAAATCCATTGTGCATGAATTTCTCAGATTAATACAGGTTCATTATAACACTAGTCCCTTCTATGAAGTCCCAACTATGTGCTAGTCACTATGCTTAGTGAATCATCTCATCCAATAATGAAAAATTGTGAATCATTTCATGAAAACCTGTCTACCTTTCAATAATCTCCATTGCATGGATGAGAAAATTGAGGAACTCTGAAGTTAATGTCATGCCTAATTTACCAGGTGCAGGTAGAAGAGCCAGGCCTCAAACTCGGGTCTTTCTGACCTCAAAGTCCATGCCATTTCCTGCAAACGTTATTGTTGGGCTCTGGCTCTGCACATGCTCCTTCTGCTCAGCATCGTTCTCCCAACCCAGGCTCAAATGACCGCCAGCTCTGGCTTATTTTATAAATTGCCTCTGTCTGTTGTGCAGTGCTGGTGGCTTAGGATACCAGGTGTGTGCATGTGTGTGTGTGTCAGAGAAAGCTGGGGATGTCGGGGGAGAGACAGACAGAATTTCAAGAGCAGGAGTTTCCAAATGAGGCGGTGCCTAGATTCTCTCTCTGATTTCAAGCTGGGAAAGTTTCCTCAATATTCCAAAGCAGACTCTGACCATGGTGCTCTCGAGCTAAACAATGTGCTGGCTGTCTGACTGTTATGTATCTGAAACTCATCCAGGCCAGGTCTTGTGACCTCCTGAAAGCCCCCATCTTAGTCTGCTGAGACTTATAAAAAGAGGAGAAAGTTTTGGTCTCTCCTCTTTTTATAAGGACACAATTGTCATCATAGGGTCCCCATTTTCATGCTCTCATGTGAACCTCATGACCTACCAAAGGTTTCATCTCCTAATCCTGTACTACTGGAGGTTAGGGCTTTAACACAGGGATTTGATATAGTCACTCACTTTATTTATTTATTTATACCATGGGTTGAACTCAAGGGCACTCAACCACTGAACCACATCCCCAACCCTTTTTTTGTAATTTTTTTTTTTTTTTAAGAGACAGTGTCTCACTAAGTTGCAAAGGGCCTTGCTAAGTTGCTGAGGCTGTCTTTGAACTTGTGATCCTTCTGCCTCAGCCTCCCCAGCTGCTGGAATTACAGACCTGCACCATGGCACCTGGCTAGTCACTCACTCTTGGGTCCTCAGGATGGCCACAGACTTCTTAGGGCTATCCACACAGCTTGGTCAGGGAAAAAGAGATCTGCAGCTAGCAGAGGGTTAGTTGCTCTCCTGTTCCCAAATTGTTGTTCCATCTCATCTGGTGGCTGTGGAGAGAAAGCCCTCTGTTCCCATAGGGAATATCTGTTCACTAGTTTCCCTCCTGCTCCTTGAAGGGCTCCCTGAGAATCCCGCAGGGCTTGGAACTTCCAACTCCACAGCAAGGCAGCTCCATGGCATGACCTCCTTCAGGGAGGATAACTGCACCTTAACAGAATTCATGGTGACAGTGAGGTCCCATCTCTAGCCACAGGTTGGATCCACCAAGATGCAGCGTCTCCCTTTATCAGGACAACTGTGAAGGGATGAGAAAGAGGTGACATTCCAACCAAGAAGACTCTGGAGAATAATTCCAAGGAAATACATGAGTAAGTTTAAGTTTACATGGGTCCACAGCCCCCTTCTCTGCAATTCTGATACCCTCCAAATATTAGATGATTTTTCTGTCTTATTTGGTGGCAAACTGTGAGCTGAGCTGATGAGAGACAATGTGTTTATTCCACCTCAAGTGTATCTTCAACTCTTCTGGACTGACACATTAATATGACTGGTTATGCGGCAGCCGCCACTCCCTGAACTATGTAGCCTCAGGGCTAACCTCACCTATCCCTCAGAAGTTGAGGCCCAAGATGGCATCATGGGACCTGGAAATTAGGTTTGTCAAGAATACTCTTGGTTTGTTTGGACCTTAGAACATCCATCTGGAAGCTGAGTTTATTTCCTTGATGGCCCTCCAGGCCTTGCTCTACGTGACCCAGTCCTCCTCCTTGCCTCCCACCATCAGAGTCAGGCAAATGGCCCCAGTGGGCCCCAAATGGAGATGCTGGTCATGGTATTTGCTTTTAAAAGATAACAAAGCTTGAGCCAGTTGAGAAATTGAGCAGGTATCAGGAGGACAGAGCAGAGCCCTTCAGGAAAGTTGACTTTGTCAAGGACAGAGTTAAAATACTAAACATTGATCAGAAGAAACGCCCAATTCCTGGGTGAAAAGAGCACAGGTAGATTCAGATCTGGGAAGTCCTTCCTGTCTGTCTGTGAGGCCTGTCTAACTCAAAGCCTAGAGCAGGGGCCTTGAATCTCTTGTCTTTGAGCATGCTATCCTTGCCCACCATCCATTCAAGGATACATACTACTGTATGCCCCCAAAATGCCAGGAAAACAAGACAGGAAAAATGGAAGCAGTAATTGAAGATCATCTTGATGACAAGCTTTTTGGACAGCTTTTTATGAAATGCACACTTCTAAGATCTCATTATCCTGGTTTCCTTTCTTCCAAATAGCTGGCTATTTCTGTTGCCCTCAGGGCAGGCGGATGCTCCCTGACTGGTGTTTCTCCATAGCCCATGACCTCCTCTCTTTTTCTCTCTGGGGATCTCACCTGAACTCATGGCTTTTGCTGGCTCTGATGTGCCAGTGTCTCCCCAGAGCCTCCCCAGGAGCTCCAGATGCAGCCAAGAGACCATTTCCTTTCAAGTACTTCAAACTTGGCAGGTCCTAAATTGACCTCATGATATCCCTAGCTCATTTCTACCTCTTCCTCCATCCTCTTAGAAGGGATCTCTGACTCATGGTTCCTTGTGCATAATCCTTCTATAACTCCCTATTGCCCTAAGGTTAAGTCCAACCAAGCTAAGCATTCAATCTGGCTTCCATGGACTTCTTTAGTTTGGGTTCCCATCTCTCTCCCAGGTGCAGTGTTCCCTGTTACTACCAGTGATAGCAGAAGCAGTGGGTTACTCCTCAAAAATACCTAGGGATTCTATTGATGGTTCATGCCCAGATGAGAGTCCTGGGGATGCTAGATGTTTTGTCTTGTGACAATGCAGGACACAAGAATGAATCCTTCAGCTCTGCCAAGAGAAGCATGTCAAACCAAATTGCCTAAAGACCTCAAGGTCGTTTTGCTCCCCTCTGTCTTTGCAGCTTCCTCTGCTGGCATGCCTGTCCCCAGTTTCTCCATCTGGATCACCCTGTTTATCCATAGAACTTAGCTCTGCAAACATGGCTGGGTCAGATGTGTCTCTTTAGGGGTCTACATCTTGACAGGTACAGCTGTATTGGGCAGTTGCCTTGCAGGACAGGAGCCAAGGTTCTCTTGTTATCTTCTTGCCATGGCATGAGTTCCTCGGGGGCAGGATCCAGGCCCACAGAAGACTCCTGGAAGTGTGGCCCAGGGTTGGAGTTTCAGGGACTCCTCTTTGTCCCCAGTCAATTGAGGTAAGTCAGCCTGCTTCTTTCTACAGGAGCTCTCCAAGTTGGGCCTGGGGACTGATATGGAGGTGGAGCTACGAACTCTGCAGTTGCCTGTAGATTACAGGGAGGCAAAGCAGAGGATCACCAGAATCTGGGAAGATTGCCAACCACAAGTAAGTAATGACTGGAGAGGCAGTGGAGCTGGAGGCTTATGATGTGGTGGAGCACAGGGCTTATGAACTTCCTGAATGGCTGGTTCTTGGGTGATGGCTGATGTGCACTCTGTCCCCTTGTCCCATTCAATAGCATGAAGTCATGAAGTCCCAATTGATACTGTAAGGTTCTGGGTTTAAGCTGAAATACAGAGGTTCCCCCTGCCCTCTAGTACTGGGGATTGAACCCAGGGACACTTAACCATTAAGCCACATGCCCAGCCCTTTTCTTATACTTTATACTTTCCTGTCTTGCTGAGTGCTTAGGGCCCACTAAGTTGCTGAGGCTGACTTTGAACTTAAGACTCTTCTGCCTCAGCCTCCCAAATCACTGGTATTACAGGCTTGTGCCATCATGCCTGGCTAGAGTAGGTCTTAAAACCAGGAAAGAGAGGAGGAAAAAAAGAAATTGAACTCAAAGAGTTTTTACCTAAGAAAGAGGCTCAGGTTGGGCCCCATGCCCATTCAGGGAAGGCTGGTTTGAGGTTGGACCTGAGGTAAGGACCGCCTGGGCTTGGGAGAGTGACTGGGAGGGTGGTCCACCCAGGGAGGGCTTATTTTCAAAACTATATTCTCAATATGTTAACCTATATCAAACCTATATTTCTAACCTATATTATCTGAACAAATTACTTGGTACCAGTACCCGGGTACAAATACCCCTCCCTCCAAAGACCATAAGATGAAGTTAATAAAACATACACCACCAAGCTGTTAAAAAAATACCTCAAATGTTTTGATAAAATACTCAGCAGCTATTTTTGAAAAACGAAAAATAATCAGCTCAAATAAATTCTATCAAGATTTTATTGGTCTCTTACTAACTTCCTTTATTAAAGTTTCATTAAAAAGACGTATGATTCCACTAAAACACTAAGCTTCTCCTGTGGTAATCTTAGATATCAGCTTCCTCTCCAACCAAAGAGAGAGAGAGAGAGAGAGAGAGAGAGAGAGAGAGAGAGAATACACTACTCCGTAAGAATATCTTGAAATATAAAAGTATTTAAATGTAAAAGCAGCATGGTTCTATTCAGTTAATAGTCCAGCTGCTTTTCCGTCTACTCGTATTAATTAGAAGACATAGGCAGGGGATTGTGGGTTTTGTGGGTTGGATCCTGGGCTCTCCCACAGCCTGGCCCTTCTGTACAGATGATGACCTGGTTTCTTGTGATCTCTCTGCTATTGCACACGTTCACACAGCTTGCCGTGCATGTGGGAGTGGACACTTCTGCCAAAGTGATTTTTCTGGAACAGTGTGGCAAGAACAGAGGTTACCGGGATGCTGACATCCGGGGCTTCCGACCTGAGGGTGGTGTGTGCCTACTGGGTGGCCCGGATGTGATCGAGTCGGTGGTAAGCATGAAGGCGATCTGCAAGCACGTTGCTGTGCAGGATGTTGAGGTGACCTTTTCCCGAGATGCGGGCAGGTAAGCTCAGCAGAGGGTCGAGGGAGCAAGGGGAGGGAATGGTCTTCAGAGTCCCCTCTCTCTCCTCAAGGGAAGATCCCATACCGTCCTATGCCATCCAGTTGGCTACTTGGTCACCCCTCTTTGCTGCAGACGAGCACAAGCTTGGTTGCTCACGCCCTAGCCTGAAGTCTTGTTTCCAGGACTCCTCCCCATAACACAGGCTTTGGAGCATTGTTATAGAAGAGATGGAAAGGCAGGTTTTGAGAATCAGGTACATTTTGTGGGTATTTTTATATATTTTGGGGAGGGGAACTAAAATTCTGAGTTAACCTGACCCCACATAAAGATTAATTTACCTTTGCTTCTCCAAACTCTGATGCCCAGTAGGAATTTTCTCCCTTCTCCAAGTAATGAATGGATAGATGACTCAATGAAGACATGAATGAGGGAGGGATTTACTGGGTTGACAGTGTTTTGGATTAGTTAGTTCAGTCATTTTCTCTTCATCACTTGTTGGTCAGGAGACCAGGAGCCAGTCTCTGGTTTATTTCCAGCCCCATGTTCTTTCTGAGGCAGAAGACCCAAACTTAAATTTCCCCAAGTGGTGGTCCTCCCTCTTCATGGTTTGTGTATGTTGCATAGCCAATTCTGTTTACAGTTCATGGAGTTAGGGGTTGGTCTGAGAAATGACGTGGCAATTCATGTGGATGCAGGTATGTCTGTGATTATGCCTACTACTTCTCTCTGCATCATGGAAATGGGCATGCGGCGCTCATCCACATCCCTCCACTGTCCCGTTGGCTCCCTGCCAGTCTGCTGGGAAGAGTCTTGCAAGTCATTATCCAGGAAATGCTGGAAGAGATTGGGAAAGCCCAGGTGCACAGCCTGGTTTGCAGAAAACCAAACAGCCAAAAAGAAGCAACTGGGGGATGTCTCCTTTAGAGAAAATTAAACGCTTCAATGCTGTGTGTAAAGTTCAACTGTGCTTTGAGAGGCTTTTAAAAAATTGCTTGTAAAACAGTTTACACAGAGGGAAAAAAATTCTGAATTAGCCCAACAAAATCACAAAGAGTTATTTTATTGTCAGAAGAAAAAAGAAAAAAGAACTCTCTAAAAGGCGGACGTTACACAAGGGATTAACTAGGTTCAGTTATGGTTTTCATGGCAATGAAATGAAATCCCTAGCAATTTTTTTCTTCCAAAAGGCACAGCAGTGGGGCTGTATGATTCTGCCCAGATTGCTAGGCCCACAGACCCAGTTTGCAGAGGCCATGGAAACTCAGGTGCAGCTGCTGCTCCAGGTGCCCTCTGCCTGGCCTCCAAATTTACACATCTAGGCCCTGTGAGCAGCTTTGGAGCTACCAAGACTCTGGTGTTTGGTTCTCCCCTCTTTTGCTGCTCATTTTAACCATTTTACTTTTTTTTTTTTTTTTTTTGGTGGTGGTGCTGGGGATTGAACCTAAAGTATAGTTTAGTGGCATTCACTACCTATGCATTGCTGTGCAACTATCACCACCATCTATCTCTAGAACTTTCTCATTATCCCAAATAGTACCCATTAAAGACTACCTACCTATTCCTTTCCTTTCCCCATGTTATTGTTTAGATCTGGAATGTCCCTCAAAGTCTCATATGTTTAGGACATTGTTAACATTAGAATCCTCTGCCCCAGAGTCACGCAGATCAAACTTGTCTTGGCTTGACTTTTGTCAGTGGAAGGTCTAGGGAAAAAGCCTATAAATCAGCCAAAAATGAAGTACAGATTTTGTATTTTATGTATCCAAATTTTCTTCCAGTCAATTTAATGGGGGTGAGAAAGAGTAGCTTCCCTGACTTCACCGGCAATTTGCATGCCCAGAGTGTTCAGCTGTCACAAATAAGATGATGCTTTCTCAGGGAACACTTGCAAGCGACATGTGTAAACACACATGCTGCCTGGAGCTCTGCTCCCTTGCCACATAAGTGTGGTGATGCTTCCAGAAAGGGAGGAAACAAAACTGGAGTCAAAAAGTGCATACAGAATTCTTTTATTTAACTTAAACCATGTAGTACTTTAACTACTAGAAAAAAGCAGAGTAAGAGAAACTAAAGTTGCCTTAGCGTCAGCCATTCAAAATAGACAAAGTTTCTTTTTATCCCCCATAATGTAAAGAATCCAGAGTATATCGATAACAGGAATAATTCTTACAACAGAATATACAAAAACATTTTGAAATTTTTTTCATCTACTGATTTTTTTATATAAACAGAGGATTTCTTAGGAATAATTTATACACAGAAAGTCATTTTATGTAACAAATTGGCCATGTTATTACCTTTTTTTAAAACTTTTTTAAAAAACCTTTTTTAAACAAGAAACTCAGAAAATGCATTATTTGCGATGCATCCATTCCATCGCGCCTTCTGTTTTTTTGTTTGATTTTTTAATTCCAGAGGTAGACAAACTCTGGCAAACCTCTCACCTCAACCTCACTGGCTTAGAAAGCAGACAGGTGTTTTTGCCAGGCATCTATTCTACCTGTGGATGTGTCTGCACAACACCAAACATCCAAATCAGAAGCTGAACACACACAAAAAAATTGGTTTCTGAACCTTTCTCCTATGGAGTGCAAAAAATTCCAGATGTTTCCAACAATGGGGATTTTGTGGAACTGTGTAGACATGACCAGTTATCATTGGGAACTAGAGGACATGGAGTCAAACTTAAAAAAAAATACTGAGGTGTGCTGTACTTTTTATTAAAAAGAATTTGTTCTGTATGGTAAAAACGTGTCTTCGGTGTTCTGCCTTAAATAAAAATAAATAAGGTCTCTTCCTTGTTAGAACAAAGCATTCGACATGATGTGAGGCACAGAAGCAAATGGTCTGTGTGCCCCAGAATCTTTTGTGTGATCTCTGTGAAAACCATCTGCAGTGCCCTGAAATCCTGCCATCTCTATGGCATTGCAGATCAAGGCAACAGCCACGTCAGCAAGCCAGATGCCACAGTGTCCTGCCCCATGGGGTGGCAACACCTCTGCTCCATGGCCAATGAGGTTCTTTCCATCTGTTAAGGTCACTACACTCCAAAGGGAAATAACCAGTAAAAGATCCCCTAACCCAGAGGGTTCTAGAAGACCAAGATACTGAAGATACAGAACTACTTTTGAAATCATCATTATTCCTTTGTTATATAGGGCACAAAGTATTGGGGAGAAAGAGGGTGAGCCATGGCCTGGGAAAAGTCTTTTTTTTTTTTTTTTTTTTTTTTGGCATATTGTAAAGCTAGCTAATAAACAGGTGTCCTAAAAAAATGGATCACAAACATATATTTGCACACAGAGAGGAAAAAAAAGTGTCTTTAAATTATTTTCAGCAATTATAAACTACAAACATTTTATAAAATTATTCTATGTTCTTACAAAAATGCAATGAAACATTTAATTAGTTCTTGTAAACCAGATCTTCGTCAACTGACTACCCGTAATCTACTGGACTTAAGAGCCCTATTGGAAACACTAATGAGTGACTAATTAAAAAAATGTTTACTGGAAAGATGCGGACACACAAACGTGGACATACAAATGAGTGATTATTATGTTCTTGCAGAAACAAAACAAAACAAAACTCTAAAGTCATGCCCCAGAACTGACAACTCAACTGGTGTGATGTAGTCCACATTCTTGAACAATGTAATTTAACTCCGTTAAGTTTCCAGAGCAGGATGTTAGGGTTATTTGTTGAAACCAAATGCCCACGGATGACTGTTGAGCCTTGATGTGGTCTGATACCTTCAGAAGGCATCAAGTTCAAAACACTGCCCACGCTTCTTCCAAAGCCCTGTACCCTTCTGCCCAAAATTCTTCTCTTCATGTCATTGATCCCTGTTAACAGTGGTTTCCTAGTGCCTCGTCATTCCACCATTGAGGAACGTTCATTTCTCTAAACGATCAACTAGTCATCCATTTGGAGGCCAGAAAGGAAACCTGGCCTATCCAAGGTCTGTATCTTCAGCATCTCTGGCAACAGAGGTTCAATCTAAACAACATCCTCTCTTGAAGTTCTCTTTCGTACCACCGACTAGTTCAGAGTGGAGTAAGAAAGTTTGACTTTCATCACTGGTTCTTAAGAAGTGGATCTCTGGTCCAAGTCTCGCAATGCTGCTTAGCCCAGGAAATGAAAAGACAGCTGACAAACACAAAAGTAACATTAACAAAAGAACAAACCCCAAACCTTAAATGCATTACTGGGATTGCTGGAATGGGCCAAGGCATACCATGGAGTGTTACTATCAACTGCAGGGTGCCTATGGTTTGAAAAGGAGTTGCCTTCAACACTGTCTGGTTACCCTAAGCAGACCCAGCAGTGACAGCTGAAGACCGGGGATGAGCATCCTAACCTTATCACTCACCCAAGTCAGTGTAACTTGGCCACCAGTTACAGAAGTGGACTGCTAAGAGGCTTCGGTGGATCAGACTGGCCTAAAATTTGGCATCATACATGGCTCATTGATCCGTTATCCCAACCAAAGCACAGCGCCACATATCAAGCATTTTGTCATTTGGTAGTTTCACAATAACCACTTTTCTATTTTATGAAGCTGCTTTTCCTACCATTGAAATGTTGTCCCGAGTCATAAGAAGCAGGATGGAAGGAGAGGCCAGTGATGGTCATGAACACAGTCTTTTATCTTCCAAGAAGGAAGTGCTTTCCAACTGTGTCAAACATCATGACATTCCATAAGGAGAACTGGCGTGGTCTGGGTCTCACACAGAGTTCAACAGTGTCTCTAGAATATGCCAGTTCTTGCTGCCTTAGGGAAGGGCTGTGTGTGAGAATGTCTTAATGCTCACATCAATGCAGTGATGTGCCTCAGTGGTTCACGTTACTTCAAGCAGTGTGAGCTGCTGTCAGGAGGAGGTTGCATGGAAAATGCCACAACTCAGCTTGATAAAGATTATTTGGAGCACACAAAAGAGAAAAACGAGAAGAGGTGGGAAAATCAGCACAAAATTAGGCTAGAACTGTGGATATATGATGCCTTGGTATAGTCAAGGTGGGTGGGTTGGTCCAGTAAAATGACTGCACCATCATACAAACAAAATTTTCTTTTATTGAAGTGTTTCTGAAGCACTTATGATGGGCACTACACTGTAGTGTTCTCTATGTAAAGAAAAACCACCTACGTAAAACAAAAACAAAAAGACACCAACAGCTTGGACAGTTAAAACAAAACCCTTACAACCAGCTGAATGATCTGTAGAAATCCAGTTGTGGAAACCGGTTAGTATGTGCAAAAGAGAGGAGAGGGCACTATTCCAAGGGGTCACCTACAGTGTGGAAGAAGAAAACCCTGATCAAACAGTATTTCTCAATGATCTTAAGGTCCCCAGGGACTTGGGAGAGAAGGGTAGTGTTCTAGCAGGAAGGAGAAGGCCCCTGAGCTTAACTGTACCTACTGGAACTGCTAAGGAGCTGCCCCCTCTTGGAGAAAACCACCTACAACATGTTTCCCAGCTGAAGTCCCCAGTGCCTATGAGCAGCCACTGGATGTGGAGAGTGCACCGTCCGCCCATGAGCAGCAGGATGATGGGATGGACGGAGGTACAGCCCTGACAGGATGGGAATGCCACAGAGGCTGAGCCAACCACTGGCCTTCCCAGCCCCAAGGTTTGGTATGTCTGTTTACCCCTGGGGGAGGAGGAGGTTGAGGGTAAAGTTGAGAAAGCAGTATGCAGAGGGGAAAGGGCTTTGCCCCTACCACCTTTTCTGTATCAGATTGGTGGTAATGTCAGGAAACTGCATTCTGGATCAGAAGGTCAAGCTCTCAAATTGCTGATGTGGGTGTAACTTTGAATAGAACAAATGTAGCAGCAGCAGTGGTGGCACATCCCTGCCTCACTCGCAGGCCTCACCAGAGCAGGCAAGGGAACCAACTAACATCCTACACACACACACATGGGATTCTCACAGATCAGTGTGTGGCGTGGGGCCTTCCTGTTCTCAGATCCTGGGGAACACTGCTCTCTCAATTATGAAATGTGTTGGTCATTCAACATGCATGAAGTAGTTTTGTTTCAAAGTCATCCAGACAGGGATGGCCAGGTCGCCCCCCCATGGCATGTTCTGGTTACCTCCTCAGGGTCATAAGGGTCACTGAACTGAGAGCAGGGCAATCCTAATACTTCCCAACCTCTGAGGAAATCAGGTTAGGAAAGAAGGAAAAGCAATATGAGATGAGACATCTCAGAAAAAGGCAAGTTCATTTGAAATGAGTGGAGAGGTGAGTTAGTGTTGTTTTGACCCCGGAAAACAGCCAGGCCTCTCTCCCTGCATCACCTGGGTGTGTGGCCTATGGCATGGATGAGGTTACCAGTATCAACGGCCTATTGTCAGGTGCTGAGAAATGTGAGATGTATTTTTTTCTATATACACATATAAAAAAATAAGAGTGAGGTAGATAAATGTTGAAAAAACAACAACGAAAAATCAAAAACTGTCCCTTACACACACATACACACACACACACACATAAACCCTTTCCTCAGTATTTAAATTCATAATGGGGGCTTCTCTACAGTGATTAAAACTGGTATCACAAAATAAATTAAAGGAAAACTCATATATAATACCTTCTTAATCACTTTTTTTCTTTTTCTTTTCTTTTCTTTTTTTTTTTTTAAGGAAAAACACTGTGGGACAAAGGCTAGTGAAAAAGTTGTGAAACTGAAACTACTGACAAGCAAAAATGCACTACAGACTTTCTTTTTTGTGTTTAATCTCCAGTCACAACTAGCAATCATCATCTTTGAGCTTTGTTCTTACTCATAATTTAAACATTTCCATCCCAGAAGCAACTCTTGTGCTGTCATCACTCTGGTGAGAAGTGCTAAAAACTAAACAAAACAAGACCCCCGGGCCCCGAGGACTGGGATTCCTGGCCAAGGAATAGCACGCCAGCGCCAGGGCTCTGGTCCCCTGGGAGCAAAGGGTGGGTCCTCCATAGCACTGGTACTGCCCTGACCTGGCACTCAGGCCGGCGGACCTGGTGGTGTGCTTGCACACACCCCTGAGGATGCTGTCCCTGGTCCAGCTGGGATGCTGGGGTCCTGCTCCCTGCCAGTGTCAGGGAGGTCTCTTGGGATGCTCTGTTTCTAGAGACAGGTAGGTCGGTATGGTGAGGGTGGTGTGGAGGGTGGCAGAGGGGAGCCTGCTGGGCCACACCCTGCTGCACCCTGGGACTCAGCAGCTGTTTTCTGTGGGATGGAAGGATTAAATATCCATTTAAAAAAATAGTAATCCAAATGCCTAGTGTCTGCAGTTAAAACTGCTGTTGTACCCAATAATTAAAAAAATATATATATGTGTGTCACAACCAAAATAAAGGCTAGGGAAAGAGAAGGTGAGACTTTCAACAATGGGGGACTATAAACACTGAACAAGGATGCATGAGATATTCAACTTTTTTTTTTTCTTTTTTCTTTTTTTTTTTCTGACCTGAGTTTGCATCGGGTCTTGCGCTGTAACAGACTCCAATGCCACAAGAGGGGAGGCAGGGGAAGGACGGGAGCAAGGCCCACTGGGACCCTGGCCCTAGCCTCTGATCCACCTCCTTCCCACACCAGCCTTATGCCCACAAAGCCTATGGGACAGAAGACAATGAATGGGTCTCAGGGAGCAGGGAAAGGGGAGATGAATTTATAAAAAGGCATCAAACAGTTCATGGCAAATTATGTTCTAGAAGTATCAATTATTGGGAGAGAAGGAAGAAAAATCACACACACTAGTACAAAGCATAAGAAGTTTCTTGGAGTGAGCAGAAAGGGAAGAAGGGTAGACCTGAAAGTTTTCATAGATTAAATCCACAAAGATAAAGAACAAAAAAAATAGCAGCTTTTTTTTTTTCTGTACAGACGTATAGATGAATATCTGAACCGTAAAAAAGTTATAAAAGTGACATTAAAGACAATGTGTATGCAAATGTTTCATGGTCTAACATAGAACTGTAAGACCCATGAAGAAGTCCTAGTAACAGAGAAAATGTCAACAAAGCTTAGAATGCTTGACTCCATTGCCTGCGCTTCTTCTCACTGCTGTAGTGTCTGAACCCCTTTCCTTGCACAACTGCACAAACGGCTGGGCTGAGTCCCTGGAAACCCTTCCCATCTGTGTTCCTTGTGGGGTCAGGAGGGAGGGCTGGGGGAGGAAATTGGCATGGGGTCCACCTTGACCCACAGCCTGGCTTTTAGGCTCACTCAGGATCTCTTTCCTCCAGAATTCTTGGAGGATGAAGAGGTGGAGATGGGGAGTGCGGTGGGGAAGCTAGTTTAGCCTTTCCCCATCTTCACTGAGGGAAGGTCCCATTTTGTCCAGTTCCCCCAAATAATAACCTAGTCATCAAAAGCAACAAGACTGGGGTGGATGTGGGCTTGGAAAGCACCTGGGGGACAGTCAGATGGAGTGCATCACCAATGTTTCTCTTAAATGGAGTTATTAACTAGATACCATGCTCACCCCATTCCTCTGAACATAAGAAAATCAGTGTGTGTGGGGGGATCATGAGGGAGAAAGTTCAGGATTTTGGCAAAATTTGGCAGCGTTAAAATGGTAACAACCATGGATGAACGATGGCCCTTTTTAAATTTTAGATGACACTAAAAAGGTAAAGATATAGTTAAAAAACTCCGTCTCAATGTGTGTGTGTGTGTGTGTGTGTGTGTGTGTGTGTGTGTGTTGTATAAAGACCTGTGGTGTCAGGCAGGTATATACAGGGTGATGTGGAGTCCCAGGAACAGCCACTTCCTCCATCTGATAAAAAGGGCTTCCCGGCTGGGTTTGTGGAAAATATTTTTTCCATTATGAAGCAGAAAAAGGAAAAAGTAAGAGAGAGAGAGAGAGAGAGAGAGAGAGAGAATATGAGGAGACTCAATTCTCAAGTGTTCTGTTGCTATTAAGTGTTGTCATTAAGGTTCTTAGAGGCCGGTGTCAGTTAAGGGTTTGGGTAGGGAAATAAAAAGCTGCTTGCATATTGAAAAAAGGAACATCCCAAATGTGTTTTACTGCAGAGAAGCCGTCTCCCATGGGCAGCAATGCAGTTCTGAAGATCCACTGAGGTACAGGAGGCTTGTGAATAGATTGTTAAAACTTTCTCTCCCCCCACCCGCCGCTGAGTGTGCACACACGTTACTGTTTGCACGGGATTCGGGATCCGAGGATCAGCAGGTTGAAGACTGGGGCAACGGCAAGGCTCTCTCGTCCGTGCGTCCTCCGTTCATGTGTGCGTAAGGCCGTCTCTCATCGAAGCTGGCTCGGAGAACCAGCACTCCAGGGCCTGGGCCATTCTCGGCCTTGTGTCCTGAGTGTCTGTCAGGCAGCGGCAGGGATGATGAGGAGGCCGAGGGGTCCAGGGGGACACTCTCCATGTTTTCAGGCTCCAGGTCCAGCTCCTCAGGTTCAGGCGGTTTATTCTCCTCGCTGTAGTAGAAGGAGACCTCCCGAAAACTGGGTTCCATCTCATCTTTGATGCTGCTGATGATCTCCAGGAAGGAAGGTCTCATCTTGGGGTTGTACTGCCAGCACATGCGCATCAACTCGAACCTGAAGGGAGACAGACACAAGATGGGCCCAGAGTGAGCAGGGTAAGGTGACCAGACAGCCTCATGGGCCTTTCACTGTACTCCACACTCTACAGTAAGAACTGAGGATTGCTCTGTCACCTCTCTAAGCCTCTGGCTATCCATCTGGATAGCCCTCCTACCTCCACCATTCCATTCCATTACCCCCAGAACGCAATCCTTACTGGAACCCAAACTCTCATTTCCTAAGGACCAATCTTAGTGCATGTCTTCATTTATGGTGGCAGTGCTAAGAAATAAAATGGTCAGCCTTCTAGCTGAACCCGCCCTTGCCAAAACATTGTTTCCAGAATCAGACTGTAGGAAACTTTGTTTCTCACTAATAAGGCTGAAAGCCATCATGGCTTTCCTGATGGCAATCTCTCCAAGCCTCACCTATGCTATTTCCGAGCTTCATCCTGGCCAGGGATGCCCTTGGCAGAGGACCCGAGGATGGAGGTGGCAAGGTTGCCAGACAGAAGCAGCACACATGCCAAGTGTGCCATTTCAATCCAGTACCTGCTTGCTGTGGGCCCTGCAAAGGCACAGCCCTGGCCCCATGATCCAGGCTATGCTGGAGAATGAGACCTGGCAGAGATCTCAAGTCAGATTCCAACAAGCCAGCAAGGAGAACCCTGGGCAAGAGTACCCTCCACAAGCAAGGGGTAGGCAGAGAACAGAGCATGAAGCTCCTGCTGAGCCTCAATCACACCAGCTGGATCATCAATCTCTATGAGGCCCTCCTGGTCATGTGGAACAGAGGCCAGAAAGGGAAGAAGAAAGGAGGTAAGCTGCCTCTGGTACAGTCAGCTGCCCAACCCAGGAAAGACCTGGACTTTGACAAGAACAGAACTGGTACAGAATACAGAGAGAGACCTGAGCAGCAAATTGAGAGGTAAAGGAACAAAGGGCAGGACACAGAGTACAGGGGTAGCCATGGTTCTGTGGAGGAGTCAGCCAGTTGCCCTGCCTCACATGAGCATGACACCAAAGTCCCTCCCCTATACCTCTGTTCTTGCTGGAAAGATACACTTCTGTTTTAAAGCTTCTGGCTAAACACTTTTTGATTAAAAATGGCTAAATGGAACTCCCCACATCCAGGCAGATCAAAGCACCCCAAAGAGGCCATATATAGACTTCTGTCAGGCAGATATCACTTGACCAACAAAACTGCCTGCTTACTTTGACCTCAGGAAGAATTCCAAAGAACAGCTCCACATAAGAACTGCCTGTAGGCTCAATTCACAACAGTTAAGCTATGGAATCAACCTGCACTTCAACAGATGAATGGAATGTATACATGTGGAATGGAATATATACAATAAAATGTGGCATATATACACAGTGGAATATTACTCAGCCATAAAGAGAAATAAAATTCTGGCATTTGCCAGTAAACAGACAGAAGTGGAGACTATCATGCTAAGTGAAACAAACCAATCCCCCCAAACCAGAGGCCTAATGTTCTCTCTGATATGCTGATGCTAACACACAATAAAGGAGGGGGAGGGAAGAATAGAAGTCATTGGATTAGACAGAGAAGAATGAAGGGAAGGGATAGGGGATGGGAATAGGAAAGACAGTAGAATGAATCAGACATAACTTTCCTATGTTCATACATGAACATATGACCAGTTTAACTCCACATCATGTATAATCACAAGAATGGGAAGTTACATTCCATGTATTTTTTAAAAATTTTATTTGTTCTAATTTCCATGTATTTATAATATGTCAAAATACACTCTACTGTCATGTATCTCTAAAAAAAAGAACTTTTTTTAAAAAAGAAAAAAAAAATAGATAACTGCCTTTAGGGTGCAAAAGCTGTCTGAAGAAAGGAAGGCTTCCCTGCCAATCTGGTCACCTTCCTCAGGTTGGGTCTGGAGGGTAGTGACCTTGAAAGAGAATAAGAGGGACATCCATCCAGAATTCAATGTTCTAGAGGTCTAGGGGGCCAGCAAATTACAGCAGGGTACATTTGTTTACATATCCTCTGTGGCTTTCAAGTTCCAACTGTTGGTTGAATAGTCAGAAAGGAGGCTATTTAGCCTATAAGCCTAAAATGTTTACTGCTCCTTTGCAGAAAAATATGGCTGAAACCTGCTCTGGAGGAAAAGGAATTAGATAAAAGAGGAAGGCTAATTATCTCCTCTTCCAAGTAAACCTGAGAGCAGCACTAACCACAAGGGTAGGTGTTAGTATTGAGTGACTAAAGGTGGCGGTGTACACAGTGCCAGGCAGCAGGAGCTTTATGTGCGGGAACCGCCTTAGTCCTCAAAAGTCTGTAGAGGCCCTGTTTATTATACCATATCCTCATTTCACATGCAAGGAAAAAGAAGCTCCAAAGTTAATCCTGCAGGGGTGGAGTAGGGATGGGGCTCTCTGTAAAACAGTATGGTTACACTTTGGTTGCCTCAGCAAGAGTGACTGTGGTCCTGCTAGAAGACCGTCCCCTCTCAGCTGTTCACTGGATAGTCGAAGTCATGGAAGGGTTTGATTTGCACTGATAAACCAGCAGTTAGTGTGTTATCTCCCTCTCTGGTCAGACAGCAAACAGAACTATTTTCCTATATCCGCATCTCTTTCTGAGGAAAACTGATTGATTGATTGATTGATTGGTTGATTGAAATGGGTCACAAATATATGTGATAATTTTTGTGTCTGGGCTGCAATTTCTTCTCTGGCTGACTTATCCCTGAGCAGTGTGTGGCCTGGGCTGAGAACATAAGCTGTGTCTGGCTTTGTGCCCTGAGGCTGGGGGCTGAGGAGGTGCCACCAGCAGGACTGTGATGTAGTGACATCAGCACAAACACGCCATGTTATGCCTCTTTTAAATCATTCCAGAGTCATAGCCCTTGCAGGGCTGCCCATAAAAGGAAGCCTTTTTTACTCTGTGGGATTCAAGACCTTGTTTACACTATTTTCACAGGAAAACTCTCCATAGACTCCAGAAGGATTTATGATCTGATAAAACTCTTCTGTTAAAAGGCACATTTTTTACCACTGGTAAGCTCTGATGAGAACAGAGCTGTCCTCTACTGAAAGTTCAGGGGGCACACACCCAGCCCTCCATCTGGGACAGCAACAAGGCTGCAATGGGACTCCTGCCTGGTTGAGAAGCCACTTTCCAGGACTGAACTATACCCCTGGGAGTCTGTGTGGTGGCCAGGGTTGTATGCACACAGATGCACTTCCATAGTCTCCTCTTGGTCCTTGGCACCCAACATCTTGAACTGGATAGGCTATGATCTGTGGAGAATATTAGTGAGTCAAGATGCCCTGGGCAGTTCATGACCCAAGCAATCCTGCTGCTGAGTGTTAGCACAGCCTCAGTCCAGTGTCGACCCACATTGCAGAGAGACCAGATCCCAGAGAGGTCCTGCAGGGCTGATTGTGCATCCATGAACAGCCAGGGCTGTCTAGAGTCACTTACTAGCCAGCATTGGCAGTGGAGAAGTGTGGCCTGTGTGCTGTGGCAAAGTTCACATCAGGGCTAATGGGGCAGGTGCAGTCATCCTGTCCATGTAGAGCTGACTCATGCACTTAATTTCCACAAAACCAACCCAGGATTCACAGTAACATGGGCACTTCAATCAGCAAAAGGAAAAATGGCTTGAAAACCATAAAAATGATCAGACTCCACCAAGTGTGTTTCAGAATCATCTATGAGCTGATGACTCTCTGAGTTCAAAAAGTTCAAATTCTTTCCTGAATCCTGCAGAATGAAAAGCTGACATGTGGGGCAAAGTGACTTCTTTGCCTGAGTTTTTATGGCTGAATTCACATCTCTGCCCTATCCCTTATCCTGCAGTGTTAGAGGTGGGTCCTTTAATGCCACCAGATTTCATGATATTGAGGACCATTCCTTCCTCATCTTTGTGACTTTAGTAGCCAGCATGCACCCAGAGGGTTCAGTGATGTCTATAGCCTAAGCTCTGGCTTTGTTATCACTTTAAAATATGGATGCAACCACAACCCAAAGCTGATCTTATGAAGCTTGCCAAATTAATTCAAACTGAGTTATGGTGCTGAGACTTGAGTACCTCAGGGCTCAGGCTGCAGTCTTTCCTTGAAGGCCAGAAGACTACGATACTGAGGAATGGGGGCTTGGCTACTCCTAAGGCAACTGACTTCATGTACAGGTATCACTAAACAGCTGTAGGGTCTTTCTGATGCTTAGCTGAGTCCCCCAGGGGTCACACGACATGACCAGGGAGTACATGTTGCCATAGCAGAACAACAAAGGTGAAAGGTTTTCTTTCCCACTTGAGACCCAGGTAACTCCTAAGGGCTTAGGAACTCTGCTATTCTCTGGGATAAACAAAGTCCATTATTTGATTCCTCATAACAAAAGAACTCCACTCTCTCCCAGAATCCTTCTTCTTCATGTAAGCTCATCAGTAAATTAAGAAGGATGACACAGCTATTCCCTATGAAACCAGCCTCACTTCCCTTTCTTCTGCTCTTTTCTTAGAAGGGAGACAAATTTGCCAAGGGGGTTCTGGATGGCAAAGCAGAAATGCCTTGTGAATTACACATTTCTTATCCAAGGGTAACCTCTCTGTGTAAACTTCCTCATCCTCCACGCTGGGAACAGGAAGTTCATTGCTTTTCCCATGGCAGGTGGGCTGCTTCCCAGGCATATTGAATTAATAGTGAACTCCAGTCATCTGGAGGTGGATCAACTTCAAGAGTCCCACAAGTTTCCCAGAGACAAACATTCATCCAAGTCTAAGAAAAAAAAAAAAAAAACACAAAAACAATACCTCTCTCTCCACCAACACCAAACCACAGGAACAAAACTCATACCTGCTTTCCTGGGCTGTTTCTAAGCTTGCTAAATACCACTAATTCTAGTATTCAAATCTATTCTGGCACCATGCACCTTTATGCAAATTTAGTGGACATCAGTGCTCACACTCCATTTCTTACATTTTAACTCAGAGGCTGTACTGTTCAAGATGGACAGCAGATGGCCTCTTGTAAGGGACATTGCAGGTACAGAAGGTGGAAGCCAGCTTTCAGGACTCCCAGAGCTTCTCTGAGTAATCCCCTCCCACACTGTGAACCCTGGAGAAGATAGGAGCAGTAGAGTGTTCCTTCTGGGATTACAACAGAAAGGACATTGGAGGCCACTTTGCTTGTGGATCACTGGTTCCAGTGCAAGGCAGAGCAGGAAATCTATAGGTCTATGGGCCCAATCTGGCCTGCTGCCTCCCTGAATTTGTAGGGAGCCATCTGAACTACAAATGGCTTTTACATTTACAAACGGTTGGGGGGAAAATATTAAAGAAAGGATGGTATGTGACAACATGGAATTACACAAAATTCAAATTTTAGTATCCAAAAGTAAAGTTTTGTTGGACCCCAGCCACACTTGTTTATATACTCTTTATGACTGCTTCTGTATCACAGCAGCAAAACCGAACAGTTGCAAACAAGATTGTGTGGGCCCCCAGAGTCAAAAACATTTACTATCTGACTACCTGGCCCTGTAGAGTTTGCTGAGCCTTGCTATAGGGAAAGCCAGATGTGTGTCATAAGGACATTCCAGTGGTGCTATGGGGAGGTCCACATAGAACTCATATGGTGCACAGCCACATCAGTGCCTTAGAAGAAGATCCACCACCCTGGGTGAGCCTTCAGAGGACCACAATCCTGCTGACAGCTTGACAGCAAGAACCTAGAGACTCCAAGCCAGAGCCATCCCACTAAGCCGCTAGCAGATTTCTCATCTTCAGAAACTCTGTGAGCTAACAGATACTAATTGTTTTTTCAACTATTAGGTTTCCAGTACAGGTGGGGAGAAGGGGGATTTTCTATGCTGGGCAAGAAAACATACCGAGTGGCCTTTTGAGTCTCTTCCAACTATGGGTTGTGGCGTTCTGAAGAAACTGTACTAGCAGTCTCTTTAACAAGGGATCTGGGAGGCCCAGTGCCCCATGTCCTCTGAGAAGCAGAGGTACCATCAGTGGTAGCCTTACTCTGCAGCTCCAGGAATGCCTCCAGACTTAAGTCACTCCCCGATTTCCTATGCTTAGAGGAGACAATGGCACCCGCCCCCCATCCCCACTCCCTGCCCCCGAACACACGCTAGCCAGTGAGAGAAGGATGCCTTTGTGGGGGCATTCTTAGGCATCCTCCTCGTAGACCTCTTTCTTAATTCGTGCGAAGTGTTCATGGGACAGAATAGGCTTCTGCTGAACCAATGTTAAGAAGCAGTAACTACATGTATCCCATTTGTTTACAATAAAAAAAAAAAAAAAAAGAAAGCAGCAGCAACTAATGAACATAATGCTAACTGCACACCATCTTGCAGCAGAGGGGTGCTGTATTAAGCGCCCCCCAGCCCCCGCCTCCAGTCGCATAGCTAGAGCCAGGGGAATGAAGCTGACTTCCTGTACAAGGGATGCAGTCTTGGGAGTAACACTCAAAGTGCTCTGAAATAAAACAAGACTTCAGTTTGCTGATAGCACAAAGACTTCGTTTTCTGAGAATGTGGGATCCTAAGATGGCCCAAGATTCCTACCTCTGGTAATAAACACCCCATTGAGTCCTCTCATCTGTGTGGGACACAGGGGGTCTTGTAAACATGATGAGATATTTCACTCCTTTAATTTTGAATTGCATAAAAGTGTGATTATCTTGGGTGGATCTGAATTAATCAGGTTAGAAACAGTAGAAGCAGCGGAGTCTTGTAGGTCTTGAAAAAATAAGCTGCTCTGCTATGAGGGCCAATGGAGGTGGCATGTGGCAAGGACTCAAATGGTCTCCAGGACTGAACACGGTGTCCAGTCAACAAATAGCAAGAGCATAGGGACTTCAGTTCTATTGCTATGAGGAGCCAACTCCTACCAACAACTGAAGGAGCTAGAAGATGACCCTGAGCCTTAGATGGGATCACAACCTGTCCAATACCTTCTAACTCAAAAGGCAGAGCAGAGGAGCTATCACACCTGTGTCTGGATCTCTGGCCCATGGTCACCTGAGAAAGCTTTCATGGCTGCTGGGGTCCATACCCTTGTGCTCATGGACATGTGTCCAGCTCTGCCTGTATCTGCCACTACAGGGTTCCAGGCTTGTCAGTACTCTACTGAGGGAGGGTGCACAGGTGGGTGGGAAGATCTGTGTGACATTTCATGTAGACATAAAAATAGCTCAATAATTCCTCTGGGATGCTTTTTGAAGTGAAGCCAAATCTGTCTTGGAAAGCATTTCTAGAAAATTCCCAAACTGATCTTGACATATGGGTGGAGCCTACCTTCATGTATATCTTTTGGGATACAGAAGAATCTCTGAGCCTGGCCTTAATGTACACATAAAAAACAAGCCTGGGGACTGGAGTTGTGGTTCAGTGGTAGAGTGTTTGCCTGGTGGGTATAAGGCCCTGGTTTTGAACCTCAGCACTGCATATGAATAAGTAAGTAAAATAACAGATCCACTGACAACTAAAACATTAAAAACAAACAAACAAGCCTGATGCTCCCATTCTATACCTGCACCTGCTGATCGAACCAGAACACCTTTATACCTTCTTGACTTTTTGTCCAGCAAGAACAGCTTAGAGCTCCACCAAGCCACCAAACACCAAAAAGTAAAAAGTAAAGCAAGCTCTCCACCCGCAGGGATGCTATAGTTTGGATGCTAAAGTCCTCCAAAGGCCATGTATTGAAGGCAATGGTCCCCAGCTTGGTGCTGCTGGGAGACAGAAGAATCTTTAGGGAAGTGGGGTCTACTGGGTGGTCTTCAAAGTCATTAGGACATGCCTTTGAAGAGGACAGTGGGACTCCAGCTCCCTGTGGCTTACTTTTGTTTCCAGGCCAGGAGTTTTGCAGTTTTGCTCTGGCATGCACTTCTGCCATGATGCGCTGCCTTATGCCAGCCCCAAAAGCAACATGCCAGCTGATCAAGAACTGAAACCACCACAACTGTGGGCCAAAAGAATCCTTTTCTTTTTGTAAGTTGATTATCTTAGGTATTTGTTACAGTGACAGAAAGTTGACAAATGCTGGGGGCATCTCCAAGGAGCACTGAGAAGGAAGGCCTATGAGGCACATACCCTCATTATCTAATAGATTTCAGGAACCAAACTCATCAGTGCCCAAAGCTGAGTGTGCCCAGGGTTGTGCCCACTAAGGGGTCAGTTCAACCCAAAACCCACACTGTTCCTAGGAACGAGGCTCAGAGATCAGGGTACTTAGGTGGTTTATGACTATTCTAACACTTAACAGAGAACTGAGTTGGGGGTGATGCCAATGTGGTAGTACTTTGTTGAAACATGTCTGAGGTTTACCTTACGTGATAAATGAAGGAGTCCTGACCATAAGCTGTGGCAGTTCTCTCAGGTGTGCCTAAGGCTGATGAAAGGATCTTGAATTTGACTTAAGAGTAGTAAGTATTGTATTGTTGACTTGTTTTTAAAACCTTGCATAGAAAGGATGAGCAAAGATTGCTATGGTCAAATAGTTTACAGAGACACTGGGCTTCAGAAACCACAGTGCCATTAAGGTGTTGGCAAAAAGGCATAGGACCTGTGGGATCTTCCATAGAGCATAAATAAACCCTTTTCTAATCTGCTGTGGATCATCACCACACCCACAGAACGAGAGAGAATTTCTGGTTCCTGTAATTTTTAATCTTACATGACTCAGAAAAATAGTTATTTGAGGAAATAAATCAAAGGAGAGCTGAAAGGGCCCAGGAAATACATACAGCATGTCGGGGCAGTTGTCAGGCTTGTCCAGAAGGCCACCCTCCATGACGAAGCGAAGGACTTGCTCATTGGACAAGCCCTGGTATGGCTGCTCGGCCAGTGTGGCAATCTCCCAGAGGACGACCCCAAAGGACC
Source organism: Sciurus carolinensis (assembly GCF_902686445.1). Taxonomy (NCBI): domain Eukaryota; kingdom Metazoa; phylum Chordata; class Mammalia; order Rodentia; family Sciuridae; genus Sciurus; species Sciurus carolinensis. The sequence continues at coordinate 66,341,367 of NC_062214.1, forward strand.
TACAGGGAGAAAACAAACATGAACAGTTTGGAGAAGGAAGGGCAGGACCACTCTGCCCCTCCTTACCAGCATTTCCTTAACCTTAGACACTGAAAAACTGTCCTTATGGAGGTAACTGCTTGGCAGTGAGCCAGGCACTGTGCTGAATGTGGGACATCTGCCTTCCTCCATTACCACTGATGTTCCCTGCAACTTCAGCCCTGGTGGCAGAGCTGAGGCAGCTGATGCTTGGGGAGCTTTCAGCAACCCCTGCATGTATAGAAGCCCCTGATCTAGATCACAGCACTCAGTTCCTAGTCCCAGTCATTTACTCCCACAGGGTGGTACTTTCCAAACTTGCTTTATTCTAAGAATAAAAAAATGCAGACCCCCAGGTTCTAGCCAGTTACTGACTTGGGATAATAAGATAATTTTTAAGATAATAAGTCTTAAAAAGCTCCTCAGGAGATTCTTAGGATGGGCTTAGAAATCTCTATCCCAGAGGTTCTGAACACTGCTATACAAGAGAACCTCCAGGGAATGTTTAAAATAGACTGATGCCTGGGGCCCCAACAGGAGCTTTGACTTGATTGGTTGGGGTTAAGGGCCTGGGCCTTGGGATGTTTAAAAGCTCTACAGGGAGCCTGATTTGGCCCAGGAGAGAGAACAGAACCCCTGAGCCCACATAGAGCCTAGGAGCTACTGGCCCAGATGCCTTGCTCACAGGTGGGGGTCTGGGTGAGCTGAACTGGCCCATGAGTTGTGTCCAACAACAAAGAATCCCTTTCTTTCAGAGGCCAACTGAAGAATGAACTTGGTAGGCAAAGAAGTGAGCAGTTCTGCCATGCCTGCAGATTTGTCTGTCAGTTCAGAAGATCAAATTAAAACAGATACATTTATTTAGAAATTTCAGATAGGTAATGTTCAAAAAAGCAATGCTATAATATGCAAAATAAATGTACCTTCCCAGGGTAAATACCCACCTTCATAAATTCTCCCTGACCTATTTGCACTATGCCAGGGTCATAGCAGTGGAATAAAGCAGACTGCCTGTGAGCAAGCTGCCCATGAGACTTTCTCATGGAATCTGGCCCAGAGTACTGGCCAAGCCTCACGGAAAAACCTGGGGCAAGGTATTTTCCACTCAGAGCTCTAGGAAGCCTGGTCTTGCGAACAAGCCGGAGGTGGGGGTGGGAGACTGACTGTATCAGAATGTTTTGTTGAGCTTCAGTTCTTCTTGTTGAATAAAAATTTTTTGTACAAATTGATACAAAAAGCAGATGTCAGAAATAGAACCTTAGCAATCAGAGGACTGACCAACCCAAGATCCTTTCTAACTGCCAGTAACCAAGAAAGAGTCTTTAGTTGTATGAGAGATCCATAAAAACCAAAGCATGGCCAATGCATGGCTTTCAAAAGAACTGGGCAAAGGAAGCAGGTTTTCCATCAGCTTCAGTGGTGGGGCAGCTCTGCCCTCCAAAACCTGCCCCATTAACAGCAGCAGCATACCTCAGAGGCTGCATTGCTCATCATTGCCCTCGCAGTGCCACCCAGCAAAAGTGATGTGCTTTCTATTTGTGCCAACTGCTGGAGGTCTGAAAATGGTCTGACCTGGTTCCTCCCAGCCCCGCTTCTCTTGCCCCACTACTTTTCCTGGCCACGTCACCAGTTTTCAGGGAGCCAGTTCTAACTGGATGGCTCTAGTCAGGCCCTTGCAGCCCCATAGCTCCACTCCAAGCTCCTCCACAAATGCAGTGTGTCTCAAGCTGAACTGTCAGGCTTCCTGTTCTTCTCTCAGTCTCCCTGCAGCCAATGTCCCGTTCCACCTGAGTGGTACACCTGTGGTTACCCTGGCCTTTTCAAGGTCTTATGACTTGGCAGTTAAGATCCAGGTTTGTCCAAAGCTGCATGCAGTTCCTCCTTCCCTACCCCCAGTGCCTCCTTTGTGCAGGTGGTCTTCCTTGCCCAGCCTACTGCACCCTTCCATTCCAGCTAATGTGAACTTCTTACAACACAGTTATAAGTAGTTATCTCCTGTTCAGAAACCTTAAAAGTCTTTGCAGAGTCTGCAGAATGGAACCAAAACCCCTAACACAGTAACCAAGTCAGCAACCCGATTCCCTCAAGAAAATACTACTATTTTCCACTCTCCCCCAGCATTCCCTGCCAGGAACCCTTTCCCCATTGCTTTGTTGGTGACAATCTATACACTGGGGTGGTCCCACAACTTCATCTCATCTATGATGACTTCCTTGACCCCAACCTGCCAGGCCACTTTCTCTTCTCTACAAGACTTACTCCCTTGAGGACAGGGGTGGTATCTTTTGTCACACCTGCTTCTTCTACCCACTGATATCATCACAATCACACACATGAAATAAAACAGGAAGCAACAGGCCCAGTTCACCACTAATTCTTATCAAATTGAACTGCAAAAGTTTTTTCCTGAATGACTTGTCTGATGTTAGTTTCATATGTCTTTGTGACACTAAGTGCTCCAATCTGTGGTTGTCACAGTTCAATAGGAGAACTAAGTTCCACTGTTTTTCTGCTCCAAGGCACAGGGGCTGTGTCATCTCTACCTAACACCAGTCATCATAACAGCCATTTAAACATCTATCAAAGTTCCACAGAGGGAGCAGAGAGCACAGGCATCCCTAGACATTCTTTACCTTACTGACAAGCCAGTAGAGCTCAAAGAAGCCCAGTGACTTGACCAAGGCCACATAGTCAGGCAGAGGCACTGAGAAATATGTAACACCCATGTGTTTTTCAAAGAAGGCATTTCACTATGTGGCCTTAGCTATTAATGTCTTCACCCAAAAGCAAGTCTTATATTTTGTGGATAGATTTAATCTTAAAACATTAAATAAATGCCTCTTTGTAAAGTCTTCTCTAAGCATGAGCACTGGGGTTTGTTTCCTCCAAGTAAACAGACCCCATGTTGTGATCTCACCTAGTGAAGGAAGAGGGTGGTTAGTGCATACCTGTCCCAGTCACCACCAAATTGACACCTACGAAGAAATTCATATTCCTCATTGATTGGAATTAGTCACCAAAGAAGTAAATAAACTTGGAATTTGTGGCTGGCTGGAAAACTTCTTAAGTAAAGAAACAAAGGCTGTGTGTCAGGTGGTGCACAGGAAGGGAGCACAACTATGCAAAGTCCTACTCCCCATTCTTTGCTTGGTTTTCTCCATACCTAGGAGCACACCATGCCCTCTAACCCAAACAGGACACTTGAGAAGGATGCAGGAGCTGCAGAAGGAGCAGCCACAGTTCCCAAGGAGTTAAGGACCAAAGGAATGAGCCTAGGATGACAGTAGGACCCAGGGGTGTTCAACTAGAGGACAGAGATGTGTCTTGGATGACTCCACGACCTGATCAAAAACAGAGCAGGGTGTGTGACTGTGCTGCAGACAGGGGGATCAAAGAGGTGTCATAGGGAGGTTGACTGTGAGAAGGGTGTGCGAAAAATAAAGACATCTGAAGAGTCCAGCTGGCCAGGCTGAGGGAAGGAATGAATGCATTGTCCCTGGAAGCATCTCCACAGAAGCTCAAATGCCAGCTGTGAAGGACATAGTGAGGGGATTTGGGACACTGACCTCCAGGGTGCCTCCCAACCCTAAGATTCTGGGTTCTCTTCTATAAAGCCCAGATAAAAATTCTATTTCCTAGACCTTAACAATTTTGAAATGATTGTTTTGTGCTTCTGAATATAATCTAAAATGATTTCCATTTTTTAGAGAGGGTCTAGCTTCAGGATAGAGCCTAGGAAGCACCCTAGTCTTCCCCAATGTGTCATCCTCAAAGGCCTGGCTAAACACCCAAAAGCCCAAAGCACTGTCAATGCTTGGATGTTTAAGGGAATGAATTCCAAATGCCTATGTCCTTTATGGATATTTTTTCTTATTTGTTCATAATGGCTATGTAGTCTTGGGGGAGAATACTGGCACCTGTTTTACCCCTTTGCTGTTCTCTGAAGTGACAGTTGGTAACTGATGGTGAGAGTAAGCCTGTGAGGTATTAACAACTCCAGCTTCATCTTCCTACCCTGCTTCTGTTTTCTTACCCTGTAAGCTGACCTCAAAGTTTCTGGAAGCACAAAGCTTAGACAAACAGATGCATATGTGCACCCAGGTATGCCTTCTCCTGACACTTCAATTTCTAACACTTTGATTTAGCAGAAAAGAGGTAATCATCTTGGACAAGCAGATTGCAGAAAAGATCTCATCCTTGAGCTCAAGTAGCATTTGGGCTTCACTGGATTCAAAAGCTATTTCCAATTTGCACCTGTCTTCAAAATAAGATCCAAGGCCCTTGACTGTGAAAGGTTCATGAGGTTAAAAAAATGATGTTGGTCACTACTGAAATAGTTCTATTATGTGGTCATCTGGACAGTTGGCGTAAACAACTACCATTTCTGTAACACAACAGCAATGGGATCTCCCATTGGAGATCTGTAACACAACAGCAATGGGATCTCCCAAGAGGAAAGCCAAGACACTCACTGACATTCGAGAAGGTGGATGTGCCAGGGTTTTTGTCTGCCAAGAATCTCAGTCGTATTTCAGAACTTGACTGCTTCTATACAGCGTGTCCAGGCAACTGCAATAAACAGTACTGCAGGAAAGTCTTTGCACCCCTTAGCTGATAAGCTTTCACCACAAGATGTTTTTATAACTAAGGGAGACATTTTGCTTTCCATAACCATCTATGGGTCTACAGCCATGGATGCCCATTGGGAGAAGACAGACAGCAGATGGGGACCAACAGGAAAACACATCAAGAATCATAAGCTTTGGGTCCAAATAAAGCATTGTCTGTAATCTGAAGGTTCAATTAGGTGAAGCAGGCACACATGTGCACATGCATCACACATATGCACACTATTTACTGAGAAAGAGGAAAGGCAGGCAAGAGGAGAAGCAAAGAGAAGTGAAACTTTTGGCATGTCCTAGTACCTAGAAGCACAATCAATACCTGCTAAAGATGAAAAGAAACATTGGTCCCACAAATTTCCTTAGAAGCCCACAAATGCCCTTCTGTCCTTAGTTAGCCCACTAATAACAGGACCACCTCAAAGCCCACACTTCTAGTTTTAAAGCCATTTCTAGCTTTAGCACACAAAACTAAGCTAAAGCTGGAAATGGGTAGCAACGAGAAGAGACCAGGAAGAAAATAAAACCCTTGAGCCTGACTGGTGGCATGTGCAAAGGATGGATGCCCTGGGCTGGCCTTGCAGAAAAAGGCTCTCATACCAGACGTCTGAGTGAGTGGTGAAGACTCCATCCTTGAGGGACTCAGGAGACATCCAGCGCACAGGTAGCAATCCTTTCCCTCCTTTCCGGTAGTAGTCTGTCTCATAGATATCTCGTGTCATACCAAAATCTGGAAGGTGCGGAGAAAAGCACATAGTTACACTGCAGGAGCAGTTCTTAAGGCAGAAGCAAGTGCATGGTCATTGTCAAAGCATAGGGTCCTTCAGTCCTTTTATGACCAAGGTAGATACACTCATTACACTTTGAGATGGACCAATATGAAGGTTTGTAATTTTATAAGGCAGGAAAAGTAAAAGATGATTAATCACGTGATAGGAAAATATCAGTAAATCTCTGTTTTTAAATACATTTATTATCTGGTTCCTTAAAGAAGTTAATTCCTTTGCTGCATTTAAAATGAGAGGCAGTTGACAAATCGTCAAGTCCCAAGATTTATCAAGAAAATATGTATTGCATAAACCAAGGGTCAGTGACACATAGTTTTAAAAACTGATCCAAGAAAAATGAGAGTGTAGCCTCTTATTTACTTGATAAAGCAAGGCCCATGGCAAGGGAAAGCAAGGAGCTTCACCACTTAATAAAGGGGGAAATATTTGGAGTAACAACTCACAGTAACAAAAGTATACAATAATGTGCCCTAGAGGTGATATTTACTAGGCCTCTGGAATTATTAATATTGTTTTCCAACATAATACTCTCCCTCATTTTTTAAAATTCTTCATTTTTCTATATCTCTAGAAGATGTCACAGAATTATATTTGATGACAGGTTTGTTTTATAATCCTGAATTATCGCTTCTTTGTTGAATTTTGATTTTCCACTCAATCACAGAACCTTTTCTCACATGGACTCTTCCTTTCTCCTTCCCAGGAAAAAAATGCCCATCATGTCTCTAACTCATGCCACAAAGAGGTAAGGCTATAAAGCAAACACAAGGAGAACAAAGTTTCTTGGACATTAACTGACATAATTTACTTGCATACTAAGGGCCATCAGGTTGGCTCCAGTGAAATTATTTGTCATGCTTATAATCCATGAGACAGTGGGCAATGGGAAACATTTATGAACCTTTGTGAAGAATACAAATGAAGTGCTAGTGTCTTATTTCTGAATTAATCCAGTGATATGCAAATGAGAGCATTTGCCTTTGCTGACCAAAAAAAAAAAAGAAAAGAATAAAATTCCAGAAAAAAAAAAAACCTTTCTTCCCAAATACAACTAAAATGTTTTAATTAGAAAGAAAAACCAGGCTCATAGAACTGAGGGAACCTGTTCCTCAGGCTCACTGGGCACGCCACCTTGCACTGGGCCGAAGCTACAATCTGAGTTCCCCAAGTGAGAGGGATGAGAAGGGAAGGGAAAGCAGACTGGATGCACAAAGGAAGCCCAGCCAGTAAGGAGGGGCTCTTTTTGGGAACCTGGGAGGCAGGACAGCCTCTTGGGCCCCCTCTTCCTCCTAAAGGGCTGCATAGCCTAGCTGGGCTTCATGGGGCACCAAATGTGAGGATGCCTCAAGGGGCCAGGTCTAGGGGCATACTAGGGGATTCTGGATGTGTAACTCCAATGACTAAATGATATCTGATCTATGAAGTGGTTGCATTCTAGCACCTCCAGATCCTGTAAATAAATGCAAAGTAAAGACCCTCAGCCCTGCTTTGGAAACCACTCTAGGGGGGATACTCATTTCTCACTAGGGACCAAAACATTTCATTTGAAAAATCATTGATAAGGGGAAAAAATATGCAGGCTAACACATAAGAGCACATAGTTTGAGATCTAGACAAAGAGGTTAACCATAAATAGTTTTCCTTGCATGTTAAGATTCTCTGCAGATTCTCAGTATGAATATTTGTTTTTTTAATGAACTATTATCTTATCATAGTAAGATAAAAGGTCATGGTAAAAGCAGGTGGTTTCCTGAGCAACCCTGACGCTATGTTTTTGTTAGGGAGAGTAAAAGACCAGAACGAAAATTCAACCTTGTACATTTTTTTGTTGTTGTTACAGTAGTGAGGGGTGGAAACATGGTGTCTACCTGGTGTATGGTCAACACAGACCACGACAATAACTGTCCTGATAGCAGGGTCAAAAGCATGGAAGCTGACAGATCTTAGGTGTGAAACCCATTAAGCAGTGATCTTTTTCAATTGAGGGACTACCATAACTATCCCTGCCACCATTCCTGCTCTGTTGCAGGGCCGTAACTGTGAAGGTGCTTCCCCTCTTAGAAAACTCTGTGGACCTTTGGGAGGGGACAGTTTCCCTTATTAGCCAGAGAAACTGCAGGAAGATTGGCCGGTGACTTTTCTCAAGTTGAAATTACATGTGGACACTGTCTTGATTATTTTTGCAACCAATGTTGAGTATTATTTTACCTAGAAATACCTAAAATGCTAGGAGAAGAGGGGACTTCAGGGACCATGGCCACTACCTGGACCACTGTGTCCACATGCTCTTAGGATCAGAGTTAGCCTGGGTGGGTTTGTGATTGACTAGCAACTAAAGACAATCATATTGATTGTCTTTGCACTCAGGAGATGACCTGCAAAATCTCTCCATAGACAGGCTACTGCCCAAAAGCACCCTAGATCACTGAGATTTTGCTCTTGCTTAGACCTGGAAAGCAAAGACATACCTCCAATTTTGACTGTGAAATCTTCAGCTACCATGCAATTCCGGGCAGCAAGGTCTCTGTGGACAAACTTGTTGGCATTGAGGTATGCCATGCCATCTGCAATCTCTCCAGCCATTTGGATCATCTTGCTTAAGCTTGGAGGTGCAAGGACTGGATTATTCTGTTGGAGATTAAAAAGAAAAAATCATCGAAGAATTTAGAAATTTTCTCTATCTCAAGCTTCTTTAGGGTTTGCAAATCCATCCTTGTCCTGAACACCATGTCATTCTGTGAAGAAACCAGGATATGCTCAAAAGGAACATACTATTATGGAGACCATGGCACCTCCTTGGTGGTGAAGTCATGCACTTGCTCCCTGACCACATCGCACAGGGCTACCAAAGGAAACACTAATTAGCACTCCTTAGGACCAACATTTTCTGTTTTGGGTAAGGCAAAAATCACTTAAAGTCAAACAAGCAATTTTGGATATTAAGGATTCTCAGTTACTCAGATTCCTATTAGTTTATATGTTCCTCTGATTTCCATAAGCAAAGCCCATGTGAAAGAAACAGCAAATCACAAAGGCCACAGAGAAATATGAAATGTGCTTCCCAAATGAACTCTGCATATTTTATTTTCTACATAAGCACTGTTAGGAATTGTTTATGTCCTTCCCCTTCCACTTACTTCCAAGGTACAAAGATACCAAGATTCATTTCTTCACTTTGGATTACTATTTTCTGTGAGCAGCAAGAATAAATGAAATCCAGCTGAAGTTCACCATGGAGATCAATGTAAAACAGTGACCAGCAACATGGATAAGGATCCCCTCTTTGCAGAGGAAGGCAACATGTTCACTTGGGAACTGAAAAGAATTACCCTCAAATAGTAATAAACCCATTTGGAAAAAGAGTCATAAAACACATATCCAAAGCTCTCCATCCTAAAACAAGTACAAAAACTGATCATGACTCCATAGTTTAAAGGTTAACTAGCTTTTGAGGGTTCTAGTGAGACAGATTTTACCTTGTTTTCCCTAATTGCAAAGCCATCTGGGCTGACGGGTTCTATACATTGCCTTCCTAGTTCAAGTCATGAGGGCCATGGGAAATCGCCAGGACTTTGGTATCCAACCACCTGGACTCCCATTTGGGCTCTTCCACATGGTTTCCACCACAGTCCACTGCTGGGGGATCACCTGGCCCATGACCAATGCTCAGTGGGTGTTGGCTCTTGCCCATGGGGGGCTGTTTCCACTGAAAGCTAGTATCTAGAAGCAATTAACAACCCTCTTAGGACTTCTCAGTTGGTTCTCCAGATTTCAGGACATACGTGAGTTCTGAAGAGGCTATCAAGACTGTCATTGGTGACTCAAAATACTCACCTCTCAGTTATCTGAAGAAGTAACATCATGTCATTGAGGGGAGCCAAAATCACTTTCTCCTTTTTACACAGGAGTCCTTTAGACATGCTCTCCCCACTTAGAACCTAATATGTCCTTTTAACCTCTTCAGAGCTTTAAACATGTAAACCAGGAAATGTGCAGGTGAAATGCAAAGTTAAGGCTCATAACAGTTAAGTTATTGGAGTATGCAGTATAGGTATTTACTATGAAGTTGTCACTTATAAATGTGAAATAATCAATACAAGGAACTTAACTTAAGCACTGAAAGGGCTGACATTTTGTCAGTTCATGGTGCTACCATTATTTCATTTTTCTTTTTTCTTTTTTTTTTTTTTTGCGGTGCTGGGGATTGAACCCAGGGCCTTGTACTTGACAGTCAAGCACTCTACCAACTGAGCTATATCCCCAGCCCTCATTTTTCTTAAGAGAACAGGAATCTTTGACTTGGTTAGAGCTACTGAAGACAAACACACACGCACCTATACTTAGGGGTAAATAAGCAAATCTGAACTGGGGGCAAGGAGAATATAATGTAGCTGCAGAATATGAATACTCATTTTTATACTTGATATGAGTTAAACAAAACTTAATTCTGACAAATCTAAATTTGTGAATTTTAGATTTGAAGAGGCTTTCAGTAACAATTTCACTCAACCTTCTTACTTTACACAAGAGGAAACTGAGGCCCAGACACCTAGAGTAGCTGCTTGAAGACCAGAGGTAATAACCAGTGTCAGAGCCAGCACCAAGACCACATGTTGTAATTTTTTATTCTATGCCTGAATTCAGAAAGGAGGATAATTACCTAGAATGAGGCAAGTAATGAAACTTCTGCTACACCTCCAGTAATAAAGGCAAATAATGAATATTCTGCCACACCTCCAGTCACCTATTTGATCAGGCTCTTCTTCTATATGCAGGCTTGTGGAGTTAAGGAAGCCAGGAAAAGGCATTACCATGCAGGGGTGCTAGGGACCAATGCTGGGAGGGAGAGAGGCTGGTAGAGTCATCAACCACCCTGCTCAGAGCCACAGGCCACCCTAAGGTGGTGGCTCTCAAAACATCTCAAATGCCATGTGCTGTAAATAACTGAGGTCATTTTTGAACAGGTGCTTGGAACTAAAATGAAGAAACTATCACTCCGGAGAAATTAAGTTGCAGATTAAAAGAAGAAAACAAAAACAGAAATGCAAAAGGGGTTAAAAAAGGGAGGGGACTTACTGCTTTTAGGGAATGCAGGCAGACATAGTGCTTATGTCATAAGTAGCAAAGTCAGGGTCAGAGTGAAGACCTGAGACCCACTGAGGTAACCTAAGGAAAGGCAGGTGTTCCTGGGATTATTTCCCAGTGTTTATCTACTGGCTTACTCTTAGAATTAATGACATACTAGTCTGGTCTCCATGTTAAAAAACCAGTTAGTAGGCTAATTGGACAGAAGGAGAGATACCACAATGACTAATGAAAGATTACACAGGACTCTAGCATGTTGAAATTTTTACTAGACTAAGCAGTGATTGTGCAGCTGAGGTGATTATTATTCAGAAGTGTAAGCAAGACACTGACTCAGGATCAAGCCTGAAATACAGATGCAGAGTTTAAGAACTCTTGCTTCCTCGTCTCAAAGGCACAGACCGCTGACAGTGCAAGGTAAGGGCTGTGTGTGTGTGTGGTGGGCTTGTGAGTAAGAACTGGGTGGGAAATCACCCTAGCAATTTCCCAGAAATAAGGGCAGAAATCCAGCCAGCCTAACTTTTTTGTTTTGTTTTGTTTTGTTTTTTTTTTTTTTTTTGGTACCAGGGATTGAACCCAGGGGCTCTTAACTGCTGAGTCACACTCCCAGCCCTTTTAAAAATATTTTATTAGAGACAGGGTCTCACTGAGTTGCTTAGGGCCTCACTAAATTTCTGAGGCTGGCTTTGAACTCTCAATCCTCCTGCCTCAGCCTCCCAAGCTACTGGGATTACAGGAGTGAGCCACTGCACCCGGCTTCACATTGAACCTTAAACAAGCATTTATGGAAAGAATGTCTGCCACAAATAGGGACCTGAGTTACATGCTGAATGAAAAAACTGCAAGATGATGGGCGAAGATGGGATACACTCAGAGGACCACAAGAGACCATGTGTGCTAGGAGATGAGTCAAGTGCACGGGGAAGTTAGTGGAGGAGGAGGAGGTGACTCTTGGCAGCAGGGTGGGCTGGCAGGCAAGGCCTTGGGGATGGGGGTGGCACCAACGTGGCCTGGGGGTGGATATGAGGAAATGCAGCCACAAAGACAGAGCTGCTTATGTGGACAGTGATCTGAGGAAAGACAAGTTCTTCTCACAAAGATCAAGGACTGCCTGTAGTTGGGAAATTCTTTACATAAGGGACTCTAACCAAGCTTGCAGCAAGAAAACACTTGAGGCTGAAAAGTAAGCTGATTTAAAGACAAAATATTTTTCTACAGGGAAGTTTTAAAGGAAACAGGTGAGATAACATGTGAGGTTGATGAAAATCAAAACTGACCTCCATTTCTGGCCTCAGAGATCTGAGATAACTTTTGAGATCACCCCGTGTCATCAGTTCCATGATGACCAGCGTTGGCTGGCCCTGGGACACCACACCCAGCAACCGCACCTGGTAGGAACCAAAATGAGAAGGACTCAGTGGGGAAGGGTTGCCCACAGTTACCCACACTACTTGGAACTGTCTGTGTGGTGCTGGGGCCTGGTGGCCAGGAGCAGAGAGGATCAGGACTTCTACCAACCAGGCTCTAGAAGGTAGAAGGCGGGACACCAAACCCACAGGAGTCACCATGGACACACTGGGATTCTCTAGGGATGCTTTCTCACTCTGTCAGATCCTGGCTTTTCAGGGACCTGCTCTTACCACATGGTGACAATTGAACTCCTTCATCACTGAAGCCTCGTTGAGAAACTCAATCCTCTCACGCATGCTTGCAGCCTCATTCACTGTCTTGATGGCCACCCTGGTTTCAGGTTCATCTTTAACCACACCCTTGGCAACTCCTTCGTAGACCATCCCGAAGGACCCCTGCCCCAGCTCCCGGTTCATGGTGATCTTCTCTCGAGCGACCTCCCACTCATCAGGGACATACACTAGAGAAGAAACCGGGATGGAAAAAGGCATGGAAAACAATCCCCAGACAGATGTGGCTTTTGGCGGAAACTGCAGGCCAAACAATACAAAACAGCAAAAGGCAAAATAGTAAAAATCAGGAGACAATCACATGACTTTCTTCAAAATGTCCCCATGCCAAATATTTGAGTAGGACTGCACAAAGTACAGGTATTCCAAATCTTTGAGGATCCCAACATAATTCAAAGATATTACCAACATATAAGAACCATAATGAAGCAGAGAAACTTAGGATAGGACAGCAATCAGCGGTTCCTTTTGCTTACTTATTTCCATTACTTGAAAACCAAAAAGCAAGCTAACCACAGGAGACAGAAAAACTGAATGAAATGCTTAAGAAAGATTCTGGGTTTGAAATTTGCTTGTCCTTGTCAATAGATCCAAAAGCGAATCAGAGAAAGAGGGGAGTACAGGAAGTGGGGGAAGAGTTTTCTGCAATGGAAAAATGTCAGAGATTCAAGTAGAGAGGGTAACGTCCTACTTCATGGATGCATCCAAAAGAGATGTTAAGTGTCCCCAGCATAGTCTGTGCTGTGCTGCTGAATGGGGCTAGACCAAGTGAGGCATGTCTAAGTATAAAATATGCACTAAATGTCAAAGACTTAGCAAAATAAACTCAGTAACTTTTACACTGATTTCATGTCAAAACTTATAATATTTTTGGATATATTGGGTTAAATAAAACATTATTAAATTTTATTTTTTTTATTTTTTATTTTTTTTAAGTATGGCTACTAGGAAATGTGAGGTTACTAATGTGAACTGTATTACCTTTCTACCAGGAGAACATCTCTAATCTAGATAGTGTTTCCTAGCCTTGCCTTTGACCACTGGGTCACTAGGGAAGTACAGAAGCAACTGAACTCATACTGAGGGAGAACCAGCATTGACTACAGGGCTTTGGCCTGGACTCTGTAATTCATGGGACTCCCCTGTGAAGGGCTGGAGGGTGGGCATGGTAAATACTGAGCTTGCATATGATTTCTTCTCTAGCTTAGATTTGTTCTGGTTTGAGAAAACAAATAATTCTAGGCAGAAAGGAAGAAACAAACAAACAAAAAAAAGTGGGGCAGTAGAGGAAAGAAAGAAAAATCTAACAGTGGCTCTCTCCTACAACTCCAATGGTACGGTAAAAATTAAAATACAGTCAATCTTGTCCATAAGATCTGTATGAAATTTCAATTATAACCATGATCTCCTAATGCTGTGAGTTAAGGTCTTTGCCTGAGGGAAAACAGACAACAGATACTGCCTGGCAGGAAGGAAGTGGTCCTGGTTCAGAAACAGAGGACTAGAAGTGGGGCTCATGTCTGTGTTTGTTTTTGTGCTTTCAGAGGTTGACCTTGGGCCTGTGGTTAGACAGATGGGATAGACCAGCAGCTGACAACTGCGTGTGGCAATCCCCGTATCAAGTACTTACCTTTAGTGATGTCTTACAGGAAAGATTTTTATTATCAATTAGGCCCAGGCGACACCACCAATTTATACCTTGAGGAGTATCTTAACATGGACAATATTAAATTTCTTAAATTTTCTCCCATATACATTTTTGTATTTCATCATACATTGTGCTTAGGAATTTCTCGAATGGCCACTGTAGGGCTTAGGCAATTAGCATCCCTGAAGAGGAGGCTAAAGCTTGCTTAGAAGAGTAAGGATGTAAGGCAGCCAGGAGATACAGCTCTTCACAATACCCTCTGAAGGTATAAAGACTCACTGTCTCTATTCATTTATCTCTGAGGATCCAGGCTGGCTTTTAATCAGAATTAAATATGTAGTATGCCACAGAACATGGAGTTAAAACCAATCACGTTCATTCTGTGGGAGGTCCCAGAAGTCAAGGCTCTCAATCCTTTTCTTTAAATTCAAACCAAGAGTTCCGACTTTAACCAGCAGTCCTAAGCGCCACCAGTCAGTAGCGGTTTATAAACGTGCACAATGTTATCAGCACTTTCCTGTAGGGGATTTTCAATGTAGTCAGGAGAATGGTGACATGCAGATTAACTTTGGGAGAAAGAAGTTTTAAGCACCTTTGAACTGCAATGTCATTTTGTTTTCCCTTGAGGAAAAATGGCTATGTGGTGCTTGTCAAAAGCCCGAATAAATTAAGTTCAAATGAGGTGACTGTGTTTCTACCTGTTGGCATGGGTGGCAGTAAGTTTGCTTCTGTTTTTAAGAACTATGACATATTATGAAAGCATTCTGTAAGGATACAAAATTTGAATTCAAGTCACTGTTACAGAGTCTGACTTTATCATATTAATGCTCTCTGTAAACTTCCTGGATATTTCATCATTAAAGCTGAAAATGCCACCTTTGATGCTTTATTTAAAAGTAGAGTAGATTCTGTGGCATAGTCTTATACCACCCTCAGAGAGGAGAGGTGGTCTTGCACTGTCCCTATCAGTCCCATTGTTTGGGGGGACACCTTCACCTGATTTCTTTTTTTAAAAAAAGCAATTATTAAGCTGGGCAAGGTGGTGCATGCCTGTAATCCCCAGTTATGGGGGAGGTTGAGGCAGGAGAATCACTGGAGCCCAGTAGTTTCACACCACCTTGGACATCCAAGAGAGACCCTGCCTCGAAAATAAATGAATAAATAAAATAGAAGTAAAAATGCTATTTTTAGTACAACTGACAAATACCTATCCTCTTGCTGGTTTTTCTTTTTTTCTTTTTTTCTTTTTTTTTTGGCAAAGCTGAGGATTAAGTCCAGGGCCTCGTATATGCTAGACAAGTGCTCTATCACTGAGATACCCAAACTCCTGTTTTCATTATTTTTAAAAGAGAAGGATCTTTTTTGTAAGGAGCTGTTCTTATACGTGTGGTGTTTATCCTTTCGGAATGCCTTCTATGTCTGTCACACACAAACACACACATGTGTAAATGCCTGCTAAAAACAACTTTGTAAGACCTTTATGCAAACACAAATAATGTCCTCATTCTGTACCTGATTCCCATTCAGAAGGGGCTGTTTTTGATTAGCTCTACTATAAACATAATGAATTAGAAATGATGAAAGAAACCATAATAAAATCATATACACTTACACAGTACTTTTAAAATTACCAAAGTATTTTCCTATGCTTTCTCATTTGATCAAGATAATTGATTAGATCAATCACAATTCCTTATCTCATATCTCTTGCATATCTACTTCCACTTCTCCTGAAGCAAGAAAGAAGTAAACATTTTTTTCTGAACACATTCTCCTAATGTCATATGCTTGCTTATTCATTTGATGAGCCTGGTCCAGTCCCTCTTATGGGCCAGCTTCCCTGGTTGTCCCAGTGACCCCAGGGTGCTCTTCAACACTGACTGCATTGCATGCCAACCAGATGCAACAGGAAGGGCCAGGGAGGGCAAGCTCATCCTGGCTCACTGTGTGACCATGGGCAAGTTCCTTCTTAGAATTTGTTTCTGTACCTGAAGACAGTTGTAAGGAAACCCACCTACAGGAGGGATAGGTAGAACATGGGAGTGTTTAGAAAAGCCCCTAGCAAAGCGCCAAAGGTACTAGCCCCGAACCACCCCCAACATAACTTAAGTTTGTATTTAAATGTAGCAGCAAGAAAAGAAAGCTAAAAAGGATGAAAAATAAATAAATAAATAAATAAATAAATAAATAAATAAAAGGGAAATAACCACTGAGTCAACCCAGCTTCCAAATCAGACCTTCTGGGCCATTTAACTAAATGACCCTTATTAGGAAATACCAAAGGGAATGTGAATGAGGAAAAAACTGTATGACCCTCCTCAAGAGAGAATGACAGAAGAATTCTGGACTACTGGAATGCCTTGACCATCTAGCTGAAACAGGATTAAAAGGACAGTTTTGTCAGCTGTAGCATATCCACGAACTAGAGGTTAACAGAAAGTTTCTTTCATTCTGGCATAAAATTTCAAGCAACTAAATAAATTGATTACTGTGCTGGCCAAATTCTTTTTTTTTTTTTTTTTTTTTTGCAGTGCTGGGGATTGAACCCACCAAATTCATTTTTTAAAGCCTTTTTTTCCCTTGGGGCATCCAACCAGCCCCAGAATTTTTGACAAATGCACTGAGCTGCTAAAACATAGATAGATAGATTAGATAGATAGATTGACAGACAGACAGACAGACAGATAGGTAAATGTAGATCATCAAAGATGGATCCCAGGTAAAGGTACCTCAAAATAACACAAACCTCTTCCCCAGTTAGTAACATTTCTGACAGCTCCCGACCTCCCCCTACCAGGGACCCTGGGTAAGACCCTTACCATCAGCTGCACTGAAGTACTCTGGGTTCACAGAGGCATACAGCACTCCATTCCCCAGTCTGCTGTTATTTCTGCCAAGAAACGAGAAAATTCAGGTTAAGAAACCCTATTCTCCGTATCTTTCTGAATATATTTTCATATTTGTTATATCTGTTTTATTTGTTGTTTCATGAAGTAAAATTGAGAAAGAAAGGGAAGAGTGCTTACTGCTAATAGGAGCTCAGGTCCACACCCCCAGTTCAGGCCCAGGTGGGCCAGCAGACATTTGAGGACACATCTTTTGGCTTCTTTGGTAGCCTCGGATTAGAACTTTTTAAGAAACACTAGCTTTCTTGCTTAATTGGAAATTTTACAGTTTATGTGATGGGGAGGGCAGAACTGGTATGCGTGGAAAAGCTCCATGTTAGCCAGAAGAATCTGTGCACCAGAGGAATCAGTGAAGGTAAGAGGGGATATGGAGAAAACAGTCTTTTTTGTTCTTGTTGTTAAATCATTAGAAAATGTTCTCTTCTGTAAAGAACGTTTTCCACTCTGTACAATATTTCTTCAAAGAGTTGACCTTTGCTCATGCTCAAATCATCAAACCACTTGGCTGCAAAAATCGCCTTAACTTGGCCCTGGTGCTCACCTCTTTCTATGGAAGACATACAGCATTATCACCAGCCCTCCCACGATCAACAGGATGGCAACTGGCAGAGCGATGATCAGATGGATGAAATTTTCATACGTTGCTGCAGAAATGAGGGGGACATGATACGATGTCACTAGGTGAACAATATGCTCATTTTATCTTTTTCATATTCTTTTGGAAATATGAAAAAAAATCCCTAAAAACTTCTGTACTCCCCTATTGCACACTGGGAATTCCTCAAGGTAAATGGTATCAGAAATAACAAAGCAAACAAATGAAATATTTGCAAAAAGAGGAAATAAAGGGTTGGGCATATAGCTCTGTGATAGAGCACCCCTGGGTTCAATTCTCAATTCTGCCCACCTCCCCCAAAAAAAGTTTACGTGCAGAATGAGGTATATGTTTATTTTTAAACCCAGAATATTCTGATATTTTGATATAATAGCTTAAATGATGGAAAAGGAGTCTTCGTATGCAGTTTAATGATTCTCAGTAGATACACCTACATTTGCTGAAATAATATTTGCTTACACATGTAGTGTTTAAGCTATGCTGATCTTTACCTGTTAAAATAATTCCATGGAAAATTTAAAACAAAAAAACATACATTCTCAAACAACTGGATGGCACCCCTTGCCATTGCTGCTCTAAATTTCCCAGAATCATTTGAGACTGGTTAAAATCTGAGACCACAAACGCACTTGTCACCAGACTTGTATAACAGATAAATTGGGCACAGGGATTCAGATCTGTACCCCTGAAAATCCTGCCAGATGCAGGAAATCATGTCAATACGTAGAAAAAAGCAGATGACACATATGGCAAGGATACAGACAGCAAGGGAGAGGAGAAAGGGGAGTCAAGGGAAATTTTCCACAGGGCAAATTTCTTTAGCTTGAGTCGTGAAAGAAAAAGATACACTTTCCTTGGGATAAATGATTTTATATGCAGAGGAATGATTTAGAGATAACACTGGAGAGAAGTCAGGGTCAGCTCACCAAGGGTGACCAAGCCAAGTGGTTTCAACTTCATTCTTCAGATTAAAAGGAGGCAACAAAAGTTTTCAAAACCAGCAGTGAACCGATCAGATAGCTGTGCCCAAGGACAGACTGGGGTCCTGTTCACTGACTTGTCTTAGAGAGTTGGGGGAACATGTTGCAACCTTTGGGGGTACTCTGTGATACTCAGTTCTGACTTCAGGAAGAAATCACTGCTCCTTTTCTATAAACAAGCCAGATTAAAGGGATGACCTTGACTTCCCAAGGTCATATGGGTAGCTGGTTAGTCATGGTCCCAAGATGAGAAGCCAGCCTTCCTGCAGCCACACCTCAAAATACTGCCAGAATACAAGCAACCTGCAGGCTCTGAGCTGTGGTAGTGGTGGTGGCAATGGGGAGGCTGAATTCCAGAGACATTTAAGAGGCAGAATCCATATGACCTGGGTTAGAATGAAAAATGAGTAGCTGGGGAGAAAGAAGAGTGAAGGATAACTGTGAAGTTCGTTATTTTGGTGATCAGGGCTACTAACTAAGCTAAGAAACCAAGTAGAAAAGAGGTGTTTTGAGGGCAGGAATTTGGATTTTGGTTTTGTGCACAAGGAGCATGAGGTATCCGTTGGACACCCAAGTAGAGATGTCTACTTGGAAATGGGCTTTGAACTCACTGGGGACCAAGTTACGAGGATCATAAGTCATCCGTCAATGCTTATTTTGCCACTAAAGTCTATTATTATTTCTCTTTAAAGACATTAAAGATGCTTCACATTTTTTAATTAAAAATATTTTTATCAAGTATCTTTCAAAATGAATGCAGGCTCCTTCCAATTTCAAAATAGTCATGAGGTATCAGAAACTAGAAGGCTTTCTTTGTTTCCCCTTAGACTAGAACAAGCCCTTAGACTATTTCTTGTATTTGTATCACTTGTACTACTGGTCAGGTTGTACTGTGTTTAAGTTTCACATCTCAACAGGCACATGGAGAAACTGGAGCACATTTAGAGAAGAACGAAATGATTAAATGGCTAGAAAATTGATCTATGCAACTGGGCTGCAAAAAAAGGTCAAAGACTTGAGAATATTTAATCTGGAGATGAGAAGTCTGGAGGGTAACTTAATAGTATTCAAGCACATGCAGAGTTCCTAAAAAGACAGGAGGTGCCAGAAAGCTTCCAAAGCTTCCATCTCCTCTGAGGATTAAACAGGAGGAAATGAGACTAAACTGTAGTGGGAGAGTCTTGTCTGACATAAGGAAAGATTCCCAGCAGCAAAGCTGACAAGCAGTTTCAATTTCCCTGTGGTACATGCCAACTTCTGCTGGAGAAACTCCATCAGAGGGACTTGGGTTCCCCAGTATCATCCTGGCACTGACAGGGTTACAAAAGGAACAGCAGAGGCAGAAAGGAATATGGACTCTTTCAAGAAAAGCCAAGTTCATTAAGCCCCAGAAACCAAGGATGCCATTTCACAGACTACAGCCTGATGCCAAGATCCCAGGCCTAGGCTCTAGTCCTTGGGGATGTTGAGGGTTGAGGGAGGGGGAGAGGGAGAAAACCACTACTCGGGGGAGGGTTACAGGAACATTGTTACAGTTCCAGGTACTGGAAAAGTGGCATAAACTGTGGTTTGGATAAATGTCCCACAAAGGCCCACGCTGTTGAAAGCTTAGCCCCCAGTCTGTGGTGCCTCCAATCTGAGGTGGTAAAACCTTTAGAAGGTGGGACCTAGTGAGAGGAAGTCAGGTCACTGGGAGTGTGCCTTGAAGGGAATATTGGGAATGCTAGCCACTTCCAGTCTGTCTTTGCTTCCCAACCACCAGGAGGTAAACAGCTGTGCTCTACCACATACTCCCTACCACAATATACTGCATCACCACACATCCAAAAGCAATGAAGCCAACTGCCCATAGACTAAAACCTCTGAAACTGTGAGCCAAAATAAACCTTTCCTCCTTATAAGAAGATTATCTCAGGTATTTTGTCACAGTAATGAAAAGCCATATAAGCTAACTGGTCAGACTGGCTTCAGTGGACTAAATGGGAGAATTCAGACTATTTTAACTGAAAAAATTATCTGCCTAAGCAATTACTTACTTCTGAAACCTGAACACAGGGACAGCATAATTCCAGATACATAAACAGTTTACAATTCCTATCCTTTTGCTGTCACAGAGGATTTTCAGATAATCACGTATATCTCTGAACATTCAGTATTGACTAAACTACTATAGTTCTTGTTTTATTTTAAAAGAAAATATCTATTTATTTTCACAAATAAAATCACATATATATATGTTTTGAAATATGTATGCACTGAGATAATTAATGTGCATTATATTACATCCTTATCATTTTTTTGTGATGAGAATACTTAAAAAAATCTACTCTCTTAACAGTATTCAAGAATATAATACACTATTTATTAACTATGATTAGCAGGTAAAATGGCTTTGGCCAGGGTGAAAGTAAAGATCTTTTCTAACTCAACAGTGGCTATACCATTCCGAAAAGAGGGATTCAAACCATCTTTCAACGAGTCACATGAGGTAGAGACCCAAAGTCCAGTAATCCCCAAGACTGAGCTCCCAGAGAAGGCATTGGCTTCTCATATGACCCTTCTGAGAGTTGGCCAACACTATCGTATCCAGACAGCCTTAGCAAACTAGCCTTCCTGAATCCTGGACCAGTTTTCAGTTTTACCACACTACTCCTTCAATAGCCTTACTTTTGGCTGGGACATAGAAGAACACAGGATCTGTCCATGACCCATTCCCAGACAGAGAGGTAGCCTGAATCCGGGCTGTATAGTTTCCTGGATTTAGCCGGTTGAGCTTGGCCCCTCCATACTTCCTGTAATCCTGTCTGGACACACATTCTCGCTGATCCTGAGGGGAAATAAAACATATGCATCAACTGCCTACAAACATGGGAGACATTTGGCACCTGCCAGTTCACTTGCTACCCTGGTGACTCTAGCTGCTTAATCTTTGACCAGCTCCACCGCCAAAAGTGATCCTTCTTAAAGCCATTTAAACCATATCCCAAAACTATACTCAAATTCTTTGGAACCCAGAAGAACTTTAGAAGAGTTAAAAATTATTGACTGATCTAACCTAAGATCATTTTCTACAATGGAACTGTTCTGAGGGTAAAAATCATCCTAACTCCTTGAATGAGCATGGAGCTGCTGGAAAGACCTATATCCTCACTAACTTTTCACCCAATCTTATTGTTTGAAGCTAACCAGCAGGTAAACTGAGTACAATGTAACACATGCTGTCAACCCTAATGGAAATACATACAACCCCATAACGCAGCCCAGGCTCACCTCAATTTGTGATCCATATTTTATTTCATACATTAAAATCAATCCATTGGGATTCTCAGGTTCTGGCCACTTTAAAAAGATGGAGTTTTCAGGTCTTGCCTCCCAGGTTACTGGGCCAGGAATGTCATCTGCTCCTTCTGTGCAACAATTTAAACAAAGGACAAAGTTGGATTCAGGTCTCAAGGGGGGAGACAAATGCTGGGCTTACCTGAGAACAACCCTCTTCCCCAAATCTACGTGGGCATGACTGTGGACAGTGATCACGTGGTCTCCTCCTAAGCTAGCTCCTCACACACAGCAGAGGTTTAGGAACTGGACCTATCTGATGACTTGTACATCTCAAGATACCACAGTCCCCCACCAGAAGTGCCCATGACCAAGCATAAGAACTTCCTGGCAACAAATAATTTTCTTCTTCTATTTTACTTCAACCACATGAAGGAAGAACCCATCAAACAAAAGAGCACTGAAAGGGTGCTGATGAGGTGAAGCAGGCATGGAGCCTCCACAGGCCACATGCACACAAGAGCAAGTGGGTTGACTGCCTTCATCTACTCCTTCAGCTACTAACTCTCCTTTTTCTAAAGAAATGTGGTGAGTTAAAGTCATGGAAAATTACCCTGACAAAGACATCAAGAGATTAGCTGGGCTGGAAATGGTGGCGCACGCCTGTCCTCCTGGCAGCCTGGAAGGCTGAGGCAGGAAGATCACAAATTCGAGGTTAGCCTCAAATTTAGTGAGGCCCTACGCAATTTAGTGAGATCCTGTCTCAAAACAAAAAATAAGAAGGACTGGGAATATAGCTCAGTGGTAAAGCACCCCTGGGTTCAATTCTTAGTACAAAAGATAAGCTGGTTATGTCCTATGTCTTCTCTAGAAGTGTTGGGGAAACTGAGGCACTGGAAGCTGAGGATTGCTCAGAGCATGCTGCATATGAGTGCCAGAACCACGTCCAGGAAGCCTCCCTCCCCAGACTTCAGTCACCTCCATGCTCTTTCTACTACCCGATTCCTCTCGCAAGAGTGTGAGATATGGGCAGTTCATTCACCTTCAAAGATGTGAAAGGTTGCCTGAGTAACATGCAGTGTCTAACACACAAGGGAAATGCAATAAACAAGCAAGACCACAGGCTACTCTAGGAGTTGACCTTGAGGAGTGATGGACACTCTGAATCCAGGTAGCCAACAGGGGACCATACAGAAACCATGAGAATGCAGTTTATGCATGAAGACTAGTTTATTAGGCCATTGATTGCACAAATGCAAATGTGAGCCAAGCAGAGAAGAGGGGACTCTACAGGGAACTCCTTGCTCCTCCAGTACTTTCTTTGGAGAGTCTGAGATGGGAGTGACATCACGGTCAGAGTGTAAGCTCCATTCTCTGGGCAGCTGGTCTACCAGACTGCCCACTAATGACACCATATTCCTTAGTAGGACTGAGTCTCAGGGTTGTCAACCTGGGTTTAAGATTCCATGTCCAGAAAACACAATCTTCTCCACTAGGCTGTGAGTAAGTCAGCAATGGGGCGAGCTGGATCACACCATACCTGCAGGCATGGTTCTGGCAAAAACAAAGTTGGAGGCACTGCAGCCCAGCTTCTCAGCCTCATGATTACAGCTATGAATATCAATGCGGTACAAAGTAAAAGGCCGGAGGTTAGAGATGACAGTTCTCTCCTTATTATCCACTCTGCTCTCAAAGAAAGGGTATTCCGTCTCAAGTTCTTCTGGGTCTGTCATATTGTAAGTGTCCACCACTGTGGTGTTCCTGCTTCGGCTGGACATGGTGGTGTTGGCCACTTGCATGACATCTCTCCGCTTCCTTTCAGGTCTGTGAGGAAGAGAGAAACTTGGCTTGTAAAGCTTATGCCTCTTGCCTTTTCTTTGACTAGGTAAGAAGATCAGAAAAGAAAAATCTAACCCGTGTAACAAAAGCAACTATTCAACCCTTTTGAAAAAGAACAAATAATGGGGATTTCCTTCTTTATTATTTGTCTTGCTTCTCAACTCTACCCCTCAGGATCAGTACACATGCTCCCCCCAGGATCCCAGAGCCACACTGGGCTAGGCAGTACCCTATTTGATCAGGATATTGGTGCCATCTGGTCACAGACCTTGCGGTTAGAAACTACTAGTTGCACTAAGATTTATGAGGCGGGTGGTGAGATGGTTGCTCAGGCCCCGGGTGAATGGGGCAGAAGGAATTCAAAGGCCTGTAATGGTGGTTTCTTTGGTCTCCTCTGAAATAAAATAAAGATGCCGTGATTCAAGCAGCAAACAAGTGTTTAAACTCCAGAATCCTTCCTTGCAGGATCTTGGTAATTGAAAATCCTACCCCAGTTGGGAGCACTGACACATGTCTATAATCCCAATGACTTGGGAGGTCGAGGCAGGAGGATCACAAATTCAAAGCCAGCCTCAGCAACTTAGTGAAGCACTAGGCAACTCAGTGAGACCCTGTCTCTAAAAAAAATATTGTAAAAAGGGCTGGGGAGGTTGCTCAGTGGTTAAGCATCCCTGGGTTCAATCCCCGGTACCAAAAAGAAAGAAAACAAAACAAAAGAAAATCCCACCCTAAATCCTGGTACAGGCCATACTCCTGTAGGTCTCTGGAGCTCAGCTTTGCCTTCCACTCAGCAGTGGGATTCGTGCCCTCCAAAAGATACAGCCCGTGAGAGGGGCAGAGTCTTTGTCACAGATCTGAGTAGGGCTTAAAACAAAAACTACAACAACAAAACAAAAGGGAATGCATAAAATCCCCAGGGAAGTACAACAATACCCAAAAGGGCAGATGAAGGTGTGACCCTCCAATTGCTGTTTTGACACAGAAAAAGGGGTTTCCCCCGGAACTTAAAAACAGGCTCCTAACTTTCACAGGAACCAAGAAAAATAAACAGCATGAGAGGTACATCAAGACAGGGCACCAATAACTCTCAGGTCAGCCATGTACCATGGGGAAAATAGGGTGCTGAGGCTACTGACTGGTTGCATGTTTTATGAATAGGCAAAGGGTAGAGGGGAGCAAATGGGATGAATTTTACCTAGTAAGAAAACTGAGTTCAAATAAATGAGAAAGCTCAGAATACAGGAAGCTTGTTAGCAGCAGGGAGAAAAATTTCACCCAGGGAAGAAGGCATCTCAGAAGCCATGTGAAGGCTCAGTGGACACCCCACAGGCTTCTTGCTGGTCCTTAGGTCAAAATCTGGAAGGAAAAGGTAGGAGGCCAGGAGAAAAGACCACCTGGGCTCCCCTATCTGCTCAGCCCATGGATTCTCCTGCAAAGCACGATCTTTCTTTGTAAAGTGATATTTGGGCCCCACCGAGGAAGAAACCGCCTAACAGGCTCATTCTAAAGGTAGCAAACTACGAGGTCAGGGGCATGTAAATTTGTTTTGACAATGCTGGGAAAGGAAGGGTTGGGAATGAGGCCAATAACCCACCATTCTCACACTGTGCAAACCAACCCCAACCAGCCAAAAACCACCTACTTTCTTGGAAGGGAGATCTTTTTCAACACATTACCAACAAATTTCCTACCTTTCCTTGAAAATCAATACAATACACACTTAAGTCTACAAGTAAGAAGCTGCTTGGGTTTGACCCACTGTGAAAATAGTACTGTGTCAATGCCCTCCCCTAGCCACTCCCTGTTGAAATGGTATTACACCATTAAAGTACTTTCAACAGTTTACTTATTTGTAAACCCCCATACTTTCGAGACTACATAGCTGTTACTATGGACACCAAGTCAGGGGTTGGGGCAGGCAACAAAGAACATTAGCAGGAAGGCACTGCTGGGGTAAGCAGAATGGCCATATATAATTCTTTGTCAACAGCTACATTCCAATGGCACGACCAATAAGAAATATTGCCAACTTTCTTCACTCTGCTCTATGATACAACTTACTCCTATTGGAAAACCTTTTACTTCTCAACATCTGTCAATGTGTTAGATAAAACAAACTACGTATTTGAAAATTGAAAATGCTGGTCAAGGAAAGGCATTTGCCACCCAATACTGACTTCAGAAAGCAACTTGACAAACTCTAGCTTCCATTCTACTTCAAACACAAAGGACACGTGGGACCATGTAGAAGGAACTGTACCTGACTGACTTGATTTTAGCTCCCAAATAAATTGTTCTTAGAATGGACTGAGGGAAATCAAAAATTTTTGGACAACTAGCTGTAGAAACAAAAAATGAGACTTGGTGATTCAGTTATTCTGTCATCTGGATACCCCTTTATGTGAACCTTCTCAGAACTTGCATAAATATTAGACTTATGCCTCAGTATGAGGCAAAAAACAATGCAAATTCTTACAAATTGTGGCCTCTTACCATGGACAAAATATGGGTATTCATCCCATGAAAATAGAGAAGTGTAAATCGGACTTGTTTTAGGAGAGAGTCATGTTACAGGGATGGAAGAATACTTTTCATCACATGGGATGTGGCACAGCAGAAACTTATTTTGAACCCAACAACATGAATGCTGTGCACTAATAACATCTGTACCAACTACGCAATCTGTCAATTTAATAACCACTTTCACATCACTTAATCTGTTGTTCTACCTCTGATGAAAAAAAAGATATTGTCTTCTGACTACAATTGAAAGCTAGAGGCCTTTCAGCAAAATCTTTATGTTGTTATAGTTTGTCCCTTGAGGGTTCTTGAATTGGAAGCCTGGTCCTCAGTATGTTATTAAGGTATTAAGTATGGTATTCTCAGTATTAAGAGGTGGTGGAACCTTTAAGAGGTGGGGCCTATTGGGAGATAAAAGGTCACTGAGGGTGCTGCTCTCAGTAGGGATTATAATACTGGTCTAGTAATTAATTAATGCTGGTCTAGTAAATTGGCTGTTTTTGCAAGAGTGAGTTGTTAGAAAAGAGCAAGGCCAACTCCTGAATCTCTCTGGCTTCTTTCTAACTTGTGCTCTCTCCTCTAAACTGTGAGCTTTACACAAATCCAGCCTCAGGTATTTTGTTATAGCAACAGAAAATGGACTAATAACACTTTCTAAACCCTTAACCAACAACTTGAACTTCTGGATAATAAAAACACCAGTTGGATAATAAAAACACCAGTGTAACCAACAGCCTCTGACGGTGAACAGACAACTTCTTGGGGTTGGGTATGTAGTTCAGTGGAACTGTTTATCTAGAATATGTAAGACCCTGTGTTTGATCACCAGCACCACAAAAACAAGCAAACAAACATATTTTCTGTCCAGCCTGCTTGAGACACTCTATACTCACCTGTCCTTACAGCAATAGTGACTGCCAGCCCAGGTGGAGTAGATCATATGGAAAATCCAAGAAAGGAAAAAGTTTTGGTGCGTGAGAATGTAGGTCTAAGACCCAGATTCTAAATTAATGAGGCTGTCAGAGAAGTCACCAAGCCTCACTGAGTTCTGCTTTCAAACATCTCTGACCTCTTTCCAGTTCTTAAGCTTTCAAATTCTAGGAATCACACATGGTACACAGGTATCATGGATAAGAAAACAGCAGTGAACACTGAACCACAAGGATAACACTAGAAGAGCAGCATATAATCTGCCTTCCAACAGAAGCTGCCCCACTGGGGTGGTGGGAGGGCTGGCAGTAGCTTCCTGGGCACTCATTACTCTAGTGGCTATAACTGAGAGAAGGGAAGGGAGGGGAAGAAAGTCACCAAGCAGTGAGGATTTTCATTTCATTTCAAAAGTAGTACCTCCAGTTCTAAAAGGTCTTTATTTCCTAATTTATTCAAAGTAAGATGGCTCTCTGACCATTTTGCAAGTATCATGAAAGTCACTTGACAGAAAAAAAAAATCACTTTAAAACTCATTTGTTGTTAGAACCTAAGACAGCCTTTAAGGGCAAAGTAAGTGTGGAATAAACTGCAGCTCCAAGCTTTCAAGGCCTCAGGGGAAGAGAATAGGCCAGGCAGAGTGCTGGTAGCTAGGGCATCCTGGGGAGGGGCATTCACAACTTGAGGACACACTGCTGGTTTGAATCTGGTTTTCAGACACAAGGTTGTTTTTGAATTCTGCACAACAATCTTTAGGAAGAATGGGAGTCCTGGATCACCACTCCAAGTCCTTTTTCAGACATTACCAGCCTACTCTGCTAAGGTTTCTTCCAGTTTTAAAAAACCATTTTACTTACTATTTTTTTTATTATGATAAAATGTTAAAATAAAAAATGCATATCTATAGCATGAACTTTTACCATTAAAAGTTTTTGAATGTGTAATTTAAAAGCATTAATTGCATTCATGAGTGTGGTGCAACCATCATCACTATCTGCAAAAAATTCACACCAACTCAAATAGAAAATCTACCCATTACAAAGTAATTCCCTCATTTCCTTCACCATCCTACTCCAGGTCCCTAGTAAACTCTAACGAACTATACACTTGCCTAATCTATATATTTTAT
This sequence comes from Sciurus carolinensis, assembly GCF_902686445.1. Lineage (NCBI taxonomy): Eukaryota > Metazoa > Chordata > Mammalia > Rodentia > Sciuridae > Sciurus > Sciurus carolinensis. The sequence goes on from NC_062214.1 coordinate 66,369,421, forward strand.
GTACATGGAACATACAGTATTTATCCTTTTGTGCCTGGCTTTGTTGGCATGTAGTATCATGTATCAGAATTTCTTTTCTTTTCATGGCTAAATTCTAGTTCATCTACTGAAAACACTACATATGTTTATCCATTCATATGCTGATAGACAATGAATTGTTTCTAGCTTTTGCCTACTACGAGTAGTGCTGCTACTCAAAATGTCTATTCCTCCATTTCTGTTCTCACTCAATAGAGACTGAGGATTAGAGCACAGGAGCAGAGAGACTTCTTGAGGCAGCGTTTCTATTACTTTGAAAGACTATGTTCTATGCTATTTCCCAAACCTTCCTGTGAAGGACCACTGGGGCACCTGCTTATGTTCTGAAGTTGGTCTGACCCTGATTTTCCCCCTCTTGCTGCAACCCTTCTCTGCCAGCACTGGGGAGAAGTGGGAAGGGCAGAGATGAGCCCACATCCTGGCTTTTCCCCTAGCTGATTTCCATGAGTAAGGTCAAGAGACTGGAACCCTCTCAGTTTCATCTCCCTGTCTCTATGTGGGGAAAACCACCTGCTGTCTGCAGAAGGCTGTGTGGCTGAGGCAGCATCCATCACACCTGCAGTGCCTAACAACAGAAGCCCCAGTCCCCTTCCTTTCAGGGCTAACCAGCTTCCACAGGAGCTCCACTTACTTGATCAAACTGATGCCACCTTCCATTGTTCCCTCTTGGTGGCTCCTGTGTCATGTCCCACACTACTAAGTGGAAAGAAAAGCAAAAGAACCTGCCTAAGCAGCACCATCCTAAGAATGTTTTCAAGTGGTACGGGTACCTGGGCACGAATATGGAGTTATGCAGGAAATTCTCAAAGACTTTTCGGTATTCAGCCTCTTCCTTTTCAGCTTGCTTCTCAGCTTCAGTTTTGGGGCAAGCGCAGCAAGGCCCTTTCTCACCACCACACACTTCAGTCTTGGGATTCTCTGTTACCTCTTCGACGTCAATGGTGCCATCAGCATACTTCCTGATGGGGATTTTGTCTTCCCAGAAAAGAGAAGTGAAAGAGAGAGTGGGAATGAAAGCCAAGTATAACTGGCTTGTGAGGAGAAAGAATAGCTGTTAATAATTTTAATCAAGAAGGTGCTGGTTTCTAATGGAGGGAAAATACACTGTTACCTAGTTGGTATAATATCAGGGCTCAGGTATGTTCAGACAATGGGCATGAACAGGTGCACCTCCCAACTGGGCCACTGCCAGGATCCTTACCTTTGGAACAGTAATTATGCCGGTACAGGTAGCCATCCTGAGGCTGCCGTTGCCACCTCACTATGTAATAACTCAGGTTACCGTTGGGCAGAGATGGGGGGTTCCACTTCACAATCAGTTGAGAAGAGGAGTTTGATGCTGAGAGGACATCCAGGGGAATGGAAGGAACTGGAAAGGAGAACAAAAGACATTTCAGAAAATGAAATGAACTCAGGTAGAGGCTATCAGGTACTCACTGCAAACCAACAGGAAGCTGCAAGTATGACCAAGGCAATAGCAATGAACACTGAAACACAAAAGGAAAATAGAACCTTGTTTGGAAAGAACATTAATTTAAATGCCAACATTCCCCTTTACAGCATCTATTCTTGGGTAATCTCTGTAAAAACAAACACTACTGACTTGCAAATGGGAAAGGTTGTGGGGGCAGAGCCAGGTTAAAACAGGTGACAATCTACAGTCAATTCAAACACCTGATTTTTCTCATTTATTACAACTGCCATTCTCCAAAGTGTTTAACTCTGGGTAGTTTTAACAAAGGTTGAAAGTTAGTGATTTGAGTTTCATCTGAAATTTTGAATCTCTGATAAAAATGTCAAGAAGCCCAAATGAAAGGTGGCAAATAGAATGGGGGCTACAGAGCCTGTGTGAGAGCGTGTGAGAGTGCACATGCATGAGCATGCACCAGTGTGAGAGGGGTCAGAGGAACAGGCAAGAGCATGGAAATCCACCAATCCTGCAGTCATGCTTCAGTGGAATGATGAGATGCGACTCTGAAAAGCAGACTAAAAGTGCAAACACGTGTAAGCCCTGATTTTAAGCCAAGGACTGTTACCAGCAAAAGAATATTGATTTCAGGCAAAGCATAATAATCCAATCAACCTTTACTTACTACTGACAACCTAACCCAAATCCAGAGCTAACTTATGCAAATACAGAAAATGCATTCCAGGGCCACTGAAATCTTGTTCTCATCAGGTTCACAAAAAAGCACCAATTTTGATGGTTTTTCCAAGGTGCAAGAGATATATAAAATACACAAAGATCTAACAACCTTTAAGGAATACTACTCTGGGAAAAGGTTATGACTAATGCTAGTTTTTTAGAGAAAACATAACCTCTTGATGCTCAGCCACTTTAGGGTTTCCAGAAACAAGTATTTCAAAAACAAACAGCTTACTGCTAGATATTATAATGACAGGTGTCACCAAAAAGCAAAAAGAGAGGACCAAGTCATTATCTATCGCTATCACTTACAAGGACAAGGGCCAAAATGGAGTGAGCTGAATAAATCTGTACAGGGCTTGGTTTTCTATCTTTGGGGAAAATAAACAAGTTTCTTAAGAATGTGCTGTAACAGCTGGGTGTGGTGGTACACACCTGTGATGCCAGTTACTAGGGACTCTAGGCTAGAGTGTTCCAAGTTCAAGACCAACCTGGGCAACTGAGTGAGACACTGTCTCAAAATAAAAAAATAAAAAGGGATGGGGATGTAGTTCAGTGGTAGAGTGCCCTGGGTTCAATCTCCAGTACTGCTGAAATTTTTCTTTTTAATTTTTAAATTTTATTTTGCTATAAGGAGAATTTTCTATTTTTTCTCAAACTTGCTTCAATGATTTACTGGGAAGGGTTTCTTCTAAATGTTAAGAGGAAAAACTTACTCTGTTGCATTTGAACTTCTGCTACATGAAGCCTTGCCTAGAGTTAGAAGCCTAAACCAAATTTATTTCTATAAACTCTTTAGGGTCAGTGACATTACTGTGACCACTTAATGGGTCACTGAAATGGGGCAGGGGAAAGGAGGAGGAATCAGGCATGCATGAACAAAAGGTTTTCCCCACGCACTTTTTTCTTCTCACCCTTTTTGCAATTTAAACTTATTTTGTGTTAGGTTTATGGGTGTTAAAAAATACCTTGCTCTTTATAAGAATAGCCATTATCAAAGAATGCTTATCAGTGCTGCAGACTATTAAATAAATTCCCACAAATTCATCTGTGGAAATCCTATTCCTCTGGCGATGGCATTAGAAGGTGGGGCCTTTGGGATGTGATTAAGTCACAGGGGTAGAGTCTAGTAAATGGAATTACTGTTCTTATAGAAAGGACGCCAGACGTCCCTTTGCCCTTTCTTTCTGTAATATAAAGGACACAGCAAAAAGATGGCTTTCCATGAACTAAGAAGTTGGCCTTCGCCAGACACCAAAGGTGTCTTGATCTTGGACTTTCAGCCTCCGGAACTGTAAGAAGTAAATTTCTGTTGTTTATAAGGCACCCAGGTTATAAAATATTTGTTATAGCAGTTAGTGTCATTAAAAATGAGGGGCAAGAGCTGGGGATAAAGCTCAGTTGGTAGAGTGCTTGCCTTGCAAGCACAAGGCCCTGGGTTCAATCCTCAGCACTGAAAAAACAAAAACAAAAATATAAAGGGCAGCTCTCTACTTCCAAACTAGTCTTTATATACTTGGAAAATATATACAAATGCTGCTTTTATTGTTTCCAGATTTGGGAGTTGAGAAATGAAGTGCTTTAGAATATAAAGATGAGAAGGAGTATGCCTTTACGCCATGTACAAACAGAGAAACAACATGTATCCCATTTGTTTACAATAAAAAAAATAAAAATTAAAAAAAAAGAAAAAAGATGAGAATGAAGAACATCTTCAGTCAATACTCAAATACCCACAACATACTAGGTCTTGTTTTTTTTTTTGACTTTTGTCACCTCTTTGGAACTGTAGTGATTATAAAAATGGAAAACCAATGAGCCTCAATACATTAGTGGAACTCAGATCTAGATCAGCATGTTTTCAGTTCTCAGAGGTTTAGGCATTAAAATAAACAAGAAGGGCAGTCACATGGGATTATTTCCTGGTTGGGTCTTCCAAGGAAACCATTCCAGGACCCTGGAGGACCTGGGCTTATTAGCACAGAACAAGTAGAGAATGAAAGTTGGCAGTAAGTCCATAAAATGGCACAGGAGGGTCTAAGGAATTAGCAGTGAGGAAAAAAATGTGATAGAGCATTAAGCATTGACAAGAAAGACTACGTTTGTATCTTATCACTAGCTCTACAACTACACCTTGTCTATCCAAGTATAATAGGTCATAAAGAGGCAGGAGATGGTGAGGGTCTGTCTGGTTTGTAGATACCTGAAGCATTGGTACGAATGTATAAGATTTCGCTCTTGGCCCCACGAATGTGGTCATTCTCCACCATGGTGAGGGTCACAGCCTTGACATAGACTGCATATTGAGTCCAGGGCTTCAACCCGTGCAGTAAAATGCCAGGTTCCACATCTTTGTTGGGAGGGAGGTCCACATCCACCATGTTCCAACTATTGGAGCCACAGGCATCCTGCCCATCATATTCTGTGACATTTTTAAAGGGTCTGAAAGACAATCAACCAAGTACAGAGAATGTTTCAGGGTTCTGACATCAAAACTTTTCAAGAACTTTCCCCAAAGCTGAACATGTAACATTTTCTATAATGGGAATTTCAAATAAAAACTAATAATTATATTTGTATAGAAGAAACTGGTCTCTGGGTTCACCATAGTTATACACTACAGAATGAACACTGTCTCAGGAAGAGTAAGTTCTATGTTCCTGAGATTGAAGACGCTCCTCCTTAAGACATGCAAATACTATTTTTTTTCTCTCCCGAATTACAACACTTTTACACCATTAAGAAAAAAACAAGCACAGACTTTTAATGTAAACATCAGATATTGATAAAGGATAACTTGGAGAAAACTCACATTCCTACATAAAAAAAGAAGTAGCTTCTAAAATCTAAATTGCTCACAGTCCATTGTTACTTAAGTATCTCATAATATTTAAATATCAGATTGTCTCAGAAACTAGTGTATATTCCTTAAATTACCAGCTGACACTGCCAAAGTATTGGTAGAACTTTCGAAGAGAATGGAGTATTTTGCATGGATGCATGATTAGGTATGTTTTCTATATTTATGAGATAAGAGGGACTCTGGTCACTGGCTTCTGAAACATTATGTTAATCAGCCATTAACATAAACCTGCCTGCTGTCATGATGGGAGGTCATGAGGGACTGCCATATATACACACACTGAATGCTTACTAATTCTGAGCTATAGAAATTGTTTGTTGGCTATAGAAATTCCTAGGACCCTCCAACTCCAGCAGGGAGAAGGGTGCCAGGTGCTGCCATTGCTGCTTGGCTCTTGGGAAGCCAAGCATCTGGGAAAGAGATTTATGCTTTGAGATGGGACCTGAGTAAGGGGAACTATCCAGATATAGGAAGCAAAGGAGAGAGCAGAGAGACCAAGGAGAGATCACAATCTGTAAGAATAAGTCATGGCTGCACACGTAGGTGAATGCCATCTATAGCACAAGAAAAGGTCCAACACATTCTGGGAGAAGTCACAATAAGTCGAATACATGAAGGTCGGTTTCTCTCCACTTTTCTTTCCCTGGTTGAAGGGCTCATGACCTGAGCAGAGAATGGGAGAGGTCCATAAATATAGTGCCTGGAAAAAGATAAAGGAGCAGTCTAGGTTCACACTCCTACAAGGTGTTCGTAGAGTAGGTGTTCATGGGCATCACATGTGCTCATCACAGTTTATGACAGTTTGGACTGACCTGATTCTCTAAAAAAAAAAAACAACAAAGATTTTACCCCTTTGGGTTGAACTTATTAAAACATCTCTAATTACCAGTAAACGATGAAAAGCTCCAAGTTGATACTTTTCTGTTTATGGCTGTCACCAACTAGGATCGATGTCACCTGACAGCTAGGGAGGACACATGAGGATGAAGTGGAATATTTGGTCTGGTTCTTTATGGGGAACCCATTGGCGTCCTGTTCAGTCAAGGTATGTGATGACCAAAGGACCGACCACACCCATTCCCAGCCCTGCCAACATAATGACATCACCAAATGCAGAAACTCACGCCTCTTTATAGTAAACGGTGAAGCTGATGAGATCCCTGTAGTCCGGGGGCCGGTACCGGTGCCAAGTTATGATAATGCGGTTCTTCCACGTGGTGGTGGATGTGAAATGTAGGACATCACTTTCACCTGGACACAGAGGTACCTCATGAGTGACAGAGATACATGTATCTCTGAAATGACGCCTGTCTGAGCACTACTCTTTTCCCTAAACCTGGCAGTACATGCTAACTCTCTTTCTCGACTTGGTAGGTGGTTTTCTTATTTTCCACTGAGAATTCAACATTTCACTATGTGGAACTCCCAGAGGTCCATTTCTTTGTTTTAGTTGAGTTAGTTGCACTGGCCACATGCCCAGGGAATGGGATGTGACCCTATGTTTCTTAACCTGAGAGAAGGGCCACTTCAGTGAACAAGGAGGTCTATCCTTAAGATGCTGGCAGCCAAAGGGGGTCTGGCTGAGAGAGTGTAACCTTTAAGTTGGACAAAATCTTCTTAGAGAGGATGGCACCTGTTTGGTTGGTAGACAACTGCTTTTGTGCCATCATCCAAGGCAGGTACACTACCTCAGGTGAACCACAGAAAGGAGATTTTCTTAGTCTAAACTGTGTGTCAACCTTAAAGGACAGTGGAACTCCTTGAAGGTCAGCTGAAGACCTGCACTAGATTAAACACTGACAAGAACAGCTGCCCTGGCAGGACCCTCTGTGCTCTGGAGGAGGTGCACCTTGCCTGGTGGGGTACAGCAAGGAAGCTGACACAAGTTCCTCTTATTCTTTGCACCAGATTCCAACTACAAGAAGAACCAGGGAGGACGGACAACTATTGCCCTGAAGGAAACCTGAAAATCTCCAACCAGTTGTCCTTTCTGCTGTGTTTGCCTGACTCTCTGCATACCAAAGAGGTGGAGCAAAGGGACGGAAGGCAATAAGACACTATGAAGTCTTTGGGGCAAAACATGCTCAACTGTGATGTGAAAAATGTTGCAGGTTCTGCTGAAGTATTATTTACGAGAGAAAATCTTGATTATGTTTTTGAAGAAAAACAAATGGCTCCAGTATTCAAGACCTGACAGGTCAGGCTGGCTGGCTGGCTTAGAAAATGCTCCGATATATCCATTTGGCTGTGGTTTACACAGGGAGTAAGTTAGGGAGTTGGAGGGGAGGGTGAAGGCGCTGGCTGTAAAGATGCTTTCCACCTCTAGCTCACTTCTCTTCCCTCTAATACTCTCTGGCTATCTGAGTGTCTACCAGATAAATCTGAACATCTACAAAGCGAGCGAAAGCCAAATGCTAAGCAATTTACAGATTCAGTTTCCTGTGTGTGTGCATGCATGGAAATCACTCTCAAATATATAAATTACTCTATTTACTCCCCAACATTTTAAAGCTAAAGGTAAAGAGAAAATTAGCTCTTGTAATTCTATTCATCCAAAAAGAGCCACAACACTTTTAAAAGCAGTTTTCATACAGGGTTAAAGGAGAAACACACTGTGACATCCCAGTCCTAGGATCACACTTAGAGAATGGCTGATTTAACAGAGGCTGAGCATCATATCTATGAGACCTTAAAGTCAAAATTGTATCACTAAACAGTGTTATAATTATATTGTTCAAAAATGTTAAAGTATATGGACTCAAAGATGTAGACTCACTCCATCTTTTTGGTATTGGTGCGGGGAGTGAGGAGGAGGCAAGTGTGAGGGGTAGGGAGTCCAGGGCCCACAGTGGTCTGCTAGCAGCTGAACTCCTTCCATCCCTAGGCCTTTAGTTGCCCTTATCCTTGGGAGAAGGGCAGAACTGGCCTGCCCCCAAGCTCAAGTGTGCTGGCTCTTCTTTGACAAAAGATTCTGTGCACAGAAATATATTTTATCATGTATTCATTTAGTGATCATCCCTTTAGACTATGAGTAACAAACTATTTATAAATGTTGAACACACCCTGGCAGATGTCAGGAAAATGTATCAACATGAACGTATCAGCAAACTGCCCACTACTGACTATGGAAGTGAGGTGCTAGCTAAGGTGGCCTGTTAGTCCTTCAAGTAAAATGAGGAGGGAGCTGTGGTTATCAGAACTGAAGGGGCCACTGTGGTTTGAATGTTGTCACTCACAGGAGGCTCTTTCTCCATTGTTCCTGGTGTTTATGTCCCCTTTGCTTTGGCGCCCTTTTGTCCCCGTCACTTCCTCCATGCGGTAAATTTCAGAAACACACAGTTTGGGATTGAAAGCAAAGTACATTTTCCCGGATTTGATGGTCAGGTTGCGGTGGTCCCAGTCCCACAGCTGCTGCAAGTTCTGGTTGTCCAAGACATAGAAGGAGTAGTTCCTGGAAGCACAGTAATTGACATTATTGTACCTGCCCATGTCCATGTTCCACCTCCACCATGCTGGCCCCATCTAACACAGGTCCTCTTTACCATGTGTGTCACTACAAAACATATTTCCTTTGCCAGTAAGAGATTTACTTGTTGATGCTATTTAAGAGCAGACAGCTGAGCTGGGGATATAGCTCGTTGGTAGAGTGCTTGCCTCACATGCATAAGGCCCTGGGTTCAATCCCCAGCACCACAAAAACAAAACAAAACAAAAGCAGACAGCTGCTGTTAACAATGGTAACAGCATGAGTCAAGGATATTGAAATCAATAGGGCACTAGTTAATTTGATGACCTCCATTACCAACATATAAAGCTTCTCACATGGGAGAATGTTCCTCGGATCATTCCCTATAAATGTCTTTGGTTATTTTTTCTCAGAGCCAGGTGTGCACAATGCACTTGAAATCAGTCCATGGGAGAACAGACCTGCTTTGCTACACAACCAGAATAGCTTACATATTTGCTGCAAAATTTCCCATTATCCTTGGGAGTACATCCTACCCATGCCCAATAAGCAGCACATGTTGAGAAGGGTGACAGGAAGCAGGGTGGGACCAGCACTAGCTTACTCCCTCCTCCACTTTCATTTGTCACCCTGAGAAGCCCTAGGTTCAGTTCATGGAGGTTTGGGAGTGAAGAAATGCCCCTGATAGGCAGTCCCCCACCCTGGGTCTCTCATTCATGCAACAGGACTCTGTATCTAACATAGTGGTTCTCCAAATTCGGTGTGAACCAAGTTTATTTTCAGAATGCAGAGCCCTCTATAGAGGTCTAAGGTAGAAAATTGCCTCTCTAACATTAGCCAGGTGATTGATGCTGATGTTGCCAATCCTGGGACCATGCTTGGGAAACCAATAACCTAACAACAGTGGATGAACTCCAACAAGATGGCGGAGGCCCAGAGTCCACCAGACTGGACATGGCTCCTCCCTCAGTGTGTGAACTGTCCACCAAAGGGAAGATGTGGGGACAACCAGCAGGATCTTGGTGTCAGGAGAAACCCATCTCTGGGTGTGTGTGAGAGCCTGAAGGTCTGAAGAAAGATCCCTGCAATAGATCTCTTTTGACCCCCACCCATACCCCTCAGGTAACCAGTAAGCAACACCATGGCTAATGGTCTGAGTCCTCTGTGTTGATGGGTCAGTTCCCTAGGGACCTTGAATCCTTCCTCTCCCTTTCTTATGTCCAAGTCTCAGATTTCCTGGGGTTCTCTCAGAGCTTAGGACTTGGGACAGCTCTTTGAGCTATTTCTGAGATCTACTTACAGACCTAATAAACAAACATGCAGAGAAAAGAACCCTGGCCCTCTCTGCAGAGCCAGGAATAGCTAGGATGAAAGAGAACTTTGAAGTCCTCTCCTACCCTGGAGGCTGTGTCTACTGGGCACCTCTCTGCACCTGCTGAGGGGCTGCATTATACCCAAACCAGGACCTCTACTTGTCTCATCCTGGTTCATCCTCAAGCTGAGTCTCATTTAGGGCAAAGCATGAGTTATAATTACAATGCTGCCAAGAAGTCTTAGAATTTCCTTGAGAATTTGCAAGGGAGTTCATACCACCAATAAGTTCAGAGGCAAAACCCCAGGCCCAAAACACCATTAATGAGTTGCATGACCTGAGGCAGGTCCTTTAGTGCTTTTTTTTTTTTTTCTTTTTCTTTTAATATTTAGTTGTAGGTGATACAATACCTTTATTTTATTTTTATGTGGTGATGTGGATCAAACCCAGGGCCTCATGCATGCTAGGTGAGCACTCCACTACTGAGCCCATTAGTGCTATTTGTAGCACCTTTTTCTCACTCAGAGGAGAAGGGGCATGAACAGCTGACATTTGGGCTTCCTGTTGACTTTAAGATTCTAATGTTCAGAGGAGACAGAGAGCTGAGATGGAGTCTGCCCCTTCAACTTGAAGTCCCAGCCCTTTTTGAGCACTCAGCCCTCTGTACACACATGTTGGGGTGGTGGGAGTGCTGTCCATGCAGGGGCTCAATGAACCAGCAGGCAAGTCCAAAGACACCACCTCTAAAACCAGGCCAGGCATCTCATAGGCCCAACTTCAGGCCTGTGGAAACATCAATGGTCACCAAATGAGTGGCAAAATCCTGCAAGTCAACAATCCTTCCATTTCAGTAAGGGTTCTCTCCTTCACACACCCTATGTGCTGGAAAAGGAACCTAAGACATTGTCCAAATGAATGCAGGCTGCAACATAAGGCCACGTATCCTGGGGCAGCCCTGGGACTTGGCCTGATTAGATTTGCTGTCCTTGGGGGCACAGCTCAACCATGTCCACTATCTCATGGCTGGTTAGAGCATTCAGTACAATTATCCAACTGAAGAAGGGGTGCAGAGGTGAAAACAGATTTTTCCTGTCATAAACCCATTCTTGCTCATGGAATATTTCCAGCTCCGAAGGAGACTGCAGGGTCATTGCTAACCCCAATGGGTCTGGTTGCTACCAGGTACCTGAGATAGCCACAGGGACAAAATCCCTTTATTGCTCTGAAGAAACCTACACGCTAGGAGTAAGGGCCAATTAATCAGGTCAAACTTCCAATGGTAATTCAGGATGAGGCCTCTTTTAGTAAACTAATTTTACTAGCAGGAAATAAAACTGCACTGAAAATACCTTCTGAACAAAACATTCTTCTCCCCATGGGAAGAAGCATGAATTATAAATCAGGAATTTGACAAATGAATGGCAGGCACATTGAAATTCCATGTATTTGATTAATCACTTTGAAAAGCAAGATTATCTTTTTACAGTAAACACAAACATATTTTTTACAATGTTGAGAAGGCTGGGAGCCAGGATACCAATATCAATAAAACTCAGGCTAAAGAAAAACAAAAATAAAACCCTCATCAAAATAATAATCCAGCTATTCATGATCTCCCTTTCAATACTGCTCTTCTTTTTCCAATCCAAGCTTGGAGCCCTGCTCCCCCAAATTTCTTACAAGATTACGTGAGAATTAGGAGACACTACAAGGCAGAGACCTGTCTGTACATCCACAACATATGAATACACTGAAATTTTCATTGTTTCCTAAAGGAAATGACTACAAAGGAAATTACTCAGTAAATGTAATTTCAAAATTGTTTCTAAGCTACTACCTTTACATTCACAGAATATTTTAAAAAAATTTTTTATTTGTTTATTTAATTCCCAGAGGTTCTGTGATGCCAAGATTTTATTGCTATTGGTATCTTGACTCTCAGCCTTGTTTATACTATAAAAAAAGTTTGTTTCTCTACTTGGATGGGTCTTATAAGCCAACTGTAGAACAAATGGGGTGGGTTGGGAGTGGCTGCTGATCTCCTGGAGGGCACCTGTATGTCATCAGTATGGATATTCTAAATGCCTACCTAGACATCTCAACTGTGTCATTAGTGGCTACCACCTTGGAGTTGTCAGCACACCACCCTACACACACTGCAGAAAGGATGGGAAGCAAAGAAAGCACAAATGCTGGGGCTCTGAGTGGTACTTGGGAGACAGCCCCAGGGAAAGGGTTCAGAGCCTTCGGTTTGGGATAAGCCTTATCAGTCTGAGCATTATCTCTACTGCTTACTAAGTAACAACTCTAGGCAGTTTATTCAGCTTCTCCCAGGCTGGAGTTTCTCAGCTGCAAATGGGAGATGTCTTCCCTGCTCACTTCTGGCTGGATGGGGGTGGGAATTTGAATGAATCTGATGAGCTAAAAATGAAAGGATACTGTGAGCTTTGAATCACCTCACAAAGGTGTCGGATGACCTGTTCTGCTCTCTGAAGTGTCAAAGTCCCTCAGAACAAAGTCACAAAGAATGGGCAAGTCCTGCACCTTGACATACAGGGCTGAGTCTGAGGTCTGCAGCCTTTGGAGGTAGGAAGGAACATTTCCCCCTTTTAAGCCTTTGCTGACATATTGAAAGAAAATCTGCAAATACACTACTGACACTTCCTGTTCATTTCTCTGAGGAGAAACTGCTCCCTCCTGATGGCTGTCTCTAGAGGGCATCAGAACCCAGCACACGGAATGATCACAGCACCAACCAATCTGCAACTGATACAGGACTTGGCCTTTTCACAGATGCTCCCTCCAACCTCTCTGCAGATGGCTGGCTTACACCAACACATATTCACTCTCCACCAAATCCAATGTTTCACCGTCCACAGGGGCTCAGCAAGGGAGAAATGTGCATACAGGTGGAACCAGACATCACATGGATACTCGGAAAACATTTCCTCTTTGTTAGATGTTTTCTTAAATATAGCTTTACTTAAATATAATTTACCTACCAAAAATTTCACCCAGCATTAAGGGTATGATTCCATGAGCTTTGGTCTAATCCTTACCACTACTTTCCATCACTAAAAAGCTCCGATTCCCATTGGTGGTCAATCTTCACTCCCAACCCCAGTCATCATTATCTGATGTCTACATTATCTGTTTTTTTTTTTTTTTTCTAGAAAGTACATACCAAGAGAACCAAATGATATGTGGCCTTTTGTCTTTTTTTTTTCCACTTAGCTTATGTTTCTGAAGTTCACTCCTATTGTTACATGTATCATAATTCATTCCTTTTCATTGTTGATTAGTGTCCCATTGTGTCACATGTTGTTTATCCATTCATCTCTTGATGAACTCCGTACTGTTTCCAATGGGCTGCTTTTTTGGGGGGTGGGGACCATTATGAATAATACTGCCACGAACATTTATGTGTAAGTCTTCTGTAGGCATGTTTTAATTTCTCTTGGGTAGATGCTGGATAGATCCTGGAATTGCTGGGACACATGGTTGAATATATATATATTTTTAAAAGTTCCAGGAAGTGCTAAAGTGAAACCATGTTTAGCCTAATCTTAGAGCTGCAAGAAGGTAGTGTGAAGTACTGTTACAAAGTCAAGTGGTGGAGATATAAGCACGGAGATGCCTAAATGCATCTGTAAGTTCTGATTTTTTATATTCTACCACCTCCATGTACTTTTATTCTTTTCAAGATAACAGTACTTGGTAGTATTGAAGGATTTGAATTTTAACTTCTTGCTGATCTGACAGCATCAGAAAACAAGGCTGTCCAAATAAGGGAATTTTCCGGCTAACAGAAATATTTTCTCTCTTATTCAAGGACTTAAAAATTATAGAAATTGTGTATACATGGATTACAAAATAAATTTCCTTTGTAAACTGCAAAAACCTTGATTTTTAAAACATCTAATGTCATTACTCTAGAAATACATCACATATCACAGAGTGATATCCCCTAGGAAACCCTGGCTGTCTAAGTTCTTCTGAACAAACCAAAGATCACCTGATGCCATCTGGACCCAGTCTTTGGGTGACTGATCACCCTACTCTGTTCTAATGAGATTTGGCCTCTACCTGTCCTCAGCTTAAATCAGTTTACAAAATCAGCTCACCATGGCTGAGATAAAGGTAAACAGGCCAAGTGAGGACTAAGGAATCCTACTCTAGGTAAAATGCCTGGATATCCTGCCGTAGGTTGCTCAGGAGACTTTTCCAGAGGGATCTAGTGACATCTTGAAAAACCAAGGTTGTCAGGTTGGAAGGATCTCTGCAGGATGAATTATTTCAATCTCCATCAAAACAAAAGGCTACTAGAACTTTCATCCTATTGAACCAAATGGAAACATTTATTTTCTCACCAACTATAAGAGAGGTTTGAGAAATATAGTCTTTGAGGCAGCAGTGTAACAAGAAAAAAATATGTATATTTTAAAATCCAAGTGCTCTGGACATACATGAGGAGATTTAAAGAAATAAAATGGTGGTTTCCAATTTTTCCTACATGCAAAAAGTACTTAGAAATCTTTAGAAAAAAACTGATGCCTGAATCACCCACTCCCTTAATTCTGATTAAAGTGGTTTGGGATGCAACTGGGCATCAGGATTTCTTGAAAGTCCACCTCCTGGGTCCTATGAATCTGAAAAGCAGTAAAATTTGGGAAACACTGGGATAAAAGGTATCCTGCCTCACACCAAAAATACACTGAAATTAAAATTCAGACAGCACTGCTAACACTCCTCTACTGGAAAGCCTTGCAAGTGTTCTATGTTCTACCTAAATTATAACCTCCACCTGGGTGCAACAACATCTTATGTAACTTTAGTCCAACTATCTCTTCAAGTGTTATTTGCCAAGCAGATCTCAGGATGCCCCAACTCATAGCTTTGCTCCTGCCTCCTTTCCCTGAATGGCCTGTCTTCACCCTCAGCTCTCTTGAGTGTTTCCTGAAGACTTCAAGGCCCATTTCAAATGCCACCTCTTCTAGGAAGCCTGTCTGATCTTCTCTGTCAGATTATCTCTTTTCTGTGCTCAGGGCACATTCCTTTCTTCCCCCTGGAGTACCCTGCAAGTCATGCTTTACACTGTTGACATTCATTTGTCTATCATACCCCTTTTCTTCTTTTCCTGACTTTTTCCTTTTTGTAGAAGAAATGGAGTTAGCAGGTGAAGGAGCAGAACCTAACTCACCCCTAAGTCTAAGGAGGAGAAATGAAGAGTTGAATTTTTGCCACTGGTCACCCCTGAAACAAACAGAACTCTTGGGGAATTCATCAAAAATGAAGACAAGCTACACCTTCCAGGGTAAGGAAGGCAGGTGAGAATAAACAACGCACATCAAGAGAGACAAGATTCACAAGACCTAAAGAGACAGACTCCAAGAAAGTAGTCTAAAGTTGGGAGAAGCTGAGGTTTATCTGTCTTCCCCTGTTGTTTACAATGGTAACAGAACACCAGAGGCCTAACACTTGGCCTGAGAACCCTCCCTAACACATGCATCCTCAAAGAGAAACCACTGATACTTCAAGTTTTATGCAAATTTCAATATCGAGAAATATATTATAAATACTCCTGCAAATAAAAATCAGGTTAATTTTCAGCTACACTGAAGTGTATGATAATTTTAGTTAATGCACAACAAATAGGTAATTGCACCATGTAATAATTCTTAATAAAATTAAAGTTTTCTCCTCTATAACTATTACTTGCTCAGAAAATTTGACAGATATCAATCTGCCAAGGAAAAAGTGCTTACTGGTTCTAGGGATTCCAGAAACAAGTCTACTTGGAGAGGAAAAAATAAGTAGCCAAAATTCATAATAAAATTTAATATAATGGGGCTGGGGTTTGTAGTTCAGTGGTAGAACGCTTGTCTAGCTCCTGTGAGGCACTGGGTTTGATTCTTAGCACCACATACATACATACATACCTAAATGAATAAATGTAACATATTCATCTACAACTCAAAAATCTAAAAAAAACTTAACATCATGAACAATGGCTTATCACCTCACATGAGCAAAGGCCCCAGTTTAGCACAGAAATGACTAGGACACTTTGGGGCTGTGACAACCTCCATGGATCTGCAAGGAGAAAGACGTTCTTCTAAAGAATCAGTGTTCCCAGTGGGGAGGACAGCGTGCTTTTCAAGGATGGAATGAAGAGCTGTCCTCTCTTTAGCAGTATCAGATGATGGAATTTTAAGAATTCAAGACTCACCAAGAGTTAGGCTAAGAAAAACTGGGAAGCTGTAAAGAAACCCTTATGCAGTAACTTTATCCAGTTGGGGCAGATAAATCAACTAGGACAACCTTTCCCATGACCTTCCCACCTCTTTTCGTTTCTTAAATTATTTCCCCAAATTCTCTATAGAAGGAATTCACTCCTTAAATGATGTCTCCTTTTTATTCCCAAGCATCCGCTTAAGAACAGGCAAGAGCCTAAAAGAGAAAAGGACATATGCAAAAGTACACATAAGCTAACAGCTGGAAATAAACTATATACAATGAGCACCAGTTTTTATCCTCCAAGGAAAAGCCCATGGTTATTCTAAAACCCCATCACAAAGTGCATCTCTGCAGATGGCAAAAATCCTATCCATAGTGCAAATCTTATAAGGTAAACAATTAAAAAACAATTTTGTGATTCGAAATTTCTTTATAACAAAATGAATTGTCTATACTTCCCCAAGTCTCTTATGTCCCAATATTTTACAAGATAGAATGGTTTTTGCATAGTAGAGCACAGTATCCTGAAGCAGATAAAGGTCATGTAAATAATGATTTCACTGGGAGTTAAGCATTTTAGACTGACTGCTATCATTCTTGGCAGGAAGAGACTCCAAGAGCATCACTGGTTGCTGTCTCCCTGGCTTCAGTTAGCCACATAACCCCTAATGGATAGGTTCCAACCCAGTAAGCATGAAAATATCTTATTTTCAAAAACAGCAACATCCTAAGGGTGGAGAATCATGACTCTATGCAAGACTTTGAGCAAGGATGTAGACCATAATCCAGGCAGCAGGGGCAATCCTGTGGCTTTTCCCTTTCTTCTGTTTAACAAGGAAGGACTCTGACCTTAGTTACATGGGTTTATGAGCAATTACTTATTTTGTAATAGGAGAAAGTAATAGTGCATGAAACCTGGAGCACTCACCCTTCTAGTTGCTCCTCCCCTAAGATCTGGCGAAGGTTCTTCAGGAAGGACAAGGAGACCAAGGCGTGGGAATGGCGGATCTTCACATAGCCTGTCACCACCTCAATGAGACCCATGAAGTTCTCCAGTTCCGAGGCAATGTTATCTATATGAAGAGGGGACCATGTCACTAGGTGTCAGGGTGATGTACACACACGGTGTGGAGAGCAATTTGGTGGCATGTCTTGTTTTTGGGGAGCCACTGTGACACTTAAGAGCCAGGCGAACTGCCATCCCTTGTCAAAAACGTTCTCTCCTAGCTTTGACTTTCAAAGGCCACTCCTGGGACAAGGCCTTTGAAGCAGGGGAAAGCAAATTTCTAGGAGGCTGGGTACTGCAGTTCCCAGGCTGATTAACAGAATGTAAAATCATAAATACCAGACTGCCAATTAGCTAAGGCTGACAAATCTAGGGAATGTCTTTTAATATGCTCTGTCAACAGATAGTACTGCCTCCACAGTGCAAGGGCATGACTAAATAAACAACATTTTCTCAGTCTCATTAGAAACTGCCTTTGCTGTATTTCTAGTTCCTAAGATACGGGGATCTACATTTATGATTCTATCTTACCAAGACTGAAGGAAAATAAATCAGAATGTTGGCAATAGCTATCTGCAGGTGATTGTGCAGCTCTAAGTTTTCTATAATGCTCATGTATTACTTCTATAACTAGAAATCAGTTGGAAAAACAGTTGTCAATACAGATGTAAAAACAATATGATAGAAATGGGAGATTTCCTTTTATCTTTTTCTTTTCATCTTTTCTCACAGTAAACAGAAAACACAAACTTGTTCAACTTATGTAAAAATTTAATGATGACTATAATGAATTAGGTGTGGTTCAATGAATAGGACTTTATAGGATTTTACTGTGTTATGATTTATGGAGGTTTGCTTAATAAAAAGTTCTGTTTTGCTTTGATTTGACTAAAAAATACAAGAAGAGTATTTTCTTTTTAAAATTTTTTTTTTAATTTTTAGATTGCATTTTGATTCATTGTACACAAATGGGGTACATCTTTCCCTTTCTATGGTTGTGCATGATGTAGATTCATACCATTCATGTAATCATACATGTACATGGGGTAATGATTTCTGTCTCATTCCACCATTTTTCATACCTGCCTCCTCTCATTTCCCTCTAAGTAATCTAAAGTTCCTCCATTCTTCTCTCATCCCCCACCCCCATTATATATCATCATCCACTTATCAGATAAAACATTTGGCCTTTGGTTTTTTGGGATTGGCACATTTCACTTAGCATGATATTCTCCAGTTCCATCCATTTATCTGCAAATGCCATAATATTATTCTTTTTTATGGCTGAATAATATTCCATTGTATATATATACACCACAGTTTCTTTATCCAGTTATCTATTGAAGGGCATCTAGACAATGTAGCTATTGTGAATTGAGCTGCTATAAACACTGACGTGGTTGTATTATGCTAATTTTAAATCTTTTGGGTATAAACCAAGGATGGGATAACTGGGTCAAAAGGTGGGACCATTCCAAGTTTTCTGAGGATTCTCCAAACTGCTTTCCAGAGTGGCTACACCAATTTGCAATTCCACCAGCAATGTATGAGTGTGCTTTTTCCCCATATCTACATCAACATCTAGAGAATAAGACCTCATATTTAATGGCTTTCCAAGGGAAATTAAGGGAAAAATTAAAGTTGAAAGATAAGAGGTTGTTTGTAGATGATGTTTTAAGGATAGGATCTGAATTTTGAGGTGTGGGGTAGGAAGCCCCACCTCTTTTAGTTAAGGCTTGGGAACCCCCTTCTGACAAAGATATCCAATCAGCCTAAATCCAAGTGATTTCCTATGTTGGACAAACTACACCATTCTGCATGATCATGTACTGAATCCTTTTTAAAGAAATTCTCCATAAATTTAATTCATAAAAGGCATGTTCTAGTAGATGGAAAGTAAATTAGGAAATATACCAAGAGTAACAAGAACACAATTGTAGAAGAACCATGAGGAGTTCTAGTTGTGCAGAACAGGATTATCTCCATAGTGGAGCAGTGAGTGGGTTGTGAAAACAAGGGATATCAAAAAATTCCAAAGAACCAAACAAAAACTGACTTGTGCTATCTCTAAATTGTAAGAAAACAAACACTGTGGAAAAGTAAATCTGCAGAATAAAATTAGTCATTTCTGTTTCTTTAAACTTTTAGAAATTTAAAAAAATATTTTTAGTTGTTGATAGACCTTTATTTTATTCATTTATTTTTATGTGGTGCTGAGAATGGAATCCAGTGCCTCACACATGCTAGGCAAGTGCTCTACCACTGAGCCACAACCCCAGCCCCTAAAAATTTTTTTACAAAAGGACTTATAAAAATATTTCTTTGAACTGTGAAGTCTTCTTCTTTTATTTATTCTGGCTTACAAAATTATCAGGACCTTCATCAAGTGATCCCAGTGGATTTAAGGGTATCATTGCTGGAAGCCCTTGCAAATCAAACATAAGAAGGAAAAAGATTGCAAGATAAGTCACTGAGAAATGCTTTGCCTAAATGCAATTTAGAAATGACTTGTTGGGAATGCCATCTACTGAAAATAACGATGGTTCTACAGGGGTGAGACCAAAGCTTTATATATGTGATAACTCAGAATTGCTATGTATCGTTTTGGTTCTCAGAAGTAAACTGGAAGATCTATTGTTGTTTTGGACTTAATAAAATTTTAACATAGTATTAAACTCTTCCTTTTGCTCAGTCTCAATATATCCAAGTAACCAAAACTCTTTGGACTCAGAAATGTGTGGATCTGACTATAGCTGGGCTAGCTGAGTCATGCCTCTCTGATCCCTCAGTCTCTCCTGGATTTCATGTGTGCTGGTATCTGGGGTCCATGTGTGCTGGTATGTGTTTCTCCTGCATAAGATATGACTAACAGTGAGAAGAGGGATGACCCCTTTATAGGAACAAACTGCCAATGGCAAAAACAGAGATTGCCTTTCAATCTGTTTTTTTATCTTTGAAGGAAACTCGAAGGAGAGAGGTTAGGTGGGAGGTTTATGCACCATCCTGTTTTTCTAAGCTCATTATTTTAGTTGTAACTCAGAGACAGGTTCAGGAAAAACATCAACATAAGAAAACGAAGACATCCATTCATCCAGTGGGGTAGGATACTTACTGCCTCGTCGGATATTAATGAGCAAATTGCCCTTGAAGATGGTACATCCTTGGAGCATCTGAGCAGAAGTAACAGAATCAATAGTCTTTGTTTTCTTTTCTTCTTCACAGACTTTGGGGCAAGGACCCTCACAAGGGATGCAGTACATGCTGGTGAAGAGTCAAACAAAAACATAGAAATCTTAGTCTGTCTCTTAGCATTAAAAAAAATTGTAAATATAGGCTTTTTAGTTATTAAGGCATGCATTACAAAAAGCAACTGTTTTGAAGCGTGCAAGTGGTTACATGGTATCGCACTCTCAAGCCTACCCACAATAAGCCACTCAAGTTGCAACCAAAAGGGGAAAGTGCCTGCAAAGAAAAAGCATGTTGCTTGTTTCTAGACAAAATGCGTGCACTCCATCCTGGAAGCATGTGTGTATCATAGGCTGTTAACTGGTATGCCAGCTGGTTCCATGTGGGAGACACAGACTTGCAGAAAGGAAGTTCTGGGGGCTCTAGAGAATGGAGCTACTCTCTGATGTCATGGCCCGCACTTGCACACCTGGAGTAGTAGCTGGGAGAGTCAGCAGGGACAGCAAAAGCACTGTAGTGTCTTTGCCACTAACAGGAGTCTTACTCTTGCAGTCAAGTGTCCAGCAAAGCTCAGTGATGGATTCAAAAAAACACATGGTATAGCACAGATCCATTATTTTCTTGCTAAGCACAACTGAAATTACTTCTTGACAGTATTTTGCAGAAACTTGTAAATTGATCCAAATGTTGTTTTTGCTACACATACAATAAAAGCCAGGAATTTCTATTACTCCTATTTGAAATACTATCCTGAACATGTCACAAACCACCAAGAATCAGGGACATGTAAGAATGGCATTTTTTCTGCTTATTGACCATTATTCGGGAAATAGCAGACGAAATGCTAATCCAGGAGCTGAAGAAACTTTGGGATCTATAGCTATATACAAAACCAGGACCAGTAAGTTGGGCTGATTTCCAAACAAGACAAATGATACAACCTTATGGGAGATTTGTGTAACAGGATGGTAAGGTGGAGAGTCATTATATTTACATTATTGTTCTTAAATGATCTTTTTAAGACTATATGAAGATAGGTCAAAATATTCAAGAAAAATGGTGCTAAATTATAGCTGTTTTTGTTAAATCCCTTCTCCTTCCACAGAACATTTTATATCTAAAGCAGAGATGCAGGGTTTTGTTTTGTTTAAAAGTTTGCAGGTAAATAAAAGTTCTCTATCATCTTCCTATTACATGTTGGGAAATGGGTCATGGTTTCCAAAGGGTCCTATAGGAAGTGAACCCACCCAAAGGGGGACAGTTCATATTCTTCTAAATTCACACTTACCATTCCCATTTACAGCTTCGGGACTAGCTTCCTTTCAGCATTTTTTGTCTTCTGTTGTTTCTAATTTACCTACATAGCACATAAGATCCTCAACCCTCCCTTTTGAGAAACCTTATATTAAAATAATTATAGATGCACAGAAAGTTGCTAAGACAATACAGAGAGGATCCATACAGCATTCACCCAATTTTCTCCAATGTTACAACACTGTACATAATGATAATGAAATATGAAGACCAGAAAATTAACACTGGCACAACATGTATATAGAGTCCTATGTTGTCTTACCACTGCTTATTGACCATTATTCGGGAAATAGCAGACGAAATGCTAATCCAGGAGCTGAAGAAACTTTGGGATCTATAGCTATATACAAAACCAGGACCAGTAAGTTGGGCTGATTTCCAAACAAGATAAATGATACAACCTTATGGGAGATTTGTGTAACAGGATGGTAAGGTGGATTGTGAAATCCCCACTGGAATCAAGAAACAGAGCTACTCCAACACTACAAGGATCTTCCCTGTGCTACTAATTCATTTCCCCCAACCCAGTTGCCAACATTCATAACTCCCAGTAACCACTAATCTATTCTTCATCTCTTTAATTTTGTCATTTTGAGAATGTTATATAAATGGAATCATGCAGTATGTCAACATGTGACCTTCTGAGATTGTCTTTCTTCACACAGCACAATGTCCTTGAGATCCATCCAAGCTGCTGTGAATTTCAATGGGCTTTCCCTTTTTATTGTTGAGTAATGTTCCACAGTGTGGATGTACCACAGCCTCCTTCACCATTGACCTATCACAGAACTTCTGAGTTGTTTCCAGTTTCTGGCTATTACAAAAAAAAAAGGTGAGATGAACAATGGTGTGAATGGTTTTGTGTAAATATAATTTTTCTGGGTTAAATGTCCCATGTTGCCATTGCTGGGTTTTAAGGTAAGTATATGCTAGTTTCTCTGCATCTTTTATTCAAATAAAAGATACCCCTTTGTTAAAATATATAAAATCATTTAGCCCTTAAAGAATGTTTTTGTAAGGAAGTGTTCTGATTATGTATTTATGGATTAAGCTTCCTCAAATTCATCTGGATAGAGAGAATATAAACAGTATTTGAAAAAATATTTTAGAGTAAGTGTTAAACAGGTCTCAAAGAATAAACAGGAGTATTTATTATTTCTTGATGGTGTTTTATTTTAAAACAGAAAGGGTGAGGGAGACCAAGATGGCGGACTAGAGGGTGACTGCATCTCATGTTGCTCCAAAACTCAGGATTCAAGAAGAGGAGGTATTAAGAGATTTGGGACCAACTCAGAGCTGCCAGGTGAGTCTCTCCCACTGGGCGAGACTACCACGGACCGTAGGTAGCTTGACAGAGCAGGGCCGCCCAGCAAGAGATTTCCGCACATAGATAGGCTCCCCCCAGCCTGGGCGGCAGGCCAGGACTACAGGCAGCTTCTCGGAGCAGGGCCGCCTAGCGAGAGACTTCTGTGTACAACTAGGCTCCCACAGGGCGAGATTTCCCACCAGGTTGGTAGAACCAGAGACCCAGGCCCAGACCAGCTGTACCCCAGTTCACAGTCTAATCCCCCTTTGGATGACCACCAGTCAACAAGTGGAGGTGTCTCTGCCCACTAGCAGGGAATATACCCCACCTGAAGGCCACGACCCCTGGAGGGGCAGCTTCCTTGTGGATCACTGCATTATCAAGTTCCTCCAAGACTTCAGGCTACTAAAGGCCAGGAGGTGAGTTATTGGAAATCTACAGGGACACTATAAGTCAAGAGGGGAAATCTGCAATATCTCAGTTTCACTACTAGAGGGGAAGATACCTGAGCAACATGAGAAAACAAGGGAAGAAAATATTCCAAACAAACCTAGATGCTACATCAATAAAATCCAATGACAGCATGGCAGAAGAAATGTCAGAAAGGGAGTTAAGAATGTACATAATTAAAATGATCAGAGAAGCAAACAATGAGATGAAAGAGCAAATGAAGGCTTTGAATGATCACACCAATCAATAGTTAAAAGTGCAAATACAGGAAGCAAAAGATCATTTCAACAAATAGTTAGAGATACTGAAAAAAAAACCAAACAGATATCCCTGAAATGAAGGAAACAATAAACCAAATTAAAAACTCCATAGAAAGCATAACCAATAGGACAGAATACCTGGAAGACAGAACCTCAGACATTGAAGAAAAAATATTTAATCTTGAAAACAAAGTTGATCAAACAGAGAAGATGGTAAGAAATCGTGAACAGAATCCTCAAGAATTATAGGTTATCATGAAAAGGCCAAATTTAAGAATTATTGGGATTGAGGAAGGCACAGAGAAACAAACCAAAGGAATGAACAATCTATTCAATGAAGTAATATCAGAAAACATCCCAAATCTGAAGAATGAAATGGAAAAGCAAGTACAAGAGGCTTATAGGACTCCAAATATACAAAATTACAACAGACCCACACCAAGGCACATTATAATGAAAACACCTAACATACAAAATAAAGACAGGATTTTAAAGGCTGCGAGAGAAAAGAATCAAATTATATTCAGGGGGAAACCAATACGGATATCAGCAGATTTTTCAACCCAGACCCTAAAAGCTAGAAGGGCCTGGAACAACATTTTTCAAGCTCTGAAAGAAAATGGATGCCAACCAAGAATCTTATACCCAGCAAAACTTACCTTCAGATTTGATGACAAAATAAAATCCTTCCATGATAAACAAAAGCTAAAAGAATTTACAAAAAGAAAGTCAGCCCTACAGAACATTCTCAGCAAAATATTCCATGAGGAAGAGATGAAAAACAATGATGTAAATCAGAAAA
The DNA here is from genome assembly GCF_902686445.1 of Sciurus carolinensis. Lineage (NCBI taxonomy): Eukaryota > Metazoa > Chordata > Mammalia > Rodentia > Sciuridae > Sciurus > Sciurus carolinensis. The sequence continues at coordinate 66,393,808 of NC_062214.1, forward strand.
GGGAGGAATTACCATAAAGGAATAGCCAAATACAGGAAAAACCAAGTTGTGTCAAAAAAACAAAAATGAGGCAAATGACTGGGAATACAAATCATATCTCAATAATAAGCCTGAATGTTAATGGCCTAAACTCATCAATCAAAAGACATATACTGGCAGATTGGATTAAAAAGAAAGATCCAACAATATGCTGCCTACAAGAGACTCATCTCATAGAAAGACATTCCCATAGACTGAAGGTGAAAGGATGGGAAAAAAACATACCATGCATGTGGACTCATAAAAAAGTCAGAGTATCCATCCTCATATCAGATAATGTGAACTTCAAGCCAAAGTTAGTCAGAAGGGATAAAGAAGGACATTTCATACTGCTAAGGGAAGCATAAATCAGCAAGACATAACAATCATAAATATCTATGCCCCAAACAGTGGCTCATCCATGTACATCAAACAAATCCTTCTCAATTCCAGGAATCAAATAGACCACAACACAATAACAGTAGGTGACTTTAACATACCTCTCTCCCCACTAGACAGGTCTTCCAAACAAAAATAGAACAAAGAAACCATAGATCTTAATAACACAATCAATAACTTAGACTTTTAACGGACATTTATGGAACATACCATCCAACAAAGAGCGAATACATTTTCTTCTCAGCAGCACACGGATCCTTCTCTAAAACAGACCATATGTTATGCCACAAAGCTAATGTTAGCAAATACAAGAAGATAGAGATACTACCTTGTATTCTATCAGATCATAATGGATTGAAATTAGAAATAAATGACAGAATAATAAACAGAAACTACTCCAATACCTGGAGACTAAAAACACGCTATTGAATGATGAATGAATAACAGAAGACATCAGAGGGGAAATAAAAAAATTCTTAGAGGTAAAGGAGAACGAAGATAAGATACATCATATCAAAATCTCTGGGATACTATGAAAGCAGTTCTTAGAGGAAAATTTATTTCATGGAGCGCATTCAATAAAAGAAGAAAAAAAAATCAACAAATAAACAACCTAATACTACAGCTCAAAGTCCTAGAAAAAGAAGAACAGAGCAACACCAAAAGTAGTAGAAGTCAGGAAATAGTTAAAATCAGAGCTGAAATCAATGAAATTGAAACAAAAGAAACAACAGAAAAAATTGAAAAAATAAATAGTTGGTTCTTTGAAAAAATAAACAAAATTGATAAACCCTTAGCCACACTAACAAAGAGAAGGAGAGAGAAAACTCAAATTACTAAAATTCGGAATGAACAAGGAAATATTACAACGGACACAAGTGAAATACAAAACATAATTAGAAGCTATTTTGAAAATCTATACTCCAACAAAATAGAAAATCTCGAAGACATCAACAGCTTTCTAGAGACATATGAATTACCTAAGCTGAACCAGGAAGACATACACATATTAAATAGATCAATTCAAGTAATGAAATAGAAGAAGTCATCAAAAGCCTATCAACAAAGAAAAGTCCGGGACCAGATGGGTTCTCAGCCGAGTTCTACAAAACGTTTAAAGAAGAGCTCATTCCAATACTTCTAAAAGTATTTCATGAAATAGAAGAGGAGGGAACCCTCCCAAACTCATTCTATGAAGCCCATATCACCCCGATACCTAAACCAGACAGAGACACATCAAGGAAAGAAAATTTCAGACCAATATCCTTAATGAACATCGACGCAAAAATTCTCAACAAAATTTTAGCAAATCGTATACAAAAATATATTAAAAAGATAGTGCACCACGATCAACTAGGTTTTATCCCAGGGATGCAAGGTTGGTTCAACATCTGGATATCAATAAATGTAATTCACCATATCAACAGACTTAAAGTCAAGAATCACATGATTATTTCGAAAGATGCAGAAAAAGCATTTGATAAAATACAGCATCCCTTCATGCTCAAAACACTAGAAAAAATAGGGATAGTGGGAACATTCCTTAACATTGTAAAGGCCATCTATGCTAAGCCCATGGCCAATATCATTCTAAATGGTGAAAAACGGAAAGCATTTCCCCCCTAAAAACTGGAACAAGGCAGGGATGGCCTTTCACCATTTCTAGTCAACATTGTCCTTGAAACTCTAGCCAGAGCAATTAGACAGACCAAAGAAATTAAAGGGATATGAATAGGAAAAGAAGAACTCAAACTATCCCTATTTGCTGATGACATGATTATATATTTAGAGGAACCAGGAAATTCTATCAGAAAACTTTTAGAACTCATAAGTGAATTCAGTAAAGTAGCAGGATATAAGATCAATGCTCATAAATCTAATGCATTTTTATACATAAGTGATGAATCTTCAGAAAGAGAAGTTAGGAAACTACCTCATTCACAATAGCCTCGAAAAAAATAAAATACTTGGGAATCAATCTAACAAAAGAGTTGAAAGACCTCTACAATGAGAACTATAGAACACTAAAGAAAGAAATTAAAGAAAACCTTAGACAATGGAAAGATCTCCCATGTTCTCGGATAAGCAGAATTAATATTGTGAAAATGGCCATACTACCTAAAGTGCTATACAGATTCAATGCAATTCCAATTAAAATCCCAATGATGTACCTTACAGAAATAGAGCAAGCAATCATGAAATGCACCTGGAAGAATAAGAAACCCAGAACAGCTAAAGGAATCCTTAGCAGGAAGAGTGAAGCAGGGGGTATCGCAATACCAGAACTTCAACTATACTACAAAGCAATAGTAACAAAAACAGCATGGTATTGGTACCAAAATAGGCAGGTAGATTAATGGTACAGAATAGAGGACATGGACACAAACCCAAATAAATACAATTTTCTCATACTAGACAAAGGTGCCAAAAATATGCAATGGAAAAAAGATAGCCTCTTCAACAAATGGTGTTGGGAAAACTGGAAATCCATATGCAGAATGAAACTAAACCCCTATCTTTCAATCTGCACGAAACTCAACTCAAAATGGATCAAGGACCTGGGAATCAGACCAGAGACCCTGCATCTTATAGAAGAAAAAGTAGGTCCAAATCTTCAACATGTCGGCTTAGGATCAGACTTCCTTAAAGGGACTCCCATAGCACAAGAAATAACTGAAATAACTGTATCCCATTTGTTTACAATAAAAATAAATTAAAAAAAAAACAGGGTAGTTCTATAGTTTTGAACTATAAGAATGGGCAGGAAAATAATGGCTCAATTCTTTAAGAGTACACTGCAGGTAAAGAAAACACAACATTGCAAACATATATTGTTCTCACTCTGACTGTGCACTGGTGCCTGCAGAATGACTGAAATTACATGTGCAGGTCAAAGATGACACTGCACCGAGTTCATGGACCAGCTATCCCTTTTCTGACCCCACCCAAGGAAGAAGGTGGTGTCTGAATTGTAGCTGAGCCTTTAAAGGGCATCAGGCACTGCTTGAGGACCCCAGATATGCATTGATAAAGTCCTTTTACAACCTAAGGCTGTGCTGTAGTTTGGATTCAGAATTTCCTGTTGAAGGCTTAGTGTTTGAGGCTATTGGGAGGTGATAGAAACTTGAAGATGTGAAGACTCCTGAGAGGTCTTCCATTCACCGGGGAGATGCCCTTGAAGACAATAGTGGGACCCAAACTCTCTCCCCTGCTCATTTATTTTTTATTTTTAAAAAAATTTTTATAGTTGCCAATGGACATTTATTTATTTATATTTATTTATTTATGTGTGGTGTTGAGAATCGAACCCAGTGCCTCACACATGCTAGGCAAATGCTCTACCACTGAGCCACAGATTCAGCCCACTCCCCTGCTTATTTTTTCCTTTGCTCCACCACATGCTCCTTGCCACAGGCCCAAAGGCCACTGGCCAAGTAACCATGAATTGAAACCTCTAAAACTGTTAGCCAAAGTAAACTGTCTCTTATAAGTTGATTATCTCAGGCATTTTGTTACAGCAATAGAAAGCTGGCTAATTCAGGCTGCCAGTAAAATGTGGTAGACTTTTTGTTTGTTTGTTTGTGGTGCTGGGGATTGAACCCAGGGCCTTGTGCTTGGAAGGCAAGCAACCTACCAACTGAGCTATATCCCCAGCCCTAGACTTATTTTTGATATAATAAATATACACATACTTTTGACTTATTGGAGTTCCATTTATCATTTAGAAGGAGTTAATTTTTTAAGTACTATAATGGTTATAGAAATTAAAACAGGCAGAGAGTTGTTCTGTAGCTACTCTTATGAAAGAACATGAATTTTATCTTTGGTTTGAATGGCAGCCTGCAGTAGGAACAGTATCACTAAATATTACCCTAGAAATAGAACCCTTTTTAAAGACCTGAAGAAAAACAAAAATAAAAAACCTATTTGCTGTAGTTTGCAGAAACAGACTGCAGAAAATATTATACTTTAACGTAATGTTTATATTTGTAATGATATTTTGTATTTGTAGAATATTGATTGGATGCAGTTTAGGGAATCAAATCCAGGGCCTCATACATGTCAAGTATGCACTCTATTATTGACCAATATCAATAATTCCCTAGTTTTATTCTGAAGAATCCAGAAATACAAGGGTCTCTAGGTGTTTATTGTGTAGGAGTCATTAAGCCCATTAGTACAGAACTTTCCCAAAAGTTCTTTGCTCTGCTGCAGAGGAGGGAATTGTAACCCAAACTTCTATCTTTTTTTGCTTCCAGAGTTATAACACTGTCATTTGTAAATAAGCCTAATTTCTCATTTTCAAAAACATAAACAAGTCTACCAAGCGATTGCACATAGGAGGAATGTCATTTGTTATAAGGAATTCTGCTTCCCAAGTGAAATCTCAAAGTTCAGGAAGGAAAATGAGGGCTGCAAAGACTACTGAGGGAGTCAGAAGAAAGAAGGTGTGGATGGCAAACAGTTTACTTTAAGCTACTGCTCTTAGCAGCTGCTAGTTCATGCACAGGACCTACACCTGCCCTAAGATGTCCTAGGCCTGCTTATGGGCCTGAAGGATGCTGGTGGGGATGTTTCTTCCCCCTTACACTCCCTCAGTTAGTGTTGAGTAGCAATCTAGGAAGGAAAATCTAAAACCACAGTCCCCTATCTCTCAGGTAGCAGTGTGGTAAGTGTACAAGGAGAAGTGAATTAACTCTAGGCACCAGAGGCAGGAAGTTAGGTACTTAATTTCAAATGGATAGGCAGTATACTTTTAAAACAAAACATAAATTGAAAAAGTAAAACACACACACATGCATGCACGTGCAGTTGCACCAACTGCTCCCAGAATCTCATAAAAAAATATAAGTTATACCAGACATCTCAAATGGACCCAGCTGGGTTAATGTCTGTAAAGTACTGCCAAGATGTGGCAACTGGCAGAAAGCACCCTTGGTAGCCCCCAGGATGTGCGATGGACACTGACCTCTGGGTGCCGTTGCGGATGAAGCCCGAGGGGCACTCCTGCATGCACTCGCCATCGTGGATGACAAAGCCCTCGGAGTCGCTGCTCTCAGCACTGAGGATGTTGGCACAGAAGTCGCGCTTCACACAGCGCCATCCCTCGAATCTGTAGGTGTCCGGCGGGCAGGCAGGAACGCACACGCCCTCGTAGAAGTAGTGTCGGCAGGCCACGCAGGCCGTGTCATTGTCGGGTGCGTGGCAGCTGCCCAAGCACTCCGGGTGGCAGCACTCATTGTTTTCGGTGCACGCCCGCTTTCCGCACACGCTCGGGCACACTGTGGGGACAGAGGAGAGTGTGGTGAGAACCAGCAGGGCCGTTGCAACAGCCTGCTGCATCACCCGCTGCTACCACCCATCTGCTACCACAGATTGCTGGGGAGGAGGCAAGCACATGACCTTCCATAACATCCCCACAAAGAGAATCACTGTCCTTTCATCCAGTATTGGAAGTGAAGACAGCACTGACAAGTTTCAAGTCCAGACTCTTTTATGTACTCCTTGTTTGGAGCCACTGGCTTCTAATGACCTTGATCCCCCTCTTTGCTCATCTGTAAAATGGGGGTGAGAAGGTATACTGAGGCCCAGGTGAACAGGGGGAAGCCCTCCAGGAACCATAGGGTTTATCAGTACTTTAAAGGCATGATGCTGTCTTACATTTCATATATGGCAATACCCACTTACCCACTGGGATACTCCAAGACCCCCAGTGGATTCCTGAAACCTTTGGATAGTACAGAACCATAAATATATGTATATGTATACATAAATGTATACACACACACACACACATATATATACATATACACACAATGTTTTCCCCTATACATACATAGCTATGATAAAGTTATTATACATTAGACAAAACAGAAATTAACAATAACTAATCATAAAATAGAACAATTATAACAATATGCTGTAATAAAGGTTATTTGAATATGGTCTCTCTCTTTTGAAAGAGTCAAGATAAACAGTATTTTTAGAACATGGAAGTGAAACCATGGAAAGTGAAACCATAGACAGTGGGGGGACTCCTGTGTGTTCCCTCTAAAAACACTTCAAAAGCCTTCATGTGCAGACAGGCTTATTTTTAAAATAATTAAAGCACAGTATAGGAAGGATGGTGCCACTTGGGTTTACAAGTAGCTTTAGAAGTTAGTTTTTGCTTGAATTACATAAATTATTTACCTTGAATAAGTGATGATACTAACTTAGAACCCAATCTACTAGGTAACTGAAGTCACCTTGTCAAATGGTCACTGGCAGATCCCTGAGCCCAGGGGATCACAGGAATTTAAGAGTACATATCCCCTACCCTCTCCTCTCAAGTCAAGAGAAAGCAGTACTTAATGACTACAAATTCACAATTCACATCCCAAGGAGATGAGCTGGCACTCATTTCCATAACAGTGCTGTAATGATCACACTCTATGGGCTGTTAACCTTACTCGTAAATAAAGTATAAATTAACAAAATATGAAATCTGTTTTGCATTATGTGTGTCCTACTTTTTCCTTGAGTAGGAAACAATACAAATTACTTAAAATATGTATATTTTTGACTCTGATGTGCAACATTGAGTGAAGGTTCTAAATATTTTTTTCTAATAAAAATACATGCTTGAAAAAAGTATCAGAGATCACAGATAAGAGTACAAAGAACATGTAAGTCCATCTGCCCACATGTGGCCCCTTTATCATCATCTCCAGTGGATCCTCCCAGACAGTCTCTCGTGCATGTTCATGGATATACAAAGACAAAACAAGGACCAAGTCATTCAGAAAGGATGTTTCTGCCATTATAGAGAGTGAATCTCACAATTATTTAACTTTAACATTACATCCCATTGTGAAGTCTCTGATTATCTTCTATTACCATCATGAGTATCCTCAACATTTCATTAGGCTCAATTTCCAGGATGGACCTTGCTGAGTCCAACCTTCCTCTGGAAAGTTTACACTAATTTACAAACCTATTAGTTGCATCTAAGAGTTCCTGTTTCACTCAAACATGTGGATTTAAAAACTTGGGACATTCAAATAGTGTCACTGCTGAAGAAAACCAATGAATGCTCATGATACTGTCAAGTTTAAAATAATCTTGCAACTTTTTCCTTTGAAATCATTTTGTAGCAAGAACATTAGGTTACTTTCCACTATTTTTCTTCTTATGCTTATGCTTTTTGGTAATTTTTAGTTGGGTATATTGCCATGCCCCTAGATACTACATCTCCCAGCCTTCATTGCAGTTAGAACTGGCAATGTGTCTTAAGTTCACTTCCTGGAGAACTCCTTAAAACAGAAGGCATGCCCATCTTCCTCCTCGCTGGTTGAAATGCAAAAATAATGCAAGGAGTTCATGCAGCCATCCAGAACTATGAGGCAGCACTTTCAGAATGATGGAGTGAAATAAAAGAAACTCTGTCCCTAACACTGAACTGCTTACTTCTAGAATTCTTTAGGTAAAAGGGATATAAACTTTAATCTTGTTTAAAAGACTGCTGTTAAATGCAACTAAACTAACCCAACCAAGCCATTCCTTTCAAGTTATATAGAGGGGAAAAAGAAAACCATTCTTTTTTTTTTTTTTTTTTTTTTTTTTTTTTGCGGTACTGGGGATCAAACTCAGGGCCTTGTGATTGCGAGCAAGCACTCTACCAGCTGAGCTATCTCCCCAGGCTGCAGAAAACCATTCTTGTTGGTTTATGTATGTCATTTTGTTCATGATGTCTGGCTATTCTTAAAAAACTCACCTATCCAACAAATAACAAGGAGTTAATTATTTGTGATCACATAAAAAATATGTTGCAGGAGCTCCTAAAATATTGGTGTGTGTATATATATATATATACACATATACATATATTGTCAACCATTGTGATTATTTTTAAGAGTATAACATGAATTTAATTTTAAGCCCTAGCATATTTATAGCAAACACAAATACACACTCTCTACCATCTCACCTTTCACTCAAAGACATAGAAAAATAAAACAGATTAAATGGCTAATTTCAAATATATCCATTATGGAGGTCACCTCTCAAGGCTCAAGATCTAAAGAAACATTGATAATGCATATCCTGACTTCAGGTTTTTATACTAATAACAATACAGGTCCATCTATCCTTTATTTATCCATTTAGGTTGAGCATGAGCTGAACCTGTGTGCCAGACAGATGTACCTATGGATTAGTGGCAGTTCCGGTCCTCAGGGAAGGCATAGCTCACCAGGTGAGTAGAAGTGAGTGAATGTGAATTATGTTTCTGGGAACCCTGGATGTCAGTTAAGATTTGCAGAGGTGATGAGGCTGGAGCTGAAAGCAGAAAGATGAAGAGGACAGGAGTAAAGACCACCACAGATAGCATCGCATGTAAATGCTTATAAAAGTAATGAAGTTTCTGTGATGGGAGAAATAGGTGCTCATGGCAAAAAGGGCTAGGGACCAGTCACATGTTGCTGAGAGGGAGAAGGGGAACAGCTCAGGGAGGCATTAAAGGTCAAAACCAAATGTAAATATTTGGCTTTCCCAGGATGAGAAAGAAAATAAACAAATAGCCGAAAAAGTACCTGTTAGATATATTTTGCATTTCCACCACCCCTACTCCTTCCACAGGAAACAGCACGTCTGAGCAGGGTGTTCACTGAAATCTCCCAAAGGGATAAATTAAAGGGAACTGACTGCCACAAACGACACACAAGCTGGGGAAGTCAGGCTGGCTCCAAGGGACAGGAGATATTTCCAAAGAATTTCAGAAAAATTTAACTAGTTAAGATCTTTTTTTTAAAAGAACAATTCCTTTTCAAAGAATCCCAAATCAATGGGTTCCTTTATGCTTAAATGGTACAAACTGCGTATAAACACACATTTATACTTTGCAGGGAAACAGAAATGGGGTGTGCTGGGGAGAAGAGGACACTATAAGAAGGAGAGGTGACAAACTCCATAAATATGTGGTGGTTTCAGGCAGGAAACTGGTGTTCCTTTTGCTGAAGCACACTCTGAGAGGATTCCAGGAGGCAGGCAGGAGAACACGAGGAAGTCTGGGATTAGAGAGTACTGGAGCCAGCCCCAGAAGCCTGCTGTAAATTTTGTCTCATCTCAATGTATATAAATATTATTAGTGTTCAGGACTATTAAGGGATTTCTTGAAAAGCCCCAGGCAGTATGTCTCGCCAGCAGATGGATGGCTGCTCCACATGAGTGCCAAAACTTAAAATTTAGTACAGTAACCAAATTTCCAATTACGGTGCTATGGGGGAAAGAAAGGGAACCTCTTCCTTGGCTTCCAAGAATAAGGAGCACTCTGAGTGTGATTAAAGGCATCTCGATTTTTAAAAATGAGAGGAAAATAGAAGCTGCTATAAACCAACAAATGTACAGAGGAAAAATCAAATTGATTTTGCCCATGAGATCTTTCTATTCCTTGGAATTCTCACAATGACCAACAACAAAACCAAAAGCCTATCTCAGTGGTTGGAAAAGCTAATGCAATGTCCCACATTGACCACTGAGTAGACTAGATCAGGGTTGTGATCACATAAAAATGAGGCACTACATTTAAAAATGCATTCTTTTTATTTTTGGGAAGAGGAAAACAAGTCACACATATCTACCTTTCACTCTCTTCCTCCCCAGAGTCCTTGTATTTATTAAATTATTTCCAGGATTTTTAAAAATTTGTTTTTGCTTTTGCCAATAAATTCTTCAGTGATCTTAAACCCCCCATAAACCATATGATAATAAAAATGCTCCGCTAGAAGAAAAGATGGGAGACTCAATCTCTGCAAGGAACAAAAAATAAAAGGGCCATTTAGCAACATTTTTTTCTACAATGCAAACAATTTTAATCCCAAATAACTTCTAGAGGATAGAATTAGTTTGTGGATGTTCAAATAAGATAAAGCTTCTGAATCAAAATACAGTGTAGTTCAGGGATGTCTTAGTTATTCTGGGTTGCCCTAAGTGACCAACCACTTTCCCTATTTTCCTAATGGCACTGATACTTATACATACAGATCAACTGCTACTAAGTTCAGGAAAGTGAACTGGAATCTTCAAAGTACATCATCAAGGAGACGCATGGTTCAAAGAAATTCTATGTTTTCTTGTCTTGGAAGGAGAACAACTGACTCCATCTAACACCATTGGAGGGGAAGAAAAGAGAGATGAGGGGAGGGAGTAGGGGGCTCTAAATGGATTAGCTGATCACAGGGTGCCCCCATGCTCAGCCAGAAGCCCTCTTAGGGCTGTCTGCATGCTCCTCCAGAGGGCAGCTGGCTCAGGAGAGGGAAAGAGAAGGGTCCTTTATTTATTTTTCCCCATTGAAGGTTTCAGAAAGATCAGTTCAGTCTGGGATATACAATTTTTTTGTATACATCCAAGTGGAAAATGCCCAGCATACCATTTTATGGATGTGATCAGGAACAGTCTGGGTTGGAAATGCCATGGGGCACAGTCAGTAGAGAGACAGAGAGAGGGGATTGTGGATGGGGTGGGAAGCAGGGAGATCTGACGATGCCCAGGACAGAATGACAGTGCACACCACCACTCATGGGGGCCCACCAGTACCTGCAGAAGCTCCTGCTCCTTTAGAATGTCCCATTCCTTTCCAAAAAAGATTCTTAAGCAGATTTTGGTATATGCATTATGACACAAATCACAAGCCTAAGTGATGATAATGATATATTTGTGGCGTTCTTCTAAGCCTCACAACCATGGTACCAAGGGCCTAAAGACCAAGGGTTAGTCCTTGTTGCTTGTTCTTTGATCCTCGAATTGACCAGAGAAGGAATAAAAAAGTCCTATCTTTGGGGGCTACTCACAACACCTGCATGTCTCTTTGCCCCTGAAGACAAAGGCAGGCCAAGGACCTAAGGACCCCTTGCAGTTTGGTTGGAAGTTCTAGTTTATTACACAAAAAGTGTTTCCTCATCTGTATGAGCCATGATTGACTGTTGAGAAATTCAGGAAGACCATGGTCACAAACGATGGGGATAGTGTGGCAGAGGCCAGTGCTGCATCCACACAGGCTAGCAGATGTACCATGAGCCTCTCGATTTGATAAAAATAGTCTTCAATCTGCTTTCAGGTTATCCTCTCTCACACATTCCTCCCCACCCCTATCATTCTAAGTACCAGTAAGATAGGTATCCATCCATCACAAGAAGCTGAATGGTGGGAACATAGGCTTCTCAGATTCAGAGAGTGTCACTGTATTCCACTCCAGCTTATTGGTTTGAAGCTCTCTAAGTCTGCTATAATGGAAAAGCAGGCTCATTGGAAAATGTTTAAATCCACAAAGTAAAACTAAAAGTGGAGGGAGGGAAGGAAGGAGGGAGGGAGGGAAAGAGGGGTGGAGGGTAGGGGAGAGAAACAAATGGTTTTTCTCAAAAGGAAGACAAGAAGAACCTGTCAAGTTCCTGGTCATTGTAAGGAATGGCTAAAGGAAAAGGCCATCGAGCTCATGCTTAGAAGTCCCAGGTGATTTCCAAATAAGCTTCTGCCTGGAAAACCATAGCCACTAGGTGGGATCATTTATGCATAGTGAAGGAAAGTTCTTGGGCAAACTCTGACTTAAACATTCAGAAAAGAAAAGAAAAGAAAAGAAAAATCACATTGGCCAATATCATTCCTATTTCTAATGCCAAAATGAAAACACCTTCTGTTCTGGAAGCCAGATCTAGAAGAGACATCATTGTGAGTTAGAACCTAAAGATACTTCAGTTTCTCTGTTTTAACTAAAAGGAAGGCATGCCCAATCAAAGGTTATAAGAAAGTCAGAGCTTTGGGGATGCCTACAAGGGCACACAGAAAAGTACATTAGAGTACCTCTGTGTGCACACCACAGGTGGTTAGCAAAGGGCTAGACACATAGGTTTTCAAACTGTTAACACAGCGGTTGAAAGTTCCCATTTTCTCAGGGATCCAGTACATACAAAGGAATTCCTCCTTTCAGACTTTGAAAGGCTTTAATACTCAGCTTTGAGTCTGCTTCCTTCTTAATGGGAAGATGCTTGGAGAAGGCATCCTTGTGTTAATATGTGAACTTTCTAAAATACTGGAGTATAGAGGGGGCAAGAAGTTACATACTTTCACACCTCACTACTCCATCTTTAACTCTCTTCTTCCCCTTTCATTCCTTCCAAGGTGACACTGGGTTGCAGGACTCCTTGAAAGCAGGCAATACCAGGCAGCCATGTACACTGAAACTCCTAGAGCCATGAGATCTGCCTGCCCCAGTGCATTAGCAACATGTACTTATGCAGTTACTTTCTCCCTGTCAGCCAATCACAGTTCTCAGAGATGAAAGAAGTTTGCAGGTCTCTCATATCATGCCAATTCAAAACACTTCTCTATAAAAACCTAGGTGACCTTTCAAGCAGTATGCAAGCAAATTCATTACCTTAGAGGAAGTGCCACTCTATAGCCAGACAGAACTAATCTTGATTCAGCTCCTCCATACACCCAAGGGAAACGGACTTTTCTAGAGGACACATTCTTAAGTCTTCATTAGGTATCTGATGCACAGGGGAGATGCTGCCTTCTTTTCCAGCTCAGATTTGCAAACATAACCACTCTAGAGTCCTGGGATGGTGATGCTGGCCTCTCTCCAAATGCCTTATTCAGTCATAGCTTATGTGACATAAATGAACACCACTATTCTTTAACATGCCCACAAACCTATTCCAATAGCACAGAAGTCATTTGAATAATATGGAATATGCTGAGACTAAGAGATCACTGTGTGATCTGAAGAATAACTAACATTATCATTCAGTGGGTTTATTTGGAGCTTCTAATCACCTGAAATTCCTATGTCTTTTTTGTTTTTCTCACAATAACTTAAGTTTCTCCTACATGAATGCAATTTATTATCACAGAGTCTGAATACAGTACTGCTTATTAACATAAAGGGTAATTTTCACTGAGTATTGTTCATATACCTGATAGCAAATTAAGCATCTCATCACAGGGTCAGTATTGTTATCCTCATTTATAGTGATCAAATGAAGGACTGGGAGATAAAAATAACTCATTCAGAGACACAGGGTGGTTAAGCTGCAAATCTGGGCTTCAAACCCAGACTCTCCTGACCATCGAGGGCAATCTCTCTACCCTAACAGCATTCCATAGTAGCATATTGTTTCTGCATGTCTCTGCCATCTGAAAGGAAATGACTATGACTTCCTTTCATGCTACTATTCTTTCAAAGCATGCAGAAATAAATAAATCAGAAGTCTGGGTACTCTTGTCTCCCCACTGAGGTGTACCACTTGGTCTGAAGGACAAAACCCACAGAACATGTAACTGGAAAAGGGTCCAGCATTCAGGAGACATTAAGGAGATAAGATGTAGCCATCCAGCCTTCTTTATTTATTGAATTACTGCACATGGAAACTGAAAGGTCACTTTTTCCAGTATAAATCTGCAAGGCTGGATATTATCAGGTATCTGCAAGGGTCACTGCTAAGTTGTAACACTGAAGCAGCAGCTCCTGTCCTGCAAGGCACTTAGTCACTGTGGTATTCTCTACAGGGCAAATGTGACTATAAAGAAATGACAGTGATATCAGAAAACAAGAATAAAAAGACCCAGAAGACTCAATGACCCACAGAGCCAATTCTACCCAAACAAGTCCTTCTAATGAGATTAGACAGAGAATTCATTCTCTTTAGCAGTTCATACGGCTCAGCAAGACTGAAAACTTCATCATGGAAGAAAAGACAAAACAGTCCTAGTCTGCCTTCCCCTTGGTAAACCATATTTTGGAAGTTCTCAGAAATAGCCCAGTTCCATGGATTCTCATAGTCTAGTACAAAAGGTAAGACACGAGGTTTGGTTGCTGAATACATCTGTGAACATTTCATTAAGAAGTAAAAGAAATAATCACCTACTGACAATGCTCACTGGATTGCCAAAGCCTCAGGAACCAACAAGCAATGCTGGGCAGAGTATTGAGACAACAGGAAAACGCACTGCAAAAAGGGCAACCAAGAAACCAGGAGGAGGAAAGTTATAAATAGCATTATTATTAAATAGAGATTTTTGAGAGCTGGGTAGTAAGAGTACAGAGAGAAACTATCACTGCAAAAATGCAGTGCAGAAAATTATAGTGAACAAAGACTGAGAAGCAGAAGGTGGATCAGGAATTCTCTGGCTAAGTTGCTATCTTTGGTTAGGGTGGATTAGATGATTTTTTTTTCTTTGCACATTTTTTAAATAATGGCTTTATTGAGATATAATTCATATACTTTATAATTCACCCATTTAACATGCAAAATTTGATGCCCTTCAATATATTCACAGTTATGCAAATGCCACCTTAATAGATGTTAGAATATTTTCACTACCTCAAAGAAAAACCCTTACTCATTAGCCATTCTCTGCATTCCCTTATCTTCTCCCTTGCCATATGCAGCCATGAATCTTTCTCTTATCAATTTGCCTATTGTGAACATTTCATTTAATTGAATCATATTAACAGGTGGTCTTTTGTGACCACCTTCTTCCACTTAGCATAATGCTTTCAAGGTTCATCCTTGGTGTGGCACCTATCACTACTCCATTCCTTCTGATTTTCATTCATAAATTTTGGCTCTAATGATTTAAACCATGGGAAAAAGAGCTCTACAAGCCTTTCTATTAACACGTAGAAATAAAATCACAGGTGTATCAGTCTGAAGTTGGTGAGAGAGGCCTGTTTAGACCCCAAAATATATCTGAATTCTCAATTTATTCTTTCTTTTTCTTTTTTCTTTTTTTTTTCAATTTATTCTAAAGGAATAAAAACTTGATAAGTGTCACTCTTATCAGGGGGAAAAGAAGAGCCACCTGATCTGTGGAGAAATGGTCATCTACCACGCAATTCTCCCTCTACTCTGCATCAGCATGCCACCTTCTCTACTGCTAGAGAATAAAACACATGAGCATACATATATACAAAAAGCTTCATTTCTGCAGAAATTCCTGGCAAGTGAAGTTGGGGCTGCATCACTCAAGGTCTCCTTAGATGGCAGTGAGGGAAATGAAAAGGAATAATGCCCAATATTAAGAAAGATGGGGGCTGGGGAGATAGCTCAGGTGGTAGAGTGCTTGCCTCGCAAGTGCAAGGCCCTGAGTTTGATCCCCACTACCGCAAAAAAAAAAAAAAAGAAAAGAAAAGAAAAGAAAAGAAAGAAAGATGGGGGTTAGTGTTTGATCTATTCCTTTAACTATTTCTGAATTTTCAAGAAACAGATGATTCTTAAAAAAATTGATTTTAGTGCCCTTAAAAAATTGTCCAAAAAATTCTTTTAAAGTGCTTTCAGTCTACATACAAATTTGGAAAACAGACATGGGGTGGGACTCAAAGTCAAGGAGGGCTGACATTGGAGTTCAGACCCGAAGGATGGGGCTCCAGAGAGCTAAGACTAGCATGGGCTGGGTGGTTTCACACATGAACACAGAGTGTCTCTCTCACCACCTTTATTTTCTTCTTTATCAAAAAAAGAATAGAGAACTCTGCAGAATGGCTACTCTCCTGAGTAGCTCTTCTCCAGTGCCGTGAGCATGGGCTGGAGCACACAGACATGAATCACTTCTGACTGCCTGTCACAGATGCTTAAATGGACAGGGTGGAAAAAATATTCTTTTCACACACTTAAAAATTACTCTGAGTTATTTTAAATTTGGAACTGTTTGTATATTCCTTATAAGTTTATAAAACTCACACTGTCCCTCCATGACTAACTAAAGTGGAATTGAGAGAGTATTCTATATTTATAACTTGCCTGGTTGTTCGTGCTTACAGCCCTATTTCCACTCTCTGTTACTGTACACGGAGTTATGTGAGGTATTGTGGGCTCCTAAATGTTGCTCATTTCCTAACAAGGCAGGCCTGTGTCCCGTAGGGACAAATTGGGGGCTGTTTTGACCAAGTGGAGTCCAAGCTCAGAGGGAGAGGCCTCCAGCATTGTGGTTTTGGCTGCATTGCTTAAAATGGTGTTGAGGCCATTTCTGAGCAATCACATACCTTACTTGTGTTGACCCAAGTATCAATGCTACTGACAAACTGTCTATCACCATACCCTTAGAAGCTCAAGGTTATATAGCTATGGCTACATATTATCACTTGATTCTGGTAGAATTATTAGTCCAAAAGGCATAATTCTTCAACAACCCATGCAAAAGCCCTATGCCACATGTAAACATTTATGTCAATATAATCAATATGACTGAGCACTACCACCCATAGAGAAACTACTACCTAGAGAACTATATAATGTTTTGGATAAAATTTTGTCAGCAACAGAACTCTTGATCAGGAGACTGTGATAAATGTACAAGGAATCTGTAGAGGCAGATTTTTATAGTATCTGTGGGTTTGAAATTTTCGTGTGCACACCTGTACACAAACATGCATCATCTCTTCACAGGTGATGAATAAATGAATAGGAACGGTCCCTCTAGAGCTGGCTGCTTACAATGATACACACCTCTTCAACCATGTCATAAGTCGTCAAAAACACTTTTGGAAACTTCTTGTGAACAATGAACCAAGGAACACAGTACATTCTTTAATACAACCTCAAGAGAAGCAAATCTTCATAAAAAGGAAGAAGAACATGGCTCATAGACCCATCTTTCTTTTTTCTTGATTTTAGAAGGGGAAACAGGCACCTCACCTCAATTCTGAGGCTGCTCGTGTAAATGGACAGTTTTTCCCACATTATTTTGACCATTTGCATCACCTCTCAATGTCTCTTAACATCTTTGGTTTCATTTTCTTTCTGCAACCTAAGAATTTCACTACTTATAGCCATGCATCACTTAATAATAAGGGTACAGTCTGAAAAGGCCATTTTGTCATTATTAGAATGCAAACATCATGTAGTATACTTACACAATCTAAGAGTGATGACATTATAAGCACTATAATCTTACAGGACCACTGTCATATGTGCGTTCTGTTACATCTGTCATTAACTGAAACATCCTTACACAGTGCATGACTGTATTTAAATTTGTATGAGCTCTTAAAGAAGTAATATGCTTTTAAAACATGGTATTGTGCATTAAAATTTTGTTGGGGGTGGCTTGGGGAGAAAATACTTTATGTGTAAATTCAGTCTCTGTCTCTCTTTGGTAATTAAATCTACCCAAGGAATACAGATAGCAATAACTATAGACCAATAACTTCTAAGCCAATTCATTTTTTACCTTTCCAGCATCTCTGGTGGTCCCTTCTTGGATTTTGTTACTTTTTGATGGCATACTAGTTTAGACAAGTAAGCATTTATTTCAGAGTATATCATATACTAAAATATCATATACTCTTTTCTGTTATCAAATCTATTTGCTTGCCCCATTCCCTGAAGTTTAAGTTCTTTTACTACTGTGGAGAAATCACAAAAGATCAACTAGACTTTAAAAGTAAACTGTCCATATAGGGGGTGGGAAGGGAGCAAGAATGGAGGAAGGAGGTACTCTATAGAGGGATAAGAGGGGTGGGAGGGGTGGGGGGGAGAAAAAAAATCACAGAATGAATCAAAAACTATTACCCTAGGTAAGTGTATGATTACACAAATGGTATGCCTCTACTTCATGTACAAACAGAGAAACAAGATGTAGCCCATTTGTTTACAATAAAAATGAATAAAAAAAATAAAAACACTAATATAATTAAAAAAAAAGTAAACTGTCATTCAGGATGGTAGAACAGGGTGCCCCTAATAATCACATATTCTGGTTAACAGAAACCTCATGAGAACCAGTGTTCTGGACATCTGGATCACAGAATACCCCCACCTACAACAATACGTGGAACTTATATTTAGCTGATCTAATGATTCAAAAATACCTCAGTAAAATATGCAAATATACAATTACTAATTTTGGAATATCCTTAGAGATATTCCAAAGAAGTATCTATTAAACACACTATTAATAAACTGCTATTAAACACACACACAAACACACACACACACACACACACACACACACAAATACACACACACAAAAAAAACCACTTGCCATTCCCAAGGAATATGTTGGCATTTATTTTGCTTAGTTTCTATTTTTGTGAGTTGGTGGGAGCAGCACACGTCAACCATTAATATCTAGTATCATTTCCTGATTTTAGGCATTTGGTTCCCTCCAGAGTACTGCCCAAACTACCAAGTGAATTATATTAAGGCAGTCCATCAAACAACTCCTACAGTTGAGGAGAGCTAGAATGTTTAGCAAAATATGACAAAGCCTACTGTTATCTCTGAAAAGTGGGGTGGAGAATTCAAGGGCTTGTCTTTCAGACACTACAGTATGAAGCCTGTAAAATTATATGACCCCTTTGGGATGGGCTGCAAAAGGTCAAGCACAGCAACCCTAGCAGTGCTGGAACCCACCTATGCTGGAAGATACAGGTGGGTTTTTGACTTCATGATGCAGCTGCCTTCTTTCCATTTCATAACCTTACATGTTTTCATTACCTCCCAAACATGTTCTTGATGTATCCTTCAGTCTTATTTTTCAGAGTTCATGGGACTTTTCTTTGAAACATGAACTGAGGAGAACTTTATAAAAACAAAGCAAGCTGGGAAGTTCTATAGTGCAAAGTAAAAAGGAAGATCCAAACTTGGAAGCCACATTCTAGGATCATTCCTGCACTCCATCCTTGGTCTGAAGACTGAAGTAACTTGCACAAAAAAAATTCATAAACAGAAAGGGGTCAAATTGCACTCAAATTCCAAGGATTATGCCCATGCATTCACATGTTTGGAGGATGTATGAGGTTTACTTACTAAAAGAAAGGATCTGCAGACAGCAACTTGTAGGTACACATGACTGTGCTTCCCAAGTCAACTTTTAAACTCTTTGCCTCAACATGGTAAAACGCCAAACTAGTCATCCCCTTCCCCAAAGCATCTCAGGCATACAGCTCTTCTTCAAAAATCTTTACCAAAATTCTAGAGTCGACCTGAAAATAAGAATCTGAAAATATTAAAGAGTTATCTTTTTTTTTCTTCAAAGAAATAAGTGATGTAGCAACCTCCTTGAAACTCATTTCAAAACAACTGCCACCTCATGAGATAACAGAGGATCCTCAACCTAGAGCAGAGGGCCCAAGAGGCCCAGGGTGCGGAAGCTGCAGTGCTTGCAAACTGGCATGCAACTTCCCTCAGGATGTGTTTGTGTTTTACTCACAGAGAGAACAAGTACTGGCAAGTGACAAAAAAAAAAAAAAAAAAAAAAAAACATGTTTTGCAAACAATCAGAGTGACCTGAAACCCAGGGTAAAGGCTGAAGTCAGCGTTTGTTCATTGCAGCATGAGCCAGACTGTGCAATGCTTGTTAAATGAAGCACTCTGAAGAAGGGAAAGACTTCTTGTTTTCCCCCATTCACCCAGGAGGACCTCTCACCTAAGGCCTAGGAGAGGGGAGAGGAGGGAGGCAAGGACTGGGAGCGAGAGAGCGGAGGGAGGAGGAAGGAGGGGACACCCTAGTCCAGGCTACATCACTTTGTTCTGCTTCACCAAGGAGCTGGAGAGCATCTTTGAAATGAAAGAAATGCCCAAAGGAAGGAGTCATGGGATTCTGGAGCTGAAAGCAACCGAGAACTGAGCATCCTGTCAAATGTCTTCATTTGGCAGACAAAGAAAGAGAAGTCCAAACAAATGAAGCTACAAAACTCACACCACTCACAAGAGTTGGGCTGAGTAGCCAGGTCTCAAAGTCTCTGAGCCCATGGCTCTTGTCACATCATGATGTGCGAATACCTATGTCTCCCAAAATAGCAGCATTTCTCAACCTTTACAAACATGCAACCCCTTTTCATAAACAACCCACATCTCCTTTAATACTCCCAAAATTTTTGAAATGGATTTTTCCTCATCTTTCAATTCTGAACCTATCTATTGAATGCACTCCTCCCAATTGCGCTTGTCCCTAACCTTGTAATCACACTTCTCCCAGTCTGAGTAAAGCCTATTAAATGCATTTCCCCCCAGCTGTACTCCCCTTACTCCCATCTAAATAAATAGCACCTAAATTTTCCCTAAGTCCACGTTCTCCTGTTTCACAGACTGGAAGACCTTATCTTCCTAAATTAACATTCTCAGCCCACGCTAGAGCTCTGCAGGGGCACAGATGATACATTCTGAACCTGTTACTTCCATCCTCCTGCCCTCTCCACACTGCATGCCCATAATTCCTCCCCCATTCCACCCCCATCCTTTGAAATTTCTAAACCCCAGTAGAGGAAGTGCCTCGGGGCTCTTAATAAGCTCAGTCATGCTCGAAATATCCGTTTCACCCACGAGGTACTGTAGGCAGCAATTCCGACCAGAGCACACATTTAGAGAAAAGATGAGCTGCCTCCAAGATTCAATATTTGGAATTCCTAAAAACACCATTCTTATTCATTTTTATTAACATACCTGTGAACTTGCAGAAGTTTGGGGGTTGAAAGGATACTATCTATAATATCCAGCATCCACCCACACATGTGGTAACAACAAGAAGTTAAGAAATCATCCTTCCTCTTGCTGTGACCACAGAGGGTACATATTACAAGTATCCTTGCCCTGGAACTTGCAAAACTTACAGGAAATCCTCCACCACCTACATAGAAAAACCCAATGCCAGAAAATAAAATGTAAACATTTTAAGTTGGCTGGGTGTTTAAAAAACATTATTCCAATCCCATATTTTCAAAGAGTGGCTCATTTTCAAGTCTCAGGGTGCAGAGGGGACCAGAGGTACAGCAGACATGTATGTGTCCTGGGTAAGATGTTTTTCGATGAACAGAAACAATCTGCAAATTAGTACATGACTCAAGCTGTCAAGAGAAAGAATCTATCAATATGGTTCCTTTGTGAGATGTCCCTTCTACATCTTTTCACTGGACTAGGATAGACAGTAAGAATACAAATCTATTTTATCCAAAGATAAATCTTTAACTTGATCCTAAACTTATTGAAGATATATTTGAACTATCAGTGAAAATGCAAAAAAAAAAAAAAGATGAGAAAAAGTAGAAAATGTTGTTGTGTCACACATGTGCTTTTGTAAAATATTTATTTAAAAAAAAAAACTATCAGCCTGGTAACATTGTCACTGACTCCTAATCCCTCCCACTGGGACTATTTTATCCTGTGGGTGCACATTCCCTAAAGTGACCTCTCAACAGTCTTGGTTTGCCTCCTCAGGGAAGGGACATGATGGCATGAGGTAGTATTTCTCTGCACATAAATAGTGTCAAAAATATTAAAAAGCAAACAAAAC
Source organism: Sciurus carolinensis (assembly GCF_902686445.1). Taxonomy (NCBI): domain Eukaryota; kingdom Metazoa; phylum Chordata; class Mammalia; order Rodentia; family Sciuridae; genus Sciurus; species Sciurus carolinensis. Next base: position 66,415,492 of record NC_062214.1, read on the forward strand.
CACCACTTCAGAAGTTAGGTTGGCAAATTTTAAAGCAACAATTTAGAAACAGCCTACGCCCATTTATGTGCCAGCTTGGCCACATTTTTAAGGGCCCAAGTCATGTCTGTCTGTCTGACTGTCTTGTCTACTTTTCAGGGAGTCACCATTTAAAATTTTAAGATGCTTTGGTTCAAGCTCTGTTTTAGAGACAAAGCATGGGAGAGTAAGCTGGGTTAAGGGCTGAGAAGAACATGAACTCTGTAGTTATCAGTAAGTTTATATCCCGGCCTTGTCACTATCAGCTGTTGTTAGTCAAAGGGATTCATTCCATTTCCTCTGTATACCCATAAGACGATCGATACCAACTTGTGCTACTGGTGCAAGAATAAATGTGGCAAACTAGGTAGCTACTGAGTACATTTCCTGTCATATTGTAGATGTTCTGTAAATATTAGCTGCTATTATTATTTGATCACTAGAATGGATTTCTATCCTGACTTTGCCAACTCCACCTGCTCGGCTACAGTGTGCATGAGTAGGGGATGATGAGTCTCAACCTACCAACTGCTGATCTCTAATGCCCCAGAGGGTCTTTAGGAGGGCAAAAAGGGAGACCAAGAACATTGTCTCTGATGGGTTTTTATATTGTTGGGATCCAAAGAAAATTTCATTTTATGGTAGAGGGTCATATCGTTAAGAGAAAAAAAGAATGAAAACCAAAGGACAAAATTCTAAAGTATTTAAAATTTCACCTCTACTCAAATAAAAACATTACAAATTTTAGATTAACTCAACTTTAGAATTGCAATTTTTCAGTGCTCTTCTTAAATCCATTCACTCTGAAATAATCTTTATGTAGTATAAGGTGGTCATGAGATTACCTAAGACATCAACTGAAAGTTCAATATTGTTCAGTTTTTATTTTAAGGGGTCCCAGACATGTAGGTACAGACTGAGGGTTGGGTGAGGGGGTTGAGGTCATGGGCAGATTATACTTTTTAAAGTCTGCCAGGAAAGCTTTCACAAGTATGGAAATTAAAACTTCTACCAGGAAGCAAGTTCCTTTTAGACAAAGAAAATAATTTTCTATGTTTCAAGAGCCTTCACTTGGCTCTTCAAAAACAAAGAAAGAAAAATTTCCCAATGTAAGGTGCTCCTAAATGACTTTATTCAACTTTTTCATGAATTAAATGAATAACCTCTGGTACTAGCCAAGACATACAAATCCCTTCCCTTCTTCTTTGATAATGTAAAGTTGTCCTTTAACCCAAAAGAAAGGTGATGAAGTATGACCCTTATTAATTATTGGGCTGAGATGGAGGTAGGTGGGGAATGCCAATAATTGGGACAGGCATTCTGAAATGCTCAAATAAGTTGGCAATGCTAAATCATACTATTCAATAAAGTTCTGCAATTAGTTCCCACTATCAAGTTCAGTCAGAAGCTAATTGAAGGCAGTGGTCCTTTAAGGAGTTTCTTGGAGGTTTCTCTGAGAACTGAGTAAGAGTATCTGCTATTATTGTTTCCTAGATCAAAGGCATCTCTCCCAGCATCCAAGGGTTGGACCTCTCAGCTGCAAACAAGAACATGTGTATGTCATTTAAAAACAGCATTGGCTCTGGGCGCTGTGGCACATGCCTATAATCCCAATGGCTCAGGAGGCTGAGGCAGGAGGACGGAAAGTTCAAAGCCAGCCTCAGCAACTTAGTGAGGCCCTGAGCAACTTATTGAGACTCTGTCTCTAAATAAAATACCAAATGGACTGGGGATGTGATTCAGTGGTTGAGTGCCCCTGGACTCAAGCCCTGGTGTGAGAGAAAAGGAAAAAAAAAAAAAAAAACCTCAAAAAATAGCACTGGCTCTGTGCTAGCTCTTGGGTGTGAAGGTAAAAAGAAGGACTACCAGGACAGGGCAGCTATTAGAATATCCAGGAGTTACACCACCTGTACCTCCAATATCTAGAACACACTTCTCTTACTTTTCAAAAAAAATAATCCGTGTGCCAGTGACTTGAGAACATCCTTTCATCCTTACCCCTTCATCACTCAAGGTCACTGCTACGGGAGGATATCAGGAGTATGTCGGGAGCATGCTGACTACTTGGTCCTCTCTGAGTCTGTATCAAGGTAGATGGAGTCATTCAGCCCTTCAGGAGATGTTTCTGTAATTTCCTGGTACAGGTCTTCTGGAAGTTCTGAGACACAGCTGTAAGTGTGTTCCAGGTTCCGGAAGGGTTGGAGATGCTTGCTCAGTGCATGATGTTATTAAGTCACTAATGGAGATACACAGATACACATACATGCCTTCGCCTTTGTGGTCCCTGCTCCAACCCCACTGCTCCTTTCTTTATCTGGAAGGAAGGGCAGACCCTTTTCTGACTCTGGGTCTTCACTCTCACTGTTCCTGCTGCCTGTCTTATGCCTCTTTCCATTTGCTACCTGCCCTGAGGTGCCTTGATGATCTGCCTGTTGTCTGTCCTCACACCCGAGGTCTCTCCTGACCATTCCGGGTAGGTGCCACTGCTGTTCCCCATCATTTCCTATCACAGCATCATCTCCATCTCCTTTAAAGCATTTATCACATTTACATTTATAACCAAATTTATTTATTTTGGTGGTGCTGGGGGAGAACTCAGGGCCTCCTGCATGCTAGGTTAGCACTCTACCACTACTATGCCACATCCTGGCCCTCCCCACTTCTTTTCTGCCAAGGGCCAAGGGATAGTGAAGGAGAAGGAATATTGTTTCCTGAGTACATAGAGCTTCAGTTGTGCAAGACGAAGAGAGTTCTGGAGATGGATGGTGGTGGTAATTGCACAACACTGTGAATGCATGAAATGTCATGGAACTATACACTTAAAAATGATTTAGCCAACACATTTTAAGTTATGTGCATTTTATCTCAATAAAAAAGACTTGTTTTTATGTTTAATGCTTTTTTTTTCATCAGTGTACACTAGACTGGGGGCAGGAATTCTATATATTTTCATCACTGTGTCACTCATGACAAACACGCTGTAAGTTCTTTGAGGGCAGTGACACCATCCATTACTTTTATTTGCCTCATAGCTCCCTACAGAGGGCCTTACACACTGGTGGGGTGAGATGTTAATTATTTAACCCTAGCCTACTATTTACCGCAAACTTTCCAAAAACAAAGCCCTTGAATTTTATACAGAGGTGGGGGAAGGAAGCATGTGTGTATACATACACAGATTTTACTGTGCTTGAGGAGTCAGATTCCAGGAAGAATAAGTTTCCTTAAGCTTACTTCTGCTCTGGTGTAGTCATCTTACTAACTTGGCCATTTGGGTCCTATGTTACCCATAACATCTTGTTTTTAATTGAAAGTTGCCTTAAATTCTCTGTGGAATTAGGCAGTGTAAATGGAAAGCAAATAAATCAAATAAAACAAGGGGGTTTCCTGCAGGGTAAGTACTCATCTATGTTTTGATAGTGAATTCTTACTAAATAAGTAACTGATGACAAGAATACCATGAAAAATTATCTCCTTGCCTCTTCTTTAAAAAAGGGAAAAAATGATAAAAATCAGAAAAGCCACTTTTAGGGATGAGGGAGACAGTGAAGCACAATCTTCTGGCTTCTTTGCTGGTGGTTTTCCCCAAGAATAACCAAAGACATCACTTGAGTTAACAATAAGCCTTAGTCCTCTCAGGCCACACTTGTTCTTTGCAGACCCCCCCGCCCCCCACAAAAAAAAAAAAGAAAAAGAAAACAATTCTCTCTTTCAAGGGTGTGATCTGAACAAACCTGAAGGTACCAGCAGGGAAGGGAACAACAACTGCCTGTTATTATTAGTAGTAAGGCACCTACCATTTATGGGGCACTCACTGTTCCATGTGCTAAGAGCCTGGCATGCACTGTGTGATTTAATCTCCACAACAACCAGAGGGAGGGCCTGCTACTTTCCTATCTTCAGAACTGAAGCCAGAGGCACAAAGAGTGGTATGGTCAGAGTCACAAAGCTTGTAGGAGGCAAAGCTAGAATTCAAATGTAAGTGATCAAACTTCAGGATAGATGTTTCTGATGACTGTGCTTCAGTATACCCCATGCCCTACCCTGCAAGCTTCCTTCAGTCATTCCCATAACTCGTAAAAAAGACCGAGGGATTTTACTGATGGTAACAGTGGTCCTGAGAGGCTGGATTTTGCCAGGAAAATAGAGCTGATAAACAGGAGACAATTACTGAACACCACTGGCAGATGGCAAGAGGCTTGTTTCCACGCCTTAAAAATGTGTCAGGGGGCTGGGGAAGATAGCTCAGTTGGTAGAGTGCTTGCCTCACAAGCACAAGGCCCTGGGTTCAATCCCCAGCACCTCCCACCCCCCCCAAAAAATGTGTCAGGGCCACTCTGGGCCCTCAAAAGCTCCAAAATACAATGAATTTGGCTACCTAAAAAGTAAAAGTGAGGGTCAGTAATCTTACCTATAATACATGCTACCTGGGAGGCTGAGGCAGAAGATTAGTTGAGTCCAGGAGTTTGGGGTCAGCCTGGGCAGCACACCCAAGCCCTGTTTTTAAAAACATCAACAAAAAACCAACAAACACAAAAGCAAAGCAAAACAAAAACCCCCAACCAACAAAAAGTAGAAACCTGACTTCTGTGCTTAGTATCTCAATATTTCTCAATTATCTCTACTTTAAATGCCATAATTCATACAAATTGGTAGAGTACAGAATTAGTACTACATCATGATTAAACATACTTAATCATGATGGCATTAAAAAAATGCCAAAGAGCTTTTCTTTTCATAAGCTCTTATCAATTAAATATTTTTCATTTAATACCTAAGAGCACCTCTGTAAGGTATACCAAGCACATGAGGACTCACAGAAATGCAGGAGACTTTCTGTTGTCAGACAAGGGAGGAGAGATGTACATACAGGTAACGATTCATAGCCTACGAAGACAAGAACGCTTCTAGCTGAGAGGACCACAGGATGGAAGGGCATGAGCAAGACATGACTGCCCAAATAGGAAATTAAAAAGGGCACTTAGAGACTGGAAGGTGAAGAGGGTAGGGCTTCTCCAATCTATGTATTTCAACACAAAGTTATAAATCTTCATATTTATTAATATGTAACTGAAAGTTCTTAAAAATTAGCTCAGTGTGTTTTGCCTTTAAGAAAGATCTTAAACAAACCTAATTTGTTTACAAAAAAAAAATCACAGAGATGGGCTCCAGAAAGAGGCTTCTGTTGTGTAACCTTAATGCTTATGGATCATACATTCCTAAAGTTATTTAGAATGGGTTACTGCACTCGCAGTTGCTCGCTTCTCTCTCTCTCTCTCTCTCTCTCTCTCTCTCTCTCTCTCTCTCTCTCTCTCTCTCTCTCTCCTGGTACAAGGAAGTTTTAAACCATCTACAATCCCTCCATTAAACTAAAAAATAAACAAACAAACCTCCATTGTGAGAGGCGCCATTGGTGTCTGCCTCCTTGTCTTCTCATTACAAAAGGAGGGGAGTACTGAGGAACAGCCTTCTTGGTCAGGATTTCATGCATTTAGAAAAGTGTAGCAATGTTGCTTGACCAGAATGAGAAACAAAACCTCAGTCATTTGTTAAAACAAACTCTCTTCCACACGTTTACAATATATCCTGGGAATTCTAAAAAGAACCACACATTTAGTATGATTTAAAAAATGTTCACAAAGCAGAATGATGGGAGCAAACAAGGGGACATCAACCCTCTCCCAAGTTTATCAATTTCTCATTTCTTCAAGCTGCCAACATGACTGCCAGGCAGTCCCTCTCATCCCAACAGGAAGATTTCATGGCTCCTGAAGGTCTGAGTCAGACCAGAGCATTCATGAATATGCTGATTTTTCTGGAGCTTTTGCAAGGAAATCACTATAATTGATGACCAGACAAAGATTTACCTACCACACATCTGAACCAATCCTCTGAAATAATTTATCAGATGTTGAATTTTCATTTTCAAAGTTATTAATAACGAGTCTTTCCGATATTTTAAGATGAATTTTAATCTTTCAAGCCTTTCTTCTCTTCAATAAATTGCCTCTATAGACTGGGATCTCTATTAATAAACTCCTTGCTATTGCATTTTAATGAAGGTGAAGAGAAAGTAAACTGAAGAGACCCTTAAACTTTCCACGAAATAGCAAGAAATGAGTTTGCTAAAGATTTAAATGAGGATTTATTTGCTTTTACCGGATACGGGGGAAGGAGGATTTGCATTTACCATGTACCAAGGAATGAGGAGATTATGTGTGTTCCGTGTGATGGCGGCGGGGAATGGGGTAAAGGTGTATTTCTGTGGGCAACTGGTACATCCTTGCTGTTTTCATGAGATTCGGGCTCTGAGCACAGCATGTTAGTAATGCGGCGGTAACATGGAACAATAAGATGGAGTTCAATTTGCGAACACGTGCCCTTATTCCATATTAATTCGTTTCTTTTGCAAGCACATTTGCATTTTTTACTTTCATTTTAAATTGTGCAATGCGTTTAAGTGTGTTAGCAACTCTTTCGGGTGACCTGCGGAAGTTATCTATCCTGTGGGCAGCCTCCAGCTGGAAACGTGGCAACACTTCCACTGCAATCGCACCGAGGAGGGCGCACCCTTTTCTTACGATTCCAGGGCTGCCGGTATTCAAAAACTCAAGTTTTCTTTAAGACCTAAGAGTGCATATTAAAACAGCTCGAAATGATAATCCTTCAACATAAAATGTATCGCTGACTCGGGAATCCGTAATCCTCCCTGCCGTGAGGGATGGCAACGGTCCTCCCACAGGGGGACCGGTCCATCACTGACCAAACCGAACCTCCGCAGAGAAACAGAGTTTAGACAACGTGGTTGGTTAAATAAAAACAAACAAACATACAAAAAGGGGGGGGGGGCAAACTTTTTATGCATTTCAAATGTCAGGATCAAAGAATCTTAAAAAAACCCAAAAAACAATGTTTTCCAAAACCGGAAAGCCACACCCAAGTTCTTGTCGGTTTTCAGACTACTCTCCAATACCCCAAAGCCCAGCACAGCTCAAAGACCACGTGAGGTGGCGGTGGGCGTGCCAGGGGGGGCGCAGTCACATGACCGGGCCCGCCCTGCAGGGACCCACGAGCACAACCTTTCTCCAGCTGGCGCCCAACAAGGGGTGGCAGTGTGTTTCCTAACCTGATGGCCCCTCTATCTGTAAGCATCTTAAAGGATACAAGGGTACTGGTTCTCACTTCGGGTACAGGATTAACACACTAAATAAATGTCACCTATCTCACTCGGCTGCCAATTAAAATATTCGCCAAGAAGCTGCAAACACTATAACTCTTAGAATATGATATGGTAAATTCTGAGCAGCCTCAACTTTGAAACCTATGTATACTTCAAAAACTAAACACACACACACACAGTGATGAATTCTTCACACCAATTAGATTTGGGACTGTTAAAATTTAAATAAATATAGGGCTTTCTCCAGTTTGTTTGCATGTCAGTAATAATGTACACTTGTAAAGAGGAAAGCAATAACCTTGAACACGTCCTTCTATTACAGCTTTAAAAGCACAGAACTAAGACGCCATACTATACATTAAATGCCTTGTATTGGGGTAAGCCTTCCTAACCTATCCCAGTCAAGGATGTGCCCCAGCCTCCTCCAACAGCGTTCTCTCTTTAAGTCCTCTAAAGCAAGAAACATTTGCAGCCAGGACTAAAACTAATGGGACTATTTTGGCAACTAAGAACTCCTGCCTTCTCCTTCACCTCCTCTGTAAAGAAAAATAGCAAGAACATTTCAAATAACATTCATATTTGAGATTTTTTTTGGCTTTTGCATATTTTTCTGCTTCATGTCATTCGCAATTGTCCTCCCAGATAAAAGTGGACCTGCCACTGCTATTTTAAAAGTTTTATGTTCCTTGTTTTAAAAAAAAATATGTGAAGTCCTAAGAGGAGAATTCCAAGTATAAAAACAAACAAACAGAAAATCACCATTTGGCAAACACCACAGTAATGGAAGTTAAAATTAAGAGATCAAAGAACAAGGAAGAGCAGTATGTTTACATAGTCTCAAGTGTCTATCCCCTAAAGGTGCTTCCTAATTACAAAAGAAAAAATAAAAATAATAATGATAATAAAGGAACCAGCAGAAACCACTTTAACCAAGTGATCTAAGCTATAATCACCAAAACTGAAATATGTTGGTATCATATGTCCTCTAACAGGATGCACTACCAAGTGCACAGCAGCCTTCTGTGATCTCCATGGTAAAAGCATAAAACTCAAATTTAATCACTAAGGATATATCTAAAAACTGGAATGGAAAGACAATCTGTGCAATAACTGGCCTGCACTATCAAAAATGTAACAGTGGCAAATGTCTGAGAATCAAGGATCTGAGAAGGTGTAACAATCAATGCCAGATGGGAGCCTCTCCTGTATCTAAGACTACAGAAAGAGAATGGGGTAGGGGAAATGGTGAAATGTGAACCCAGTCTGGAGATCAATAGTAGTGTCCCTGTGTTAACTCCATGGTTTTGATAACTGTATAGTGGTTATTAAAGATGTTAACAATTAGGATGTTCAGGAACTCTTGGCTTTCTTTGTTAACCCCCTCCCCCAAGTCTGCAACTGAAATATTTCAAATTAAAAAGTTAAAAACTATTTTAAAAAAAATGAATTTTTTTTTAAAGTTCACAAAGGAAAAGAAAGCAACTTATAGCGTGATCACCAATTACACTGAAAGAAAACCCTTGAGCTATAAAGATATACACCAATGGTATATAAACACTATTGTATATACCTCTCATTGGTAATCATTAAGAAACTAAAAAACCTTACCTGAACAAGATAATATCACTGACAGTTTCATAAATAAGGTAAATCTCTAATTTAGAGACAAGAGAAACCTCTACTTTTTACAGATGATTCCCTAAGAAATACTGTTGCTAGAGGTCATTCAGACTGATATAGAACTGGACATTGATGCTGAGGGTCTTTCCATTCTGAAATATTGTCTAACATTTAATTTAGCTTAGATTTGTCCTCCAGTGGTGTGAAAATGGAAAATAAAATGGTTGAGGGATGCAAAGAAACAGTCAACAAAATGTGCAACAGAAAATTACTGTGACTCTCCCAGATGCTTATAACAACTGTTTTTGCTTTAAATGTAGTAATAAGTGTATTTTTCCAATCTGGATATGTACTCTCTTCTGTCCTCTGCTACAGATATGCTTCTGTGCTATATGTATCTTATACATACAGACCCAATTTTTTTCAATAGCAAAAATCTCACTGCATTAGCAGCCATTTCCAAGCATCATGAGCCTGACAGTTTCCTGATCCACCACTATGTGGTAGTGAAGGCAATAAAAAGAATTTGTCAGGGTTTCTCTGAAAAGCTTGATCTACTTTCCCCCCCTCCCCCGGCCCAGAGAGTGGCTTCAAATGAAATGATCCTCACTGGGGAATAATGGAAAATTAAGGCCACAAACAATGTACAAAAGCTACTAGTTTTACTTTGGTGTTTCCCAGCATTTTAGGCATGCAACAGAAGATAACTTTGTCAAAGAATATACAAAACTTAGTTAGGTACATGTGCCCCATGTACTTAGTGTTTCATGAAACACTAGTGTGAATGAAACAAAAGGAGAGAGTACCAAGACTAAGTCCCTGCCTGGTTCCAGAAGCTGTGCTGCTCCTCTCTGATTAAATTGAGATGGCATAAGCTCCTTTTTAATTTTTCTTTCAAGATGGGACCTCACTGAGTTGCCTAGGCTGGATTCCAGATCCTGGGCTCAAACAATTTCCTTGGTTCAGCTGCCTGAGTAGCGGGGACTATAGGGGTGCACCATCAAGCTCAGCTACAAGCTCCTTTTCAGACACAGGGAAATAAAGTGAGAAGACTTGTCTGACTTGTGCAGGGTCAGAGAGGCTTGAGATGAAGGTAGGGCAGGAACTTAGTTTGGCTTCACCCCAAGATCTAGGCTCCATTATACCATGTTACCTCTCAAATCATGTAGGTTCATATTCTAGGACTCCAACAACTGAGAGGTGTCCAGTAGAGTGCAGGATAGAAGGCTGATGTCCCCTAGAGGAACAGCTTAATCTGGAAACTGAGACCAAGGAGGACTCTTAACTGGGGGTGGCACTAGGATTCCAAAGACAGCATGTTGAGGATCTGATAAGGGGCTTTCCTACCAGGACTGACATACACCAAGAAGAAAGACCAGGAGAGTAGAGCTAATAGCAGGAGGGGAGGGGAGGATCCACAGCAAACTGCTTAAGAAAGTCCTTTAAGGTATTTATCTGAAAGCAAGGCAAAGGGAGGCCCTTCTAAAATACTATGTTATTACACTAGGGGTAGAGGGTTTGACTAGGAGATAGCAGTGGGAATCACATGCATCTGAAGATAGTTTTTTGACCTCTGTATTAGGCTTCAATGTGGGAGAATGTGTTACCTTTATTTTAATTATTCTAGCAGCTATCATTCTGTGAACAAGACAGAAGACTGAGAGATGCACAAAGAAGACAGCAATATAGGTGGATAGAGGTTAGTAAAAGAAAAAAATATCAAAGAAAAAAACTTCTCACAGATTGATACTTTACCTTCCCAGAACTTAATCTGCAGCAAATACATATTTTTTTTAGTAGACAAGTACCAGAAGGAAGTTGAATTTCAGTTGCTGCCTAATACTCTGTCATACAATTCTAACATGCTTGGAAATCTCTTTTCAAGGCAGTTAAGGAAAGAGGAAGTAGCAAATAATCACCTCCAGAGGAACTAATGGAGACAGGATTCTCTTACTGCAGTAAGTCTATTAAACAGAAATAGAGACATAAAAATCATACACCCAGACCATACAAACACACTAAGCACAAGAAATCTACAGCAGAGGGCAAACTGCCTCCCACTCAGTCTGGAGGGTATCACTGTATTATGCGTAACACAAGCTATGCTCAATGATGTTCCCAAGTTGGCCAGAAATGATTAAATGATATTCACTAGAGTAAGAAGCAAAGTAGTACAGAATATGTATTTCTGCAGGACAGTGTACAAAAACTGGTGCAGTAATTTCAGCTCTGCAGAAAGCTTCACTGCATTTCATCATCAGGTCCTTCCCCTGTTTGACAAATACCAGCCTGCTGGAGAGATCTCTGGCGAGGCCAGGCTTCTGCACTCACGGAGTTCACTATCTACTAAGTATCTGACATACTCAAGATCCAAAATCCAAACTTCTCCTAGGACAGTTTGCACAGTATTTGGACTTTTGTTCAAGCCATGCACTGAGTCTGAAAGAAGTTTTGACTAATTTTTGGATATGAGCAACTAAAATCGGGTTTAGTGTTTATAAATAATGTAACATTTCGAAAGTCTTTGCTCCCTCAGTTTGGAGTTTAGGATTAGTCAATACTTCAAGAGCCTACCATGTGGTCATGTGTCCAGGAACCAAGGCATGGCATGCTACTGTACCTACACAAAAATATCATATAGGGCTGGGGTTGTGGCTCAGTGGTAAAGCATGTGCCTACCACTAGCATATGTTAGGCACTGGGTTCAATCCTCAGCACCACATAAAAATAAATGCAAATAAAATAAAGGGTATTATGTCCATCTACAACTAAAAGAGATAAATAAATAATATAAAAGGTCAACAGAACTACAGTTCCTAAATTGGCCAGTTTTTTCTTCTTGTTGAAGAAATTTGTTCTAAAACACATATACATTCTTATACTTAATCTATGATATCCTGTAACTGAATCAATCTATACACATTGAATCATGCACTTAAGAATGTGACCTTTATGTGTGGGTTCACAAAAATCATAATTTAACCAGAAAACCCAGATACAATAAAGTTTGTTTTTTTTTTTTTTCTTGTTTGGAAACCCAAGAGTTTTTTTCCTCCTTTGAGGAAAAAGATTACAAACTGGAAAATTTCATTTTACTGGGCTCTTTCTTGGGGGAAAGCAAGCTTCGCATAATATTCGCAAATGTCCAAGTGGAAAAATTATAGAGGCAGTAGAGCAAATGAAAAGCATACATTTTAAAACTGACTCTATCTTAGTTCAAATCTTGTCCCTTACACCTACCAGGTGTATGAGAGTGACAATTTATTTTTCCAGGCTTCTGTTTGCTCACCAATAAAGCAATGTTGGTAGATTCTACCACACTGGCTGATACAAAAATGAAATGAAATATATTCATGACTATGCAGGTGAATGTGCTGAATTTGTATACAGATCTCAGTGCATGTGGGCTTTGTAACTGGAATGATAACATGGTAGAGCTCAAACTGAATGTGTTTCTATCTAGATAATTTTGTTTGTTATGACTTTCTCCTGTTCCCTTAGAAGAGAGGTTCACATACCCCTCGGGATGGGCTTCCTAATGAGCCGAATGACCTTCTAAGCAACTACAACAAAATCAAGGATCAAGTGAAGGTAGAATTCTGCCACTGAGAGGGGCTCACTTGCCTTCTTACAAGGAAAGTGTGAGTAACTCTAAGGCGTGTTCCAACACCTTCCAGCATAGCTATTCCCAGGTGTCAAAAGAAGTTTGGAAAGAGGAAGTTTCAACATCAACTAGACTTGGGAGAAATTTCTAAGTTGTTTAGAAATAAAACCAGGTTGATGATGATCAGGATGGCTACAAAGGTTAAGATGGAATGAGATCTCTCCATGGCAGACCCTAAGTTAAATGCTGTGCTTGTTTGCTATGTGGCTCAATGGAGAACCAAGAGCCAATGCAAGGGCCTTGCCCGCGTTCATTAGCATCCTGAGTTGCAGAGCCTGTGCCTCTGAAGCCTGGTATTCTCTGACCCTTTATATCTCCATTAAATGACTGAGATTGTCCTTGTGTACTTGGGTGAACTGATGTTATTCTAAAGCATGCAATTCATTTCAAGAGGGAGAGGGAGGATTAAGTTGGAAGTATTTTTCTATTGAGAAGAAAAATTAAATATAAGTGGAAATGTTTTCATGAAAATGTTTTTATATTTCAGTGTTTCCCCAGAGCACTCTGATCCCAATACATCACAGGACTCTGCTAGATTAGAAGGAATGAAGGCAAAATGAATTTAAATAAAATTGAAACTGACCAGCTCAGCTTTATTCTCCAAATCTCATGAAACAACAAAGCTGGGTGGAAAAGTCTCACATATAAACCAAAAGAAGAAATAAAAGCTCAACTAAAAATTTCAAATGAATCTCGATTTTATTTCAAAATGTTTAAAATACAGTTTATTTTCACAGCCATGAAAGCTTCTGAATATCCATGAATCAACAACCACTTGATAGAACCATCAAGTCTTTCTCAGTTGTTTTCTCTCAACCGAGTTTTGAGAGAAAACCTCTCTCTTTGCGTGTTAACCCACTGGTATTCACAGAATATGTGTGCTTGTCTTAGGGTTCTTAGGTCTTTTTGAGTGCTTAGCAGTTACTAATAACCATCATCAACCTAAAAGTGTATTCAATTAGGCAGCTGGTCTAAGTGATGGTGTTGCATTTTTTAAAATGCGCACACCCACCCTTATTAGCCCTAAATATGCCAGGAAAATAAAAGTACAGGACTCAGTTAAGGGCACAAATTCTTTAGAAGGAAAGTATTTTGCTAGTTAATCTCTGTCTTGATCTGTACTGCTAGTTAGTCACTAGCCATATGTGGTCATTCAAATTTCAATTAGTTAAAAGCAAATAAAATCTGTAATTCAATTTCTCAGTAGCACTAGCCAGAGTGCAAGTGCTCCCCAGCTGCATGTGTACTGGTGTGCTGAATGAGACAGGACAGATACAGAGCATTCCATCAAGGCAGAAAGTTCTATAATAGTGCAGGTCTAGATGGAAGATCAGAGCTGTGGGCTTTGAGTATTTACATTTATTTTACACATTTTCACAAAGTGGCTTTGTAATGTACAAAGCTGCTCTCCCCACCCTTTCCATTGCAGCCATTTCCCCGCCTCCCAAATACTGTCAGTCTGTGAACATCCTAGCTAGCTATTGGTTCATCAGTCAGCTTGCAAGTATCCCACTCCGTAATTGGTCCCCTGTTAGCCTGGTGGAATTCAACTGCTTCACAGTAGCTACCCCACCATCTTTTCTCTTGCTTTTCTCTCCTACACACTTGCTTACTTTCTCCTCTTCGCTTTTCCACTCTCTCTAGTGTGTGCCCTTTCTCTTTCCCTTTCTTTTCCTCTCATTTTCTCTCTTACCCTGCAGGGACACACTCTGTTTGCTTAATAAACTCCCTTATGTGATTTCCCGTGTCCGGCATGGTTTTCGTGGGATTCCTTACAGGCTTAACCTGAAATTTGGTGGTCTCTTTAAAGCAGCTCCTTTACATTTTCATACACTTCCCCTTAAGCAATTTAATGCACAAGCCAAGGCACAAATCCAATACATACTTTCTCTTCAGCGTGATCTCCAGTTGTACTTTCTCTTGTAAAATACTTCTCTTCCCTGACAACAAAACTTCTTACCCAACACTTGAATAAGATTCCTGTTGACTACAAAGAAAGGAGTTATTTGCAAAAGAAAGGACAAATCATTACTTTTAGATGGAAAGACCTTCCCAAGTTAACATGTAATATTATAATACACAGCAGGTTGTACTGAAGGCTTCTCCCTCTATACCCATCATTGCATTTCTAATCCTGGAATGTCTACATTCCCTGTCCAACAGTGAGCTCCATGTAAGCAGAAAGCAAGTGCTGTTTGCTATTGCACACCCTTTATAAGCACAATGCCTGGGATAAAACAGATGCTTGGATTTTTGTGGAATGATTAAATGAAACTTAAGAAGAATGGTATTTTGCTAAAGTACAGCAAACATCCTTTTAGAGCCTGGATCCAATTCTTTATATTTGGATAGCAATCCACCCTTTGTTTTCAAGTGCAAACTTAAAATAACTCTGCACACTGATTCATGTAACTAAAGCATGCTACAGTTTGATAACTTTTATACTCAGTAATATAGTTCCTTCTAAAAGGCATAGCATCTATGTAACAGTAACTTATGATCTGATATTTATTGCACAGTTAAAAGTCAGGTCCACTGCTAAGAATTTAACATAAACTATTTCATCTGTCCTTCACCTGGATATTTTCTCTGCTGTGAGGAGGAAGAAATGAAGACTTAGCAAAATTAAATGACTTGCTCTGGCCACAAAGCTATAAATGTACCATGGAAAAGCTCCTGTTCTGAGGACTGTCGACCATGCCAGTTATACTGCCTGGTTATACAATCCCTCCTTGGGTCAGGAAGACTACAACTGTCCTCAATTAAAGGAAGGCTATGGCTCCACATCTTTGTACCCTGAGAGCTGTGCACCTGCCCACAAATGTTTACTGAATAAGATACAAAAGTCCTAATGGCATAGGACTACCCAGCCCAGAAGGCCCCTACTAGGGTTACAGAAGTAGGCAGAACTCAGCACACCTCACTTCTCTCCAAACAGTGGCAGTGGGGAATTACTGTGACTCTGCTCATTAGATAGTAGCCTTACATGCTTTGGCCACTATGTCACAGCCTTCCCTGCAACAGGGACTGGCCTGCTTCTACAATCTGACCAGCTGCGCAAATCTGAGAGGAGGCTACTATACATCCAGTATTATCATTTTCTTCATAGTCAGAACTTCAACCCAATAATCTCACTATTTGAAAAATATACCTGACAATGATTTAGCAAGGACTAGGTAATGGTGAGACAGCTTTGCCTTCAGGGGGCTTAGACTTTCCTGTTTGGCCCAATTCCTTCAGATTAGGGTTTTTATCTATGGGCATTTCTTTAAGACTATTAAGTTATTTATAAAATATTTCTTATAGTCACACTCCTATTTGAATAATACACTGCTTTTATACAAATATGTCTGCTCTTAAAAGTTCACATGATAATATCTAATGAGGTACAAAATGAGCATTTATTTTCATAAAAATCTCTATTGATGAAGTAACAGGCCCTCAATTTACACATATGAAAAACTAATTTTTATCAAATCAATATTTATCAAGGGCTTTGCCAAGTTGAAGTACAGAAGTATAATAAAGGGCATCTGTCCTTACAGGGAAAAGATAAACAAACGTTAATGAAGTCACTGGTAAGTGATTTTACATAATTCCCAGCTATTCTTTTGGCAATCCTATACAGAAGGTAACATCTCCATCTATGGATGATAAAAACCGCCTTCAATAACTCACACTTCCCAAGTGCCTGTTAGGTATAAACTAGAAGCCAAGCACAGTTAATCCTTGCAACTCCCAAAGGAAGAGGTATTATCACCCCTGCTCCAGATTAAGAAAGAAGGGCTCACAGGTCAGTCCCCAGTCCCAGGCACCAGTGCTGTGCTGGGTGAGACAGTGAAGACAAATAAGCAGATTCAGCAGGCTCTCCAGCCCCAGTGCCATTAAATGAGACTGTTTTCACTTTGACCTGGGGATATACATACACAGAAGGCTAATCTCCATGGGAAAAAAAGTCAACCATGAGATCACAGAAGGACACATCAAAAAACCGTATCACCGTTCCATAGGCACAAGACCAATAAGAAAAAAGGGCCAAGGGACTAGCACAGAGGGGTGTAAAGGGTTGTCTGAAGTTGGTTTTAGAAGATAGGTTAGTCCTCAGTTTCCAGAACTAGGCTGGCAAGATAAGACTCTCTGTATGTTCTAGTTACAGAAGCAATGGCCAGTCTGGTGGGGTGGGGAGATCAAGAGGGGACAGAGGCAAAGACAGGCTGAAGTCATGTCAGAAAGAACTCAAAGGCAGGCCGGGGTCCTTGATCTGCCTCATGCAGGAAAAGGAACCACAACACTGGTGTGGGATTAAGTTGTGTTTTCAGTTGTGATTGAAAACTTGTCACCCAAAGAACAGAGCAGCCAGGGCTGTTCGTCCCTCCCCACTCCAGCTTATTTGAACAGGAGAAATCCATTTGGCTCCCGGATCTACTTGCCCTGGCATTCTCCAGCAGGGAAACATGCTTTGGTTATTCAGACATGACTTACTGGCACTTAGAGGCTGCTGGCATGGAAAAATGAACAGGCTGACCTGGCCAGAAAGGAGCAGGTGACACAGAAAACCAGAAGATGAGTTCAACCTGCTACATAAGGTAGTAGGAGGCTCACATGAAGGGCCACAAAGGAAAGAGGGGGAAGATGATTCACCAGACAGAGAAGGCAAGGTTCAGGCCTTGAGCACCTCTGTGGATCCAGCGGGGTGCCCGGTACATTCCCTAACATATTTCACTGTGCCTTTACCTGCATCACTGCTCCCAACTCATGCAGGAGACCTGGAGGCTAGCAGAGGTGAACTCATTTGGCTCAGACAAGACAGCTAATAAGGGACAGGAGTCGGAACACACATTATTATGACACACTTTATTATAGTGTCTTTCTGCCTTCGATCACTTGCCCAATTTGTAACTTCATAAGGGGGTATGATGCCAGCAACTTCATGACTCTAAGGCAGAACTCTGCCCCAGTTCTGGACTGGCCAACTTCTCAACTTGCTGTCGTCACAAGATACAAATAATTGCTCTTCTCAAATGGAGAGCATGGATGCAAGGGATGAATATATTCTTCCCATAATAGCATACTATGCATTAATTTAATCATGTAAAAAGAATTCCTCTTAGGGTTGAGTGTGCAAATGGACACCTGGAGGAGTAAAAGAGAATGAGATTCAAATCAAGATACTGTAGATAACTTGAATAGGGGTTTTGCTGGAGCTTAAAGCTGCTCATGCATGTTATGGTCACCCAGGCCTTATATTTACAACTGGAACATACCTTTCTCCCCTTGAAATCCCTAACTGTTCCCCAAACATACCTTCACTGAAAAAGTTCAGAGGCTATAGGAGTTGCCAGGGGCACAGGGTTCCATTCCTTCCCCATGGCTACATCTCCATGCTATGCCTCTGCAATTCCTACAAACTAAAAACCAAACCAGAATCACAGGAGAGAAGGCCCATTCTTCACTTGGCAAGCCAGAACCTCAAAACCTTCCTTTTTATGTTGACAAAGCTTGTGGCAAAATATCCCAAACAAGCCATCTTCATAGATCATTTTCCCATTCTTGTGAAAAGAAAAAAAAAAAAAAAAAAAAAAAACTAAACAGGAGAGGATATTATCTTCTGAAACGGGACATTTTTTAATTGAATGCCATATGCTGTATTTTGCCATCTTGCCTCTGCTTCCTGCTTCAAGCCTGTGTAACAGAAAAACCTCAGGCACTGGAGCTGCTCCGGGTCACGCAAACTCCACTCCGCATCTTCCAAGCAGCTCTGTCGCAAATAATTCATGTCCACTACGCCCCTATCACACTGAATACAACCACATTGTGCTGCTGGAAATGGGAAACCTGATTCAGATCACAGAAGAAGGTAGAAAAAACATTCAGTTCAACACAATACTGCCTTTCAGAAGGGGAGGGGAGGAAAGGATATCTTAAACCTATAAGCGGGCAGAGAACTTAAGACCAATCTGGAAGAAAACACAAAATTAAAATAGCATTCCATGCAACCCAAACTAGCAATAACAACAAAAAAACCACCCAGCTCTTTCAACTGTAGTGTTCTTAAAACCAATCTAGCCCATCCGAGCAATGTAAAGAGGAAGGAGGATATCCTTAGAAAATGGAGTGTTGAGAATGCATGACTTGTCTCACATGGACAGAAATAAAAGGAAAACAAGCCCTCACAGTGTAGATTCTTTACTCTGCGCTTACCATTAGGAGAAAAATCAGAAAGCCAGAAAAAGGGCCGGGACGCAAGGGGAATAAAGGATGAGGTGGTGGTACTGGTGGTGATGAGAGGTGTGCTACTGCCCTGCACGACTTGTGTAAACAGCAGCCTGTAATGGCCACGGTTAGAGAAGGGAAAACAGACATGGAGGGAAACGTGTTTACAACTGCAGGGAAGGGCGGGAGGAGGAGGAGGAGGAGGAGGGAGGGAGGGAGGGAGGGATTCCCCGACTCTGCACTCAGCCCGCTCTGCTCCGGTGGGGCCCCGGGGTTGGGTTGTGCTTCACCCCCCTTCCCGCTTTCTTGGGGGGAGGCATCTTGTTTATGGGGAAGGTTACTCCTCCTCCGCTCTGGTGATCGCTCCCTAATACTCCTGCTGCATCCTTGCGGGATGCCCGCTTGACTGACAAGTGCTTTAGCCAATCGCCACTAGGGCCTCACGGAAAGGTGGAATTTCCCAACGAGTCGATTGGCCAGCAGGGAGGGCGGGCCCTAGTGATTGGCGTGTTATTCGGAGTAGAAAGTAGTAAACAACCTTGGTCCAGGAGCGGCGGGGAGGGCGTGAGGTGCCAGCTCCCTTTGCTGGTGCTGGGCGGGGTGGGGAGCACACCAGACAAAAGGAATCTCAGCCACCGCATTTGGAAGAGCAGGAAGGGGCACCCCCAAAAGCGAGCATGAGTGGGCGTCCCCTGGAGCCCCGGTACCAGAACTGCTGACTTGCAGCTTCACATCATTTTTGTTCTGTGGAAAACCGCAAAGGTTTTTTCTGTCATTCGACTCTTCTTCATCTTGCGGTTTAAAAGCTCTCTAAAGGGAGCCATGGCCAATTTAGTCTTTCTTCTCTCCTGTACCCCTCTCCCCACCACCTTAAATAAATTTTAATTCTGTCTCTTCCTGAGTTGTTTTAAATCCCTGTACTAAAAATTGTTGCCTTACACAATGCATCGTTAATCGCACTTGGGTACATCAGACAACCCATTAGACCTTTTTCCTTGCAAGTTTCTGGAACCGTGATCTCACTCAGAGGTGCCTGAGTTCCAGATCACATATATAAAAAGAAACAGAGATTGGGGTCACTTGACAAGTAAGCAGTTAACTTGCCATTTTCACTGAGGATGTAGATCACCCAGCATACCAGATTTCATGGTGATTCTCTGGCTGGCTGGCTGGCTTGATTTGAATCACCATCCACTCCTCATTCTGGCCTCAGCAACCTTACAGGACCTCAGCGAGGTGAAACCTCACAGCTTCTAGTATGAAGGTGCTGTTCTCCCAAGTTAGGCAGTCCTTCAGAGGTGTACATTAACCACCATCCTGAGTGAGATGTAGATTCTTCCTGAGATTCCAGAGAAGCCATTTCCCATGCTGATAGAGGACAGGGAAAGGGGAACAAGGAGGCTGGAGCCTCAAGGGAGCTCCACTTCATTTATTTGCCCCTTGACATTCTGATAAGCCATATTGTCACTTGTAGCCAGACAGTCAGACTGTTCATGCTTAAAACAAAAAAGGTACAAAGGGCTCCTTGTAGGAAGTAACAGTGTAAACTGGCTACCTGGGAGTCCTCTTTGCTACCCCATAGCTGGTGTTCTCCCTCAGTCTCTTAAGTCTCCACTGGAGCCTGTCACAAGCAGTTCCAGGGAAACTCACATTGGATGGACTCAGTCCCCCTTGGCCCTGTCAGCCTGGCCCAGTCATCAATTTAACTATCTCCTCTTCTGCAAACATCTTCCCTCCCAGCCACTTTGTTCTTGTCTCAGGTCTCTTCCCAGGCCATATATACCCTTTACTCAGATTATTTTTTCTGCTTTCTAGACCTTACCCCTGCCTACCCTGGAGAGGACACTGTTTCTCCACAGCTTCCCCTGCCCCAGTCAGCCCATTTCCTGCAGAATTACTCTGAAATCTGTCTCCATAGCACTATATCACAGATAGAGCTTCTAACTGTGTATTTAGACTCTGCTTGCTTGTCCTTCTACCTCACTAGACGCGGAACTTCCTGAGAACAAGTATGGAGTTCTATTTTGATTTGTCTCCACTGGTGACATAGGCTCACAATAAACATTCACTCCTAACTTACCAAACATTTGCAACACTCAGTTTTCATCTTCTCCACCACCAATCCCCTGGACCCCGAAAGCCAATTCCTCCTACCTGGTTCCCTGCTGATAAGTTACCCACTGCTCCTCTTCTACTCCAAGTGCCCAAGCCCTTGCTGCTCTGCCCTGAACATCTTGCTCTAGTCCCTTACACATACACAGTTGCTTTTAGGTATGCTATTTCCTCTGCCACCTGTATCTTTTTCTACCACCTCTGTCAATTTCCATTTTGTCTAAAAATCACTACTTCCTTTGAACCTCTTCTACAAACTCCACCCAATTCCTCTATGCCCCTTGTATCCTTTCCTCTCTTGGCAAAACAGATACAGAACCACAGCTGGCATAGTCTGCTAGAACCTGGAGCTGAAAGGCAAATTTGCAAGGTGGTGCCACCCAAGTGTCTGCAAAACCAATATATTTCTGGCTCCAGAGGGTGGAAAAGAGATGTTTCTAGCTTATCTCTGCTAGAATCCTCTCCTGCCCTGCAGCCCGAAGGCCTCCACTGAGTGACAGGTTTCTCATCCTTCAGATCAGCTTAAATGTCACTTTCGCTCCACATACCCACCTGCTGACTATTGTAACACAAACTTGTTTAATTTTCATCACACCATTTATCATCCTTATCTGATCATTCATTTACTTGCTCATAGTCTGTCTTCCTCCCCCAACTGGCAAGATTTGAGTGTTCTGAGAATCCTGGTGTTTCACAGTAGGAACCCACAGTCTTTGCTTGTACCTCAGGATAACATGTTATATGTTATTATCTCTTATACACTCCCAAATGGATAGCTCTTAATAGTGGGAAAGGGTAAATTATTATTGATGAAATTAGTCCTTTTGATAACAGAAATCAGTCTGGCTTTAAGCTTAATATAGATACTTGTTTATTAATGGAAATTATTTTGGGTACAGGTAATAACTTTACATGGTTCAAAACCCAAACAAATATACACACATGTGCATGCAAACAATCTTCATTGTCCCTTTGGCTTTTAGTACATGCTACCTTTTTTCAAATTAATATATCCTGACTACAGTAGTAAAGTCTTCATTTTCTTTTACCAGCTAAATATTCCACTGTATAGATACTGTATAGATACACTAATTCAGTGATTCCCAATCTTGCCTGTACACTGGAATCACTGAAGAGCAAATAAAACAAAACAAAAACAAAAACAAAAAGGATAAAAGAAATTGTGTTCTATCTTTCAGAGATTGATTTAACTGGTCTGGGGTATGGCCTAAGCTTTGAAATTAAAAGGCAAAAATAAAAATAAATCCCAGGTAATTCTAATGAGAAAACAAGTTTGGGAGCCAATGCCCTAACATATTTATTTCTTCAGTGATGGTTATTTCTCATCTTTCACCATTCGAAATAATACTATGACAAATGCCCTCGCATAGTCATTTCACAAGGGTGCTACTGTTTACTCTCAGGTAAAAACCCTTGCAAAACTGCTAAGTCAAAGGGCGTATCTATTGATAATTTAGGAGATATTACTGATTCCTCTTTACAGATGTGTCATATCAAGGTCCTCCCAGCCATGTGGGGTCAACAAAGTATATTAACACACACTATATTTTTTTTCAAATGGTAAAAAAAAAAATATCTTGGTGTAGGTTTAATTTGCATTTCTGATGTAAGATTAAACATTTTTTCATATGTTTAATAACTTTATATTTCTTTTTATGTGAACTACTGGTTAAGTACTTCATCCAAAATCAATTTCTAGGAGCTCTGTTCTGTTTTGTTTTTTAAACTAGGTAGATTAGCTTTTGTCTGGATGGGAATATTTCCTCCAGTTTGGCATTTATCTTTATTTATAGTTTCTGACCATGCAGAAGTTTGTTGGTGTTTTTTTTTTTTTTTTTTTAATTCAATTTTTATTAACATTTTCTTTTCTAGCTTCTGGATTTTGAGTTAAAACAGTAAGGCCTTTCCCACTCCGAGGTTACAAAAGGAGCTCATCATGTGATCCTCTATGTTTCTTATACCTTGGTTGTTTACACTTCCACCTTGGATCATCTGGAGTTTAGCCTGGTGAATGGTATGATGTACGGACCTGACTTTGTTTCTTTTCCGGAGGGCAAAGGTTAGCCATGCGCCAGTGCAAGTGGAGAATTCATCTTTATCCCTCCGATGAGAGATGCTACCTTTATCAAGTAATACATTTGCATATGTACTTGAATCTAGTCCGTTGATAGGTCTGTTGGTCTGTCTCTTCATGGACCGGCATCTTGCTCTTTTAATTATTTAGGCTCCATGAAATGTTTTAATATCTGGTAAGGCAAGGATGCCTCTTTGCTCTTATTCAGAACTTTTAAATTTTGAAAACTTTTAAAATTCATGGCTTTATAATTAGGCTGCCTAATTAAAAGAAAAAAACTGTTGGTATTTGAATTATATTAAATTTATAAACTAACTCAGAGGACTAACATCTGGTTAATAATATTGATTATTTCTAATAAATATGGTATATCTATTTATTCAAGTTTCCAATCTACTTATAATATTGTTACATTTGCTCATTAATTTTTAGGTGTTTTTTATGGAAACAGAATCTTTTCTTCTATAGCATCCGCTAACAAGTTGTTGCATACTGTAGGTCTATATTGTGACAAATTTGTTATTTCTAACAGAAGATTTTCTATTCTGTACCTTGTAGAAGAACACAGTGATGGAGGAAAAAATTTAAAGGTGAAACTCTTTATGAATGATGAGGTTCTAATCAAGCATCAAACACGATTTGAGTGTGTATTCACAAGAGAGAATGGTGTTCCTTCAGCTTCCAACCCAAAAGATTCAGAGAGTTTGGGAGAAATATGTGGGGTTAGGGGATCAAGACCGATATAACAAATGTGGGAAACTAGCTTAGTGGAACTCGAAGAAAATGGTAGCACCTTAGCTGGGTTGAGTTTATTAGCAATGCATATCTCTAAACTAGCTAAAATCTATCAAGAGACTGGCACCTGAGTATGACCACACAAACTGTGAGTAACAGGCTATACTTTACCAAAGTTGTGATCACCATAAAGCTCTGCTAGAATTTAACAAGTCAAAAAAAAGTTTCCTCTTCCATATCTGTATATTTTAAAGATATGCCTCTTCTCAGTTGAAACTTTTTTTCCCCTCCAAACCTACAAGCTTCAACTTGAAACATCAGAGCAGAGAAGCTGGACTCGGATCCCCTCTCACAAGGACTCAGGGTTCAGATGTGGAGTGTCACTAGTTGACAGCTCCAGCTGCTAGCTCTTCTAGGGTCTATTCAGTTTTTCACAAGGTCATACTCTTTCTAGGAGTGTCCCTGGTCAGTAATATCCATCCAACAAGAGGCTCCTCAAATGAGCACTCTTTGCCCTGAGCTCCTCAAGGGCTGCCAGAGTTCTGCCCAAGCAAAATTCTGATGAGAGGGCTCCTCATACCCATCATCTTCTCCTTCTTCCTTTTACCAGAAACAGCCTCAGTAAACCTTTTACATCCCTAGCTCCATCTCAGTCTCCTCCTGGAAAACCCAAACTGCAATGAAGATGTTTAGCAAATTTGGGGAGGAAATTAAAATCCCCATATAATGTAGGCTCATACAATTCAGGATGTAGAAAGGCCTCAAGTCAAACGTGTCAGCTAACATGCACTTGTAAGTTTCGCTTCATGTCATTTTCGAAGTCCTCCAACTTTCCATGTTATCAATGAATATTTCCTAAATAGTGGACACTTACATGGTTGGTCTTGTGTAATTTAAAACTTACACATTTATCCTGGGGGGTAGATATAATCATTATCATTTTATAGACAAGAGAGACCTGATGTCAAAAGGTGACAGGAAACAGATTAAAATGCAAGCAGGCCTATTTAACTCCAAGGCTTTTTCCCTTCCTATGGCACCCTAATACTCCTAACTTGTCAGCAAGGAGGGTCAAGAAGCTGGTAAAGGGGCTGGGGTTGTGCTTACCTAGCACATGTGAGGCACTGGGTTTGATCTTCAGCAACACATAAAAAGAAAGAAAGAAAGGCGGGGAGAGAGAAAGGAAGATACATCTACTACTTAAAAAAACAAAAAAAAGAAGCAGGTGAGTTTTTGGATTGGCATGCCATCTGTGAATGTTTCTGGATCTACATTAAATGCCTCTGGGGAAATAGACTCCTGCCTTTGCCTAAGGAGTGGATAAAATAACTGGCAGCCATGGAATGTGTACATATATTCCCAGGTCAAGGCTATACTTCATTTTTGCCAAGCCTAAAACAGCATTCATTCACATATTTCATTCACATATTTGTTCAAGAATATCAAGAATGTATCTACATAATTTTCCATTATAGCATTCGTGTAACTATTAAAATTAATCCTGGGTGAGCGGGTAAGCTATCCACTGGGTTTCAAACATCTTTTTTAAGGTGGCATAAGAGAGTCAGTGCTATTCTTGCTGAATTGGTTTCCAGAATCTAGTAGTTCTGCCCTCTTCTAAATCCTGTATCTTCCAAGAGGGTTTCTAAAAAGCCCAGCTTACATAAAATAGAGACTGGACAGAAATGAACCAAAAGATCAACCCAGAGCCACCCAAATTTAGTGGAACTAGTAGGAATATCATAGTCCTCCTACTGTAGTTGAAGTTACAGGCACAGAAGTAAAGATCTATTATGTTTACCCATTTATTATTTCCAAATTGATTAAGGTCACACTGCTATACCTTGGGCATCACCCAAGGAATCATCAAAGCATCCAGCAGCACTTTTGATAACTGTTAAGAAGCAGCCAGTACATGTAGATGCCTGCTTTTTATGCATGGCTTATACAACTAGCATAATCTAAAATTTTTATAAGCCATTTGAAAGAATAAACTCTGATATTAATTTCAATGAGATGGTAAAGAGAAATATATATATGTAGTCAAAGAAAGTTTCTTTCCTTTGGCTGATATCAGAGACCCCCTGGAAAAATTATGAATATCTCTTTTGGAAAAATGAAAGTTAAAAGAAAAATAGTAATGGCAGGGGTCATATGATGATACAGCAAAATGCCACAGGGCAAGGCCAGTCAAGGATGTCTATACAAATGTGGAGACTTAAAGCTCACACCTCTAACCTTTTATTTTATAAAGCTGCCAATTCAAATTTTATAGTACAAAAAATTTTAGTCACTTAGGGTACATTTAATATTCACAATATCTACTATGAGAAGAGAGAAGATCTGAGAAGAGTTTAATAAAAAATACTACTTTGGAACACTTAAGAGCAAACAAGAGTTGGTGCACTAATCACTGTAATTTCTCCACGATCACTAGGTGAGGCATTCAGAAAATTGATGGGAACAAGTGATGATTCAGATGCAGTAGTAAAGGGAGAATAAAAAGTTGCCAATCAGTTGCACATAGAGTGCTGCACAGGCTCATCTCAAGGGATAGTAATGAGAAAGAGGGAGAAAGGGGGGAGGGGGATGGGGAGAAAGAGAGAGAGAAGGGAGAGAGAGAAAGGAGGGAGGGAGAGAGGAAGAAAGGAGTGGGGAGGTGGGGAGAAGGAGAGGGGGAGAGAAAGAAATGTATATGAGAGGGAAAGAGGAGATAGATTGACTCAATTTCCAAACTGCACAAGCACAAAAAGCCCTTCGAAGGTTATTATGCCTGTTCTGATCCTGAATAAGGGTAAATAGATAATCAACTACAAATCACAAGGAAAGTCAGAATGTTTACTGTGTTAATAACACACTGAATATGTACTGGAAGTGTATTTATCCCCTTCCCTCTCTGCAGTATTACTGACCACCTATTGTATACAAAGTACAAGAAGAGTTTAGGACTAGGTAGCTCAGTGGTAGAGTGCTTGCCTGGCAAGTGTGAGGCAATGGGTTTGATTCTCGGCACTGCATATAAATAAAATAAAGGTCCATTTACAACTAAAAAAATATTTTAAAAAAGAGAAATGTTTACCAAATATGGGGCACTACCCAGATCATTCTAGGGTTACCAAGGTAAAATATACAAATGTGAAACCCTTTGGTGGATCCAGTACTTTGCATGTGCCTGGTGATGTCTATGAGCTTTCCTTTTCCATCAGTTATCTTCAGAGGTCTAGCTGTAGAATTACTAATATTTTAAACAATGCAAATGTAATTATAGTTGAAGCACATTCTCTAACAGAAGGAGAGTAAGATTGGCATTTAGAAGCTTCATTAAACTTTTGGCCTTTTCAAGGCTAAATGACTCTGACGGAAGACAAAAAGTTCCTGGGGAATGATTTAAAAACATTTATTTGTTTATTTTTTTGCAGTTAAAGATCTAAATCTATGAAAAAGGAGTATTTATGATAATTTTAATAACCTCTCACTTTCATGATTTCAAATTGTAACAATTAGAAAATCCCTTTAAAATAAATACATATACAGTCACATACACATGAACATATGTATGTATACTAGTGTATTTATAGCAAAACTTAATTTTTCAGACTCAAGAAAATGTCAGTTACTTCTGCACAAACAACAATTACACAATTTATAAGCAGACATGCTAGTAAGTTAGGAAAAAAAACAATTTAGTTGAATAACATGCTATGTCGTCCCATACCAATTCTTTACTTTGCAGGGTGTGTATAGAAGAATTATAAAGGCACTTTGGAGTATATAAAATGTTCAGGACTTAAAATATTCCTTGCTTGTGGTTCTTATCCCAACATATAAATTGTGATGATTTATTTAAAAGATAGAATTAAATTATCATATTCTCTTTATCTTCCCAATTTATTTAGATTTGGTATCCTGTTCTTTCTCTGGAATTCCCGTTGCTTTTCCTTTTGTCAGTAAGTTAAATTACTTTTCCTCCTACATACATAAAAACATTAATTTATAAAACACATAGCCATATGTCATATCTCATGTAATTCTATTGTACATTTCACCTCCACCCAGACTTATCTAATATGAACAAATAGATATTATTTACTGTAGTCAGAATGAGAATTATCTAATGCCACTTACATAGCCATAAATTGATTTTTGATTAATGTTTAAGCAAAAAGCAAACAAACCCATCTGCTCTGAAAACAAACAAACAAAATGAAGCAGCAATCATAGTTCACAGGAATTTCTGCTGTTATGAGTATGTTTCAGCTGCTCCTGAGAATGGATTCTTTTTCACTGCTAATAAGAAAATGTACTGCTGATAAGAATATAGTTCCATATCTAGATGCTACTTCTTCTCTAGCAAATGTTAATTTAATAGGCTATTACTTATGGTGAAATAAAAAACGATGGCTCTCTGAAGAAAGCTCAGAAGACCTAACACCAGTAGAGAATTTCTTCTGTCTCACTCAATAGGAACAAAAGAAATTTTACATGGGTAAATTTTTTTTTCTTTCAGAGTTGCCCCCTCCATGGGTCAAGTTAATAATGAAGAAAAGCTAGGTATCCCCCCTCACACAGGAAAGCAAGTGCTGAAAGGACTGCTTTTGAAAAATATGTTAAATTATCTATTCTGTATATACAGAATTTCCTTTTCAAGCAACCCAAACTGGCAAAACTTAAAACAATGAGAGAGAAGTCAAAACAAGAAAAAGGCTCTATCCTATTTCTATAATCTCTGGGGCTGCCTCAGTATTAGTACATGGCACAGCTGACCCTATGTTTGGCAGACTGACATCTTTGAACCATTTAGAGTCAATTATTGCTACTTTGATGATGGAGGACAGTTGTATATACTGCTGCACCAGGCAGGACTTTCACAAACACCAAGGAATTGTCGATATTCCAACATTCTGGAGCAGGGTAGAAGAAATAAATCTAGTGAACACATTTTGAACAAAAATAAGCAGCAGAATCTGAGAAGGTAGTTAAGCAAGTTAAAGGAAAAAAAGGACGATATCAGCATTTTCAGCTAAACTGACATAAGAACACACATTGCCAACAAGTAAACAAAATACACCTTAGTGTGCAAGAAAATAATTTAACTCATAACTTTCAAAATTAAATAATAATCTAATAATAAAATAATAATCTAATAATAAAAGGCCATGTTAAATATATTGTCATTTGCTATCAGAATAAAGTCAAAGGATTTCAAGTGGGTTTCAAACTATTTTCTACTAATGTTCACCTCCCCCAAAGATTTGTTTAGATACCATTCAAACAAGTAAGTCCCTTTATGAGTCCCTTTACAATTGTATTTCTACTTAGGCTTACAGGACAATATTTGCCCATATCATATTGCACCACCATAAAAATGACTGTTTCATTCTATGACAAAATTGTTCTTGAAAATTTTACACACATGCAAATACACACACACACTTGGCCTGGAAAACAAGAAACTTTGTCCTTTGCCAAAAGACAGTGAGTGTTCGCTAAGGACCAATGGTTCTGATTTTGTCTTCAGAAAAATAACTGCATGACTGCCCTAAAAAGGAGAGGTGGAGGAAAAAAAAAAACAAAAAACAAAAAACCCCACCCTTAAACAAAGATTGTTAACATCAATTACATCAATCTTTTCAAATTACAACTCTGTATCTCATTATTCTTCAGACAAAATGAGTACCTTAAGTTCAGAGTGTCAGGTAAACAAAGACTTTTGCTGTCCCTGTTTCACAAGTTTGTTTTTATAAACATTCCCCTATCCCCCAAATCCAACTGGGCAGCACAATGGTCCTGCTGTTGAGCACAGCCTTGACCTCCACAGGACAATAGAGTGTTTTTCTCTTAGCCTCTTTGGAGTAAAAATAGCTTTAATATGTAAGTCTCTTCCTTATCAAAGGAGTAAAAAGACTAACAACAACAAAAAATTAATGTTCCTAGCATGGAATTCTAAGCTTAGAGTATATAAAAATGGTAGGTACTTGGCTATTAGTTAGATGTATACCTCATTTATTTCTGCTTGTCTCTAGGGACAGAGAGGAAGGGGTGTGTTCTAGAATTTTCCAAGGAAGCTATCTTAGTTACTGTATCAGGGAACTTTTTTGTCAGAATGTTACTCCTCTGTACAGGGACAAACAAAACACAGGCTATCACTTTGAAAGGAGTTTATTTAGAAAGAGAATGCCAGGACTTGTCTCTTTCTGCCAAGACAAAATGACAATAGTTCTCCCCAGAAAGCCAACAGTGGAGAAGTTCCTTTTCCAGAACTTTCCAAGGAGCAGATGAAGTTCTTTATAAGCACGGAGAAGACGAACTCCCAGGTGCCAAGGAAAAGAAGCAATCCATAGTTCCTGCCCATGTAGCTAAAGACCAGAAAATGAGAAAGGGACACAAACTCTAGTACTTGGCAAGGCAGCCTGTTTCTCAAATGCACCTTGTAGATGCTTCTAGAAGTTGTTTCTGTATTTTGAAGGTGCTCAGTATATAGAGTACTTGTTAAACACAGGCAGTGCCATTAGTCAAGATGTACCAACTCAAACTCCTCCCTGATGCTAGCAATGATGAATATGGGGCCAGGTAAGGTGGACAGAAAACACACATGACCCAAAGCTGAAGGGATTGTTGAAAACTCCTGTCACCACAAATAGCTTTTTTTTTTTAAGTTCATCTCAATGAAGTCAAGGTCTCACCTTCACAGTATAGCGCTCTAGTTTGTAGACTTCTATTGGTCACAGGAAAACCACTTTTTTGGTAGCCTGCAGAAATGTACTAGGTAACTCATTATGGTGGCAGTTAAGACTGTTTTTTCAATACACACCCACACTTTCAAAAACAACCTACTGGTAAGGCAAGGCCTCCAGTACCTTCTCTCCCCTACCTTCTCTTTCGTCTAAAGGTTAGTACTCACTTTTTCCCTGGGTTAGATGATACCAGAAGAAACAGGACAGTATAAAAAGCTTATTTTGCCACCACAGAAAGCAAAACTTGAAGGCAGTAGGATTTGATAACAGGACATGCTGTTTTGCAGTACCTCATCACCAGGGCCCTTACATCATGTGCTTTGGGACTCATTTAATACACCCCACTGGAATGCCTCCACTCAAGCAGGGAGAGCTCTGCATAGCCCACCCACCCCAACTGTGCAAGCAACAACATCCAGGAAGAACAGAAAGGAATGGAACATGCAATTAAAACTGTGAGGGAGAGTGACTTACATACGCAAAAGTTAATAAGAGCTGTGCCAAAGTTCAGTGGAACAACTGAGCTTTCAGAAGGGACTTGAAGAAAGACTAACAGCAAGATAAATAACCTGGTAAAAGCCAGAATTATACCAGAAGTTTTCTTTAAATAATAGCAGGCAAATTATTTTCTTTCCCAAATTAAATGAAGACACAGGGACCATGTGAATAGACATTCACCCACCCTGTGATGTGGCAAATGCCCAGGTCACTGTTCTAGCAGGAGACTGCTGCAGAGACAGGTGTGTCAAGACTCCTGCCGAGTGCCACTCCCATCAGGGTGCTAAGGAGCCCAATGAGGGAATGAATGAAACTAAAGGCTCTCAGGCCTACCATTTACAAGGGCAAAGAGGACATGGGGGCTGTTGCATCTTAGTTACCACTACCTCTACATCATCTGGGACATTATTTTTGCCAACCAATCAAGAAGAGGAATACAATCTTGTCATAAAGAAATGTTGTTTTCTTTCTCCTTCCTCTATTTGATGCTAATAAGAAAATCTTAAATTGAGTGGGTTTGAACTAATGTTTTCATATCTGAGACACACAGGGACGAGCTGCTTCTTCCAGCCATCTTAACTATATACCCAGATTCAGTGTGTATGTGTGCATGTTCTGTGCATGCACGTGTACATGAATATGGTAGTGGTGGCTGGGGGTTGCGGGGGGGTCTTCTCTAAAGAGATAGTAGAGAGTAGGGTCCAAGAATATATATATTCTGGAGCCAGAATGATTGGATTTAATCCTAGGTCTACCATTTACTAGTTATGCTTCCTTGGTCAGATTACTGAACCTCTTTGTGACCTGACTTTTTCATCTCTAAAGTAGGAATAGTAATTATATCTACATGAAAACTGAGTGGGTATATGCAGAGAGCTTAGAATAGTACCTGGCATACAGTAAGTGCTGAATAAGTATCAGTTATTGTTGTCATCAAGGCATAAAGCCACTAGCAGCAGGCATAAGAACGACAGTCTATAGATGGCTAAAAAGCTACAGCTTGGCTTTTGATGCTGTTTGTGAAACTCAGTGAGTGGCCTCTTCACGCCTTAGTTGCCCTCCAGTCCTCCTGCCCTTGGTGACCCTGGCAGGAGTTTGAGGCTGAGTGGGAACTAAGACAACTCAAACTCCCTCAGGAAAATAGGAGCCCCACAGCACCCACAGACCCCAAGGGCCATTCTTGTGTTTTTCCAGGGTCTGCTGAGTTGTCACGGGAGGAAAGCAGAGGGGTAGGAGGACAGAGCCTCCAGCAATAACAAAGGAGCCTGGCACATCCCCCAGATCCACAGTCAGCTGCCTCTTGGCTGGAAGTTTATTTAAGTTGTCCTCTGTCCCATTTTTGAGGCACTATAGGGATGCTCTGGGCACCAGGACCTAGGAATAAATAGAGATGAGTGAAGCAAGTGGAACACTCTGATCAGATCAGCCTGTCTCATACCACTCCCTTTGACTTCAGAGTGATGGAAAGGTCCCGTTGGGCAAAAGCATGAGATGGCCCCATGTTCTAGGAGCACAGGCTTCAGAGCCTTGCCCAGCCACAGTTAGGCTGCTATCTACTTCCTCCACAATAAGTTAGGGTTCAAGAAAGTAAATGTAAGCATCCCTACCATTTGCTAACTATCTGTATTCCAGTAAGTCCTAAACTAGTTTTAGTTCCTAACACCCCAGATAGCATTTCAACAGCAAAACCTGGAGGGAGAGGCAGAGAATTTTCAGGATCATGCATTAGTTTTCATTGCTTTACATGCAGGATGCAGGCAGCATTTTAATTTTCACTGTTCTAAGTATAGCTATTTGGTCACCATCCCTGCTGAGGACTCTATCTTGATCCTATACCTCTAGTAGCTGTGCATCAATAATATATCATTATCATCACTTGCAAGGATTTATGGTGACCTATCTCTCTTATCTCCTTGCAGAACAGGCAGTCTTTTGAAAATCTGTAGTAAGTCCAAAATCATGGCTAATTGAAATCTATAGATAATCTTAGAAATTCAGTCAGTAATGTCAACTTCCTCTCTTTTTCTAATCTTTAGTTTGTACTTCTGATACAACTCCAAAGAGATACATCTCATTTCATTCACAGATTTTCTAACCCTCTGGTGTAGACAGCAGCAAGCACTGAGATGGTCAACTGCTGACAGCTCCAGGTAAAAGCAAGTAAAGATCTGAGTGGTATACCAAATTGCTAGTGGAAGAAAATGAAGAGGCTGAGATTAGAAAATCTACATTTTTTTCCCCATTAAAAGCAAACCTCAAATCTGTCCAATAATACTCTACTAAATAAAGTGTGTTTGTAAAGAAGCAATAACAACAAAAAAAAAATCAGTATCAGAAGATTTTCAGGCCATAAACATTATCTTTAAAATGCCCCACTGGGCTTGGCAGTACAACAGAACTGGGGTTAAAGTATTTTGCAGAGTCTCCATATCAGATGAGGAAGACATTATTGAGATCTCCTCCTTTTGATGTTTGAAAGACATCTCCATTCTTCCCATGTCACCTTCAGTCCACTAGAAGTTACTTGGAGGAAAGTGTGTTGGAGAGAGTGCTCAGAGTTGAGAAGGGGTATCTCTCTTCCTTTCAGGAAAATACCAGTGAGTAAACACAGTAGGAGACAGCAAATTCCCACTAGAGTACAATACAGATAAGCTCCATCAGAGGATCCCAACATTGTTGAGTAACAGAGCACCTGCCTAGTCTCCAGATGTCAATAATTCAGGGGAAAAATAGTACATGTAGAGGAGAAACCTAGCAGATTACATCTCGCCCAGGTGGTCAAGGGTAGTATCACCCATCCTCAGACAGACTGACATCACCCTGACATGACACACTGAGGAGGATGTTATGTTATTCCTGTGGGAGTCTTCCTCAAAATGCATAAACTGAGTTAAATGAGGAACATCAGAGGAACCCCACACTCTTGTAGAATGAGGAGCATCCTACAAAATAACAGATCAGTAATCTTCCAAAGTGTCAAGGTCATGAGAAAGCAGGAAAACAGGGGAACTGCCACAGATGAGGGGAGGATAGACAGACTTGGTAATTAAATGCAATAAAGGACTCTGGAACTGAAGAAAAAAAAGGACATTAGTGGAAAAACTGATAAAATTCGAATAAAGTCTGTAGTTGAGAGTATTGTGCCAATGTTAATTTCTTGGTTGTGATAATTGGATTATGGTTATGTAAGATGTTAACATTAGGGAAAGCTGGGTGACATTTCAGGAACTCTCTGTGCTGTTTTTCAACTTTTTTGTAAGTCTAAAATTATTTCAAAATAAAATGCTAAGGAGGAGGGGAGGAGGGGAAAGGAGACTGGCTGACTATTCAGTTCAGTTTATCCCCAGTGTGAGAGGTCATCCTCACTATAAAGTTGCTGGTTTGGGTTCCAGTTCTGGACTTTCTTTGAAAGAGTAAGAATAGAAAAAATATGAGGGTTTCTACTTTGCTGGGAAGAGTTAGTGGTAAGGGATCCTACCTGTGTTCCTTCCAACCAGCCACCTACAAATAAGAGAAACAATTCTAATAACTGTGCCGTACAGTTGTCATCTCTCAGCAGAGCCTTCAAATTCTCTGTATGTATGTGTGTTCTCTTGTCCTGGTCACCTAAAAAGCCTGAGTTACTTTTAACATAGGGACAGCTCAACGCTCTGCCTCTTTCAACCACAGACAAACATCTAGGTATCTAGGTGTGCCCTCTGGCTCCATTCCCAACTGTTAACTCTGACAACAGTTTAGGTACAAGTGAGAGTATACCTCCTGAAGATGAAGGTTTGATTTGCCTGATAGTTTATGAGGATGACTTAAATGCCGTCCTATGATTAAAATCCTTCCAAGTCCAGGGTCAACTGAATGATCCACAACTGTTCCGCCTGACTCACCTAGTGATGCTCTTTAGAGCTGTTAAGTGGATCTGCAAATGGAAGGATGTTTAGAGATGCCCACTTAACAGAAATTGCTGTGTTTTAGGATATTTCTGGTAACCCTCAGAGTTTGATGTCTTTTTAGCTTGATTTGTTCCTAAAGGACTGGAGCCTTATTGAACCTATAGAACAATTCTGGTGAAGGTCTGAGTTAAGCAAAATAAAGGCAAAGTAAATGTGAAAGAAGAGTTGTTTTTTAATTAAAATCTGATCCTTTCAAAAGATAACTCACACAATGCAGAGCACAGGTTATACTGCTAATAGGACTAATAGCTTCCATTTTTATTAAGTCCATTTTCCCCTAAACACGGATGACAACTGTCATGGCTAGTGGAAGTAATTCCTTTGGATGTTTCTATCATAAACATTTCTGAAATTCTATCGTGTGCCAGGCACCATGGAGATGCTGAAAGTGTAAAAAGAGTCCAGCTTATAAGTTTTCTCAAATCTTACCAAAAAAGGCACAGTCTAGGGGAGTTTGAGCTATAAACACTAACTACACACAAACCGCTACATGCTATGGAGACAGGATGGATTCATTTCTTGGGGATAGAGGAGAAGAGTGATAAGGGTAGAGAAGGGTTTTAATTAGGAGATGACATTTAGTGTCTCTTCACAAACCCAGCAGAGCAGAGCTGGTCATATAAATCATATTCAGGGCCTGTACTATTACTCAGTGAGGATAATTCAAGCAATTACCAGAGCTGTCACGACCCAAAATGTAAGTTCATTTGAGGACCCCAGCTATGTAAGCATGAATATTTTTTGGCTGCTTCTAGCTAGCACGTTTATGAAAAACAGGTTAAGTTACTGGCTCCAAATTACTTTTTAATAAAAAAAAGCAAACAAGAAAAGCTTAAGCTTTTAAGATTTTCTTTTTTTAAAACCTGGAAGATAATCTTCCTGTCAAGAGCATGCATGATTAATGATTTATGTGATATAAGCTTGAGTATCTGTTACTATTACATGACATTTTCTAACACCTTATAATCGTCCTAAAGATTCTTTTGAAACTGATATGCTCCCTCCCCACTTCTTATCCTCTTTAAAAAAAAAATCCTTGAGTAATTTTTGGAAAATTTAGGACTACAACTGTCAATGGGCCATTCAAAAACCAAAACCACTGTCAAGTTATCCACACAAAATTATGAAGGAATTACCATCAAGACAGAATCACTCACTTGCATAAAAGAACTGATGTAAATACAACCATCTCTCAGTATCCATAAGAGAACAATTCCAGGATCACTACACACCAAAATCTGAGGATGCTCAAAAGTCCTTCATAATAAAATGAATAGAATCCGCATACAGTCTAGGCTTATCCTCCTGTATACTTTAAGTCATTGATAGATGACTTATAACACTTAAGACAATGTCAATATTATGGAAATATCATACTACACTGCTTAGAGAATAATAAGAAATCTGTCTGTACATGTTAGTAAAGATGAATTTTCTTCAAATGTTTTAGATCCACATTTGGGTGAATTCACAGGTGGCTAATACCATACCCCAGCAGTTTACTAAGAATAAATATTAGAAAGTTACCTATCTGCAAACCCATTTTGGGGACTAGAATCAATCAGGGTGACCATATCAATTATCTGGCCTGAAGAAAACAGCCTGGACAGCAGAACACCAAGAGTCACCACCTACAGTACTCGATAATGCTCCTAGAGATGCCACAGGCCAGTTCTAGAACAGACTATGAGGCCCCCTGGCACGCTCTCCAAAAATGGTGGTTCTTAACTGTTCTAGACAGGAAGCATAGAGCTTAAATGATCCAAACTTTTGTTTTGACAAATGAAGAAAGTGAGGGAGAGGGAGATAAAATGAGTTAACACAAGAAACGTATAGGAGGGGCTGGGAGTGTAGCTCAGTAGTAGAGCACTTACCTAGCACGTGCAGGTTCCTGGGTTCTATCTCTGGGACCACAAAATAACTAAATAAAATAAAACTACAGGGCTCTGGTTCAACATTCACTCCCTACACGAGTCCATGAATGAAAGCAATTACTACTATACATAGAGACTGTTTAGGATCTGAAGCAATTAAACTGGTAATGGTCCTATTTCCAGAAATTGGTTCACAAACCTGTGAGTAACAGGAACCAGGTGAATATGCCTGAAATTCTAGGAATCATGGCTTATATTACATCAAGGTCTTTGGTAGACACAGCAAGTATACACAGGATGCCAATCCCTATATTCCAATTTAGCATAAAGTAACTAACTATGTCTGAAATGAAGAACAAAAAGGAGCCTAAAGTTTCATTAAGCATCCCACCTAACTTAAAATTTGCTTTTCTAGAGAACTGTGCACTCAAGAAAGGCAATCAAGATTGACATAGTAAATTCATATTCATCTAGACATGTCAACATAGACCTATAAAAGAATTATCCTTAATTTTTCAGGTTCTTTGAATAATATGTCCAGAATGTAACTTTAAAAAAAATCTAACTTGTGAAGAGGTTAAACATCTCAGAGGTAACCTAGTAAAATAAAGTTTTAAAAATTCTCCTTCCTGGTCCCTTTCCTTCCCTTAGTCATTCATTTAAATATGTAATGAGCTCCTAGAATGTGCTGTAGACACCATGGGAATTAAGGCACCCTGATTTCTGCACCCATGAGTGCAGCACATGATTATGTCAAGTATCATAAGACATAATCTCTGCCTTCCAGTAGTTTACATGTCCTTGGGCACCCAGAACCTGCACATGATAATAAAACTAAATAAACATAGAGGGCCAGATAGCAAAAGCAATGTGAGTTCTAGGAGTTTAGAGGAAGAGGAATTTCCTGAAGTCTACAGAATTGGCAAAATTTGATCATTGATGCCAGATTTTGAGCTTAGGTCAGTACATCAACTGTAGTGTCCAGAATTCAGGCTGGCTTTGAAAAACCAAAGTGTTTGGTTTTTCACATGTTGAGTGTGAGGATGGGAGGCCTTCCCAAAGAATGCATCTGGTGGAAACAAAGATGTAGGCAAAAAAAGAAGAAAAACTTAGGAGAAAAGCAGGCCCAGATGGAACCTTCAATTTTGGCAGTGGTGGATAGAGCCACAAAGGAGATGAACTCTGAGAGCTCCCACTCCATGCAGAAAAGAGGAAGACAGGAACATTGCCCCCAGAAACTTGGAGGAAGGTTCAGATAGACAGGCATAGAGGGGTCTCTGAGTGAAGTTTGACCTAAGCTAGACCTATCTGCTAAAGGAAGGGAAAGGGTGTTCCAGGCCAGGACACAGTGGGAACAAATGAACAAGACAGTGAAGGACAGGTCACCCTACCTCTGTTTTCTCTGTATCAGAAAACCATTTTTAACATATTCCTGGCAACGTTTTATAAGCAATTAGTCACAACTATATGGAAATGCCCCTTACATGTAACACTATTTTGATTTTCACGCTTGTTTTCATAATTAAACAATTTTCCAATTAAAAAAAAAAAAGAAAAGCAACAAAGTGCGTAGAGAAAAATAGGGGTATCAGATTTCATCAAAATCAGCAGTGGTCAACTTTGGTTCATCTGAGATGACCTGGTCACTGGCATTTGTGCATTACATTTTCTATTTTCAACTCAACAAATGCCAATATTAGAACCACCCATTTTTCAAGGTCATAATTGCTGTATTTAAAAGACTGAGAGTCACAGACTGTCCCCAAACAGTGGGAGCCCTTGTAGCCTGCCTCTCCTGAGATCCAAGAGCTACAGTGTTCTTCTGCTTCTATTTAGAGCATCATGAATGCTAAATAGAAATGTTAAAAATTATTCCACAAAACGAAGCAAAGTAGACATCAGCCCCCTGTAGATCTGAAGCAGTTCACCACTCAATTTTGGCTTGCAAATGCATGCATAAAAGTAGACTCCTTGTTTGTCATCTGTAACCCCTAAGCACACTAATGACATATTTGTATAACACCCAAATAAAGGAAAGGTGCGAGGGGAGGGGGCAACTCTCAAGTTATTTTTAAGGTCACAGCAGTGATTACTACCAGAAAATCATACAGCAATTCTATCAAATTGGTACTTTTGTTACTTAGCATCATGTTATCTCAGACACAAATAATATGAAAGGTGTGAAGGGTGAAAGGGGCATTAGCCACAGCTGTAATGAGAAACAAGGACTCTAGCAAAAATACTCTTCTGTCCCTAAATATGTCAAATGTGATTTAAAACAAACAAACAAACAAACAAAACCTTTAAGCTGGACTTGCTAAATGACTTGTCTGAATGAAAGTCTGAATTGGAGATTATTTTTAAATTAATGAAATTTTTCTATTTGGAAGGACTTATAATAACAAGGAGCAGTATCCTAAGAAGCCCTAGGGGACTTGTTTTAATGAATGAAAATAATGTGCAATTAGGCCAACAATTGTAACTAAGTGCTTCTGAGGTCTTGAAAGTAGTTACTCTCAAGTAGTAGTTCAAACACCATCAAGTTCACATAAAGGATTCCAGGGCAGTGAACTCAATTGGTCAACTCTGCAAGGCACTGGGGTAAGATGAACAAAGCACTAAATAGTTCATATTAGGCATTCGCTCAACTAAAAAAAAACCTAAAACCTCCAAAATAGAAACACACACACTAAGCAAATTCATTAGAATAACATGCATTAGAAAAATATTCATTTTAGTATTCCTTTAAATAGTAGGTCCTATTCATGCTCTTATTATTTTTTTTACAGATCATTAATTTGTTTGCCAACAATTTAGGGTACAGAGACTATATGGCCAGGGTGTCTGCAGTGAGGATCCATAGGAATGTGATTACAGGGGTTTCAGCAAGTGTGTATTTCTTTCAAAGCATTCCAACTCCTCTCTCCCCTAGCTATGGTTTCCAGGGCCACTGCATCTCCCCATTTTAATCCAGACACATGAGAAATCATATCCACAAATGAGTTTCCTCGTCTTGCTTCCCTGTGTAGCCAAAAGGCACACCACCCAGGGTACAGTCACAGTGATCTGACCAGAATGCCATGTTTTACACGAGAGGGAGCAGAGCTCTTGGTGGCTCTTTGTAGGTTTCTAGCTGGAGCTGAACTAACTGGGAAACAAAGAAGAGTTCCCCAGAACCCCTTCTGAGGCCAGGGTCTGACTGAGAAGTTTAATCCAAGTATCTGAGATGTTGGGGAGACCTTAGAATGAATTCCTTTCCAAGGAAATAGTCAAAATTTGGCAGTCTTGTTCATGAAAAACCATAGAGGTATCATTCTAAGGTGTACACTAGACCAGAGCGGGTGGGGTTTGATATTCCATGGGACATTTCTTCTAGAGGTCTTCCTTTATCAGATCAGTCCCCCTCTGACTCCAGACTTTGAAGGCTCACCACCAAAAGGGAATGCTCCATATCAGGCTTACTAAATAGCTTTCAGCAGGTAGAAAGCGAGTTCCTACTTCTCCCTCAACCTCCACTGTAGATTAAGAAATTCTGTTCTTCTGATTCCAAGACCATATTAAATAAGTTAAGTGAGAGTTACCTTTTCCTTTGTAAATGGCCTTTTAAATCAATTCACACTATCTCCAAGTACCTTGGTTTACCAAGTCTGAGGGTTGCCTAGAACTCTTCTTGTAGGCATTAGAATAAAATTGAGTCCTGACTTTTTCCACCATAACTACTATTTCTTTGATTCATTAACCTATTTTGTCCCATTGTCCCAAATGTGGAATACCCACAAAAATTTAAATATATAAGGTTGTATAATATAATCACATAACAATAAGATTACATTGTAATAATATAATACATAGGCTCTATATTATGATTTCCAATCTATTTTAATGCACTTGTATCAATTTCATTGCTACTATAATTATTTACAATAATTATTTGTAATTATCACTGTAATATAATATTTCACTGAAATATCTGCAGAATTTAAGACCTAGGAGTTAATGGGTTAAAAATGTAAACATCACCTAAATGGAATAAAGGAATTTGGACTAAGGAGGTCTTAATGGCACATATGCAAATTCTATGTGAGCAGGATTACATGGTACAAAACAGAAATTCTCCAAATTCCAAAGTGGTTACAAATGCCAGTCAATGCATTCTGTATTTTCCAAGAGCCCTTTGCTCTGAAACTCCTAAATACAGGTATGAACAAAAAAGAGACTTCCCTGTCACGTTTATAATTCAGTCCCTGATGGGGTGGGAGGGTTAGACTAAAAATTTCTAGCCAACTAGCCTTTAAACAGAAATATATAGTTTATTCTGGGTAGTCAAATCCAAATCTTAGTAACGTAGCAATTACATTTTAAAATAAACTATCTCCATGTTTTTGCTTCTAAGGAGGTTTAGTGGGATATAAAGAGAGTCTAATCCTAGGCAGCCGTATGGCCAGACCAATTATAAACCCCATAGACTTTCTCACGTCAGAGAGAGCAAACTGCTCCAGGAGCAACCCTTAGTATTTTATTGCCTATTCAGGTGCTCTGGCACTTTTGAGATATACTTGTCAGCAACAAAATACAGCTCTTCCTTCTGTCTTTATCACATTGGTTACCAGACAACTGCACAGAGCTAAAGTGGGTAATGTTACAGTAAACACTTCCCTAAAACATTTATAGATGTCATTGATAAACAATAGAAATTTAAAAGAGATACAAATGTACTCCTGGAACCTTAAATCTTCCTCCCACTGAGGCCTAAGAACTTAAAATCTTTGTACACCTGGCAGAGAAGAAGGAAAACAAATTCCAAAAGAAGTCTAGATTTATGATCTAAATATGTCTTCCTCTAGAATATTTAATACACTTAAGCTTCAGTCATTCTACACACTTTGAAAATGTTCTTTCACGATAAATTACAGTAGTTGCATCTTTCATTGCAGCTCACATAAATATCATTTTACTTTCAGGAAACCAATTACAGAGCAGTAAATCACTTTTACATTGCTTTCCAAAAATCTTTAATTTAAGTTGCAACATGGACAGCACAGAAACACAAGAAAAACACAACTTACATATTCTATCAATCTTGTTCATTTAGCAAGTTGAATTCCTTAAAAAGGTGCTACAATTTGTTTGGTTTTAAAATATTTAGGTTATTTCAGTGTATGTACTGAAATAGTATCAGATTCAGACTCAATAAATATTTACTGAACTCCTACAATATGTAGGTATCCAGATTTGCAAGTAGGAATTTGGGGAGTCCCCATGATTTCAAGGTGATGACCACTACCACCACAATTGGCTGCTTTGTGGACATTTATTGTCTTGGCAGGCACTGACCTAAGCCCATTACACACACACACACACCATAACATTTCACCTCCACAGCATTCCTGAGAGGTGGACACCATCATCCCATTTGAAAGGTATATGGAAAGCAATGTTCAGTGCTATAAAATCACAAGGCTAGGAACATTCCAGGATCCACTGAAATTTCACACTTAAAATTGACCAGTAGTATATTGTACCACTACAATGTTTTCTAGGTTATGCCAAGTTTATGAAGTTAAAGAACAACATAAGACATGATCAAGTCCTAATAGACATACTATAGACTACAATTGCAAGCAAGTGCTTTAAAAAATAAATCTTAACTGTGGAATAATGGGTCAAGGAAGAAGAACAGGAATGAATTCCAATCAAAGGCAAGAAAGCAGGAGAAGCAGCATGAGAGTGGGAGACAAGGATTGAGCATTTTAGCAGAACCTCAGGAAACCAGTCCAGTGGCCCATGCCTTTGTACAGCAGCAAAAGGTAAGTTTAGGTGTCCAGGTTTGGAAAAGCAGAGTCTAACAGGATTTCAGGTCATAGACAACAGGGAGCCATAGTGAATTATTATGAACAGGTGAGCATCTCATCCACAGCAGCAGTGTAGATAGAACAGAACAGTCTGGCAGTGATTTACAGAATAGAATAGAGGGAAGGAAAAGCTGAAGGGAGGAGATCAAGAGGAGGCTGCATTAGGGTACAGAAATGAGACAGAAACAGTGAGCAAGCATGAGGTCACTTCCAGGAGACAGAAGAAGAAAGGGAGGAAAATTTGTGCCAAGTTCTGCCTAGTTATGTGCAACAGTTGATATTCACCAGGAAGGAAGAAGGGAAGCTAGGTGGGCATGCATAGAGGCATTTGCTCTCTCCTTCTTGGGGCATCTGGCAGCCCTAAATATCAATTCTTGCCACTCCTAAATGGGCTGCAGTCAACTAGTCAGCCCCTAGAATCACTCAATACTCTCAGGTTACCTTCCCTGGTTCCCAGTGCTGGCTATGCAACAAAAGCATTTTTAGTGAGACAATCAATTCTCATTTCAGTTTTGTTTGAACTATATACATCATTTACAAGTGACTGAGTGATAAGAGATCAGCACAAACCCAAAAATAATGATGCTTAATGTTAGGATGTTCAGTCCTTTTCTTTTCCCTCAGAATATGCTTGAAAATAGTAATTAATCGAAGTTTGTTTGTTGTTTGTTTTTGTATGGTGCTTGCTTTATTTATTTAAACTGGGGTGGTCCAGAGTGAGAATATTTTCTGGGAGTTTTAACTCTTGGATCACAAACAGAATGTGTGGTGGTTATGCAGAAACCCTGTGATAATGAAACCAAGAAGTTATGATTGTTAAGCTTAGAGAATGTATTGTTAACTTAAAATCATGTTCTGACACTCGGAAAGATGCCACAGGGCTCACAGAACAGTCCTGATAGGCTCAAAACCAATGGAATCAAATCAGATCTAATTCCCATTTCTCAAAAAGAAGTGGTTCTGGCCATACTGGTAGGGCGGAACCAGAAAATAAGTTTTAAATTAGTCTGAATGCTTTGCACAAACCTACCAACTTGTTAAGATACATCTTCCATGAACAACTAAGTCTGGTATAATGACTATTCTGCGACATTCTGCATCTGTACTCTGGTGAGCTGCTGTAGCTCAATGGTGGGAAGGGAGGGGAGGAAGGGGAGGCCAGTTTAAGCCATTACTCTTGTTTTGTGGGCAGCTGAAGTAGCTGCCAGGCACATGACACCAACTGTTCCAAGGGATTCAGAGTGACATCACTTCATTATTCAACTTTGTTTATATTTCAGCTTCCTCTTTTTCAGGGACTTCAGGGACCTCACCCGGAGGAGTAACTTTAGAAGAGAAACAAAAAGAATGAGGCACGTCTTACGCAGTCATGATATGCCAAATGTCCTTTGTGTTCTTTAGTCCACTTTTTTAAGATGGGAACTGGTGAAATATAAGTTTCAGTCAATACCACAATGGTGTATTTCTTTCTTTACAGTATGAGGAGGGGCATGGGAAGAGAGGCAAAAGATGGCTACTCAGCCTTGAGTAAGTTAAAACTGACCAATTTCAATAAAAGTCCTCAAAGTTTGTTTTCAATTGGGCAAACTATAACATGGAAACCACATGCAATCCTGTGCTAGAACCTCATTTGAATCATTCATACTTCTAAAACTCAGAGAAGGTTCCTAATTTAGTCAGACACTACCTCTCTCCAAATAATTAGTCTTAGTTTATTTCATCTAACTCTATTATTTTTATATTTAGCAATGTGACCACTAGAACTTGGAGCAAACCCCCTACTGATTTGGAAAATAGAAGTTTATTCTGATTTTTTCCCCATCTTTCATACACTGAGTTAACAGAGAAGTTACAAAATGTAGATTTCAAGAGTGATTAACTTTGTAAAACTTAAAAGGAAAAGCAGCCTCATAGGAAAATGAATGAGTAACAGGTTTCATAAATCCAATGAATTAGAAGCCCTATAGCTCACTGCCATGAAATTATACCAGCTTCCGGTATCTGTGGGTCAAAATTTATTTTAAATTCTAACTCAGGCTCAAGCATTCTCAATGGGCTCTTGAAAAGACAGGAACTTCTCTCATGCTGAAGCTTTATTATCCTGTAGGAAATGTAGTGACATTAACCAAACACACAAAGTCACCTCAAGCCTAAAACATGCCTATTACCCCAATCCTGTGCTCACTTGTTCCCTGCCAGAAACAACACCAAGAGATGAGTGCATGCACTCAGAAGAACTCTGCCTGGGCCAGGACTGCACACCACACAAGATGACTTGTCAACCTGCAGTCAGGCAGTGCTTAGGGCCAGTAGCTCTGAAGAGCATCCACTGGGTAACTCTTTGAGGGTGGCTCACAAGCTTTATAGACCCTACAAAGACAAAGGAAAACTTCTACCTTTCTGAAGGCCCAACATCTCTTTTC
Organism: Sciurus carolinensis; assembly: GCF_902686445.1. Taxonomy (NCBI): domain Eukaryota; kingdom Metazoa; phylum Chordata; class Mammalia; order Rodentia; family Sciuridae; genus Sciurus; species Sciurus carolinensis. Next base: position 66,460,457 of record NC_062214.1, read on the forward strand.
TTGTGATCTCAATGATTTGCTCTGCATAGATTTGCCAAGTCAATTATTATCTATCATTTATAGAATGGCTGCTACTGGCAACATACTCTGTGAAAATTTCAGTATTTCATATACTCTCTGTGGTATAACCAGTTATGTGGGGGTGGAAAGTGAACTGGCCTGGAGTTGGAATTTGGAAGACATCATGATATAAATACGTGTGTATACACATGTACATGCATACATGTGTGTCTCTCTGCTCCTTTCCACCCTTTGACAGACACTTCAAATCTTGACTCCTTAGGCCCAGGTATCCTATGCCTAAAGCTCCTTGCAGATATCAGATCATGCAAATTCAGTCATTTCAGGAATGGGCTAGTGGTTTGAAGCATAGTTTCATGATTATCAGTCTCATTCCCACCATAAGCTGAAGCAAGGGAGTGATGTCTCATTGTTCAGCTGTGGTTTCATCATCTATGGAAGGGAAGTCACACTGAATGTAAAACACTCTATGCATTTTAGAGCATAATGTACATCTAATGTCCTCCTTACCCACAACTCAACTAACTGGTAAGTCACCCCTTCTCCCTTCATTCACTTCCAAAATGGTTGTAAATCTGATTCTAGCAATGAAGTCTCCATGGTTACTATGCTTTCATGATTATGCTTTACTCATCTAAATTCAAGGTCTACTTAATATTGACTTATATATACTTTCAGCAAGATTGAATATTTAAGTTTTGAAACCAAAGTGGACCAGAAGCAGCCATGCTAGGGCATAGTGCTAGAGATAGTGATGATAAAAGCTATATAAAAAAACAAACAAACAAAAAAAGCAATGTGTGGAATGGGGGCGTGGGGGGAATGGGAGACAACTATAAAAAGTCAACAGAGGAATTAAAAAATCAGAAACAGGCCATTTACCACAGTACAGTGTTTCTCATACAAGCTGTTTCTCACACTCTTGGGGGTTTGAGTTTTCCTTCCTAATTTTTATTTTGCTCTCTTTATTTTGATTGTAATCTACTTATCAATCTTTTAGTTCATCTACTTAACTTTTGTATAACTGCTGACTAGTGATTTTACCATCATCATTTGCGTAAGAAACACTTTGGAAGCAAAATGTTTTATTCTAGTCATATACACACAAGAGAGAGAAAGGCACATTTATAATATAAACATGTTTATATACAAGTGGAGACCAAATCATGTTGTGACACTGTGTGTGAACTAAGGCTTTGGGATACTTACAGAGAAAAATCAACCAAAATGGAAACATTCCATTTACTCTTGCCTTTTAAGTCAGTTTACTATATTTGGAGCAGTGATTAAGTTTCAACCAAAATATCACTAGTGCCATTAAATAATATTCAGATAACATTTTTTTGTTTTTCATAGGCATTTAATGTAAATTTATAGTTGTAAAAGATCTAGAAACAAAGAAGGTAATACCTACATTTATGGTCATAGGCATATAAGTCTCTTTATACAACAATAATTTATAATGACACTGAGGGTCAGTGAATATATCTTTTACCTTTAAGGGGGGGGTCTCAATGATCGCAGATGGCAAATACTGCCTTGTCCACCTGGGAGTATCATCACGGAATAATATAATGAAGCTATTTTTACAATGATGATATTGAGCATTAAGAAAAGGTTGGATTATGGGTATATTGTCTTTAATGAAAGCAATGTGAAATATCCTTTTAGAATTATTTTTCTTTAAAATGATTATTAAAATTGTATTCCTTAAAAGAGATGAATCTTTTACCAGGTAGGTAACTCAATTATCATTTAAAGTTTCTCCCCACTTTCTTGGAAGGTTCTAGGGTTTGGCACATATCTGTGTGGTATAAAATTACCTATGCCTAGGTGTCTTGAAGACCAGAAAGAAAAGCTAGAATTACAAAGCTTAAGCAATTCCCTAAATAGGGTCAAAGTTGGAAGTAAAAAATTGAGATACAGACCCCATTAGAACAAGTGACAGTGAACCTCAGACACCAAATTAAAAAAAAAAAAAAGACAGAAAAAAGAAAACTGGATCCCTAGATCAATGGTTCTCAAAGTGTGGTCTGTGAACCCCTGGGGGCCCTGAAGTCCTTTCAAGGGACCTATAAAACCAAATTATTTTTGTAACATCTTTGCCTTTTAAGGCTCATTATCTCATGAGTGTACAGTGGAGTTTTGTAGGAGTCAATTGATATTGGCAGCAAACTGAACACAGAGGTAAATAAGAACACTGAGTTGCCTCTATTAAGCCAGATATGAAAGAGATTTTTGAGGCACATAAAAACCACTCGACTCATACATTAGGTGACAGGGAGACATCAAGTTTTCCCCCACAGAAGTATGCTAACAGGTTACTATTTATAAAAGAGTCCTTTTTAAATTGTAAATTTAATTTCTCATATGGCAAATATCAATGAATTTAATCCACACAATGAAAGTTCATTGCTATTTGTCTTAGTTTGTATGAACTGCCTAACAAAATCCATCAATTGAGAAGTTTTTAAACAACGAAAATTTTTCTCACAGTTGTGGAGTTAGGGAAGTCCCAGATCAAGGTGCTTGGAGATTCCATGTCTTTTAAGGGTTCATTTTCTGCCTCACAGTCAGCACCCTCTTGTTGTGTCCTCACAAGACAGAAGGGACAAGGCAGTTCTCTGAGGCTTCTTATGTAAAGGTGTTAATCTACTCAAAGAGGGCTCCATCCAAAATGACCTAACTACCTCTCCTCCAAGGGCTCGACAACTTAGTAGTTAGGTTTCCACAGATAAATCTGGGATGGGGGGCGCATATGCAGAGTGGTATAAAAAGGGGTCCCCAGAGCACCAAGTTTGAACACTCTTAGATGATCTCATCCTTTCTAATAGGGCAGCTATAGACAGATGAGTACTGAATCCTTCTCTCCATCTCTGGCCCTTGAGGCCCTCACACCTATATTCAAATCCTTCTTAACTCTCTCCTGGATGGTTAGGAAACATCAGACTTAAGAAATGTAAAGCAGCCGGTGTGGTAGCCCACGCCTGTAATCCCAGCAGTTTGGGAGGCTGAGACAGGAGGATGGAGAGTTCAAAGCCAGCCTCAGCAAAAGTAAAGCACGAAAGTAATATCCTGCATCTAAATAAAATAGAAAATAGGGCTAGGGATGTGGCTTAGTGATTGAGTATCCCTGAATTCAATCCCTGGTACCCACACCCAACCAAAAAAAAAAAAAAAAAAAAAGAAAGAAAAGAAAGGAAAAAAATGCAAAGCAGAGTTCCTGTTCTGTCTGCTTTCTTTACTACAGACCTCCCAAACAAACCTGCTCAACCCTTCCTCTCTTCCTAACTCAGGAACAGGCCACTGCCAAGCACAGCTCTGTCCAAGTCAAAACACATGAATCATCTTTCATCTCTCAACACCATTCCCCATATTCTATCTATCTACCAGTTACTATTACTTTGAACTAGTATCCCTCAACAGGGGACAATTTTGCCACATACCCCTTCCATCACATAGCAATGTCTGCATAAATTTTCAGCTGTCATAACTAGGGGATGGGCTGGATGGATTACTGGCATTTAGTAGGAATAGACTAGGTATGCTGTTGAACCTTCTATAAACCACAAGGCAGACCACAACCAAGATCTGTCCAACTCAAAATGTTGATGGTGCCAACATTAGGAAACCTAGTTCTGGTCTAAGCCATGGACATCTCTCAAGTGGATTTTTCCAACAGCTTCCAATTTGTCTCTCTGCTTTCCACTTTTCCTCCCTCTACCCGGCAACTAGAATATTTCCTGTGGAGAGAAATCAGTGTGACTCTGGAGTGCTTCTCACCTCATGCCAAGCAAAATCTCATTCTTGCCATGACCTATAGGTCCTCACTCTGACCCATCTTGTAACTCAATGCTGTGGACTGAACTGTATCAATTTCTCTATCCCCCAAATTCCTGTGCTACAGCTTTAACCCCTCATGTGCCTCAAGGGCCTTTAGGAAGGAAGTTAAGAATAAATGAGGTCATGAGGTTAATGCCCTTATGACTAAAGGCATTATGAGAAGAGACACCAGAGCTTGCACTTTCTCTTCATTAAGTGAGGACACAGTGAGAAGGTGGCCAACTGCAAACTAGGAAGAGAGGTTTTACCAGAACCTGGCCTTGCTGAGACAATGCCTGTTGTTTAAGATACCCAGGCTATGGTATTTTGATATGGAAGCCTGAGTTGACTAAAACTATCAATTTCCCTAATCTGCCAAGTTTTAGCCTGGCCGATTATCAGTTTGTGCCCAACTCACAACTTTTGTTTTTGCTCTGTCCCCTGAACTTCACACAGTGGCCCCTCAATCAAAGCTTAGTCCACATGCCACCTGCTCAGAGAGGGCTCAGTGACTACCCAGCCTGATGAGTACCGGTCAACCACATGCTCCCTGGCCCAGCACTCCTGCATTTTGAAGACAGTACCCTGTTTTAAAACTTCCTTTTAGGTACTCATCTCCACACTAGCATACTACTGTCTTCGTTTACTGTCCCACTACCCTGGTGTAGAATGCAGAGATCTTTTCTGTTTTGTTCACTCTGGATCAAGACACTTACGTGCTTAAGATTTGTTAAATTAAAAAAATAAATGATTTCATTTTCCTTTGTAGATCTCAGCTTTAAACAACTGGGCATTCCTGGCCACTCTCTAAGTCAGTGGCCTTTCAGGAGCTACAAAGTCATGTGAATGTGCCTTGCCCAATGACTCATCTCCCTCTCCTGCCTCCCAAAAGAAAGCTGTTGTGTTTGTGCCAATCTCTGATTCCTCTGGGGACAATGAGGGGCAGGAGGGAATAATTAACTGCACTATGCATAGCAAGTAGTTATTAATATTCTTTCATTTCATGGAGGACTGAGGCTCAAGGTTATATTAAAACACAGGCCTGCAGGTGGTGGAATCATCCAGAGACAAGGAAGCACAGGTAAGTCCTGAAGCCACAGAGTGGACAAGGATTTGATCAGGTTATTTCATGAGGCTCATGAGCAATTTCACAGGAGATTTACCCTGAACTGCCCCAAGAAAACTAAGGCAAGTAATTGAGGGGGGTGCTTGCAGGAAGCTATGTTAAGATGACTGGTCAGAGAGGTCTCTCTGAGGTAGGGGCATTTGGACTAAGGATGGTTGAGGGGTCAGTCATGGGACATTCATGGGAAAAGGCAAAGGAGGTTGGGGTGAGCAGCAGCAGTCAGTCAGAATGCGTATTTCCTCTTTCTACCATATTCGGTATGGGCAGTAGCTATCCAGTGATTGGCTTTTTGAAAAGGGGCTTCTGGACACATAGGGCACTGTGAGGAATGACAGTTCAGTACCACAAAGAACAGGAAATTTGCAAATTCCCAAGGCCCGTTATATGTAAGGTTCTGAACAGCTCTTGGAGTTATTGATGGGAATTTCAGGAATAGTCCTGAGGAGAGCTGGCTGAGAGTCTGCAAGAAGGGTGGAGACCTCCAACTGAGAGGCTTCTGAGAGAGAAGAGATGAAACAGGTGGAGGCAAGCCTGGAAAAGTAGGGCTGGGGTAGCCAGAAACAGCAGGGCACAAAATGTGTGATATAAAAGCAGAAGAGGATGACATCCCCTGTCTGGAGGAACACACAGGTTAGGAGGGACAGAACTCAACCTCATATGCTGCTATTTTGGATAGTGAATGTCTCCCAAACTCCCACATGTTAAAGGCTCCATCCCCAGAGTGGTGATATTGGGAGGAACCTTAGAGAGGTGGGCCCACTAGATGTCTTCAGGTCACTAGGGGTATGCCCTTAAAGGAGACTGTAGGACCTCAGCCTGTCCTCATTCTCTCTGGCTTCCTAGCCTGGGGAGCAGTTCAGTTTTGCCACACACTCCCTTCATGATGTGCTGCCTCATCACAGGTTCTAAAACAATGGAGCCAATCAATCATGGACTGGAACCTCCACATCTATGAGCCAAAATAAACCTTTTCTCTTGATAACCTGATTATCTCAGGTATTTGTTATAGTGACGGAAAGCTGACTATCACAAACGTGGACTCTGAAGGGGTGGGAGGGGACCATTCTCCTATTTTATCATTCTCATTAATAACTGTGAATGTAAGAGGTTCAGACCTCATCCAGGGTGGAAGCAGGGTGTGGGCAACATACCAAGAAAACATCAAAAAGTATGAAGGACTGGAAGGCTATGACAAACAGACTACCTGATATCAACCCCAGGCAGAGTAAAGTCATCTCCTCCCTTGTTACTTGGACCAAAACTGGGAATGCTTTGGATTTCTCTGTCCCAAACACTCCAACATAGAGTCACACAAAATTTTCTACTTCAAATGATACTGTCCCTGTCTTATCTACCAAGAGTAGACAGGACAAGAGGTAAGCCTAGCCTCTCTCCCTCCCTCATCCCCCCACATCCATCCTCTTCCAAAAACATCAAATATTTTCTTCCATAAATAATTGCAGTAGGATGCCATAGCTTTTCCCAAACAAACAATAGTCTGATTGTGCCCTGCCTGCCATGAGCCTAGCCCAGCACACACAAAGAGCTGCTTTCACAGGCCAGGCCTCACCCACTGCAGGGAGATGGGTATGAGTCCCCCTTCCTTGTTTCTTCAACCACTTTATGGCAGCAATTCCATTAGGAAAGTAACAGGAAGGGGCTGCTACTATGAGGAAAAGGAATGACTCCCACTCAAGAGAACAGCTATTATTCCCCAGTTTTTCAGTTGTCTTTTGACCCCATCCAGAAATCTCTTCTTTCATCAAAGACTGGTTGGCTCCAAGATTCAAATCCAATTTAAGCTGTTAAACATTTTATTAAATTTCAAACTGATTTTAATTAAAATAATTAAATAATTATTTAATTATTTAATTAATAATTAATAATTAAATGAAATGTAATGAAAAGTAATAATTAAATGAAATGTTTGAAAATGTTCCTGATTTTTTTTTTTTTTTTTAAAGTACTGAAGTTTGAACCCTGGGGTGCTTTACCAATGAGTACCATCCCCAGTCCTTTCTATTTTTTTAAATTTTGAAATAGGGTCTCGTGAAGTTGCTGAGGGCCTCACTAAATTACTGAGGCTGGCCTCAAACTTGTAATCCTCCTGCCTCATCCTTCCAAGTTGCTGAGATTCCAGGTGTGCCCCACCATGCCCAGGCCTGGATTTAAATCTGTATCTTCATAATAGTCTCAGAATCAGAGTAAAAATGAAAGCACATTTTTTAAAAAATATACTAATGTTTCCTGGTTAAAAAAGAATGGGCTGAATGAAGTCTTATCCCTTTTCAGCTACTACATGACAAACATAACCTTTGGTGTTTAAAATACAAAGTATTAGATTCTTTTTGAGAATTTTAGGTTTGAGTCCACCCCCACAACAGGTACAGCTATAATATTTCTATTAACAAAGTGAAAAAAGAGGGCTCTTTCCCCCCGTTTTATGATCCTTCTACAGTTCACTTCTGTTGCACTCTTCTAATTGAAATGAAATGTAGTTCCACGTGGCCAAGACACTAATAGGCCCCAGAAAGTCATCTTGCAAGCACATACACTTTTGTTTTTAAAGTCATGTAAACAAACCATATAAGGCTATAGAGAGCAGTGCTACACGGGGCATAAAAAGGACAGTTGGCAGCATGGTACAGTGTTATTCTGAAGTGATTTATCATTCATGCCAGAAGGAATAACTTAAACTCAAGTATATTTTAAAGTTTAATCTTGGCTTCTACAGTAGACTATCTAGAGAGGAAAGCAATCCACAATCATGAGCTTCACCTGTGATGAAGCTCAACTCAGACACTGGTTGGGTTTGCTCTCATACACACTCACCATTGCCATCTGCCACGAGGTTGTCTCTTGTCTGAACTTGCACTGTGCTGTTTGGACTTTGAGCCTCCAAATCGTGAGCTAAACTTTACTTTATAAATGTAGCCTGTGTTAAGTATTCAGTACAGTACACAAAATTGACTAGAACAGAACAAATGGGGCAGGGTAAGCAGACTTAGGATTGGCTATTTGGAATTATTCTGGCAGGCTCTGGGGTTGGGGCTATCTCTAATTGTCTGCTATTTGACATTGGGGAAATTAGGTCAGAAGAATATTGGTCTTGAGTTTGAGACCCCAGTAAAGTAGCTGGTATGGATATAGGCTCTGGATTGATTTAATATATGAAGAGGATGCTCACTTACTATCAAGGAATTCAGCAAGGCCCCAAGATGTCAAACCATCAGAAGCACAGAAATTAAAAAGGTGAGATTAATACAGAACAATAGCACAAATCAATTAGGTTGAAACTTCCATAGCCCAAGCTAGAGAGATAATGAGAACACCTGAACAGATGCTCCCAATTCACCCGCCCTACTGGAGAAGCCACTTAAACAAGTTTTTGTGCTAAAGACTACTAGAACAGTGTAAGAGAAAGGAAGTGGGTCTGCGGGCATAAGGTCATGGAATAATGGTCTCAACTGAGCATTTCAAGGCACTTGAAAAGGCACTTTGACTAGGTAGGGTCAAGCTACCTTTGAGCTGATACTTGGATATCTTTGGGCTATCCTAGTAGTCAGCCCAAAGACAATGCCTCAAACAGGAATGTGTGTGCACGTAACCAACAAAACAGCTGAGAGCAAGGGTAAATTAGCTAGATAAAATATGACATGCAAAGATCAAGTCTGGAAGGATGGCCCAAATCTCATTCAATAAAATGTTTTTAAAGTTTTATCAATAATAACAATGGGGTTGGGAATGTAACTCAGTGGTACAGTACTTACCTAGAATGCAGGAGGCCAAGTAAGAGACCCTTAAGATGGATCCCTAGTACCACCCCCTGCCCAAAAAAGTAAGTATAATACAGTGGTGACACAGCCAACAACTCAGAGGAACAAAGATTTCAAAGCGTTTTCCTGGTTCATGTTCAATAACTCAGCAGCCTATGAGGACCTGAGAAAGAAAATATAATCTTCAGCTTCATTCCAAGAGTGACAGCATCCAAGTAAGGGTGGTAAATAGTACTTGTTTTAGTCAGCTTTTTCATTGCTGGCATCAAAAGACCTGACAATTAGAGGGGGTAAAGTTTATTCTGTCTCACAGTTTCAGAGATTCAGCCCATGATCAGGGGACTCCTAAGCTTTGGGTCCAAGATGACACAGAACATCATGGGGGAAGGGTGTGGTGGAAAGAGGCAGCTTGAGACAGGACAGTCAGGAAGCAGAGAGATCTGTTCACCAAGGACAACAACAACAAAAAAATCCCAAAGACATGTCCCCAGTAATGTACTTCTTCTAGTCACATCTTATCTGCCTACATTACCACCCAGTGGATTAATCTAATTAAGTCATACCTTTCATAATCTAATCATTTAATCTCTGAACATCTCTTTTTTTAAAATTTGTTTTCTTTTTTTTTTGGTTGTAGGTGAACACAATACCTTTATTTTATTTTATATTTACGTGGTGCTGAGGATGGAACCCAGGGCCTCCTGCATGCTAAGCGAGTACTCTACCACTGAGTCACAACCCCAACCCAACCCCATCTCTGAACATTTCCTGCATTATCTTACACATGGGCTTTTGGGGGACACTGCATATCTAAACCTGAATCCTGTTATGATTTCTATGGTTATGTCCCTCATGGGTGATTTTTCAATTTTCAGGGATATGACTGAGAGAGGAGTTTAACAGACTTTATCAAGTGGAGATTAAAAACTCTACAATAAGGAAAGGTAACTATGAACTAGAAACTAATCTGGAGGAGGAGATATTTAGAGGGTACAGATTAGAAATTCTCAAATACTTGAAAGGGTAAATTACCTTGAAGACATATTTCTTTTCTATGGGTCATAGGATACAAAAAGACCCAACAATAAACAAGTTATAAGGAAGAAGGGTTTTGTTTGCTTCTATAAAGAGTATTTTCTAACATTCAAAGCTGTCTGAAATGGAGCAAAATGCCTTGTAAGATAATAAGTTTCTTGCACACAAAGGCATTTAAGTGGAAACTCATCAGCCCTCTAAGAGATATACCAAAGTTTGGAAAACCTTTTCAATAAAAGCCTTTGCCGGTCTTGCTGTCTGTGGTGTCCTAATGACTCAACTCCACCACTGTAATGTGAAAAGAGTCATAAACCTCATGTAAGCAAATGTGTGTGTGACTTTGTCTCAATAAAACTTTATTGACAAAAAACAGATTTGGCAGCATGGGCCAATTCTTGGATTACACTTGAGAAAATCACTTAAAATCATTTTAAAGAGAGCTCCTTGGCCACTTGCAGTAGCACACACCCAGCTATTCAGGAGGCTGAGGCAGGAGGATCAAAAGTTTGAGGATAGCCTCAGCAACTTGAGACCCTGTCTCAAAAAATAAAAAGGCTGGGGATGTAGCTTAGTAGTAGACTATTCATTCCCCAGTACCACGAAAGAGAGAGAAAAAGAGATGCCCATCTGTAAGGAAAAAAAAAAAAAAAATCTATAAAGGGATGACTATATATATATGTACAAGTGCTAAAAAAAAGTATTGCTTTCCCCAAGATTAATGTATCCAAAGAGACAAACATAACCCCCCTCCACCTTCATCACTTTAAAATAGCAGGGTATTAAAATGAGGGCAAGGTGGAGAATAGTATCTCAAATATATGAGTACTAGCTTCACTAGGCATAGAAACTGGGCAAACAGAATCAAGTACAGAGCTGATCTAATGCAGATTCTCAGCAAACAACCAACATAGATACTGACCCTCAAGGAAGGCAGAGAGCACTGAATAATGATGATGATGATATAAGCATAATGCAATGGTGAAAGGACCTGAGAGTTCTCTCGGACATGTAGAAGACCACACCCACCCTATGCCTTCTACTCCAAGGCCGGGTATGCTAGACTCCACTTCCCAAATTTGGGCATGTAACAGCTTCATGTGCACCATTGCAATGGTTCAGCATTTTCCCCATGTTCTACCTTCATTTCCCAAAGTAAGGATCTGTTTGGGTCAGCTTGCTGTCTCTCAGGATGGAATACCCTACTGAACTCACACCAAACCCTGTGTCTGAACTGTATGCCCCTCTCAGAAGCCTACCTGGACCCCATGGTAGGGGTAACGGGTTTTTGTCACACTAAGAGAACACACACATGGGAATTAATTTTAGCAATTAGGATGGGGGGTGGGAATGCACTGGCAGCATGACTCCTGCAGATACTCAATGAGGGCTGCATGGATGCTGGTGGATCTCATAGCACAGACTTTGTGTAGAACTTTGTACTGGAAAACAATCTACAAACATTGTTTTTAAGTATTCCTCAAAATCCAAACTAGTTTCCTCTGAGGTTGAATCCAGAAACTTGTAAGACTATTTGCACAGGATTTATAATCTGATGTCTACTCAGCGGCTTTATAAAAACATGGAAGGAAAAAAATGGCAGTTAAAGGGCCTACTCATTCAGTGCCAGGTCACCGCAGTGGTTCATGTTTCTTGCCCGGCAGGTCAGGCAACACTCTTAATGCCCTGAGTCCTGGCACCAGGCAAGCCTTTGAGCCAGTAGCACTTGGGAGGCAGCAGAGCTCACATGGCTTTCATGGCTCCTCTCCCAGACTCAACTAGCAGAAGCAAGCCCTTCCAGGCTCCTAAGACCCTAAGCTAATGGAGTCTAATCTTGGATGCCCTAGGAAAGGCAAATTCAAGCTTCCAATAGGAGGTCCTCAAGTCATCAATGTGCTGGAGTACTGCTAGCTAGACTAGAGAATTCCTGTGTCACCCTAAGGCTGCCCCTGTCTCCATTTCCTGCAAGGAACAGTCAGGGGAAGGGGCTCCCCTCAAAGAAAAGTCAACGAGTCACAGATAAAACAATCTCAGAGATGCCTGGTACCTTGAGGGGCTGGAATAGTCAGGATAAGTGAGGATCTTGAGAAGCTTCTTATTTGAAATAATAATAGGAATCTTCCCAGACCTACCTGCCTTAGAGTCCCTGCAAGGACTTGGAACTATAAGCAACACAAGGGTGAGGACAATGTCATAGTTGTCTTTATGGCTAAAACAAAAACATGATGCCTACAGTGTCTTCTCAATGAACACATATTAAATTTATTTGCACTTTAAGTTCCTATGTGTTAATGGTGACATAGTGCCATAGTTTAGATCTTGACTATCAATGACCCATGTATTAATGACTTGGCACCCAGTGTGGCACTATTGGAAGGTGGTGGAACCTTTTACATCCCAGCCAGGAGGTGAGCAGCTTTGCCTCACTATAGGCTCCCACCATGATGTGCTGCCTCACCAAGAGCAATAGGGTCAACCAACCATGGATTGAAATCTCTAAATCAGTAAGCTAGAACAAACTTTCTCTCTTAATAAATTGGTCATCTCAGGTATTTTATTACAGTAACAGAAAGTTGACTAACACACATAGGTATACAGAGTAATCCCAAGAAGCTGAATAATTATCCTTTTACCCACAGTTCTTTCAATGCAAAACCACTGCACAGCCAATATTAAAAACCAATGTGAAATAATAATTTACAATTTATCCCAAAGCTGGAAACATATTTTGGAAAGTGATTAAAATATTGATAAGGGAAAATATAAGTCTTTCAAGTTTAGGTTTTGAATAAATAAATGTTGGTATTTAATTGGATGCTGACTGATATCCTAAAATTTGTTGTTTTTAATGATAATATATCTTACAACAAATGACTTTACCTTTGGTTGTTCTAAGCTCCTCACCCTGTGAGGAGATTTCCCTAATACCTGAACACTATTCTTTCCCATGCCAAGCTGTCTTAAACAATATATATTTGCAGGTGCAACTTCATTACCATATAAAAATGGTACCTTGTTCTTCAAAAACTAATGTTCACTGGAACCATTCTTAGAGAATTTTCCAATTACAAGGCAATGTGTATTTGAGCCTGTGGGTCAATTATTCAGGATAAATTCACAAACAAAATTTTGCAAGGTACTACTAATAATAAGCTACCATTATTTTTCTTTAAACTTACATTGTGTCAATCACAGAAAATGGTACTGATATAAAGAAGAAAAGCAAACGGACAGTGCATGCATCCATGGCAATGAAGATACTGACTAGAGCAAAGATGGCCACCACGTAGAAAGATGATTCTTTACTATTGTGTTAGTCAGCTTCTGTATCACTGTAATCAAAATAACTGATAAAAACTATTTAGAGGAAGGAAAGCTTATTTGTGACTCAAGGTTTCAGAGGTCTGAGCCCATAGATGGCACACTCCATTGCTCTGGGCTCAAGGTAAGGCATAACTTTCCAGGGAAGAGCCCAGAAGAAGAAAGCTGCCCAGCTCATGACAGAGAAGTGCGTGTGTGTTGAGGGGCAGGTAGGCATAGGGGAGATGAATCCCCAACAGTGACAGAGCCAGGACAGGAACCCATTTGGCAGCAAAGTAGATACTCTTGGCCCCCCAACTTATCTTAGAGAATGTGTTCATATCTGAATTCATACTGGGCATCTAAATTTGACTCTACCAAGCTCAATAACAAACTAAATGCTTCAGGTATCATGAAGCACTGCATCAGTCAATGCTGCACAAGAAAAGTATCTAGAAAGCTGCCTGAACTTATGTGGTTATTACCAACATACTGGCAAAGAAAAGTCCCAAGGGACAAAGAGTGTGAGTGTCACATGTGCACAAGATTTAGTTCATCTGTTAATACATCCAGGATGCAGTATGCTTTCAACACCCTACTTAGAGGAACATAAGCTTTATGATTAATGTTTTCAAAGGCTTAAAAACATAACAACTACTTCCTAGTCATCCGTATTTGTAGAAATCCCATCATGCTACAAATAACAAAGCATTTTATAGAATAATTGTGAGCCATACCTAGGGCCATGAGCTAAGGAGGGCCTGGGATGAGGAGGGCAGTTCTGACTTCAGTGCCTAGAAAGCATCCCATTATATGCTGTGCATTTGTCAATCTACATTACATTAATGATCACATCAGGTTTAGGTTCTGCTGTGCCCTAAAACTCCTATTCATGGTTCACTTTCCATGGTTTTAAGTCCCTGTGGTCAATTATGGCAAGGAAATATTAAGTTGAAAAGTCCAAAAATAAGAAATTCCCAAGTTTAAAATTGTGTGCCATTCCGAATAACATGACTAGATCTCCTGCTCCAAGTGAATCATCCCCCTGTCCAGTGGATCCACTCCATATACACTAACCACCTGTTAGCATCCATCTAGGTTTTCATATTGACTGCCATGAAAGAACTAGTGTTCAAATAATCCTTATTTTAATTAATAATGGCTACAAAGTGCAAGGAAAGATGCTGGCAATTTTATTATAGTATATTATTATAACTGTTTCATTTGTAGTTATGGTTTTTAATCTTATTGCATCTAATTTATGAATTAAACTTTATTGTAAGCATGTATGTATAGGAAAGACATAGTACATATAGGGTTTGGTGCTCTCAATGGTTTCAGTCATCTACTGGGGGTCTTAGAACATATCACTCTTGGTGCGGGGTGGGGGGCTACTACCCCAATATTTGCAATGCCTGGCCCTAATGCTGGCATACACATGCTTGCTAATCTTTTACTAATACCAGAGAATGGACTTTTCTGGTCACAGTGCTGCTCCTGGCTTTCAACAAGCATCTGCAGTAAGGACTAGGAAAAAGATACCTCTGGGAGTCAGCTTTTCTTTTAATAATACTGAAAACATTGTGAGAAAATTTCCATAGGTGTCCTGGTGACACCTATTAAAAAGTATTTATTTCATATTTATTCCCACAAATACTAATTACAGAAAGAGGCTCTTACTGTTCAGGTAGGATTAATCTTTTTTAAAGTTCCTATGAAGAAATCGTTGAAGGGGACGAGAGGAGAGGCTCTTTAAGCCTGAAGACACCAGCAGAAATGGCAGAAGACAAGTGAGGTGGTCAGTTGACAGTGAACCCCCTTCAGGTTGGGCATCACATCGAACTCACAGTACATTGGCAGGTTTAGCAGATGGACATGGTCTCACAACTGAACTCCTACCTTCTTTAACACTTCTGCAAAGAAGCTCCATATCATCCTGTATCTCTGCCCTATATGTCTCTTCACTTGGTTATTCTTGAGTTATTCCTTCTTATTAAACCACCCAAAGCTGTTAAGTGTTTTCCAGAGTTTTGTGAGCCATTCTAGCAAATGATCAAACCTGAAAGTAGAGACTGACTACAAACTCAGGACTTTGTAGGCAGGTCAATACAAATGTCAGCACCCCCACTGCTTCTAACTGCCTCTGCAACTCTCCCCCTCTCTTGGGGGATTGAGCCTTAGACCTGCAGAATCTGAGGATGTCTTCCAGTGGCTAGTGTCAAAACTGAATCAGATTATAAGGTTGGAGGACTGGATATTGGTATGGAAAAGCCCACAGATTTGGTGTCAGGAGTTTTATGAGTAGAAATAGTTCAGAGTTCTTAATGTGATTTTACGAAAGTTTATTGTAATAACTTATCAGAGCTGCTTTAGGATTTTATTTTAAGGTTTAAGGACCAAGAGTAAAGATTTAACTAAATAAAACAAGCAAAACATACTTCTTCTTGACTTTTCTGGAGTTACTACCCCAAAATATGACCAAAGCAGATGAAGGGGCTGCATTTCAGGGATGCAGAAGATGGTGGGCAGACACCAAGTGCTCTGCTCTCAGGGACTCTGACTCTCTCATGCACAAGAAAATATACACATGAACACACTGGCACCTTCTGGGAAGTGATGATTATGAAACACACTAAAATGAGCACACGATGTGAAAAGCTTGGTCTTGTAGCTTTGCCCAAACTCAGGGGTGAATGGGTACACACTTCAGGGCAAACAATCCCAGAGAAATAGCTCTGTGAACAAGGAGGAATACTCCATCTAAAGTGGAAAACAGCTTTTGCAGGTAGTGGGGTGAGGATGAGGGACAGAATGAAACCTATCAGAAGTCATTTTTTAACTCAACTGCTTAGCATGCCAACTCTGGCAGTGTAAAATTTAAACGGGAATGTCTTCATATTGAATTCTACTTTCAAGATTTTCCCATAATGATCCACTATTATTTCAAGATTTAGGTCATCTAACATCTAAATTCTAATCTTAAATTAAAAAACAACCACAGTTGGACAAGGTGGTGCATGTCTCTGATCCAAGCAGCTTAGGAAGGTGAGGCAGGAGGATCCTCAGCAAGAGTGGGGCGCCAAGCAACTCAGTGAGACCCTGTCCCTAAATAAAATACAAAATAGGGTTGGGGATGTGGCTCAGTGGTTAAATGCCCCTGCATTCAATCCCTGGTACCCACTCCCCCCCCCCAAAAAAAAAAAAAAACCAAAAAGAATACCCTTGAATATAATGGTAATTCTAAACTTTGACAAATAATTATCCTATATTTCTTATCTGTGAGAATCAACCATTTCTTTTAAAAGTCTGTGCAGCTCACTGTATTTTCCAATAAACAGGATAGCAAAAATTTTCTGAGTGTCTACACTACTACTCTCCTTCCTAATTCACACCACAATTAAATTCAGGGGCTGTGTGCATACCCTTCTTCCCCCCATTCCGGTATACTTGCCCTGGAGTGCATCGACATCCTACACAGTTTCAAAACTAAATCAACAAACAAACTACGATTCTTTATAAAAGAAAAGGCATGTTCTTTTTCTTCCCTTCTACTTAGGCCTTACCTTAATCCTAAACCAGTCTTCAGGGTACTAGCTACACTGCAGCACTACCCAGAAATGGGAGTGCCTTGCAAAATGTTATGATAATACTCCACCGAGGCATTTTATGGCATTCTAGAGATAAAGAAAAGATCTCCTTTATAAGCAGAACAGGAAGCAAAAATTTTGCTACATAAATAATAACGTAATAAGTGTATGAAACAGGATGCTCATTTCCTTAGTGTACTTACACCCCATCCAATGATTAAAGAGGAGCACTGCCCCGTAAGCTCATGACTGTTGAATATAAGTACATTACTGGGATCTGTATATTTTTAATTACTGTAGAGTTACCGAATCCAGCTTTGAAAAAAAGAAAGAAAGAAAGTGGGGGGAAAAAAACCCAGCAGGAAACCACTTTTACATTGTGTTTCAAGTCAGCTACAATTAAAAAATCATTAGCTCAGTGTCAACCTAAAATGGAAACAATTACAAATAGAATGTTACATATTACATTTGCTTTTCATTTTCATTAGTAAAATTCCCATCTAGGAAAACATAAAGAGATATGTGTAGGAAACTAAGAAGAAGGAACCAAAAATTCTTAGGGAGGACTGACTCACTTAAGACCACTAATATGAGAGAAACAGAAAACGATGTAAACAAAAGTGCTTAAAACTATTAACTGTAATTACCTCCCATCTGCAGTTCATATCTGAGTATGTGTTTATAGTAATGCTCCTTGTATCTGAGAGAAGTCTAGTGTCTCAACCAAGAAACATTTAGAACCTGATGCCAGCTTAAAAGCAATCACAAAAGTCCTCTGAGCTTCAAAGAAATCATTGACTTACACAGGTACCTAGTTTACTGAAAGAGCCTAAAATCAGCATTCATGATGCCAGGATATGAAAAGGATACACATAACTCATTAAATATAAACATGCACAGATGTTGGAAGTTATTTCATTTAAGGAAAATCAATGTTCTGCAAGTCAACAGATTCTTAGGGCAGGTTTCTTACTAGTGCCGTGGGTTACCAAGAAAATGATCCATTATTAAAGATAGTGAAGTGCTGTCAATCGATAATAAGAGGAAAAATTTAAATACCTTATGCTTTGAGAAGCTTCAACTCAAGAAAAAAAATGTTTCAATAATGTCAGAGAAGTGAAACCCACGTGTAGATGTTTGCATGTACACAGCAATTTTAACTGCAACCAGACACAGGCTTTCGAAGTGAATTAACATTCAAGAAGCCCTTGTTTTCCATGGAGCTAAGTGCAAAGCCTGCATACTCTTTGCTCCACAAAATTGCTACTGGTCAAAATATCTCTAAAGCTCTTCTTGGTCTTAACAGTTGTGGCATTCTTTTTTTGTGTGTGTGGAGCTGGGGGATTGAACCCTTAGGGTCTTTCACACGCTAGGCAAGCACTCCACCACTGATATACATCCCCAACCCCAGCTGTGACACTCTTGATCTCATGCCAAACCAAATGAAAACCCCAAATTTCCTCAAGTCCTCAACTGTGCTTCATCCCCCACTCCCTTCCATTTCTATCAATCTTTCAGAAATTGCCTACAGTTGTCCTGCCTTTGCTGACAATTTCATCACTGGACAATGCAACTCAAAGTCTTGCAGTTTAATGGTTCTGTCTCCTAGTGCTCTGCTCACTCAATTCTACACGTTAAGCTCCTCATATGTCCTTTCCCCATTTACAAATGTTTTGCTCACTAATCTTTTAGCCCTCTCCCAAAAGTTCTTGAATAATCAAAGGAATCTCAAGCAAAAACAACAAAGCTGGAAGCATCATATGTCCTGACTTCAAGATACACTACAAGCCGATAGTAACCAAAACAGCATGGTACTCACATAAAACCAATATACAGACCAGAAGCAGAACATAAAGCTCAGAAATACACCCACACTCTTAAAAGCCAACTGATTTTTAACAAAAGCACAAAGAACACATAGTGGAAAAAGAATAGTCTCTTCAAAATAAGGTAATGGGAAAACTAGACATTTACATGCAGATGAATGAAATTAGCCCCTATGTCACCATATACAAAAATCAATTCAAAATACATTAAAGAATTAATGACTAAGATTTGCAACTATAAAAACTACTAGAAGAAAGTACAGGGGAAATGCTTCATGACCTTAGTCTAGGTAGAGGTCTTTTGCATAGCCCTTTTTAAAATTTCTGACCTCAACTCTCTCCAGCCTCCTCTGTTCTTATGTCCTAAAGTCCTCCAGTGATCTCCCCAGGGCCTAGACTGGTGGATTTAAGTGGTTTGCCATTGTCAGTACTAAGACTCGTGCTAGAATCTTATCTTAGAACTATCAGCCACAGCCAGTACCAGCTCACTATGACTTTTTTTTTTTTTTTCCAGTTAGGGTCCCAACCAGATTTCAAGGCTCAAGTGTGAGAAATAGAAAGTCTAGTGTCCATTTTCAAAATACAGTATTTAGTCTTAACTGGGATATAAGATCCAATCATAGCCATTTTAATTATAGATTTTCCTTTTGCTGCATGGTAGCAAATTTTAAAATTTGCCAATCACGTAGATTGCAATCTGAGTTACTCCTATCACAGCAAGGGACAGTTCTGCATTAGGGATTAAAAACAAGCAGACTGCCTGCCCAGGTGTGCTTGCTTGCCAGATTTTGTTCAGCAGCACATCCTTGAACAGAAATAAAATTGGCATTGCCAAGCTACTTCCAAGCATGTGTTTGATTTCTTGTGGCACCCAGCACTTCTAATACAAGCTACCATGGCACACGAGTGTTAACAAACACCATGTTCCTTTAATTCATACTCTTAAGACACTGGTCATAGCAGCATTACATTGGCTGTTTTCCAAAGAGGATGACTAGACAATCAGGACCCAAGACTAGCTCTTCACAGCTCCTAAGTCGTCTTAAGTCTTCTCTCTCAAACTATTATTCTTTTGGTGTTACTGCAATGAAATGACAATTAACTCTCCCTTTTCTTCTATGGTCAGAGATGCAGCTCAAATTTACCATACCTAAGAACAGTATCATGGTCTTGAGACCCATGTGACCCTGGCACAGGAGAAAAACCAGGGCCATAAAGAAAGTGACTTTGGTGTGCAGTGGTGAGTGCATATGCCCTTGCTGAGACACGGTGCTCTGGGTCATTACCAGGTGTGTTTATGTAACATCAAAACATGGTCAGCAAATAAGCTCAGTTCATCACCATCTGGATAAGCTTTGTCTGTGGTAATTAGGCATTAGGCCTCTTAAAGCACCTATTCTCTGCTAGCAGTAGAGGAGCAGTAGTGGTCATGCCATTTAAAAGTTGCAGGAACACCAAGGGTCATCCCCTCTAAGTGTATTCTCAGTGTCTACCTTATAAGAGGGAGCGCTTAAGCTCTTTGGTAGAACTTGAAAACAATTATACTCCTTATATTCCCCTCAGGGGAATGCTTTTCTCTCAAAAAATAAAAAAAAAATAAAAAAATAAAAAAAGTGCTCAAGGATATGACCCCAGTATTTCTGATAGGCAAAGTCATTGTTCCAGGGTAGTAAGAACAGCCAGTGGGTTTGGAGTCTGCTGTGCTTTAAATGGGGGGTGGTATCTCTCCATGCACAGGATGGTCATCAAGGAAGGGCCTCTTCCGGGCCTGAAAGCCCTCTTTGTGAGGAATAAGGTCTGTTTGCACAGGCAGCTGTAACCAGGCTGCCCCTCTCTCTGGGTGTTTGTTTTGATAGAGGCTCATTTATGCCCAAGACAATGCTGGCCCTCTTTGTTCTGTCCCCAGCAGGAAGCAGTAGCAGGGAGAGGAACAGCACTGTCACACAGCTTCCAATTCAGATTTTGGTGACTAAAACAATGGGTCTCAAGTGCCACAAATAAAAAACTGCCCTCCACAGGACAGGGGGCCAAGACAAGAGTACAGAGCTGGAAGCTGGCTGATTCAGACCTGGGCAGGGCTCAGGTACAAGTTCACCTGGCCTCAGGCACTGCACTCTCACAGACTCCCTGAGGTCTGAGGATTGGGCAGAGGGACCCCATCTCTTAGGTGGAAGAAGTAAAAAAGATCCCCAGGAATGACAAAGCTTTGCCTTCTCTGGGTTCAACTCTCTAACAACATCTAACTAAATGAGCAAACATGAAGAAAGCAAAAATGAATACACACACATGCTTAGTGTTTGAACTTACTGACAGTCACACAGAGTGGGAGAAAAAAAAGTCTAAACTGAATTGCCAAAAATGAATGATATCCTTTAAAATAAAGCCTGGGCTAGATGGCTGGGAATGAATGAAATGTATTACCCAACGGCTGGTGTAATGCAAGCCCTCTCCTCCCCCTTCTGGGCCTCATTCATAAAAAGCCACAGCAGCTGCAGGAACCGGGACTGGATTTGTATCTGTATTTTCCAAGACAGAGTGAAAATAACTCAAACAAAGAGAAGTGCAGAGATAGCACCACCAGTTTGCCTCCTCTGGGGAGGTCTACTGAGATTTCTCCTCGTCATCTGGTCTTTTAACCCGAACAGGAGTCCAGGAGGGCATTTTGCAGAGCTGCTTGTAAGTGGTGGTTCTAATGCTAACACCCAGCATGTTATTAAAGGAATTCCTATCTGCTGAGTCACACTCCATGTATCTTTCCCCTCCCTGTCATTTTATTTTTTTAAAAAATCAAAAAGGTTTTTACTTTGTTGGTTAAACAGGGCCTGCCAACTTATTAAAGACTCCCAAACAGGGCTGGTGGTAGCATCACATTTCCAAAAGGCATGGAGGTTTTTTTTTTTTAATTGGTTGCTTCTGAATTGATACACCCAAAATTTATATAGCCTGCTAGAAATCTTAGGAGATAAGAAACAACTTTAACTCATTTTTCCCAACAAAACAACACTTACTATGCTGCATTCAGGCAAAAGTTCTTTATAGGCCAGTCCGTTTTTCCTTGGCTGCTCTCCCAGTCAGGCATCTTTTACCCCTTCCAAGTCCCAGAGAGGCTGGTTTTTTGCAACACAACAAACTGTGTGAAGTACCAAGCCCTGAGGAAGCTCAGAAATCACTATGATCAATGACAGACTACCCCAGTTTTTCACTCCACATTCTTTATCTAAATAGGGCCTGAAAACAGCAGCGTGTTCTAATTTAATGGTTTTAATGAGAGAATGACATAGGAACAGAACACAGGAGGGGAAGAAAGGAATAAAACTATTCTTGTTCTAATACCAGAACAGGCTTCTGGTGAATGGAGATATAAACCCTCTTCAGAGATAAGATGACCAGACCTATTAGCTGTTCCTCTCTTAACTCTAGCAAAACAAAAATAGATTCTCAGACTCTTGTGGAAAAGCCTGCCACATTTCCAGGAAAGTTTAACTTTAATACCACCACCCCACCCTTCTGGGCAGTACTGGAGACCAGGCATTCATAGTCCCAGAACACAGGGATGTTAACCCTAGTCCCCTCCTTGGGTGAACACTTTTCTACCACATTCTTTACTCCCCCCAACCCCGCCCCCTGTAGGTCACTTCCTCCCACATTTGCCCAGGGACTAAGAGTCAAAGAAGAAAATAATGTGGAGATACCAAATGAATCTTGTGTAATACATGGTCCATGATTAAATTGCAGTAATTCTATAATCTCTTCAAAGGCAAAATCGTCAAGATAACAAGCTGAGATCAAAATAAACATGTCTCATAGAAATTATGCCAAGCCTTATAAAGAGCACAGCCTGGAATCCACAGTAATTTGGTTTCTTTCTTTTCTTTTTCTTTTTTAAAACTTGTCTCAGACCTGCTGGCCATCCTGAGAGAGCTTCTACAAAGAGCCTTCAGAGGCCTATGAGTCTCTGGATTTCTGTGACTGTGAACATACTTTATAGGTAAAGAAAATATATCTTCGATTATGTTCATCAATTATACAATGGATATAGATTTAGTGAGATTTAATACCTAAGTAGCCTTTGGCCCCACTCCTAAACACCTTGTTAGCCATCAACATATTTCTTGAAACCTGGGATGTGGGCATGGTTACCCAAAGACTTGGAAACTTCCCCCAAAGAACAGTAAAACTGTGTGCATTTATGAATATGTAACAACAAATCCCATCATTATGTACAACTATAATGCACCAATAAAAAATGTAGGAAAAAAAGAATAAAAGCCATATCAGGATACACTAAATTTAATCAAATTTGACCCTCACAAAATGTGTTTTTGGGCTACTTAGCTAACCTCTCTGTGCCTTTATTTGTTCTTTTATAAAATGGGTATAAAACAGAACCAAACCTTGTGATGTTGTCTTAAGAGTTGATACACAATAAGTGATCAATAAATATTGGTTGTTGTTATTAACAGTCACCTAAACTATTGACTTTCAACACAGAGACCAAAATTCAGATTCCTCACCCTCTGCCCCTTAATCCAAGCACATGACCTTGTCCTTCCTACCTCCATCCCATCTGCACGCCCCTGAATATGTGGACTTTGCTTCCACCACTATCCCACCACCAACCTGGTCTAAGACTCATTTCTCTGCTCTATGATGGAGTCATAGCCTCTTCCCACCATTTTTTGTTTTTTGGTACCTGGTATTGAACCCGGGGGCGCTTAACCATTGAGCCACGTCCTAACCCTTTTAAAATATTTTATTTAGAGACAGGCTGTTGCCAAGTTGCTCAGGGCCTCAGTAAATTGCTGAGGTTGGCTCTGAACTCAAGATCCTCCTGCCTCAGCCTCCAGAGCTACTGGGATTACAGGCATATGCCACTATGCCCAGCTCAAAGGTGTCTTGACATCTGTCCTTGCCTCTATTCTAAGCACAGAGGCCAGCATGGTTCTGTTGCCACACAAGGCAGCTTAAAACCCTGCCATCTCCACTCAAGTCTGAGCCAAAGTCCTTACCATGGGTTCAGGGTCCTATGTAACTGGCCTCAGCTTACCCTGACGGCCTCTGAGCTGCACACAGCCTTTCAAATATCCAGCTTTCCTGTATTCCACCCCAAAGGCCCTTTCTCCCTTTCTCTTACATCTTTGCCTAAATGCCACCTCACTAGAGAATTTTTCTGAACACCCTAATAAAAGAGTGCCTCACCTCCTGTCACGCACCCCACATAGCCCCCCAAATCCCTTTCCCTACTTTAACAAAGGAACTTGTGTCCACTACTATATTCCTGGAATGGAGAACAGTGCCTGGCACAGAGCAGGTGCTCAACAAATATTTATGGAGTGAACATGACACCGTCACGAGATCCTCCCACCTCAGACTCTTCCCCACACCTTCTGGCTTTGTAGTCTCAGAGCAAATTCCCCCTCCTTGGAAAGTCTTCTTTGAGAGTCTAACCTAAGGACCCCACCCCAAGCAGCTGGCCCATATTATTATTTTTTCCATATCACTTATTGCTGTCTATTTACTAGTTTGTCATATGTTCCTACCACCAGGATGTGTTCCTACCACTGAACTTGGCTTTGCTCCTCTGTATCCCCAGTGGCTCTGTCAGTACAACAGAATGCTCAGTCCATATTTATTGAATAAATGGTATTGCATACACTGACATTCTTTAAAAGCACAGATCTGGAAGAGGGCCTGGGAGGGTTTGTCTGACCCTAGGTGACACAGCCCTGCAGGTTCCCTTTCAATAGACTGCCTTGGATACCTGAAAACACCTCACCTACTGATGAGGTCTTCACCTGTACCTGCTGGAAGCACTCAGAACCCAGAGATGGCTTGTGCTCAAAGGAAAACAAAGTCACTAAATAAGTTACTAAATAACAGCTCAACATCTGTCACCACAGGTGAACAACTTTACACTGGGCCCACAAGCACCACGTGGGGCTAACTGTCCAAACACTTGGGTGTGAGGTTTACCTTCCCCCTGACTGGGCCTTGAAGCAGTTAGCAAGCTGCCTAGGAGACAGAGGCTCTACAACAGGGCTCCAACTGCAGCCAAGGGGTGTTCAACAAGGCTCCAGAAAGATCATCTATGCAGGACAGGCACTGGTGGCTTCCTCAAAGAGGAAAGAGTACTTTTTTACTGAATGGGCAGGTGCAACTTTGGTGGTGTTGCTAACCTAACTGGGGAAGCCAGGGACCACAGATGTGACCCTTTGTGGACAGCTTTGTCACCTGCACAGGGGAGGGGGTAGTAATTAACACTGGGGACCAACTCTGACAACAGCACCCCACCAACAAGGTGAAAACAAGCATAACATCCCAAGACACCCCAGGACCACCAAGCACCAGTTTCTGGAGCTTGATGTACTCTCAGGACACCAAGAAGATTCATAGAGTGTTGTTAAATAACCTGCATTTGACAAACATCTGCAGATGTTGGCACTAGACTCTGTTTTCAGGGTTTGGGGTACATGGATTAAAAAAAAAAAAAAAAAAAAAGGAAAGAAAGGAAAAAAAGGAATGAGATCCCTGTCCCTGTAAAGTTTATATCTGTTTGTGTGTATATGCACTTCTGTGTTGGTGTATGACAGAAAGAGATTATACAAAAGGCACAATCATTAAGTAGATTAAATCATGTTATAAAATAAGAGCTTAAGAGAAATCCAGATTAATACTGCCACTTACAGTAGTCTTCTCTTATCTGTAAGAGATACATTCCAAGACATTTCCCAGAAGCCTAGAACCACAGACATACATCTGAACCCTATGTACATTGTTTTTTCTATACATGTATACGTATGAGTTTAACTTTTAAATCAGGTACAGTAAGAGGTTAACAATAAGTAAAATAAAACACATAACAATATTCTAATAAAATGTATTTAAAACTTATTGTTCATAAGTTTTATAAACAATAAACAATAAAGTTTTATAAAACTTATTGTTTATAAGTATATATTTGTACTTTTCCACTTAATATTTTTGGACTACAATGGAACCAGGGTAACTGAAACTACAGAAGGGGAAGTCATAAATAAGAATAAGGGGGATGCTACTGTACCAGCCATGGGATCTCATAAGTTACCATGCACATAGTATGCACAGAGACCAGAGTCACCCTATCTGATCAACAAGTGTTCCCATTAGAAGGTAAACTGCAGGATCCTGGGATTATAGTCTCTTGTTCCCTACAGGTTCTCAGTTCAAGAAAAGCACCTGCCACAGGTCAGGGGATCAGCAAGCATATGTTGAAGAGATGACTTGCAAATTGAATTCCCATTTCTGCAATATCCTTGGCTAGTGACCCTCTTGATTTGGCTGAAATCTTCCCCAAGGTGAGGAAATTGGGCTTTTACATGAAACTAACAGACTTCAAACAAACCATCCTCCCATACACCCCTAAAGGCACTTTCACTATGTTGCCTTTCTGATCCTTAGACATATATACAAGGTCTAACCAGTCAGCACATGCAGTATGGGGGACATCCCTCTCAATGTCTGGTCAACACTGTCAGTTTCACTGGTTGACCACTCTCCTACAGAGTTGTCTCTTTCTTCACTTGCTGGTGCTCTGGAATCACATCTATGCTCAGTGTTGGGCCACTGGCTAGGCTCTATGGATGGAGCATACAGTCTGTCCTTGAGGCTGAGAGGGGTGCAAGCCACACTCTAGAGTTGCAGGCACTGAACTCCAGTACTGTCATTATTTTAGATATCCTAAATGTATATTATAAATCTTAATGGTGGTATTACATTGGTGCTTCAAATGACTAGGAAAAAAACATGGGCCAATAAAAAATTACACATTTGGCACAGTTCTTCTAGATGTGGCAGTTCTCAGGAAACAGCATCTGTAAAGCATGCTTATTAGAGTTAAATGTTTTAAGCACATCATAATGCTAATATAAGAATTTGTGCATTGTTTTTAATTTACTGATATATGTGAATGCCTTTTAAGACAAAAATACATGACTGTTTAATCCAAGTCTAAAGGATGAAGTTAAAATAAGCATACAATTTTTTCCAAGTTTTTTTTTCCTTTCCCAACCTTTCACCCTACTTCTTTGAACTTTAAAGAAAAACTTACCTTTTAGCTATTTCCTAAATAATCTATGACTGCCATAATATTCAATCTGTATTTTCCCACTTACTTTGCTTATGAATTTAAGAATTAAATGTTCTTAAGAATTTTCCCCATGACTTGGTATTTATACATTAGTATATCCAGCTTCTTCCTTGAGCAGATAAAAAGTTAGGCTATGGTCAAGGAAAATTCATGCCTTCTGATTCAAACTGAGAATCATGCAAAGGGGTGATCGAGTTGAAGCTCAAGAGGCAGGGGAGAAGGTCACCATCACCCAGTAGGAATGTTGGAGTCTACAAAACAAGGTTGAAGGCTCAAGTCCAAAGCCATGAGGGTTTAGAGGTGAGGCAATCTGGCTTCAAGGATATACTGGACACATTTTCCAGTTAGAGAACTCACAATGAATTCAGACCACTTGGTATTTCACATGTTTTCCAAACTATTGCAAAGTGAAGGGCTCTGAAATTCTATTTTGAAACTCATTACTAATTTAACATAAAATAACAAAAAGCATTTGTACAGCAGTTTTCAGTCATTATACATAAAAATGTCTGGGATCACCTTACATGGACAATGGGAACTTTATGTACACAAATCAGCACGCTGATGATTTGTGTACAGAGATGATCTCTCTACTAACTGATTTTCAAGTCCATTTTGTAATAAAAACAGTCATAGGTCAGTTGTAGAGAATTATTATGCTAACTGAGCTGTGTGGAAGGCACAGTTCTCCTCCTATCTCTGGTATTTTCCTTTCCACATGTGAACAACCTACGCACCATGGTGAACAACTTCTACTCTCTAGCACAGAACGTATCCAATTTACTCATCCATTTTTAGGGAAAATTATCTCAGATAGGAGGCATGAAATCAATGTCCACACGAACAGTACCTTAGAGAGCTATCTAATAAAATCCAAAACTATAGTCATGAATCCAAAACTGTAGAAGTCTAGGCTGCTATTTCTAGAAGAGCAGGAGAAAAGTATTTCACATGTGATATCTTATAAACCCACAGCTGTTGGACAATGTCTTTCAGTCACAGAGCTGAACTCAAAGGACACTGCCATTTCAAACAGTATTTCCTTTCTTGATTAGAATGCAGGGGATACTTGTCATGGTCCTTACATAAATACCAAGATCAGGTGCCTCACCCTTGAGTACCATCCTTCATTTCAAAAACTCAAATTTTACTATGTTACATCACCCTCATTTTGTGCCTTTTTGCAAAAGGGAAGCTATTTCAATCCTAGCAAAGGTATGAATGCATATATTTCAGAATATTTCACTTTTAAGGGTCCCTAAGACTCAAGGGTACTCTCCCTTATGTTGGAGTTTTATCTTTGCTGAAATAAAAAGGTATTAATAAAATCTTTCTTTCAGCAGATCTCTGGGTGTAAATTACAGACTGATGTCAACATAGTGAAAGGGATTTGAGGCAAAAGATATTTCTTCCATAAAATATTATGAATACACACACACACACACACACACACAATGCTATAAGTATTCAGCAAGGGATAATATGACATTTATTAATATTTCTGTCAAAATAACATCTAAACTGTCACATTAGCAGACTAGCATCTCTTCCTGCTTTAGTATACAAAAGCATTAGGAAAACAGTATCTTTTCTTCTTAAAGAAAAACTACATTGACTACCATTAAAACCAGGAGTAACTCGAGTCTGTGACTTAAAGGTCAGAACTAAGCCTTAAAACTACAGTGATAACAGGAACAAAGCATTTGATTACACATAAGCTGGCTCTCCAAAAACCCTGAAACATAATAAGCTTCCACTTTCATTATAAATGTTTGAAAGCACTTTTAAAATGGGTAAGTTTATTGATAATATCAGATTTTGTAAAGTTTGCTTTTTCTAAAGGAGAGACTGAATCTGCTGAATAAACATGTAGTCTTTTTGACAAAGAAATTTTCTGATCGGGTACTAGAGAATTTGGAGTGATTTACCGTCAGTAATATCTAACAGTATCCATGCTCCAGAGGTTTCCTTGTAGTGACCCTGTGCAACAGACCAGCCTTTGTATCAACAGAGAACAGACAGACCAGAACTTTTCAGAAGTGGGGAAAAAAATCAATACAGTGATATACAATGGTGGACAAACTACATGTGTTTATAGAGTTTTGGCACACAGAAACATCCGGTTCAAAAGCCTGTTGAACTTAAACCTGTGTTTGGACTTTCACAGGAGTCAACTCCTAAAAAAATAACAACCCCCAATAAGCCAGAAATAGAAGTTTTGTGTATGCACAGAATATCAGCAAAAAATATTCCCAATTGGAAACTCTTTACAACTGAAAACACAGTAAATTCAAAGAAGCCACCAATAATTAGGAGGAATAATATTTAAAATTTGGACTCTGGGAGTTTGGCTTCCCCTCCTTGTACTCGCTCACTTAGGAATATTAAGAAAAAGAACTGAAGTTAAGATGTAAATGTGTACAAGTATGTATGTATATGTGCATATATGGGAAAAGATCCTATAATTTGGACCAGTCATAATTATCTCAAAAATGGTAACCAAGTTAATAATTGCACATCAGAATTTATTCTTTGAGGAAAATGGCCACACACTGATGATTTTCATTTAAAAAACCTCTTTCCAAACATATATCAAATAAAAAAGCACATTTTAAGATTAGAAAGATTTTGCTAATTTGTCTTTATTTTGAAAAGTGAACCTTTAACTATGAAATCTCACTTAATGGTGGTCTGGTCTCTCAAAATAAATGAAAAGGTTGTAGAAATGCTTCATTCACATAACAATGGGTACATATTTAGGTGCTAGTAATCTTCCCTCCTTGCTGAGTGGCAGCTACCAGTTGAGGACTTGGACTCCATCTTCCCTACATTTACAATACTTTACCAATTAAATACTCATTTGGATTAGCAAGTAAATGGGGGTTGCTGGGAAGAGACCTGTCAGCCATTATACCTTAAACCTAGATGTCAAGAAGAGCAATCTGACTCTAGTATTTTATATTAAGTGAATTCTGGGATTTATAAAACAACAGGGAGGGAATAAAGAGTTTTTTCTTTTAACTGCTTTGGTCCTACAAAGGGGTAGAATTATATATACCTCAGTCTTCTACCCCACCTTTCTACCTCACCCTGCCAAATTAAGACCTCAGTAAACAAGAGGAAATCAGAGCAGATTCTACTCTGCCAATTTCTTTCCTTCCACATTATACTTCTCCTCTTCTAAATCAAACCTATTTATACAGAATTGCCATGCAATACAATAACAATTATGCATATACTACATATGTACCTGTGAAATTTGTTACATTGTAGTGCAAGAATTTTATTTACTAAAATACATTCAGCCTTTATCAATCACACAGCATTTTCACCAACTTATAATTTACAAGGGAATCAGACAATATGTACTCTTGTGACTGCATTCCTGAGCTTGGCATACTGTGTCTAAACTTCATCTCCACATTTTACTTTTTATCAGATGGTAAGATGACTTGTCCATCTGTGATGTCAATTGATACCTTACATAGTCCACGTGTCATACATTACATAGTGGTCAGAATTTTAATCTGAACAACTTACCAATCTTTCTGGCTTTATCCTTTTATAAAAAATTTAAGAAGTTAAAAATAAAATCTTGAAAGAAAAGATACATAGTAAATTAGCTCCTTATCAAAGTCAAGATACACAGTACCTTTATTGCACTTAACAAATGATTTAACAGCCAGTAACAAAGATAACCACACCCATTAGATCTTCAGGACACTGGACAAATAACATTTAGCACTGAAAGAATGTGTCTTAATATTTATATGTCAGTACTATAAGGCATTGTTAAGAACCTATGGCCATGATGAATCACACTGAGCATGAACTAGCAATTATGAAAACTTCTGTTTTTGAAATAGGGGTCTAAGTTGCACAGGCTGGCAATCCAATATCAGACTCCTATTTAACTAGGATTATAAGCGTATCCCACACCTAACCTGGCAAAAACTTCTTTAGAGGATGTAGGGGGACGAGCTTCAGACTACACACCTTCTGAATGGTTTTAGTTTGCATGCAACTATACTTTTCTGGATAGTAGATATCTCGAAATATAACAAAAGGATACAAAAAAGAAAATTATCTTTTCTTTATGTTTAACCAATATAATTTCCTGCTTTTGATTTAACCATTACAAGATAAATGAATTGAATACACATTAATTTAGGGTACGAAGAACTCCATCTTTTGATTCACTTGACTAATGACTCAACATGAACTGAAAGGGAAAGAAAAAGAAAGAAAACTAGGTTTTATGAGACAATAGAAAAAAAATTGACAGTAGAAATTTTACACTTGGTTTTAATGCTTTTAATTCCCACCCCCCTTCTTATTTCTGTGAGGGGCAGAGTCTGGTAGACTGCTTTTCCACTTTCTATATACCCCTTCCACCTCTCCCTGGGGTGGGAGGGCAGAGAGATAGAAAGTGCTTGCAACAGGTAGAGACCAGGAGCCCAGAGGCCTTTCTGAGTATAAAACAAAACCCAGAGGCTACAGGCTCCAGGTCAGCTGAGGGTATAGTCCTGTGCTCTTTCCAGGTCCTGGGCACTGTCTCTCCCAACCATCTCCTGCTCCATAGGACCTCTGCAAGGTGCAAAGTGCATCTGAGATAAGCTTTCCCAGATGTACTTTCACACAGAAGTTACAGTGTTTCCTATCCACATAGATAGGGTCTGTCACAGCCCCATGGAGGGAATGACAGCCTGGAAGAATAAGGAGGACAAAATTATCCCCCACGGATAACTCAGGTGATTCTTTAAAACAAAACATATAATCAGTTCTAGGCAAGGACATGGTAGCTCCCTGTCACTTTACACATTCCCCTCACTCAGGCCCCCATCACCAGGCCCATACACACCCCAAAATGCCCTAGAAACGGCCACCTCATACACCGAGATAACCAAGTACAATGCCTCCTTCATGGCTGACATGTTTTTCCTTCTTCACCTCTCCTGGGTCCTTCCCAAATCCAAATGGCACAGAGTGATAGCTTCCTTCTCAGAAATCTGCACAGGGCAAAGCCCCACATCACAAACTACAAAGAAACTGAACAGTTACTATGCGCTTCTTCTCACTAAGACAAGACATAAGTGTTGGCAGATGACGTGCACTCGAAGCAAATCAGGGCCACTGTCAGTGCAGGCCCTCAGGAACCCTGTCTAGAACCATCTCCCTCCAAGAGCTTGTCCCTCTGCAAAGCTGAGGTCTCTCCAGGGGGGAAAAATTCTGAATTATCCCCTAGGATTTAACACTATAACACCATCATCCAATTTGAAATGCCACTCCCCCAGAGAAAAAGTTCACTGGCAAAATTTTAAAGATCTACTTTTAAAAAGCCAGTATTGTACATAGTTACATTTAAGAAAAGTTATCTCCTCTTTTTATAAGGTACAAAATGTTCAATTTTTCCAATAAAAGACAACCTACTTCAAAGGGAGGGCTCAGAGTCAAGGACAAGGTGGAGGAGAGAGGAAGAGTGCAAATAAGACCTGAATCCTAGATGCTGGAATTTAACATTTGATCTGAGAAACCTGCTACATACCGAAGGAAAACAACAATGCTACAAATTAAGGTTGCAGTTTTCTGCATTAAAAAATAAGGTTAACCAGCTGACACAACCCTTATCACCCCTGTGGTTCCAGGTGGAAAAAAAGTGTCATAGACGCAATTGTACAAGTCCAGAACAATGTGTCCTTGTAAATAGTGCAAGTTTTTTTTTTTCCTTTCAAAGATAAAGAAGGCATAACCTAGAAATAATATAACTACTTACACACAAAGGGGAAAGTTGACAGTGGTGATCTGAGTTAGGTTTAAGGGTCTATTTGTCTTTCCATGTTATGGGAAGGTAAATGAGCAGGAAAGGAAGCTGGGTAAGTCAGAGCTCAGCCTTGAGTCCACATGTCCCTTACTCTTTGGAGCATGGTCAACCTTTAAAAATTTTAAAAACAAAAATGAAGCTACTGTATAACTACTATTTAAGTTAAAAGTCAGGTAAATTAATGTTACTTGACTCTGGAGCATAACATCTCTTATTTACATTAATTAATTGAAATAGATGTTGAAAGCAACTGTTAAAAAAAACTGTAAAGAATACACACGATTCATACTGCTTTGCTGAAGACCATGCAGTTATCAGGCAGAGAAGGAAGAAAGAAAAAAGAAAATGTATATTTCATAGAGCTTGTCTCTACCCTCAACCCCAAGAAGACGACCCTGCACCTACTCCTCCAACATCCTGCATTTCCAAGATGTCCTTTTAAAACTTGTATTAGGGTAACCCTAGCACCCAGAATGTTGAGCATATTCCTTTCTACCTGTGGAGGTGGCACATAGGTGCTTTCAGATTACACTTTATCCATTAGTGTGTATTGAGCATGTACGCCTGCTTGCACAGTGCACACAGGTCACCCCAGCATTCTTCCTATATTCTTCCTTTAACTTACAGCAAGCATTGTTCCAGTTACAAAAAAAAAAAAATTAAAAAAATAAAAAAAGCCAGAGAAAAAAATAATTCCTACTCACGATTGGAACTGTCCTTAGGTCTGGTACACAAACCAAGAACTCCCACTTTCCCTTGAGAAGACACAATCTTGAAACTTGTGCCTACTTCCCATCTGTCTCCCATTCTCATCTCACAAATGGCCTCTAGATACAGGTACAAAATTATGTGCAGCCCATTCAAGAAGCTGGTACTCATCACTACCAGAAATGTCCAGATGAGAGTTCCAATTCTTTACTTCTAAGAAGAGGATGCTAGACATTTACCTAGAATGTTACCAATGCGGAACTCACTTTGGTTAAGAATCTAGCTGGGGTGAGAGATCAGTAAAATCAACAGATTCTATGTCCATGTCCAAGCAGCTAGGGTTGGAGGACAGACAGAAAGGAGAGGACTATATAACTCTGAATTTGAATTAGGAAAAACAAAGCTCACTGTAACCATTTTCCCTGGGCTCCAATACTTTCCCACACATTTAGTCAACTTGAGAGTTTCACCATTTTGAGGTGGGTCGTTTTGTGAGCATGGGTTTTCTGTTGTTGTTTTACATTTGTATGAAGGTGTTTTACTTCGGAGGGTTATGGGGGCACTTTCTAAACAAGCTTCTAATACAGTCATATGTGAAGGTCAGGTTGGCAGAGGGTGACTTTATTCTGTTCTGCAGGCCCAAAAATATTCAGGAAAGGATGAAAACTGAGAGACATATATACCTGAGAGTGCTGGAGTCCCATTGCTATACTGCAATCCTTCCCAGGAACCAAGAGAGAAAATCTATTCAGCTCCCTCGACAATCCTGCCCAGCCCTTAGGGAGGCCCCAGTCTCATGACCAATTATTAAAGGGTGCTGATGGACCTAGGGCACTCTTGTGGATACTGAAATGGCATTTCAGGCTTAGAGAATGTCATCATCAACCAGAAATAGTGCAATTTCAATTCTGAACCCAGGCTCTGGGCAATCCTCAAGTGGGTGAGCAAGGTAAGGTATGCCTAAGTCATAACCAGTTCTCCATGACATAAGAAAAGGTTAGGATAGCAACAACATGGGAAGTCCTCACATTTCAAAAGGTTCTCCAAGGGCACAGCCACCTGCTTCTTCATCTCATGACCAGATACACAGCGTGGTTACTGGCCTGAGTACAGTGTCTTACCAAACAATTCCAAATAATTCCAAATAAGTCCTATGAATGCGGGGGGGGGGGGGGGGCGCGGGGGGCGGGGAGAGGAGGAATAAGAAAAAAAAGCACATGCCAACCTGGACTTCTCCCTAAATGTAGATAAAAGACACAGTATTTTTTCACTGTATTAAAGAGTAAATATGGAGACTGTTTATGAGCCCAGGTTTCCCAGAACATGTGAAAAGACCAGGTTTATAATGTTGATTTACCTACATCTTCTCTAACATGCAACTGAGCACAAACCAACCATCTCGCAGAGCTTAAAAAGGCACAAGGCAGCTCCCCAGGTAGTGTTCTCTCAACTGGGTGATCTTTAGAATGATTTAGTCTTTAACTTTTTTATGTGCTTCATTAAAAAATGTTTTTAACTCCATGATTAACAATTAGACCACTAAGTAAGGACAATTTACAACAATGTGAATCACTCTTTGACTCAGTTTAATGAGCCAAGGAAACTAGGTTATACTTTCAAGTTTCCCTCACCTTGTTCTAAGATTTAAGTAAGTGCTGGCCCCAAATGCCTGGAATGAACAAAATCTGCATGAAGGTCCACTTGAAGGGAGACCGAACACTCATCTGTGGACCTAGGCACTGTGGTTGATGATGCCTGGGATAAATGAGGCTACACTAGCTGGGGCAAAAGAAACTGAGCCTGCATGGGAGCAGGGTAGCAGCCATAAGGCTGAGCACTGACAGACCATCTATAATTGGGATAGACAGTGGAGACCAGCAGTCCTAGCCCCTGCCTCCAGGCTCCATAGTGCTCCAACACAATGGTTCTAAACGTGTGCTCTGTTTTAAGGAAACTAACATCACACTCCAGATGCACATCTGGAGCACCCTGCTTGGGGCCAGGAGGAATGTAAAAAAAAAAAAAAAAAATACAGATTACTGGATATTAGCATTAATAATAAAATAATAACCGGCTAGAATGCTTTACCCACATTATCTAATCCAATCTTCAAAATACCTCCAAAGGTATCCCTAACATATTGATGAATACTCAGGGAACGTCCCAAAGAACCTCTTAAGAGTCACAGTCTGGAGTCAAAAATCGTGCCATTGGGACTGTTTGGCCCTGCTCTTATAACTAGTCTTAAAAAGAAAATTTTTGCTGTCCTTCTATGTGGGTATTATTGTTCGCTTTGAATTACTTGGCACTGAAATCAGAGAATATTTTCTAGTGACTCCATTACTTGATGTTCCCCAATTCAGTGCATGTACGCCTACTTCTGTCTATGAGGGGAGTAGGGAATTGTGACAGGGGATAGAAAGAAGGATAAAGAAACTCAAGCCCAAAAGAACAGCAGGTACCTGTCTGGTACAATCAATTCTTAGTACAGTTTAGATATACAGTGTATTCTTTCTAAAAACACTCTTGTATATAAGAAAATTAGATTTGATTCCTGTAACAACACGTCAGTCTCATGAGTCAGAGGTTAATTACTGTAAGATACCAACCAATCAAGTCAAATTTCAGTTGCAAAACTGAATTTTGAAACTGTAATAACATTACAAATGACTAGGAATTAGGAATTATTTCCCTTAACAGTTTGCTCCCTTCTAAACAGGTACACATACATACCCATACTAAAGTGTATTCATATACTTTCTAGTTTGATACAAAGTGTCAAAAAATTAGGCATGTTATAAATATGCAGTTTTATATAAAGGATCAGAATTACAATAACTCAGGCAAAGGATGTTAGACCCTAAAGTAGGACATGCAGTCAAGTATGAGTTAACCCTGCCTAAATGGCTCAGCAAGAAAATTTTTATTTTGGTCAGCTCTGACCACTTAGGTTAGTACCCCATTCTGACACTAATCTTTCTATTAGTGAAAGAGGGGAAAAAAGAGATTCGCAGGTATTTTATATTCCCTAATGGGGAAGGAGTACCACCAAGCCTCACCTGTTTACTGTCATGAGAAGAATGCCAGACTTAAGTACCATATATCACCTATTCCCAAGTTGGAGAAAAGACTTAAAAATTGGACTCGATCCTATATTATATGTGACAAACCAATCTAAACCTTCTAAGCCTAAAAAGGAGGGAGAAATTTTTATAAACAGGACAGTACTGTATACACATTTTGTGACAAAATAGCATCAGTAAGCTGCACAAGTATATCAAGTATTATCTAATAAAAACAGTAGAAATTTATATGTATTGAACATACACAACTCCTCTAGACTAGATTAAAATTAAGCACCACAGAGTAGTGATAGGGCAGACATGAATACTACCTACATACAGGAAAAGGCTTAGAATAGAAAAACACAGAAACTCCTCTAAAATAATGAACGAAGTGAGGCTATCTGCTCTTACCACTCTTACGCAGCCACTGCAATAAGGCAAATAGAAGAAATAAAAAGCATACAAATTACAAAGGAAGAAATAAGTCTGTTACTATTTGTAAATGGCATGATCTTAAAGGTAGAAATTTCATGAAATTCTTTCAACAAAAGTCCTAAAACTAATAATGAAGTTCAGCAAACTGTATCCTATTAGCAATGAATGAGAAATTAGATACTCAGGCATAATTCTAACTAAATATACACAGGATCTGTATTGTATGTTCAGAACTACAAATGCTACCAAAAGAAACTGAAGAAAAATGAAATAAACAGATATATCATGTTCAAGAAATGAAAGAGTTCCCATTCTGAAGATGTCAATTCTCCCCAAACTGATATATAGATGAATTGCAATTCCTAGCAAAATACTAGCAAGATTTTTTTCAAAGGTATAGACAAAGTTATTCTTAAATTAATACTGAAAGGCAAGGAACAAAATAGCTAAAACAATTTTTTTAAAAAATGAAGTGTAATCAGTGTACCCGATTGAAAATTTAGGATACTAAATTTTATTTGTACTACTCAAAACTATGTGGTGCTATCAGAGAAATAAACACATAAATTAGTAGGACAGACTAGAAATCCATTAAAGGCCCACATGAACATGCATGACTAAATGTTGACAAGTTTTAAAATTGGTTCAACAGAGGGAGAGTGGTCTTTTCTACAAATGGTGCTGGAATATGCTTTTACCTAGCAAAGAAAAAAGTAAAAGAAATTAACCTCAACCTAAGTCTCAGATCTTATCCAAAAACAATGATAATAATAATTATTATTCATAATGGATCCCAGACTTAAATATAAAAAAACAAAACAAAACAAAACAAAAAAACAAAAAAAAAAACCTGTAAGATTGTTATGGGGAAAAACAGAAGATCTTTGGGATCTAGTGCTAAGCAAAGAGCTCTTAGTCTGAGCACCAAAAGCATAAATCAAGAAAAAAATTGAGAAGTTAAGACTTTCACAAAATTAAAAATTTCTGCTCAGTGAAAGACCCTGTTAAGTAGAAATGGTAAGCTACAGACTGGCAGAAAACATTTACAAACCCTAAACCTGACACAGGGCGAGGATCTAGAATATAAAAAGAACTCTGAAAACTCATAAAACAAACTATCCAATTAGAGCAAAAGACATGAACAGATGCTTCCCCAAAGAGGATATATAAATAGTAAACAAACACATGACAAGGTGTTTGACATCATTAGCAATCAGAGAAATGCAAATTAAAATCACAATGACTTATCACTCCACATCCATCAGGATGGTGAAACTGGGTCACTCATACATTGTTGGGGGGAATGTAAAATGGTACAGTCATTCTAGAAAATGGTTTGGCAGTTTCTTTAAAAGTAACCTTTTGGGGGGTGGGGGGAATAACCATGCATCTAGTTGTACAACTCAGCAACTGCACATCCTGGATACTTATCCTGAAAAATGAAAAAACACTTTCACCCAAAAACCTAAATACCATGGGCTGAATAAGCTGTGGTACTTCCATACCACGAAATACGACTCAGCAATAAAAATGAATGAATGTTGATGCATTCAAAATCCTAGATGAAAGTACAAAGAACTGTGCTGGGGCCAAAGGGGCACAGCTTGGGGGGGGTGGTGCTAATTCCTAAAGGCTAACATACTGTATGATTTCATTTACAGAGCAGTCTTAAAATGATATTTTAGAGATAGAGAATGGATTCATTGTAACCAGGGATTAAGAAGGGAATAAAGGAAAGAGGAAAATAGGTAGGTTGGATATAAAAGGTAATATGAGATACTTCTGTGTTGATAAAAATATATCTTAATTGTATCACTATCTTCATTGTGATATTGTGCTATAGTTTTTCAAAATGTTCCTACTGGGGTAAATTGTGCAGGGAAATCTATTATTTCTTGTAACTGCAGGAGAATCTACACATTAACTCAAAATAAAAGTTGTTTTTTATTTTAATGGTAGGGGAGTGATCTCAACAATAAATAAGTTAACTTGCTCTTCTCTAGTAGCCTAAGCAGACAGTTTTTTTTTTTTTTTTTTTTTTGGTGGTGCTGGGGATCGAACCCAGGACTTTGTGCTTGCAAGGCAAGTACTCTACCAACTGAGCTATCTCCCCAGCCCCAGACAGCTTCTTGAAAACCACATCATCCTGATGTAGGCTATCCAGATGGAGACCATATTCTGCCTGTGTACTAACACTTCATCAGGAAGTCAGTTCCAAAGAGGTTAATTTTTAAGTCTCTATTTAGAAATCCCAACTTTAAGCTAACTTAGCAAAAATACTATTTTGGCTATAATAGTTTAGGATTATATACAATGAAAACAATAAACTAAAAGAAGAACTCAAAATAAGCAATCATAGTAAATAGCATAAAAGAATTTCTAAGTCGATTATTGAGTAACTTTCTGAAAGAACACAATCATTTAAAACTAAAAGGATGCCTACCCAAAACATGGTTATTACAGGGTTATTTGTAAAACCAAAAAATTGGAAACAACCTAAATGCCTAATTTGAAGTAATTAAAGAAATTATGTCCATCTTTCCAGCATTATGCAATGGTTAAAAATAACAAGGCAGATCCACGTGTACTGACAGGGAATGATAATCAAGGTAATTATTAAGCTGAAAAAAAAAATGCAGAAAAAGTCAAAAGAATGATCCTGCTTAAGTCTTTAAAATTACATGTTAGAATATGTGCATATATGATATAAATAAATGAAACAATATTTCCAAAGTTATCTGTAATAAAGAATTTAGGGGGAGGAAGATGACAACACCAAAAAATTTATTATATTAAAAAAGTATGATCAGAACACACAAATGTAGATTTCTAACAATCAGTTGTGGTTAAAATATGATTTGTTTTTTATTTACTTCGGATGTGCTAAAAGAAAGAAAAAGACAAACATTATTTCCTTTCATCCCAAAGTACACGTATGTATTCAAGTTTTTATTAAAATCTGTCACCAATTTTTGGTCCTTCTTAAAAAGTATTTAGATGAGTGACTCACAAACTCTTTTAAGGAATCCTACAAACAGGTTTGAGAAATGCTATTTAAAATGCAAATGGGAAAGAAATAAGGTAATCCAGTCTTTCATGTGGCTATGAAAACTTCCTTAAGCCAATGTCTGAACTACAAAAGGTGTTCAATTGGATTTCAGAGTTTGAGAAATGCTGAACTTGATTCCCTTGATCTTGCAATATCCACCAGAGAAGAGACTTCTTATAGCATTAGCACCTGGCACAATAATGGCACGTGGCACTTCTCTACATCTGATCATGTGACATGTACAGGCAAGGAGTTATAAAATCTTCAAGGTATGGGAAGTTCTAAGAACTTTACACATTTGCCTTACAATTGTATTGAGATTTAGCAAGAAAGGTTAAATGTGATGTCATTTTTAATCAAAAAGCATTTGCTAAACAATAAAAACAACAACTAACTACAACTTTACAAGAGGTTCAGTTAAGTAAATCTGAACAGAAAACTGAGAAATTCACTTGCATTCCTCAATTCTTTGGAAGTTCTTCTTAAACAGTAAAATTATCTAATGGATTTGAATATGATCTGAAGTGCAACACTAACAATGGTGAGGGGGTGCTTATTTCTAGCATAAGTGATTAGGTAAGTTTCAATTGGGAATTATCAATTATCAATTGGGAAGAAGTGATGTGGATAATATTACAGTTTCTTACATAAGAAAAGCAGGGTCCAGAGTTCTCCACTTTGTTTAAATCTTTTCTTATTGTCCAAAAAGAACATGTAGATTTTCTGTAAGTACATCCTGCATTTCTCCTATTATAGTTATTCCTTGTTATCTGAATTATGTAATTAAAAAGAAAAGTAGCTTATCACTTCCAAATACACTGTCATTCAATTAAGTTATCCCATGTAAACCTTAAGTAGATCCTGAAGGAGGTAAGGTGCCTGAGCAAATAGTGGGGAATGATGATTAATTAGCACATTACTTTCATCATCTGTAAACAGGAAATTACAAAACTCTTCCAGGTACTCAGAGTTCTAAAAAGTCAGTTACATAGTTCCCTTATAATCTTATTTACTCTATTAATTTGCACTACCAAGAAATATTGAGATAATACATTGCACAGCACATAGAGTGACCCCTAAACATTCAACAAATGTTTGTTATTATGAGATAGACTTAAAAGGGGGGAAGGGTTGGGAATATAGCTCAGTTGGTAGAGAGCTTGCCTCACTCGCAATCATAAGGCCCTGGATTCAATCCCCAACACTAGGGGGGGCGGGGGAGACAACAACCACAAAAAACACCAGCCTCTATTCTTGGCTACTAATTCTGAGAGGTGGAGTTAAAGTATATGAGAGATGTCTGATGACCTTGCACACAGATCAGTCTTAGCAGCTGGAAAGCTTCAGGTCAGAGAACTCAGTAAGTGGCTTCCATGATCACAACAGAACAGGGACTCCAGATCCCCAGGTAGACTTTCCATGAAGCCTGGCAATAAAACTACTACTAAGTAACTTATTATCTTCCACCTTTCTT
Source organism: Sciurus carolinensis (assembly GCF_902686445.1). NCBI lineage: Eukaryota > Metazoa > Chordata > Mammalia > Rodentia > Sciuridae > Sciurus > Sciurus carolinensis. The sequence continues at coordinate 66,501,624 of NC_062214.1, forward strand.
CCTTGGGTCTTTTCTGTCCAGTTACTCCTATTCCAATGGGACATCCTGACATTCTGCCTGCTCTTGTGTTCCCTCTACTGGACGGCTGTGGTCCCAAAGTTGCCCATGCCTCTGCCTCAGGTCAGGCAAATGGGATGTGCTCCCCTAGACAGAAGCTCAAGTGCTAATCTACTACTGAAGTTTGACTGGACAAAAGGGATTGTACCATTTAATGATAGATCTACGTCACAAAAGATTTTGAAATGTGCAGCTCAATACAGTAAAATTTCAAGTCCTGAAATTCAGAAAACTAGGAATATAACTTGAATAACTTACTTGAAACTCTTTGTGGCTCAGTTTCCTCCTCTGTACAGTAGGGAAAGCAGTACTCACCTAAGAAGGGTGATGATTAAATAAACTAATATATACAAGGCACTTAAGAACAGTACCTAGCACAGAGAAGTACTCTAAAAGTATTTCTTGAATAAATTAAAGGAAAAAGAATGCTTTAAACCTTGAGAGGGACTGCAAAAAAACAAAAAGTCATGTTTTTTAAAAAGCAAAATTTTAGAATCAATTGCATTTTTAAAGTCATTACTAAACATGAGATCGCTGCTACACAGTCACTTATGCTAGATTACATAACCAGTGAAAAACTTATTCTCTTGGGAATTTCCAGAACTCTGTAGCAGAGCCAAAACACACTGACCTTGAATACATTGTTCTTGAACAAAGTGAATGTACTGCACATTGAATAGATGTTACTACTTCGTACTGAGCACATAGCACTGAATGCTCTCATGCTCAATTATCTGACAGTGATGCTAGTAAGAATAATACATAATTTTTAATCTTATTTAAAATGTATTATGCACTCCCAGTGACTTATGAGAAACTACTCTTCTGCTCTTCAGGGTTTGCTGTCTATTCATCAGAAGAAAGACAGCTGGTTTTGGGGCTGGTGATGGGTTTTTCCGTTGTTTTCAGAAGACAGAAAACTATGCATATGCTAACTTTCAGAGAAGCTACAGTGATCAGTCAGTGGAAAGACACAGAAAAGGTCACCACCAGAGATCTGCAAGCAATCACCAACTCGTGCCTTAAGGCCACTATCAGGTGCTGCTAAGCTCCTGGAAAGGTGGCTCAGTGCAGATGTGAGAGAGACCACAGTAGTAAGGGGGCAGCCTCACTTCCTCACTTCACCAAAAGTAATATACTCAGCCGGCAAGAGAGGGGAACCACCCACAGTCATGGTCAGTCAGAGACCAGCACGTGGCCAGCCAGTCAAGGACCGCCCTTTGCCCATCTCTGCTCATTATCAAGGACTCTGTGAACTGCAGAGAATGAGACTACCACTGTGCCATGTTTCTACACCACTGTGCCAACACACACATTCAGTAAATCACAACCCCTCTCTGGGTCTCAGTTTTTTTCACCTGCGAAGTGGAAGGGAAGGGTCAGATGACTTCCAACACAAAGAGAGGTCATGAATTAATAATAACAAAATGAGTGACTTTAAACTCATTAACTAAATGAGTGCACAGCTGTTTGTATGTAAAAAGTAAAAGATGTCTGGACCCTGAACTTTTTTAATAATGAAGTTAACAAATAGATGGGACAAACTTTTCATAGTTTCTCCACTTCCTTCAGTTGCCCTTAGGTAGAGGTCATGCTATCCCCTAATTCTCTCCTGTGTTCTTAGGAAAATGATACAATTGTCCATTTCTGTTCTGGTTCCCTCCTACCAGAATGGTCCAGAACCTGGTATTACAAAGCTCTGTATTGTAGGGGTAGCAAACACTCTACCCCTAATGAAGTAGGTGCTCAATAAATGACAGTACGGGCCCCCAAACACCTCCTAATCAGAAGAACATCTGATAGCAATTATACTGCAAGGTTCTACTCTCTTCTCCCGTTTCCCAACTGCTAGTCCTTTGACCTAGATCGTATCATAGTGGTCTGCATTTGGGACCCTTACAGAGAACATCTGCTACTTGTCAGAAAACTCTTGCAGCTGCTTCAAACTGTACTCTCCAAGTCCAGAGGGAGTCTTTGGTCCCTGTCTTGCATTTATGTTCTTTTCTTTTCCTTAAGCTAAAATGCTAGTCTTACAATGTGCTATGAGAATGCACTTGGCCTGCCCTCCTGTATAGGTATACTCATGACCTCGATGACTTCAGACAGGCCCCTGCACTGGGCACTATTTCTTATCTGTTCTTCCCATCACTGAGATGCTCAGTCTGAGATCCCAGAGACACTCTTGACATTCCCCTTTGATTATCATTCCTGACCTGGGTAGGACTAAGACTTTTAGCAGAGGCCCCTGAGCTGTGTCCTTCACAAGCACTTCATTTCTTGGTCTCCTTACCGCCCTCCTGAGACTTCCAAACCCTGAAACTGAATTCAAGGTATCTTCCTTCTTTGAAAGGTCATAACAAACAGCTCCTAAGCTCTCACCTTGAAAACATATTTAGCTCACCACCAAGCTCCAGGGTCGCAAGAATTAAGGAATGGCCCATTTAAAACAAACCACATGGAGTGGCACCAGGGAATGTCTTGCTTCTTGGGCACGTACAAAATTCAAGAGGGCCCCGACTGGCAATCTCCTGTGCTTCAGAACATCATCCCCTCTCCCTCCACCTCCCACCAGCTGCAGTGACACACGTGGGCTGACACGGTACCCCGGGAAACAGACCGCAGCCCTCCCTGGCGCCCAGTGATTACAGGGCAAGTCTGAAAGCAGCAACAAAACTAAGAAACAAAGCCTTCTGTGAAACCAGAAACTGCACAAGGTCACAAAAACAGTAAGAACTTGTAAATTCTGATAGCCCTTTGGTGAGGAATTTTCCTAAGCACCTGTGTTTAACACTGAAACAGGCAGGCTTGACACATACCTGAGATGACAAGAGCATAGATTGAGCCACTCCTTCAGAAACACTATTCAAGGTCACAGGACTTTAAAGATATGGATCCTTTTCAGGCTTATCTGTGGAATAACAGCCAAGGCACAGACTAAACAAGCACTTTGAAAACATGCTTAAGACAAGACACACCACATCCTTACACACTCATGTGGTCTTAGGTAAGTGGAGCCAGCATCAATGACTGGGGAAGGAAAGCCCCTACTCTGACTCTTCAAATAATGCTTATGAAATCTAGTACTTAGAATACAACTCTACTAGTAACTAATAATAGGTCTCTATTTTTTTTTTTTTTTAAAAAGAAATGAAATTTGTCTTGCACCACCCTCCCTTCCACTTCAGGAGTTTAAGGAAAATCACCATAAAGAGAAAAACAAAGTCAGTCAAAAGCTGCCTAAAGGATGTACAATTACGTGTGATTTAGAAAGTCTGTATGATTAAAGCCAGAAGGCAGGCTGTGTACTTGGCAAGTACTCGGCAATGCATTTAAGCAAATACTTTCAACCATCGTCCTCCTCCTCCCACTACACACCTCCCTAATTTGCAAAGATTTGTTCAACAGGCCCCTGTTTCTCAAAGTACAGTTCCAGACCAACAGTAGGATCACCTGGGTGCTTATTAGAAATGCAAATTTTCAGCACTCTACCTGCCCCCAGACCTGTGAAATTGAAACCTTGGGGGTGGGGCTAAGTCCTGTGAGCTTGAACAAGCTCCCAGGGGATTCAAATCAGGGAGAACCTCTGCACTGAGCACAGGTCCAGTGGGCCAGTGCGCTTCCTACTTTCTCTCACTAAGCCAAGTATTGCTGTCCTTCTAGCCACCACAGAACAGCCAAAGACCCCTCTCCAAATGTTTCCCTGACATGTGGAGGACCTGTGGAGGATACTCCACAGGTGGCATAACTACGGTGGGTGGTGGCAGCAGTAAGAGACCTAGCCTGAAGTAGAAGGGAGGAACAACGTCTAGGGCCTTGGACTATGATTTTATTTGTACATTGTCCTCACAGACAGCTTTAAAAATGATGATGCCCTGTCTCAGCCTGACAAAGGATGATTCTGTGCATTTGACTATGAGGTCTAGCTCCCCAGGTAACTATAATGTGCAAACACGTTTAGGTCTGCTTACTGTTCTGCCACCACTAAAACAGAGATGGGGCAAAACAAGTGTGAACACAGAGGAGTAAGAGATGGATAGACTCTAGCATGAGGGAGAACTTCCCCAAGGAAGTCTGAACTAAGACAGGTGTGGTGGTGGAGGGGATCTGGCTCTGAGAGGTCCCCTCCTTAGGAGTCTGACACCAGAGAAGGCTTGATGCAAATGACTAGGCATTATCAACCTATTGTCCTTATAAGGATGCTGGGATTAAGGCAGGTCAGCATTACTCTCAGTCATACAAGCCCTAACTGGAGCTGGCTGGGATTCAAACTCAGGTCTGCTCCGGTGGTACGTGAGCTGGAAAGTAAGCTCTAAAAACTGGCAAGTGAAACTCCATTTCCTGATGTACTAGCCAACAACTAGCTGAATACTATCCTCTTTTTTAATTCTTTTTCTTTTTAAATTTATTTTAATTGTGGTAAAATATAGCATAACAAAATTTACCATTTTAGCCATACAGTGCAGCAGCATTAAGTACATTTACACTATTGTGCAATATCACCACCATCCATCTCCAGAACTTTCTCCATCTGGCAGAATAAAAACTTCACATTTCTCCCACCTTATAGCCCCTGGCAATTACCATTCTTTCTGTGTCTATGAATCTGACTACTCTAGGTACCTCCTATTAAGTGGAATCAAGTAGTACCTGTCATTTTGTGACAGGGTCATTTCACCTCAATGTAGCATGTGTCAGAATTTCCTTCCTCTTTAAGGCTGAATAATATTCTACATTTCTTCTTCAGTAAACAATTCTCAATTTTAAACTCCAAACCCCAGAGTTAAGCTCGGCATTTCCCATTACTGTAAACACAGACACTACAGTTTTCCTGCAATGGCTGGCAATCACATTCTTCAATCTTTTGTGCAGAAAACTGCAAGATATTCCCATTATTCAATCTCCACCCCTGTAAACTGGCCTTGAATCCATCAAAGGGAAAGAACTTAATCTGAGGAAGAGCTCACGAAACTTAAGAGCCTCTTCTTATTGTCATGGCACGACGTCTAACCCACAGCCTAGTTCTTCAGCCATTTCTGAACTACTGAGACTGACCAAAAATCAATCCCAAAGGAATAAAAATAACTGACTACAGCTGATTATACAATAAAAGGGGATTCATCTGCTCAAAACTGGGGAAAAAATACAGAAGTAGGATGGGTTTGTGCGCCTCCTACTCTAGTGTTCTGTGATTTCCCCTACACCTGACCCTCTCGCCACTGGTTCTCTCCTCAGGCTGCCTTCCCTCCTGGTCACAAGATGGTTCAGACACCAGCAGGAGCTAAGTGCTTCTTATTCACATTCAGGGCGAACACTACTTCCCAGAGCCACCAGACTGAAGTTCGTTGAAATGGATTGTCACCTGTGGCCAGGAAATACCTCTTACTGATTATAGTGTGGGTCATATCCTACCCTTTGGGGAGAAGGGGGGACTCTGACTAGTTTATACCAAGTTTGGGGTTAGTCTCACTTAAAAGATGGTTGCTTTGCAGTATTGGTAGACAAATCCTGAAGGAAAATCTGGGAACTGGGAGCAAAAGCAAATGGTTGCTGATCCAGATTTCTAATAGTACCTCATAGCTTAAGTAACACTCAAAGTAATACTTGTGCCAAAATTTCACATTATTTCTTGAGAACTCCTTGATTAGAGGAATAAATAACCTAATATTTTTTTGAGTGGGGGGTACTGGGAATTGAATCCAGGGGTAATCAATCACTGAGCCACATTCCCAGCCCCTTTTTGCATTTTATTAAAGACAGGGTCTCACTGAGTTGTTTAGGACCTCAGTAAAGTTGCTGAGGCTGGCTTTCAACTTGCGATCCTCCTGCCTCAGGCTTCCGAGCCACTGTGATTACAGGTATGTGCCAACATGCCGGGCTGACAACACAGTATTTTAATTTATTTTTCCCTCTCTCAAGGAATTGATTTGTGCCTTATGATCAAGTTAGCATTCACAGATGCATTGATCTACATTAACTATGCATATTTCAGTAAAGTAGCCATGTTTGTCTTTAAGAAGATGACAATCACTAAGCCTCAAGATCTTCACAGCCCCCAACGTTCTTTGGATGGGATCATGGAGCCTCTGAAACATGAGCTGCTTATCTGGAATGGCACCAAAATATCAAGAAAGTATTGGGTACAGTAGCCAGGGAAGAGAATGATGAAAGCTCCCACACTGGGAACAATTTTCTAATTCTTTCATCTATACTGTCTACAGATGACTTGAAGTAAAAAATCATATCCAATATTTAACTCCAAAACAGCGTATTAATATAAGGCAAGATTCTGTAATTCTGAGGTTAGAATGTAAGTCCATGTATTCATAATTTAAATGAAAATGAGTGATTTGAATCAAGGAATATCTATGGTTCTACCCAGAGGCCAAGGAGAGTACTTCTAACCACTTATCCTTCAGCCTTGACCCCATCGAAAGCAAACATAATCTGTGATCAACAACCATTGTATCTTTACTTGTCCACCATGGGACAAAAAAAAAAAAAAACACAAAAAAACCCCATCAAATTATGAGTGCCACTCCTGATCTTATCAGCTACACACACACACACACAGACCTTCTGAAGTCTTCCTTCATTCTAATTTTTCATGAACCATTCTTCAGTTCAGAACACCCTGTTCAATATTAATTTCACAAATAGAACCTACTACACTCTGAGAACTCATTTTTAAAAAGTACAGAAAAATAATTTTTTAAAACTCCTCTTTTCTAAGAGACTAGAAATGATTAATAAGTTAACCATAAAAATGTTTGCCAATCTGAATTATTTCCTAAGAAAGTTGGCATAAAATTTATTTCACCAGTTTCTCAAATCAGAAAATTTCTTATAAATAAATGCCTGTTCATGGAGACCAGGAAATGGGTCCTGCAGATGACAGTGGACCAAAAATTGGCTCCTCCACCACACCAGTGGGGCACAGGAGAGATTCTTGGGGTGCAATCTTCAAGAGTGGACCAACAATTGCTGGACCGGGGCACCCAGTGAAGAACCTGGAGCCTACCTAAGCCTAAACCCCACCTGCAGGAATTCTGTCTACAGGATTACCTCCCTCTGTAGCAACCCAACCCTGAGGATAGAGCAAGCATCACACTGCAGACAACCCCACCTTACTGCTGAGAAGGGAAGCAGAGAATCTTTTGAACTCTAATGGAAACAATTCTTTAACATTTCATTGGTATCTTTTTTTTTCTTTGCTTTGCTTAATTGTGACTTTAATGGTTCACAGTCATTTATATATACTTTTATCTTTTCTCATTTCTAGTATTTTGAAACCAGTTATTTTTCATGGATCACTTTTTTGAGGGCTAAAAAGTCTGATTAGCATATTTCGGTTTTGTTTTGTATTTTTCTATTTTTAATTTTAAAAATTTTACTTTATACATTTTTTTTCCTCACTTATCTGTTTCTCTTGAATCGCTTTTCTTCTGCTAACAGCTAATCTCTTTTGTTCTCTCATTCACTTTTCCTTTAATTTTTTACTTCTATCTTCTCTCCTCCTCCCTTAAAATCACATCCTATATTATTTCTGTTCTCTCCCTGTCCACCATTCAAAACTGTAAACCCTTTTGCAAACTTACTGTTTCTATTGTAAGCAATAACTGATCAGATCACTTCTGTTTATTGGGACAACATTGTAGAAGTCATAGCAGGAACTATTTGGTTTAATGCTGTATATTGTTTGCATTGGTTGTTGTTATTATTTGTCTCCCCCATAAAAGGGGTAGTGATATCAGAGAGAAAATACAGGAAGAAATGAAAAGTAAAAGTGGAAAACAGCAAAGGGAGGAACTAAATTAGAAGGATAGTCAATCAAAGGAGGAACTAATTCAAATTAAAAACCACAAACAAATTAAAATGACAGGGAATAAAAATCATATTTCAATAATAACCTTGAATGTTAATGGCCTAAACCCATCAATCAAAAGACAGACTGGCAGACTGGATTAAAAAACAAGACCCAAAAATATGCTGTCTCCAAGAGACTCACCTCAGTCACAAAGACATCCACAGACTGATGGGGAAAGGATGGGAAAAATCATATCATTCACATGGATCTCATAAACAATCAGGGGTTTCTATCCTCATATCAGATAACTTTCAAGCCAAAGTTAATCAGAAGGGACAAAGAAGTACATTTCATACTGCTTAAGGAATTATATCAACAAAACATAACAGTCGTAAATATGCCCCAAACAATGGAGCATCTACATATATCAAACCCTTTTCAATTTCAAGAATCAAATACACCACAACACAATAATACTGGGTGACTTTAACACACCTCTCTAACCACTGGATAGATCCTCCAAACAAACACTAGAAAAAGAAGCTACAGAATTAAAAAGTAAAATTAATAATTTAGACTTAACAGACATATATAGAGTATTTCATCCATCAATGACTGAATACACTTTCTTCTAAGCAGCACATAGATCCTTCTCTAAAATAGAACATATCTTAGGCCACAAAGCAACTCTTAGAAAATACAAACAAAGAGATAATATCTTGCATTCTATCGGATCATAATGGAATGAAATTAGAAATCAATGAAAAAAATAAAAAATAGAAGCTACTTTAATATCTGGAGACTAAATAATATGCTAGTGAATGCCCAATGAACAGCAGAAGAAATCAGGGATGAAATTAAAAAGTACTTAGAGGTAAATGAGAACACCAATACAACACATCAAAATCTCTAGGACACTATGAAGTCTGTGCTAAGAGGAAAGTTCATTGCATTGAGCTCATTCATTAAAATAATAGAAAGACAACAAATAAATAACCTAACATTACATCTCAAAGTCCTAGAAAAAGAACAAATCAACACCAAAAGCAAAAGACAGGAAATAATTAAAATCAGAGCTGAAATCAATGAAACTGAAACAAACAATCCAAAAATTCAACAAAACAAAAAGTTGGTTCTTTGAAAAAATAAAAATTGATAAATCGTTAGCCAAGCTAATGAAGAGAAAGAAAAAACTCAAATTACTAAAATTCATGATGAAAAAGGAAATATCACAAAGGACAGTACTGAAACACAGAAGATAATCAGAAACTATTTTGAAAATTTATACTGTAATAAAATAGAAAATCTTGAAGACATCAACAAATTTCTAGAGACATATGACCTACCTAAATTGAATCAAGAGGACAGAGAAAATTTAAACAGACCAGTTTCAAGCAATAAAATTGAAGATACCATCAAAAGCCTACAAATAAAGAAATGTCCAGGACCAGATGGATTCTCAGCTGAGTTCTATCAGACCTTCAAAGAAACACCAATACTCCTCAAATTATTCCATGAAACAGAAAAGGAGGAAAACCTTCCAAACTCATTCTATGAAGTTAGTATCATCCTGACACATCAAGGAAAGAAAATTTCAGGTCAATATCCCTGATGAACATAGTTGCAAAAATTATTATTAAAATACTAGCAAATCACATACAAAAACATATTAAAAGACAGTGCACCATGATCAAGTGGGGTTCATCCCGGGGATATGAAGTTGGTTCAACATACAAAAATCAGTAAACATAATTCATCACATCAACAGATTTAAAGAATCACATGATTATCTCGATACAAAAAAAGAATTTGACAAAATACAGCATCCACTCATGTTCAAAACACTAGAAAAACTAGAGATAATAGGAACATACCTCAAAACTGTAAAAGCTAAACCCAAGGCCAACATCATTCTAAATGGAGAAAAATTAAAAGCAATCCCTTTAAAAACTGGAACAAGACAGGGATGCCCTCTTTTACCACTTCTACTCAACACAGTCCTGGAAACTCTTGCTAGAGCTATTAGACAGAAGAAAGAAATTAGAGGGATATGAATAGGAAAATAAGAGCTCAAACTATCCCTATTTGCCAACGACATGATTCTATATTTAGAAGATCCAAAAAATTCCACCAGAAAACTTTTAGAACTCATAAATAAATTCAATAAAGTAGCAGGACATAAAATTAACCCCCATACATCAACTGCATTCCTATATATCAGTGATAAATCCATCGAAAGAGAAATGAGGAAAACCATCCCATTCACAAAAGCCTCAAAAGAAATAAAATACTGGGAATCAATCTAACAAAAGAAATGGAAAACCTCTATGATGAAAACTACAAACTCTAAAAACAGAAATTGAAGAAAACTTTAGAAGATGGAAAGATCTCCCATGTTCTTTAATATTGTCAAAATGGCTATACTACCAAAAGTCCTATACAGATTTAATGCAATTCCTATTAAGGTTCTGAAGACATTCTTCATAGAAACAGAAAAGGCAGTCATGAAATTCATTTGGTAAAATAAGAGGTCCGGAATAGATAAAGCAATCCTTAGCAAAAGAGAAGTGAAGCAGGAGGCATCACGATACCAGACCTTAAATCATACTAGAGCTATAGTAACAAAACAAAATAGCATGGTATTGTCACCAAAACAGACATGAGACCTATGGTACAAAAGAGAAGACACAGAGACAAACCCACATAAATATAGTTATCTCATACTAGACAAAGTGCCATAAACATACATTGGAGAAAAGATAGCCTCTTTAACAAATGGTGCTGGGAATACACAATAGAATATTACTCAGCCATCAAGAGAAATGAAATTATGGCATTTCCCGGTAATTGGATCGAACTGGAGACTATCATGCCAAGTGCAATAAGCTAATTCCAAAAAACCAAAGGCCAAATGTTTTCTCCAATATGTGCATGCCTACTCACAACAGGGATGGGGACTGGGGTGTGGTTCACTGGATCGGACAAGGAAGAATGTGGGGATGGGAATGGGAAAGATAGTAGAATGAATTGGACATAACTTTCCTGTGTTCATATATGAATACATGACCAGCATAACTTCACATCATGTACAACCACAAAAATGGGAAGTTATACTCCATGGATGTATGATATGCCAAAATACATTCTACTGTCATGTAAAACTAAAAAGAACAAATAAAAGGGGAAGAAAAAGCCTGTTTCATGTTTTTAGAAACTTAGAAATTATTTCATGGATGTCATACGGTCACATCTTAAAGAAAAATTCACGTAGTTAGTTTAAGTAAAATTGTTTGTTCACAGTTTGGGGGTCTCACCAAAGATGACTTCCAGTGTGTACATGAGAGCAGAAATGCTATTTATCTTTTGAGCTCAGCTGTGCAAACTGATCTTTCCTTACCTCAACTGCTATGAACACACCACTAGAGGGGGAACATTTAAGCTATTCTCAGGCTGTTAAAAAATTGCCTTCCTGCAGTTTTTTTTTTTTTTTTTTTAATTGTCAGTGGAGTAAGAGAAGGAAGGAGGGAGGAAGGGAGTGAGCAGGGAAAATCAGCTTGAACATCAATAACTTGATAAGTGTGGGGCTAGTAAACAAAGACATTCTGGGTTTTGTAACAATTGCCAGTAATAAAACAAATAAGCCAATAACAAGATTAACCTTGATCTTAATTTTTTCTCTCTCTTCTTTACTATCAATATTCAAATCTCTAGCATAAGTCCTTTCTTATTCACAGATGAAATGCAGCAGGAAACGTAAGCCCTGATCTATGGTTTCCAAGGTACATGAGGTCCCCACAGTCAATCTCCCTGGAGGCACATCCTGACTCAAAACAACTGACCACCTTCAACATCACATTTCTGGGCTTTATTAGATATAAAACTTTGACTTACTCCTTAAAGTCCTGTTCTTGTCCCCTTTCCTCATCAAATACACATACCTGCGTCAATATTACACCTACCCATGAGTTTGTTCTATTCACACAAATATAGGAACCCCTATGAAACAATAGACCATGACAACAGAGATGGGACATGACTGGCACACAAAAAGGAAGGGACTATAGGAGGATGGTGTACAGAAAAAAAAAAAAATTCTTTGAGTCCTAATAAACATCATTCTCCAGAGAACTGAATATGAATGGTTCTGCCACATAGGACAGCTGGAGCAACAAGGTGTATATGTTGTCATCCTTCTGATTTCCACACTGGGCATGTGAATGGAAGGATGAACAGATGGATGGACTACATACACATGGGGACACAACCAACTCTCTGCTCTGGGCACCCCATCAGACTGCAAGTTTGATTTAATCACACAATGTTGATCTCTGAGGTTTATCAAAAATGCCCAAAGTTTCATCCACAGATTTAAGTCATAAAAAGCCATTCTCCAACTTTACACATTCCAATACCTGCCCAGGGGTTGAGAATGACACACTGGGACCTTACTGACTAGTGAGTTTCAAAGGCTTAGAGGCCAGAAATCTCTCTGAGAATGTGATGGCTGTTAATAACCCTCTTGTCTCCAAAACATGCAAACAGACAAATCCGACACAACTGTGCAGATGGCCGGAAACTATCCCTGGACTCCTCTGTTCAAAGGTCTTTGGGGTAAAACTCTATGCCCAAAGCTAGCTCTTCCCCCTAGTTTTTAATCCCAGCACAGACATTCTGCCAGCCCATGGCACCACCATCATCACCTCCAAACTTGGAAGTCACACTGACATGGTGGACTCCACAGCACACAGGAATTCTGAGGTTCCTGGTCAGTGTGCAGAACTGGGCAGAGCTGGGAGGGAAGGGACAGGAGAGCTACTGACTGCTGATTATTGATATCTAGTAGCCGATTTGTACCCAGAGATCTACTGAGCACAGGAGGCAACCCAAGACCACAAAGAGAGGCAGAAACAAAAACAGAAGACTCACGGGGATAATCCATCAGATGATGAGGATAGAACATCTCAGATACTACTTTAAAGAAATTTTGCCTAGAAAAATCTTTGATCATGTGCCATGTATAAGTTTAAAAAGAAGGAGGGTCGGAAATAGCTATGGGAGATGAATGTAACACATACTTGAAAAAGGTAGAATAGAATCATAAATTCCCAAGCAAAATGAGAAACAGAAAATAGCCATATTAGCATGTCAGCAATGTCTACATTAAAGTGCCAATAAGGCCCCTTCACATCCTGGTCTAATTAAACCTTTTTCACAAACGCCAGTAATCAATATAAGAAATATTTTTTATTCAATTTGGGCTTCAGTTTTAATTACGGGGATTGCAAACTGCTGTGATTTGGACAGCATCTGATCTATTTGAACATATTTCTTATGAAGTCTAAAAGAAATAAATGATGACTGTGTTCTTATTTTCCTTGTTCCTGCATAGCACTGTTGCTAGACCAAAGGCTTAAAAAAGACCCCTGGGAGCAGGCCAGTGCGTATAGTACCATAAGAGTTTTTAAAGAAAAGAACTAAAGGAAGTAGAGAAGGTGAGAATATGAGTTAACTTCCATTCATTTTTAAACACTTTAGACCACTCATTAGAGCAAAAATAGGTAAGTTTGCCAAAGCTTTAAAGGGTTTAAGTGATTTAAGTGACAACATGCAAAGATGTATTGCTTCATGAATAGGTCAGCCACAAGAAAAGCTCGTCTTTGATGCTGTCTGCTTACAAAGAAAATACAAAGAATATTCCTGTTGAAGAATTTTCACAAAACTGAGAGAAATATGTATGTAAACACTTAAAACTATTGCTGTTTCTTTCGATATGAGATTCTATTAGCAAAAGAGTTAAAAATAACAAGAGGTCATATAAAATGTTTTTTTTGCAACCAACATTAAACAGGTTCACATTTCTCATTATCTAAATCTATTAATATGTAAGCTCTAAGGGACCATTGTTGCACACTTTTACTTTTAAAAACCTGATTCCTCTTAAACAATGCCACAATGTAGAAATGGCATCAATGATTATTTTCCTCAGACAGATTCTGTATCAATGAAAATCCAAGTTACATTAAAAAAAATTTCAAAGACTAGTAGGGTGATACACACCTCTGTGGTCCCAGCTACTAGGGAGATTGACACAGAAGGATTTGAGCACAGGAGTTCAAGGTCAACCTGGGCAGTATAGTGAGATACCCATCTTAAAAAAAAACAAAACAGTGCAGAAGGTATGAGGAGATGTTAACCCAATTTCCTGGACACATAAGTTCACCAAAGTACTGAAGGATGGTGTGTGAGGGTAGGACCTGTGAAGAAGGGGTTTTCATTTGGGAAGTGGCAGAGAAGGAGTCAACCATTTCCTCTAGCAGTTCAGTTTACTAACTCACAATGTCTATCAGTCTTCTCATCAACCAGACTCTTATCTCATTGTTAGAAGGCACATACTACTGAGCAGTAGTCTGTAGATCTAGGAAGTCTGGGAATTTCTATTATTTAGCTATATTCTCAGGAAAATACCACCCCCGCATAAAGACACAAATATTCAAACAATGTTAAAGATCTGACTTGGGAGTATTCTCTACCTCTTCCCCATCCTAACAGCACCAATGGGAGGCAAAAGTTTCTACCTGCCAGGGACACTGTGCCCACTGCCAGAGGAAACAAAACAGGGTAAGTGGAAAATTTTGTGCTCTCTATTCCTGTAACATCCTGTTTCAACTAAGAACCATAGAGTTTAGTATATTCTATCACTTCTTAAAAACATATCAAGATAAAAACCTATGGGCGAGATCATCGCATTTACTAGTTGTTGAGTATCGACAATAAAAATATTTTCTGGGATATTCAAAACTGATAAAACTCATTCTATTTTTAAGAAAGTGCTCTGTTTATTTTGTTCTTTTTTTTTTTTTTTTGTACTGGGAATCAAACCCAGAGATGCTTTATTACTGAGCTACATCCCAAAGCTTTTTATTTTGACACAGGGTCTTGCTAAATTGCTGGGGTTAGCCTCAAACCAGTGAACCTCGTGCCTCAGCCTCCTTAGTCATTGGGATTACAGGCACCTATTACTACACCCAGGTCAGGAAAAAATATTTCATCTAGCCTATGAAAAGAAATGACACTGAGGCAGTTCATCCTGCAGTACTCTGATTAAGAGATAACATGAAGAACCTAATAAATGCATGTAAAAACTAACTCTTTAAAACTAATGATCCAGAGACTACAAAGAAAACAAATACAGACAGGAAAATAAATGAATCCCAACGAACCACATAAAAATCCTAGCTGGTTTTCTTTTTTTTTTTTTTTTTTCATCTTCCTTATTTTTTTTTTTATTTTTATTTTTATTTATTTATTTATTTTTACGTTTACATAGGGTAATGATGTTTATTATATTTTTCCCCTCCCCCCCACCCCTCCCACCCCTCCCACCCCTCCCACCCTAGCTGGTTTTCTAATAGCTCAAAAGGCATCACTGGGAAGATAGGCAACTAACTAGGGTAGGAAAGGTTGAGGGCATGCCTAGGGGACCCTACGCTGAGATCATGCAGCCCTGAGATAATATGTCTGGTTAGATCTGCTGCAGTTTTTCTATAAATAGAATTATCTATTTGTCACTTGGGAAGTAATCCCCTTTAGAGATTTTCACAGTAACTTGAATTAACAAAGTAACTGACTTGGTACAGAATTATAGGTATAAGAAAATCATGACAAAACAGCTTAAGGTGATACTGTTTTTAATGCCTTCAAGAATAAATCAAAATGTTTTTTCCCTACCCCCCACAATAGCTGTACCAACTTTGACAAGAGGCTAACACTGAGATTAAAAAAAAAAAAAAAAAAAAGACTAAAAAAGGGACCACTGGATCCAAAGATGGGTCCTTACATACCCACAGAAGTTTAAATAATTAAAGAACACATTTTTCAGTCCCCAATTGTACTCAAATTGTGCTGATATATTAACAATAGCAAATCCACTGCTGGTTCTGCAAGTTCTAAATTATCATATCATAAATAGTATTATTTTCCTTGTTCAAACAAAGAAATTGAAGCTCAAAGACATTAAACAACTTGTTCAATGTATTCCATCTGGGAAGTATCTGGCACTGAAATCAGTGCTCCTTACACACTACTGCAAGGCTGAAGTACCTTGCAATTTCATACATGGAGCAAAAAAGTACTAATGGCCCTAACTCTCTCTCTCTTTCAATCTGCTAATTGACAACAAATTCCTTTTAAATAAAAGGACAGGCTTTGTCTTCAGGTTTCTCAGTGCTGCTGGAGACTCTTGTCCATGCCCATTGTCAGAGATTAGATTTTCCATGGTTCTCAAATCTGTTCCGGTCACAAAAACTTAAAAGTTACAAGTGCCTTCTTGTGTAATAAAATGGAACATGGATATACTTAACTTTCAATCATTAAGTGTATGATTTTATGTCACACACACACACACACACACACACACACAGAAACAGGGAATGGCCTTGAAATGTGGAATGTAATGATAGCTTTTTAATCTTTCAATGGATCAAAATTCTCATTGTTAAACTATTCATAAAGTTAGAATTTTCAGATTACCTACTTCATCCTCATTTTGTTAAAGCACAAATCCAGTAAGTAGAAAACTTAGGAAAAGCGGGAGGTGGAAATCAAAACAAAAAGATAACTAGAAATGGGAACTTGTGTTCAGCAAAACCAAATGGAAGAGGAAAGGGATTTCCAAGGATCTGGAAAGCCTGCTGGGATTCAATTCATCACTTGGAAGATGGACAGTTTATTATTATTGAATTTATTTAAACCTTAGAATTAATGAATGAGGGGAATTCTGGTTCAGTGGGAAAACCCTTCAGGGATATCCCTAATGAGTACAGAATGAGGAATATTTGCATGGTCCCAAAAGCGCTCTGCATCCTTACAGTCCAACCTCACTTTCCAACCCTGCCCTCTCACTGATGTTGCCTCCAGTCCTGCAAGTTACATACAACACTGTCCCCCCTCCTGCCCTGGTCCAGTTCCCAGGTTCCACAGATGCCATTGCAGAACACTGGAAGCCCTCCCTTTCCCATATGTGGCATCAGCATGTCCATCAAATGTCACCTATCACTAGCACAGCATCATTTACTCATTTGTTTTCTCCCCACTAGATCATGAATATATTGAGAATGGTCCTTGAGAGGAGGGCCTGGTATACAGCTGAGTCCCAGTGTATGCTGGCTGAGAAGGAATGAGGTGTCCAAGCAAGGGGAGTGAACTACTACAATGCTAGGTGAACTATTGTGAAGAATTTAGTCATTCTAAATTAAATATAAGATTAGCCCAAACTGGAGATATGTTATATAGTAAACTTTTAAAAAAAATTTTTTTTAGTTGCAGATGGACACAATACCTTTATTTTTATTCATTTTTATATGCTGCCGAGAATCAAACCCAGTGCCTCACACATGCTAGGCAACCACTGAGTCACAACCCCAGCCCCACAAAACTATTCTTTTTAAAGTACATTCATTTCTATGGTTAGCATCCATCTCACTGTATCTCTAGATTAAAAGTGTTGGCATGACTGCTGGACTTCAAAGAGAAAAGGGGAGAAATAAGGAGGTCAATCACACACTAACTTAGACTCTAGCCTAGACAGACTGGGATGTGTGAAGTGCAGCAATAAAAATAAATCTTTTGGATAAACAAAATGTGTTATATCCACACAATAGAATATTTCTCAGTCATAAAAAGGTATTAAGTACTGATAGATGCTATGAAATGAACCTTGAAAATATTATGCTAGATGAAAGAAATTAGGCACATTTTATGAATGCATTTATATAAAACATCCAAAATAGGTGGGTAATTTTACAGAGATAGAAAACAGATTGGTGGTTTCCAGGGGGGAATGGGCAAACTGCGTAGTAGCGACACGGTTTCCTTTGGGATGGCGAAAATATTTATACAGATGGTGGTTGTACAGTAGTGTGAATGTATTAAATTCCACTGAATTGTTCACTTTTAAATAACTGGTTTTATGTTATATGGATTTTACCTTAATAAAAAAAAATTTTAAAGGCAAATCTACCATACACATCAGAAAAGAAGTCTAAAACAGATTCCCAATGCTCTAAAAACATATGGGCACAAGGTAGAGCCAGAAGGAGAACACTGTATAGAATTATCATCAATTTAGAATAAGTATCATTAGAATAACTTAGTATCATTAGGAAAAAAATACTATAAAGTGTTTAAGTTGGTTTAGTATTTTCTGTTACTTTCTACTATCTCTGAAAACTCTTCTCAATTTTTATAAAGTGTTCCCATTCCCTATGCTGAAGGCCTGTTTTTGTAATGAAATCTAATTTCCCTTGCTTGGTAAAAATCCCTGACATTCTCCCATATGTAATTTCTTTGCTGTAAGTAGTACGCCAACAATCTATGTGTATTACTCATGAAGGCTCATGATTTTAGCACAGAAATAATTTATTAAAAGTTCTGCTTTTCTTGTCTTGTAACAAAAGGAGTGTAACAACAACAACAAAAACTAAACAGAAAAAACCCTGCTGAAACTTGTTTGTGAATATACCTTCATTCCATTAAAAATTACATTTTAGTTGACTTTTGCTCGTTAATAAGAAGAAAAGTTTTATTCCAGTAAACACGCAAAAGCCTAGAGTAATTAAAAGCTCTACTAAGTAATGAAAAGCTAATCCTGTAGGGAAGAGGTGTGGGCTGAAGGAAGAGGTTAAATATGCAAACTGAGTGTCTATTTATTGCTAATGCAGCCGCCACAAGAACAAATCAGATGCAATGCATCAAATGTTCTCATCAACATTTGCTTTCTCCAGAAAAATGGAAAAGCTAAACCATGCATCCCTATCTGTCTGATACACAAGGCACAAAGCTGCTCCCAAGCACCCAGGATAGGAAAGAATGATCTAGAAACACAATGTTAGTGAAAATCACACACTCATGGGGTCTCAGCATCAGCACCCTGTTAGAAATGTAAAAGCATTTGCAGCCACCTGAGACAACCCACCAATCTAGAAACACAACAAAAAGAGGTGGGCTTTGTCTAAATAGGGCCTTGGGTCTCACAAAGCCACTTGGTCTAGTTGTAGCAAGTGAACCTTGTTCAAGATTATACCTTGGATGAGATCAGGAACTCTAATGGGTCTTCCTAGGGTCCTCAGAGTGCTGCATATTAACATGGTTTATGCTGCCTCACAACGAAAGGTGACAGGGAAGGTGGGGAAAGTTACTAGTTCCACACTGGAAAAATGAATATTTATTTGTTCTGAAAAGGAAAAGAAAAAAAAAAAAAAAAAAAAAAAGAGTCTCATCATGTCAATCGTACACTGTATTAAAAGCAAACTAAGCCCCCAAGGATCATTTGCAAACCCCCTTCATATCTTAAAGACCATCACCAAATACTGAGAAAACAAAGTTGAAGGACACAAACTGGAGAAAAACAGTTGGACTAGAAAAAAAAATTTTCCCTAGCTAGACTGTGTATGATGAACACCATATACAATGTCAATATTAAATAAGAAGAGTCTAGCAAAACTTCATTTATACACATTACAATGGTTTCAATTTTCTCTTAAAGCTTTCTTTATCCTTTAAATTTAGCCAGCATATTTGGATGTATGTGATTTTCAGAACAGAACAATTAACCTCTGGAATATATATTTTTGAGTTGTATTTTGTTTTCATTTAAAATTTGAAGTAATACAATCACAAGGTTCAAAATCAAGTTGATATCAAAAGGCATTTATATAAGAGGTAACAACTTTAATCAGCTTCTTGCATATTCTTCCAATGTTTTTATGCAAATTAAGGTCACCTTCTTGTTCCATTTTCTGCTGCTATAAGTGAATATCACAGACTAGGTAATTTATGAAGTTTCTTCAACTTAGGGTTCAGGAGGCTAGGAAGCCCAAGAGCATGACATGAGCATCTGGTGAGGGCCTTGTTGCTGCATCACAA
Source organism: Sciurus carolinensis (assembly GCF_902686445.1). Classification (NCBI taxonomy): domain Eukaryota; kingdom Metazoa; phylum Chordata; class Mammalia; order Rodentia; family Sciuridae; genus Sciurus; species Sciurus carolinensis. The sequence continues at coordinate 66,521,407 of NC_062214.1, forward strand.
CTTGGCTGAGAGCATCACATAGCATGATGGAACAAGCGTGCTAGTTGGAGCGTCTCTTCCTCTCCTTATAAAGCCACTATTGCCATCATGGGGCCCCACCTTCATGACTCATCTAATCCTAATTTACCTCCCCAAAGTCCCATCTCTAATTACCATCAACATATGAATTTGGGGATTAAGTTTCTAACACATTAACTTTTGGGGAGGACATGAGCCCTAACACTCTACACATGCAGGAATTACTATTGTCAGAACAAGTTAAGGTGCATCATTGTAAGAGGTAGGGAAATGCACACTGCAGTCTCCATATGCAAAGGCTCTACACACAGTGTCTACATTAAAGGTCCCTATATATCATTCATGTCCTAAGACATGAAATAAATATGAGATGGCAAGATGGGTGGATGAAACAGGTAAAGAGCAATAAAGGGCTAGTGTGTAATTAAGACACAAGATTTGCCTATTTCTCCCATTAGACCTGAAGCCAAGAACAGTAACCTGTTTATCACTGTACTCCTCCATACTAGCACAGTGCATGGCAGGTAACAGGTGGCCAATAAATGTTCGCTGAAAGAACATACCAACCAATGCTACATCATGGGGAAAGGATTTGGAGATACCCACAGAAGAAGAAAGCCTCTTCTTGCAAGGGCAAAGGTTTAAGCATATGAATAAGGCCACTAGTCTGCTCACTAGAAAGATCTGCCTCAACCCTTAGTAGAAATGAGCAAGCTCTCATGTTTTCACATGTTTTATCTTAGCCTTGGAGAGGTGTAGATGTATATACCTAGAGCTAGTTACTACACCTAAAGCTCTGGTAAACTCAATCAGTAGACAGACAAACTGGGAAGTTTAACCTTTGTCACTGTCCTCTGTGAACTGTTACATGAAGTCATTTCCCCACCTTCCTGAATGCCACTCTTTCCATATTCATCCCTTCTTCTTCCCTCTTAATGACTTTGTGGAGTTTTCACAGCTTTGTATCATTTTTTCTCTCTCTTTCTCTGACTGTGCCTGAAATTCACGTAGGTCCCTGCAAGATCTCAAGAACTATGCAATAATAGACAGCACTGACCATTATAAGCATTAATGATGTGTCTCCATGATATAAGCCATCAAAGAACACCAGCCAGTAACTGAGGTGTATATATCCAAGTGCCCCAATGCGCCCATGCAGATGCTCCCACGGGAGAACACAAACTCAGAGCCAGACTCACCTGAGATACAATGCTCTAGAGTCCCTGTAATATGGCTGCTCACTCATCTACTAACACAGAGGTCAGGCAGTATTTAGGCCCAGACTGACAAGTGGGTCAGGATCCATACAACTCTAAGGAACTCGTCTCTGGTTCTTTTACATTTGACAAGAGGCTATTCAGAATATATGTCAGTTTTAAATGCTTTAATAAAGTAGACCTCAAAAAGCAAATGAAGAGTTGAGTAACAGTTACCTTCCCCCTTTTAAAAAAATGACTGGGGTGTTCTTTATTTGGTTTGTTTCAAAGAATGGGTTATCAGAAAGCACAAGAAATATGCCTTCTTACATAATACTCTCAAACTGGGCAGTGAGTTGGAGTTCCCAAAAGAGAATCTCCATTTTGCCAAAAAAGATTCCCCAAAACCTCCTACATGGGGAACAGAGCTGGACTAGACATACTCCAATCAACAGAAGTGGTGCTGGTGTGGCCTCCCTCTCCCGACCAAGACAGTCCCTGGCAGACAACCCACTGCAGAAACCAGCATGCATACACATTCGCAATACCACAGCGACAGGCACTTAGCTCAGCTGGAGATGCACAAGTACCTGGGTAAATGGTCAAAGTGTTCAAGACTCACAGTAAATAATGGTACTTGTATTACAGCTATCATTATAAAGATCTGTGACACTTCAAGAGACCATTATGGGATTATTATAAAGATTTTGCATTCAGTTTTCAAGATGGCTTAGGCAGAATGCCATCACTACAATAATTGCTTTATTTATAACTATGTAAACGAACCCTAATGCTTCATTAAGAAAGAGAAAAATGATGGTGCTCTGGTGCAACAGCCAAGCAAAACATGGTAGCATATGTAGTGGCCCTGTCTGCAAATACTGGCTATCCTGGATAAGAAGTAAGTTTCAAAGTGCCTTGGGACAGGTGGCAAAAGTTTGCAAGGTTAAGTAACTCTGCAAGACAAATTATGTTTGAACTTCACATGGCCAATGCATACACCTCTTTAGTTAGTTTGCATCTTTTTAGTTAGTTTGCAAGTACTAACTTTTAAATCTGATATACATATATATCTTAAAGTATGTGTCCCATAAACTACAAATGCCTTTAAAATACTCAACTATATCCAACATATTGCCCCAGATTTCTAAGAACCTCAAAACCAAAGTCTTCCTACTCAGCACATAAGTGGTTAAGAAATCTCAGGACATACATGCATAGCAACAATTTCCAGGTCCTTACTTGTGTTGGCAATTTTGCAAGGACATGGAGTTATTTCTATAGTACCTTGCTGCAATAATACGTATGTTCAACAAACAGGTTACAGACTAGGGGCACGTTGTCCTGTAATGCAGAAGGTATTTGCTACATGAGACCAAGTCAGAGAGGTGCTTTGCCACTTACATCCTGAGATACTGAAAAATGGGAAAATGTACTAAGTAATTCCAAAGATGAGACTGTCATTAAAATTAAGAGAGAGCACACATGGGGTTAGCCTAATGCTGCAGCCCTTTCTGGGGCACCCCAGTACCACTTTATATAAACAGACTGTGAATATAAGCCACAAATACCTGCACTGAGATGCTGACAGTAACACCCTCCAATTTGGGACAAGCTGGTTAAGCATTTTGCCCTGCATTTTCCAGCTTTGAAGTGAGGAAATGCTGCCTCTCCCTGTATGTGTGTGTGTGTGTGTGTGTGTACTCACTTACAGACATAATGGAAGTTATTTTAAAAGATTATTACATTGATAGAATGTATTATTCTCTATACTGACTGATGTTGGGTACAGGGAAGGGTGCTAGGGATAAGGGTAAGAAAAAGACCTTTCTTTAGGAGAAACAAATCACATTGTGCTGTGTAAGTATTATAATTTCCCTCTGTTAGGTTAAGGGCAATTCTTCCCCATTAATGTATCATCACTTTTGGTGCTATTTCCAAAGGCAGATATATAGGCCTCTTTTCCTATCTCCATCCCATAGCACAGCAAATAAAAGTTCACTCTAATAAAAGCTTTATGGGAAAGATGGTGCCCTAAGAAAACATATTTGGTCCTGTCTCCCACCTAATCCCCTCTCTGGAGTCACAAGGATGACAATTTAAAGTACTTAACACACCACAGTGTATGGGGTGGGGAGATTCCAAGTCTCTGAGTGCCACCAATATCACCAAAGAGAAAGCTGGGTGCACTTCTCTGAGATCAATGGACCTGAGAGTCCATTTGAAAGGAAGGCAATTTTGGATCCTGGTCATTCTGCTAACCCAGTTGAATCCAAAGGAAAGGGCTTTGGTGGAAGGTGGAATAGTTCCCAAGCCTCACGGTTCAAAGAGCCTACAGCAACTTAACAGTAGGGTATCCATTTCCTGGCCTGTCACCTATGACCTGCTAGTCACCACCCGCTATGATCTACATGACTGCTGTGGGCAGCCACCAGCAGGCCACAACCCACTGAAAATGATGCAGGAGCCTAAGGGAGGGTACAAAGTTGAACTGCAACAGGTGCTACTCACTGAAGAAGAACCAACCTAGTAAGAGAGGGGGGTATATGAACAGAAATGTAGTAACACACACAGATGTGTAAACAGAGCACACAAACTTTCTGGCATTTACATTTAAAAATCTTAAAATTGAACTGTACAGATCTATTATCTAGAGTACTGGATTAATATTAAGGAGGTGAACTATGACCATCAAAGAGCAAGGATCAGGAATGAGGGACCCAAGCAAAAGACCTATTTGGGAGAACAGCTCCAAGAGGTGTTAAGAATCACGGGAATGGCAGAAATTGGGTAAATGAATGCATATTGGTCAAAGAATCCGTGATTTCATGTTATATCTACTTTAGGAGAAAAATACATATTTACTTTCAATTTTAAGCACTAGCAGGATTGGAAAGCACATCCTCCAATTAAAATGTAACCACTATCAAGTAAACATAGTCCAGCAGGATTTCCCTGTTAAAGGACAAAATAGTCAAACTGAGATTTAAAAATCCAGCTCTTTTTAGAACAGAAACCAGAGACCTACCCAAATCAAAGTGACAGTTTAAAAATGAAGAGCTGAAGCAAGTTATACCAAGCAAAGGCAAATGAAAAGAAAGTAAAGGTGTTCGTTTTTAAAACCAAACAAAAATCTGAAAGTTAGACGTATTAAGCTGAACAAAAAGGGATGTTACATGTGATAAATATAGAATCTGAGACTATAAAAATTATATATTTTATGTATCAACCAAATAGCAGGTGAATCCTGTAAGAAAAAATTCTAGAAATGAGAGTTTAAAAATTATAAAACACTTTAACATACCTTTCACTTTGACAGTTAAAACACACATAAATTTCTAAGATCTGAATATAATACAATCAATAAGTTTGACTTACTAAATATAGAAAATGAAACCTCTATATTTTACAAAGGACATAACTGTTAAGTCAATGGAACACTGAAAATTAAACATTCACTCAAACACAAGTAAGTCTTAACAAGTCTCTTGAGATAGATTTCAGAGCTACATTCATAGACCATAATAAAATATCAAAAGATAATAAGCTAAAGAAAATGCAGTGACATTCTAAATAAACTCATAATCAAAGGTTAAATAGTTTATTTGTAAACCATCCAGAAAAATAACAAAAAGAAGATCAATCATCTAAAATCAAAGGTACATAAGCTAAAGCTGTTGTTAAAGAAAATGTATGGCCTTAAATGCCATTATTTTAAGAAGATCGGAAGCAAGTAAGACAGGCATTCAACTTAATAAACTTAAGTCAAATGGAACAGAAACAAGGGTTAAAAAAAGTTTACTGAGATTAAATTTAAAAAGATTAATATAAAGTCCTCTGCAGAAAATAAAATGTATAAATCTCTAACAAGCTTCATAAAAAAAGCAAAAATGTCTCATTAGTAATGAGTTAAAGATTACTACTATGTATACCAAAGGTATATTATATAAAACTCTGTGCAATAACCCTAAATTTTAGACAAATTAAATGATTCCCCAGCAAGTAGAAAATATCAAAATTCAGAAAAAAATTAAAAGAGTTGAACAGACACTACACCTGGGGGGCGGGGGGGCGGTAGAGTTGAACAGAACAACTAATATATTCTGAAGATCATTTTCTTTAAATGGTATTAGGGTTGAGGGGCTCCAATTCCAGGTTGCTTTCCACTTTACTATAATATTTAAAAACTAGATATTTCCTATATTATATAAATGCATCAAGACTCTAAAAGATAAAATTTTTCTTATATAATTAAAAAAATATAATCCTAATAACAATACCTTAGAGACTACAAATAAAGAAACTACAGACCTGTCTCAAGACAAATCAAATTTAGCAAAATACCAAAAATACTGCACCATAACAAATCAGAGTTTATTCCAGGAACGCAAAGATGACTCAAAATTGGGAAATCTAATCAACACAATTTATGACACTACAAAATAAAGGCAAAAGTTCACAATTACATCATGCCAAAAAGGCATTTAATAAAATTCAGCAGTCTCTTCCAATAAAAATTAAAACACAACACAAATGGATATCTACAACTTAAACATGGTAAGTTATTTTCAGCAAAACTTAACAAGAATATTCATTGCTCAAACACTGAAACATCTTTCTTTAAACAGTAACATAGCAGTTCCCTTTTCTACAGAAACATAAGTACCAGGAAACGAACAAACAAGGATGAATATATACACATAAGCAAGTAAAGTTGCTATTCCTGGTTTTAGTAACAAAAGAACACAGAAGGGAAAGAAAAAAAAAAAAATAGAAAACAGCACGATTGTCCATCAACACAAGATGGCTACCTAAATTATGGATCATCCATTTTGAAGTACTATAATTTTCACTCATTGCAATATCTGCAGTTATGTAAAGTGATATCCATATATTAAGAAAAATTAAAATGTTATAAAATAATATACAGAGAATATTCTTTATATTAATAGAAGGATCTCATTTTTTAAAAAACTAAACCATATTGGATGTATGTATATATTTTCGTATTCCTAGGGAAAGAATAGAGACTAGGGTGGAGATTAAATTTTCCATCTAATTGCATTTTAAACATTTTAATTTTGTTGATAATCTTAAAGAGACTAGACAGGTACAGATAGATACAGATGTTTGTTATGATGTTTCAAAGTATCTCCCAGACATACAAAATTTAGAAAAGATTTTCTTCTCTGTGTTATTATTTCTTGGAAAGATAGGAAGAGAGTACACTGCAGCAGGTAGCCTCAGATCAACTAAGATTTGAATCCTGAAATCAAGCCCCTTAGCCTTTAGGAGTTCCTGCTTCCCTATCTGTGAAAGGGGATAATAATTCCTCATTAATTGTTAGGAGGATTGAGTGTTTACACCTAGCCCTGAAGGTCAGTCATTTAGTATCCTTTTATTATCAGTCCATTCTTCTCAAAAAGGAAGACAGAAGGATAGAAACTGTCCTCCTTGAGGTTTCCAGGACTACTGGCACCACCTAAGCCCATGGCTAAAGCTACTTCTCTGAATTTAGTGTTTGGTGAGATTCCTACTGCATCAAAGTTGAACTGAAAACACTGGTGGTCCTCAGCTGTCATATGGGGAGCTTATCACAGTCACACCAATCCTCCACTTCTCAACTGCTATTTTTAAAGCAGCAGTTTCTCTCAAATACTCTCAGGCAGAAGGCTGGCAGGGGCCAGGGATTTCCTGGAGTTTCCTTAATACTCTTCTGGACCAGGAGACAGGACAAAGGAAGCACCAAGACAGCCCTCTACTTGCAAATTCTCAGGTCCCTCCGCCACCCAGAAATGCAGTAAGAAAACATTGGGGAGACCCACAGCCACAGCTTCCAAGCTGCTTGGATTAATTAAGGCCATCAATTACAAGCAGAAAAGAAAAAGGAAAATGTTGAAATCTAATCACCTCCTAGTCCTCATACTGATCCAATTCAGTAAGATATTATTAATTAGGAAGAAGAAAATATGGAGAAGGGAAAAGTATTGAGAGAGAAGGGAGCAAAATTATGTAATGAAATATTTAAATTTTCCCAAAAAGGAAAACAAGGCTTCCCTGAGAAATCAGGGAACTGGCAGGATGGCAGGAATACCACAACGTCAAGGAGCAGAAACTGTCCCCAAGAGCGAGAGTACAGAAAATTCTTGAAATTGAGTTCTTCGAAACAGTCAGGAGACACATGTCAGCATAACCTAAAAGAATCCCTTTCTCTACTACAGAAAGAACTCACACAAGACACTGCCCAGCTCACATCTACACATTTCACATTTTTCAAGATACTTGCTTCATGATCCAAATAACATCATACAAAGGAAATAAAACCATCTGTAAGAAACATTAATTCACCATGGTTTGGCTAAAAGGGAATTCTTCATGATCGCCCCTCAGATAAGTTAAAAAGTAAATGAAATGAATCAAGAGCTTCTTTTGTATAATATTCAATTAACTTTATAAATATACTCTTAGGGGGGAAAACCCTACATTTCCTTTAAAAGCAGGAATTTATAACAAAATTAACCTAATTCTCAGTCCCTGATCTCACCTGAATAACAGTTTTACTAATATATTAGGTTTTTCGTTGGGAATATTTGATATTGATTGAAATAACACATTTTAACATTGAAGTATATATAATTTCTACTAACTCAAAGTAATTTTAATACTACATCACAAACTTGAGCTATACTATTCACATGTAAGATATATTTAAGGGATAAAACTTACGTGCTTTCATTAATAAACACTATTCGTTACAAATGGATTTCAATCAAAATAACTCCACAGACAGCAGGACCCATTAGTTAGGATGGTCATGTACCCTGAGTTTTCAAAGTTCTGTGTCCTGGTTTTATACAAAAATGACCTGGTTTGGGGTCCAGAAAATAGTCATAAGTGTTAAAAGTCCACAAGTGAATGTTTTGTTGACAAATTCTGCTTGTCTCTAATACATGGGGGTGGGGGTTCTAAGAGAGCGAATGCAGAGCCTAGATATCTGAGCAGTTGTCTAAGTGGGTTTGAAGCCACTTCAGCTGGGTACCTAAAGAAAGAAGTCTCTACACAAATCCACAAGGATGATCCCCTAAAAAGAGTACCTGGTAATCTAATTCCCATGTAAACAAACACCAAAGTGGACAGATAAAATTAATACACAATACAAACAGTAAAGAGTTTATGTAAGTTGTTCAGACAGCATAACATTTAATTGGGTAGGAAGGGAGGGGGCAGGAGACACCCACACAAACCACATATACATCTGAACACTTACGTTTTGTTTTTCTGTGTTTTTATTATTCCTTGGGAATTTCTCATAAAGCAAATGTGAACGTCTCACACAAAGGATTTAGAAGCACCAGTCAGGGTACAAATCCCAATAGTTGTCTGGGAAGTAATATGGCCATATGGATTAAGAACCTTAAATTCAGCCCACTCTTCAGAAATCCTATTTCAAGGGATGTGTTCTAGGGAAACAATGTGAAATAAAGGACACAGATTAAGGTAGAATAATGTTGTGGCCTTTTTTACTTATAATAATGAACTGGAACCAATGCAAATGCCCGGTGTTGGGGAATGGTTGAGTGCACTTTGATACCTTCATCCATGTAACTTAACAAAGCATTAAAAATAGAGTTATTGCCAAGCACAATGGTGAACACCCACAATCCCAGAGACTTGGGAGGCCAGCTGTATCTCCAGCCTGGGCAACTTAGTGAAACTGTCTCAAAATAAAAATAAAAGGTTAGGGTGTAGCTCAGTGGTAGAGTATCTTGGGTTCAATCCTTAGTAAAATATACACACATACACACACACACATAGTTAACACAAAATGTAAGGCATTGAAAGGCTTCAAAATGTCCAGAAATAACTGTATCAGGACTATATGCTTTATTGAAACACATTTTAATGTGTTTTAAAAATCTAGAAGATGGAGTTGTAGAGGACTTGAGTTTTTTTCCCCAAATTCTTTAGCTTAGAAACATACTTTAATACCTATATGCTGTGTAGTTTTAGGCATTTTTTTTAAAAAACAAAACAAAACAAAACTAATGTATGATAGACACAATATCATACTAGCCTCAGCGGGCTTGGCTGTGGTCCTTTCTGCCTTGGACAAATCTCAAAACATCTCAGAGCATCTATTTTTGCATATGGAAGATGAGAAGTTGGATTAGATGATTCCAGGGACACTCACAGGCAAAGCACACCTGGTCAGGGAAGTTAACCTCCCATGCCCGTGACACACAAGGTCTGAGGCACAAGGCAGCAAGCAGAGCAAGCCTTCCTGGGCCAAGAGAGCCACTGGGAGTCATGGGTAGGTGCTCCCATGTCACCTGATGAGGCCTCACTTGGTTCCATCGGTCCCTGCCTAGAGGTAGACGTATGCCTACTTTATGTGCTGGAGGAATAGATTCTTGGGGTCCACATTTGAGGAATGACAAATGCCAGAAAGAAAATGGTATTGTTGTATGCCAATGATTCATTCACAGCATCATGTCCCTTAGAGGTAAGGAAAGGAATAAAGAAAGGATGACCCTCTGTGACAGAAATCAAGTTAATATCTTTATTCACTTAAGTAACCAGGAGACTATAAAAAACCCACATAGAACAGGTTTTCAAAGCAGAAAAATCAGAAGCCCAAACATGGTTTTTTAAATCTAAGTTAATTGAATGATGCTCCCAGGTGACTTACGGTTAACTACTCCAACCAGAAAAGTGAGAAGCATCACACTATGCTGTCACCCACCCAGGCAGTCTAGTCACAGCCAAATCTAATCTCTTAGGCAAAATATGGAATGATAGGATTACATAATTAATTTTCCTGTTAGGCATAATTGTTACTGACTTCATGTCATTACAATGTCAGCTCATCTGGTAGGCGATTGCTATCACATCCTAATTACAAAAACACACAAACAATTTGTAACCATTCATTATTAGATAATGAGCAAGGCCACGGGTGGCTAAATGGAAACTTAGAAAAATGAAAATTAAAGGCCAAATGGACAAGAGGTGCTGAAGGAATTAATCAATTAATCCTGATGAAAGTTCTAGGCTGTGTTACTAGGTATCTAGCTCTCAGGTTACCTGCTAAATGTATTTTATAAGAGCCACATTGTTTAACTTGATTAAATGTCAGAGTGACCCAGATCATTGTCACCAAGAACAGATAGCAATACAAATATTTAAGATACACCTTTAATTGTTACAGCTGCACTAAAAAGGACAGCATTCTTCTTGGCTGTCTACAACAAGGAAACCGCAGACACAAACAAAAATAAGCAAATTAAAGGATATGTATGTAATGAAGGGCTTTATTTTGTAGTTTTCATTGGATGGGTCTGAAGTTTGTGAGGTATTAACTAAGGAGAGTGTCAAAGAAACACAGCTAAAGTGTGGGTACCTTCTGCCAACCTGAACCAACCTGAAGTTGAAAGTGAAACACCTCTGAAATCAATCTGGGCATTACCTGGTACTCAAACATGGGTGGGCCTATAACAACTCAGACAGTTAGATAGGTGATATCAGTCCCATCTTACAGATGAAGAGGCATTTCAAGGAGGTAGTAAATAGCCTATGAAGTTCTTCTACTACAACACAAACCCTACCTAAACGGAATTTTTAAGCCCAGAGAAAAACTGATGATAGAATCCTCCAGGAACAGCAAAAACTTGTTGAATAGTGTGGTCAACAGGAGGCACTTAACTAATGCACATTTGGGGTCTCTCTGAAAGAAAAGAGATGCATTTCCACCCTGACCCCATGGCACAGATCCCCTTTAGAAACTCATTATGTAATATGTGAGCCTCTAGCCACGTATAAATATAGCTTAAATAGCATCTCTTTCTGGTTCTGAATTCTTAACTCCTGGACTACCACTGCTGCTGCTGAAAATCAGGGTTTTTTTTTTTTTTTTTTTTTTTTATTTATTTTTTTTACGTTTACAAAGGGTAATGATGTTTATTATATTTTTCCCCTCCCCCCCACCCCTCCCACCCCTCCCCACCCCTCCCACCCCTCTTTTCCCTCTACACAGTCCTTCTTTCCTTCATTCTTACTGCTCTCCTTAGCCTAACTCTAAACCTAACCCTAAACCTAATGCTAGCCCGTCCCACCCCCCATTATATGTCCTCATCCGCTTATCAGCGAGATCATTCGTCCTTTAGTTTTTTGAGATTGGCTTATCTCACTTAGCATGATATTCTCCAATTTCGACCATTTGCCTACAAATGCCATAATTGTATCATTCTTCATTGCGGAGTAATATTCCATTGTATAAATATGCCACAGTTTCTTTATCCATTCATCAACTGAAGGGCATCTAGGTTGGTTCCACAATCTGGCTATGGTGAATTGAGCAGCAATGAACATTGATGTGGCTGTATCTCTGTAGTATGCTGATTTTAAGTCCTTTGGGTATAGGCCAAGGAGTGGGATAGCTGGGTCAAATGGTGTTTCCATTCCAAGCTTTCTGAGGAATCTCCACACTGCTTTCCAGAGTGGTTGCACTAATTTGCAACCCCACCAGCAATGTATGAGTGTTCCTTTTTCACCACATCCTCGCCAACACCTATTGTTGTTTGTATTCTTGATAATCGCCATTCTAATTGGGGTGAGATGAAATCTTAGGGTAGTTTTGATTTGCATTTCCCTTATTACTAGGGATGTTGAACATTTTTTCATATATCTGGTGATTACTTGTACATCTTCTTCTGTGAAGTGTCTGTTCATTTCCTTAGCCCATTTGTTGATTGGATTATTTGTATTCTTCGTGTAGAGTTTTTTGAGTTCTTTATAGATTCTGGAAATTAGCGCTCTATCTGAGGTATGGTTGGCAAAGATATTCTCCCACTCTGTAGGCTCTCTCTTCACATTTTTGATAGTTTCCTTTGCTGAGAGAAAGCTTTTTAGTTTGAATCTATCCCAGTTGTTTATTCTTGCTTTTATTTCTTGTGCTATGGGAGTCCTGTTAAGGAAATCTGATCCTGAGCCAACAAGTTGAAGATTTGGACCTACTTTTTCTTCTATAAGATGCAGGGTCTCTGGTCTGATTCCGAGGTCCTTGATCCATTTTGAGTTGAGTTTTGTGTAGGGTGAGAGATAGGGGTTTAGTTTCATTCTATTGCATATAGTTTTCCAGTTTTCCCAGCACCATTTGTTGAAGAGGCTATCTTTTCTCCATTGCATATTGTTGGAACCTTTGTCTAGTATGAGAAAATTGTATTTATTTGGGTTTGTGTCCATGTCCTCTATTCTGTACCATTGATCTACCTGTCTATTTTGGTACCAATACCATGCCGTTTTTGTTACTATTGCTTTGTAGTAGAGTTGAAGATCTGGTATTGCAATACCCCCTGCTTCGCTCTTGCTACTGAGGATTGCTTTAGCTATTCTAGGTTTTTTATTCTTCCAGATGAATTTCATAATTGCTTGCTCTATTTCTGCAAGATACATCATTGGGATTTTAATTGGAATTGCATTGAATCTGTATAGAACTTTAGGTAGTATAGCCATTTTGACGATATTAATTCTGCCTATCCAGGAACATGGGAGATCTTTCCATCTTCTAAGGTTTTCTTGAATTTCTTTCTTTAGTGTTCTGTAGTTCTCATTGTAGAGGTCTTTCACCTCTTTTGTTAGATTGATTCCCAAGTATTTTATTTTTTTCGATGCTATTGTGAATGGGGTAGTTTTCCTAATTTCTCTTTCTGAAGATTCATCACTTATGTATAAAAATGCATTGGATTTATGAGCATTGATCTTGTAACCTGCTACTTTACTGAATTCACTTATGAGTTCTAAAAGTTTTCTGGTGGAATTTCCAGGTTCCTCTAAATATATAATCATGTCATCAGCGAACAGGGATAGTTTGAGTTCTTCTTTTCCTATTCGTATCCCTTTAATTTCTATGGTTTGTCTGATTGCTCTGGCTAGAGTCTCAAGGACGATGTTGAATAGAAGCGGTGAAAGAGGGCATCCCTGCCTTGTTCCAGTTTTTAGGGGGAACGCTTTCAGTTTTTCACCATTTAGAATGATATTAGCCATGGGCTTAGCGTAGATGGCCTTTATAATGTTTAGGAATGTTCCCATTACCCCAATTTTTTCTAGTGTTTTGAGCATGAAGGGATGCTGTATTTTATCAAATGCTTTTTCTGCATCTATTGAAATAATCATGTGATTCTTGACTTTAAGTCTGTTGATATGGTGAATGACATTTATTGATTTCCGAATGTTGAACCAACCTTGCATCCCTGGGATAAAACCCACTTGATCATGGTGCACTATCTTTTTAATATATATTTGTATGCGATTTGCTAAAATTTTGTTGAGAATTTTTGCATCGATGTTCATTAAGGATATTGGTCTGAAATTTTCCTTCCTCGATGTGTCTCTGTCTGGTTTAGGTATCAGGGTGATATTGGCTTCATAGAACGAGTTTGGGAGGGTTCCCTCCTCTTCTATTTCATGGAATAGTTTGAGGAGTATTGGAATGAGCTCTTCTTTAAAGGTTTTGTAGAACTCGGCTGAGAACCCATCTGGTCCTGGACTTTTCTTTGTTGGTAGGCTTTTGATGACCTCTTCTATTTCATTGCTTGAAATTGGTTTATTTAAGTTGTGTATGTCCTCCTCGTTCAGTTTAGGTAGTTCATATGTCTCTAGAAATTTGTTGATGTCTTCAAGGTTTTCTGTTTTGTTGGAGTATAGATTTTCGAAATAGCTTCTAATTATGTTTTGTATTTCACTCGTGTCTGTTGTGATGTTTCCTTGTTCATTCCGAATTTTAGTAATTTGAGTTTTCTCCCTCTTTCTGTTAGTGTGGCTAAGGGTTTATCAATTTTATTTATTTTTTCAAAGAACCAACTATTTATTTTATTAATTTTTACGATTGTTTCTTTTGTTTCGATTTCGTTGATTTCGGCTCTGATTTTAACTATTTCCTGTCTTCTACTACTTTTGGTATTGGTCTGCTCTTCTTTTTCTAGGGCTTTGAGCTGTAGTGTTAAGTCATTTATTTGTTGATTTCTACTTCTTTTTTTGAATGCACCCCATGAAATAAATCTTCCTCTAAGTACTGCTTTCATAGTGTCCCAGAGATTTTGATATGATGTGTCTTTGTTCTCGTTTACTTCTAAGAATTTTTTTATTTCCCTCCTGATGTCTTCTGTTATCCATTCATCATATAATAGTGTATTATTTAATCTCCAGGTATTGGAGAAGTTTCTGTTTTTTATTCTGTCATTTATTTCTAATTTCAATCCATTATGATCTGATAGAGTACAAGGTAGTATCTCTATCTTCTTGTATTTACTAACAGTAGCTTTGTGGCATAAAATATGGTCTATTTTAGAGAAGGATCCATGTGCTGCTGAGAAGAAAGTGTATTCATTCTTTGTTGGATGGTATATTCTATATATGTCCGTTAAGTCTAAATTGCTGATTGTGTTGTTGAGATCTATAGTTTCTTTATTCAATTTTTGTTTGGACGATCTATCCAGTGGTGAGAGAGGTGTGTTAAAATCGCCTAGTATTATTGTGTTGTGGTCTATTTGATTTCTGGAATTGAGAAGGATTTGTTTGACGTACGTGGATGAGCCAATGTTCGGGGCATAGATATTTATGATTGTTATGTCTTGCTGATTTATGCTTCCCTTAAGCAGCATGTAATGTCCTTCTTTATCCCTTCTGACTAGTTTTGGTTTGAAGTCCACATTATCTGAGATGAGGATGGATACTCCAGCTTTTTTGCTGTGTCCGTGTGCATGGTATGTTTGTCCCCATCCTTTCACCTTTAGTCTATGGGTGTCTCTTTCTATGAGATGAGTCTCTTGCAGGCAGCATATTGTTGGATTTTTCTTTTTAATCCAATCTGCCAGTCTGTGTCTTTTGATTGATGAATTCAGGCCATTAACATTCAGGGTTATTATTGTGATATGATTTGTATTCCCAGTCAATTGACTCATATTTGTTTTTGACATGATTTGGTTTCTCCTTTATTTGGCTATTCCTTTAGGCTAGCGCCTCCTGTTGCTGATTTGCATCGTTGTTTTTCATCTCTTCCTCATGGAATATTTTGCTGAGAATGTTCTGTAATGCTGGCTTTCTTTTTGTAAATTCCTTTAGCTTTTGTTTATCATGGAAGGATCTTATTTCATCGTCAAATTTGAAGGTAAGTTTTGCTGGGTATAAGATTCTTGGTTGGCATCCGTTTTCTTTCAGGGTTTGGTATATGTTGTTCCAGGCCCTTCTAGCTTTTAGGGTCTGGATTGAAAAATCTGCTGATATTCTTATTGGTTTTCCTCTGAATGTAATTTGATTCTTTTCTCTCGCGGCCTTTAAAATTCTGTCTTTATTTTGTATGTTAGGTATTTTCATAATAATGTGCCTTGGTGTGGGTCTGTTGTAATTTTGTATGTTTGGAGTTCTATAAGCCTCTTGTACTTGGTTTTCCATTTCGTTCTTCAGATTTGGGAAATTTTCTGTTATTATTTCATTGAATAGATTGTTCATTCCTTTGGTTTGTTTCTCTAAGCCTTCCTCAATCCCAATAATTCTCAAATTTGGCCTTTTCATGATATCCCACAGTTCTTGGAGATTCTGTTCATGATTTCTTACCATCTTCTCTGTTTGTTCAACTTTGTTTTCAAGGTTAAATATTTTGTCTTCAATGTCTGAGGTTCTGTCTTCCAGGTGTTCTATCCTATTGGTTATGCTTTCTATGGAGTTTTTAACTTGGTTTATTGTTTCCTTCATTTCAAGGATTTCAGTTTGGTTTTTTTTTCAGTATCTCTAACTCTTTATTGAAATGATCACTTGCTTCCCGTATTTGGTCTTTTAACTGTTGATTGGTGCGATCATTTAATGCCTGCATTTGCTCTTTCATCTCCTCCTTCAATGCCTGCATTTGCTCTTTCATCTCCTCATTAGCTTCCCTGATCGTTTTAATTACGTACATTCTGAACTCCCTTTCTGACATTTCTTCTGCTGTGCTGTCATTGGATTTTATTGATGTAGTATCTAGGTTTGTTTGGGACATTTTCTTCCCTTGTTTTCTCATAATGGTCAGTTGTCAGTGGGACCCTGAGATATTGCAGTTTTCCACTATTGGCTTATAGTGTCCCAGTAGATTTCTAGTGTATCACCTCCCAGCCTTCAGTAGCCTGATGTCTTGGAGGAATCTGATAAAGCAGCTCATTCGAAGAATACTGCCCCTAGCCCCCTACTGGTTCCACGTTTTGGAACTGGCTCTGTGCGGAAATGCTCTCACTGTGGGCCTGCACCGTGCAGCTGGCCGTGTGGGAAGAGCCCACTGCCGGAGTGTGGAAGACTACCTTGGGAAGACTCAAGCTGCCCTGCCCGGCTCTGCTAAGCCACCTCTATCTGGGCCTGCCACCCGGGCTGAGCTTTACCCAGTGGGCAGACTCACCCGTGGCTCCACTTCAGTCCGAGTCTCTCAATGCCTCCCCTTCTTAACTCCTGGGTTGTGGAGCGACCGGGGGTGCAGTCTCCCTCTAGGCCGCCATCTTGGATCGCCCCGTGAAGAGAGCCCGCAGCCGGAGTGGGCAGAGCCGCCTGAAGAGGTCTCCGGCTGCCCTGCCCTTATCCCTGAGGCTGATTGCAGATCGAGGCTCTCCGCTGGTTCTTTGCAGGAGTACACTGCACTGCAGCGGCTCCGGGACTCGGAGCCTGCTCTGTTCAGACAGGCTCTCACTAGCGGGCCAGTTCCGTTCCGAGAACCTGGAGAAGCTGGCTGTGTGGGCGGGGCCCACCGCCGGAGTGCGCAGGACTGCCTGTGGATGACTCTAGCTGCCCTGCCCGGCTCCGATAAGCCACCTCTATCTGGGCCTGCCACCCGGGCCGAGCTTTACCCAGTGGGCAGACTCACCCGTGGCTCCACTTCAGTCCGAGTCTCTCAATGCCTCCCCTTCTTAACTCCTGGGTTGTGGAGCGACCAGGGGTGCAGTCTCCCTCTAGGCCGCCATCTTGGATCGCCCCCGAAAATCAGGTTTTAAGAGTAGTACAAGAATGATACCATAATAATAGCAATTAACTATGTGTTTGCTGCAAAGATGTCAACTCAGATTTGATGCCAATGACCTAACTACTCATGTTGCAGAAAGCTTTAAAATATTTGAATGAATGCTTAAAAAAAAAAAAAAAAAAAAAAGTTAGTCCTACAAGTGAATATTAGGAGTCATAAATGGGAATTGTTTCAGATCCTATTCTTTTGGGATTTTAACAATGAAAGTCAACAGAAAAGGGTGATTTGCATACACATCTTCATTTTACTGAAATGCTAATTTCCATTGCCAAAGAATGCACCTAATGGGTAAAGACATTAAAAGCTGTATATGCAGAAGTATAAACATGAATGCATATTCATGTAATGCATAGACATAGTAGCAATAACCAAATCAGAAATAAAGATTAAGGGGAGAGATAGGCGCCGTAGTACACGCGGTGGTACACATCTGTAAACCCAGCAGCTAGGGAGCCTGAGGCAGGAGGATGGTGAGTTCAAAGACAGCCTCAGCAAAAGTGTGACACTAAGCAACTCATTAAGACCCTGTCTCTAAATAAAATACAAAATAGGGCTGGGGATGTGGCTCAGTGGTCGAGTACCCCAGAGTTCAATCCCTGGTATCAAAAAAAAAAAAAAAAAAAAAAGAAAGAAAGAAAGAAAAGAAAAAAAAAGGGGAGAATTTTTAGTCTTAGGATTGCTTAAGAGGTAAATGTTGATCTCCTTCAAATGTATTTCAAAATTCTTTGGCCTATCTAATCCACACCCCCTTAACATATGTGCAGAATATAAGTGAACATTTGGCTACTAAGGCTAATGGTATAGATATTATCATCTGGAGCCAATAAGGAGTGAAGATTGGTTCTAGATGATAATGGGATAATATCTATACCATAATATCTACACCAACACATCTGTGATACCCATTACCATGTGCTAGAACACAGTTGACTCAAACCTCGTCATTCCACAATCTCTGTAGAACAACTGAGAGACACAGTAGAACATTATGGACTCCCTAAAAAGTTCCAACCACAGAGTGATAATCCACTAGTTAATTCACTATCCTGAGGCTGCAGTTTGGGTTAGCTTCTTAAAAATCTCCAAATTCGGGGCTGGGGTTGTGACTCAATGGTTAGAGCGTTTGCCTAGCACGTGTGAGGCACTGGGTTCGATCTTTGGCACCGTAAAAATAAAATAAAGGCATTGTGTTAATATACAGCTAAAAAAAAATATTTTTTAAAGTCTCCAAATTCTTTTCTCATTCACTACTGACCTCTCCTGAGGACCACCCAACAAAGTTCTCTTACTCACATACCTGCTCTTGTAAGATTTAATCAGCAGAGGGAATCTAAGATGCAAAATAACTCATACACAATTGACTTAACACCAAAAATGACTTATCTGATTACAAACTGAGTAGGATAAAGGTTAGTCAGCTTTCCATCACTATAACAAAATACCTGAGATAAACATATAGGTAAAAGTTTGATTTAGCTCATAGTTGTGAAAGTCCCAGTCCAAGATCAGGAGGACTCATGGCTTTGGGCCTCTGGTACGGGTGCTGGATGGCAACAGTGAAGAGTGTGGGGTGGAGCAAACTGCTCACTTCAGGAAGCAAAAGAGAAAGAGGAAGAAGCCAGAGCCCCACGATATCCTTCAAGAGCACACTAATAACCTGAAAACCTCCCACTAGACCCCACCTCCTAAAGACTCTACTACCTTCAACAGCATGACCCTAGGGACCACAATTTTACTGCACGAACCTCTGGGGGACACTCAACAGCCAAATAGTAGAAGGGTGTAAATACATGGGAACTAATAGAACTATACTTTGAAGAGGAAATTGCTGGAGTCCCCAGCTTGAATTTTCATTACAGTGAATTTATAGTATCTCCGGAACATTTGGCATTAAAGAGTTAAACAACTGATAGCTTGAAAGAATTAATCATAATGATCCACGCAGCTGGTGAATTACAAGTTCATTCATCAAGAGAGCACAAGTTCAACTCAAAAGATAGGGTGTAAGAACAGCACAGCTCCAAACCAATGTTCAAAGAGTTTCTTCGCCAACCCTAATTAGTGAAAAAAAAACTAACACAATTCAAGTGCCAAAACAGGTTCAAAGAAATACCTAGCAAGACACACCCATTGAGCCTTTTGAATTCCTTACCACATGCACCTAGGGGCCTCAACTCTCAAAAGCAAAACATAACAACCAAAAAAAGCAAGTTCTTTTAAAACCTTGGGGGTATATTTGATCAGCAGACATTAAGGAACAGACAAGCATGTGGTCTGAAAATGCTCTTTTCTGCACACTAAGAAAACACCTAATCTCCATGCTCCTGGTGTGGCTGATTCTACAAAGATGCAGGATTGTGGGTCTAACATACAATGAAGCAGGGGCTGATTTCTCTGAGAAGCACCTGAGTAAAAGGCATGTTCAATTACACAGAAAAGAAATCTATCCAACAGGTATGCACTCCCACCTTCTGCTTTGTTCCCGATTCCCCTGCACTTGAGCAGGAGAGAGTACAGCAATTACTTTTGGTGGGGGGCGGTGGTAATACACAATATAAGTACAGGCTTAAAATAATGACACAAAGGTGTACATTGAGGCATGTGACTCTCATCTGTCCCCACCCTTCCCACATGTGTCATCACATTCATCAATTTCTTGGTTTTTCTTCTGTCAATCTACCCAAGCACAAGCAAATGCAAATACACAGTCTTATTTTCACCTCTTCCACTTTTTTATTTTGCCTTTTCTAATTAATATCCTAGAGATTTATTCAGAGAGGGCATTAAGTGTTGTTGGGTTTTGTTCAGCTGCAGAATATTCCATTTTATGCACCTATCTTAGAGTATTAACCAGTTCCCTATTGAAGGACGAGTGGGTTGTTTCCAACCTATTACTATCACAAACAATGTTCTAATTCATATGTGTGCAGGTGTTAAATTCCTAGATGTGGGATGTCCAACTCAAAAGTTACATGCATTTATAGCTGACAGACTGCCAATTTGCTTTCCACGAACGTTACACCATTTTATACTCTCCACAGCCACGTATGAGAATTCTTGCTTCCTCAGTCTTGAAAAGAGAGGCTATTGACAAGCCTGTAGGTTTTAGAGCAGGTTTAAGCTCAAAACATGATAGGAAGGAGGGGGGTTGAAAAAGAAGTGTTTCCAAAGATGAATTTGAGTAACTGCCAGGAGTTTCACTCTGCCATCTTTCACACACTATTGGTCTCAAAGATGGGGGATTGGTCCTTTATCTTCAGGACACCATAATAAAACAAGAAAAGCATACTGTTCCCTCTACTAGAGCCCCACCCAGGCCAGTTTCAGTATCGTTTCAAGCAAGAGGAAAAAAGGACCAGAGAAGGGACCCAAGAGAGATGACGCTGACATAAGGGAACTAACTCCTCACCTGGTCTCTGAACCTCCCAGCTTCCTCACCTGTAACGGGTAGTCCCATGATAACACACAAACCACAAGCACAAGGGAGATCAAATGGGGTAACACGGGCAAGTGCTTGGTGCAAGAAGTGGCACAAGGCATGAACTCTAATAAAGAGTAACTAGGGCCATTTTATAATAAATGCATGGTAATCATTTTGGAATACCAAGAGTGTAACGAAGTATAAATTAACTCCTATAATTTAGTAGAAAGCTCAATTGAGCAAATCAATACACAGATACTGCTGCTTTAGAGTGCATTATCTTCATCCTCCCTACACCAGTTAATATTACCTGAAAAAGAACCAATTATTAAAATTAATAATATTAATTTTGGCCATCCCTAAAGCATTTAGTTCATATTAAATCCTACTTAACAACAACAAAAAAAAAATCATCAGATAGTTATTCTCAGGCTTCTGGGTCAGAGTACAAAGCTATATACAATTCAACCCCAGCGGCTCTGGGAGGCAGCAAGCAAAGGAACCCAGCTTAGAGTTCAAGTCCTTGGTTTCAATTCTTTGAGACAGCCTTCTTCATAGGCACATTTCCTAGACTCTCCAGGGTTTCATGTCCTCATCTACATGAGAGAAAAACACTAGTTTCTTCTTGTAAGGTTTGGTAAGGATCAAATGAGGAAAACATACAGAGTTCACAGGAAATGCAAAAAAAAAAAAAAAAAAACAAGTTTTTTAAGGAAAAACACTGAGAAAGTTTCATTACTATTATCCTTTAAAGGAACACCTATCTTTTCTCTCTCAGCATCTGTGCTATGATCTGTCCTGGGATCTCTTGGTCCTTACTGAAACTTTCCTCTTCTGTCTCATGAACTTTTAGTCCAGCTCCAGTCTGGGTTCAAGAAAATAAGACCTGCACTCAGGCATTCAGCCTGCTCCCAAGAAACTACTTTCATGGAGTTGCCTTTTCTCCACTTCTAAGATTCCACAGTCCTCTTCACTCCATTGCCACTTCTGAGCCTGTCACTTTCTTCATTAGCTTTCAGATGAGGTCCTCAAAGACCTCCCTACTGCAAGACCCAGTGCACATCTCCATTTTTCTGTAGGTTTGGCTTTTGGTCACTTCTTCCCAAACCCTACCACACAGAGTCCTAGCCATGACATTCCCCATTTGCACTCAGGTTCCTTTACAGCTCCTACTCTTCTCCTTGGACCTTGAAGGTTGACATTTCTTTGAGCTCCATCTGTCTCCTCACCTTTGTTTCTGCTTCCAGGTACCATCACCACAGAGACAAATTCCTAAACTAAGTCATGTGCCAGAATTCCCTCTGAGTACCAATCCAAGTTTCAACTTCACTCAGAATTCCTCAAAAATCAAACTTAAGTTCATGATTCCTGCCACCAGATCTCCATGTAGTATTGCGTAGCTCAGTGATGCCTCTGACATTCAAGCCAGAATCCTGATTGGACATTATCCTTAACATCCTGCTCACCAGCAAAGGCCTGGTTGATTTTACCTCCCTACTTTTTCTGTACAGGCAACTTCTGATTATCTCCACCACCAGTACAAGTTAACTTCATGCTTCACCTTGCCTACTTCAATAGCTTCCAGAAGGCTTCCTCCTTAATCTACATTCTTCATGATGTGGCCAGGTAAATTTTTTCAAGCAAATATGAAGTCCCTCCCACCTCATGCAACATTTCTGCTTAGCATTCTACACTGACTTCCCACTGTTCCTAAAGTAAAGACAAAAACTTCGACATGGCTTCTGGGACCATGGGTGGCCTGGCTCTTCTCCTTTCCACCACATACCCTTTGCACATCATTTTCTTTTCCCCTGAGGAAAATTCCAGGTATCTCTAAGGTGCACTGTAACAACTTGATGATATACATGTGACATGGAAACAGCTTATTGCATTTAATTGCTAGATATCATTAAAATTAAATGATTTTTTAAAGTAATGCATTTACACCTTACTTCCCTTATACTTAGATTCATCTACTTTGTGCTTTATTTTCTTAAGTTAGAACAGAGTTGCTAGTCACTGGCAAAAGGGAAACAAAAGGAAAAAATTTAAAAATAACTTATTTATCATGAAATCATGATTTACGCAACCCATGTTTCCTTTGGGAATTCATTATGACTGCAATTACATACAGGTAAGCCAATTTTTGTAACAAGTAAAAACAATATTACTTAGAAGCAATTCAAAATAATCAGTACTTCTTTTTGCTTTTCAAATACTATATCTAAAACATGAACTCTGGCAAATCATATGCTAATAATATAACATGAGAGTTGTTCTCTTCTGGCTGGGATGGGTTTATATGAAATTACAACAGCCCAGAGTTAAGGTTAAAGAATTATTATAATGCCTTCAGTAAGTCTTAAACATTTCAACAGTGTCAGAGCTTCTCAGTTCATGCAAAGATGCTGCAGGAGCTAGACCCAGCCCATTTGTCCCCCATAAAGATTTCAACATCTTGGCCAAACCAAGCTCTTCTCAACTCCTGCTGGATTTCACGAAAGAATAGCATGAGTTTTGTTTGATTTATTTTCAAATTTTATGAAATTCCATGAACTAATTTATTTTAGACCTGGCTTCATGTTGTTCTTTTCCCAAGGTATGCACCTGGGAGGGCTGAACCCACCCTTTAGGAAGAACACCTGATCTTTAAAGAGTTTTTTCCATACCCAACTCAAGGAAGAGCAAACAATTTCAGGACCCAGCTGAATAAGAATGGCTTATAGTTTGGGCTTCCCAGGGATAGACCAATTCTGAAAGGCCTAGATCAAGTTCCGCACCTAACACTTGGTATCTCAATCCTTTCAAACACGTGGGAAGTTTCTTGTTAATACACACACACACACACACACACACACACACAATATTTATGTATATATTTATGAACATGAACATATAACATAGAAATGTAAACATGCATTCAACTTCACTACTAACCACATAAAAATTCATATGCAGGAAGAGACCAATAGAGAAATGCCTTTAAATCTACTTACTGAAACAAAAAACAAAACCTGATTTTGTTTATCTTGTGTAGGTGCTGGGGATGGAACACAGGGCCTTGCACATGCTAAGCATGCACTCTGCCACGAAGTTACAACCCCAACTCCCTGAATTTATTTCTTGATGACAATGCCTCCTAATGTATACTGAAAAAAACTCCAACACCTTTAAGACATCCTCTAGTCTGTAGAGGACTCTACAGAAGAAGAAATACAGGCTAAGATATGGCATTGGACTAGTATTGGATGGCAGGTGTAAGTGCACTGTGGTTCTCCAGCACTTGGAACTGCAACACCTGAAGCACCCATATGTAGCCTGGGAAATACCTGGAATCTTATCTTCAGGGAGGGGATGTTTCTGTTAAGAGCCAGTTATTTTGCAACATGACCCTCCAGAGACCTGGAAAAAGGCAACAACAAAGCCACCACCTGCCTCCTGGAAAAGGCACACCAGGCAGCAGGGCTGAATGACACTACTATCCAAATGGCTGCAGTTCACCTGACTTCAGAAGAAAACTACTTTTACAGGTAGCACTCAACAGTTTCAGGAAATGATATAAACTGAAGATAAAAGAGCAATATCAGGAAAACTATATTCAAGCTGTATCAAAAGACTCACATGGTGATGATTTAATTGAAAAGGAAAATGGACATGTTAACAAAGTTCCTACTGAAAAATTACCCGAGAGTTACAGTACAATATAAAGTTTAGAAATATAAAGTTAGTCTGAAATTTACAGAGCATAATTTTTTAAAATTTTAACTGATACATACAAATGCTTATAGGATACCATGTGATGTTTTGACACATGTATACATTATATAACGTTCAAGCCAGGGAAAAGTTATTTAATCTCTTCAAATGTTTGCATATCTTTATGGTAAAAACGTTCAGAATACTTATCTTCTATATTAAAACATACACACGCACACACACATTTTCATTACCTGTGCCAGAACAGAATACCAGAACTTCCTACTAACTGTAACTTTGTACCCATTAATTACCTTAGAAGTTAGACTAAAGTTTACAGACCATAAGCTTTTTTAAAAATAAAAATTTTAAGCATAAAAGTATCACTCTTTGATTTAGGAAGGACTTTTCAGTCAATCCTAAGACTAGATGGCCAGCAAGACCCTGCTCCAGGAAATTTAACTTCTGACAAAGTGGGCTTTCCCTAGATAATTAAATTTCACTCTAGCTCTTTAAAGAACCAATCTAAATTCATAACAGCAGGTGGGGGAAGAGGCATGTGAGGAATGTCAAAGAAAGGAAAGAATTTCCTAAACCAACCACTCTGTTTAAACTGTATGACTTCTAAAATGTTTTTACATGTGCAGCCCTAAAGCAAGCTACACAGTATGTTTTCATGTTCTCTTTTCTCCTGCCTTCAAAACATGATCAACCAAATCTCTACCCTACAGATATGGAAAACCACACATTTATTGTATATAAAACATTTTCCAGGTCAGGCTTGGTGGTACATACCTGTAACCCCAGCATCTTGGAAGGCTGAGGCAGGAGGATCTCAAGTTCAAGACCAGTTTCAGCAACTTAAGGCCCTGAGCAACTTAGTGAGACCCTGTCTCAAAAACCTAAAATAAAAAGGGCTGGCAATGTAGCTCAGTAGTAAGTGTCCCTGAGTTCAATTAAAAAAAAAACTTCCTTCTCTCAAGCACATCCATTTCTTATGTCACACATAACCAACCACAAAAACCCTTTTAGCTTTTAGTACGATATGGTGGCAATGCTGTAGCAAATTCTGAACCTTGGTTTCAATGGGCCTACTTCAAGACTGTTTTGGCTTTGTCTGGGTTTCTTGTTTATTGTTTTTTCATCTTAAAGGCTTTAGATCCTTGACCTGTTCAATGCTTTTTCAGGCTGCATTTATTTTTGGTCCCCTTGGTTATATTATTAACCAGAGCCCTGACATTCTCTAAGGAAAAGATTGGAAAGAGGAGTTAATAAAACCAAGAGAGTTCCATGGTGAATTAACCATGTACGCAGGTGTGTAAATTAGAGCAAAACCACATGGCAAGCAAAACAAATGCAGGAATACTAAGGCATTTTAAAACAAGATCACTAACCCAAAAGTTTTCATCTTAATGCATTTACTTTCTGAAGTAAATAATAGAAGTCAAAATATTTTCAGTAGAAAGTGACACTATCTAAACATGCTCTCAAACTTATACTCTAGGCTTGAGCAATGTTTGATATACAGGATTCCTTGAAGCATTACTGAAACCTTGTCCCTCTGGTACAAGCAGAAGGGAGTAGAACAAAGGCTGGGCGCAGTCACAGAACTTTTGTTCAGGTTACATTTCCTGTACTGAGCTTAGTATTTTTCTACTTTCATAAAAATCTCAAGTAGGATTATAAATTCAAAGACACATGTTTAAGAGATAGTCCAATCAGCCATCAATGACCTGCCATTTGGAATCCAAAGAGACGTCTAATCAACTTGCAATCTTGTTTAGGGTAAATATCCAGTTATAGTTCAACTATGAAAAATAACTCCAAAATGTGACTTTTAGGAAAATAATGAAAAAATGGTATGTATACCTACAAGTCAGTAACAAGGCTGTACTAAACAGGAAAGCAACGGATTAGATCAGACTAGACCTTCAACAGATACGGTTCAGGCAAGTGAGCCATCAGTTCACAAAGTGGTCAGGATCAGTCATCACATTTTCCTGAATGTTCTGCACAGTTCCTGAGTCATGCATTAACCCATTAACTGAGGTCAACTCTAAGATGCATGAAAAGAGTACAGCATACCTGCAGCATAAAAATAGCGAGTGGGTCATTTCCACACTTAAAGTTACAAGTAACTTTTCTGAAGCAATGTAAACTATAAAGTTCTTAAACAGGAAAAACATAGTTTAGACCTCTGAGTTTAATTATTTCATTTTATTTCTTTGTGAAATTGTATATCAGTGTATATACACATTTTAGAGTTGGAACGGTGTGAGGGCTCAAATGTAGTCATTTAAAATCTTGTGAAATACTTTGCAAAAGCATTTAACCTAACATTCTGTTGTCCTCAGTGAAAACTGAGGTTAATTATACCTACCAAGCTGGGACAATGAATGGCAAACTATAAAACTGGATTCAAGAGAATCATTAGATATTCAAGTACAAAACTGAATTTACAGTCATTTTTCTCTACTGTAAACTTAATAAATAAATTCACCTTAATATGAAACTGGAATTTATCCACTCACATCTTGAATGGGACCTGGGATGGTGTAACATTTGTGAATTAGCCTTAGATGCACACAGCTGTCTAATAACACACAACTGAGGACTAAAATTCTGTGGGACAATCTTTTATCTCACTCATTCCTAAAGAGAGCCCATCTGAGGATCATCGGTACTGTGTATCCAACAACAAAAGTGGGTCACCTACCATCTAGCAAGGACATTTGCAATAGAAAATTCTAAATCTGAACAGGATGCCAAATCTCACAGGTCATGTTAAATCCTCCTCAGTGAGAAATTCCATCTTACTCTAGTCAGACTGGCAATTATCAAGAATACAAGTAAATAATAAATGTTGACCAGGACATGGTGAAAAAGATACACTCATACATCACTGGTGGGACTGAAACTTGGTGCAACCACTCTGGAAAGCAGTATGGAGATGCCTCAGAAAACTTTAAATGGAACCACCATTTGACCCAGTTATCCCATTCCTCCCTATATACCCAAAGGATGTAAAATTGGCATACTACAGTAACACAGCCACAACAATGTTTACAGCAGCTCAATTCACAATAATAAAACCATGGAACCAATCTAGGTGCCCTTTAACAGAAGAATGGATAAAGAAAATATACACAATGGAATATTCCTCAGCCATAAAGAAGAATGAAATTATGGCATTTGCCAGTATATGGATGGAACCCGAGACTATAGTGCTAATGAAATAAGCCAAGTCCACAAAATCAAAGGCTGAATGTTGTCTTTGATATGTGAATGCTAACCCACAATAAGGGGAAGGAAAGATAGAAGTTCAATGGATCAGACAAAGGGGAATGAAGAGAAAGGGGGCAATGGGATTAGTAAAAACAATAGAATTAATTGATCATAACTTTCCTATGTTCTTATATGAATACACAACCAGTGTAACTCCACATCACGTTCAACCAGAAAAATGGATCCTAATTAGAAAGTTATATATACTCCATGTATGTCAAAATACACCCTACTGTCATGTGGAACAAATTAAAAAATTGATTGTATAAAGCAAAAAAAAAAAAAAAAAAAAATTCTCCTCAGTGAGAAGAAAGGTCTTTTGCTAGCTCACTTCTCCCCTGACCTTACAGAGGAAACCATGGGATAAACCATCTTTCACCCGGGTATAGAGTAACCTGTTATCTCTGTAATATATGTCCCAAGGCTCCCTGAACACATTTAGATATGAACAGGGACAACTGTCATGGGATCTTGTCACCAGACAAGCTGAGTACCATGGAAAAACAAGTGCTGCCAGCAGGAACAGCCCACCTAGACTATCATACAAATCAGAGTGGTACATCTATAAACAAATAGGACTGGGAAATCTCATGCTCTCAGGACAAACATCAAATACCTGAGTAGGTCTTTCCCTGTAGAGGTAGTACCAATGGCAAAACCTAAAGGACTGACTAGAGACCCTGAGCACGCAACAGAAGGTTAGAGAACCTTCCATCCCTTCCCCAACCCTACCTCCTCAAAGACCCCTCCCTCTCTCTGCCCACTCCAGCTCACAGCTGTCTCCTGGATCTCAACAGGTTCAGGCTGTCTAAAGACATATGATGGGATAGAAAAAAAAAGTTGTTCTAAAACCTACTTTTCTTCACCCTCGGATATGGGATGGGCAAGGAGGGGAAGGAAGAAGGGGACAAGACAACTTGCATATTCTTTTTAAAATTAAATATTTTTTTCCTTAAATTTCACTTAAGAAATCTGCCTGAGGACCATTCATGATTTGTTTATTTGATTTCAAACTCAGAGCATTCAGTTTCCCCTTCTGGATGAGTCCGACCCAAGAGTATTCCAGCTCCTATCAACTTACTCCAAGATTCTCAGGCAAGAGATGAGACATGTCCTTAGCAGAACAAATGCAAAGGTTCCAAATCCTCTGTCAGTTCCTAATCTCTACACTGAAAGACGCAGAGGAACCAAATGGTCACCAAAATGTCACCAGCCAAACACCAACCCCTGCCCTACTGAGAATGCCACACTCTGATTCAAGACCATGGATGGCACAGAGTGGCTGCCGACTGCTCCCAATAAACTCATTGTTTATTGCTGAGTAAACATCAGGGATCACTGAAGTACCACGTGCTAGGGCAAGAGGACAGACCATTTAAGTCCCTGTAGACAGGATGCCCCTCCCAGAACACTTCACTTTCCAAAACACTGTCTTCAAGGGTTGGGTTGATGCCAGAGAAATGACTGACTTTTAAAGCATCTTAAGCTTTAGGTCTTGGTAATTCAGAGATGCTTTAAAAACAGGAAGGCTGTTGCCACTTTGGAGTATGGTGATCTGTTTTTCTCTTTGAAAATATCTCCACTAATTAGGAAAATACATGCAGCCCTCTCACAAAGTTCTTAAAAGGAAGAATCACCTTTGGCTTACTACTTCACACAAAGTTACCTCACAACCCTGAAAGCAGAATGCATTCAGTGCTGAAAGCTTACCACCTCTATAAAACTTAAGAGGAGAAGAAAGCATTATCCACATCTCACCAATAACTGTTTATCCAATGAGTTATAAAAGAAGCTACTGTGTTTTTATTATCTAAGCTTTTAGGACAGTTCAAGTTCAATACACACAATGTTTCATTCATGCTGTTAAATTGATAATATTAACCTTTCTTGCTGAGATGCATTAAAAATTCTGCCTTTTCAGAGCAAATGTAATTAGTTCACATTAGTAACTTTACCAGCAGCAGCGACAGAAGCAAAGCGAACTAACAGGATATGGATTAACGTAATCAAAATATCATCTCCCATCATCTCCACTCTCTCGGCAGCTGGCTGCACTTCCTCTCTTGGTTGGATTTTTTTTTTTCCTTTTAATAAAAATGATCAATGAAATGGATGAATAATTACTTGTAATCCCCCCTCAGGGGAGTACTGTACAGGAAACCATTTTGGTGAGTGAACCCTAAAGTTTTAAATTTGATGTGTCTGTTCAATACCATTTTGATAACATATGGCTTTTCCAGGGCAAAAAGCTTTTTGGGTGGAAGGAGGAGGAGAGAAAGCTAGAGGCTATATGTGGACCATAAGATTGGTTGTTTCTAGAGTCTCATCATAAGTATCTCACTTTCTAAACAGAGTCAGAGAAACAAACCAAAGTCATGTTTGCCCTTTGAAATACCTCCAACACATTCACACACTGAACTGTACTTGTGTACACCCTGTACTGCCCATTGATGCTGAGTCTTTGTTGTTTTGTGATACTCCCTCTTCTGATCAGAATACCCACATTTTCCTCTAACAGATCAACTTCTTTCTTACTGAGGCTGGGGACCACATGGTTTGGGCTGGTTCATCTCTGGAACAAACAGGTGGAGGGAGTCACCTCCAGAGAGACCTCCTAAAACCTGTCTGTGTCATGAGAGCAGAGAGCCCTTGCTCTTGGGCACTGAACTCTAAATTGGGGGGAATGTAGGATTGAAGCTGCCAACAACCCTTTTTCTCTCACATGTATCCTAAATAAGCCAAAATGCTGGTAAGCAAAGTCATGAAGAGCCCTCAGTGGCCTTCCTGGAGCCAGGTGCACTCCTGGACTGCACCATTAAGTGGGACTAAAATACTCTTTTTTTGCATAAACCAATTGAAATGGGTTTTCTTCTCTAGGAAATGAAAGTAAAGATACTTCATACAACACATTTTCAATAGGGTTGCCTGGGCTTGGAAGGACTGGGGAATGGATGAAAACAGAGTGGTCACCTCTCCTAGTGTTTCAGGATCCCAGGAACAAGAGCACTTCAATGAATAGCCTCTCTGTGCTTTCCAAGGTTAACCCCAACCACAACCCAATCAGCAATGCCATTAGGACATTTGGGGTCTCAGACAGACACTGCCAGAAAGCAGAGATAAGACAGGAGGACATTGCTAGACCTTTGAGGTTGGAAGGTGGGAGTAGAATGATAGAATCCTTTCTTTGGGGTCAGATTTTACATGTAGAAAAAAAAATTACCCTCTTAATTTATTGTGGCATAGAAGGGAAATACCTAATTCAGAACAACATAAAAACTCAAAAAAAGCAAAAATCACATTAAGAGGGAAATGATTTCATGGCTCCCTCAAAGTCAACATGAACCAGAAGGAAACACTGCAATTTATTTATCCAAAATCAAAAAGGCCCTCAAAGGTTCACAACTGTCCTCCTGGCATCCTTCAAATACAAAGGGCAGTTAAATGTTCAGATTGGTAGTCACCAATTAATCCAAAATATGCACTATTTATCAAGTTCATACTTCTATTTAAGTTTTAAATTGCTCTGTTAGCATTTGACTAAGCCTGAAATGACAGTTTTTGGGTCAGTGACTTTACTGCGAAGTTAATGCCACCTTTCTAAAGCTTCCATGGATGCAAACTCTGTAAGCTTTTCTGGGCAGTACTGGGTACAATCAAAGGACATAAACATGCTAACTTTTTCTCCATGTGTTTTTGTTTGAGGAAAAGAGAGCATGATGAGAAATATGGAGACTTGATTGAGTCTGACCTACTTTGAAGTTTAGAAGGATGCATTTATAGTCAACAATTTTAAAAATTAAAAACAAAGAATTAAAAAACCAGCATATCCTATGACATTAGGTTAATACCAATGAGCAAATGACCAACTGAGAATACCTAGTACTGTGCTGAGTTACAAAGCCCAAGTGATCTTCACAGCAAGTGATACATATCATTTGAGAATACAAAATTCAAAGAAATTACAACACAACAAAAACTTCAGATGGAAATTGTAGTATAGTCTATATAAATCTGGTGCATGTGTTTTTTATATTTAAGAATTGCAAATTGCAACAGATACAATCAGCATCTGAGGGTCCCACGAGGCAGGCTAATGTTACCTACTGCTTGGAACACTATTCGATCACCACTGCAGTATGTTTGTAAAGGACTTTAAGGGTATGTAATATCAGCCCCTGTTATGGTCCTGCTGGTTAGCAGATCAAATATATTAAATTATCTAGAGAAAAGACTTGAAAGAAAGGAAAAGAAAGAGAAGATTAGTGATAAACAAGACAAATCTCTAGGCTTTGCCTACCAAAGATACTCTTCTATAGATTGTTTGAGGTCCCTATCACAGTGATTTCAGAAAGAAAAGTAGCCTGAGCACCATCAGATCTTGTTAAGACTTTCTGGGGAGGGGGATGTGTGTGTGTGGAGGAGGAGTTGCACCCCATCTCATCTTATCAGGAAGATCTGCTCTAAACAGCTTCTCTTGAGAATAAACTTAAGGATTTTGGAGGATTCCTCTCTCAAATGGCAGTGCTAAGGGAAATAGCAATGCAGGCTCCTCAAAAGGGAAGTTTCCTACCTGAGATCTTCCCCCTCCAGGGGACTACTAGGGGGTTAAAAAATTTAAAAAACAAAACAAAACTTTCTCTGAAATTCTTTTGTCTTTCTTTTTTTTGAAACCTGATAAGAAGAACCTGGCCCCTTCTAAACAGTCTCCTTTCCTGGAGACTCAGAAGGATCTTTGGACACAACTCTGGGATCAGCATGGTTTCCTGCTACAGAAGACCCCTGTAGAGAACATACCAGGAGTTCAAACATGCAGATACCTTTCTGGGTATCAGTCACTCCTTCACATATAATTTTTTAAAACAAGCCTAAAAGGACTCTTTTTTCCCACTCCCCACAACCCTCCTGCAATAGTCTGAATGTTAAGTGTCCTCTAAAGGCTCCTGTGGTAAAGGCTTGGTCCCCAGCACAGTGCTAGTGGGATGTGGGGGGAGCTTTAGGTAGGGCCTGGTAGATCTTCAACTCATTGGAAGCATGCCTTGAAGGAGACAGTGGGACCCCAGCCCCTTCCTCTTCCTCTCTTTCACTTTCTGGTCATGAGGTAAGACACTTTGCTTCGCCATGTGCTCATGCCATGATGCCTTACCACAGGCCTAAAAGCACAGTGGACTGAAAACTTTCAAAACTGTGAGACGAAATATACTTTTTCTCATTCATAACTTGCCTATCTCAGGTATTCATTACAGCAATGGAAAGACTGATACACCTTTGGTGGTGTCACTGAGATGACTCCCAAAACAGGTATCCAGGCTTTTCCCTCTTTCTAGCCAGGCCCACGTTTCCAAGACCAGCTCCACCTGCTCATGCCACAAGCAACTCAAACTCAATGTGCCAACATCACAAACATTCCCTCCCTCTGCGATCCTTGTTAATAGCATTAGTGGTCAATCAGTTTTTTCTAATAGATCCTCAGGCATCCATTAGCTCTTTGCTTTTCCTCTACCTTCCCTATCACCTTCATTCTTCACCAAGTCTTAATCTATCTCTGATTCTTCTGACTCCCTTTTTTATGCTCACTCTACCACATTACCATCCATCTCCATCCACTGCTCCACCAACTGTACTTGTACCAGGTGACCATCAAAGAAACTCCAAACCCAAGGTGTTCCCCTGTTTCAGCCACTGCTGGTGAAGTCAGGTTCAACCTCCTGAGGCTGGCAGACAGGGCCCAGAACAACCTGGTTTCTGCCAATGTTCTTACCCTCATTTTTAGAGGCAGGTTGCCCACTCTGACTTATCCTTATACACTGCCTTTGTTCACCTCGCCCTACTACTGCCAACCCCAATCTCTGGTACCTGGCAAACTCCTGTGTAACCTCGGCCCTGCTCCTTGGTGAGACTTTTCCTGCCCCCTCCTCACCAAGCTGCCCCTCCTCTCAGTCTCCCATGGCACTCTGCACACAACCCTAGTAAAATAGGCACCACAGGGCTGTTTCATTTGTTTATAGATCAAGCTCCCTAAAGGTGAGGCTCCCTGAGGATTGCAGCTGTGTCTATTCCTCTTCGGATTCCCAGAGTTGAGCTCCAGGCTTGGCAGAGGCAGCAATCAGCAAACATTTGCTGAATACAAATGCTGCATGTATGGCGCTGGGAGCTTGGAGGTGAGGACTGCGCCTGTGAAAGGAATGCACCGGGTCTCACACTACCTGCTTGGCTCTGTGAAGTAGGGCTTTCCCCAGCGCAAGGAACCCAGTCAGCAAGCAGAACCAAATGCCACCTCCGTGAGCAAACACAGTCAACTCTCACTGCCAACCACATTTTCCAAAGGTTTGCTTCATGCCCTGGACCAACAGGCTCATCCCTGTTTACAAGTCTCCAACCTGGAGACCTCTAACTAGAGAAAAGAACTAACAGACACTTTTAATTATTACCATGGGGTTCAGGAGTGAGAGGGGCAGTGTCAAGCTGAAAGGGTGCACTGTCCTCTAACATGTCCACAAAACCCTCAGGAAAAGGGACTCAAACTGTGCCAACAACCAGTTCTCCCAAGAAGAGGTGCCACAACTGGCATTATATCCAGCCACAAAGTTGAGGAGCACTAGACACAGTTTCAATAACCCATGGAAGCAGTATCAATGATAATTAATCTTCTGTCACAACCTAACCTTTGAAAAACTCACTGGGAGAAGGAAACAAGGGGCAACTGAAGTCAAATGAGGGAAAAATGCAATCATTTTTAAAATGCCATTCATTCTTATGGGTTAATGATTACCTGGACAGGTGATTTACCAGCACAGGAACTAGCCTCTGATAAGTATTCAGGACTCAACTAAAATGTTGTTTTAGTTGGTATAAACTATGTTGAAAAAAGGGATTCACGCATCCCATGACATCTATTTTTATAGCACATGGTCCAGAGTTGGCCATATCATTTTTAATGACTTGAGATTCCAGAAGAATTATCAGTATGGTAACATTTCAAAATGGCCATCAAAGTTCTCAGGCACTAGTCCACAATGGTTTGGATCTAGTAGAGCCTTTTAGGACACACAAAGTTATTTTCAAAATGCATCCAATGATTCTATATTCCTACCAAAGCCTTGATAGAACTTAGTTAATGGGGTTATTTAAAAGTGTGAGTTAACAGAAAGAGCACCTAGTACATAACAAAGCACTGAGATATTATCTGTTACCACTCTGAATCAAGTTTTCCTAATAAAAAGTCATCAGTAACTAATTCATTGAGGTTTACACTGTGATAAGTCTAATATTTTTTGGTCTGTATTAAGGGGAAAATATGAGGAAAAACAGGAAGGTATAAAGTTGACAATTATTTTTGTTATTTCAATATCTGACTTTAAATTATTTTACAGCTGGGCACAGTATGTGTAATCCCAGCAGCTGGGAAGGCTGAGGCAGAAGAATCCCAAGTTCAAAGCAGTCTCAACAACTTGATGAGACCTGTTTCATAATAAAAATAAATAAAAAGGGGGCTGAAAATGTGGTTCAGTGGTTAAGAGCTACTGTGTTCAATCCCTGATTCCAATAATATATTTTTTTTAACAAATTAGCAATTTATATAAATTATTCAAGACACAGTAGAGCTCAAATATTTAAAAGTGTTTGCAGGTGAACAATGAACTACATCCTACCATTGGGAACACATGCTCAAATTCTTAAATTCCTTCCAGGCCCAAGGGGTAGCCCTAAAGAAACAATTAATTCCCTCCGAGCCTCATTTTCATAAGAAAACAAGAGGCTGACCTCAAAGGTCAACACCTTTGAGTGCATGAGCACTGGGTACTCAATTCTCAATGCAGAGTTAACAGATTTAAAATCTGAGTTGGAAAAGACCTTAGTAATGTGCTTTTGAACCCCTTAGTTATCACCCATTGGTAGTTCTCAAATCAGTTTAAAGCATATCTTACCAGCATGAAAATAGAATAAGAAAACACTGTGGTACCACCTGGGTAGTAAGGGTAAATGTGTTAAATAAAAAGTCTTTTGGAAACACTTATTTTAGTTTTAGTTTTATATTCATTTTGTCCTGGGATCATAATGTAAGTCTGTATCTTACTATGGATCTAATTTAAAAAACAGAAAGAAAACCAGTGATGAGGTAGGATACTTTAAGATTGCCCAGAAAGGTAAGATGACATGGCTAAGGTAATTAATACGTACTAGACAGGGATACATTCAAGACATGAGAACTTGGGTCCTCCTGGTGTTTAAACAGTCTTTCCTTTCATCCACAAAACATTCAACCCACGTATCCAATGGAATAAATCCACATATGACCATGTTTTAGAAATTAAGGGAACCACTGACAGAAAATTCTGCTTTTGACTGTGCCTTTAGACCAGATGCCCTATAAATGGGTCCCTGTGATCCTGTAAATTTTTAATTACAATATCACGGACCAGCAGACAGGGTGTTACAAGAGAGAAATATGCTTTCCAAGGGTTACACAGGAAAAATCTCATGCATGCCTGCCAAAACCCTACAGCATTTTCAAGGCCTTTTACCAAGGAAAGACACACACACTCACATATGTTGTCCCAAGGGCCTTCTGGACCAGAGTCCCTCCCAGAACTTACAGTTTGTGCTCCTAAAGAGGATGAAGGTGAATCACAGGCTTCCATGCCTAAGAAAGTCCAGTTCTCACTGGGAAGGGTGAGGAGGCCCCCCGCTACTGTCTCCAGGGACCAGGAGCTCACCAAGACCACACACAGCCTGTGCTTGCTAAAGGACAGTCAGAGTGGGAAATCTGCTTTAAAAACAACACACTAAGGTTTGTTTTTGTTTGTTTTTACTGCAAATAGGTAAAATGAACAATCAGAAAATGAACCACAATCTTGTGGTCCAAATAGTACTTGTTGACCTTCAAAAAGAATAAAAGCAATGGAAACACATGTTTACAAAATTCAAACAGTACAAAAAGAATAGAGATGAGCGATGAAGGTCACCTGGCATTTTCAGTTCCATTCCATGGAAAGTAAGTTCTTACTACTTTCTGGGATTCCTTCTGGAAACTCTTTCATAACTAGACCAGCATATACACTCTTTGTAAATTAGAACTGAAAAATCAGAGTACATAAAATGCATTGCATCTTTTATTTTTTCACTAAATATACAGCAGCACATAAAGATCTAACTTTTAAAAGAACAGTTGTATAATAAGAATTCTACCTTTGGAAAAATATAAATCAGAAGCAAGTTCAAAATGCAAATTTTTAAAAAATTTTTTAGTTGTAGATGGACATAATACCTTTATTTATTTATTTTATGTGGTGCTGAGGATCGAAACCAGTGTCTCACACTTGCTAGGCAAGCACTCTACCACTGAGCCACAACCTCAGTCCCTCAAAATGCAATATATTTGTGCCTACTTTATAAAGCTATTGTCCTTTAATGATTATACCTTTGGGAATTAAAAAAAAAAGTTTAATAGTATCACAGCTAGTATTCTGTGGAGGGACTATCCTATGTCAGCCCCAACCTTGCTGCCTCAAAACTATCTTGGAAAGAAGTTGGTATCTGAAGTGATACACCAGTTTAGCCTTCAAGAGGTAAACTCTCTGTCAGAGCCAGAATGGTAAGTCAAATCTGCCTAAAACCTCCTACTTAAAGGACCTTTCTCGTCATAGGATGAATGTACTGCCTTCCCCTCTAGAGAATGGGAAGTCACTTCAAAAGCTCTACTGTGAAAGGCATATCACCAATTCCCAGAAGCTAGCTTTGAGGGAGAGGGCAAAGAGATGAGGCAGAGGTGGGAGTTTGACCTTCAACAGGTAGCCCTGGCAGCAGTACAGGCATCTTCCAAGCAGCTGAATTAAAATAGCTCAGTGACCAACAAGATACAAAATATATCCTCAACCCAAGATCCAGCCTGGGTTCAGTCTTCTGTAAGTCTGGCCCTAGAGCAACTCATGTAACAGACAGGACCCAGGGAAGGGGAGTGGGAAAGACAGAACACAAGTTGGGCACACTCACTGGGAAGCAGCAGGAAAGTGGCCACCCCGCACCCTGCTCTTCTGTCTCCTGCATGCAGGTCTGCAGTGCAAGCAGAACCCAAGCTGACCTGGTCATTCTCACTCCACACAGTCCACCCAGCCTTGTGCAGATAAAGAGAGCTGTGATAGAGAGTGGCAACAATAAGTGGGATTTCTCCTGGGACACCACTCTCACTAAAACACCTATCCTGAATAGCAGTGTGTTTATAGGTCCAGAAAGGTAGAGAACAAAACTACTTCTTTAAAAAAAATGCAGTGAAAAATTCATCTTCAATAAATGGAATGGCTATTTTGTGTTACTTTTTTTGATGGGAAAATAAGGGGAAGTGGATTTACTTTGAGTAAGCCAGGCTAGAGAACTTTCTGGGCCCAGCAGCCCCAGGCCGGCCCGCATTCCTTCAGGGTGACAGAGCACCCGGCGGTTTCCCTGTCCTCCAGCCCCCAGTGTGTGGTGACTAAGCCCACAGGAATCCTGGCTGGTTGCTGGACCCACCCGGAGTGCAGGCAGGCTGGAAGGAAGGCCTTGGAGGTCCAGGGCCTAGACCCTGCCCCAGAAAGAAAGCCCTACTTCTGTCTCTAACCCCTGGTGTGATAAAACAGGTGCAAGAAGCCATGTGGCCATAAGCAATGCCCAACCTGAGCTCAGGTGACAGCCTCAGTACTTCTGGGGCCCTGCAGTAGTACCTGGGTCCCACAATCAGGCCTGACTTTGCCAGATGATCAGAAAGCCAAGTTTCAGAGTGCACCTTATCTTGTTTTAAGAAAGATACCCAGTAAATTCTGAACTCTGGACAGGCAACCACAAGTTGGGATTTGCAATGATAAAGACAAAAGAATAAATGTTAAGTCTACATTGGCACAGTCACTTTTCAGGAGCCAAATGCATAGTAAAAATCAGTTGAGACATAATTTTGATAAATCATCTCCTGATACTTCATGTATCTTACTTGCTGTATGACAATTTTGTTTTTTAAATGAAAGAAAAAAGTTTGCTGTAAAACACATCCCTTTCTTCCTTTGCATCAACCCATTTATTTTTTATAAGATTAAAGAATGGATTTAAAAACAAAGAATTCTTCCTAATTAAAAACAGTAATTCAGGGGCTGGGGTTGTAGCTCAGTGGTAGAACACTCGCCTAGCATAAGTGAGGCACTGGGTTCTATCCTCAGCACCATATAAAAATAAATAAAAAACCATATAAAAATTTAAAAAACAAAACAGTGATACAAAGGTGCTTGATCGCTGATCAGCATCAAACTTTTGCCTCACACATGAAAATAATTCATCGATACAAAAATAAGTCCTGCCTAAAGGGTGCTGAGGGAGATGGGCAAGTTAAAAACTGAGACAAAAGTAAGATATTAAAATTCACAAGCAAGCTGTTTTATAATTAAGCATCTATAATTCAACTGTGCTGATGTCACGCTTTCATTTTCATCTTTCCTTATCTCCCCTCCCCCTCTAGTACTGGGGCTCAAACCCAAGCATGATAGGCAAGCACTGTTCCAGTGACCTATATACTCACTCCATCTTTCCCTTATTTTAGGAGTCACAGAAGTTCTCCCTGACCATGTGAAGAAAATGATAGGGAGAGACAGAAAGACAGGGAGAGAAGTAGAGGAGGAGGGAGGGAATGAGGGTGAGAGGGAGGAGTAGATCATCAAAGGGAGAGAGAGGGCGGCTCTCTGCTAACAGAGCCCCTCACCACATTTACCAATCACTAGGCAGATGGGCAAAAAGCCTCAAAGATATAAAAGACTCCTGATTAAAGCAACACATCTTTAAAAGCTCATCAAATATGGTGTCCAGCCTTCCTCAGAACAAGGCAAGCCACCAGGTCATTACTGGTTGTGTGTTCATCTGGAAGTCCCTGGGAGGTGGTGGAGGGGTCTGAGGGGAGAATAAAGGGCAGCAAAGTCACAGCAAGGCTCACATGACTACTCAGCTACATGATTCCTTGAAAAGTTATGCCAGATCTCTGTGCATAACTCTTCTCCTGGTCCACAGAAAAGAGAATGGCAGTATCCACCCTCCAGACTGTGACAATGATTAATTGAGCATACTGATGAGGTGCTTGAAAGTAGTCACTGCTCAGTGAATGCCAGTCCTGATCAAAAACAGTCCTGTGCTAAGAGTCATCACCACTGGGGTCTGGAAGAAGACTAGGGTCATTCACTCACATTGACTGCTCAAGCAGAAGAATCATTCTACAGGATCCCTCCACACCCCAGGGTCCACACTAAGGTGTCGAAAAGGCAGCTGGATTGGCATGCATGGGCTAGGGCCCTGGAGGTACAGCTCTTTACAGAGCTGCAGAAGCACTAGGGGGAGTAACTAGGGTTCGAACCTGCAAACCCCCAAAATGTAAGGGGTTCTCCCAAAAGAAGAGCTTTAACCACAGATTAGCCCCCACAAAGTGCCTTTTTGTCAATGACTGCTAAATGCCTAGGATTAAGATGTGGACTTTTTTCTTCTATATTCAGAAAACACTGAATCATGAGAAGATCTTAGAAAGGAGGACAAAGATGCTACTAAGATGCTGCGGCTCTGTTTCTGCCATCAGATGAATACCTTTTATCATGGCACTTCACACCATACCAATACAGCTTACTGCACAGGCCCATCTCCCTCTTCAGACCAAAAGGGAACTGGGAGCAGAAAGGGGAGTCAGGCAGCAGAGGACATGGGAACTGGACACAGTGGACTGGGGAGTGTGTAGATTCTAACTGGTCTTGATGTTTGGAACACTGGGTGTGGCTTGGCTGACTCTTTCAAGTCACAGTTTCCCCTCTAACTCACTATGACTTTTCTGGGGATTAAGTAGGGCATGTAAAGCTATTTCCTAGAAAGTGCTCATGGAATAGAGAAGTTCTGTCTGAAAAAGCAGAGATGCTTTTTCTTTTAATGGCAGCATGCCCTTGAATAAACAAATCTTTATATAACTGCACAGGTCTGAAGAGCCATGCTGTGAGTGATGAGAAGGAGGAAGTTCAGATGTGTACGCCTCCTGCTGTCTTCCTTCTGTATACACTGACTGCAGGGACAGTACTTACTTTCTACTCCAAGGCAAAGTGCTCGATGCATCACCTCTTAACTTCTCTAACCTAGACAACCAACCCTGCACGAGCACACCTGTAGATACAAGGAAAAAGGCCAACGATGTGCCTATTACAGTGGCAACAGCCCAGTTAGAAAATGGAGCTGTGGGTCACGTTATGGTTGGTGTGGTGGTTTTTAAAGCCTGGATGGACACAGAACCATCCAGAGCACCTGCTAAGGCTGCTGGAAAAGTGATTTGTGAACTAAATCAAGATCAGTCTAAGCTTCCTTCTCACCCACTGGAATCCACATCAACCCACAGCATTTTCCCCACATGTGTAACCTCTATTTCAAAACCGTCAGTGCCAGCAAGCCAGGTGGAACCTCCGTGGTCCATCAATTACCCACCCAGAAAGAGAGCCTCTCCCCGCTTCATGGAACTCATTACTGAATTCCGAAATTAACATTTCTTTCACACGAAAATCAAAGGTGAGTCTTCTTAAAAATCAATCTTGTGGGCTAGGGGTGTAGCTCAATGGTAGAGCATGTGCCGAGCATGGGCAAAGCCCTAGGTTTGATCTCCAGCACTGGAAAGAAAGGGGGGGAAAAAAAGAAAAAAGAATCCTATAAATGCATAGGGCATAACGTTTTTGAATTACAGGTGATACCAATGGAATTATCTTGCTGGGGAGGGTGACACAAAATAGGAGAAATTAATTCAGTTACCTGCTGTAGTTTGCTTTAATCTATTAGTTCAAACATTTACTCAATTAATATTATCTTAAAAGATAAAATACAATCCTAAAAGAAAGGTAAATTTGTTTAAATTCTATTCTTTCAAGATATTAATCACTGACACAATTAACTGAGGATTGGCCTAAACTATTCCAACACTTTCCCAACCTGCTAATTAAGTTTGTTCTCACTACTGTAATAAAAATTCTGAGAAAACTTGGGCCTCTGGGCATACCTCTGGGCAGGAGGGGTGAATTGAATCCATGGAGTCCTAATCTACTGCCCCGCTTAGTAAACAAATAATGTTAAGAACATGCATTTAAAAAAAAAAAAAAAAAAAAAAAAAAAAAAAAAACCTGAATGGTTCATAATGTAGACATTACAAATCTTCCCATGAAGCTAACTGAAGGCTTCTGACAGGAGTTTAATAAGCTATTATCCAATGAATTCCAGGCCTAGGGGATGATCGCCTCTCCTCCTCTAGAAAAGGGGTTGCTCATAAAGCAGTTGAGATTGTGATACATACTAAATGGAATTGCCCTACTCTTTACTTTCATATTCTGTAACTCAAGTCACTCTATTAACAGGCAGAAAAATCCGAGCTCGCTTCAAAACTCCCTCATCTTTTCATTACTTCAAATGACAACCTTTTTCCACTACTTTATCTTTGCTTTAAGTACCAGGAGCTGAAAGATGCAATCAATTTAATATCTCTCCCTGCCCATTTACATTACTTATTTGTTTCAGCAGATCCTCTGCCACAAATCCTTCCTTTGCCCATTCATGCCTGCATACTTAACATAGATTCAATATTTCTCCAGGCCAAAGATCATAAGCTGAGTTTTTCTTTGACTGGAGGACAGAAGAGACAAGCAAAGAAGGAGGCGTGGGGGGTCGGGGGGGTGGAATTTCTTTGTTCCTGAAGATAACTCCAGACAAAAACTGTCAATGAGAAAAAAATTTTAAAAGTACCTTCACATTTCAGATTCAAACACTGTCAGATACTTTGCTGACTTTCTGTTATCCAACTGGCTTAGTGGCTCTGGGGGTGGGGCAGAGGCTAACCCAGGTGTGGACCCTAAGCCCACATTTCATTAAAATCATAACATGAATAAGGAACTGCACGCCAGCCACAAACTTAATTCAATCCTTCTAGGGAAAGTCTTCTGTTTCTTCAGCAGCACCTGGTGGAAATGTTCCCAATTCCACTTAGAATCTTCCGTGGAGACCAGCAGGTAGTTAGGAGTGATGAGTATCAGTTC
Source organism: Sciurus carolinensis (assembly GCF_902686445.1). Classification (NCBI taxonomy): domain Eukaryota; kingdom Metazoa; phylum Chordata; class Mammalia; order Rodentia; family Sciuridae; genus Sciurus; species Sciurus carolinensis. The sequence goes on from NC_062214.1 coordinate 66,564,106, forward strand.
CCATCACCTCACAGGCCTGCAGATACCTGCAAGACAACCCTTCTGCCCCCTCCCCCAATCCTGAATATTTGGAAAGTTCTAAGCCCTCAGAAGGGGGTTTTTGTAAAGGATATTAAGTGGAAACAACCATTTCTAATCATCACCCTTGCCTTATCCACCAAAGTGAAAAGGCACCATCTTCTAGGATAGAGCTCACTGAGCCTTTTCCTCATAGAATCAAACCTATGGACAGAAGTCAGATAGAAAGGACATCTAAGCCAAAAAGACTTGGGTGCATCTGTGAGGAGAGAGGGGCACTGACCTGGAACTGAACCACCATTCTGATCTCTGTTTGTGAAAATATATACTCCACATTCCAAATGCCTTGGGAAGTTCTGGAGTACCACCCATTCATGTGTTGAGGGCTGTGTATACAGTGCTGGGCAAGGGATACTGAGCAAGTGCAGGCATTCTTAAGGAAAGGACTCAGTTTTGCATGAGGCAAATATCTGTCCCAGGCAAAGGTATAAATAATGAGCTCACCTTCCTCTGAGCTCCTAGCACTTGTTGCCTCTGCTCTTTCAGCAAAAACTGTGGAGGGCCTCACCAGACAGCCTAAATTGTCACCTCGTTTTTTAATGTGTTTTTTAACTTACCACCTAATCCTGGGTCTGTGTCATCTAACATTGCCCAGCATGACTTGTGCACAAAACAAGGGTATCTTAATTGGCTGATCACAGGAAAGGATGGAAACTTTGCCAAGTAACAAGCAAAAACTCCTGCAAAGACTCATCAAGACCCAACTTAAGCCAGGTGCAGGGGTGCACACCCGTAATCCCTGTGACTCAGGAGGCTGAGGCAGAAGGATCACAAGTTCAAGGCCAGCCCCAGCAATTTAGCAAGACCCTGTCTCAAAATAAAAAGTAAAAAGGGTGGGGGATGTGGCTTTAGTGGCAAAGCACCCCTGGGTTTAATCCCCACTATCACCCCCCCCACAAAAAGACCCAACTTAGCTGTGCTTACAATTCAGACCTCGATACCATTCTCCTCTTCCATAGGGATGATACATACGTAAAACATTTACTTCATCAAGGCCACTGGACTGATATTAACAGGAATGGTACAGAGGAGCATGAGACTCAAAATTATCTACCACTTAACAAGGGTTAAGAACTCATTCAAATCATGTATATACACACATTCTCTCTCACACACTCACTCTTAAACTCTATTATTTAGTTGATTAATTTATTCTAACTAGGACCAGAGTCTAATTTGTTCAACTGAAGATATTTTACAAATCTCTTCTTAAAATCCCCACACCCATCAGGGTAGGCATGAGAACAAGACACAACAACTGTGTACTGTACAAATTTGAGGCGAGTGCTTATTCTTGAATTCACACTGATCTAAGATGTCTTTCATCTCTGCATACCTCACCCTGGTCCTAGCCATTCTCTCCTAACTCCTCCCTTTCACACTAAGCCTCCCAGTCTTCATTGAAGTCAAACCACTCAGATGCTATGTATGCTCAAGCCCACAAAAGAGGCAGATTTTTATAGAATATCTCCTCTGTTGACCTCCCACTGAGGGAAGAAACAAATATTTGAGGCTAAAGAGACAAAAATTATACACAGGGCATCAGTTCTAACTTCCAAGTGGATAATCAACTATTTTTTTGGAAAGAGATGAGTTAGGGGTCAACAAGGTCTTTTCAGACTACCAGTGGAGTACAGAGAAATATCAGTGGTCAACTAACACCCCAAATGTATCTTTCCCAACACAAGAACAACTTGCAGGTGAAAGCCTGTAGGTAAGGGGGAATCCAGACTTTGTGTAGGAGTAAGGGGTAACAGTGAAGAAGAGACCCTGAAGAGCAATTACGTTTGCTCCAGTTGAAACTCACTGTGTATACATGCCAAACCCAGATGCCTGTGACCCAAGTGCAAAGCAAAATGCACCGAACTTGCAAACCACTGGGAAAGTACTTTAATTCCACTTTGATTACTCCAGTGGTATTGCAGAGTGAATCACGCAATGGTATCATGAAGATATCAATTGTCGGTACTGACAGGAGGAATCTCTTATTAGGCCATCAAGTTGCTCAGACTCTGGATGAGGGAAAGCCGACTTTACTCGAACAGAATGATTTAAATGAATTTAAATACATTCCACATAATCCAGCTACATCAGTGTTTTTCATGAGCTTATATGAATAATTCACTTTGGTAACAGCAAAAGTCAGACCAGAAAGAGTCACTTCAAAAAGATATAAGACTTAACATAAATCCTACCTGAATTTCCTGCTGTCAACTCCTTCTGTGACCACTGTTATTCCTTTCTGCCCTATCAAGGAGATGCTTCACTAGTGTCCCAGCCTACATCTAATACCTCTTGGAAAGCTCTTCAGAACTTTTGAGTTGTGGCTGCCTCAAGGGAATCCACAGTCCTTACTTCCAGAATCAATCCTAGAGCCAGATCCTAAAAGCAGGTCCCATTCAAAAGAGGGTGACTGCCACATGCCCTTTCAAGTCTTCAGCCTGAGCAGTGTTTACCAAAAATCAGGGCCAACAGATCCATCCTTGGTCCCTCAATCTTTCCTTCAACACTGAATCTGAGAGCTGGGAGGAAATTCAGTGCTCACTTAGTTCAAAAGATGAGAGGGCTGGGGAGATAGCTCAGCTGGTAGAGTGCTTGCCTAGCAAGCACAAGGCCCTGAGTTCAATTCCTCAATACCAAAAAAAAAAAGATGAGAAAACCCAGAAGCAGAAAGGGTAAGTGGCCATCTTTGGTCCATTCATCTAAGCTGGAATGGAAGAAGTCTGACCTGTTTCTGTAATAAACAATGATGTTTACATGTATACGGGTTTTCACACAAATTGCACCTAATCATGAAGCCCAGCTGCAACCTTCTGCTTCTCACCATTTGATTATCCAGGCTACATACCTCTCCAGCCAGGCTTTGTAAATGGGAAGGCACTGATGAGAGGCTTGCAATTATTTGAATATATTGGTGGAACTTGAGACTGGATACAAGAGGTTAAAGAGCTGATATGAAAGTCCATGCTTTATACATCTAAAAATGCATTGTATATACTGAGCTTGTTAACAGAATCTGAACTGGCTCACACTAAACCACTCACAGACCATTCACCTTTTATTTATCAAGTGAAGTGGGGTCTGAACACCATCCCCATTACCATTTCTCTCTAATGACCACTTAATCCCTTCTTATGTATCTTCAGCAGCCCTTTATCAATACTCTGAGGCTTTCCAAGAAACAGGATAACAACAATGCCTAACAAGATTGAGTTGTGGTTATCCAAAGAAGTAAAATAAACTTTTCAGTCAGATCAAATCAAGCAGAGGGTCTGAAGTCTCCCTTCATTCTTTGGCATTCAAAGTGAAGTTCAGAGGGTCTGTAACTGAGACCAAAATGCCTGCCCTGCATCACAATAGGCAGCAGGCACTGAAAGCTGTCACCACTGTACAACCATCAATAAACCTAAACTCAAATTAATCCTGCAAAACAAATTCGTCTTACAATGACAGTCTGTTAGGTCACTTTGGCTGTCTTATCCATTGTCTATCAATATAAATTACTTCACTTACACATACCCAAATGTTTATCCCTCCTCCTAATCACTCATCTCGGGCATCCAGTGACTCTTCTAAGGAGGATTTTTTTTTCTCAGCAAAAAATGTTTGTTGAGCTAAAGTAGTAGTCTGAGAAAATTATACATTCTCAGAATTCCATTCATAAGCATGTATGACATCGAGATCTTTTGAGTCTGGACCTCCACAGTAGTCCCAAAAGAACAGCTAGAGGAGGTGGGGGTTGGGAGAAGAAGGCAGAGAATCCAATGATCTCAGACAGTTACAGTATATCACCGTACCAACTGGATAGTGCTTGATATTACAAAGAAGTAATATTAGATATACCCTTCTGTACCTAAGCTGCTTTCTTTTCTTGTGAGTGGAAGAACAGGACTCTGTACGTTTTCTGCCACTTTGCTTAAACTCCTTTCTAAAACTTCTTTGACAGTTATTCCAAAGCTTCTAAAAAGGAATATCGACATTATAAAATAATTTAATCATTTCAAATTCACTCTGCAACAGAACAAAAATATCTCCCTACATCCTATTGGAAGAATAGTCAAGAACCTAACTACCTTGGTCTACTAGCTCAACTCCTTGGTCTCAGCAGAGCTAAAAACGACCCAAGCACTTTGAATCTATCAGGAAATCCTGGCACAAAGATCTGCTGCCAATGGCTCTCAGATGTATATGCATGGCAGCTGAACCCCCTCTCCAGAGCCAGTAGGCATAGGCAGCTCAGCACCCAGCATAAGTCTCACTGGCTGCTCTTTGCTACAGTTTCTGCACACAAGATACCCAAGATTGGGCCTGCCTGCATGGGCTTCAGAGACTACAGTAGCCCCTCTTATCTGCAGTTTTGCTTTCTGTGGTTTCAGTTACCCAGGGTCCACTGTGGTCCAGAAATAACACCTAAGTTTTAAATTACACATTGTTCTGGGTGGTGTGATGGAATCTTGAGTCATACCACTCCAATCCACCTGGGATGTAAATCATCCCTTCGTCCAGTGTATCCCTGCTGTATATGCTATCTGTTCATTAATAACTTAGTAGCCCTCTTGGTTATCATACGACTGTCATATCATAGTGCTTATCTTCAAGTAACCCTTATTTCACTTAATAATGGCCACAAACTGCAAGGAGTGATGCTGGGAACTTTGTTACAGTATGCCACTATATTATTCTACTCTATTATAAGTTACTATTGTTAATCTCTTACTGTACCTAACTTATAAATTAAACTTTATCATAGGTATGGGTGTATATGAAAAAAGATGGTATATGTAGGGTTTGCAATTTCAGACACCTCCTGGGGGTGGAAGTCTCAGAACATAACCCCCTCAGGTAACAGGAGACTACTGTACAACCTCACTCACTTTATCCAATCTCTTCATTAGGACTTGAAAAAACAAACTGGAGACACCTATATATTGAATCTGTCTGGAGTTTCTGTAACCAGGGCTATGAGTATGGAGCCCCTGAGAGACCCTGAACACTGCCTCTGTTCCCATCCCACATGGATTCCGTGAAAAATGGCAGAAAAAAAAAAAGAGAGTGCTGGTTACTTGTTTGTGACCAAGGAAAGGAAACAAAAAGCGACTTCTGTTCAATAATGAGATGAAACAGAAGCCCAGCTTCCGGAAGAGGGCCTGGCATTCCTGCACAACATTTTCCCACCCACCTGATCCCCTGGAACGGAAGGAAGATCTAAGGGAGGACAGAGAGACTCAGTGTTTGTTTCCTGCAATGGGAGTGAGAGGAAGAAATCGAAACAAAACAAAACAGGAGAGGAGGCTGGGTGGGAGAAAAAGTAATACACATGCCCATCCATGCACACATGCAAACACATAAAGACACACAGGCATACACACACACAAAGGCAGGTGCACACACATGCAAACATTCCCTAACAATGGCATAAACAGGGTATTACCCAAAGAAGAGAATAGATAGGTGGAGGCTCCCGTCGGGAGCAGATGGCTGACTACCTTCACTATGTGAGACCTGCAGCTGTCACAAACAAAAATGTAACTCCTTGTTATCTTTATCAAAAATTGTGCCCTCTCTGTAACCACTTTAATGCTCTCAAAAAGAAAAAAGAAGAGTCACACATATTTTTAAAAGATAATATTTAATCTCAGTCCCAAATAATAATCTGTTTATGTTTCTTAAATTCTTTCAAATACCAAGCTTTCAGGAAACATAAGTTCATGGACTTTGATAATCAAATAAAGAGTTCATGTGCAACTATGGAGGCCCTGCCGGCATCCCAATACAGGCATACGTACATCACTGAGTGTTCTTTAAAGATATGGCTTATCTGGACGAACATGAGAATTCAAACAATTTAAATTAGCAAGAACCACTCCTACACTATGCCCTGCTATTTATGATAATTGAATTTTTGCAATTTAGAAAAAGCAACAAAGACTACTTAAGATATGGCAGTAAATATAACAGTCCACTCAGCTCAAGGCTCAAAATTTTAGATGATCTCAGAATGCAGCTTTTAGTTTAATTTTGTTTTTGTTTTCCCAGTGCTGGGGATCAAACCCAGAACTTTGGGCATGTCAGGCAAGTGTTCTACCACTAAGCTACATTGCAAACCCTAGCTTACTATTTAAAAAAATAAAGAGCAACTGCTACCATTTATCAAGAACTGGCAGGTATTTTTCAGGGGCAATATTGATCATTCCCATTTCACCTGCAGAAGGTGAGGCCTGCTGTATTATCTCAGAGTCGGGGTGGGGAGGCATTCCAACCTAGGGCAGTTTTGAGGGACCCCTTCACCTTTTAGTCTTGAGTCCCTGATTCACATACTTCATTTTCAAGTGAAGGCTTCCAGCTCTGCTGCTAGCCAAACTTAACTTCTGAACCACCCTATACACTGGAGTTGAGCAACAGAATTCAGGACAAGATTAGCCACGGGCCTACACATTCCACGTCATCCCCACTGTAGTTGAGAAAGTCACACTGGCATACACATGAGAAGAGCAAGATAGAAATATTAATGCAACAAAAGAAAGAGGCTTTTTAGGAGCAGGATAAAACCAGAACCATCCAACAAGTAAGCTTAACTGGTGAGACCTGAAGGAACTCTGGGTACTTTCCAAATACCTCAAATTATAAAAATCACTGTAAGAGAGTCATTCTGAAAAGCTTTTTAGCCTATAAGAGGAGATCCTTATTAAAAAACTAACTTCTGAAGCAGACCCAGGAGAATGACCCCTTAATTAGAGGACAATTAGCCAAAAGCAAAGCCTTTCAGGAATAAGACACATGCTCTAAAAGATGAAGTCAGCTAAGAGGCTGCCCAGAGAAACATGGACACAAACTGCTTCCCCATCTCAGTAACAAGGGTGGACAATCAGGGAAAACAGAATGTGATCTCCATGCCTGACTATAAAAGGCAGAGCAATGAGCCCTGGGGGCATGTGACCCCTTCTAAATAAAGATCACCCCCATACTGGGAAGATCTGGCCAGGGCAGGGGCCTTCCAGGGGAATGGAAAAAGCTCCTAAGAAAACACCAAGCGTGAGCCCACTTATTTAACAGCCTTCCTTCCCCACCAGGGTCTGCATGACTCCCTCAAGGCCCCACCTGAAAATTCAAGTCCATGTCACGATCCACCTTAGCAGTCTGGAGGTCTTAAAACCTGTAGGGGTCTGGCAGCAGACTGCACAGTATTTAACAGATACACTCCAGGTCTTCATAGGTGGCTTAAGTTCTTTAAAAAAAATGTTTTTCAAGTTAAGATGTGCTACTGCACATCATGCCTGGACTCTCAAGACAGAGAAAATACGTTCTCCCCACCTTGATCCAGCAGCTGATTTATAAATGCTTAAATGAGTTCTCCACCTTGAGGTACCAACCCATGAGAAATGAGGAAAGGGGAGCACTTCCACAAGTCCATGCTGCCCTGGCAAGGAGTGTTTGAGAAACAATAACTTGAGCAGGAAAAAAAAAAAGGTAGAACCAGAAAGCAGACCCTCACCAGACACAGAATCTGTTAGCACCTTGTCCTGGACTTCTAATCTCCAAAACTTTCAGAAACAAATTTATTGTTTACAATTTTTTGGTACAACAGCCCAAACAGACTAAGATAGGAAGCCACCAGCTATCCAAAACTAGACTAAGGAAAGGAATAGCATAGTGGCAGCCACAGGGTAGGAAGAGAACCAGAAGAGGGGGTTATCAGAAGACAAGGGAGGAGGAACTGACCATGCCAAACGAGGGCATGGATGGGTAGATCCTTACAAAGGAAAAAGGCATGCACAATTCTTCAAGAGTTCCTCACTCTTTAGGAACAACTCAGGACTAGAAAATAAATCTCCCCTCAAATCATGAAGAGAAGAGAGAAATACAAAAGCATGCAGACAACATACCGAGTGGTTGTTTCTTTAGTGGGACTTTCTATTCTACTGCCAGTCACTGCACAGTCAAGATCTAAGGGGTATTTACAGAGTGTCAAGTAACACTGTACATCAGTACTATACAAGGGAGTTTTTCTCCATTATATCCACAACTTCACACATACCTTGACTTCACATTTCTCTCTAGATGGTCTCCCTACTAGTGCAGACAACCAATGGGAGAAAAACTGAATGGGACTCCTCTATACTTACTTTTTATAGTCATTCAGTGTTAATGATGAATTCAAGGCAGACATTCTGTCTGGACTCTATGGCTGGCTCCTTAAAGGGTCACTGAGGGTTTTGGCTGGGCAGGTGCAGGGTATGACAGCAGGGTAGTGGCCAGTCAACCAGAGAAATGATGAGGGGAAGACTTCCCAGTCTCAAAGACAGGCTCTACTGCAGTACTCTCCACCAGAAACGGAATGCAAGCCATCAGTAACTGTAAATGTTCTAGTAACCATGTTCGAAAGTAAAAAGCAGCAGGTGAATTGATTTTAATAGCACATTTTACGTAATCTAACATTTCTAACATATTTCAAAATGCAATCAATATAAAAATTACTAATGAGATCTTTTACAGCATTTTCTCCACATTATAGCTTGGAAGTCCAGCATCTATTTTGTACTTCCAGTAGATCTCCATTCACGCAGGCCATGGTTCAAGTGCTCAGTTAGGGCAAATGTGGCTAGTGGCTACCACGTGCAGACAGTGCATGTCTAAAAGAAATCCATGCAAAGGGAAAGGATTCCAACTAGAAAACATCTAAGAAATTATGCCTTTGTCTGAGTTTTCAGGACAAGGTAAAGGGAAAACAATAATACTGAATGCATCTATCAATTTAAAGTAAGAACTCTATTGTGAAATCACACACACACACACACACATACACACACACACACACACAAACATCTGCAGTACTTATACAGCTGGCCAAGGAAAAGGCTATGGGGTGTGACCTTGGAGAGGCAGGCATCCAGCCAACAGATTCACCAGCATCAGGGCCCAATTTCTAACCCTCTTTATTTTTTCATTATGCTTTTCCTTTTTCTCCTTTTAAACTCTCAACAATCCTAAGAGGAAGGCAGGATCCATTCCATTTTGTAGACAAAGAAACTGAGGCCTAGGCAATTTAAATTACTTGCTCATTTTTGGTCAGTGCTTTCAGACTTAGACTCAGAAATTAGGCTTCATCACTACCCCCAGACTTTTTCAGGAAGCAGTTGATCAAAAACAGAAGAAAACCCACAGTGAAACCGAAGTATCTACTGAATCACAGAATAGGTGCCTGACAAATGACTTTTTAAATAACATCTTCCTTTTGTACAGAACTCAGGAATTTTCAAAATACTTTCACGCATGGATTTGATCACCATGAAGGAATCATATAACTGCCCTAGGAACATACCCACTACAGCCCAGAGGCTGGCTCATCCAAGGTCACCTGGGACAGATCATCTCCGTATCCAATGTTTCTCTACTATGTCACGCTGGCTCCCTTGATGACACCTTTTTAGTTTTAAGATAAAATTCTAAAATGTCAAGGCTACTTTAAAAACATTCTGTTGTTTGCACAAACCGGTGGTTAAAATAAGGATAAAGCACAGTTTTAATCAATCACAAGAGTTCCTTTACTCCAACTCTAACTCACTGATTCTTAAAGTGGCCTAACAGCATTTTCATCTCTTCAAGGTACTAACTGCAGCCAAAGGGACCCCTCCTTACTTATCAAATGTCATGCACAGACTGATCAAACAATGCAGAGCTTTGAGTATATGATGGGTCAGGGAAATCTCATCATTTACTACTTCAGCCAGGCTGAAGGGGAACCAAAACCGGGCTACCTGTGGTGTCTGGCCTTTTATTTATTTTATATACATCAGGATTCAGACAGGCCTATCAATCTGTGATTACTTAGCTCTTCAGGACTAGCTAGGGTAAAGGGACTCCTTGAGTATTTAATAGGGCCAACCATTTAAAAAATAGCTATTTATAGCTAACACACTGACATTAAAATAGTGAGGAGGACCTTCCTGGCCAATATACCTAAACATTGCTGAATGCAAATAAGGCAAATACCCAGAGCCACATTTTAGTTGGAGGGGAAAAAAAACAAAAAACTTTACTCTTAGGGTGCTGATCAATAGAGCAAGAGTTCAGTTATTCTCAAGGGAAAGTAAGCATACTGCAGATAAGTGAGAAGCTACAAAACACCAACACTTGACTCTTAAGACCACAGAATACTTTTCAAAGTTCCTTCTCAAAATCATTTCATAAGATGTTCACAACTGTTTGGGGAACAGATATAAAAGAAAGGAAGTAGAAGCCCATCAATTTAAAAATGCACCCTGCTACATAGCTATTTGTAAGTATAGCCTGAATCACGGACTCCTGGAAACTGGTAAGAGGTCTCCCACATAAACCAGGGCACCTGAGCACCACAGTATCATCACTAAGAACCAAGGACCACTTTCACAGGATGTGAAGGAGTGCTCTATTTTTCCTGTATTTAACCATGATCCAAATACATTCATGCTAAGGAAGTCCTGCCATACCACAAATAAAAATGTACCTTGAGATAAAGGATAAAAGAGTTGACATATTACACAGGTCTCAGCTGCCAAGAGTTAGGAACTTCCAAGCACATGGGGTCACCTTTCTCATCAGGAATTCGAAACTGAAGGTTAGAAAGCTTCTAGCCCAGAAGTACAGTAGATTAATTCTAATATATGATTTGACCAGTCTTGACAGCAGTCGTGAAGGTATCCAACCATGCCATAGTCCTGCATTCCAAGAACTCCCAGAAAGCCAATCAAGACCCCTGTACAAACCATGTCCTCAAGGCAGGTGTACCACATTGTAAATGCAATGACCTCACCCACCTCACAGAACGTGTGCATTCAGAAGAGGAAGGAGGATAGCGAAAAGGAGAAAAATGAGAGATGCAGAGAGAAAGCAGAGATCAGCGGCACTCTTACTTTTCTGGCAGCGATTTGTGGTCCAGCAGCGGTAGTTGTACTCATTGTTGATGGTGGTCTTCTCACACAACGGTTTCTCCTCCATGGTCCCTGGACACAGGTCCCCACATTCCTTCGGGGGCTTGTTCCCCACAATATAATTATTGGACACTGCATCTAGGATCAAAGACCAGTCCACTGTGGAGAGGTAACAGAGGTCAGCATTCTTCTCAATCCTGATGGCCCCCCGAGTAATGTTCCTCAGGTTATAAAGCCCAATATCCTTGAGATTAGTCATCTCGAAGATGACCAGGGCGTAGTTGTAAAAGAGTTTCCAGCCGCGGATGACTGTGAGGTTTGGGAAGAGGTCCCCGAGGCTCTCGAGGCCAGCCACACGGAACAGCAGCAAGTATTCAGTGATGACTGTGAGCTTAGGGAAGCGGTAGCTGCGGTAGTCCTCAGCCTTGGAGATGAGCAGGATGTGGAGGTAGCCCTCGATCACCGTGCAGTTCTCCAAGCGCTTCAGCTGCTGATAGTCGTTGCGGATGTCAATGCCCGGCCCACAGACTGAAAGGAGACAAGAGGGCAAAGGCGGGACATGTCTCAGTTAAAAGGAAATCATTCTTCAAATATTTTCCAACCCACAATATGGTAAGTTTGCAGAAAACCTATATTAAGGAATAAGTCTCAATTTTTCACTGCAGATTGACTACCTGGGTAGTTGCTTAGCTGTTATTCTGAAGTGCCTACACTGGGCCAGATGCTGATCAATGTATTCACACAGATGGGGGAGAGGACATCTACATTAAACATGCAAAGTGAAGCTGAGCTCAAGGTCACATGGGGTTACATGCAAAACTCAAGTTTGCAACCCAGACTAGCCTGCCTCCACAGTTGCCACACTTCATACTCCCCATTCCTTCTGGGTGTACCAGTTCCTGACGCTGGAACAAAAGCTGGAACAAAAGTAACTTACTACTGCATCTAGTCCGAAGGATTCCAAGCAATAAAGTCTATACTGAAGAACAGTCACCATGACCTGGACAGTGGGGACTCAAGAAACATGTTCCCACGTGTCCTGCTACCATTTGACATGGGTCAGGTGACTGTGTGTTCTAATAATGCATTAGTATAGACACAAGATAGAAAACATGATTTATGAATAAAAGAGGCATACAATTCCAACTCTAATAGTTTTATTAATCAAGAAAGCACACTTCCTATAGAAAAGTTAGGTATTAGCAAAAAGATAGTAAAAATCATCACTGAGCTCAACACCCAAAGATAAACAATGTTAACACTACCTATACCAATTATCCTGTCTCTATAAATAATTTTAGGGCAATGAAATAAAACAATATAACATTTATACATATACTTCCTTCACTTAACATGAACATTTTACCAAGTCAATAAATGTTCTAATTTTTAAAATGAGATAGTAATCCTAGAGTATGAATATGCACCTTGAATTTTTATTTTTTTTTAACCAATCTCCCACTGTTGAACATTCAGTTTATCTCCAGTATGTAACACTAAAAACAATGTGCTAGTGAACATTTTTGACAGCTATCCAAGACTATTTACTTGGGATAAATCCTTCGAAGTGGAATTGTTGGGCCAGTACATTCACAGATTTTAAAGGTTTTTGATAAAATAGCCTCAAAACTATAAGACTTTATATTTAAAATTCTAGGCACATACACCAAAAACACCCTTGATTATTGCACTTTCTTAGGATTTAATAATCCCTAGCCCCCCATTACAGATTCTCAGAAAGAGCAAAGTTTTCTCATTCATGTAATTCATTAATTTGCGAAGCACCCATTTGTATGACACTATGAGAGATGCAAAGTAGTAGTGCCCTGCTCTCTGAGCAGGTTTGTGGTAAAGGCCAGGAGATAAGACCCATGACAAATGACTGTCACACAAAGCAGGTGGTGGTGAGGGGAGTGCACACGACATGGCCACACCACATATATACTCATCAGGAACAGACAGGCATCAGAGCTTCACTGGCTCTCCAAGGGTGGGTGGAATTTAAAAGTATGTATGACATTTCAGAGACTAGAGACAAAGCAGAACAAGATTTGTTCAAGAGACTGTACACAGGTCAGGGATACAGAGAGAAAGAGAAGAAATAAGTTTGGTAGAGACCAAGCCCTAACGAACCACATGTAAGGATGAGAACTATCATCTGTAGGATCAAGGTCCCTCTCAAGGCTCTGAAATGGAAGAGAAGACCAAGAGAGGTCTTTTGGAGGATTAATCTGGTGGCTGATGCAGAACAGAATCAAACTGGAATAGGTGAAAAGAGAACAGATGTTCCCCTAAGCATTTTAGTCATAGAAGAAACTGGGAAGAGATAGGAGGGTGGGAGGGGAGATGGAGGGATCCAAGAGCTGAGGAGTGGGCAAAGTGCAAGAACCTGGGAAGTGAAACTATATTTGGTCCATTTCCCTAATTTTGCTGATGAGAAAACGAGGATCCTCAGAGAATGTGAGACTCCAGCCCTTGGCAAACACCCAGATGTGCTGGAAGCTCCTGCTGCATTTTATCTAATCTCACATGATGCTCTAACCATCCCTCACTTGAGATAACATAATTGCCACTTTACAGGTGAGAAAAAAAGATCTGGAGAAGTCAAGACACTCATACAAGTTCTCATACACAAGACATCAACCCCTCCATAGGGAAATTTGACACAAGATTAGCCAGCAAGTCCAGCTCTCAGCATCCTCACCTCCACTCTGACTGAGCCTCTGTCTCCACACATAGCCCTTAGCTATGCCTCATATGAAACTGTCAAAGTCAGTGACAGTTACCTATCTTCATGCACTTGACCTTCCAGAGCCATCTGGCACTGCCTCCTCCTCCAGGCTTCTCTGATTCCATGCACCCTTCAACCACTCCCCTTCTACCTGACCTCCAAATGCTGGGTTCTAGCCTTCTCTTCTGTCATTTCACTCAGGCAAGTAGCCTCCTGTGCCACCGTTACTCCAGATGATTCTTGAATGCACGTCACTGGCCCAACTCCTCTGATGAGTGAATATCCATTTGCCTACTCCACATCTCCATGGATGGAGGTGTCTCAATAATTCATTTCCTTCCCTACCCTAACCTACTGCCCATTTTGTTCAGTGACACTCCCATTCTCTGACTTGCTCACACCAAAAAATCAAGGAGTCATTCCTGATGCTTTTCTCCCCTCACATACACTCATACTGTCTAGCAACACTCCCTCCGGGTTCCTCCCCAAGCCTGTGGGACTCTCAGGTGCACTACCCAAAGTTATACTCCTGTCTTCCTCCTTGTGCACCTCACTGTTCCCCTCTAACCCCATTTGCTATCCTCCTCGGAGTCCAGCTCTAGCCTTTCTCACTCCAATCACTCTCATCACAGTGGTAGCTCCAGGAGGAGAGGGAGTTATTTTCTGTTTAATCCAGAATTATGTCTCCAGGGCCTAACACAATATTTGGTGCATAGCACACACATCACAGGACATACCTGTAGAATGAATGTCTGTCTCCACCACCACAACTCTGATCTGACTAGTGTCATCTCTAGTCTGGGCCAAAGTAACACCTTCCTATGATCCAGCCTCTTTCTCTTATGTCCATCCTCAAGCCAACACCAGGTCAAAAAGAGTCTAGTTTATCTCTGCCTACTTATACTTCATCTTCTAGTATGGTCTTGCTTAGCACACTGTAGTCACAAACCTCCAATATGCCAAGCTCCTTCCCTCCTCACACCCTGCTGCCTGGAGGCATCATGCCCTCCCCTCCACATGCCCCAGATCTTTCCCCATGCAGTTTCAACCCAAGTGTCACCTCATCAGAGCTTTACCCAAACACTTAAGTTTCAATGGTCCCCTCAACTGTTCTAACTCCTTCTCCATCCTTCATTTCTCCATTTTACTTTCATCCAATTTCAGATCAATGGCTTGATGTCCTTGAATACTAAGGATACTAAGAGTAAAGGAATACTATTATTCGGAGTAAAGGAATACTATTTATTTTTTTCCTATGTATAGTCTAAAAAAAAATCTTATTCCTTCATGCCACTATAAATTAAGTATACTTATTTGCTCTTAAATAATAATCAGAAGTTTTTATGGTGTATGAGATCTCAATCTCAGTCTATTATTGTATTTAACATGTGTTTGATCATACTATAAAGTGCTAGTCATCAATTTATTTACTATTGTTTCCAACAGATCACAAAAATGCAGAACCCAGTAAATGAGCACAAAGATACATAATTGAAGTGTGCTGAACTTTCATACTATGATCAAAATTCAAGCAGTAAGAGAGAATCTGCTTCACTCTGCCATTTGGCTCCCCTCCATGGCCAGCAAAGACCACTCAGTTAACGGAAGCTGAGCTGCAGAGTTGGAACTGGCAGCTCCTTCAAATGAAAGAGCAGTCTCCATACTTGACACTTTTCCCCCCATTTATAGAACAAAAGAAAAAAAATAGGAAGAAACCACCCACTTATTCCGGAAGAGAAGACAAGCCCAAGCCACAAAGTACAAGGCAGGATCCAGCAACCAGCTGTTTTGGATTCTGTGACTGACACTGTTGGTCTTTGGGGTGTTTTGTGATAGAAACAGAAAAAAGGAAAACCAAGCTGGACCATGAATGATAGCACAGTGTTCAAAAGACGCAAGCCACAAACAGGAAAGAATACAACGTTCCTCATTTGTGCTGTGAAAGAATACTTGCATTGAGGGAGCAAATACCCAACACAGCATTCGAAGCAGAGACACACCCTTTGCTACTGCCCATTGACGATTAAAAGGAAATTGCAAAATAACATTTCTCCCTTTTCAAAGCAACAAATATATTGGCATGCTCCAAAAAACCCACACTTTTAGAATGTGAGATCCCAGGATAGCCTACAAAGGATAATCGAAATTTATGTTAATGAAGGCAGGCAGGAAGCAGAAAGAAAAAGGATACTGCTGACAGTGGACCTCAGATGCAGTTGCCCAAATCAGTGAATATCAACTGCAGAACCAAAACAGATGGAGAGCTGGGTGTGGTGGCGCTCATCTATAATCCCTATGGCTCGGAAGGCTGAGGCAGGAGGATCACAGGCTCAAAGCCAGCCTCAGCAACTTAGTGAGGCTCTAAGCAACTTAGCAAGACCTTGTCTCTAAATAAAATATTTTAAAAGGCTGGGGATGTGGTTTAATGGTTAAGTGCTCTGGGTTCAATTCCTGGTACCAAAAACCAAAAAACAAAAGACAGATGGAGGCCAGCTCAGAGGTGCTAGGAAGCTGGGGAGGAGACTGGAGGCTCGGGCAAGAGCCTGGGACCAGAGGCAAAATTCACTTTCCCAAAGATCCATATCAAATAAAGCCTATCAGTTGAGAAAGATGATGTTCTCAATAACTGTTTTATTTATTTGTTTGTTTTTTTAACCAAGAGGCAGAATTTAGGCTCTCAGAACTTAAGTGAAGAGCATAAACAACCTACACATATTTGGAAAATAAATTCCTATGAAGTATTCATATAAAAAGGGGTAAGGAAAAGCATCTATCTAGCTTAGAAAACCCCCTAGAGCTGTGTATCTACATGCCTGGAAGGGCTATGCAACAAATGCAATGGCATGTTTATTGTATGTTCTACGTAGACACAGCCTTAGGGTCCTGAAAAAAAGAAACACGGGGAAGACATGAGTCTGTATCCCAGAGTTTTACCAGCTTGCACCCTCCAGTGGACACACTCTACCTCTAAGTCTCATCTTCCTCATCTGCCTGATATGTGCAAGGCCCTACCTACTACTATCTACCTTACAGAAACATAACAATCTGATAAGTGCTTTTGTGATACTTTTAACAGTAATATGCCTCAGGCAACATTACTGATAAATATTAATAAAAATATCCCTCTATACTGTTGCCCATATCTAAACATTGCTAATATAAACAAGAGGAGGGGATTATAATCAAAATCATTGACTATCCTTGTCAACAATTTCATTAAAGAACATTATAAGTTACTCATTTAATTAAAATGTTTTCAATTTTGATCAATTCTCCTTCAAAAATATGGGATAGTCTCAGCTTATGGTTGGAAATCAAGGATACTGGAAGCAAAATTAGCATTCTTGGATCCAAGATGGCGGCCTAGAGGGAGACTGCACCTCCGGTCGCTCCACAACCCAGGAGTTAAGAAGGGGAGGCATTGAGAGACTCGGACTGAAGTGGAGCCACGGGTGAGTCTGCCCACTGGGTAAAGCTCGGCCCGGGTGGCAGGCCCAGATAGAGGTGGCTTATCGGAGCCGGGCAGGGCAGCTAGAGTCATCCACAGGCAGTCCTGCGCACTCCGGCGGTGGGCCCCGCCCACACAGCCAGCTTCTCCAGGTTCTCAGAACGGAACTGGCCCGCTAGTGAGAGCCTGTCTGAACAGAGCACGCTCCGAGTCCTGGAGCCCCTGCAGTGCAGTGTACTCCTGCAAAGAACCAGCGGAGAGCCTCGATCTGCAGTCAGCCTCAGGGATAAGGGCAGGGCAGCCGGAGACCTCTTCAGGCGGCTCTGCCCACTCCGGCTGCGGGCTCTCTTCACGGGGCGATCCAAGATGGCGGCCTAGAGGGAGACTGCACCTCCGGTCGCTCCACAACCCAGGAGTTAAGAAGGGGAGGCATTGAGAGACTCGGACTGAAGTGGAGCCACGGGTGAGTCTGCCCACTGGGTAAAGCTCGGCCCGGGTGGCAGGCCCAGATAGAGGTGGCTTATCGGAGCCGGGCAGGGCAGCTAGAGTCATCCACAGGCAGTCCTGCGCACTCCGGCGGTGGGCCCCGCCCACACAGCCAGCTTCTCCAGGTTCTCGGAACGGAACTGGCCCGCTAGTGAGAGCCTGTCTGAACAGAGCACGCTCCGAGTCCCGGAGCCCCTGCAGTGCAGTGTACTCCTGCAAAGAACCAGCGGAGAGCCTCGATCTGCAGTCAGCCTCAGGGATAAGGGCAGGGCAGCCGGAGACCTCTTCAGGCGGCTCTGCCCACTCCGGCTTGAGTCTTCCCAAGGTAGTCTTCCACACTCCGGCAGTGGGCTCTTCCCACACGGCCAGCTGCACGTGCAGGCCCACAGTGAGAGCATTTCCGCACAGAGCCAGTTCCAAAACGTGGAACCAGTAGGGGGCTAGGGGCAGTATTCTTCGAATGAGCTGCTTTATCAGATTCCTCCAAGACATCAGGCTACTGAAAGCTGGGAGGTGATACACTGGAAATCTACTGGGACACTATAAGCCAATAGTGGAAAACTGCAATATCTCAGGGTCCCACTGACAACTGACCATTATGAGAAAACAAGGGAAGAAAATGTCCCAAACAAACCTAGATACTACATCAATAAAACCCAATGACAGCAGAGCAGAAGAAATGTCAGAAAGGGAGTTCAGAATGTACGTAATTAAAACGATCAGGGAAGCTAATGAGGAGATGAAAGAGCAAATGCAGACATTGAAGGAGGAGATGAAAGAGCAAATGCAGGCATTAAATGATCGCACCAATCAACAGTTAAAAGACCAAATACGGGAAGCAAGAGATCATTTCAATAAAGAGTTAGAGATACTGAAAAAAAAAACAAACTGAAATCCTTGAGATGAAGGAAACAATAAACCAAGTTAAAAACTCCATAGAAAGCATAACCAATAGGATAGGACACCTGGAAGACAGAACCTCAGACATTGAAGACAAAATATTTAACCTTGAAAACAAAGTGGAACAAACAGAGAAGATGGTAAGAAATCATGAACAGAATCTCCAAGAACTATGGGATATCATGAAAAGGCCAAATTTGAGAATTATTGGGATTGAGGAAGGCTTAGAGAAACAAACCAAAGGAATGAACAATCTATTCAATGAAATAATAACAGAAAATTTCCCAAATCTGAAGAACGAAATGGAAAACCAAGTACAAGAGGCTTATAGAACTCCAAACATACAAAATTACAACAGACCCACACCAAGGCACATTATTATGAAAATACCTAACATACAAAATAAAGACAGAATTTTAAAGGCCGCGAGAGAAAAGAATCAAATTACATTCAGAGGGAAACCAATAAGAATATCAGCAGATTTTTCAATCCAGACCCTAAAAGCTAGAAGGGCCTGGAACAACATATACCAAGCCCTGAAAGAAAATGGATGCCAACCAAGAATCTTATACCCAGCAAAACTTACCTTCAAATTTGACGATGAAATAAGATCCTTCCATGATAAACAAAAGCTAAAGGAATTTACAAAAAGAAAGCCAGCATTACAGAACATTCTCAGCAAAATATTCCATGAGGAAGAGATGAAAAACAACGATGCAAATCAGCAACAGGAGGCGCTAGCCTAAAGGAATAGCCAAATAAAGGAGAAACCAAATCATGTCAAAAAACAAATATGAGTCAATTGACTGGGAATACAAATCATATCACAATAATAACCCTGAATGTTAATGGCCTGAATTCATCAATCAAAAGACACAGACTGGCAGATTGGATTAAAAAGAAAAATCCAACAATATGCTGCCTGCAAGAGACACATCTCATAGAAAGAGACACCCATAGACTAAAGGTGAAAGGATGGGGAAAAACATACCATGCACACGGACACAGCAAAAAAGCTGGAGTATCCATCCTCATCTCAGATAATGTGGACTTCAAACCAAAACTAGTCAGAAGGGATAAAGAAGGACATTACATGCTGCTTAAGGGAAGCATAAATCAGCAAGACATAACAATCATAAATATCTATGCCCCGAACATTGGCTCATCCACGTACGTCAAACAAATCCTTCTCAATTCCAGAAATCAAATAGACCACAACACAATAATACTAGGCGATTTTAACACACCTCTCTCACCACTGGATAGATCGTCCAAACAAAAATTGAATAAAGAAACTATAGATCTCAACAACACAATCAGCAATTTAGACTTAATGGACATATATAGAATATACCATCCAACAAAGAATGAATACACTTTCTTCTCAGCAGCACATGGATCCTTCTCTAAAATAGACCATATTTTATGCCACAAAGCTACTGTTAGTAAATACAAGAAGATAGAGATACTACCTTGTACTCTATCAGATCATAATGGATTGAAATTAGAAATAAATGACAGAATAAAAAACAGAAACTTCTCCAATACCTGGAGACTAAATAATACACTATTATATGATGAATGGATAACAGAAGACATCAGGAGGGAAATAAAAAAATTCTTAGAAGTAAACGAGAACAAAGACACATCATATCAAAATCTCTGGGACACTATGAAAGCAGTACTTAGAGGAAGATTTATTTCATGGGGTGCATTCAAAAAAAGAAGTAGAAATCAACAAATAAACGAGTTAACACTACAGCTCAAAGCACTAGAAAAAGAAGAGCAGACCAATACCAAAAGTAGAAGACAGGAAATAGTTAAAATCAGAGCCGAAATCAACGAAATCGAAACAAAAGAAACAATCGGAAAAATTAATAAAATAAATAGTTGGTTCTTTGAAAAAATAAATAAAATTGATAAACCCTTAGCCACACTAACAAAGAGAAAGAGGGAGAAAACTCAAATTACTAAAATTCGGAATGAACAAGGAAACATCACAACAGACACGAGTGAAATACAAAACATAATTAGAAGCTATTTCGAAAATCTATACTCCAACAAAACAGAAAACCTTGAAGACATCAACAAATTTCTAGAGACATATGAACTACCTAAACTGAACGAGGAGGACATACACAACTTAAATAAACCAATTTCAAGCAATGAAATAGAAGAGGTCATCAAAAGCCTACCAACAAAGAAAAGTCCAGGACCAGATGGGTTCTCAGCCGAGTTCTATAAAACCTTTAAAGAAGAGCTCATTCCAATACTCCTCAAACTATTCCATGAAATAGAAGAGGAGGGAACCCTACCAAACTCGTTCTATGAAGCCAATATCACCCTGATACCTAAACCAGACAGAGACACATCAAGGAAAGAAAATTTCAGACCAATATCCTTAATGAACATCGATGCAAAAATTCTCAACAAAATTTTAGCAAATCGCATACAAATATATATTAAAAAGATAGTGCACCACGATCAAGTGGGTTTTATCCCAGGGATGCAAGGTTGGTTCAACATTCGGAAATCAATAAATGTCATTCACCATATCAACAGACTTAAAGTTAAGAATCATATGATTATTTCAATAGATGCAGAAAAAGCATTTGATAAAATACAGCATCCCTTCATGCTCAAAACACTAGAAAAAATTGGGGTAATGGGAACATTCCTAAACATTATAAAGGCCATCTACGCTAAGCCCATGGCTAATATCATTCTAAATGGTGAAAAACTGAAAGCGTTCCCCCTAAATACTGGAACAAGGCAGGGATGCCCTCTTTCACCGCTTCTATTCAACATCGTCCTTGAGACTCTAGCCAGAGCAATCAGACAAACCAAAGAAATTAAAGGGATACGAATAGGAAAGAAGAACTCAAACTATCCCTGTTCGCTGATGACATGATTATATATTTAGAGGAACCTGGAAATTCCACCAGAAAACTTTTAGAACTCATAAGTGAATTCAGTAAAGTAGCAGGTTACAAGATCAATGCTCATAAATCCAATGCATTTTTATACATAAGTGATGAATCTTCAGAAAGAGAAATTAGGAAAACTACTCCATTCACAATAGCATCGAAAAAAATAAAATACTTGGGAATCAATCTCACAAAAGAGGTGAAAGACCTCTACAATGAGAACTACAGAACACTAAAGAAAGAAATTCAAGAAAACCTTAGAAGATGGAAAGATCTCCCATGTTCCTGGATAGGCAGAATTAATATCGTCAAAATGGCTATACTACCTAAAGTTCTATACAGATTCAATGCAATTCCAATTAAAATCCCAATGATGTACCTCGCAGAAATAGAGCAAGCAATTATGAAATTCATCTGGAAGAATAAAAAACCTAGAATAGCTAAAGCAATCCTCAGTAGCAAGAGCGAAGCAGGGGGTATTGCAATACCAGATCTTCAACTCTACTACAAAGCAATAGTAACAAAAACGGCATGGTATTGGTACCAAAATAGACAGGTAGATCAATGGTACAGAATAGAGGACATGGACACAAACCCAAATAAATACAATTTTCTCATACTAGACAAAGGTTCCAACAATATGCAATGGAGAAAAGATAGCCTCTTCAACAAATGGTGCTGGGAAAACTGGAAAACTATATGCAATAGAATGAAACTAAACCCCTATCTCTCACCCTACACAAAACTCAACTCAAAATGGATCAAGGACCTCGGAATCAGACCAGAGACCCTGCATCTTATAGAAGAAAAAGTAGGTCCAAATCTTCAACTTGTTGGCTCAGGATCAGATTTCCTTAACAGGACTCCCATAGCACAAGAAATAAAAGCAAGAATAAACAACTGGGATAGATTCAAACTAAAAAGCTTTCTCTCAGCAAAGGAAACTATCAGAAATGTGAAGAGAGAGCCTACAGAGTGGGAGAATATCTTTGCCAACCATACCTCAGATAGAGCGCTAATTTCCAGAATCTATAAAGAACTCAAAAAACTCTACACGAAGAATACAAATAATCCAATCAACAAATGGGCTAAGGAAATGAACAGACACTTCACAGAAGAAGATGTACAAGTAATCAACACATATATGAAAAAATGTTCAACATCCCTAGTAATAAGGGAAATGCAAATCAAAACTACCCTAAGATTTCATCTCACCCCAATTAGAATGGCGATTATCAAGAATACAAGCAACAATAGGTGTTGGCGAGGATGTGGGGAAAAAGGAACACTCATACATTGCTGGTGGGGTTGCAAATTAGTGCAACCACTCTGGAAAGCAGTGTGGAGATTCCTCAGAAAGCTTGGAATGGAAACACCATTTGACCCAGCTATCCCACTCCTTGGCCTATACCCAAAGGACTTAAAATCAGCATACTACAGAGATACAGCCACATCAATGTTCATTGCTGCTCAATTCACCATAGCCAGATTGTGGAACCAACCTAGATGCCCTTCAGTTGATGAATGGATAAAGAAACTGTGGCATATTTATACAATGGAATATTACTCCGCAATGAAGAATGATACAATTATGGCATTTGTAGGCAAATGGTCGAAATTGGAGAATATCATGCTAAGTGAGATAAGCCAATCTCAAAAAACTAAAGGACGAATGATCTCGCTGATAAGCGGATGAGGACATATAATGGGGGGTGGGAAGGGCTAGCATTAGGTTTAGGGTTAGGTTTAGAGTTAGGCTAAGGAGAGCAGTAAGAATGAAGGAAAGAAGGACTGTGTAGAGGGAAAAGAGGGGTGGGAGGGGTGGGAGGGGTGGGAGGGGTGGGGGGAGGGGAAAAATATAATAAACATCATTACCCTATGTAAACGTAAAAAAAATAAAAAAAAAGAAAGATAAAAAAAAAAAAAAAAAATTAGCATTCTTTTACTATGAGCCTACAGGCAAATAATGAAGAAAATACCTTAGCCAACCAGCCATCATCTGTAGTTCTGAGGCAAAATCCAACAACAAAATCTTTGAGTTGAAGAAGAAGCCTATTTTGTCTCAGCCAGTGACTCACTATAATAGTTTTTTACTTCTCTTAAAATGAATTCTTTGACAAAAACCCTCTCTAGATGTTATCATTCTGTGAAAGTCAAAGTGATTTAAGAGGTTAGGAGAAGATTAATGTATAACTGAATTTTGCACAAGGGGGACAGAGCAACTACCTCTCAAACAAGTGAAAAATTAAGTGAAATAAAAATTTTAGTAGATCAATGGGCAGGGCTTTGGGAACATAAAAAGGAGGGCTTATGACTTTCTAAGGAGGCCAGGAAGATTTCTGGGAGGCAGGAATCCCTGAAGATGGTCTGAAAGATGGGTAGGGTCTTGCCAGGAGAGGTGAGGTAGAAGACGCCTAGGCAGAGAGAAGAGTACACACCCCAAGAAAACTGGAGCTGACTTGACTGATGGCAGTTCAGAGGAACCCTAGGGGTATATAGCAGGTGCCACAGGGAAGATCAAGAGCAACAGCAGGACTGAGGCTAAAAAGTAGACCAAGACAAGTGCTCGGGAGGTCAACTTCAGTTTACAAGGAATAGGACAGCATTCAACATCCTCACATGGATCAGAACCATGTGGAGGGTTTGTTAAATCATAAAGCAGTGGAGCCAGAATATGTGTTTCTAAAAAGTGCTGATTCTGCAGGTTTAAGGCACCACCCTGCAAGACCCACTGCACAAGCAAAGAATCTTTTAACCCCCTCTTGTATAATTACCCACCTAGATCTTCAGTGTGGCACAGATAGAGCCTGTGTACCCATATTTTCTTATTTCCTAATTTAACCTGCACTCCACCAGAACACCCCCAAACTGCCCATATAAACTATGCATGGAACACATCAAAGCAGGAAAAAAAAAAATGAGCTAGAAACAGGGTGTCTCTGGTACCACATAGTTCTTTCATGGCCTTATGCTGTGAACGGCAACTAACCAAAAAATAAGAGATCAGAAGGAAAAAAAAAAAAAAAAGATGATGAGGACAATGTTATGATAACAAACACTACTTATACTCCAGAGTTTGTTAAAGTAGAATTTTCTGTGTTAAGTGTAAACAGACACAACTCATGTTAAGCCTTTTATCTTCATGTGTCAATGAGAATATGTTTACATTGTATATGTACATTTCTATTTCACACAGACAAGCAGTCCTAGCCACCTGACACATTCAATAACTAAAGGTAATCATAGGAATGTAAGGGATTTCCATCACACAGGTGTTTCTGAGAACAAATTAAAAACATGTAATTTGAATGTGCAAATTGTTTTATACTCCCCCCACATAAAAGCCATCCCTATCATGCATATAAACATAATCTAAAGAACCATGCTCATGTAAAATGCAGACCTGAAGGCTGGGAACATTAAAACTGAAGGTTAAAATGTAGCAAGGAATTTACAAAGATGGATGAGATGCTTATATCCTCCCATGCCAATTAAGAAATGGAAACTTTACAGGGAATTAATTCAAAGACTGAAGGGAACACAAGCCCCACTGTCCCCTCCACTTAAAGCATCTGTAGCAAAACAGACTGGTACAAAATAGAGTTTTATTTGCTTTAACAGAGAAGCAGCAACTGTTTTCCTGGATCTTCACAAAAACAACTTTACCCACTCTTACAGTGACTCTAAATGCCTTTCTGGTCTTAAAATATCCCAAAGTCCAATATTCAAAGTCTGTTTTTTAAAAACATCCTGATAAGAGGCTCTAATTCTGTTTAATTACTGATGACTCTGATGGATAATTGACTTTTTTTTTTTTTTTTCAGTGCTGGGGATTGAACCCAGGGCCTTGTGCTTGCAAGGCAAACACTCTACCAACTGAGCTATCTCCCCAATCCCTGATGATTGACTTTTTGATGAAGTGGCACACTAAGTTCTATTAGTTAGATTCCCACCCACCACCCCACAGGCTGGGTCCCTCTGGAAACCAGAGCTCTGCCTCAGTATGAGGCCTTACACAGGGGGCAGCCCCTGCAAGTCACACATTCTCTTCTTCACCATCCCCCACCCCGCCACTGCCCAAGCCAGAGGTTGGTGCAGGGGAACGTGCATAGTGGAGTCAAGCCAGAGCTCACTGAGTGAGCACCCTGCAAAAACCTGTGCTTCTTCTGCCTTCTTTTTCCCTCATGACTTTTGGTTTTCTGCTCCGAACAAGGCAAACATTCTAAATAAAAGTCAGCCCTGTGTCCCCAGTCCTCTAATTGGCTTCGTTTTGTAGAACACATTACATCGTTCCACTTATAGCTCACATGCTCATTTCAAAAGTGATTTACTTTGCCCTACAATGATCCAGTTTCCTTAAGTGACCTATACTGTTTTTAATTAGCCAGTCACCTAAATCTAACTTATTCAGTGTGGAAATCCCATTCACTTGTTCCCTCAACACTGTGGTGTGATTCTTCATGAATGTGTTCTTAAAATACAAGCCTCGTGATGGGTGGGGGTGGGGTAGTGTAGCTCAGTGGTAGAGTGCTTGCCTGACATGTTGACATGTGCAAGGCCCTGGGTTCCACCTCCAGCACTGGAAATAAACAATAAGAGAGTGTGTGTGTGTGTGTGTGTGTGTGTGTGTGTGTGTTGCACATGCCTCTTGAATTATTGAGGCTCCTATCTGACTTGGAGACTACTAGAGAGGAAGGGCACATGCCTAGTACTCAAGGACCAGGTAACTCTTGGTGCCATCACAAACCAACCACATGGACTATACCTCAGTTTCCTCATGACTCAAGATGCAGATTTGGAACTTAAATTTACTCATTCTGTCAACAAATATTTATAGAATGCCTACCACATGCTACCAGGTGCTGCAAAGTCAGCAGCAAACAAACTACATACTCCTACCTTCATGGAGCAGCCAGTCCTGATGAAGCTGAAGTGTACCTAGTCCACATCCAATGACCAGAAAAGGCCCCTGAGCTTGCATGCAGTCTTTGACACACAGGCAATACTGTGGGCTTGAGGTACATTCAGTCACCATTCTTCCCCCATCCCAACTGTCAGGGATCCAACCCACAGCCTTATTCAGGAGGCAAGCACTGTGCTACTGAGCTACCACCCCTTGCTGCACACTCAGATTCTACCCCTACAGAATGCTAAATCAAATCACTACAGAAGCAATCATGCAAAACATGACAGGACATTAATGCCCAGAAAGGGAATCATCCCATGACAATCAAGCAGGTACTGAAAGCTATGCAGAGCAGAAGCTCAGAGGAAGAATTCCCTGTGAGTGGGCTGTTGTGGCCAGAGACTGTATGGAACAGGCTTGGAGGGCAGGGATTATGTGGTTGAGAAGAAGAGTGAGTAGTCTGAGAAAAAACACGAAGAGGCAGGTCAAAGGAGGGAAAAGCAAAGGTAGGCATGGCATAGAATATGCTCACAAACTCAAGGGGAAAACTACTGGATACAGAGCCTTGGTACCCAGAGAGCAATGGAAAGGGGGGCCACTGAGGATGCTGGGGCATGAAACCCATATAGAGTGTGGGGATGGTCACTCTGCAAGTGGGCAAAAAACAAAAGTATAGGGGATGTATAGGGGATGGCACACCATGTTCGTAGCAGCATTATTTACAACAGCAGGAAGATAGAAACAAGCCCAGTGGTCATCAATGGAGGAATGGATGTCTATACATACCATGGAATATTACTCAGTCTTTAAAAAAGAACAAAATTCTGAGACTTGGCACATCATGGATGAACCTCAAGGACATTATGCAAAATGAAATAAGTCAGTCACAAAAGGACTGACGGGATGATTACACTACCTGAGGGACCCAGAGACATCAAAATCATAGAGACAGAAAAGTAGAATAGTGGTTGCTAGGGACTGAGAAGAAGATGGACTACAGAGTTAGTTTCTAATGGTTACACAGCCTTAGTTTTCCAAGATGAAAGGCGTTCTGAAGATCAGTGTACAACAATGTGAATGTGCTTAACATGAACAGTACACCTGAAAATGGTTAAAATTGTAGATTTTATATGTAATTTACCACAATTTCTTTTAAGCACAGGGAAAACTTGCTGCATTTTATCCTGTCCCTCACATGGGTCACATAAGTGTAAAAGGGCAGGTGAGAGCAGGTCAGTCTATCCACTACCATGGACTGAAGAGAGCCTAGCAGGAAAGAAGGCTTGTTTGGCCATAATTCTGCCACAGACAGAGCACAAGTTAACCAGGCATTTAAAAATGACACCCGGGCCACATGTGGCTGTGGGCATGTATCCAGAACAACCAGAAATGTCTAGGACACAGACAGCATGCCCCAGCAAAAGTCCTGTACTGACTGCCATGGAAATGAGTTCTGAACACACACTGTCTTATAAGCAGGTAGATGCAGTGGGACAGGCAGATGCATACATGCACTTCTTTACAGAGTGGACAGAAGTTACACCACCATATGCAACCATCATCTCTGCAAACTAAACCATAATGACACTGCACTATCTTACATGGCCAGAGGTTATGTGGAGCAGGACTTGAATCAATTTTGTACAGCTGGGTGTCCATGGGTTGTTTCCTGTAGTCCAAGCACATGTGTACCTCAACAGAGCTTTTGCCTTATAAAAGGTAGTGGAACAAACATGAGGAACCAGGTGTAGAGGCACAATCTCAGTGACTCATGAGGCTGAGGAAGGAGGATTACAAATTCGAGGACAACGAAAACAAACAAAAAAAAAAGTATGAGAAGGATCAATTGCCTCCTGCCACTGGCCCCTGCCTTCCCTTCAGTCATCCCACCCCCACATTCTTGCAAAGGTCATCATACCTGCCACGACTTCCACATTTACTATTCTGCTCCAACACTTCAATCAATCACAGCCCAACACCAAAGCCACATGGTAGTAACATCCCCCACCTGCACTCTAGCAGTGCTCTATCAACCACAGGCAGAAATAGAAGAAAAACACTGCTACAACGTGAAACTATGGGTCTTAAACCACAGTAACTTGGGAGTTTTGGAATGTCTTGGTTTTTTTTTTTGGCAAAAGAATTTTTTAATTGGTAGACTATGGGAACACACAAATTGTCTACAATGCCTTGCTAAAATCTCAACATAAGGTAAATAAATATGAACTACATTTGAATAGCTTGGTAAATGTACAGTTCACCTTCCCAAGTGCTGACTAATGAACAGCCCAAGGAAGGTCTGTAGTAGAGGGCCAAGAAGCTCTCTCAAGAGTCATAAATGTTTCAATATTTTTATCAATTACTCGATCAATGGCACAGAAAAAAAAAAAAAAAAAAAAAACAAGTTATCTAATTCAGGGATGTCTCCAGGAGAGAAGGCAAATACACTGGATGACAGAGTCAAGAGCTAAAAAGATCAACAGATTGGAATTGCAACAGAGAGGAAATAATGTTATTTGGATACTTGGGTGCAAAAAAAGAAATGCACAAATGTAGGAGGTGTGAAAAAGACTTAGGAGATTTAATTGGATATAATTTCTGTATGTGATGATGGGGTGTTATGCCTGCCAAAAAAAAAAAAAAAAAAAAAAAAAAGTCAGGCGGTCTTAAACTGAACCTAAGGGAGACTTAGTAGAACAGGAGCTAGAGGAGAGGTTCCAAGAGGTTCCAAATAGTGTATTAGGTTCTGTCTCCACACTGTAAAAGACAGGCAAGCCAATGGAAGTGACAGCCAGGAAGGAGCAGAAATCAGCCTGTCCTGGGGGGGAATGGCTGTAGAAGCCAAATGTGAATGGCCCCAGAGACGAGGGCCAGAAAGGCTCTATGGGACCCTACTCAGGGAGAGAGACACAGAACTTGAATCACACAAGGTAAGGCATTTGGGTTCTTTGAGTACATAGAATTTATCTGAAATTAAACTGGACTTCCTAAAAAGGTAATACAGATTTCTGAAGAGCAGCACATTTGTGAGATTTTGTAAGCCTGACTGACTTACGACTGATAATTCTTTTAGGATGTTATTTGCCCCGTTCTACATCAAAGGAAACTGAAGTTAAGTAAGGACCAAATTACAGTTCTGGGATCACTCAGATATTGAGGGATATGGTGGGGGCATAAATCTAGATTACTACACACAATTCTGAGGTAGAGTTTTCCCTAGAGGTATTTCTCAAGGCAGACAAGGATGCTACAGTCAGGTGCCCAGGATTGGAAGGAAGACTCTCTCATGCACTGTGCACCCTGAGAGCCATCTGATCAATGTGGGCACTTCTGTAAAGGGTCTGAGGTAGACGCTTCCATCAACCCTGACTCCATGACCCCTAAAGAAAGACAACTGAGGAAGTCTGTAAAAAGCTCTGCAGAGCTTCGCTTTCTGTCTCACAGTCAATGGATAAAGCACTGCCTTAGCTGGGGAAACTGCTATCATTCCAGACTTGATATTCCTCTGGAAAGCATTCCCATTTCCACAAATTAATCACCCTGTAGGATGTCAAACTCTCAGTTCTGTTTATAACCCTGGGGGGTGGCGGGGGGATAAAGACAGAAAACACAATCTAACCCAATCACAAAAACTCTTCCTGCACCTGCAATGTTCCTAGAGGACAGCGGTGCATCTCCCAAATTCAGAACACAGCATTCCAGATTCCTCCACTCACTACTTCCTCATTCATCTCACTTCCAGGTAGATAGCTCTGCTTCTATACAGTATTCAGACAGCTCCAATTTCCCACTGCAAGGCCCAGGGAAGTAAATTGGCCTTCAACCTCAGCTCACACAGTCCCCATGCAAAGGTGATATTCAGATTATATGAAGATCATGTAAAGTTAAGAGTCATCCCCACCAAAAAATCCACATATTCTTACATGGCAAAAGTACAGGTCTCTGGATGGAGAGATAGCTCAGTCGGTAAAGTGCTTGCCTTGCAAGCACAAGGCCCTGGGTTCGATTCCCAGCACCACCAAAAAAAAAAAAAAAAGAAAGAAAGAAA
Organism: Sciurus carolinensis; assembly: GCF_902686445.1. Classification (NCBI taxonomy): domain Eukaryota; kingdom Metazoa; phylum Chordata; class Mammalia; order Rodentia; family Sciuridae; genus Sciurus; species Sciurus carolinensis. Next base: position 66,594,537 of record NC_062214.1, read on the forward strand.
AGTACAGGTCTCTTCTTGTTGCTGTTTTGTTTTTCTTTATAAATTTTGGTTGAGATCAATACAATTTTCAAGTATATACAGAGCTCTGGAAAGTGCATGCAACCCTTGCCTTTAAAGTAAACCACTCAATGACATGAGATGCTGGCACCTGTACCCCCCATCCCCACTTGAGCCTGCCCACACCTCTCACCCACGTCTTCCAGTTCAGTGAGCTCAGGAGTTCTGCAGACTGGGGTCCCAAGCGAAGAGTAGCACAACAGGCTACTATGACCCTATCACTTGAGGAAGGTGACAGACATTACCAAAGGCATGCAGCAGTAAAACCAGGGGCTCAAAAAGTCTCTCCAAGGTAGTTGGTGAAGGGTGACAGGCATGCCTTTTTGATGGAGTTCTGTGGATGATTAAAGATTATTCCAAGCCTGAAATAAGTGCAAAGGAATAAATGGTGCAGCAGGATCTAAAAAGGAGCTGCCTCTTCCCTGCAGTAACCCTCCAATTTCATTTCCCTGCACCGACACCCCAGCACTGACTAGATGTTAATTTGCTTAAAAGCCAATGACAGGTTACAATGGGTAGTCAAGAACAATTATTCAAAAAACAAAACAAAACAAAGACAACAACCCTGTACATATACAAGTATGTAAGTTAAGTGCAAAGGGATTAACACAAAAGCTCACTGGTACCAGGTAAAAAGATGCACTTCCAAAGGGTGGCATGAATGAGGCAAGCATGGTCCCATTTTTGGCACTCTGAAGGAATGAAAATTTCTCCCATTTCTCCTCTTTAGGATAATGTACATGCAGCCTGGAAGAATTCTATCCTTGACAGTAGGAAAATTATGTCAGCGAACAAGCAAATCCCTTTGATTTTTGGAGAAAACCCAAAAGGCAGGCGGACCCCTGTGCTCAGCACACCAGGGAGGCAAGGACCCAACAGATCCACTGAGCCCATATGCAGGGTTCTCTGCATTCTGCAGCTGGGAGACAGGGACTGCTGGACAGGAGTACTGTTCATGAGCCATGTGGATCAGGATTTCCAGGGACTTGAATGGGACAGAGTTCCAAGTGCAGGATTATGACATTGTTCCTCAATGGATAAAAGCAAAAAATAAAAAACAATCTAAGCAAAACCTTTAACCACCCCACCCCCCGCACAATAGAGTGGTAAACTCAATCCCACCACATGGTGTGTGTGCACAGTCAACACTCACTGCCCTTGGCCTATACCACCCCACCTAGCTGCCTTCTCCTCATCCTAGACCCAGTCAGGCTTAATGGCAGCCTACAGCTGCTGGACAGCAAGTCAGGGAACAGAGAGAAAAGGGTTCACATGGGATCAGGTAGCAGGGCTGGAGCAAGGGAAGAGACCTGTTCCCTCATGCAGTCTGGGTGAGGCAACACACCAGTCATGCTCCACCAGCCTCTCTACTCTCTGTGCAATGTTGCCTCAGACAGAGGAGACACCGGACAAAGGGAGATGGGGCAACAAGTATGACATTGGAGACTAAGGACCAGGGTCTCATACTGCTCCACCACCTACAAATCCCTGCATGCCTGTAATCCCAGCAACTCGGGATTCCAAGTTCAAGGTTAGCCTGAGCAACTTAGTGAGACCCTATCCTAAAATAAAAAAGGACTGGTGATATAGTCCAGTGGTAGAGCACCCAGTGTTCAATCCCCAGTATCATAAAAAAGAAAAATACTATAATGGTCAACCAAAGACCAAGAGAGCCTAAGGCATGGTCCCAGACCAAAAGAGGGTAAAAATACATGGGACCCGAAACTGGGGAAGAACCATCAAGTAAATATGAGTGAAAGCACAAAGTAAGTAGTGAGTTCAGTTCTTTCATCATCATGGAAAAATTCTGGTTCCCTCAGTGTGGCAAAAGTATCGCAGTGATGTAGGATGTTGATAAGGAAAGTATACAGAAACTTCCTGCACTACCATGGCAACTTTTCTGTAAAACTAAAACTATTTTAAAAGAAAAAGTTATTTCAAAGGAGAGAGAGCATGTGTGTGGGGGAGAACAAGCCTCAGAGACCACAGTAATCCAATTTATGGGTTTGGGTCCCCCCCGCCTTGTTTTTAAACTGGTCTTCTTGTTCTGGGGCTTGCTTCTCCCTTTTCACTCACCATCCATACAGGGGCACATAAACACAAGAAGACATACACTCACCTGTGGTTCCCTCGGGAGAGGGAAGTAGACACTGAGGGGCAGGGAGAAGAAAGGATGGGTGAATGGCTTTCTATTCTTAAGATTCTGCATGATATTAATTCACAAGAAATATATATGTACATATACTCAAAAACATTTTAAGAACAAAGATCATTCTGCTATAGGAAGATAGCCAAGATACATTTAATTGAAAAACTACAAACTACAATGTGGACTTAAAAATCAACCAGGATGTAGCATGTTTACTCTGCTACAGAGCTTACTTTCTGGAAGCAGGATAGATGGAGGTAGAATTAGAGTGTAGGGACTTGGTGTTTTTACTCCTCACCTTCTGTTTAAATATATTACCACCAACATGTATTTTTTCTATGATCACCATCATCAAAATGATCATAAATTCTTTTTTCCTTCCTTGCCTGTTCCAGCTCCTTGACCTCAAACCACACCAAAAGGAGTTAATAAGACACTTTGAAATTTTGCTCTAGGGCTAGTCTATATGGTGGCCCTTCCTTTGACCACAGCTCTGGGAGGGCCACAGATGGCAAGGAGCCAACTGCCCTCAGAGGTAGCCTGGCCCTTGCTCACATTGTTGGCTGGTAATGGGATCTTTCCATTAAACAGGTTGTTAAACACCAACGCCGTTCCATACCATAGCAATCCAAAAGACCTACTATGTAACATGGTAACCAGTATCCATTCATGATGCCAGAATGTATGGTCAGATATTAATACAATGCCTCAGCCATCTTTAAACTATGCAAGATCTCTGCCCACAGTGAATATAGTCTAATACTTTAGATTAATAATTTCTGATGAAACTAATGATAAACCTCAACTCAGTAAATAAAAATCTAGTGCAACCATCCCAAGCTGTTTCTCCTTGAAAAGGGCACCAGAAACACAAAAATACTCTTTAAGTCATCCAGGGAGGGAAAAACGGCTCGATGAAGATGAAAAATGGCTATTCCATGTTGCTTTTAAGATCAAGTGATTTAATTTCACTAACATTGATTTTTGCAGGATGATTTAATTTCCCTACCACTGACTGAGTTTCTGCTTACTTGATGTGAACTCTGAGCAACCAATTTTGTCACCCACAGTGCAGGCAAGGAGGTGTGGAAAGGGCAGGCCAAAAGTACAGTGGATTAAAGGGGAGCCCCCAAGATTAACCACGGTTTCTATTTTAGGTCCTAGATCTCTCAAAAAGTCTAATAAAAGCAGGGCCTTTTCTCAAAAAAATTAATTAATTAAAATAAGGCATTTGCATGCAGTTGTAAAGGGTCCTTTGAACCTCATCTAAGGACCTCTGGACTCATAGGTCCTGAACCTTAAACATCTGTGACACAATGTTACAGTGAACCAACAGGTCTCCAGAGATAAGGTGAGGTTTTCAAAATTCTTCCACTAGCTAGTGCTAGTAGGTAGGAACAAAATCTCTGGTCTCATGCTATCATACAGACAGGCTTCTAGAAAACATGCAGCCCACCCAGCAGACATTAGCATCAATCCCCTGTAAAAAGGCTGGGATGCCACTTAAGTTTCCTAAATTCCAAGACACCAGGCACATGAGTTTTGCAGCACTGTCTATTGGAGCACCCATAATCTCCAACTCAGACTTCTCAAACTCACCTTGTGCAGAGGTCACCCTCTACTGGCACAGGACCTGAGCTATGCTCATCTCCCCTGAAGTGAGTCCTCACTTGCTGACTGAACTGGGGTCCCATAGGAAACCAGGACTGCATCATATTTTCTGTCACTCACAAGGGGCCAACCAGTTGAGGTCTGAAGAACAGTGATGCTCAATAAATACTCAGCAAATGAACCACAAGCAGAAAACCAGCTGCTGCTGCTCACATACATACACTTTTTCCTCTCCTCTTCCCCAAACCTTCAGGTTTAAAGTCAGTTTGTACCCATAAAAGGTTGAAATCCTTCATTAATATTTGTTAAAACTCCAAAGTGCCCTGAATCAATAAGACAACACTCCACACCCACTAAGGATGGCTAGTACCCGCTCCCCCGTAAAAAAAAAAGAGGGGAGGGGGAAGAAATGTGAGAAAATTGAAGGCCTTTTTTAGAAAACAATATGGCAGTTCCTCAGAAAGTTAGAAACAATACTACCATATGATTAGCAATTCCACTCTGGATATAAAACCAAAAGAACTGAAAGCAGATACTTAAAAGAGCTACTGGAACCATGTTTATAGTAGTAGTAGTAGTAGTAGTAGTAGTAGTAGTATTTGTAAGAGCCAAAAGGTAGAAGCAACCCAAGTGTTCACCAACCAACAGATGAATAGATAAGCTTTACATACCACATGGTACAAAATGTGCCTATTACTGGAATATTATTCAGCCTAAAAAAGGAAAGAAATTCGGACACAAGCTACACAACATGGATGAACCTTGAGGACATTATGCAGAATGAAATAACCCAGACACAAAAGGACAAATATGAGATTTCATTTATATGAGAAACCTAGAGGAGTCAAATTCAGATAGACAGAAAGAAAAATGGTGATTTCTAGGGGCTAGAGAAAGGGAAGAATAGAAAGTTACTGCTCAATGGATATGAAGTTCTCATTTAGAAAAATGAAAAAGTTCTGAAGATGAATGGTGGTGATGCTTGCACAACAATGTAACACTTAACACTGAACTGTGTGCTCAAAAATGGTTAAGATGGTACATTTTTATGTTATGTGTATTTAGCCTCAATTTTTAAAAAAGCTTTTCACAGTGCCCTCAATCATTTCTAGTGGCATTGCTCTAAGGTAAAGTTTAAAGTGGTTTTAGATTTGGAAATTGCCCCATTATCCAACAAAGCTATAGCACCAAGGCTGGGTGATAAGGCTGCATGGGGCTCAGGAGGGACCCACTGCCAGCCCCAAATAAAATCTGAACACCAAGAGCTTGCACATTAGCTCTTGCACACTCGTGTCCTGTCTTCAACAGTCACTTGGGGGAAGCATACTATGTCCTAGCCCACAGATGCATCTTTGGAGGGAAACAGGGCACACAAAGGGCAGAGAGAAACATGGTCTGAGCCAGTTAGGGTTAGGGGCCTGTGACTGAAGCACCAGAAGATAACAAAGGGCAGAAAAAGAGGGAGGTCAGAGGAAGAGGTGCCCAGCTAGGTAACTAAGAGCAAATTGTGCAGGAAGCTGAGGATGGAAATTAACTCAACAAGGGAGTCAGTGCCCTGGAGGCTCATTAATCCCCAGTGCTAACCAATTGAAGTGGACAGTAGTGACTATCCTCAGGAAGGCTATAGCCCAGCAAGGACCCTCACGGGATCACCAATCCTAGGGGTCTAAAGAACACAGTACTCCACTACTGGGCTCAATGCCCACCATTCAACATTTCCACACACTTTCTAGAAATCACAGTGATATTACCATAAACTCAAACACAGCATCATTATTCTTAAAAGTCAATAGTTCCAATTGAAAAGTTAAACGAACCACTCTTTAGATATTCAATCTAGTGAAATTCGATCCTCTAGTATACATGGGATGGAATGGCAAAGAAACTGATACATTGAAACAATCTAACCTTGGTTTTCATTTAGCTTTGTAATAAGATGTGGGCCCATAAAACTGACTTTCTTTAATATAGTAGGCCTAAGATATTATTAAAATGATTTTCAATTTTCAAATTATGTTAACAAATGGTACCTAATCATGTGCAGAGTGGCAGAACAAAACTGAAGCTACAAAAAAAAAAAAAAAAAAAAAATCAATGTGGGGATTATCTCAAGTCTGGATACAGCTGTCCCTCAGTACTCCCAATCATTCCTTGGGGGGCTGATTCTAAGACTACCCCTTATATTAGAAATCTGCAGATGCTCAAGTCCCTAAAATACAATGGTGCAGTGTCTGCATATAACCTATGCACATTCTCCTACAGACTTTACATCATCTCTAAATGACTTGTATACCTAATACAATGTAAATGCTCTATAAGTAGTAGTTATTCTGTATTGTTTAGGGATGACAAAAAAAAGTCTGTACATTTTCAGTACAGACACAAAAATTTTTTTAAATATTTTCAATCTGAGATTGGGGGAATCCACAGATACAGAACCATAGATAGTGAAGATGGGGCCACACTCCTCCCATTTCCCAAACATCTGAAGTTCAGGGAGAGTAAATAATATTCCCCAAATCACAGTCACTAAATATTAGTGCTGGATGCAAAGCAAACCTGGGCTGCCCAAAGCCAAATCCCACACAAGCTCCTAGCACATAGAGGGTCTCTCCCTGACTGTAATGCTTTTTCTACTCTCTAAACTACAGTATCCCAGTGGCAAATTTTGTTCCCTTTAAAAAGGAAGAAAGGTCCCTGTCCTCATTTGGATAAGCTTTTGTTATGTTTGTAAAACAGTCAGAAAAAAAGCCATAAAAAAATCTTCACTGAGGGCTGTGCTAAGCATTAAGTATTATTCAATAAACCACAGCATGGAGGTTGCCAGCTGACACCTCACTGCAACCTGGATACAGTCCTGGCTGAACACATTTTTTTTTCCTGTTTCAATTTCTAGGTATCATTTATATTCATCAGCTCCCACCCCCCAACTCTCCATTAAAAAGCATAAAACAAAAAAGCAGAGCTACAGTTGTAGGTGGCATATTATGATAAACAACAATGACAATATAACATTTTTCCAGCTGTGATAAACATATTTAAGATCTATCATACAGGCTGCTGGAGCTAAAACTGAAAACTATGAAAATTACAAGTTGTTTATAACATAGAATTTATGTCTTAGAAGCTTTTTGTTTGTAGGCAGAAGTTGTCTCACTAGGAGATCATTTCCTCACCTTCTTAAAATTTGAACTTTTTTTTTTTTTTTTAAAGTTGTGACTTGCTGAGGCTGTCAACACATCCAAAGTGATTTAACAACTAGCTCAGAGATGAGCAGTGCAGTCTGAAAATGAACACCAGCACACGGTTCAGAGGCCCAGCTGGCAGAGCTGCTACACAAGGCCCCTATCAGCCTCCAGGAGGATCCCAAAATTCTACACCTGCCACGTGGTCAAGATGCTCTCACTTCATTACATGTCAAATATGCATAAGTACTTCAATTAACCACAATCTCACTATCTCTGAGATCAAAAGTAAGAAATTAAAAGAATATGTCCATATTTTCAAATATCCAAGGCCTTGCACCATTTCTTAACCTCTGAAACCATTTGATTTCTATATAAAGGTTTCCTTTCCAAACTTTAAAAAAAAAAAAAAAAAAAAACACAAAACTTTGAACAATAAACCTTGCTACCCAACTGTGACTAATGACATGTGCCTGGGAAATTGGTGTGTCAGACTCGCATCCATATGAGGATTCCTACTTGATTGCAATTCCTAATGTCTTTAATATCTTTAAAAACTTCAATAGAACACGATTTCCTCAACAAACTTAACTATTGTGTATTGCACTAAGTTGAGCTAAGATTACTTCATCCCTTAAAAACCAATGGTAGTAAACAAGTTGTAACTCAAATGGGCAATGCCCACACAAGCACAAGTCCCTTTGCAAAACCCAGGGTACTTCCCAGCAACTTCCCCTGTTCCCAGAAAGAACAGCACCCAAAGTCAGGACTTATGGAAGAGAGAGCACAGAACTGGAGAACATTAGTTTGTGAAAGATTCCATTTGCTAAACAGAACACATTACTTTTTGAATCCTAAAATAAACATTTAGGCCACTTGAGGAATTACAGAGGTGTATCCATGGCATAGAAAAAGGCTCTCTATCTCCTTTTCAAGTTAATATACCCAAACTCATCAGATCTCTTCTAAAACCCCTGTGATACAAACCCATGTATATCTGTTTTAATAAATACCTACTACATGCCAGGCACTTTGTCAGATGCTAGGAAAACAAAGCACATGTTTCCTGCTTTTAAAGAATGTTTATACCATTGGAGGAGGAGATAAAGGAAGAAACCAATCATTCTAGCTCAATACATCTAGCTGTGTTAACCAGAACTCCTGGTAGGTAAGAAGGTAGCTGACATGAAGAGTTAATCAACTCTAGGGAGAGTCCATGAGCCAACTCCAAGTAAAATACATAGCAAAAAAAGATAAGCATAACCACTTAACACATTTGAGCCCCAAATAAGATATTAAATATAAACTTAAAAACAACCCAGAGAAAGATATTAGCTTTAATGTTCCTAAGGAAAATGTAGAAATATAGACAAGCTCTTTAATTAAATCTTTGTCATTTCCAAATCATCTATTTAAAGAGCAAGGCCCCCCTTATAATTACATTTGACACTTTTCCCCATGAAAAGTTAATCCAAGAGCATGGGTTGGGGGATGCTTCTTCAAGGTAAAGGTCAGTCTTCATGGTCCCTAAAAAGAACATAAGCCCACTCAACAGGATATCCTAAGCAAACTTACAGGAGACAGTCATCTTTCCCCCTAGAACATTCCCAGCCCCTCTAAGAAAACAACTCAGATAAACTTAGGGGATGAAAGAGCACCTATATGATTTGGGAGATGGAAGTTTCTCAAAACCATTTCAAACAAGATCCCTACTGATTACTTCCTGTGTTCACTGAACACTACCAAATGACAATGCAGGTCCTGTGGGTTTCCATGGGCAGGCCTGCCCCACCCAATCAGCCTGTCATTCATTCATAGATCCTGCTCCTAGACAGACCCCTGGGCCTCTTGACTTGAGGGTGGTGAACTTCTTCCAATCACTCTTCATCCTACACAGAAAACCACTGAGCTCAAAAGAAAGAATACAAGGACCCCATCAAAATTCCAAACACATTTCCCATGACACAACAGAAATCACAGCATTTCTCCTGAACTCCCCATGTTGAATAATAATAATCTCCTCAGGGCCATGCATGCCAAACAGTAATTCAGACACCATCATAGAAAGACCCTAAATTCAAGTACTAGCCCATAGCAGGTCTAAAGCAGAGATATTAACAGAATTTGCACATTAAGCCCATTAACTGAGCCTGCTGACCTTTACCAATACATAAAGAGAAAGTCTCCACAGAGATGAACACTTTGAAGGCTGAGGATGGAACAGGAGACCCTAAGAAAGCTCTGAGTTATCCCCCAAAAAATAACTATTCCAAGGCAGTAGGGTCCCAATGATGTTTCCCAAACCCTACAGGCAGGAAGCACTGGACACATCCACACTGCTTTCTGTGGCTTGCAAATCCAGCAAATTATAGCACAACTTCAATTTAGAGATTTATCCATGGACTAGATCTTGAGATGAACCCATAGGTGCAAGCATCTTCCTCTCCATAAAGCCACCAAGGTCAATGCACCACTTCCTAACAATACCCACTGAACACAATTATAAAATCAATGAAAACTTCCTGATAACTAACAGAACAGCTTGCAGTGGATGCAAAGACATGACAGTGAAGCAAAAACTAAACAGTTAAGTTGTACAGCATGTGCCTGAAATAAGTATAGTACAGATGGAAAAGAGAGAAGGCAAACTGCCATCAAGGAGTTGACAATATATCAACAAAGCAGACCCATAAAGAGACAGAATTCTAACATAAGCAAAGTGGTTAAGGAGGCTTAAAGAAGGAAGTAATTCTGAAAAAGGGAGCACTGAACAAGGAACATTCTGACAGGTAAAATCAAGAATAAAAAGGAAGAAAACTAAAGAATTTGAGGAAACAAACACAGTAGGAATAACATCATAAAGAAAATCTCACATTCAACTGAGTTATGATGTTTTAATTTGTTGAAAAAATGACTCCCAAAATTGTTTTGAAAAAGAACCAGAAACCTAGAATGCCCATAAAAAACTTTTCAAAGCTGACATAGAACTATCCATTTTCTAAAGTATTAGCCTCCAAGCATTTAACAAGTGAGTCCTTCAAAGGACAATTTATTGCCACATTATATAACCTGTTACAGGGAAGAGGCTAAAAAGGAAAGTTATTAATTCATTTTATAAAGCTAGTCCAAACATGATAGCAAAATCTGGAAAAGACTACAAATACAGAGAAACATAAAGTTATCCCACTTAAAACTAAAGATAAGGAAAATCTAAATATGTTATTTACTAAACCAAATTTAATTAGGACTTTAAACAGTCATGTGTCACAACCAAAAAGAGTTTATCTCAGGAAGCTGAAGAGGTACTCTATTCCTACATCACATTAGTAACAAGTACAGCAACATCTGAATCTAAATGGGTGTCAAAATGACATGGATGACATTTAACCTCCTTCCCTAACAAATCACCCATGAAAACTGACAGATCATTCTTCAACATGATGAAAACTTCTCTTAAAACAAAGGCTATCATACATGCTAAGAAATAACAGAGGTATTACCATTAATATAAGCAAAAACAGAAAGAGAACTGTGCCCATAATTAGTACTTTACACAATTCTGAATGTACAGGTCAATTCCACAGCCAACCCCACTAGGCAGACCATGGCAGGCCCACTACCTACACATATGGCCAGTGGGCATATGAGTCAGCACTAGCCAATAAGAAGGAGGGACAATTGGTTGAGCAGATCTTGCTGCGATGTCATTCTGCTTTTCTGGCCTTTGTTCTTAATCCCTTCCCACTTTTTCCTGCCTGAAACACAAAAATGATGCTTGGAGTTTCAGGGCCATTTTATGACCATGAGGACAAAAGCCACATGCTAACAATGGAAAAACAGAAGACAGGAGTCTGGTCTTCCATGCTCTCTTCGAGCACATCGCAAGGGCCACAGGTTGCTTCCCTTGAGATTTACTGTTTTATATTTTTATTTTTTGAAACAGGGTCCCATTAAGTCGTTCAGGCTGACCTCAAACTCAATATCCTTCTGCCTCGGTCTCCCAAGTAGCTGGGATTACAGGTATGTATCATCATGCCCCACTCAAGACTTTCTGAATTTGGGAAAAATCATTCTCTGACTGGTTATTTATGGCCAGTTGTATTCCTAAATGACATACATACACCTTAGGTAAAGAGGTAAAAATGCAGTATGGGGAAACTGAATTATCGACAGAAGGCAATATCTCACTTTATTTAAATACACAATAAATTATTAAGTATTAAAAATTAAAAGACAAAACAACCAAGAAGTTGACATGCATGGTTAAATTTAACTGATTTTGACATGAGTATAACTTTCTAAGCAAAAGAACGACCATAAATGAACGATTTTTATTCTCTATTAAAATGAAGCACTGTGTAGCTAGCACAGTGGTACATGCCTATAATCCCAGCTACTTGGGAGTCTTAGGCAGGATTGCAAGTTAGAAGCCAGTCTCAGCAACTTAGTGAGACCCTGTCTCGAAATGAGATGGGTTGGGGATGTACCTTAGTGGGAGAGTGCTTACCTAGTCTAGTGCAAGGCCCTGAGTTTAATCCCCAGAACTGCAAGGACAAAGGGAAAGTTCTGTATGAGAACAAGATAAAAAATGTAAAAACTTTTAAAAGATAAAACAACAGCAAAATGGTAGAAATATCAACAATACAGAGGACACGTGGTAAACACCTTTATAATGGAGTCTATAAAACTCAATGAGGAGGAAGGAAGGACTGTATAGAGGGAAAAGAGTGGGTGGGGTGGGGGGGAAGGGGGAAAAATGGCAGAATGAATCAAACAACATTGCCCTGTATAAATTTAGGATTACACGAATGGTATGCCTTTACTCCATGTACAGAGAATCAAAATGTATCCCATTTGTTTACAATAAAAAAAATTAAAAATAAATAAATAAATTGTAAAAAAAAAAAAAAAAAAAAACTCAATGAAACTACATTGAGAACCCAAGTCAAACTGGGGGAAAAGAGAAAAATGAAGTTTCTATTCAAATTTAAAAGAAGAAATTAAACAGTAAGATATAATTTTTTAAATGCTAAAATTGGAAAGTCTCAATTTAAAGTTTGGTATTGAAGAGTACAGATGTCAGGTACTGCCTCTGGAAGCCTGAACTCAGAGTTTTCTGAAAAAAATTTGGCAATATTTATCTAGGATCATAGGCTTGCACTTAGAAATTGTTAGCATTCCATACCTTCAACTTTTATAATCTAACTCAAAGAAATTGATCAGAGTAGCACATCAACAATAGTACACAATGATATTATTACATTACTTTTAATTGCAAAAAGTACAAAATGTTTAAACTTAGCAGCTACAGAATAATTTTAATTTTAATAGTTTCATTAATAACAATATTCCAGATGATTAAGGTAAAATGTGATACACAAAAATCCATAATATGGCTGTGGGTGCAGCTCAGTGGCAGAGCACTTTACTAGCATGGTTAAAGTCTTGAATTTAGGGCTGGGGAGATAGCTCAGCTGGTAGAGTGCTTGCCTCGCAAGCACAAGGCCCTAAGTTTGATCCCCAGTACCGCGCAAAAAAAAAAAAAAAAAAAAAAAGTCTTGAATTTAATCCTCAGCACCAGAAAACACACACACACACACAATGCTAAATGGGAAAATGAGAATAATCCCTGTTGTACATAGTGCAATGCTAATTTTATGTTTAAAAATATACAAATACAGGTTTAGAGAGTAAAAAATACAAAATATTAACAATGGTTACCTCTAGGTTGATTAAGGATAATTTTTATTTTCCTTTTTCCTAACTGTATTTTCTAATTTTCCCTTAATAACCACTCGCTACTATTATAATTTGAAAAAAGCATTAAACATAATAAAATAATTGTAGTGTAAGGTGACAAATTTGTCCCTAATTAAAGGTTCATTGTTCATGGAAGCTGCACATTATCTTTAAACAGGTCAAATATGTGCAATCATTACTGTGCCTTATGTAGACAAGACTGCTGAATCAATGATCAGAGCTGAACCCACTCTGGAGACCTCACATGCAGGAGACAAAGGGCTCTTCTGGGAACACAATTCCTGGGAGGAGGAGGAAGCTTTGAATTATCATCTTGTCTGGGATCTGAGAACTCCCAAGACCTCCACATCTTTAACTTATATTTACAGAATACCTACTATGTGCCAGATACCACATACTCGATAGTGAACACAGTTCTTGCTTTAATGGAGCTTACAGTTTCTCCTAAAATTTTAAGTCTGAGCAATTATGGCCACTGTAGTTTTGCCTTTTTAACATATCTTGCTATATAGTCTGATAACAAATCCTGTTTCAATGTGAGATTCACTTCACAGTAATTATTTTAAAATGTCTAAAAAACCCACATTCCAAAGAGCTGAAACTCAATCATTAATACTTTTGAACATACAGATTTTCTAGAATCTATGTTAATTGTCATTAACACTGACAATTCAGAGACCATCTCAAATTCACTCTGCCCATCAAGCTTGTCTAAGCCCTCCAGAAAGCCTTCACTCAACAAAGAAACATGGTTCTACAATTTTTCCAAATATTTTTCAGAGAAATTGCAACCACAATGGAAAGTTCACTGGAAGAGGAGAAAACAGAGTCTGCTAGATTTCCAGAAAAAAAAGATGCTGGTCTTAAACAAAAAGGAGTCTGACACAGAGCAGGGTGCTTATCAGGTATTTCCACATGAACTATTTTGCAGATGAACAGTGCCTTATAAACTACTTGCCCATCTGCAAATTCAGAACTCCCAGTTCTCAAGAACTCTATACTACAAGTAAAAATTGGATATTTCTTCACTAGCCAAAGGTGAAACTGGGAGTATTCTAACTGTAACATCAGAGCACATACCAGCATGGGGAATCCAATGATCACTGCTCCATTCACTACAAACACAGGTATTTTCAAAGATGATCTGTAAGGTTGCTCATTTAAAGATCTTTCTGCTTTAATAAAAGTAACTAAATGTATGATTACGCAAAAACAGAAACAACATGTATCCCATTTGTTTACAATAAAAATTTTTTAAAAATTTTTTTAATTAAAAAAAAAAGTAAAAAGTCATCACCCAGGGCTCTAAGTACTTCCCCCAATTTCTATCATTGACTGAGCCCCAAAAGACCACCACCAAGAGAACTGTCATTCTCCCACTAGATCCAAAACTGAGGAAGACAAAAGAGCAAGAAAGATCATCTTATTTTACAGCCCCTTGTCTGCCACTGAGAGAACTACACATACAAGAGTCGTCCAGAAGATGGCCATGTTACCAGTCTATCAATTAACCATACAGTGTAAAACCAAGCGTGCTGCGAAAGGACCTAACAATAGCCCCAGAAACAGCAAGTCACAACATGTGAGCTGTTCCTTGCTAACAATGGTCAGTGTCTCCAAAGAAAAATTACTGAGTTGCCAAATGGAATATGGACGTCAGAAACCCCATCCAGAAATGTCTGCATTAATCTTCATTAAGTCTCTGGTCAAACATCACCAGATACCTTGCTTCAACTTTTCTGTCATGTGTATTTGGTAAAAAAAAAAATAAAAAATAAAAATAAATAAAAAGTAAAAAGTCATCACCCAGGGATCTAAGTATTTCCCCCAATTTCTATCATTGACAAAAAGTCCATTCACAACAGATGAAATGATTCTGAGACCAAAATTAGTTAACCCCATCAGGACCACTTGAGGGGCCAAGACATCACTCTTTAAAGCTGGAAAAGCTTTGTATTTTCCAAAAGTTATGAATTTTATCAAAAAGAAAAACAGAATCTTCAAACTGCAGAAATAAAATTTGCAGCAAGGAAGCATTTGAACTTTCAGCACTTTCGCTGATCTGCACTTTTATTTCATGAAAAGGAATGGTGGGAAAATGTGAAGCCTGCCATTTCGACATTGTCTTGATTACTTTGGATCTTTCTCCCTTGTTGCAGGGACATAAATATTCCCAATTCTTTTATAGTCACAAAATCCAATTTGTGCCTGAACCCATCTTTTAAAAATAAACATTAAACATTATGGGGGAAACAACTGGTAGAGTGGAAAATATGTGCACTGGTTGAGCTCACTATTACTTGGATTATATTCATATACACACCATAAAGCTAAGAAAGACCTTAAAAATGTAGCCTCTGTGCTTGTGTGTTGATAAAGTTGAAGTCCTTTTAACTTATCACCTTCATACAGCCTGTCCAAACAAAAAGATCTCAATAATGTCTTTGAAAAAGCCCAAATAAGAGCCTAAACTTACAAAGCTATTTTTCAGAATGCAATAGTACAACAGGAAGTAGAATTTCTGGGATAGAGATTTTGCTATTTATTTTTTCTTTCAATGGCTGCTTTTAAGGGGGGCGTGGGGGGGGGGATGGCAGGCATCACAAATCCTGGAAGCTATGAATCAGGAAGTGGGAAATGGCTGATCCTGAAATGGCCAGCTCAAAAGTCCTGGCTCTTTTATGTAGTCAAGTCTCTAAGATCAGGAATTTCAAAAATCCTAGGCATTTTGCATTATTTTCTGAATCTTAAAGAGCTGGGACTTGAAACAGAAGGGCCAGAGTAAATTAACCAGTAAAGTAAGCCCCCAGCCTCTGGCTTCATGCCCCCACCAACATCCAAACCTCACCCCCATAATTAAAAAGCTCACTGGAACTCTCTACAAATGGGGTTTTGTTTATCATGATGCAAAGGAGAAGGGGGTGAGAGCTCAGAGTTTCTACAGATGGAGTCTGCCCCAAGCTTCAGCTTCCTCATTCCTCCCCAAAGTTGAGCCTGGAATGAACCCTTGAAACCCTAAATATTTCACATCTCCAACACCCTACCGTGATTAAAAAACAATTATTGCTTCTGTTTTCAGTTAAGACTATACTTCATAGATTTTTGCTACATCTGAGTAAAATGCAAAGGTCCACAAAATAAAACTGCAGGAATGCTTTCATACCTGCAGATAGCAATAGCTCACCAGCTTCAAAAGGAGTTCTAATAACAGTGTAGGGCAGGGTTCACTCTGTAAAGACTGCATTTGCATCAAGGGGAGGCATCAAACAAAGGCCTGCACAGTGGATAGTTCATCAGGCTGATCATGGGAAAAGAGGGCTAGATCTTCCTTCTCCCAAAGAATAATAACAGCTCAATAGGAAACTTCCTACTCCAAAGTCCTATGGACCCCAATTCTATGAAGATACCATAATTTGTAAAATATTCCCATTTTCTATGGAAACAGAACGTGTTACCTATATGAACAGGTTATACTAGATGACAGGTTTAAAAATGTACATTAATCTGGGAAGAAATGCGAAGGAAAAAAAAAAAGAGGAAATAGTTTTTACTAACTTGTGTCTATTGTAACATTTGGGAGGTCCTTTTTTCTGACATCCAAAATGAATTCACCATAAGCAAATGCAGTCAAATACAACAGGAAGGTGCAGAATCATTTGGAAGACCTGTCAGAATGTAAGGAAGGTCCAACTAGGATCCCTAGGACCAACTTCTTTTCATCTCCACTAGACACTATTTATTACCTCCCCCAAAAGGCTCAAGGTTCCTTCTCAAATACCAGTAACCTCTAGTGTATTGCTTTAATGCAGCACAAAGAACAGAACTAGTTTTTAATTGGACTTCTTTTGCTCTTAAGTATCAACTATACCTTGTAAACTGGGTTCTATGGAACTCCAAAGTCATTCCCAGTCTCAACCCCACTACTACCTAAACAAACCCTCCTCTCCAGGCTTGCTTCAAGCTCCAGCCCACATCTTTAAAGACCTGACCCCAAGCCTAAGAAAGTTCTGATCTTCAGTGAAGTCCCTAGGATCCTTTGGGTGTTAAGCTCTCCTCCTCAACTTCCACTGTTCTTTCTATTCTGTGGTAAAAGTGCCTGGTCCTATTCCCAACAGCTGTGTACACCTTTTCTTTTCAAAGATGGTGTAGGCTCTTTGTAAGGCAGGGGTTACAACTTATACATCTTGTGTCCCTCCCACAGATCCACGAAAAACCCAAACACTCCAATTTGTCTCTCTCTCCAACTTTTACAAAACTGAATTCTCTCTACCCAGTTCAGTCTGTGATTAAAAACAATTCATCCCTTGGGCCCCTGAGTTGCCTCCTTTGCCTCCTCTGTAGAAAAAAGCAACACCAATCATCCCAACTCTGGTGCCCACTGGAGGAAATCCAAGTGGCATTCTCAGTCCATGTTCTCACGGGCACCACAGGCAGGCCTGGCATCTGTTAGGCGTCAGAGCATACCTTTGAACCCTGAGTGGTTTCCTTACCAGGTGGCCAACCTCTGAGGCCAGGCTCAGGACTCAAAGTGGGACACTGAGCGGTCACATAGCCCAGGGCAGAAGCACCTCAATTTCTGCACCCACCTGACAAGGCTGCCCAGAAGACTGAAGGAAGGTGGATATGAGTTGGTGGCCCTCATGGAAACTGGAGTTAGTCCTGAATTGCCAGAGCCCAAAAGCAGCATGTCCCATTATTTCGGCTTACTGTCCTTCCCCATCACCCTCTGCCTAAATATCTAACCCTCAACATTTCCCTGTCTACCAGTGGATAATAATCCACAGCAGCCAGGACATCTGACCCTCAGGGTCACTCTCTAACCAGTCTCCAACAAAAATCTGAGGAATTCAAAGCCTTGGGGGGGGGGGGGGGGAGTCACTAATTCCTCATGAATAACTTACAAATTTCCTGAAAACTCAAAAAGATAGTCAGGGTAGAGTTCAAGGAACAAAAGAAAGGAGACAACCTCACATGGGCTTGTCTCCCTTTCATTTAAGGCAGAAGTTCCAAGAAGCATGTTAAGCACCCGTGGCCCCCTTGAAGGTTTCAGATCAGCAGATACAAGGACTCATCCAGGTCTGCAGGAAACCCAGTCCAATACCCAACACACACGGATCACAGGGATCCAAGCTGGCAGAAACCTGAAGACTGACTCCCCTGTTTCTAAACTGCTCACAGGATTAACAGGATAGCTTGATCGATACCAATTTTACCGTCATGGGAGTGACTCATCATGAAATTCTACCCAGCTTAAAGTTTAACTGTGAACAGAAACAAAACAACATAATAGCAGGGTCAGATTTAAAATAGCAAGTATGACTGGTAAACAGTTAATGCTTATAAACAATTAGCAATCACCTCCCCAGCCTTCTGGATTTGCTGGAGAGAAAGAAGTACCACTACTGGCTCTGAAAGAAGCAGCAGAGGCAGGCCTGCTGCTGCAACCCCTTCCAATCCAATGATGCTGGTGCCAGTTTCAGAAAATAGGCCCTGGGGAAGGATCAAGACGAGCTACTTTGGACTAAATTCCACAGGTCAGATAAGAGTGTGTTCACTACAGCAGAGAGAGAAGAGGAATGTACTTACATGGAACTGAGTTTTCAAAAAGTGAAAGTTAAACTCTCCTGGAGCACATCTCCTCTCTTATGTACCTCCTGCAGAGTTTAAAATAAGAAACTTATTTCCCCTAAAATGGTGGAATGGGGTCATGCAAAAATTCTCAATAACTGAGTGCCTCTCAAACTGCATCCACTTTAAGAAAAGCAAGGGGGTACACAAAAGATGAACTACACATTGCAAGCAGGTGGCTGAGAAGGCAAATGTGTTCTGTGTCATCCTGAAAACACCTGCAGCTGTCCCTTGGTATCCATGGGAGATACCACAGAATCCTTTGTTATCCAGGATTCAACACAGATACCAAAAGTGAATGATGCTCAAATCCCTTCTATAAAAAGGTACGGTATTTGCACAGGACCTATGCATATCCTCCCCATATCCTCTCACACACTTCAAATCAACTCTAGAAGACTTATAATACCTAATACAATACACGTTACGTCAACAGTTGTTTTACTATTTCAGGGAATAAAAAAGGAAGAAAAGTCTATACAAGTTTAGTACACATGTGATTTTCCCCCCAAATATTTTTGATCAATAGTTGATTGCATCCATGGTTCTGAAAGCCACTGACACAGAGCACTGATTATAATGTTGGTACTTGGTTCCACTTAAGTTTTTTTGTGGTAGTGGAGAATGAAACCAGGCATGCTCTACAACTGGGCTATATCACCCAGCCCTTTTTACTTTTGAGACATCATCTTGATAAGATGCCCAGGTTGGCCTCAAACTTACAATTCTCCAGGCTCAGCCTCCCAGGTTGCTGTGATTCCAGGCATGCACCAGCGTACCTGGCATCCACTTATGTTTTTAAAATCAATGAGTAAGCAACTCTCAAACTTGGTCAAGAACTTATTTATAAACAGGACCTTACCTTTGGAATCTTTACATACAGCACATTATTTTGGACTGCCTAGCTATGTCCCCCCACAAAAAAAAAAAAAAAAAACTTCACTAACTCCAGTCCCCAAGGGGATGAAGGTATTAGAAGGTAGGGCCTTAGGGAGTGATTAAGTTTAAATGAGGTCATGATGGGATCAGTATTTTTTTTCCCCTTTGAGAAGTGTCTCTCTAAACTGCCAAGGATGGCCTTGAATTTGCAATCCTCCTGCCTCAAACTCCAGAGTAGCTGGGGTTAGAGGCCTGCCCCCTTACCCAGCAGCACCATTGTATAAAGGGAGGAAGATCCCTGTTCCCTCTGCCATGAGAGGACAAAAGACATCTGCCATCTGTGAGCCTAAATATGGGCCCTCACCAGAAACCAAATCAGTTGGCACCTTGACCTTAGGCATCGAGCCTCCAGAACTGTGACCTTTGTCTGTTGTTTAAGCCACCCAGCATACAGTAATTTCTCATGGCAGCCCACAGTGGCTAAGACATCCAGACAACCCTGTAAGAACACATCACCAACCCAGGGAAGAGGCACACCTGCCACACACCTGCCGCACACCTGCCTCCTGTCATGTGACAACACCTCCTGCCCAATGGTCAGGTAAAGAAAGCAGCACAAATAAGCCCCCCCCCCCCAAAAAAAGGTCATGGGAGGGTCAGGGAAAAAAAGAGTGATCAGTCTGGTTTACTTTCAAGACACAGGGGAAAGGCCAGTCTAATTTCCAGATATGATCAGCTACCAGCAGCCAGCATCCTCCCATAGGTCTCAGACCAAAAAGAACTGCTATGGGGTTAGAGTTGAGAAAGCTCCTTTCACAGCCAGACAGGTTCAGCTACCTCATGGTTTGGAATCTAGCAGGTTGAGGCCTGAACACTGGCGTCATGTTAAACTAGAGGAGGACAACTGCATACCAAGGGCTGGACCCAGAATACGTACCAGGATGGTGTTGAGTCAATTGTTCTTCAACACATGGCACATGTCCCATGACCTCAAGCAATGCATGCCTTAAAGGTCCTTCAGGTTCCTCACCTACAAAGCAAAACCTCTGACCCATTTCTACTTTCAGAGGCTCATGCTCCTTTCAGAACTCCCTGTGTGATGGAGGAATCCATTTGCAATAAAAAATTGAGCTGTCAGAATAAATGAAAAACTTCCAGTATAATCAGGGAGGGAACCAAATATCTAAACAAATCTCTCTTCTGGAAAAACGAGAAAATGAAAAGGCAATTACACATCACATGGCTGATTAGCAATAAATTTCATCTGTGACTATGATGGCACGAGAGTCTGACTCCAGACTTGTTTTCCTCGAAAGGAAAATGGTGTCCTTAATACCATCTCTCATTTTGGACTGATGACCCAGCTCTTGTGACCCTCAGCTCAAATCGGTTCTAGCCCCAAGGACTCCAGGCTTCACACATTCCTGCTGAGATGCCAGTGCACCTCTGACACAGTACCTGCCCCTCTACTTGACCTCCACAGGCAGGGATTGGTCTTCCAGAAGGTCTCCTTACTAATGCACATGATACAAGCTCACAGACAAATCTATCAAGAAATAAGGGTTTTCCTTTTTTTAAGAACTTGGTAAAAGATACAACACAAAATTTAAAGTTTTAATCACTTTTAATTGTATAGTTCTGTGACTTTAAGTACATTCACATTGTTGTGCACCCATCACCACCATCCATATTCACTTATCATTTTCCCAATCAAAACTTGGTACCCATTAAACAACTCCCCATTCCTCCTCCATGCTTCCCCTGAAAACCTCCATTGTATTTTCTCTGTAAATCTGACTACTTCAGATATTCCATATAAGTGGAATTCTACAGTATTTTGTTACTGACATTTCACTTAGCATAATGTCTTTAAAGTTCATCCACATTTTGGCATGTAATAGGATTTCCTTCCTTTTTTAAGGCTGAATAATACATCCATGGACTTTTGGATTGCTTCCACTTTTGGGCTATTATAAATTATTATGAAATGCCAGGAACATGGTGATACAAATACCTGCTTGTGTTGCTGTTTTCACTTTTCATTCATATACCCATAAGTAGAACTGCTGGATCCTGTGGTAATTCTATATTTAATTTTTTGAGGAACCCCACACCATGTTCTAGTGTCTATACCACCAGTGAGGCACAGGGTTCCAATTTCTCCATAGCCTGCCCTGCAACTGTTGTATGGGTTTTTAATAATGATCATATTAATGGTTGAGAAACATTACCAGTTGTGGGTTTGACATGCATTTCAAATGACCAATGATATCCCCCCATCTTCTCATGTGCTTACTGACCTCAAGGAATAAGTTTTAAACCAAAAGAATTAACTTATCCTCCTAAGAGACCTTTGATCTCTAAGAGTTAATGGTAACATTACTGACTAGGAATTGTTAAGTTGATTCAGTAAGTGGCCCAGGCTTACAACACACTTCCCCTGGAATCACCACCATGGGTAATGGCTCCCAAGCAAGCCCACCTACCAACTGCCTAGGGAAGATTATGTTTCAGTGCAGGTCCTGGGAAGCAGGAACCCTGTATAACCCAGGAAGCAAAACAAAAGGCTGGCTCCTGCTCCCCATCCTGGAGCAAGTCTCTTTTGCAAGCATTTACTAATCCAGGCAACATATCTGGGACTGGCTTCCCAGCCCCACTGGCTTCCCACCTACCCCCCATCTCCACCTCCCCCAGGACCCAGTCTCTGGGGACTCTCATCACTATGGGTAGCTTTCAATTTACAAGGGCCACAGCATCTCAATATTCCCCACTCTCAATTTAAGTGATTCTAATTAGTTGTTCGACACCTATTATTTCTGCTTTTTAGAGCTTGTAGCCTAAATTTTAGTTGGAAACATAAGCCCCATCCTCCTCCCCACGACTCTGACCTGCTCTTGCCCAGAAACCACATGACCCTCAACTACTTCCCTACCGCTGAAGAAGGAAGAAGGTGAAGGACACAGGATGGCACAGCTCACACAATACGTAAATGATTCATTTCCATCATTTAACCCCTTGGACAGGACACACTGGCCTTCTTAAGAGGGTATTTGGAATTCAAACAGTCCATCTCCCAGAGAAGGATGCTTCAACCGCCTCCCCAAAGGCAGGAGCAGTATCGGGAGGAAGAAGGGACAGTGGGAGGGACAGAGGTATGTTTCCATTCCCTCACAGAGCATTGGTGCAACTTTTGATGTAAAACAAAACTCACATCATCTTAATTCTACAGTCAGAAGTAGCAAGGGTAGCTCAGAGCAGAATATCTCAGTCCACACACACCCAGGAAAGCATTTTTCCCTCTTTCTTAAGGAACTAAGTAACTTCTAAGGTGTATTTCCTCCATCCATGACAATATCATCTAATTCCTAGTGTTTGTGGCAGGCACTGAGTTCAAGGGTCTTAAGGCAATCAATCACTCAGGAAGACCCAGTCCTCTGACCCAGGGCACAACTGTTACCTTCAATTTTTACAGATGAGAACAGTGCAGCAAGGAAGGTAAAAACAATCTCAGGCTCTGCTCATGCCCAGGCTTCTAAGTGACTGGCTCTGAGCTCTAATTCTAAGCTCGAAGGGGAATGGGGCCAGGCAGAAACCTACTTTACAACTAGGGAAAACAGAGACTGTCTGATAACAGGTGAAAAAAGTTATTTAAAGTTCAGAATGCCCTATAAGTCCTGCTAGCAGGAAATCACACAAAGTCCACTGACCAAATAATATCATTCTCCCACCAAGCCTACTGCATCACTATGTTCTTTAATGTTACTTGTAAGTGAAACAGTTAACAGTTGCAGAACAGGCTGCTAGTAGCTAGTCCTGAGCATCAAGAATTACAATATGCCCAATCCATTTTAAAACATAAATCAGTACCAGTTAAAAAACACCAGCAGCTGGGGCTGCAAATTAGTGCAGTCACTCTGGAAAGCAGTGTGGAGACTCCTTAGAAAACTTGGAATGGAACCACCATTTGACCCAGCTATCCCACTCCTGGGCCTATACCCAAAGGACTTAAAATCAGCATACTACAGAGATACAGCCACATCAATGTTCATAGCTGCTCAGTTCACAATAGCCAGATTGTGGAACCAACCTAGATGTCCTTCAATTGATGAATGGATAAAGAAACTGTGGTATATATATACAATGGAATATTACTCAGCCATAAAGAATGATAAAATTATGGCATTTGCAGGCAAATGGATGAAACTGGAGAATATCATGCTAAGTGAGATAAGCCAATCTCAAAAAACCAAAGGAAGAATGATATCGCTAATAAGTGGATGATGACACATAATGGGGGGTGGGAGGGGTTAGTGTTAGGGTTAGAGTTAGGGTTAGGGAGGGGGGCAAGAATGGAGGAAGGAAGGACTGTATAGAGGGAAAAGAGGGGTGGGGGGGAAGGGAAAAAAATAACAGAATGAATCAAACAACATTGCCCTATGTAAATTTATGATTACACAAATGGTATGCCTTTACGCCATGTACAAACAGAGAAACAACATGTATCCCATTTGTTTACAATTAAAAAAAAAAAAAAAAAAAAAAAAACACCAGCAGCAAAGCCCAGACCAGGATGCAAAATTGGCATCTCCTTTTAAACAAATCATTCCTCTCTGCTTGTACAAAAGCTGGAAATCGTTCTCCCAGGTTGTCCAGCACCATAGAGTAGCAGGGTCTGCCTCTAGGTCCCAGTCATAAGGACCCCAGGGCCACTGCAATTCAGCTCAAAGCCAGCATTGGGCCCACCCACCCCAGTTCAGAAGGAAGCAAGGGTCTTTTCTGGCCCAGTTTTCCTTTGAAAGTTAGAAAGCAGTGGCCATAAGCAAATGAATCCATAAGCAAATAAACAGCAAAAGAGCTCACCTCAAAAAATTTTACTGCCCCCACCCCCCGACACTTTTACTTTTTGAGGAAGGGAAGCTTGGGGAACATATATTACTCCCACAGGTTTTAACCCTGGCCCTTGACCCTACCAAATATCTATAGTGCCCCTAACAGAGGAAAGAGCTCCTCTATTTCTCTGAAGTCCAGCTCTCACTGACAAAGGTGAATACTACAGTCTCCAGATGGCTTGGCTATCTGAATCAAGCTTCAATGGAGGATTGCTCCCATGAATTCTCCCCATTCTGCACCCCAAAGTGCCAGGCACCTCCTCAAGGGCCTGTTCTATGATGCTTCCTCCAGGCATCCAGCCAGTCCCAGGACCATACATTCTGTCTCTCCATCCATAAGAACTGATCTCTACTCAGCTTAGCCCCAGCCTCTGATCATTTTACCAGCTCCTCCTCCATCAACTCATCCCTGCCACCACCCACACAAGAACTTGTCCTTACAGGTCACTCCCTTCAACCCCAGAGCCAGGTCAAGGTGTCCAATAGTTACTGCTTCCCTGGTCTCAAATTTAGAGATATTACATACTCTCTGACCCCATCCTCATCACCTCCCTCTCCTACATATCACTGGTTCACATTGGACTGTTTGTCTGTGATTCCCCCAATAGTGACCCCCATCAAGAGGCCAGAGCAGCATCCCTAGGATGCTCCCTGGGTCACCATAATGTTCCAACAGTTTCAAAGCTCACCATTCTCCACCCTTCAGTCAAGTTCCTTCCCCTGACATACTTGGATCTGATATCCACCCTTCACTCCAATGGCACAGGCTGCCACCCGTGTCCCAAACAGTCTTTCCCCCTCATGGGATGTGGTTTCCTGAGAGCTTAAGAGACAGATGTTCAAAGCACATTAAAGTCAGACATCATCCCTAAAGCTTCCTAAGCTAGTCAACACCTCCACAAGCTCACCTTCCAAAGCTCACTTCAAACTCTTTAAGTCAACATCCCATAATGTAGCGCTAAACATATACTGCCTGCTACTGTTCACCACTATCCAAAATTCTTGGGACCAGAAATGTTTCTGCTTTCAGAGTTTTTCAGATTTGGGAACATTTACATAGACTTTACAGGTCAATCATGCATAATCTGAAAATCCAAAAACCTCAGAAATCTGAAACTTTTCCAGCACTGATAAGACACTGACTTGATGCTCACAAAATTTCAGATTTTGGAGCATTTTGAATTTTGGATTCAGAATGCTCAACGTGCATTTGAGTTTTCCCAACTACTCAGTAAACTCTTTGGGGTGGGGGAAAAAATACCAAGCATTTTTTGCAAACATTCTCCATGGAGCAGGGATGCTGGATGTCATCAAGTCTCCTCCCCACTGCTCATTTCCTATTCCTCCTCCTCAAGTGGGGACATGACCTTGAACCTGAGCCACCTAGTTAAGGCAAAGACTACTTTTCAGGAGCAGAGGGCAATCCAGTTAGTGGTTCCAAAGGCTGTCCTAAGACTCAGACTTCCTTGGTTCAAACCCTCACCACAGATATGGAAAAGAAGACCCATCATTAGTACTGGCAATGCTCCAGTGCTGGCAGGACATAAATGAACTGGAGACCCAGAGAAAGTCAGGGCACTGAGGGGAAGAAAAAGATAAAAGCATCCATTTGTTGGATGCTTTCTATGTGCCAGTCTGCTGAGCATCTTCAGACATATTATTACTAATTTTCAATGTATTATTCCAAATTACAGATGGACAACTGAGGTCTACAGTTGCCTTTCCAACATGCCTCTCTGCAGTTGAGAAAGAGACAGTGAACTGTTACGGAGACACAGTTTTATCAGAGAGAGGTAAGGCAGCACTGGCTCCTCCAGGTGAGTTCGCATTCAGCCTAGTTCAACATTCACAGAATAATTTTACAAGTTCCTTTTTACAATCAGCATTTGAAATTAACATACCAGGTTTAAATGATTATGTTTACGTTTTATACAAAAAATACCCTACCTTATCAGTCTTCTCAGGAATATGAAGCCTTTATCAATAATTCCTTACGTGTTAAGTTTGGGAGTTCTCAATCTCAGACAAGAAAACTTCTCTGCCAAAGGTGGGAACAGGGAAAAGGCTTCAACTCCTACAATGGCTCCATGAAGAGACTGTCAAAGACCTTGAGTTACGCCTACAACACAGCAGTATCAGGGCAGGAGTGGCACTTGAGTGACAAGACACCTTTAAGACCTGCTGAAGTCCTTGCCAGGATTCAAGGCAAAATTTTACTGGCCTCACCAAGAAAACAATGCCAGGAGCAGAAGCAAACTTCTATTCAGAGTGATTCTGCTGGTTCCAACTAAACCTGCATTGTGTCTTGGGATTTAAAGTCTAGAAGACAAGAAAGGCTGAAAGAGCCCACCCTGTCATGAGACACAGAGAGAGAGAGAGAGAGAGAGAGAGACAGAGAGAGAGAGAGAGAGAGACAGGCAGCAGCTGCAGAGGGTGTGACACTCACCAGACCCCTCAGGTTCCACCCTGGCCCTTTGCATCAAGCCAGTTCAGAGAGAGACAGAGCAGAGTTCAGCCTAAAGATGCCCACCTTCAATCAGGCACCAAGTTCCATGAGAGCTGAAAGCACACCACAGACAAGAATTGGTGATGAATTATTCAATCAATCTTATCCATAGGGAACTTATAGAACATGGTCTCCATCCACAGGGATGAGTTAACCCTGATACAAATATACAAGTTAGAGTGGCAAATGACCTTTCCAGGTCTCATGTTTTTTGTTTTTGTTTTTGTTTTTTTACCTCCAGGTGCAAAAATTCTATGAAAAAATCATTTTAAAGATCATTTTATTGCTTCCAAGTTCCATGTAGTAGAAATTGGTTGGTAAAATGTTTCAGTGAACATAGCTAAAGGACAAGATGAAAAGACATTTGTTATACATATATTGTGTCAAACTGAATGGGGGGGTTCCTTTTAGAATTGCTTGAGCTTCTTTATGTGCCAAGTGCTAAGTTATGTCCAGGGATTCAATGAAAACCAAGGCACCAGTCCCCTCCCCTACAGCGGGAATAAACAGTCTAAGAAGCACTGTCAGAGACATGGTGTATCCTAAGAACAAGAAGTCAGAGCAACCATCCTGCATGCAGAATCAAAGTTGCCAGAAAGGGTGAAATTGTCAGCTAGGTCTTAAAGGAGTTTGTCTTAAAGGACAACCCAGTAATAAAGTCATTCCAAGCAGAAGGGCTTCCATCAACCCAGGCAAACACATTAATTCATTCATCTTGTTAAGCACCTTAGCAAAATGAATATTAAACAACACACATTTTTGGAGCACTTACTATGTGCTAGGCCCTAACTTCAGGCAGTCAAATATCAAATATGTCCTATATTTCTGGCATTACTCAAAACCTGCTTCAAAAAAGCCAAAAGCAGTTGTTCAGAATGTCTGAGAGGAAAGCAAGCTGAAATTCCCTCAAAAAGTCAAAGAAATGATTTCCAAATTAAAAATAATAAAAGGCAGTCTCAGGAAAACTGGTCTAAAACCTCTATATACTGTATGTAGCCTCATTAAAGAAGTGAGGAAGCAGATTCTGAAATTATCAACATGAGAACAAATGCAGAAAAATATCTAACAAAGTATAGCCAACATACAGCCTAACATCAGAAATGGAGGTATTTTTTATTCACTATTAGAATTTCTGGCTGGTGAACATCTTAACCGCAAAAAATAGCCCAAGGGGACACACATAAGAACAATAATTAAAGTGTGACTATGCACTTCAATAAAGCAATGGAAAGTAAACCTGGCTGTGTTTTTCCAAATAAATCAATAGTGTTCTGGGGTACTGAAGGTTTTGTTTGTTTCTGCCCCCTCTCCCCCAGTATTGGGGATCAAACCCAGGGCCTCGTTAAGCATGCTAGCCAAGTTCTCTATACCACCAGCCCTATGCTTTGTTTTCTTAAGTCTCTAATCTCAAAAGAAATACTTCTGAACTTTTCTTCACTTATGAATGTCCTATAAAAATATCTTAAAACCCTAATTATAAGGACCCACCAAGTATCAAGTCTAAGAACTCTGTCCAAGAGTTTACAATAGACTTATTCACATAATTTCTGAAGACCCTAATTCTCTCAATGACTTGCTCCCTAACATAGCTGAGCAACCTTAATCCAAAACTATAGCCCAGTGATTTGTTCAGAAGCCTACAGTATCCACATTTTCTTGCAATCAGTTCCCAGGAATCATGCCAGAAAGGAAAATCTAGGGAAGCTGTGGGGAATGGCTATGGTCATCCTCAGGACTCTATGAATCCAGTTATGAAGAGGCTGAATTTCCCACTGGCCACTAGATGGCGCCTATGCATTGGTGAGGTGGGCAAAGTGTACGCTGCACACCTCAGCCACTGGCAGAAATTGACGAAAGAAAGGATTAAGGGAGAATGTGTAAGAACAGATCTCTGAAATACAAGTAATCTGCAGGCACTGGCCACTGTGTACTGAGAAAAAGTACACAGCTGATTTACAAGTAAAATTCAATCTTAAGCCCCATAGCAAAATAAAGTTTCATTACAAAATACACATTTACTGAACAAGTATTATGTGCCAGGCTCTATACCAATTAAGGGCCATCAAACATCAAGTGTATCCTGTGTTTCTGGCACTATCCAAAGAACATGTCTGTTCAAGGACAACACATCCATAAGACAGCAGCGGCTGAAGTATGAGGGGCTAAGAATTGCCAGGCTCCATTCTAAGCACTTGACATGGTTTTAATTCAGCTAATTTTTATGAATAAATGTAAAATTATTATTCCTAGTAAAATTATCATTTCACAGATAAGGAGTCTAAGGCACAGGAAGACTAAATAATTCACCTTTGATTTTAGTTGTTGAAGAACTTAGATTCAAACTTGCCTTCTCTTATCCTTGTAAAATATGGACAACTACAGTACAAGACTAAACAAACCACTATTAATCAGCACAGCAGTGGTTATGAACTCAAAAGGAGTAAAGAAAAGCCAGATCCACAAAAGTTGGGCAAACTGTGAAAAGCTTCATGAAGGAAAATGAGCTAGAAATCAAAGAATGGCACCTCAGACCTTGGGAGAAAGGAATTCACTGATCCAGTATGCTACCTTCAGTTATAGTCTTGTCCCTGTTTTACAGATCCACCTGAAACTTAAGAGATTTAAATTTTTTTTAAAAATTACATTTCACTGCTCCAATTTTTCTGGTCTTTTTCTAAATACATTAGAAAATACTTTTGTTTTGTTGTTTAGTGAGGAAAAAAACACTTCTTATATATTTAAGTCTCTACAGAAATGTGGAGACTCAGAAAAATTAAATAACTTCTTGGAAATTAAATAACTTTGGAACCAAAGAAATAATTGGCATCTAAGGAGAATAGTGAACCAGGTGAACTTTCTATGCTCCTAACTAGCACTTTCTGCTATTCAGTATGGGAGTGGGGTAGCAGAGTAATAAAGGGAAAAAACACTCCAGG
The DNA here is from genome assembly GCF_902686445.1 of Sciurus carolinensis. Classification (NCBI taxonomy): domain Eukaryota; kingdom Metazoa; phylum Chordata; class Mammalia; order Rodentia; family Sciuridae; genus Sciurus; species Sciurus carolinensis. Next base: position 66,624,137 of record NC_062214.1, read on the forward strand.
CCATGGAAACAGGAGCAGCAAAAACCTTGGAGACAAGAACAGCCTGCCTCACCACAATGCTGAAGTCCAAGCATTGGGTTGCACAGGGAGTTTACCCTGGATCCCTACAGCAAAATCTCATTAATGAACCAATATGAGAAGGTCTCAGACTTGATTCTTGGGCAAGGAAGCACCACAAAAGGCACATTCTGAGAAGCAGCAACTTCATCAAGCCAAAAAGGATGGCACAGGAGTCAGAGTTGGTTCACAGACCAACTGAGCAAGTACTCTCTACTCTAAGAGATGAGATGCAGGTCTGGACTGGACCAGGGTGGAGCCAGAAACAGGGGCAAATTCGAGTGATTTCAAGTGACTCAGTGAGGTCGAAAGGAAACATTCAATTAACTGGTCTCTCTAGAAAAAGACTGGCTACAGAACTGAAATTTAACTAGAAATTCCATCTCCAGCCAATCTTTGTTGTGAAAACCTTAGTTAGGTGCATATTAGAAGGAAAATTGAGAATACAGCACCCAACTAAGAAAGGCTACTCTGACAAAAGAATTTCCTATGATTAAACTATACCATGTTGTCACCTAACATATGCTATGGACCCATTATCCACAGAAATTAGACTACAGAACTATCTTCCTCTGCTGCTGGGCTCCCTCTGTATCCATCTGTTCTCCTGTGTTTTCCTCCAAGTCATGAGCCTATGCATTACCCACTACAATGAGAGTTGGGGAAATCAGGTAGAATAAATACAAGATGGTACAGATAAACAGGAGCACAACTGATAAAGCTTTTTATGATCTAAATAAAGTAAATAGCTAATGACATAGAAAACTCTTTGCAGACATAAGCAGTCAAATGGATCATGGGTTATCTCCTAAAAAATTTCTCTGGATATTTCTTAAGTTTTTCAGGAAGTTATCAACCATCACTAAGATACTTCCAATTTGGGGAAAACTATTATACATCAACACATTGCTCCCTCATCATCAGACTTCTATGCCTTAAAGTGCTACTAATTAAAATTCACCTGATTCAAACTGGTAATGTTTCATTTACCTAGTCAAACATTCCCAATAATCAATTTTATACAAACTACTGACTCTATAGAAGAGGACAAGCTGAAAGTAAACATTTAAAACATCTCAGGAAAATCTTAAAGTTCTGCTCTATAAAATATTTATGCTTTAAGACTGTCAAAATGTAGCTGTTCTCCAATGTCCAATAATGTAAAAAGCAGTATGCTTTTAAAACTGACACAGCCAATTTAAATTAGTGACACCTTAAAAAGAAACTGACCAAACAAAGTATACAAAACCCCAACAACAATGTATTTATTTCAAACTGTCAAATTAGATGGATGGGTGGAGACCACATAATTTTGAACAAATGTCATTCTTATTATATAACTCTTACTACACTAATGGCAATAGTAAGGGGGCTAGCAGAGTAAGGACTGAGATAAAGAGAATAAAGACTCAAACTCCTCTGCCCCACATACACACCAAGAACTTTCTAGAATAAGAATAGATTATGTTCTAAAAATTTTTTAAATATAAATGCTTTCACTAAAAATGTCTTCTAAACTATGACAACATGAGTAACATAAGGTTGTCATAGCTCTCTCTGCATTATGTGATTCGATGTACACATTTTCCTTCTGTAGTTAGATGCTCAGCTACTCCAAACAAGAAAGTATGAGCTTCAAGACCATCAGTCAACAGGGATAGGACAGTGGGTGAGCTCCATGGACACATCCCTGAACAGTTTGCATGCTAAGTCATTACCAGCACTAATCAAGTTGAGGGCAAACAGTAAATAACAGCAGCAATACCCTGTAAAAAGTTATTGCAGTTATAAGTGTTCATTCCTTATCAAAAAAGAAGCTACTTCCTGTTGTATGTCAGTAAAATCTGAATAGCTGTAAGTTTAAAAATTCAGACAGGAAAAAGAAAAATTAAAGTCTTGCTTACTAGTTTTTTATTTAGTCCTTTAAACACAGCAGTAATGTTTATGACCCGATACATACCTTTAAAAACTCTTGGTAAACTATATTATACTATCAGACAAAAATTATAAACTTAAAGAACTGAGTTCAATGAATACTCAACTTATATTTAAAGAAGAAAGGATAGATGGAGGAACTTATTTTTCAATTTTAGTAAAGAAATATCAATCTTTCCTTAAGATTTTGAAATTAGTCAATTTAATAAGATGTAAGTGAAACTGGCTTAGGTGAAAAAAGGAGGGAAGCCTCCAAAAGTAACATCTGGGACTTTAAAACTTGAGTACTTTAAAACCTGAGTACATGAGTACTGACCATTTGAAAACAGACAACTAATTAGTCTTCAAAAGTCCAAAAGTCTCAAAATCAAATATACTGTTAATATTTTCAGTCAAAACCAAAACAATTTAACGAAAGAAACAAACTTCATCATGCTGAGGGAATGTGCATCTGTTGATTTAATAACCTAACATGGTTTTAAAGATCCTTTGTTTACTAACCATTTTATATACCAAACATATGTCCCTTCCTCAGAACAAATCAGTTCTTTCACATATGGGGGAGGGTGGGGGTTGATGGGATGAAGGGCTATTTATATATTTCAAAGTTTTAATCTTTACAAATACTGGAAATTAGTTATGCTCCCCAAATGTTGACAGGTCTCAATGTCCACAAACACTGCAACTGCTCCCCACCCCCACCCCACGCCCCTAAGTTCAAGCCAAATCACATCTTTACAAGGAACTGGAAAACTTCCTCTTGCTAATCTGATGCCAAACACCATTTTCCAAGAGGGCTCAGAGTGCATCATTCCTTATGCACTTTGTAGTCTTTAAAGTGTTCAATAGTTTCCTTTAGAACATCTCAGAGAAATCAAGAAACTACCTCTACCATGTGCACAACTATTATGTATTTAGTACAACTGAGAAGACTTCATCTTTTGGGCTCAGATAGCACCTGTCATAAATTGGCTAAGAAAAGCAGTTCAAAGCAAGCTGGTCTGCGGGCATAAATACCTCTTCTATGAACTAGGGTTGAGTTTTAAATGAATTTTGAAAACAAACCAAAGAAAGTCACAACCCAGATAAAATTGTCTTGTATGCATTATGATTAAATATTTTTTAAAAACTTTCAGGATTTAATTGCCACTTCAAAGTCATTCTTAGACCCTCACACTTTTAAAAACAGCTATTTTAAAATTATAAAAAGCCCCGAAATTATGAACATTTCCTAATGATTATCAGAAAGCTAACCAAGCAACATGTAAATCAAAGAAAAATTCAAAATAAGTCCCATCTTTCTTACAACTCAAAACATGCCAGGCAGCATTCAGGTACATACCTGTGACTCCCAATATTCTGGCAAAAGGCAACAACACCTTGCACATTTTAAATCACAATAGTCATAAGCAGTGTTATAAAGAAGTCGATGCTCTTGGTTAAGATGGGCAGATAACTGTACATCATGGCCTACAGTGACATTTCAATATAAGGGAAAATATTAATAAGGCAAAAACAGCATAGCACTAGCTGTGCCAAGACCAGCAACATTGCTGTATTTCAGGTCTTAAGCCTAGAGAAAGGTTTTTAAAGGGTCTTTACAAATGCTACTTGCTATACATATGAAAACCGTATCCTATCCTGAGTCTGAAAAAAATCTGAATTTTCAAGTAACTTTCTTTCATGTAAGTGTACATATAAAATGCCCAAGAGCAAAAGCACAGTTCTCTGTCTTTGTAGACTCATGTACTTGCTAGCACAAAGTCAGCTTTCATATAGCAGGTGCCCACTAGGTGCTGCCTAGATTCAGTTACTTTTCACAGCACATTCTTAAAAAGCAAATGAAACCACATTAAAAAGGAAAACAACCATCCCTTGAGGGCAACACTGGGGAGGGGGGCAGGGGGTTAAGGCAACAAGTGAAAATGATACAGTTGATTTTCATTACTGCCCTGATCTTGCAACAATAGGAGGGGCAGGAAACATTTTTATTAGTAAACTAAGCCTTAGACAAAGACCAAAACCCAATGTAAACAACTATTCTCCAAGTCTTCTATTGAAAGGCCAAGGTAAATCTGGATAAAGCAATAACAGTATTAAAAATTTTTTTTTAAATCCTGCCCATATTTTTAAATCTTTTGTTCTGTAAGAAATTTTAAGATTTTTAATTAAAAAAATCACTAAATGCCTGAAATGACTACTGTATCCTACAAAGATTCCTCCTCCTCAGATTCTAGAGCTATTTAAGATATAAAATAAGCAAAAGAGAAAAGAAAAACAACACTGTATTAAATGAACAGTCTTTACTAACACTTGTGGTTAGTATGGCGTATGGAAAAATGGTAGAAATTCTTTACCATCTTAAAACAGCACATTATTTCTTTGTTGGAAAACATACACAATAAAATTGGAAATACAGTCATCCGGATTTGGCTCCTAAACTATCTTGAAAAGATCAACATCATTTCAGATTAGCTGAGGGTTTTACTACCAAAAAAGATGTAACTTTCACCAGCACATGTGTGTATGTGTGTGTTTCCTCCACTCAAGACTTAACTTGAGATTTTAGATGTGTTAAGATTCACTTTTCCCTGCTTATCTATCTCTCCTTCCTATGGCACTGAATCCCTGGGGCTATGCTTCAATTATCAGTTTGTTGTACTGCTACAATTCAAGGATCCAAAAAACTCATCAACAAAAAAGGGGAGGCACCAAACTGAAGGGACAAATTTATTTAAAAATTTTTATGTATGCAGTAGCACAAAACATCTTTTTTCAACCTCAGCACTTTAAAACAGGTTCATTGAGATATAATTCACATAAGAGTCACCAATTTAAAATATACAATTTAACAGTGATTTGTATATTGAGTCGTGCAACCATCACAACCAAGGAAATTTAGAATATTTTTATCACCCCCAAAAGAAATCATGTACCCATTAGCAGTCATTCCTCATTCTATCCTCCCTTAGCCCCTGGAAACCACTAATCTATTTTCTATCTCTATGAATTTGCTTATTCTAGACATTTCATACAAATGGAATCATACAAGCTGTTGTCCTCTGTAGCTCACTTCTTTCACTTTTTGTAATTTTTTAAGGTTCATCTATTCAACTTTACTATTATTTCTTAATGTTGAACCTTTCCAATCCTTTTGACAAATCAAACATATGGTCTTTTAAACTTCAACTCTTGACCCCCACACTGCCCCTCCATAAAATACTGTTTACTTGCTATTTTCCTCTAGAGCTGCTAAACTATAATTTGCTATTTAGGTTCTTTCTTGAAAGTTCTTATTCTGGATTCTCCTTCTGGTAGGTAATAAAACACTACTTTAAACACCAACAATACACATACCTATATTTCTCTAACAACAGGATGTTATTGTGCCTGGGGCAAAAAAATGACCAAATGCGCTTTAGGAGATGGCAGAAAGAAAGAAAGAAAGAAAGAGACAGAAAGAAAGAAAAGAAAGAAAAGAAAGAAAGAAAGAAAGAAAGAAAGAAAGAGAAAAAAAGAAAGAAAGAAAGAAAGAAAAGAAAAGAAAAAGGAAGGAAGGAAGGAAGGAAGGAAGGAAGGAAGGAAGGAAAGAAGAAAGAGGGAAAAAAGCCTGTCAATTTTAGAAAAGAAACAGCCATCAGATTATCTGGCTGTCACTCAAAACTTCCAAACCTCCTTTAAAAGATCTGCTCAAGTAGAGTTAAACAAAGCAAACATGTTCACATCATTGCATTTGCCTCACAAACTTCTACATCTTATAAGTTAAAAATACCACACTGCTGTAACACTCAAAAGAGAAGTCACTAATCCTTAAATATGTTGACACAATACTTGCAAATAAACCAATACCACCCCTATCTACTACTCCTCTCTGGAAGGACTCAGCTGCTTTCTTAAAAGTAGTGCCTTTCAGATTAAAAATTAAAGGAATGTTCATACATACATCATTAAATCCTCAAAGCTACAAAGATGGAGGGAGGGGAAGGTACTGACTCAGGACTTCAGCAAATCATAATCAGAATTTGGGGTGACTTCTGGCTATCTATCAGATATCTATCTATTTAAGGAATTACTATTTTAAGAGAATCTTGGGAAAAGCTTGGGCAAGGTGGGATTAAAAACATCAGTAAAATCACACCCTCCCTTCCTATGTTCTTAAGAAAGCACCATCTTTTACAAAGAATATTCTTCACAAAGAATGCTCCAACAACAAGACATTCTATTTTAAAATGCCTGAGTCCTGCCTGGGAGAAGCAAGGCCATCACTGATACTTTGAATTTCAGAATCTATGTTAAATAACTAAAGAAACTACATAGTTCAACAGTATGTCATATTAAAATGGATTAGGCTCTCCCGTTTCTTCTAAATTATACTTAGCTTTTAAAGGCTAGAAACCCCCTTCAGTTCCCCCAAACACCATCTAAAACGCCTGAGTAGAAGGGGTCCCCCCCACAGTAGAAAGGAGCCGGAAGCCTTTCGCCCAATCCAGTATGAAAGTTTCGAAAACAAAGAGCAGGAGAGCCCAGATTTGTGGAAGTGGACGCCCCAGTCCATCTCACTCTATGCAGTAAACAGGCTGATTCTATAAAGATCTACTCTTCCTCCGTCGTGGACGCATTTCTTACAAGACGTTTAAGGATTTGTGTATAGAAACACCCTGATTTTTCCCTGTGATGGAGTCGCACAGCCCCGTTGCCTCTGTTTCTCCCCCTCACTCCTCAAGGCTCAGTCGTGATTTTTCAAAGGTAATAGGCACCACCTGCATACTTCAGCAACCATTACTCACCAACACGCCCTCACCGTTCCCAGCCCCAGTTCTGCGACTGCATTTGAACTTTCAATCGTGTTCAAGTTACCCTACCATCTCTAATATGTCAGTACCCCATACTTCATTTATTTTGTAAAACAACCCCCCCCTTCTTTTCCTGCCTCCACATACCATGGGGAATTCTCATTCTCTATGTCCCCGCGCTTCCCTACCTCCCTCCTACCAGACACCACCAAAACAAAAGCTATCAGATTGCAAGTGATAGCGAGTGTGGGGCGATACTGCTTATTAACTATGTAAAGGAAGTACGGGGCGAGGGGCTGGCAGTGCAACAAAACTCTGGCCACAATAAAACCCAGGCCAGGGCTTCGCGCTAGCAAAACATAACACTCTACCCCCGCCGCTCGAGAACCTGGCGCTCCCTAAACGACAGCGCACGACACCTCTTTTTCAGGGCCAGGCAACTAGGTGTCCCCGCGTGGCCGTAGCTACACCCCACGTTGCAAGCACGTGTGTGTAAATGCCCGTCGGCTCCGACCACTCATCCACTAACACACACTTGCACGTTGCCCTGCCACCTCCCAGACCCTTAAGGAGGAAAAAAGGCGTCCACAGGCTGGGAAAAAAAACTGAGACGGTCCCTGAACCCTCTGAACTAGGGGTTCGGTCGCACTGCTCCAAAAAGCCTGGGGATGAAGATCCCGATCTCACACTTCCCTAGGGACCGACCAGGGCAAGAAGGGGAAGGAATCCCCTCCTCCCGCTACGCGCGCGCGCGCGCGCACACACACACACACACACACACACACACACACACGCCGAACCCTCTAAAGTCCTGGCAAAGACCAGGAACCCTAGGTGCCGGAGGGGCAAAGCAAGTTAGGCTTACTGGAGGCCACTCCGGGATATTCGAAAACGTGTCCTGGGGCTGCGGGGCCTCTCCGCCGTGTTACCTTCCCCACGAGGACAACTTGCACCCGGAGGACAGGCGGCTCCCCGATCCCAGCCACCAGGCACCCTGTCTGCTCCAGCAGCGACGCGCGGCACAGTCAAGGGTACTGTCACCACTGTGCGCCACGCTGGGGTCAGCGGTGTGTGCCGAGCGGCCCGCGCATCAGGGAGGGGCGAAGTGAGGGTGGAGTGGGTCCCGGGGCTGCGGGGCCCACCCAGTGCCAACTTCGCTACCCAGTCTCCGCTCCTATCTCGACCACTAAGCCGCCAGGGAGTGAGCACTGCCCATCCATCAGGCCGCGGGACAAGGCTCTCGGGACCGCGAAAGAGAAAGCCCCCAAGCCCTTCCCAAGCGGGATGCGCTGAGCTCGGGCCCGTGGGGCTCCAAACCAAGAACCTCGGGCCCCAGGTTCGCTCTGGCCTTCCGGCAGAGCCCCCTCCGCGCCCCGCCCCGCCGCTTCCGAGCTCGGGGGCCCGACAGCTGCGACGGTGGCAACTCAGATTTCGCAAACAGGGCGCAGCCCCTCAGAGGAAAAGTTCCCGCAGTGGCCGCGGGCACATACTCACTTTCTCCACTCGTCGGCCAAAGCGAGAGCGCAGCGGAGAGAAACAGGAGCCCCCACAGAGAGGTCGGGGACCCTCCTCCGGAGCCAGACTTCATTCCTTTTATTTGGGACGAAATTCCCCTTTCTCAAAGAAAAAAAAAAAAAAAAAAAGGGAAAGAAATGAAAAGAAAAAAGTCTCCAACTCAGTCTTCGCTCCACCTCCAAAAACAAGGGTGAAGGAAACAATACTTCGAAGGCGGCGCCGGCCGGGGGCCCGGCGGACAGCGCTGACGGGGCGGGCGGCGGCGCGGGGCGGCCCCTCAGCGCCGGCAGCAGCGGCCCAAGGCTCGGCGGAGTCGGGAACCCGAGGCGCGTCGGGGAGGGCTGTCGGCGTCGTCGGCCTCCATTTTCAAACCCAGAGAGGCAAAAGACAAGGAAAACTGAAAAGAAAAGGGGCAAAGCCCAAATCCGTCTCGGCGAGGACAAACAAACCCGACCGCCGGACAGAGAGGGAGGCTGCCGGACCCCCAAGCCTCCACGTTGGGAGAGCGCGACGCAGTTCACAAGACTGCCCCGAAGTCTAGGTCGCGGGCGAGGCCGGGGAGGGACAGAAATGCGGAGTAAAAATGAATGAGCGGCTCCCCCTCCTCCTCCGGGCTCTGCTCACAGCCGCCTCCTCCCTCAGCGCCGCCGCCGCCGCCGCCGCCGCCGCGAGCTTCTTTCCAAATCCAGGACACACACAAAGCGGCGGGCCGGCCGCGCCGCGCTCAGCACTCCCGCCGCGCCGCCCCGGCTCCCCGCCGCCGCCCGCCCCGCGCCGGCCCCCGCCCGCCGCCGCAGACTCCGTGCGCGGGGGCTCCGGCTCGCTGAAGGTCAAAGCTGAGGCGCGCGGCGCGCCGTGGAGGTCCCCTCACGCGGGAGGGGCGTGGAGGGTGCGGGAGGGGGGATCCGGGGAGCCGGGCCGAGGGTCTGCGAGCGCCGGCCGCGGGCGCGCCGGGGACAGGCTCGCTGGCAGCGTCCCTCTCCCTTGCTCTCCTCTCTCGAGTTCGCCTGGTGCGCTCGCTCCTCCTCGGGTTTTTTTCCTTTTTTTTTTTTTTTTTTTTTTTTTTTTTTTTTTTTTTCCGCTCAGTGGAGTTAATGCTGGTAAACAAGAGCCTCAGCCTCGCCGCGCCGCTGCTGCCGCCGCTGCCACACACTAGGGGCTCGCGCGCGCGCTCCCGGGGTCGCGCACACGTGCCCGCGCGCACATTCGAGCGGCCACAGCCGCAGCCGAAGCGCGCCGAGGGCCGGGCCCAGGCCGGCACACGCCAAGAGCCGGAGTCCGGGATCTCAGGGACGTACGGATCGGAGCCCGGGCGTGGGGCTCGAGGCTTTGAGACACCGCCCCCATACCCCCGCCCGCGCCGGCACACGCGCGCACACACAGACGCGCGCGCGCGCCCACACGCTCCCGCCCCCACCCGCACTGCGCCGGCCACCCCGCACGCGCCCTCCCCGCACGCACCCTCCCCTCCCGCAGGACTCCAAAAACAATGCCCCCGGCGCCGGCCTGGGTTCGGCGGTGGCGAAAGCAGAGGGAAGGAGGGGGCCGAGAGGGCGGGGAGCGAGGAGCCCGGAGAGGTTCATTGAAAACAACAACAGCGCGGCTGGAAAGCGCGTTTCCTTGGTTCTTGAAAAGCTTCATTGTTTCTTGCAGCTGTTGCTAAATAAATAAATAAGTGTGTGCATGCGGCATTTTTTCGCAGCGTGTTGGAAAGCCCGAATGTGGCGGGAGGGGCACACCTGGGAGAAAGGGGACCCCCAGGCTACTACGCCTGGTACTTTTCACGCAAGGCTGGATGCCTGCAGCGTCGCAACTGGGGTGTCCGGAATACCAAGGTATCGCGAGGAGCTGAAGGGGAAGGGCTCGGCCCGCGTGGCTGGGCTCTGGGGCGCTAGGGGTTGAGAGCCCGCCGCGGGCCCCGAAGCCCGGGAAGGGGGGCCCAGACAGGCGGTCCCGCGTGCCCAGGGCGCGTCCCCACGGCGGCCGCCAGAGGGCGCGGCAGCCGCCGGGGAGGGCTGGCCCGCGGAGTGTCGCCTCCCTCCCTCCGGGGAAGGAAATGTGGGGGCCCGGGCTGGGGGCCGACTCTTGCTGCTGAGTAGTGCTGGCCTGGCCTCCTCGACGCGCCTGCCCACCCGCCCAGAGCGCTCCCGGAGGCCTCGCGCTGCTCAGGGTTCCACCACGTGGGCTGCTGCGGGGAGCGGCCGGGGCGCGTGCACTGTGCTGGGCTGCGGGGCCCGGGAGCTGGGGGGCGTGTCCAAGGGGCCCCAGAGAATGGGATGTGGGGCCGCTACTAGCACCAAGACGCTTCTCCTGGCCCGGGTCACAACATAGGAACAAGCGGCACGCACCCGGGATCTGTGACCACTGCGGAAATCCACCCGCACCTGCTTGCCCCCCACCCCCCACCCCTGGGCACGTCCCTCTTGCTTCGTTCGATAAGTAAGTGACTAGAAACTAGCATCAACCCGAGACTCCTCAGTAGTTTTTCTCGAATGTGCCAGTGAAGATGTTTCCCCAAAGAGAGATTTCCTTAGGACTGCCATCTAATGAAATGCTGTTGCGGAGGTCAGGTCCTCAAAAGGAGGAAACAGCCCAGAGATGGCTGGAAAGAGGAGTTTGAAATACGTGGACTTTTAAAAATAGTGATTGGACCACGTGTCGCCCTGAATGTGGTTGGGTTTCATGACTCGAGCTAATCGATGTCAATAATAAATAAAGAAAAGAAAAGGGCAAATAAGAGAGTCGTTAATAGCTAGATGAGGTAAAAGTGTCATATAAACAGACTGTCTTGTAGAAGGGACCTGTTCTTTGGGAAAGAACATTTTTGGTTTTTTGGGGTTTTTTTGTTTTTTTTAATTACTCTAGAATTGTAAAAAATTTCCCCATCACACTATACATCCCATCTTTCATAAATGATTTTTTAAATTAAGAACTTTAGAAAATAGATCAAAAACTATCATAAAGAAAACTTAGTCCTTTTCTTCTGTATTTATTTTCTAGACCGATTTTCCCCTTGAAATTTTTTAGCTCAATTCAGTGAGTTCGTTTTAGAGAGAGAAATAAACCTTGTGTTTGTTGTATCTGTTTGTTTGTTAACTTAAGCAAGTTATGCATATGGGATTTTTAAATTTTGTTCAACTAAAATTCTGCTTAATTTTTAAATAACATGTTCCAGTTTTATGTGCCTGGATATTAACAAAGAAAGAAATGTATTAAAGTCTCAAATTTAGCATGCATCATTTAAAAATTAGGCAATACACATGAATAATTAAAATTCAGCCTACTAATTTTAAAATATTTCTTCAGAGTGTACCCTGCATGAGGTTGATCTCAATGCCTACAGATCCACTCTGGTACTTTCAGCCGAATAATTTAAATGCAAAAGAATATTGATATTATATTTTCATTATATTTGGTGTTCAGAATTTTTTAACAGACACTTGCAATGAGACGAACGTTTAATACTGGTTTTTAGAAGGCTAGTGCAATATAAAGTTATACAATATCACACAATATACTTTCAATGTTAGTAATGAAAATGTTCATTTATTTGTCCCAAGAACTTAAGAAGATATATAGAATAAAGAGATATGCATACAGTTCTTTGTAGGAGTTGTAAAGGCTTACTTGTGAATTTTTACCAAAATGATTTTTCATCTGTGAGTTTTTAAAATGTGGTTTCCTAAAGTAGTAAGAAGTCAATATGACTAATAAATTTAGACAATGAAGTTAAACACTTATTATATAGCTTACTATTTAGGGGAGGAAAACAAAATGTAAATTGCCTTTAGGCTCTAACTTGATCACATTGACCAAAAAAAAAAAAAAAAAAAAAATAAGGGGATTTTATTTTCTTTGTAATTATGTTTTGCCTATTCAATCAAGCTTTATTTTTCCCCCCAAATCTTGGAAATGAAATCATGTAGACAAACATTAATTAGAGTCCTCATAACCACCTTGACAATGCATATCTCTCCTCCCTGTCTCTCTCTCTCTCTCTCTCTCTCTCTCTCTCACACACACACACACACACACACACACACACACAAACATATTTGTACACTGTTTTCCTCAGGTATCCTGTAGATTCTCTTTCTGTTGGAGCACAAGCTGATTGCTGTTTACATTTTTTTTAATTGTTTACTCAGTAACAGGTTTAGTTCAAATTATTCTGCTAAATGTACCAGATTCCCAAAAGTTGTAATATATATTAAGGGAAAAGATGAGAAACAGCACAAACAACAATTGACAAGTGCTACAAGTAATACAGTATGTCGTGATATATTCCAAGAAAGGAATTTTATCCAGTAACAAAAGTGAATAAAGTACAACCAGAGGCAACATGAGTAGATCTTTGAAATACAATGCTGAGTAAAAATATACAAGTTCTGAAAAACCACCCACAACTTGACACCATTTCCATAAAACTCTTCAAAGGAAGGAAAATTTAAAAATTACTGCAAGGAAAACTAAAACATTAATGCAAGCTTATTTTACAGCAAGAGAATTAAATGCATGATAAAACGTTTTGTTTTGCTTTTGTTTTAGCAAGAGAATTAATAAAGGATATTAATTCCCTTAGAGTGAGAGAGCCCCCTCGGCACATGCAGAATTCTTGAAAATGTGTTCATTCTTGGATTGAGTGGTGCATTTACAAACTTCCGTTTTGTAATTATGCTTTATAAGCAACACAATATACATATTTTGTATGTATTAAATATTAAAGAAGAAAATAAAAATATGCAAGAGATTCTTGAACAAGATCATTCGGGTTTTCCAATGAGTCTTCCAGATTCCAAGTTGTATAAACAACTTAGAAGCATTAAAAAAAAAAAAGGTACTGGGGCTGTAACTCAGTGGTAGAACACTTGCCTAGCATGTGTGAGGCACTGGGTTCAATCCTCAGCACCACATATGAATAAATAAATAAAAATTTAAAAACCACTAAAATTATATACTTAATCTTATCTTTAAGAATGTATTTCAGAAGAATCTACCCATAGCATATCAATGCAATTGAAAATGAAAACAAAAGAATTTACTTTATATGGTAATCAAGTTTATTAACCAAGAGTATATTGTATAAAGTGGAAGTTTCCTATAAGGTTAAATATACAACTAACTTAGGATGTTCTACACCTAGCTATTTACCTAAAAGAAATGAAAATATATATAAAAAATATATATAAAAAAATGCCTGTTTGGACTGTTGATAACCACTTTATTCATAATATCAAAAAGTGGGAAACAACCCAAAGGTACATTAAAAGCAGATTGTAAAAAAAAAAAAAAAAAGTAAAAAAGTAAAAAAAAATAAAAAATAAAAAAAGCAGATTGTATAAACTTAGGACACATCCATTCAATGCAATACTTCCTAGCAATAAAAAGGAATAAACTTCTAATCCATGAAAAACATGTATAGGTCTCAAAAGCAAAATTGTAAATCAGACATTAAGAAGTATTACTGTATTAATCCATTCATATGAAATTCAAGAACAGGCAAAACTGGTCTATGAAAAAAATCAGAACCATGGTGGTCCTTGGAGAGTGGGGAAGAGGCACAAAGACCTTCCTAGGGTGATGGCAATGCTCTATTTCTCAACTGCAGTTTTGCTATGTTAGTATATGCATTTACCAAAAACATCAAACTGTACACTTAATATAGATACACTTCATTGTGGTTAATTATACTGAATTTAAAAATTTAAAGAGTGCATTATGTAATTTAGAAATTTTGCAGCTGTTCTAAAAAAGGTTAGCACAATGCTTCCTATTTTTTGCTATTATGTGAGTTAGTAGAGATGTTCAATTCCAACCTCCCTGCCCACAGCTCTCTCTACAGATGAATATATATTCAGAGGTGCATCTGCTGGAGGATCCCTACAAGGGACTTTAGCTATGGAAAGTATAATGTTGTCCCTATCAAGACAATATAGGGGCAAGAAAGAAAGGAACAATACTCTGGTTGGTTCCAGTCCCCATGCAGCAACAAGCAATAAGAGTTCCAGTCTCACTGAGATCTGTTTATGTTCAACTTGAGGTTTTCAATTTTAGTTTTGCACCATCTTCCAGCTCAAAGGCATAAATGCTACATTCTTCCACAATACTTTGAAAGCAGTGTAGAGGTCACAGAACATTTGCACAGAGATGGGCAAGAGAATGTCTTTCTGTGCCTACTTCCAGGATCATGTACAGTGACACATCAATAAGTTCCTGGAAATGCCAGGCCTGGGCTAGGAGTGACAGGCACAGTTGGGATCTCTATAGATCCAAGATGGAGACAGGGTCACTTCTGTGGCTACTCCAATACTCTGAGCATAGTCCTACAGTCACAAGCTTGTCCCTGACATGAGGGTGGGCATGATCCACTCCCCACATAGCAATCTGTGGGAAAATACACTAGCCAAGAATGCTGTAATGACCCTATCTTTCTTACTTGTCATTTGCAATGGTTAGTCCCTGAGATGGGTGTGCCGTCTTCACTCCTTCATGTAATTAACTTTCAAACATATCAATAGTAAGGATCCCTGTCTCGCAGACAGTATAAAAGATGCAAGATGCTTTTTTGTTGTTGAAATGCATCAGAAGTTACATGAAAATTCAGGTTAAATCAAAATGTCTGTTCCCTCTGATTAAGGCCACCAGCTCTGAGATGTTTTATCAGCAGCATGCCAGAAAGAGATAAACTACTCCTCTGCCCTGCCTCATCTGACTGCAAAGCTGTGTGATTTTTGTACATTGCTTCACCTTTCTGTTTTCTTCTCTGTGAAATGATATGATGGAATAGACCTTTCTGCTCTAAAATGCCACCGTGTCTTTGGTTTTTAATTGACAGTAGTACCTTGATATTTCATACTTTATCTGCACGTCTACCTTTGCCTTGTCTGTCAAGTAATCAGTAGTATATAAATCAATGTCCTGGCAATAGTAGCCAGGTTCACGGAATAATGGCTTCCCATTTTGCTTTGGTAAAACAGATTTTTCACACATTAGGGTTGCTAACAGCAGAATACCCTTTTTTAGCAGTTCTGAATTCCCATATATATTCACCTAAGAATTTGATTATGGAAAGACAAGCAGAAGCATCACCAAGAAAGGGAAAAGTGACCACCAATAATTTCCAAAAGGAAACCCCAACTGATCACAGATAATGTTCCTGAAAAATATTCTCTTTGAAATATTAAGTTTTCAGAGGAACCTTATTCTATAAAATATATTTGCACATTTCATCAGTAATTTTTTACAGCAGTGTCAATGCAATTGGCCCCTTACTTTCAGCAAACTGTTTCTGCCCTTATAGACAGGCTACAAAAAAAAAGATCTTGCTTGAAGTTTTGCAGATATCTCTGCAGTTCTACAGTGTGGAGACCACATCTGCAGAATCAAATCGTTTCCATCTGTCCTTGGAGGACCATCAATCAATAGAGAACTGAACACATGAGGACCATGAAAAAGAGCTAGTTTCTACATCTCATGAAGAGTGATTAAGAGCAAGACATTAAGAGAAGGCTTATATGACTTCTGGTTTCAGGTACCTGAAAAAAAATTATTAGACTTGATCCTGGTGATGGATAGAGCTAGACCAATGAGAAGAAAACATATTTCAGTTGTTTTGAAAGAATTTTTCTTCTTTTCCCTTTGAAATAAGTAATGGCATTATTTTCATGGTCTCTGCTTAAAACTGTGTTTAACATAGGAGAGAGCCGTCCTTCATCAGAATGTTCATGCAGAGATTGAAACAAAGCCAGCTAGAAGAATTCAGTCCAAAGAAGCACTGGATTGACTGAGAAGATCTTGAAGTGATATTTGAGGTCCTTTCCAATTCTTGGATCACTGAACACTTGGATTCTAATTCCATTACTGTCTGAAGGGCTGCTGAAGGAGCTTAACTTTGCTTTAAATAGTGATCTGCTTCAAAGTTGAAGATGTATGAGTTCAGAAGGATATTAAACTTATCTTACATTATAGAAAGACTGATGAAAACTCCTGAAAGGGTTTCAAGGCCCAGTTCCAATAGACTGAGAAGCCAAGATGAGAGATCAGGGATTCCTCTCAAATCAGTCAGAATGAGGGAGCTGGTTGGAACAGGTGGGGGATTAAATAGTGAGATGAAGGTTAAATAGTGATATGCTGGTAAATCATGACATAGGCTACGGGAGGGAGGGGGAGCCTGATTTGTTGAGTTTGCCAATTTCACTTGTATGAATAGTCCTACTATGACCAACTTAAGGAATGAAGGGGAAGTCTCTGGATACAGGGTTCTAAAGAGATGCACGCAGCTGGCTTTTTTGTGTGGGGAGGGTAACCAGGGATGGACTCAGGGGCACACAACCACTGAACCACATCCCCATCATCCCCATCTCTATTTTGTATTCTATTTTGTATTTTATTTAAAGACAGGGTCTTGATGAGTTGCTTAGTGCCTCACCATTGCTGAGACTGGCTTTGAACTTGTGATCCTCCTGTCTCAGCCTCCTGAGCTGCTGGGATTACAGTCATGTGCCACTGTGTGGGGCACACAGTTGACTTTTGCAAGACAAAAGTACTTCCTGCTCTAGTACATCCCTGAGTTGAGATACTTGAGAAGTTTGTGTTGCCTTTGTAACAAATTCGATGAGAAAATTGTAAGCAACCCTTTGTACAAAAATAGCAATAGCCATAAACAGGAAATTCACAGGAGAAATACCAGAACATACAATAAGCAAGAAAATATATTTAGCAACCTGGTTTGTAAAATTAAGAATTAAACAATATCAACTGTTCATAAGGATGAATGCAAAGAACTGAATTATCTGCTACTGGGAAGATAAATTAGTACATCCACTTTGGGGAACAATTGGGCAATATTCATAAGGTTAAAAACACACCTACCCAACAATTAAGCAGTATCATTTATAAAGAGTATACCCTAAAAGCTCTTGAGTCGTGCACCAGGAGACATATATAAGAACGTTAATTGGAGCATTGTTTTTAATAATAACAATGAGAAACAATCTAATTTTCCCCCAGTGGAAGAATGAATAATGGTGCTTGATTTATACATTAGAATACTATACAGAGGTTAAAATGAATGAACCCAATCTCAGTGAATCAACAAAGACTTAACAACCAATACTGTATGAAAGAGCAATTTGCAAAGTTAACTAATCATACGTTCCCATTCATGTAACTTAACACAGAAACAACAGCACATATTATTAATGGATACATACATATGTAGCAAAAATATATAATATGCCTCCAAGTGATAAGCAACAACTTTAAACATTATTCCTTCAGGGAAGAAAGGAGGGGAAAAGAATTAATGGGTGGGTACTTGTGTGTATCTGTTGACATTATTTTTGTATTCTTGAAATATTTTATAACTTTTCTTTGCCTCTTTTTTGAATAAGGTTTTTATTTAGAAGAGTTTTGGATTTACAGATTTATTGTAAATAGAGTACAAATAGTCTTCTCTACCCACTCCCAGTTTCCTATGTTATTAACACTTATATAAATTGTTATGATACATTTGTTACAATTAATGAACAGTATTGATACATTATCAACTAAATCTCTACTTTAATCAGATTTCCTCAGTTTTTCTCTGAAGCACCTTTTCTGTCCTGAGATCCCATCCAGGTTCCTATATCATATTTAGCTGTCACATCTTGAACTTCTCTTGACTGTGACAGCTAATTAGATCGTCCTTGTTTTTGTTAATGTTGAAAATTTGAGAAGCACTGATCAGGTATTTTTTAGAACGTCCCTTAATTGGAATTTGTTTGTTTGTTCCCCCCATGATTAGCCTGGGGTAATGGGTTTGGGAAAGGAAGACCATAGATGCAAATTATCTTCCCCCCAGTACTGGGGATTGGACCCAGGGGCACTCTACCACTGAGTTATACCCCCAGTTCTTTTATTGTTTATTCTGAGACAGAGTTTTGCTAAGTTGTTGAGGCTGGCCTCTAACTTGCAATCCTCCTGCCTCAGACTTCTGAGTCCCTGGAATTATAGGCATGCACCACTGCACCCAAAGTATCATTCTTGTCTCATATTAAGGGAACATACTGTCAATGAGACTTATCACTATTGCCATTAACATGAATCACCTGACTGAGGTGTTCTTCACTATAAAGTTACTCTCTTTTTCTCTCTCTCTTTATATGCTATGTTCTTTGAAAGGCAGTCACTATGCCTAGCCCACATTTAAGGGGTAGGGAGTTATATTTCACCTCCTTCAGTACAGAGTACCTTTATAAATTATTTGAAATTCTTCTGCACAGGAGATCTGTCTCCTCTCCCCACTTACTTATTTAATCATTTATTTATGTTGGTATGGACTCATGAACATTTATTTCATATTTTGGTTTATAATTCAATACTACTTTATATATCATGTTGCTCAATTTGTTCCAACTTTGGCTACTGGGAACAATTTTCATAGCCCCTTGGGTCCCTTTGACCCATCTCCATTATTGTGGGTTTGGTTTTGTTTGGGGCACTTTCCCTTGATGGCACTACAAGGTACTCCAGGCTCATCTCATGGACTTCTGGCCCCAATTCTAGAATCAGTTATTTCTCCAAGAAATGAAGAATGCTATTTGGAACCAAACTCTAGCTAGGTGTGTTTGTTGCTATGGGGGTATCATCACTTCTAGGCCCTCTCAGTCAACAGAGAGAGGAAATATATGTGTATATACTTGTATTCTTACACATATCTGAAAATATTTCTACTTGTAACCATCTGTATCAGTATTAAGCTAAACATGAGTTCTTACTGAAGTCTCCAACTCTAATCCATTAGCAAATGGATCATTCTAGCCTCCTCCTGCTTGCTCCCATCTAAAAGTGAGAAATCAGATTCTCACCATCTGCCATCCATTGTTCCATTTATAATTTTTTAAAGAAGAAAAATAAAAGCTACCAAAAGTGCTTCAACTTATTACAGTATTTAGACTATAGATACAATTTACAGAGGAGAAAAGTATGGGGAGAAGTCATTTCATGTCTTGATCCATTTGATGCACAGACTCCTGTTGGGCCCCAGACAGACTTGCTTGCCTTGGTCCTTGCAGTGAGCTCTCTTGGAGAGGCAGGCAAATTGTCCTTTCACCCTGGGTCCTTGAAGCCCAGATAGGAGGGATCAAGAGCACAAGGACACACCTGGAGAGACTCTTTGGTGAAGATGAGGTGGTGGTGGTTAGAGTAGTAGAAATCCTAAGAGGCAAGCTACAGAGAACAAGATTTAGAAGCATTCATTTCTAATAACAATTCTTTAACTTTCTTTTTTTGAATAACAGACCTCTTTGAGACTCAAATGGGAGCAAGGGAAACTCAGCTCAGAGGAACCTTCATATAGATCCAGCAGCATGAAAAATTTCCCATCTCTGAGCCCATCCTTGAGCCTCAGGTTAAGATAGCCTCCTGTATGCTGTATGAATGGCAATTCTGCTTGTTTGTTTGTTTGCCTTTTGGGAGTGGGGGGCGAGCCCTGTTGTTTTTTCAATGGCCAGAGCTCCTGCCTTCCTGGGTGACCCAGGTATCTATATCTAGTAGCTGCCAGTTCCTTTTATGGTTACTGCCACTTATGGTGAGTATCGAGTGATAATAGTTTTCTATTGATGGAAATAATAGGCTATTTTAAAATAAATCTGTTTTATTTTTAATAAAAAAATGAAATTAAAGAAACATATGAAGTGACATTTGGAATAGAAACAGGTACACAGAGAAACATCTTGAATTTAGTGAAAAGTCACACACTTTGGAGCCAGACAGATCTGGTTGGCATGCCCTCTTTACCAGTTGCCAGCTGTGACCTGCAGTGAGTGAAACTTTTCTGCATCTGTAAAATGGCATTTATAAAATTTAGCATGTAGGACAGTGAGAGTTTCTTCAAGTGTGTTTTCTGTACCATCCATAACAGAATCAGCCAAGATGCTTGTAAAATGGAACTTCCCAGGCTGCCACCCAGGACTTTTTTTTTTTTTCTTTCTTTCTTTCTTTTTCTTCTTTTTTTCTTTTCTTTTCTTTTCTTTTTTTTTTTTTTTTTTTTTTTTTTTTTTTTTTAGCGGATAGAATCCTAGGAAGCAGAGCCTAGAAATCTACATTTTAACAAGTGTCCCTAGTGATGTTATTTTGGGCTCTGGAAGAGGATACACTGAGCTGAAATAGGCAAAGCACCTGGAACGGAGGAAAAAGGACATGGTCATTGTGGGCTACCCATCATCTGAACACCATCTCCCTCTGAAGGGAATCCCAAGGGCCCTCCCTGCTCAGGACAGTCATGGATGACTGTGAAGGCTCCGTACTGCACAAGTGCAATGTGACTGGCACCCTGGAATTGCACAGTACCTAACCTGCATGCTCATACCCTTCTCAGCAGGAACTCATCAGATTTAGTCTATCTTGCTTCTTCCCCTCCCATAATCCCCTGTTTATGAAGCCTGATTCTTCCAGACTTTCTTACAATTCTCAGGTGTACAGTCTTCCAAAGACCAAAGGCTGCCTGAGCTGATCAGGGTCCTTAGCATTGGATTTTGCTGTTTGTGATCAAGAGCCTTGACAAGGAAAGTGACCAGTGAATCTTTTATTTCCTTCCATCAATAGTTCCTCAGTGGTGTTCCCAGGATTTGGAGAGTACTATAGAGTCCCTCCTGGGCTGAGAGCAGACTTCAAAGAAGTAGGTAAAGATAGACTAGGCTTCAAGTTATTTTATGAATTGAATTTGGGCTCAGTGCTTCATTTAGAAAGAATGGTTCCACTACAGACAGTCTTAACTTAATGGTTTCACTGATCATTTTTCAACTTGTAATGGTGTGAAAGCATTCATTCAATAGGAACTGTACTGTGAATTTTTTTTTTTAAACCAGGCATTGAATCCAGGGGCACTTAACCACTAAGCCACATCCCTAGTCCCCTCCTTTCTTTTTTCTTTTTTTTTTTTTTAAAGACAGAGTCTCACCATAATCTTTTCCTGGACTAACAATATGCAGTAGGAGCCTCTAGGATGATGCTGAGTGTGCAAGTGAGCCTCAGCTCCCAATTGGCTGAATTGGGATATGTTCAAGCTACAAAGGGTTTATCTGGATGTAACATCATCTTAAGTCAAGGAACATCTGAATATTTTTTAAAGAAAGTTTGAAAACCATTGCCTGTTACAAGAAAACCTAGAGGAAATGTGGTGAGTTGGGGATGGGGATGAGGCAGAGCGGAGGTAGGGAAAAAGTGGACCTCAAGTCAACAGAGGCTGAGGACTGGCTTCTCCCGTCACACCTCAGCTGGGGTGTGTGGAACTTCCCAAAGGCACAGCAGCCAAGGTCCTCGTTTTTAGAATTAAAAACTGCTGTTGAGTGCTAAAATCCCATCATTGGACTAGGCGGGGAAATCTCCATGGTCTTTGTTCTCTGTATGATCCACAAAGGCTGTCCTCCCGCAAGCATGAGAAAACTGAGCCACAGATAAAAAGAGAAAGTGGGTGTTGGTGTGAGCAGATGGCACTGACAGTCAGAAGTCTCCCCGCCTGGGGAAGAGGCAGGAACTCCTGAGGAAATCCTCAAGACCACATCTGGGAAAAGGGCATCTGCTTCATCCCCAAGTGACCCAGAAAAGGGCACATGGGGCTTTCCTTTGTCGGACATCAGCTTTCGAAGCAAGGTGAGGCAAAATAAAGGGGTCTGAACAAGTCCCACAGGAACTAGAGTTCCCCCCAAATCTGGAGCACTTTGAGAATAAGGAGAGAAATGTTTCCTCACTCTCCAAATTTTGACATGACTTTAAGTTTTCATTGAATATTTCTTCCTGGTTCATAACTAGGATGGTAGAGAAAAGGGAGGAGAGAAAGACATTATTAGATGGTTTTCCGGAAGGGAAAGTTGCAATGTTCTTAATTTATTTTTTCATTTGTTGCAAAAAGGTATTATGTAGCATGGGGGTTGGGGCAGGGGTGGGGAGGAATCTTTGCAGCTTCCAAAGTCAGAATCGTTTTTTTCAATGTAGGTTGGAGGGCAAATTGGCCACGCCAATGAAATTTAGGAACTGGTGCCATTAGGAGGTGATATGGACAAGGTATAAACCCCTATAAAAGTCTGTTTCCTTGCCCAGAAAGTTGGCTAACTTTGCACTGAATTCTGGTGAGGATTAAATGAGAAAACATAGATTGCTTTGAATATAGCACTCTCCTTGCATTGTAGTTATGTTCTATTCCCCGATCTCATGTGTGTGTGCCCACACTTATAAAAAACTGGGTACATTAAAAATAACACACACACACACATACACATTACCTAGCTCAGTTCTGACCATCCATGACCAGTGCAACACAAACAGTGCACTGGGCCCCCAGGAAATTCATCCAGCAATAGACAATATGTTGGATATACCGATGTTCCTGAAATTATTGATGGGCTTGTATAGATTAAACCCATTGTAAACTGAAAATATCTTAAGTTCAAAATACATCTAACACACCTAAACTACTGAGCATTCTGGCTTAGCCATACAGAGTTGGTTGTTTCCCCAGTTATTTTGGGAATGACTGGACATTGCAACACAGACATTCACAATTGGGAGTATTTTTTTATTGAATGCAAATCACTTTCACACCACTACCAAATCAAAAAATTATTAGTAGAATTATAAATTAGACACTGGCTATGCTTACGTCAGACCTGCTTATTACCAGGAATCAGCCACCTCTGGGTTGATGTTTGTTTCTTACTTTCCAGTGAGCCACAGATGCAGAGGGGTGCATTCATCTTATTTTTTATTGGTCTGTACCAGGTGCCTCCTTTTAAAAAAATTAATTCATTCTCTTTAATCCCTGCACTCCACCCTCATTCCTCTCCTTATTTCTTTTTAAATTCACATTAGGGTAGACAAGAAATTTTCAATTTTGTATATATTTGCAAAGCTGGGCTATAAAAAAGACATACAATGTAAGTTTACAGTCATGGTGGGGGTCAGGAGGGGTCATCTAATAAAAATGGTAGTCCCCTTCTATGGGAAAATCTACCTCTATTTTAGACCTACAAATTTGCAAGCAAATTATAGGGTTCAGGGACCCCCTACAGCCCTCTGTGGGCATCCTTCAAACTCCAAGTTCACTACCTCTCTATTAAAAGAAAATTGTGAGAATTCAGGAAATATTTGTTATGCAGAATCTTTTAAACAATCATAGCTGCTTTTATTGCTTTCAAAATTATAAAAAATCTTATTAGAATAAAAAATTCCAATAAATTGGAAAAAATATATTTTTATGAATGGTTAAGGAATGTATATAACTAACACAACATAGATCTTGCTTCTATAGACTCCTGTGGAGAGTCTTTTGTTGAGTGCCAGCCCTTACCCAGGTATTGCACCAAATGAACCATCTCCCTTACCTTTCCCAACAACAGTGGTCATTATTGTCACATTCATTTTTACAGATGGGAAAACTGAAGTGTAAAGAGAGGATAAGAGATGTTCCCAAGGCTGTGTAACTTGTCAAGTTAGCGTGGTAAAAATCCTGCCTTAAACATAGACATGATAACAATTTTAAACATACTAGTTCCCAAGTGAATTTCTTGAACAAAGTGAACTTGAATTCTGTTTTATTGAACTAATATTTCAAACTAGGGGAGTTTGGGTTCCTCTGTCTCATTGTCTTAGTTTTTACTTAAAAAGGAATCATATTTTAAAACTCTCTATTTCTATAACTTGTCATATTTCCAGGAAATTCTTTTTTGAACATTCTTTACCTATTCACTCCCCAGACCTTGGCATCCTCCAGACAATGAGTAGTTCTGCTTCCCCAGAGGTGGAATTAGCTTTTCCATTTCCCTGTCCTCAACCTCTTTCTACCATCTCCACTAACTGTCGATGTTTTCTAGACAAAGTTTCATTTCCTTCACCATTGCAGCTTAGGGGTGTGATTGCACACATTAGGCATTCAGTAAATGTCAGCTAAGTTTTAAATCCTATTTAAAATGTTATTTATTTATTTATTTATTTATTTATTTTGTTTGTTTGTTTGTTTTGCAGAGCTTGGAATTAAAGCCATGGCCTTGTATATGAAAAACGATCCACCATTGAACTACACCCCCAGTCCTTAATTGGAAAAAATATTAATGCAGAAAATCAAAGAGGAAAATATTGAAGAAACACTTGACCATGAGCCAAAGTTAGCAATTGATAACCTTTTTCTCATTTATGCTCCAGCTCTTGTTTGTTTAAAATAAGGTTTTCTTGCAGAGAAAACTATATCGTTAATTTGGTATGTATCTTTCTGATCTATATTTTTATACTGTACTACATATAATCCTTATGTGATTTTTTAAACATACATGTTCTGTACCTTGCTTTTTAAGTTTAATATTGTGTCTTCGAGATCTGTTCATGTTGCTGGGTGTAGGTCTAGTTTATTGGACTTAGTTATTAAGTAATATCATATGATACGCGCACACCACATCGTATGTGCTCCTTCCCAAGTGTGAGGCACTCAGGCTCCCCCTGCCCAATCTGCACTGTAAGAAACGATGCTGTAATGCACATTCCTCTTACAATCCAGATTCCTTTTTGTACAAATTACCTAATACACAATTGGTAAATAGGGGAATGATGTTAGAACATGGAAGTTATGTTTGCTTATACATGATTTTTCCCAACACGTTATTGTTTTAAAGTGATTAAAAGAGAAAACTTCAACAATGAATAAAAACTGGAGCTGAAAGTCTGCAGAAGTGTCTTCCTTCAGGTTTAGTGGTTTTCCAGGACCACTAAACTTTTCACTACTGAACTATCTGTGAATACTGTGAGTTCAGAGGAAGAAAATTAAGAAATTGAAAGCATTTTTCCTTGAATTAAAATGAGAAACCATTGAAGAAGACTTTCCTGGGCTATCTTTTTAATTGTGATGAAAATTAAAATCACTAGAGGCCATTGCTTATGTGTACCTACCTGTCCAGGATGGAAGAAGCCTCAAGTGTCAAGCTACAAAAGACAGGTATCTAGGATGTTAGGGACTAATATAGTGCATGAATTCTGTTTTGTCATGGTTTTTAAACTATTTTTGTTAAATGCCTAGATGACAAAATTCTATAGGTTTCGATCTGTGTGTCTCAAGTATATCTTCCCCAGAAATCTTGCTAATTTTAGTGGAAGATGTTGCACTTGTTTCCTTAAGCACATGTGGAAGGGTTTCTCTAGGGTGTGTGCCATGGAGTGCAATTGCTGGGTCACAGAAGGTGCACATTTTCAATTATTCTAGAATTTTCTAAACTACTCTTCAAAGTGGTTTCACCAAGTTACACTCGCATCAGATGAGTCCTTATTTTCATGCTTCCATGCTATTACCTATTTTTTTCAGACCTTTTTATGTTGACCAATATTATGTCCGTAAAATGCCTTCTCATGGTTGTTTTAATCTGCATTTACCCAGTCACTATGGAAGCTGAGCGTACCTTTATACGTTTGTTGAACATTTCAGTTTCTTCTCCTAGTTATTACCAGTTCCATCCTTCATCAATTTTTAAGCTAAATTGTTTGTCTTCTTCTTATTGACTTTTAGGGATGTTTCTAGATATGAGTCTTTTGTCTATTAAAAATTTCCACTTTAAATTCTCAATACTCCCACTCTCCATACAACCCATTTTTGACAATGATGCTCCACTATAAAGTACACTAAATTGCTTTCTTTCTGAAATCTATCCTGGGCACCTGTGGTTTTACATGATATAAGTTGGTGGTACAACTAGAAGAGTTTGAAGCTCACATGTTAATAAAGATTCTTCTTTTCATATCCATACTTACTTCACCCATTCTCCTACTTCTAGAACCTTCTATGGGTATACAAGAGTTTTCAAAGTAGACAAAAGAAGATATTCCCTCATCGTGACAACTGTTGGCCAGATTTTCTTCTTTTACCAAAATAATGAGGAAAAGGTTTTTGTGGAAAAGTTTCAGGAAGGTTAAGCATCCTTTTTGAATCGAATCCTATGTAGACATCTTAAGACCATGAGAAAACAATTATACATTATAAAATTCCATGATTCTCATTTTAAAAATCATCAAGTCATAAGCAATCTATCATGCTTTTCTGACAAGTTACCTAAGAAAATTTTCCTTAAAGTAAACAGTATTGAATTTCAGACTAAATTTTCAGAGTGACATTCTGACTTCAAAAAAATTCCTAAATCAAAATACGTGGAGTTTTCCTGGAACTGAAAATTTAGTGTGTGAAAATGTGAGGAAAAGATCTAAGTGTTGGCAAAAGACTGCAATAAAGTAAATGATGTGGTTTACTCAGGGATGATTTTGCAACTTGAAACATTCCAAAAAAGAGTTACTGATCACAGAGTTGCTTTTAGCATCTAGTCCTGAAATGCCTGGCATATGTAAAGCTCTTATGAATATTTGGATAAATTAAATTTATATTGACATTTTCTAAAAGTTGGACTAGGTTTCTAGCTGGTGTGGGCACGTGTAAAACAGAACATTTTGAGGCATTCGATTTTACAACTGATAGGTATTGACATCAAACTGCCACTTCCTGTACCATATTCTCAAAAGCTGGATCATGCTAAAAATTTTAAATGTCATTTTTTTCTTATAAAAAGCAGCAGTTTCCTCAAAAAGTTGATTGTAGAATTATTATAAGCCCCAGAACCTCTACTTCTAGGTGTAAACCCCAAAGAATTAAAAGCAGGGACTCTTTTAATTAAAAGCAGATGCTTGTACATTGATGTTCATTGCAGCATTCTTCATAATAGCTAAAAGGTGGAAACAAACCAAGCATACTTCAACAGATAGATGAATAAACACAATTTTGATATATACATACTATGGAATATTATTCACCCTTAAGAAGCAATGGAGGGCTGGAGTTGTAGCTCAGTGGTAGAGTGCTTGCTTAACATGTGTGAGGCACTGGGTTTGATTCTCATCACCATATATAAATAAATAAGTAAAATAAAGGTCCATCAACAACTTAAAAATATTTTTTAAAAAAGAAGCAATGGAATTTTGAAATATGCCACAAGAGGGATTAAGTTTGAGGACATTATGCAAAGAGGAATAAGCTTATTACAAAAAGAAAAAAATACTGTATTGATTTCACTCCAATGAGATATCTAGAATAAACGAATTCATAGAAATAGAAAGTAGATTAGAGGTTATGAGGATTGGCGGGGAGAGGTGTGGGGAATTCTTGCTAATGGTTATAGAACTCCCACCTAGAGAAGACAAAAAGGTTTGGAAATAAATAGTGGTGGTAGCCATGCAACATTGTGAATGTAATTAATACTACTGAATCATATACTTTAAAAAGTTTACAATGGCAAAATCTATGTTATGTATATTTTATGGCAATAAATAAAAAATTTTAAAGAGTTTTATTCATACTCTCCCTCAATAAATAGACAAATACTCATTAAAGAAAGCTTGTTGGAAGAGTAGTTGGATAGCATGCACCAGGTCCTGGATTCAATCAGCAGCACTATTTTAAGAAAAAGAAGATGATGAGGAAGAGAAGGAGGAGGGAGAAGAAGAAGAAAAGAAGGCTTGGGAAACCATAACTATATAAAGTAAAATCAAATTAAAACTACCTGTTATCTCACCATGTCTGACAACATGGATTAATGGATGAGGTTTTTTTTTTTTTTTTTTTTTCTGGTCATAAGTATATATGTACACAGATACATGCAGAGGATTATAGAGTACAATAGTGTGCTTTTCTCACTGTATGTGTAGAAATAAGTAATTCTGTGCATAAGCCCTAATTTATTTTTACATATCAACTATTATTGGATAACATAAAATGTTTCCAATATTTTCTTAATTTTAAATGACTTCATAATGAACATCCTTATATGTACCTGTTGCAAGCATTTGCTTATTTCCTTAGGAGAACTTGCTCAAAGTAAAATTACTAGGGCTAAGAATATGGATTGAAAAAAATCTCTTAAAACATATTTACTATGAAATTTCCCTGCAGCAAATTTGGCCATTTCACCAAAATTTTGACATTTTCCACAGATAGATGCAAGGTTTCATTCATTGTATCCTTATCTTTGAAATTGGTAATGTAATGACAAAGGAATAATGAGAGTATTGATATAGAAAAGAAAAAAGATAACTTTCATAGATTAAAAAAGATAGAAGAAATCAATGCCCATTTGTCACTTTGGAATTATGAGCCATTCTCTGACACCATAATCTGGATGAAGATGCCTTCAGGCTTTCCTCGCCTAGGGAGTTACATTTGGCCTTCCTTTGCCATCCAAACCACACCAGGAAAAATGTGTAGCACTTTCCGTCTCTTCGTCTTTGCCTCTGCTATTTCTTTGCCTGGAGATACTATTCCTCACCCACTTCCTCAAGTACAGATCCATCCAATCTTCAGGATTCCTTTCTAATGAAACTCTGCAGACTCAAGGAGTAGTGGTCTACACCAGGAGGAAGAAGAAGAATCAAAGGTGCAAATTCAATGCACAAATGGGAAGAAGTACTAAACTCCTTTTAAAGCAGATTTTGAGGGGAGCCTGAAGATTGCCAAGGGAACATAATGTCTCTGAAGCAGGTAGTTATGGGAGGCTAGAAGTGAGGATTCTAGGATCTTGGTAGGAGATAAGCGAGAACTAACGGGGCTGGGCAGCAGGCTGCTGGTGGACCAGATTGGCATTTTGTACCTTATCTGGGTTGGGGGCAGGCTTGGGAGTGGGCAAGAGAGGCAGGAAGAGATGGGCAGATAACCTCACTGCCTGGAGCATGGTACTTTCTATGCTGAGTGCTCAATTTTTGAAGAATGCTTAGATTTTAAAATATGAGCAATAATATCTTCCAGTATAATTGTGTAGCACCTTAACATTATTATATATTTTAAAATTGTTTTTGAGTCTCAGAAGTCAGCTTTAAAATTGACAGTACATGTGCTGTCCTGATTGTTATGCCATTGTACAGGAGTGCTGAGGTTTGAGAAAGTTGAGCTCAATAAGCACTCACACTAAAAACTGTCCCAACATCCAGAGAGCTCTCCCTGACAACCTAACCAGCTCTTTGAGAGATGTGGCCACTCTCTGTAAGCTTTGTGACTTTTCTGATTTGAAAATGTCACACCAAGGTACAAAGTTTAGAAAGAACCTTTAAAGGGTTTACATCACAATCCTTCTGAAAGCAATATTGTGTGCCCTTTCCAAAAGGGGTTAACAAAGGCACAGAGATGGAGATGGAGGTGCTGTATGTTGATGGTGACTGACATCCTGCTAATAAATGGTTAAGGTGTTATTTTACTTACAAATGGTTTAGGATAATTTTTCGTTAAAAGTGCATATAATTTACTTAAATTCGTTTATTTTTTTAACTGCTATCTATCCGATCACTTTAATTCATTACTTTCTTTTCTAGTTATCTTAGTATTTTTGTTTGGTTTGGTTATTTTAATCAACAGGAACAGCACTGGGTTAGGCTGTGTTCTACAAAGATGAAGTTCACATGGTTGTTGTCTTCGAAAACTTCTGACAGAACCAGTAAGAATCACGGTCCCCACAACTCCTATTCTCTCCCATGTATTCCTAGAATCTTTCTCTTTCACACACACACACACACACACACATACTTCACATCCATAGGGAAAGGAGGGAAAGAATAGTGCTTGATGAAAATATTTGTTTAACTTTTTAAACAAAATATCAAAAGGTTATTTACCTAATATCATATTAATTGATACCAGAAACAACAACTTAGAGGCACGTTATAAACAGGAATAAGTTAAGAGATTTGGCTTTGAGTTACTTGAATAACCCACAATTGTTTAAGCACTTTTGCTAAAGGAAAAAGATCCCTAGGTAATGAATGAAAGAAGTGGTAAAGATGCCAGATCTGAATAATTTTCTTTTGCTTTGGTTCTCCCCTCCCTCACCCCACAAAGGGTGTAAATGTACTTCCTATTCCACTCAGTGGTCCTGCTAAAGTGTATGTGAAAACTGCATACCACAAAGTGTTTGGTTCCTATACGAGCTGGAGTTTAAGGATTTATCCTTTCCTTTTCTCTTCTTTAGCTATGATATTAATTTTATTTATTAGTAAACCAATTTAAAAACAACATTCACCTTCCTTGATTAAATCATTCAATTATTTCTGTTACTTTAAGTCTTTTCTTGATCTGTAGCCATACGTTACTGGGTGTTGTACTACCTTTATCCTTTGTTTTACACATTTTCCTACACTTTTATGTTTTGTTTCCCCCTCCCCTCTTTTTTTTACACATTTTTAACATTTTTCAATGTATCTGCAATTACTTTTTTTTTTCCCCCCTGGAAAGGAGTTAGCAGTCAAACTTTCTTGAGCAGAAAAATTCTTTTTCAAACAAAATCCTCCTTGATGTAGTGGGATACCTACTCTGTCCTGAACTATAACCACCATACTAGTCAATTTCAGCATTTGCTATTCTCCTTTTCTGTGTGACTAAATTTTTTCAGTGTTTGAAATTTTAAACAATGCCTTTATAAGCATCATTGTAAATAATTTTTTTTAAAAATTAACTTCATTAGGTTGAATTCTGGAAGGTAAATTTTTCTGAGTGTGTGTGTGTGTGTGTATGTGTGTGTGTGTGTGTACATGCCATGCATTGTTAGATTTCCTTCCACAATGAACCAATTGGATCAATTTTTATTGCTGTCAACAAAACAGAAACCTTGTTTTCCTGAAGTCTGTCTAGCAATGAATTTTCTCATTTTCTTTAATTAATTAAATTTAATGACTATGAAATGAAAAAACATTGATTCCATTTGAATTTCTTTAAATTTTAGGAAAGGTGATAGGTTCATCAGATGTTGGCTTTCTATTTATATTTTACTTTGTTTATGTTATTTCTTTGCTTTCAGCATCTCTCTCCTGAGCATTAGTATTTGGTTCTGTTCTAATAAATTTGTATAAATCCTTCATCTATTTTAAATAATAAGCATTTGCTTACTATTTATTTCAAATATTTTTCATTATTCATGTGATTTTAGAAGTCTAAATTTATCAACCTACTTTTTCTGTTGCTCGAATACTCAAAATCATTTTCCTACATGGTTTTACTGTCTTCTCCTAGTTTTCCTGTTATTATTAGTGTACCATTTAATCCACCCACTATTTATTACAGTAATGGGTTAGAGGTCTAGGTCTAGT
Organism: Sciurus carolinensis; assembly: GCF_902686445.1. Taxonomy (NCBI): domain Eukaryota; kingdom Metazoa; phylum Chordata; class Mammalia; order Rodentia; family Sciuridae; genus Sciurus; species Sciurus carolinensis. Next base: position 66,655,564 of record NC_062214.1, read on the forward strand.
TAATTTTTCTTCATTTTGATTTCTAAACATCCCCAGGGCATTCATCAAATAATTATTACTTTTCCGTTTGCTTTAATATTTATAATTTACCAATTTTTGTAAAGAATAATCTACTTTTGTATTCTCTATTGTTTAAATTTGTTTCTGTATTTAAACAAAAATGGTTTTAATTTCCTTATTTACATTATTCTGTGATTTCTAAATTTTTTCAGTAAATATGCGTTCTATTTTTATTTTACTTTGGTATTTCATAATGAGAAAAAAATCTTTTAAAATTGCATTTGCCATTCATACATACTTATTTTTCAGAACTACCTTTGGAATCATTTTTATCAGAATTTTTGTAAGTATTTTTATAGGTGTAATTGAAAGTAAATCAAGTTTAAAAATTAACTTATAGGAAAATGTGTTCTTTTTTATATTTATTCAGCTGATGTAAAAGTTGTTCATTTTTCTTTGCATTTCTTTTTAACGTTTAGCATTTTCTAGTTTTGCTTGCACATCTTGAGTTAAGGAAATTCTGGAATATTGTATATTTCTTTTCAGCATTGGGAATGCAACAGAGTCAAACCAATTACCTGTTATTTGTTGGTTTTTACTAGAAATGTGGTAGAGTTTGTGGATTTTACCTTTATTGGGTACATATTCCTGAACTTTTTCTTTCTAACATGTTTTATTTGGGATTCTTAGTTTCTTTGAGTTCAACTTAAATTAATGATTCTGATTTGCATTTTAGAATATTGATTCTCTATTTTTGAAGCATTATTAGGATGACAAGAATCTCCAAAGACATGCAAATAATTTTAACAGCCACAAAAAAATCTGTTTTTGCTTATTTTTAATAAGCATTAAGTGGAATGTTTCAAAAATTTCTGTTACAGACTGGTAGGTTTTATCACGTTAAAGAAGTATTTTCCTATTTCTGTTTTTAAATTTGTTACCAGAAAAGGCCATTGAATTTTATCAAATAATTTAATTTTCTATTAAAAAGATCATATAAAATTTTATTTCTGAATTTATCTAAATCACATACTTTATTCATAATTTTATTTTTATTAAATTGAACATATTATGATGATAAACCCTATCCGTTCATGGTGAACAATTCTCTAAATATAGAATCATATTCTATTTATAGATATTTTTATATTTATGAAAGTTTTGCAGAGAAAGAGTTTTCCTTTTAGTGTTAACAGTGTTTAGAATTTTTGCCGGCTAGAGTAAACTAAGAATATTTAACTTAAGCAAATTTCTTAAGTTGTGATTAGTTTTTATTTTAAAATTTGAAAAAAATTCCAGAGAACTCATTGGGGCAAGGAAAGCAGTTTCTTGGTAACCTTAGTTTCTTCTTTAGCTAGTAGCTAATTAATCTCACTCCTGGCATTGTATCATTTTAAATTTTGTAACTTTTAGAAAATTATCCATTTTAAATATCCAAATGTATCACCATTATAATTGTGCAACATAATCCTAATGATATTTAACCCTTTTACATTTCTTAAAAATTTTGCTTCTTAAAGATTTTTTTTCACACTAAATTTCCTAGTGAATTAAAAAACATTTTCTTTCTTTTTTTTTTTTTCCCTTCAAAGTAGGGGAACTCTGCTTAAACATTCCACAGAACCTTCCTTTTGTGAAAATTTCACAAAATAAATTTGTTTACTGCTGCATGTATTTTTTTCCATAAGCTTTTTGCTTGGTTCTTATCTAGAAGTATATTTCTAATTTAAGTCTTTTTTACTTTTCTCATTAGCAAAAATATTTAAACAATTGTTTTCTTTAAATATATTTTTCCTTTAAGTTCAAAGATTTTATGGGTAGTATCTTTGTTTTCTATATTTAGAGTGATTTATTATTATATTTTAAATTTATTTGATCAGGTGATAGGTAGAATATTTGTTTCATTGGTATTTAGTTCTTCTTTGTTTGTTTAAAATAAAGTATTAACACTTTTTGCAGTAAGGTTCTATAGAGAAATGTGCATAATTTGGGGTATTCTTCCTTTATTAAAAATGTCTGTTCACCTTTTTTCCTGTGAAAGTTTTCTATATTTTATACTTTCCCTTTAAATTGTCACCATAAAATCACTCATTACCCTTCTTTTTTTATAAACACCTTTATTTAATTTATTTATTTATTTTTATGTGGTGCTGAAGATCCAATCCAGTGCCTCACCTGTGTGAGGCAAGAGCTCCACCACTGAGCTACAACCCCAGCCCCTCATTCACCCTTCTTAATTTTAGGTTTTAGTTTTATAAATTCTTATTTCTTTTTTCCCTACTTCATCTAATTTTTATGGTGGGATTTCTGGGAGTTTGTATCTCTTAATTTATGTACTTTGCTGCACTATGTTGTAGTTCATATAAAATTTACACTTTTGTTTTCAATGATTATTTTGCCTTCTGTTGTCACATAACAAACTCACTTCTATTACTGAACTCTTTATATTCTACTTTGATATCATAATATATTTGAATGACATTTTCTTTCCCAACAATTTTTACTCTTTCCACATTGACTAGTCTTTCCCTTTTAAGTAGAATATCCTTGGATGTTTTTTTCTTGAATCCAACCAAAACTTAAAAAAAAAAAAAAAAGTAGATTTAATCCACCGACCTCATCTTACATTTAAGCCACTGTGACCATATTTTATTTTTGTTATTCTGTTTGTTATATTTCTTTCTTTCTTTTTTATTTGTTATTTTCACTAGGGATAGAGACATATTAGACATCTTTTACTTCATTTAATTCTTCAAAGAAATATAAAGCAAATATTAGTATTTTATGAACATAAGATGATAACTTGAGAAAAACATGACAGAATTTTGTATGCTTAACTTTCTACATGCCCTCTCCTATTTTTCCTCCTTTCCCTTCTTAAGTAGCTTGTATACCTGAGGTGCACAGTTTTCAAATAATTTTCATACTTTTCTATATTTTCCATCACTGAATCTCATTATTTATTGCCATAAGTCTGAAAAAGCTATTTGGAGATGAAATGTCTGATCAGGGTATTTCTCAGGTTTCCTGCTATCAAATCTGGAAAAGAATCTGTAAGTATAACTCTCCCTTCCTCCCTCCCTCCTTCCCTCCTTTCCTTCCTTCCTTCCTTCCTTCCTTCCTTCCTTCCTTCCTTCCTTCCTTCCAAGATTATGGAGTTTTCCTTTGCCTTTAGGAAGGCTAAAGTCTCTATTGCTACATTAAGTCTCATCCTAATCTGAAGCATTTTTAAAAGCAGAAAATTCTCCAGTCTCGATTACATTTTAAATAAGGACACGAAGGAACAGGTAAAAATCACACTGGCAGCTTGTATTCATTTCGCACTGAACACTGAGCTAATAAGGTTGCATTCACTGTTCCCAACTGGGAAATTTTAGTTACTAGCTGGCTGCCTTTCTGTGGTTGTCAGACTTCGTGGGCCCATGCTGGGAGGAGCGTGGAGTTTAGAAAAAAAAATTTAACTCTGCCACTGACCACAGCATCTTCCCCTAAGAATTGAGACAGTCTCAAAGAGTTGCTGAAAGTAGTCAAAAGGGCCTGCCTCTACTGATGGTTCTGTTATCCCAGAGTTCATTTATTTATATGTCGATTGATCTAATTCTTCCTTTATTTATAGCTTGTGTGTTATGTAACTGCCCCACACAGCTGAGATTCTTTTTTGGAATGAAATGTGGAATACTTTAAATGCCTATGAAATCAAGTGTATATTCACCACTGTCTGTGTCAGTTTCCAGTCTAAGCTCTTCAATCAGTTCTGGAAATTTGATTTGCTTATAGTTTAAGTTACAGGGCACTGATTGTTTCCTTAGGAATACTAGTATTAGCAGCAGCCAGTGCCAACTGACCTCTTGCCACTTACTGCCTCATTGTCGTGTTTGAAAAGCTATGCTGTAAACTCTTAAGACCCTTACTTTTTTTTTCTTCCATGATATTAATAAAAGGTTTAATCCTTATTTTACACCTAATTTTCCACTTTATCCTTTATTTTATTGATTAACTTGCAGAGTATTGTCCCTCCTGCCTTTGGCTGTTCTGAATTATTCTGCTTAAAGCAACCACTACATTTTATGTTGTTAAAATCTCAACAGATTCAGTGGTTGTTCTATCCCATTCCTTCTAGAGAATGAAGGTCAGCTATATACTGATTGTGATTTTTCAAGTTCTTCTTAAGAGAAGGAGCAGGGACTTTAGTGGTTTTCCTGCTATTCATAGTATATACTGTATAACATTTTCACTTACTTTTAAAGTGTCTATTATTTTTTCTTTTTATATAACTCCTAAAAGGAACTAATTTCTCTCTCTCTCCTTTCTCTCCCTTTTTCTCAAGCTTTACTATATGCACTAAAGAGCCTCTATATTTCAGGCATTTTTATTGGTATTTTGATGATCTTAACAGAGAGGAATCATCCTGTGGCACCTGACTTTACCAAGAGAACCTGGGAAAAATGCAAATTATCTTGTAAAACAACAAATGTGGTCCATTACTTCAGTTGACCTTGATAATAAAACAGAACTAAATGTTCTTGACTACAGGAAAGAGAGACATACATGAGAACTTATTTCACTCTTTGAATCCTGTGATCTTAGAGTTAAAAAACTCTTTGCTTTGGCATCTTTGGTATCTGAAGTTTGACCTTTCATTATGAGTCTTTTAGATATAATTTGGGCTGTGGTGTAGCTTAGATTTAGAGTGCTTGTTTAGCATACATGAGATCCTGGGGTCAATTTTCAGCACCAAAAAGCAAAAAAAAAAAAAAAAAATATGCACACTTGCACACTCTCACACACATGTGCACACCCACACATCTAATGTATAGAAACCTCCTTCTATCTGGAAAATTCCCTCCCCTCCAGAGCTTCTTAGAATTTGTCAGTATGGTTATCTTTCTTGGGAAAGCAAAAAAACAAGCACTCTGAACAACAACAAAAACGTCTTTCTAAAACACAGACTGGAAGTGGTTTCAATCCGACCTCCACTGCCACCTGCATTTTGCCAAGACCTTTCACCGGTTTGTTCCTGTGTTTCTCAACCTCCTTCCCAGGAATGCATCTTGTGAGTAAATTCAAAATAACACATGCACAGGGCTCAGCAGGACCTACTGTTATGTGTTATTGTGTGTTGTGAAAGAATTGCATCCACCACAGCCCCTGGATTCAGTTTCTACAAATTTGAGTTATAGCCATGTGCATTTTTCTTTTAAAAGCCTAAAATAAACATGCTGGGAAAGGCAAGGAGAGTAGGGCTTTCTCTCATTCTTGTAGAGATAGAAAAATCACCTTGGAGGAGAAAGGAAGTCATCCCTTCAGGAGAACAGTAATTGATAATTTGCAGTTGACACACAAAACACTGTGTTAGCATGCGCTGGAAACAGGAAGCTAGATGCCACTGCTAAATATTGCTAGCATTACTATTTGTATTCCTGCAATAAATAGTGTTATTACTGTAAAGCTGGGCAAGCATGACTTTTCTGACTGCCTCTCCTTTTAAATGGAGACTCTATAAATAGTGCCTGGGTAGCATTTAAACATTTCAAAGCATCACGTTTTTGTTAATACAAATGTGTGATCAGAGCCATTCATCCCCATAATATTTTCCCTCACAATCTGAGCATTAACAGCCACAAGCATTTCCCATCACCCACTAAAAATGGGACATTTAGTAAAGTGCTGGGCATTCCATGTGTGGAAACCAGGTTACCTAGTTGAGGAGCCAGGACTGTATAATATACCATTTAAACAACCCCCAGATTCAGGGGGGAAAAAAAATCAGCATTTTCTAAAGAGGGCAACCCTTGTACCAAAAGAAATCTTTTGAAAAAGAGTTCTGCTAGTATGTAAGTATGAGAAGCACCACAAATTATTGCCTTCCTCTTGAAGATTTATGAACATCCAATACTTATTCCACAAATATGTATTGAGCAGATACCAAAGCCTAGTCCTATTTAGGAGCTAGGAATCAGACAGGAAGCGAATCAGACAATGTCCCTCTTTTAGTCAGCTCTTTCACTGAGGCGACCAAAAGACCTGACAAGAACAATTTTAGAGGAGGAAAAGTGCTCATAATTTCATGGTCTCAGTCCATAGACAGCCAGGTTCATTGCTCTGGACCCAAAGTGAAGCAGACATCATGGTGGAAGAGTGTGTGAGGTAAAAACAGCTCAGATCATGGCACCAGGAAGCAAAGAGCAACTCCCTTCACCAGGGACAAAACATATACACAAAGTCACATCCCCAATGACCCACCTCCTCTAGCCATACCCTACCACCCAGTTAATTCCTATCAGGGGATTAATGTACTGATTAGATTAAGGCTCTCACAACCCAACCATTTCATCTTTAAACTTTCTTGCATTTGTCTTACACATGAGCTCATATCTTAACCATGATAGTTCCAAACTTTAGGAAATTTACAGTTTTAAATTAGCATATTATATTAGCTTCCTTGGGACCACAAACTTGATGATTTCAGATGATATTTGTCTTCTCACAGTTCTGGAGACCTAAAGTCTGAAGCTGGGTTAGACAGGTCAAAATCAAGGTGTCCATAGGTCAGTACTCCTCTGGAGGCTTCAGGGGACAATATTCCTCAACTCTTTTGATTTCTGGTGGCTGCTGGCATTCCTCTACTTGTGGCTGCATCAGTCACTCTGAGCTCTGTCTCCGTATTTACTTTGCCTTCTTCTCTTCCAGCTGGGTCCAATCTCCTTTAACCTGCTGTACAGAAGGACGATTGTAGTTGCATTCAGGGTCTGCCCAGATAATCCAGGATAATCTTGCATCTCAAGATCCTTAATTTAATCACATCTGTAAAGATCTGTTTACTATATTCAGTTCCAGGGATTAGAACCAAAGATTCAGGGATCATTTGGGGACAATTGTTCAGACTACTACAAGTAGCAATGACTCCGAGAGTTCCTGAGCAGCTTTTCTGCTTTGGCCTTGAAACTCTCTATTTGAGAAGTGACTGCCACAACCCAGAGAACCCAGGATCCCAGAACCCATGGCTCTCTGCTTGTGTAGGAGGGGTGAGCTATCCTGGTGGGCTCCCCTAGAGTTTTTTTCTCCCCACTGGGTTCTCTAAATTTTTTCCAGCTGACCATGATTATAGGACAGTTGTAAGGATAAAAGGAGAGAGAAAAGGGTTCCCTGGTTGTGGAAAATCTATACAAATGGGTGCTGGTGTCTGCAACCTAACTGGGCCAGGGTTCCCTTATCTCCCTTGTCTCTGACACAATGGTTCCCCAGACCTTTCCCTGTTAGTCCTTGGAAATGCTAGAACAGGGTGGGGACATTTTTACATAGAACTTCAATTAAAAAATTAAGAGAAATTTGGCTGTGGATGTAGCTCAATGGTGGAGGGCTTGCCTAGCATGCATGAGGCCCTGGGTCCAACTCCAGCACTAGGGGAAAATAAGAGAGAGAGAGAGAGAGAGAGAGAGAGAGAGAGAGAGAGAGAGAGAGAGAGAGGGGGGGGGGGGGAAACACACAGACACAAGAAATGAAAAGAATGCAGTCACAAAGTACAGGTTCCTGGTTAGTTGCCGCCTACACTCTTGTTTGGCTGGCAGCAATTTCTTTGCCTATGACCTGGGACTATTGTTTTGTGATCTCCAGCTGGTAGCCCCTGTCTACTCCTATTCAAGCCAAATCTCAACTGCTTTTCCTGCTCTCTAGAATTCTATTGAGTTCCCCATTCCAGAAAGAATAAATCTAGTGTTCTGTTTGTTTAGTTGGACCGGCCCTTACAAACTTCCCCTACAGGAGAAGTCTATCCAGCTGTGTAAAATGGGTTTGAGATCAATAGAATATTTTTAAAGTACAGCTTTGGAAATTCCATGCAGAATAGAAAGTTCTCTGGAGCTCAGAATACGAAATTAAAAGTATGCAGGCACAGTGCTGCATGCTTGTAATCCCTGTTACTTGAGAGGCTGAGGCAGGAGGATGACAAATTCGAGCCTAGCCTGGGCAACGTAGGGAGGCTGTGTTTCAAAAAAGGCTTGCAGATGTAGCTCAGTGCTTTCCTGGCATTTCCAAGTCACTGGGTTTAATTTCCAGTACTGTAAAAATAAAAATAAACATAAAATTCAGAGTAGCCGGGCGCAATGGCGCACACCTGTAATCCCAGCGGCTCAGGAGGCTGAGGCGGGAGGACTGCAAATTCAGAGCCAATCTGAGCAATTTACCTAGGCACTTAGCAACTCAGAGAGACCCTGCTGCTAATAAAATATTTTAAAAGGGCTGGGAATGTGGCTCAGTGGTCAAGTAACCCCTGGGTTCAATCCCCAGTACCCCACTGCAAAGAAATTCAGAGTAAAGGAAAGTCTCCTAGGGGCACTTAATCTTCAAGATTTCAGTAAGAGCAGATGTAAAGCATGGTGTTCCAGCTTACTTGGATAGATAGACAGGGCTTGAGGGTCAGGTACTACTGAGGTACTAAGGCCTAAAGTCTGAATGTACCAGTAACATGTCTCAAAAGTGCTGTGGTCCTTTAATCAGAGTGAAGTAAAATTCTCTCTTGGGCAGGATCTTTCATGTCATTATGCCCCAGGTGAACCCTTTTGATGGAGGTTTATAATTGATAGTGCAGATGGTATTTTACTATATAATTGGTAAGATATATAATAGATGTTATATGTAATATATAATTATATAATCAATATGTCAATTTTAAGTATTAATGATAATATTAATGTAGATCGATAATTGACAATATTGGTAAAGAGGTCCAGGCACTGTCCTAGATGCTTGGCTACCACAGAAGATATGGCAGACAGTGAATGCCTTCACAGATCTGACATTCTAAAGTGATGAGGTAGATAAACATACAAATAATGAAATGATTTGATTCCTTCTTGTCCTCCAAGCCCAGTGGAGTGAATCCTCACCTTTGGCCGCCCCTCGATCAGGAGTGTCATGCATATTGTAGCTGGGACTAGGAGGGGAATAGAAGGTGGGGTGACAACAGAAAATGAGAGTGCAGTCACAGCAATGCAATCTCTTGCCTGGTGGCATACCAGCTGCAAAGCACTTTCACTTGTCCCAGCTCATGAAATCTTCCCAACACACGACCAAGAGGAATACCATCATCCCCACATGGTATCTCCATTTTGAGATAAAAGTCTCAAAGCTCAAGGTTACTGAAGGTTACAAAGGACCTGTGCTTGAACTCAGGTCCTCTCTTCTTTCTGGTGGTATTCCCACTGTATTCACCCAAAAGGAAAGAGACATAAAATCCTAGTGGAATTATTATTTTCCACCCCAACAACCAAGGACATGTACAGAAATAAAGCTGTTTCTTTACAGAATTCAGTTTCTTGGCTCTCTTGTTAGTGGGGAGTTTAGGACTCTCTCTGCCTACTTTGAACACCCTTCAGAGTAGGTGCTTGGTGAGATGGCAGTCTGGACCTTTCCATCTGATAAGGTTCTCACTCTGGAGGGAGAGGCACTGGAGAATGAACTCACGGGTACTCTACCACTGAATTCCATGTTAACTCTTGAAAATTTATTTTGAGATAGAGAGAGTTATGCTAAATTGCAGTGGTTGTCCTTGAACTTGCAATCCTCCAGAGTCACTGGGATTACAAAATATGCATCACTGCACTCGGCTCCACCTGATAGGATTCTGCCTCTCAAGGAGTCAGGAGCAACTCACAGCCATTCTCCAGCTGGACAGTGTAGACATTGCACACTCTTCTCAAAATGCCATGGGCAGTCACCCTGGTAGGGACAGGGCATGCAACCTGTGTTGACACAGCTATGGGTAATCCTCGAATTGTACTTGGTCATTGTTTACAGGGAAATAGTGAATGGGATACTTAAAAAAAAATGTTTAAGTTTACAAGATATGTTGACAGATAATAACCCTTTCTTTCTCTCCTATCAATCAAGCAATAACAGAATCATCATAATAGCCAAATAAAATTATTCAGGGCACTTTTTCTATAACGGGGTGATCATTGCTAAGTTTTTCATGCTATCAGAGCCCACTGGTGGGTTGATAACACCTGCTCCTTCCTCCTTTCTGGCTAGCAGGACAAATTTTAAGGGAGGAATAAAATATGAGAGGGAAACTTAACTTTCAATTTATGAGTCTTGCCAGATGAATTTGGGGACATTCAAACATACACCTGATGGAGTTAGGTCATTCCATAGAAAATAGACTTCTGCTGGAGCTTGTGTCTAGATTTTCCCAATCCCTTTCCCCAGTCTCCATAGTAGATGTCCAGTGTGAGCATGCTGGAACTCTTACTTGTGCCTCACCTGGGTTCAGGGAAGGTCCAGGTGGTTCAGGTAGCCACTGTTCACAGAACACTGAGAACTGAAGGTGAGAGAGACACAAAAACAGGGTAGAAAAGCATTCTCAGATATGAGCTGTACTCCTTGCTAGGGAACCTGTCTGCAAAAACAATCAAATCATGACTATTAGCCTCAGTGCAAATATGAGACACCAACAGAGCTATCTCAATAAGTGATTAAATGTCCCTTCCCTTCTTCTCTCTCTCTCTCTGTGCCCTTTCTTCTCCTTGATTTGCTTTGAAATAAATTCTTTAATTTTGTAAAATGATGCCTGTTCACATTAAAATATTGAAGCAATGCAGAAAAGAGGAAAGGAAAAAGTCTAAAGTGCTCAAAAGTTAACTACCCAAAAGGTAATTACTGCTCACCTTTCTATGACAATCTCTGTGTGTGTGTGTATGTATATGTGTGCGTGCATGCACATGCATGCATTTGTTGTTGTTGGCAGTTTATGCTGAGGACTGAACCCAGGGCCTGGCATATGCCAAGCACATACCTCTACTACTGAGAGCAGCCCTATGTGTCACTTTGAAAGCTTTTGTCAGAGTGTAACACGTTTGCAACAGAGTGTACCAGTTGTCTGTGTATAGCTGGGCAAACACCCCTGTAAATAGAACATCCCTATATCACCAGCCCCCCACCAGTCTTCCTCCCCTGCCCATCCCTTTCTTCTCAGTCTTGGCCATGATCATGGACATGGGCTGAGTTCCGATAGAAACGAGGCAGCCGCAGTGCAGGGGAAGGTGCATGAGCTCTGCTCTCCTGGGCTTGTTGACTTCCTAGTCCCCCCTCAAAAAATTTGGGGTGAGGCTAAACTGGCAATGCTTTTGTATTTGGGGGAGTTGATTATAAATGGTTGTACAGATGGCCCCACTTACAATGGTTCCACTTATAATTTTTCAGTTTTACAACGATGTGAAGTGGTACACACTCATTAGACACTGTGCTTCAGATTTTAAATTGTGATCTTTTCCTGGGCTAGTTCAATCCTCACAGTGCTGGTCAACAGCATCTTGCTGTCAGCCACAGTTTCAGAAGGGAAATGGCCAGCCTTCCGCATCAGAGTGCTGTGCTGCACAGTGGGATGTTCTGTTCTGAGATGTGTTTGATGGCACACACCTGTATGCCCAAGACTTGGGAAGCAGAGGTAGGAGGATCACAAGTTTGAGACTGGACTTGGCAACTTAGCAAGACCCTGCCTCAAAATATAAAATAAAAAGGTTGAGGATGTAGGATGTGCCCCTGGGTTCAATCCCTAGTACTGAAAAAAAAAAAAAAAAAAAAGAGTACACTTTCATTTTATGACATTTTAAATTTACAATGGATATAATCTCATTGCAAATTAGGAAGCATCTGCAGAAACAAGAATGAATCAAGAACAGGGTTCTTTTGTAAAAAAGAAATCTAGAAAAATCATCACATATCTCAGCAATTGAAAGTGCTGATTTACAAATAATGTGTCTATGAAAATCATAGGCAGTTTATTAATGAGGGTATCAACACATAAAATTAGGTGTCAAGAGGCAGAACCTGGTTCCTGAGAGTCTGTATTCTCTAACCAGTGGGGAAGACAGGGCAGAGGGTCTTGTCAGCTCCTGGGCCTTGGCTGCTCCTCTTTTCTTGCCCCCTTACCCATTTGTCACCCATGGTGATGACTGAAGGGCTCATGTTGTTCTCTTTACAGCAGGGCAGAAAAAGCTGGCCAAAAAAGGCACATGAGGGACATGATGACTGTGGCCCAAGACACTGGACTTAGATCGTACCTGCCCCAGAGGGAAGAACTGGAATGGATTGGAGATGAACTCCAAGAAGTTGTTGTTGCAGCCTTTCTGGGCAATCTGAACTTGCTTGACTTTTGTTGCCATTATTATGTTTGTAATCCTATTTGTATATTCTCCTTGAAAAACTTCTATTCATATACAAGAACCAAGAGAGATGGTGTTTGATGCTCTCTGATGATAACATACATATCCAAGCCACATCCTCTTAGACAGACATTGAGGCAATGGGTAGAGCACTCCTTCTTGGAAGAGGCAGAGGTCTGAACCTGGGCCAAGAGGATTTGTTCAAGATCACAGGGTTGGCCCCACCATTTCATAGTCTGTTGCCTTAGGCTTTTATGCAAACAGATCACCCAACTCCCCAGTGAGAGAATTTGACTATACTCTAAGGAAGCCTTTACAAATCAAATGATCCTGGGCATCCTCAGGTGTCTCCCTTTTTTAAAAAAGTTATTTTATTTTAAAAAATTAACAAAAATATCTGTATGGGGGTGGTGGGGGGTGGCGTGGTGGTGCATGCCTATAATCCCAGAGGCTCAGGAGGCTGAGGCAGCAGGATCATGAGTTCAAAGCCAACCTCACCAATTTAGTGAGGCAGTAAGCAACTCAGTGAGACCATCTCTAAATAAAATATTTTAAAAAGGGCTGGGGATGTGGCTCAGTGGTTAAGGGCCCCTGGGTTCAATCCCAGTACCAAAAAAAAAGTCTGTACATATTTATGGAGTATGATATGATAATTTGATACATATATACAATATATAATGATCAAATCAGGGTAATGAGCATTTCCATCTCCTTAAACATTTATCAATTTTATGTGTGGGGAACCTTCAGACTTTTCTAGTTGTTTCAAAATGTGTGGTAAATTGTTGTAAATTATAAGTACCATACTGTACTACAGAAAACCAGAACTAATTCTTCTTATCTAAATATATTTTGGTAACTGTTATATAACCTCTCTCCACCCCACCCCCATCTTCTGGCATTTATGAAATTCACTGCCAAACTGTAATTTGTCTTCTCCCACCTTAAATAGCCTTGAGTTTATTAAGAATAACAACAAACACAGCAATAACATTTATAAGGTGTTTACAAATTTCAAAGAGCCCTCAGATCTAATGTTTCATAATAATCCTGTGATGAAAACAGTATAATAAAAAGTCTTGTCTGTTTTCTAGATAAAGAGACTGAGGCTGAAAATTTACTGACTTGCCCAAAGCCACAGAACAGTTGGGACTTAAACCAAGGTATCCTACTTCTAGAGTCAATCCTCTGCATGTTCCTCTCTGCAGTTGTGGAAATATATTCTTATCTGGTGTCGTATCTATTCCCACATAAACATGATCTTATTAAGAGGAGATGTGGCTAAATCTGGATTAGTGTTGCAAAGTTCTTTTTTCTCACCCATAAAATAAGGAGGTTAGACCAGATGATCTTTGGGTCCCTCTAAATCCTAACACATTTTAATTCTCTGCTCCATCTCAAAGAATAAGGTGGTCAGGTCCCTTGCCAGGTGGCTTCCACTGAGGGTAAAACAAGAAGAAAAATTTTCAATGGTGACCTATTACATTTGGAATAGATCCACTTGTTTTTTTACCTGGCAAACACTTATTGGGAGTGACCAGGTGGTGACGTAGTTTTAGGAACCAGAAACACATAGATGATGCCTGGCCCCTTCTCTGCTGGCTGGTCAAGGAGAGATGAGTGATTAGGATCCAGCCTGGTGAGGGCAAGGACAGAGGATGGTGAGTCTCCACAGTGCTGAAGAGAACTGACGCCATTTTGGTCACCTTGGGAGAGGGGTTCATAGAAGGTTCTAGAGGAAGGGAGGCTCGAACAGAGCCTTGCAGAAAGGGCCAGAGTTACCTGGTGAGTTCAGAGGTAGATACATCTGGGAAGAATGATGAGTAGGTGTTTTCTATTCAATATATGTCCCTGTGTTTTCAGTTGCCCATGCATCTCGAACCTTCTCGTTCAGCTCTCAGTGTTCATGAGAAAATCCTCAATCTACCACCCTGTGAAAAATTTCAGACAACTCTCTGAAATTCAAGGGGATAGAGTGATTTCCTCCAGGAATAAATGAATAAGAAAGAAAATGGGCTCCCCTCCTGAGAACTTTTGCATTTCAAAGTGGGTTACCCTCCCTCCCCAACTTGCTCACCCACTACTGAACAGTCAAATATGTTCCAGAAGTTACCCATCTATGTCATGGGAGGTACCCTGGATGAGGGTAAGAGCAAGGGAAGCTGTTTAGTTATCTTTCTTCTCCCCACTAACTTTCCGGAGCTGCCTGGGATCTTTACAAGATGGAATTATTGCTGCAAGCAGCGTCCAAACCTCTGGGGCTTGGTATGTGTCACAATGTCAATGGCCATTCTGTGTCCTTGAGTCCTTCCAAAATTTCCAAACCAATGCTGTTTAAATGTTTCTGTTTTTTTCTATTTCTATTTTGGATCTTGATAAAATATCTCAGTAAAGTTTTTAAATCAGGTGTGGTAGTGCACACCTGTAGATTCAGCTACTCAGGAAATTGAGGCAGAATGATCATTTGAGTCTAGGAATTTGATACCAGCCTAGGCAAAATAGTGAGACCCTGTCTGAAAAACAACAGCAACATCAAAATCGTTTGACCATCATTACCAATAGAAAAATGGCAAGCACCTGTGCCCTTAGACTTCCAGGCTATGTAATAATATGTTGTTAGACTGAATGGAAATATAACAATGGCAAGTGTATGTTTGACACCTGAGACTTCAGCTACAGTGTTAGGTCATTACAGCCCACCGCAGAACCAGCCATCACTGAAGTACATCAGTGACATTAGGGTCTCCTTCTCTAACACCAGCACTTTCACATCTGCCCCTCTAAGCACAGGCAAAAAGCAGAGCCCCTTGGAATTGGCAGCTGATGTCACCATTTCCCTTTGCGATGTTCTACCATGTTTGTATCCCATAGGGGTTCCAGCTCCCTCTCCTTCGACTCCTCCCAGCAGGGCTGCTCACCCACTGGCATTGAAAATGGGATTCCGTGCTTCCCTGAGTCATCTACACCTTCCCCCAGATTTTTCTCCCAGGCTGGTCTTTTCCTTTTCAGGCTCTGAGCTTTATTCATGATACCCTCTCACCTAGAAAGATGCCCCTCTCCCGCTCTCTGCTGACTTCCCTTCTTACCCTTAAGACCACATCAAGCCCAAGTTTCTAGAAGTGCCCACGCTGAAGATGGGTGCAGAGAGCCCTAGGATGGCGGCTGGCTTTGGGCCAAGAGGTGGTGCATAATTAGTGTTAATACGGCGTGATCTACTTTTGCCTGATTAGTTAACGTCTCCTCTGCGCTAGTGGTCAACAGATATTCCTCATTCTTTCTTGATTGGTACCGTGGGGCGTGCTTCAATTGTGCTAATCCTAAACTGATTGGCTGCCTTAGGGTATATAAGACATTCTCTTCGCCTGGGAGGGGATGGCAGAACGCAGGGGTCGCAGGTCGCAGATCGCAGAATGAAGGATCGCAGAACGCGGGATGAAGAAGACACCTCTAGATCGTGGGTTGCAGGTCACAGGACGCACTACTAAGAAGCACCTCTGATAGAAAGCACCTCTGATAGCACGCACCTCTAACACGCGCCTTTAGGACGCAGGATGCAGGACGCACCTCTAAGAAGAAGCAGCAGACCTCTAAGAAATAGCTCCCCTGAAAGCTGTAGCCTCTCTGAAAGAGTAGCACCTCAAAAATTAAGCAAAGTCTCTCTTCCTCTAAGCAAAGTCTCTTTTCCTGATAAGCAAAGTCTCTCTTCCTCTAAGCAAAGTCTTTCTTCCTCTCAAAGCCTCTCTTCCTCTAAAACTAAAAGTAAGCAAAGCCTCTCTTCCTCTATAAACTAGCAAGCAAGCAAACAAGCAAGGAAATAGCCCAGATAAAGATAATAGAAGTAGTTCAGTTCCAGTCCACCTCTGATAAATTACCCTGAGATTGTTGCTGCGGGCGGCAACAGATGGGTCCTGCTCTGTGTCACCTAATCTCCTCCCCATGTGGTCTGAAGGTGCCACAAGGATGGGAACCACTGTCCTCACCTTTCTTCTCTGGGAGCACTTGCTACATGACTTTACTTCCCAGACACTCTGGAGATGAGCACATATTGATTTGGAATCTCCAGAAAGACCATGGAATTACATGATCTCACTAACAGATAGAGAAAATGTGTGAAAATCATTCAGTGTTCCCTTTGTGTTTCTAATGGAAATGGTGAAACCAGCAGTACCAAATTCCTGTGTGGCAGTTGGACTGTAACTTTATGCATGGACTTTTTTAACATAGACCTATGGGGTACCACCTGCATGCGGGCTGGGGAGTAGCAGGAGCAGGCCCCCATTTAAGATATCTTGCTGGAAAAAGGTACACTCATACATTGCTGGTGGGGTTGCAAATTAGTGCAGCCACTCTGGAAAGCAGTGTGGAGACTCCTTAGAAAACTTGGAATGGAACCACCATTTGACCCAGCTATCCCACTCCTTGGCCTATACCCAAAGGACTTAAAATCAGCATACTACAGAGATACAGCCACATCAATGTTCATAGCTGCTAAATTCACAATAGCCAGACTGTGGAACCAACCTAGATGTCCTTCAATTGATGAATGGATAAAGAAACTGTGATATATATAATGGAATATTACTCCGCCATGAAGAATGATAAAATTATGGCATTTGCAGGCAAATGGATGAAATTGGAGAATATCATGCTAAGTGAGATAAACCAATCTCAAAAAACCAAAAGACGTATGATCTCGCTGATAAGTGGACAATGACACATAATGGTGTGTGGGAGGGGTTAGTGTTTGGATTAGGGTTAGGTTTAGGGTTAGGGCTAGGGAGGGTGGCAAGAATGGAGGAAGGAAGGACTGTATAGAGGGAAAAGAGGGGTGGGAGGGGTGGGAGAGATGGAAGGGGTGGGGGGGGAGGGAAAAAATAACAGAATGAATCAAATAACATTACCCTATGTAAATTTATGATTACACAAATGGTATGCCTTTACTCCATGTACAGAGAAACAACATGTATCCCATTTGTTTACAATAAAAAAAAAATACAAAAGCAAAAAAAAAAAAAGATATCTTGCTGGTACCTGAGGAAGTAAAATAATTGTTAGAATGTGTTTATTTGAAAGATTTGGAAAGGAACACTTTGTTATCATTCTCACGATAATTACTTTTTAAAAAAGTGCTTAGCATCCTTTAGTGGGAAAGACCTTGAAATATATATACTTCTTTAAAATTATATTTTTAGTGCATTGTAGTTGAAAAGCCTATCTTTTGTTGCTCTCCAAAGTAAATGAATTCCATCCTTTGTGTGGTGGTATTTCCTAGTACCCTTGTCATTTTTTTCAAATGTTAATGTCAAAACATATGCAAAACGTGTGTGCATGAATATTTTTTATCATTAAGGACTGAAATAGTCTAACAATGTGCTAAAGTGTGTTATGAACAAAATGATAAAGTAAGGTGTTTAGCAAAGAATTATAGAAATTTTTAACAAGGTACTAATTTTACATTTTAAATATATTTATTGGAATATAAGTCACATGCCACAGAATTCACCCATTTAATGTGTACAAGTCAATGGTGTTAGTGTATTCAGAGTTGTGCAACATCCACTATGATCTAATTTTAGAATATTTCCATTACCCACCCCCACCAAAAAAACCCTGTACCTATTAGCACTCACTCCTGACTTAGGCAAATACTTATTTACATTTTGTCTCTATAGATTTGCCTTTTCTAGATATTTTATGTAAGTGGAATTATATAACACATGTTCTTTTACTAATGGCTTCTTTCACTTTGCATAGTGTTTTCAAAGTTTGTCCTCATAGAGGTAGATCTCGTACTTTTCCTTTTCATGACTGAGTAATATTCTGGTGTGTGGATATACTACATTCCACATTTTATTTTATCCATTCATGAGTTGATAAACACTTGCATTGCTTCCAGTTTCTGATTACAAATAATGCTCCTATAAACATTGCTGTGTAAACTTCTACGTGGATGCAGATTTCATTTCTCTTGGGTAGTTACCTAGGTATAGAATTGCTAGGTCATATAGCAACTCTATGTCTAACATTCTGAGGAGTTGTGAAACTCTTTGGCAAAGTGGCTGCACCATTGCTACCTACTACCAGCACTGTACTTCTGGTTTCTACACATCCTGTTTACCACTTGCTATTTTCTGTCATTTTTATCAAAGCCACCTTTGAGGATGTGTGGCACAATCTCTTTGTGGTTTTAATTTGCTTTTCCCTGGTGGCTAATGATGGAGCGAATCTTTTCATGTACATGTTAGTTATTGTATATCTTTGGAGAAATGCCTATTTAAATCATTTGCCCCTTTTTCAATTGGATCATTTGTCTTTTCATTATGGAGATGTTAAGAATTCTTTACGTATCCTGGACATATCAGTCCCTTATCAAACACAGAATCTGCAAGTATTTCTTTTTACATTTTGTTTGTTGTCTCTTTACTTTCTTAACCGTAGGTATTTAAAAGAAAAATTGGGACTGACCCTATTCAGATTATCTGGACATTTCTGTAATTTCTTTGCGGTTCCCTTGCTATTTCAGATTTCTGACTGTTGGCTTTCAGTGTTCTAATCTGAAAACTTATAAAGGTGCAAATTTTTATAAGAACACAAAAATGTATATTAAAAGATTAATTTTTATGCTCTGAGTTTTTATTGAGATTTTCTGTGGCCAATATGTTATTTCTTATTTTGAAATCGTGACCAGTTCCCGTTGCAATTTGTAAGGAAGTATTTTGGTAGCGTGAGAAGAAATTAAATAATACATTCCATGTTCACAATGAACACAGTGTGGTAGCTTCAGAGTTGTAGGGTGTCAGGCTGTCAATGGAAATCAGGAAAGGGCTTTCGTGGAGAGAAAGTGAGAGTGAAAAAACAGCCAGCAGAAAGCAGGCCAGAGGCCAGAGGAGAGGGCTGGAGGCTCCTAACAGGGGAACCCAAGAGAGCACATTCTTTAGGGAGTGACGACCCACAAGAGCCAGTAGCCTTGAGGATGGATTCCTGGATGGTGTGTGTGTGTGTGTGTGTGTGTGTGTGTGTGTGTATGCGTGCGCGTGCGCACATGAGCAGAGAGAAGGGGAAAGAAGTGGGAGGAAGGGGTCTTTCATTTCCCATTGAGATTTTTTTTTTTTTTTCTTTTAAAACCTCTTTGGGGAGCCCAGTCTTTGTAAACATACCTGTAGGCCCAATTCTCTCCAGTCCAAGGAATATATAAGGACCCGCTTGTTCTCGGAATTGTATTTACCATTTCTTTTTAAAGGAGGTCTCAGCTTTGCTCTCATACTAAAAGCATTTTCCTGCTCCTGTGTCCACAAGATATGCACTCTAGGTACTCCGTTACTCGCAAAAGGTCCTGATCCCTCTGGAAATTAAATTCCATTCCACTTTTTTGAACTTCACATATTTAGTTCATGACATAGGGGCCCTGGAAATGTTAAATCTAAAACTTGGTGTGGATTGTCATTCAAAACTTGGGACTTGAACTGAAACCCCCATTCATCCCAAGCAGCAAGAAGAAGGCGTGGTGGCAAAGCCAGCGGGTTGTCTATTTTCAGCTATAAATAGAGACGTTTTGTTTTGCAGTTCTCTAGCTTTTAGGCACAAAATATTTGCCAGCATGTATGCTATCACATTCCTGCTATCTGCACTTATGCAGATCATGGATCCCACACCCCTGTGTTTGTTTCTTCTTGTAACTGCCGTTGTTTGTCGACAAATATCTTTTATCTCAATGACATGGACAAAAAAAATTCATATTCTTCTCTAAATGTGTATGAAAGAGGGAAGAAGGAAGAAACAGATATGGAGGACCTACTAGGAGCCACAAGCTTTGCCCACTGTAACAATGACATAGAACATGCTTAGTGATCATTAGTTACGTGCCCACCATGGGCCAGACAATTGCCACACATCGCCTCTGGGAGACAGGTGTTTTTCCAGCATTCACAGAGGTTAAGTAATTTGCCGACAGTTATATGTTTTGAGTTCTGATTTGAGTCTAAAAGGTCCTGATTCTGGAGTCTGGTAACTTTGGGTTTTAAATTAAAAACATATGATTTAGGAGGAAGCAGATGGCTTATCTTTATCATCCAAAGTCAAAGTATTCTTTCTCAGGAATGGGTCTGCATAACTGCATATGCAGCTATTTGGTCTGAGATATGGAAGCCAGATGGCCTGGGCTCCAGTACTTGCTCAACTTCCTGCTGGTCCTGTGACCTTGGGCAACAATTTAACATGGTTGTCCTTATCTGTAAAATGGGCACAGTAATAATGTTGCTAATTCTGTCTACCTAAAGAGTGTTGTCAGGATCCAATATGGTAACTTGTGAAAAATGGTCAGCCCTCAGTGTGAGTCACTATGATGAAAAACAGCATAGATAATCAAAGTTAGAATACCTAGGAATGCTTTCTAATGGTAGAATTAAGGAAATTCATTAAAAAGCAACAAAACTCCCCCCTACCACCATTTTAATGCAACAGTGGGCTTTCTTAGCAGTCAGGTATGAATTAGTTCATTCAATAAGTGCTCAGAAAACCCTACCTGGGTGCCAAGTGCTGGATGCTAGCCAGGGATATAGTAGCAAATAGAACAGACACAAACTCCCATTCCCCAGAATGTGGAACAAACTGCAGGAGGGAAAGACAGAACTTCCAATCAGATCTAAAAGCAGCGAATGCCATCTCATAAAGCCAGCTCTCATCTAAAGTTTCTTCTTCTTTTTTTTTTCAGTCTTCTAAAATTTATCCTGAAATGTGTTTTTTTTTTTTTTCTCTTGCCTACAAAATCATTGCCTTATGGAATTGAATATTGTACATTTTCATAAATCTCTTCATCCAACACATGCTATGGATGTACACTAAGAGTCTGTATATTTACATACATTTCTACATAAAACTTGTTGACAAACTCTAATGTTAGCTTCAATTACAAATGATAAATTTAATTCAATGTTTTTCGCACATCAGATATTTAAGTAGTTTTTAAAAAGAAATATCTTTAAATGCCAACTGGAATCTTTTTGGAACACAGAGTCATCTTAATGAGAATTTAGGATGTAGCAATGGATGGAAGATGTTACGGTTTTTTAAAATGTATGTTTCATTTTCATAGGGCTATTGGAGGGTCCAGAGGGTCCTCACATTTCCTGTGGGATGCCATTACTGTCCTAGACAGTGGCCTGGGTCATTTCTGTTCCTGATGTTCTCCTTATGGGAGAGGAATGCAGGGCAGTGGCTCCTGGTTCACGAATTTTGCCCCAGGACACTCCTTGGGGGCAAAGGAGTTTGAAGAAAAAGTGAACACGATCAAACTGGGTCAAGGAACTCTTCCACAAAGCAAAATGGTTTTGGACATGGGCTGATGTTTCCTGAAAAGAGGGGTCCCAGGAGAAGAGGGGGGGACTTAGTGAGGTAGCAGGTGGGGGACAGGAGAGCAACCAGATGTCAGCAATTATAGAGGCACCAAACTGCATGTCCATCTTCTTGCCTTGCCAGAGACTTCAGGAACTTTCCAACTCAACACAGGATAAAATGGCAAGAACAAGAAATGAAACAAACAAATGAGTCATTTACAATTTAACCTCCAGAGAGACAAGGCTTCTTCCTACCTGAGTCTTGACATTTTTTTAAGACCTGGAGAAGTTTTCAGAGTGGGAAATATAGTGTGCAGTGTGGTTCTTTCCTGGGATCTCTCTGTGACGTATCTTAAGGAGACTTTGGTGTTTGTTTTTGGTAAGTGAAAGAGTCCAAGCAACATAGCAAAAATGCTACATTTGTGGAATCCAGCTCCAGATGGAGCACAATGTAACGGAAGGCAAGATTGTATTATCCTTATTACCTTTAAATAGCTCTGTCTGCATCACTCCCTTTGAAACATACACACACAAGCACATATGTGCGCGTGGCCCTCTGGAACTGGCAGAAGCCAAACGCTTTGAGTGTTCCGGCATTTGAGCTTTGCCTCACCAGCTCTTGAATATATACACCGCTCTTCACATCCACTTTGAAGTTAAGCTGCACAGCTCCTTCTTGACACAGATATCATCATGACAATAATCATCTTGCAGTCCTTGCGACTGACTCCTCATCTGTCCCAGCCTTATGTAATTCACTGGCACGCATGCTTTCTCTATGTGTCTGTTTGGTGCCTGTTTGTATCATTTAGATTTTAGGTCCATCTGGTAATGACTGTATCTTTCTGTACACATGTATTCAGTTACCGTTAAACAATAAGAGCTATTTAATGACAGCAACGTGTGTGCCTCCCTGAGACAAAACTGACTGCTGACTGGAGGACGAGGGATGCTGGAAGGAGGAGCTCCCTCGCTAACCTCCCAGAAGACTTTCAGAGCAGGTCGATTCCCTCTCCAGTACTACGGATCCTAGTGCTGCAGAAGAGACCAAACGACCTCAGGATCCCTTTGGAAATTAGAAGTTGCTCATAAGGTGCCAGAATAGATGCAGTTTTCAGTCCTGGGCACTGGTAGACAGCTCCTCAGGCTGACGATAAGGGCCATGACAACACGGAGAAGGGACAAGGAGAGTCAGGTGATTTTCCTCTCCATTCCTACCTGTATTTCCACTTGGCATTTCCATGGCTTGGGACTGAAAGGCTAACTAACTTTCTCTATATTTCCCAACCCCATTAAACACCTGCTTGTGAAAAGTTGGCTGAGGATGAGTTTTCAAGGGTTTTTGAAAGGAGCATCTTTCAGATGAGGCCGGGGAGGGTGTTATCCCCTCTCCCAGAATGTTTTCAACCTTTCAAAACCACCTCTAAAGCAAGAGACCTTCTAAGTTACTTCTTAAACTGTGGTTCATGAACCAAAAGTATGAACTTCTCCTGGGAGTTTACTGGACCTATAGAATCACAGAATTTCCACCACCTCCAGGCCTGAGTCAGCACATTAACGAGATCCCCAGGAATTCCCACGCACATTGGTGTAGAGAAGTACTGTGCAAGGCAGGGTCTTTTCCCTGTCTGGGCAGCACTAGCAGCTGGGAAACTTTCAAAAGGACCCAGGCCCCTGGCCTCCCCCTAGTGGCTCCACATAATTTAAGAGCCATTGATATTCAGAGAGCCAGACTGCCTGGGTTTGTCTCTTCCTTAGCCTCTTAGTAGATGCATTAATTTGGGACACCTCTGTGCTAGCTTCTCAGTTTGTAAAATTGGGGTCATGACAGTAGCTATCTTGTAAGATTATTGGGAGGATTAAAAGAGATAGTGTGTGTCAACTGTGAAGCACAGTAAACCCTCAGTAAACAATACCTGTTGTTATACTAACAGGATTTTTGACAAATTCCCTGCAGTTCTCTTCTCTCTAGATGGATGCTCTAAATCCTTTCTGGACTGATGCCACGGGACAAGCTTTGGGTGATCGGTGTTCTGGAGATTTCTTCAGACATGTCAGTCACACTTGGCATAAATTCTTGTTCTTCAGTAAGTTTAGTGGTTCTCAATGCCTGATGATCGATGCTGGGGGAGCCATCTCTTAAAATAAATCCACTTTAAAAAGGAACTGAATTTTTGTAGCAAATGGGAAAGGGAAGGGAAACAAGTTTAATTGGAACTTAATAACCAAAACATAAGCTAAAATTTAACCAAAATTAAATATCTAGGTAATAATGTGATTTTTAGAACAAAGGATGATTTGGTTGTCATTTTGCTAGTAGGGGTTTGGAGAAATGGTTCTAGAGGGATAAAACAATGTGATTTTTTAAAAAAATTTTTATCAGTGCTGATGAGGCATTGGACATTTCTTTCTTTTTTTACAATTCATACTTCCATTTTGGTGCCAATGTAGGTTTTTTTTTATCTTGTATTGCTTAGACTTTGATGGCATTGCCCCATCAGAAAGAGACTGAGCTAAAACAATATTGATGCCATAGGTGCTTCTCTGACACCTGGAAGGATGTCCGATTGAGGATAAATATTATATATAATCAATTCAGTTCATTATTCAGTCTTCCAGGCTCTGATAACTTTTATTCCTTTAAGTGGAATGTGTATATATGTTATTCTTTTGAGATAAAATTTCAGATGGGCAGATCCTTAGTATATAAATAAGTCTTTTTTTAAATACCCAAATTCGCTAATTCTGTTTAAATGGCATTGCATTCTTTAGGAACCTTTTTTCTTTAAAATAAGTTTCAATATATTTCCTAGAACCACAGGGTATTAGTGCTGAAAATAATCTCAGAAATAATGAAGGAGAAACTGAGATTTGGAAAAAGGAAGTGCCTTTTCTGAGGCTACTGGGTTGATGTGACTCAAAGCCCATGTTTAGTTTCATATGGATTTTTTGTTAAATCCCTGATGTCCAATGTTTTTGTCTTTCACATCACAAAATGCTCAAAATCTTATCAGACTCATTTTTTTAACCTTTCACAATATTGTGAATAACAAGAACTGAAAACAAAGCTGTGAAAGAAAATACACCTTTCCATTGTCTAGCTCAGCCCATTCTTTGGAAAGCTCAAGGGGGCTGACAGGGAGAGCAGAGGTGGGGAGAATGTGAGACTAAGTCAGAGAGACTTTAAGAAGAGGCTGACCTCAAGGAAGGTTGGAGGGAATCTGAGGCCAGAATCTGAGGCTGGGGGCTGGGAAGGGCAGAGCAAGGTGTGAATCAGTGTGTCAGTTGAGTGGGGATTGCCCTTCCCACCTAGAGCTAGGGCTGAACTAGAGTGTGATGCTGGCTCCAGCTGGTCTCAATGGCATGCTCCTTGATGCCTATCTTACCTGATTGGGAATCTCCACATCTACCAGGTCAGTGCATCACAAGGTGGGTCATAGGTGGGGCTGGGGAAGCAAGGGAGAAGAGGGCATCACTTTAGCCAAATGGGGGAAGGTTGGCTCATCCTATTCCCCAGCAGGGAATGTCTGTCACCTGCTGGGTTAACCATGTTGACTGCCAAATTTCTGATGGGGCCAGGGGACCCACAAATGTGCAGGGAGGTGATGGAGCCTAGAGAACTGTGAGCATCTTCCCACCTCACCTCCAGACAGGGCTGAGTCTGAATCTACCATCGTGTAGAGTGTGGACATCCCCATCCTCATTTAAATACCACCAAAAAAGTTTTCTATTATTTATTTATTTATTTAGAATGTTTCAGAACTATCACGGTAGGCAAACCAAAGAAGGGAAAGCTTCAAAACCATTTTACATACACCAAAGTCTCCTGGAATTACTAAATCACTTGAGAATCCCAATTCACACTAGCTTTATTGGGAGGTCAAATCTTAAATATCCTTATCAAGGAGTACACTGTGCCTCTTTCCAACAGATAAAAACATTAATGTTTCTTGCATCACTTGTTCACAAAGAACACTGCAACTGTACCCTTCAGTAGCCCGTTCCCCGCAATGACAAAAGTCATGTTTCCAGACTACTATGACAAAAAGAGAAGGCGGCATCCTCCCCAGAGAGACCTGTTGAATTAATTAATGGCTCTGGGGATGTGTGGGCTCTACAGGTTTGACAGAGAAAAGATACAAGGAAGGAGGCATGCCTTCAGTGAGATAAAAGCAGGAGAAAGTGAATGATTGTGAAAATCAAGTCAGGGCCAAGAGTTGGACAGGTTCTGGCTTAGAAAGAGATGAATGAGGAGAACTCTTCAGGGTGTTAATGGTCAGAGTCACTTTAGAAACAGTACAAGTTATTTCTTTCTGGAGCAGTTGTTAACAGCTTCCCCAGTAAGACCAGCTGGTTTGGAGAATCACAGCACAGTTGTAGAGTTGAGCCAGGAGGATCTGAGGGCTTCACGACAGGGGGCAGCTCGGAGCTCTTCCAAACAATTGTTTTCTTGAAACTTTTCCACAGCTTGGGAAACAAGGAAGGAGCAAGAGCAACCCAAGGTGGATGTGGAGGTGCATCGCCTTTGTTGGACCACAATGGATAAGGACATCAAGTTAGGAGGTGAACTTCCTACATATTTAACTCCTAAAGAGTGAAGGATGCATGCTTGCAAGGGAGGATATTTCTTCTGATCTTATCTAAATACATCAGCACTAGCTGGAGAAAGAGGGAAGTCCACACAGAGGGAGAAAAATGTTTTAACTGATGCTTGCTTTTTGAAGTTTGATGTTTTGATGTGTGGTGACAAGAAGATGAGAATTTAGTTCTACAGAATCTGAAAGCATTTCTACTGGGGTTAGAAGTTTGGCACCACCTGGAGCTTCTGAGCATTTGGAATCCTTCTGGAATTTGGGTTTTTCAAAGGCTAGAGATTTGTTGACCTCCATCAGCTGTGTCGTTAGGATCCAGAGGAGATCCAGGGCAGGTGAGGATGGTACGTTATTCTTTCAGTACTAATGTCTTACTAATGTTTTTATTCTAAGAGGCAACACATTGATTGAAATTGGTTAGGAGGCAGAGTCCTAAAATGATGCAACTTATTTTTTTATTCAACTTTTTAAAAAATGTGGATGCTTGCAGTGTTGTAAGAAATAATAGAGAAATCCCACCTACCTGTTCCTCAGTTTCCTTCACTGATGATACCTTGCAAAATGATAGTACAATACCACAAAGACGATATGAGTGTTTATTGTGATTGAGGTGTGAGGTGTCCCCCAAAAGCTCATGTGTGAGACAATGCAAGGAGATTTAGAAGTGAAATGATTGGGTTATGAGAGGTGTAACCTAATCAGTTGATTAATCCATGGGTATGGATTAACTGGGTGTGGTAACTGTAGGTAGACAGGGTGTGGTTGGAGGAGGTGGGTCACTGAGTGTGTGTCTTTGTGGTTTATATTTGGTCCTGGTGAGCAGAGTTCTCTCTCTGCTTCCTGTTGTCATGTCCTGATCTGCTTTCCACTTCCATTCCCTTCTGCCACGATGTTCTGCTTCACCATGGGCTTAAAGCTGTGGAGAAGGCCGTCTATGGATTGTACCTCTGACATCATGGGCCAAAATAAACTTTTCCTCCTCTCTGTGGTTCTCATCAGGTCTGTTGGTCACAGTGAGGAAAAAGCTGACTAAAACAGCATTGGTACAATTCACAGGTTTTGTTCAGATTCCACAGTTTCACTGATACTGGATTGTATGTATGTATATTTAAACAATTTGCTCACATGTGTTGTCTTGAATATCCATCACCTCAGTCAAGAAAAAGACCACTTCCATCGCTATGAGGATACATCAGTTGCCCTTTGATAGCCACATCCTGTATCCTCCTTCCTTCTGCTCCTCTCCTTAACCCCTGGCAACCAACAATCTGTCCTTCATTTCATTTTTTGTCATTTCAAGAATGCTATCGAAATAGAATCGTTTAGCCAGGCATGATGGCACTTGCCTGTAATCCCAGCAGTTTGGGAGGCTGAGGCAGGAGGATTGTAAGTTTGAGGCAAGCCTGGGCAAATTAGAGACCCTGTCTCAAAATAAAAGATAAAAGGAACTAGGGATGTAGTTCAGTGTAAAAGCATCCCGGGTTCAATCCCTAGTACCAATTATTACATAAGTAAATAAAATCATGCAGAATATAATCTTTTGGAATTAACTTTTCAACTCTGTAGATTTTCCTTGACATCTATTTAAGTCATTGCATGTATCAATGCTTTCTTATTTTTTATTGCCAAATAGTATTCCATGGTATCACACTATACAATAGTTTGTTTAACCATTCATCCTAAAATGATAACCATTTTAAAGAGGGGAAATATGTTGAATTTAAAAAGTCAAATGTATTTTTGAAATTATTTTCATGCACGATTTTAAAAGTTGAATGTAAAAGAAAACTTTGCTTTTAAGATGTGTGTATCTAGTTTGGAGGAAATTTTTCTAAATCACAAGAAGTTCCTAATCACCACCTAAAACTAATATAGAGTATCACATGCAAAAGAAGCTCTTGTCTTTGCACCAAATGAGAATTGTGCAGTGTTCATATGTATATTTCAAATTAATATTTCTTGTTTTTCCTAATCTTATTATACAAATACCCTTGATTTTAGTTATTTCTGTCATCTAATAGGATACCTAAGCCCATTCTCTTGTCATCCTGTGAAATATGTCTAGTTGGCCTTCCAACAAAAATTTCAATTATTCTCTTTAATAACCACCCTTAAAAAAGCATAGTCTTTTAAATGAATGAAACACCTCTTTTGTAAATGGTATAGTCATTTCCAGCTTGCTTGCAGATGGAAGAAATGAACTATTAACTAATTTATTATTTTAACAGGAATAACACCCTCTCTTTCTATTAAAAATAATTTAAAGCATCGGTAGTCATTTAGATGATAGAACCCCACCTCATTAATTTGTAATGACACAGTTATCCATTTTTAGTAAATTGTAAGTATATCCTTTGCCAGTAAGTATTAGATTTAAAAGAAAATCATGGAAATAACAATTTTAAATCCTCTTTAATAATTCTAGGATTTTTAAAAAAATTTCATGAGCTTGGGGTGGATAACTCAGTAAGTCTAACATACACAAAGCCTTGGGTTCAATCCCCAGCAGCCCACGGTTAAAAAAAAAAAAAATCAATTTATACACTAATATTTATACAAATCTTTTGCAGTTATTTATTGTGCTTATTAGATTAATTCTTATATTTTTTCCTTTAAGCTTTCAAACGTGACTTAATATTTATGTGAAGCACAATGTACATCCGGGCTGTCTTTGTGTCTTCTATAACTCCAGTCACTAAGAATTCTGTCTCTCCTTTGTTATTAAAAAAAGGACAAAAGTCTCTCTTTAGCCAGAAAGTTCTCAGAGTGAAGTCATTAGAGCCCTGTGTTCACTCTTCTCTGGGAGCCCATTAGACCTGCCTGCTCAGAAAACAAGATCAGTGGTGAAACATGCCTCACGTCTGAACTGTCAGGGCAGAAAGTCCACCCTCCGAGAAGAAGCAAAACAAAAGGCAAGCATACCACCATCAAATAAATCCCGAAATGATTGAGGGCTTCCCCTCCTGTTTCTGCAAGGTTTTCATCTGAATTCGAAAAGCTACACAGTTCCAAGTCTTCAGAAAAGAGTTCAGATAAATATCTGAATTTATAGGTAATTTCTTAATCTGTGTACAAAATTCCAGTTTGCCTATGTCACATGAACCATAATTCTGCTATTTGTGGAAAATGCCCCTGAACCCCAGTACTCCATACCTCTGTGGGGTTGTGAGTAATCACACAAACCTGATGTTATACTCTATTTTTCAAAGGAGTATAAACTTTTAAAAATCTTTGAATTCTGGAGACACCCTTAAACTCAGTATTAAAGGCAAACATTTCCACGTGTCTTTCTCCTCTGGATAAAATCAGTTTGTCTCTTTGTAGATATAAAAGGATACGTTCTGAACTGGATTATGGCTGGGAACAGGGTTGGGTGGAGACCCCTTTGATTTTCTCATCTTGGAATCCCTCAGATTGTTTGCATCTTAAAGGAAAACAGTTACCACGTTCTGTTTTTATAACAAAAATCCTTTCTTCATTTGTTTATTTTCAATTTCTGTACCTACCTACTTCTGAGAAAACTTCAAGATAAAACATCAAAGCATTCAAACCACAGGACACAGACAACCTGAAGGAAACAGAAGGCAGCGATGTGTGGTGGTGATCATCATCAAGTAACCAATGTCTCTGGCTCCAATTCCCTGGAAAATTCTGGATAACAGAAAAAACAGTGACGGGGCTACAGAGTATTTTTTTTTTTTTTTCAAAGACAAAAGCTTATAAATTCATCCACTCCTATAAAAAAAATCTTTTTCCTAGAACTAAAATTCAAACAGGAATTTGTAACACAGGTTGTTGTTCCAAGGAGGAGTGACCCAGAGAACAACATTTTGAAACATTTTACAAGAGAGAAAAATTCTGTTCCCACAGATGGTTCTCAGAATCATCCTCAATAGAAACCCTTAAATGGTAATTGAGTAAAGGTGTCTCTGAGTTTCTGTAGTTTTGATGATAAAAACACATACAAAAAGACATCATTCCATATAAAATCATTTCAAGCTCCTCTTGTTTTATAGGGTGGCTTTATTCATTCTTTAACCTAGAGGGAGACTCTGGTCTGCTTTCCATTGTATTTCTGTGTAGCAAACCCACACTCAGTTTTCCAGGTATGGATGGGTCAAGGCTACATTTTTTTTTTTTTTTCCATGAAAGCATGGAGAAGAGAAAGGGATGGAAATAATAAAAATACCAGTGTACATTTTATGAGGAGCGTTTTCCCACATTGCTGAACAGTCCCTTAACATATCACAAATGTCTTCTTGCATTTTCCATATATATAATTGCTATCTTATGGAATTACTGGACATTTTGAAGTCTCTGACTAGATATTGAGAAATTGACACTTTTTTTTAAAAAAATAATTTTTAAGATTAAGTGCATTGATTTCACATTTTAAATGCTTGTTTTAGAACAAGCCACCTTCCTATTTGATTGAAATTTAACTTCTTTGGTTATTAAAGTGTTGAGTGAAAACCCAATGTTGGAGCAAAACTTTCTCTTTTCAAATGAGAAATATTTATTTTCTTAGTCATAGAAAACGTTAGAAACGGAAATTATTGGCCTTCATCTGCCAGGTTTTGGTGGTGTTGTCATCAATTTGCCAGCTCATTGTTTAATAAAGATATTAACTATTGCTACACCTGCTGCACGTGCTTGGTCATGTGCTACAAATATTTCCTTGTTTGTTTGCTTTTAAACCTGACCAACTTGGAATCTCAAGGCAGCTTCCCCCCATCACAGAACATTATCCACTTCCCAGCTGGCAAATACTCAGAGCACGCAAGCTGATTTGTATGTTAGCCTAAGCAAAACATAATCAGGAAGATAAATTTGCTGCCACCTCTCCACACAGGCACACACAAAAAATCTCTTGCCACTTCTGAATCAATGTCAACTCTAAACAGGTTTTGCCTTTCCTAGCGAAATACAGTATAAGGAATGGCTCTGGAAAGCAAAATGCGGGTGGCTCCATCTTCTTCTCTGTGAAATGGGTCAAGTTATGTTAGTGTCTCGGGAGAAACTATCATACAAACAACAGAAAATATTTAATGGTGCCACATGCAATGTGGTGATAAAATTAATGATAGCATCTAAACAATAAATAGGACAATTGAGGGCCTAGTTAGGATGGTTCCATCTCTGTCACCTCTTCCCAGCTGGGGGAACCGAACCCATGGCATGTATAACTGAAAGGTCACAGAATCCATCAGACCCAAGCCCACCATTTTGATTTAATTTCTAATTACAACTAGGACAATTGAAAACAGAAGGCAGAGATGTGCAGTACTGACTATAGCCACCACCTACACAAAAAGATAAATTTGATTTCCCCTATAGAATATTGTTTTTCAGATAAAAATTTTAGTTGTAGGAATGGGGTAAAATATGAAAGAAAAAAATAGAAATCCATAGTATCATCACTTAGAAATAATATCTATTAATTTCATTGTCTCCTTCCTTCCTTAGGAACATGTATTGAAATTCACATCCTTTATACAAGGGATGGTAGTTCTATAAAATCAGGTCTTGGAGTGACAAAGCTTTGTGTCTCTGTATTTAGTGAAGGAATTTTCACATTGACGATAACTTCCTACAGGTGTATCATATTAAATGACATGATTTGCTTAGAAAATATTACCCTAAATTTGAACCACTTGATGATATTAAGACCTTTAAAAAACAAAATGAAGTAATTCAAACAAAATTTCAAAGAGAAAAAGTGAAAAGGAATTCTCAAGGGAGTAAAAGCAGCAGCTTCCACACCCCAAAGAAAGTTTTCTGTCCATGGATACATTGAGTTCTCTCTTGTGCCTAAACACAGCTGACAGGAGAAAAGACCACGTCCACTGCTGTGGTCAAGGGCCAACTCCGGGAAGAATCCATAGGAGGCAGCAGGATCTCTTTCTCTCGGCTTGCTGCATACTTAACTCACAGGAATGTATTCACATCTGGGTTTGGGGACAAGTCATAAATCTCCCTAATTCTTTCCCAAGTTTCCTTTACAGACATTTATTTGGGCCATCACATTTTCAGGTTGGCTCAGAAGCATAGGTTTCCTCCCCTTCCATGACACCCCACCAGCTCCAGGGAACAGGCAGCAATTGGAGGTCACCTACGTGGTAAATGTTGTATTGAACTGACTGGCTCTGCTCTCCCCTTGACTAAGGCCAGTCTGTTCACACTTTCATTTGCCTTTGAATAAAGTGCACCTGAGGAAAATAAGCCATGAAAATGATAAATGAACACAGTAAAGAAAAAAAATAATAGCATTTGAGTCATTGATTTATGAATCAGATTTGTGTATGATGTTTATAGTAGTTTTTTCTACACCATAGAAGGAAGGTGTTGAAGGATCTTATCATTTTACTTATCAAAGTTGAATATAGAATTCAAACTGGCTTGAGTTGAAAATAGCTAAATTCAATTATTTTAATTATTTTATCTTTAAAA
The DNA here is from genome assembly GCF_902686445.1 of Sciurus carolinensis. NCBI lineage: Eukaryota > Metazoa > Chordata > Mammalia > Rodentia > Sciuridae > Sciurus > Sciurus carolinensis. The sequence goes on from NC_062214.1 coordinate 66,688,099, forward strand.
ACTTTTGTAATCTAGCCAGACACAGTGGCACATGTCTATAATCCTAGTATCTGGGGAGTCTGAGGTAGGAGGATTCCAAGCTTGGGGCCAGTCTTGGCAAATTTAGACCCTATCTCAAAATAAAAAAAAAAAAAAGGTGACCAAATGAGGACATGTGCATGCTTGAATATATCAAAATGCATTCCAGTTTTATATATAACTATAACATTCCAGATTTAAAAAATAAATAAAAGGAAAACCAATAAAGTAGAGGAAGAGGATAAGGGAGAGGGAAGGGGATACTGGGGATTGAAATGGAGAAAATTATTTTATATGTATTTATGAATTTGTCAAAATGAACTCCACTATTATGTATGACTATAATGCATTAGCAATTAAAAAAAATAAGAAGAGTTATAAATGTAATCACAGAGGAGCATCCCTGGGTTCAGTCTCCATTACCACACACACACACAAATTATAAAGTACTTTTTTCCTAAATAATATCTATACATAGTTTAAAGTGTTAAATAATATATGCTATTGGTACTTCAAGTTCACATAGCTAACTTGGAATTTAAACCCATTTCTAATGGTATAATAGCTCCTCTTGGGGACTCAGAAGGAATCTCCTTAGTAAAAAAAAAAAAAAAAAAAAGGAGTCATTTTTATTTCATCAAAATCAAATGAAAGAAAAAGAATCAAGTGATGGAGGGCTTGTTTTGTCATGTGGGTTACTGCAGCATTTTTCATGCAATTATTTTGGACTCGAATTTCTCTTAATGGCACAATAATTACATATCTGTGGAAAAAATCATTCCTTTTTTGGGCGAAGTCATTTATTTGTCATTTCAGTCAGGTTTAGTTGAAGTCAGGAGGGAAAGTTTACTGTGTCAGAAAATAATCATGGTTTGCTCTGATAGTCCGTAGTTCTTAATGACACACTGGATATCATGTGGTAATAAATACTTTCTTAAGAAATGAAGAAGAGAATCTGGAAACCAGTTATTAATTTGGTGTGGCATGGCTTAGCTAATGTAACTTGTTATTCCACTAATTCAGTGTCATTGTCTGCCAGGGAGAGTACAAAAGTTACGATATGCTTCGTCATGAGTTACTTTTGAAAAAGAGACAGTGAAACAATGACAAAATGAGAGACAGACAGAGACATGAGAGAGAAGAGAGTGGGAATGCTCTCTTATCTTCCACTGTTCATAAAAGGTCTTAGGAATACCTACATGTGATTTATGTATTTGTCCACATTATATATAATATATATGACAAAAACGGAAGTCAAGTTTTATAATTTGAAAAGAATAGAAATATAACAATAAGAAATTCAGCTCTTAAAAAATGACTAAAATATGTTTTCTAATGAAGGTTAAGGATTTTTTTTTAATGCACCTCCCCATGATTATAGACTATTTTAACTCTTTTCAAACACCTAAATTTAGAAAAATTCCATATAGGCTGATTTGTCTCTGTTACACAGACTTCGTTGCTATGACAGCAACATGATACAATTATTTATTGCCATGACAATCTGCTGTAGGTTTTAAAAATACGTTATCTATTTTTATTAGTGTTGTCAATTGTGCCAGGAAGGGATACTACCACTTCACCTAATTGACAGAACTCATGATGCAGGGAACAAATGGTAATCGTTTTACTGGAGGGGCAGACCCCAGAACGAGCCAAATTCTTTGGAATCCTTGGTGACGCGCACATCCTCCACGGACAGCAGTGTGCCAGCCAGCTGTCTGGCTGCAGCGAGCCTTTTGGGCGGGGGTGGGGGGGGTTCTCTGATGCTTTCCATGTGACTTCTGCCTGTCACACTGGGAGGACTCAATATAGGATAGGTCTAGAGGCTCAGAGAGGAATCTGCATTTTTGTAGCTTCTCAGGAGAGAACAAGTATGTGCTTTGTGGCTAGGTTTATGGAGGCTGTCCTTCTTTAAGTAGGAGGTGAGCAGGAGTTGTTTGTGGGTACATGGGTAGGGTGAACCCCAACCCTAACATACCAAAATAGAACTGAATACTCCCAGCTCTTGCCCACTTTTCTCTTGTTTTACCAGACCCACAAGTCTTGTAGAAAAATAGCAGAAGTAATAATACTTTTAGTGCTCCATGTTTTATCCAAGAAAGGAATATAGTATTATTTGTTTTTGAACCCACCTTCAAGTCATGGGCAATCAACCAGTTAGTTAAGTCATTTGGGAAGTGTAAGTTTGGTGGGTGTTCCTAAAAGACAAGTTTTTAGGACTGAGGATACAGCTCAGTGGTAGTTTCTTGCCTAGAATGTATGAAGCCCCAGGTTTAATTCCCAGAACCACACACACACACACACACACACACACACACACACACACACAAAAGTTTTAAAATAAATCAATAAGAAAAAAACAACTGCCTCCTGCAGTTGGAATGTGGATTAAATACTTAATATGTGTTGTGTGTTACACAAAGTGCTGCAGCCCTCTGAGCTTATTTATTACTTACTGCAAATCCATGAGCAAAGTGTTACTATTCCTTCATTTCACAGATGAGGACATTGGGGCTGGAGCAGCAGTCATAAACTGGGACATGGTGGGGTCTGCCTGAAACCATGTGCTTTATGGCAACTTATGCAAGAAAGAATAATCCCACCCCTCCTGGTGGGAGACCTGATCTCACAGAAATGTTCCTAACGAGAATACTGCAATGAACTGGAGCTGCGTCCTTAAGGTTCAGTGGGTCCTCAGAAAGGGTCTGTCTTAGAGGACCCCGCAAGGTTGGACCCTACTCCTTGGACAACCCCATCAAAATGCCAGGGGTAGGCTTATAACAGTGCAGCAGATTAGCTACAGGTCACCATTGCAACAATATTTTTCTTTTCTGCATCTAGTGTTTTATCCAAAAGCCAATTATGGTATTTTGTGCAATATAGCATAATCTGACCATCACCAGCCAGCTTGTTCTGTCATCATTAAAAAACTGACTTATTTATACAAATTAATAAGAAAAAAACAATTTCTTATTCCAGTAAACATGGATAAATGATTGTCCCCACCCCCCAAAAAACCTATACACATGATTAATAAACATGTAATTAAAAATTCAAGCTCAGTAGTCATCAGATTTTTCTTTTAGGCATGTTGTTGCTTTAATAATAGTATCAAAAGTTTGAAAGAAAATTTGGGTTTAAACTATTGGAAGCCCTCTAGGAAGCATTTATAAACTATTTATCCAACATTACTAAACTTGCTCCAGAAATTCCACTTTTAGGATGTAACCTGAGTATATGACTGATGTGATCAAAACTATAAACAGGGCTGTGGATGTAGTTCAGTGTTAGCGCTTGCCTCGAATGTATGAAACCCTGGGTTCAATCCCCAGCACCAGAAAACAAAACAAAACAACAACTAAAACACTAATGCAAATATTGCTAAATACTGAGTTGGTAAGTTATCCAATGAAGGTCATAAGCATGTTTTAAAATCACATTTAGAATATGCCTAATGATATGAATACCATTCATGGTGTACTCTGTGAGAAAACTGAGTTACAAATCATTGATGACGACCATGAAAGAAAAAAATAATTGCTATATACACTTGGAAAACAGACTGTAAAACTTCCACATAAATGTTTATAGTAGGCTATTTCTAGTCTTATGAAGTTTTTTAAAAAAGATTTGTGCTTTTTTTCTTTTTTAAATTTTCTTCAATAAGCATGATTTACCTTTGTGGTTGTGATCCATGTGATGCTACTCCTGGGTGAACTGTGATAGACCTGCTGGTCACATGACTGATCACTGGCAAACAGGAAGAACCATCAGCTCAGCCTCTACCAGTCTCACTTTATATGCAAATATAATAACTCTGAAATATTTGTACTTCCATAGTAATTTTCAGTAAGGGAAATGGGAAAGTTAGGTATGCCCAGGTGTCTGTCAAAGACCACAGTTCTGTGTGGGTTTTATGAGTAATCAGAGCTAAACAGAAATATCTTGGGTCAAATTCATGTTACTGTATTTTTAGTTTTTTAAAAGGAACATTTTAAAAACTCTTTTTTAAATGGCACTGGGTTAAGAGGATTAATAATAAACTTGTTTTCATGCATTCTACCCCTTTTATTATTCTTGGCATAGAAACAAGACCAAAATTTATATTGAATTGACAGCATTTTCAATAAAAGTATGTTTTTTCACTGAGAAAATAATTCTAGATTTTAGTTCACAAGATAGTAATAGACAAGGATGGTCAATTGCTTTGGGACCAAGGTGGAACACATAGTGCAAAGACATGGCAGAAGAAAGTTGTTCACTCCATGGCAGCGGGGAGTGGGGTGGGCAGAGAGAGAGAGAGACCTAGAAAGATAAAGTATCCAAGAGCATAGCCCTAGTGACTTTATGTCCTCCAACCATGCCCCACCTGCCTACAATTTCTATCACCCCATCCCCCCAGTAGTCCATTTGACTTCAATGATTAAACTTTTGATGATCTCAGTGACCTCATGATCCAGTCACTTCCCAAAAACCCTATGGACATTGCTGCGTTAAGGACCAAGTCTTCAACACATGAATCTTTGGTGGACACTTCATATCTAAACCATGACAGACATCAAAAGAGGGATTGCTATTTGAAGAGATCAAGCCTCTTTTTCATGTAAAATTACTGAAGAATAAACTGGCAGTGGATTTATGAATCAAAATAAGATTATTGTTCCTGGAAAATTATTCCTAAGAACTTTCAATTTATAATTTTCAAAAAACCTGAGCTACAGTAGAAAGTACCATATTTTATTTTAGAGAAAACATTTGATTTAAGGAAAACATGATTTTCTTAAAATCTGATAACAGAAGTAATAAATATATAGAATTATTCATTTTTTCCAAGATTGTACCTTGAGTTGGTACAAATTATATATTTAATCATGTTCAAATCTTGGTAATACTGATGATGATGAAGATGGTGATGATTATAGTGGTGAAATATCCACAATAAATATTATGGGTTCTTTTCCTTTTTTTTTTTTTTAAGTACTGGGGATTGTACTCAGAAGGGTCTTGTGCATACTAGGCAAGAACTTCACCATTGAGCTACAATGCTGGCCAAATGTTATTGTTTTGAAAATACTTTCCAACACAGCTTCTCCCCTACTATCTTTGGAACTACCCTGGGGAGAGTTCCTTTCCATTTTAGTGAGTGGTTAATTCACACGGTTAACTTAACATTTATAAGACTACTCCTATCTGCTTACACACTCTACCCACCAACAACCCTTCAGGTTGCTGAATGAGTTCCTCTGCTGTATCCAATTTTCATACATAAAAATTTCTGGGATAGTTATAGTTAAAGTATAGAAAGCTTAGTACATTAGGGAGAGAAAACATATTTTTGAGACAAAAAATGAATTTTCTCTTTTTTAGTAACAAATAGGAAAATCTTGCAGTGTAACACTTTACAGATGTATTATTATTACAGATAATAAACTGCCTTTTGAAAAATAAACACATAGAAGCAGCTAATGCCTAGAAAACATGCCAAGTCAATACTTTCCCAATTTTGCCCTTTTTAGACACCTGTTGAAATAGAGAAACTAGCATAGAAACAATCAGAGAATCAGACTTAGAGGAGTAAGGTTTCTTAATGTTGACAAGAAAAGAAGGCAAGTTTGTATATTGTTATGGTGTGGATGTGAGGTGTCCCCCAAAAGCTCACGTGTAAGACAATGTAAGAAGGTTTAGAGGAGAAATGATCCGGTTTTGAGAGTCTTAATCTAATCAGTGAATTAATCGCTGATGGGATTAACTAAGGGGTAATTGGAAGTAGGTGGTGTGGCTGGAGGAGGTGGGAATTGGGGCATGACTTTGGGGTATATATATTCTGTATCTGGAGAGTGGAGACTCTCTCTCTGCTTCCTGATTATGAGAGCTGCTTTCCTCTGCTGCCATGATGTTCAACCTCACCTTGAGCCCCCAGGAATGGAGCCGACCTTCTATGAACTAAGACCTCTAAAACCATGAGCCCTCAAATAAACCTTTCCTCCTCTGTAATTGTGCTGGTCAGATCATTTAGTCACAGCAGCGAAAAAGCTGACTAAAGCATAGATGCATTCATTCATGCATATGTGCAGCCATTCATTCATTCATTATTCAACAAACATAACTGAGCACTTACTATATTCTAGTCACGCTGTTGACAATTGAGAATAAAACTAGATGTGGTCCTTGTTCTCACAAATGGAACCTAAGTTGTAGGATTAGATAGATGTCAATCAATTTTTCACCATTACAGCTGGGTAAGGTGGCATGTGCCTGTACTCTGAGTTATTTGGGAGGCTGAGATAGGAGGAACACTGAGTCCAGGAGTTGGGAGCCAACCTGGGCAACACAGCAAGACACTCAGCTCAAAACAAAAAAATTAACCTTGATAAATGCACAACTCCAAACCATAGATCTGCCAAGCATAACTGTGAGGCACCTTTGGAGCATTGGTAGAATAATTTAAATAATCTTGGGGTTCAGGTAAGAGATTTCTAAAGGGACCCAGATTTTGCAGGCCTGAGCTGTCCAAGGAAGTCCTCATTTGTAGTACAGTATTACAAATATCACCTAGGCTTAAAAGAGAGTATTTATTCAGAATGAGAAGAGAAAAGGCAACAAATTATAAAATTTGTAAAGTTGCAAATATTGCAGCATAAAATCTCCTCTCTCCCCAAATCCCATAATATTTTAATTGATTTTTTGACATATCTCTATAACCTCATTTATCTGCATGTTCTTTAATTAAATTTCCTGATAACAATTTTGCATTGTGATCCTAAACTATGGAAAGATAATCTAGTCATTATTTTAGCATTGGTTGATGACATTTGCTTTTTATTATGGATAGTTGTGAAATGTTTCCTTCAGCTTCACAACTTGGCATTGTCTTGTACATGGTCAGGACTGTGGTCAGATTTGGAGAAAGCTCCACCAAGTTTATTTCATGTATGATTGGTGAGATTTGGCAGAATTTTCCACACTGGCTTCTATTCTGTGCCTTCCTTGCTTTTGCTCTTCTACATGTGGACTTTTGGTGCCCTATACAATTAGGACACATTTATATTATTTATGTCCTTTATCTGGTAACTAACAAAATGAGGTAGAAGTAGCCCTGAAAGTCACTCTGATGCCAGAATACCAACCAGTAACTCCACTATGTATTAAAATGAATGAAACCAAATGCATTCAGCTTGTTCTACTCCATATGCACAGATTCAACCAAATGTGGATTGAAAATATTAGAAAAAAGTTCCATCTGATAGAGGCACAGTGGCACATGCCTGTAATCTCAGCAACTCAGGAGGCTGAGGCAGGAGGACTGAAAATTCAAGTCTAGTCTCAGTAATTTAATGAGGCCCTCAGCAATAAAAAATAAAGGGTTAGGGTTAGGGATGTGGCTCAATTGTTAAGTGACTCTGAGTTCAATTCCTAGTACAAAAAAAGTTGCATCTTCCTCACACAACTTGGAATGGAGCCACCATTTGACCCAGCTATCTCACCCCTTGGTTTATACCCAAAGGACTTAAAGTCAGCATACTACAGTGACACAGTCACATCAATGTTTATAGCAGCTTAGTTCACAATAACTAAACTGTGGAACCAACCTAGATGCCTTTCAGAAGATGAATGGATAAAGAAAATGTGTTACATATACACAAAGAAGACTGAAATTATGGCATTTGCAGGTAAATGGATGGAACTAGAGAATATCATGCTTAGTGAAATAAACCGATCACAAAAAAAACCAAAGGTCAAATGTTTTCTCTGATAAGTGGTTGCTGATCCATAGAGAGGGGGGACATAGGGAAGAATGAAGGAACTACGGATTGTGCAGAAGGGAGTAAGGGGAGGGGCGGGCGGTGGGGATGGGAAAGATGGTAGAATGAGACAGATTGTTACCCTATATACATGTATGATTACACTAGTGGTGTGACTCAGCACCGTGTATAGCCAGAGGAATGAAAAGTTATTCTTCATTTGTGTACAATGTATCAAAATGCTTTCTACTGTCATGTATAACCAATTAGAACAAATTAAAAAAAAATCGCATCTGTCCTTAGACATCTACAGACTTTTTTCTTGTCATTAAACAATCCAGTGTAACAATTATTTACGTAGCTTTTATACTGTATTAGGTACTAGAAATAATTTAAAGTACATAATAATATGCATAAATTATATGCAAATTATTTGCCATTTTATATAAGAAACTTCAGTATCAAAGAATTTTGTATCTGCAGGGTTTCTATAACCAATACTATGCATTTGTATATATCCACTTAACTCAAACTAAAGGCATCCCCATCTTAGTATTTGCATAATCATTTGCTGCTAGAATGGGAAGTGTGGGGAAAGAAGTTAAAGACGGAAGAGACAAGGATCTTAACCAATTTTGGTTTGACTTGTAAGTTTTAAAAAATATTTGACAATAAGTTTGCCCTTCTCAGGGCCTTGGAAGGAGGTCCTGCAAGTGACAGCTTCTGAAAAAACGTTTCATTAACTTCATAGTGGGTCCATCTGTGGTGTCCCTGAGGAAATTTTGGGGCTGAGGTACAAGGGGTAGAGTTTAGTTTTAGGATGAGTCTTGTTGCTTGGAGGTGATGGTGGGGGAGGTAGGATCTCCTGTGTTTAAGATGATGGATCCTGGTGTCTACACGCTCACTCAGTCACACCTTCCTAGGACTTTCCAACCATGTCCCGAGTAGCTCAAGGTCCATTTGGCGTATTATTTTGGGTCTCTATGGAAGAATCTGCTTGGAGAAAGTGTTCCAGTGCATTCTTCCCCTTCTCTTTCTCCCTTTCTCTCCCCCTCCCTTCAGATTGCCTGATTATCTCTTTATTTTTCTTTTTCCTTAAAGTTGTTGTTTGAATGAGGATCCAAACAAGATCACACATTACATTATATGCATATGTCTCTTGAGACTCTTAATCTATACTAATTTTTTTCTGTTATCTTTAATTGCAACTTAGTTATTAAAGATAGTGGAATTTGTCAGTAGAGTTTTCCTATGTCCTGGATTTTGCTGATTGCATCCATGTGGCTTTAGCCTGTTCCTCTGTCTTCCTGCAAACTGGTAGTTAGATCTAAAGGCTTGATCAGATTTTGGCAAGAACGCTGGGAAGCTGGTACTGTGTGGTTGTTGTTGCAACCAATTATGCCTCCTTTATATCTCTTGGTATAAGGCACTCTCATACTAGTATGAGGTCAGGCACTCTCATACTAATCCATCATTAACTAGTGGTCCTAATGGATTTATTAGCCTAGATACATTATTTTATTAGCAGATGCAAAGTGGTGATAATTCCATCATTTCTTCTTCCTTTATTGGTTGAAATACGTCTGTAAAGTAGCTTTGGAATATATTAAAAGAAATACAGTATAAAAACATGGTTCTTCACCTTTATTCATCAACTTTGAGAGTCATGAGTTGGTGTCTAAGAAGATCCAGTGACAATTTTTAAAAATCCGAATGCGTTAATGTTTGCTTCATTGATGTGTCTCCATTCATTGTGGCTTTATTCTTATTGTTGCTCAGATTGTCCCAATTCATCTTCAAGTTGGTTCCTAAGTTTTTAACTTAACCCTAATAAACTGCAATGGTCTCCCTAGTCTCTGTTACAAGTTACAGGCTGCTTGTAAGCTTTTCCTGTTCCAGATCTGTTTTTGGTCAATTCTTCAAAGATTTTTGAGTCCTTTTAGTGGGAAATGATATTTAGAGATGAAAATATGGGTGGTGGACGGCACTGTTGTTTTTTAAAATATTCAGTCTAGTTCTCCAGTAGAATACTCTATTTTGCAGGGAGGCTCAAACTGGGGATTGAGCCCAGGGTTGCTTTACCATTGAGCTACATCCTCAGCCCTTTTTGTGTTGAGACAGGGTCTTGCTAAGTTGCTGATGTTGACCTTGAACTTGGGATCCTCCTGCCTCAGTTTCCTGAGTCTCAGGAATCATAGTCATGCACCACCCAGATTTAGGGCTTGAGGCTTTCCTCATGCTACTGTTGACCTTGTTTCTCTACTCTCTGTTTTCTATGATTTGACAGTTCAGTCTAGAAGCTTGATCATATTTAAGCTAGATTTTTTTCTTTTTTTATTGACAAGAGTCTCTTTAGTTTTTCTGTTTTCTTCAAATAGCATTCAATTGAAAGTATGTAAAGTCAGTTTTTCCACTGTTAGTGATTGACCATTCATTAAGATGGACACCCGCAGAACTCAGTATCTTTTTAAAAGGGCAATTCAGGCATTCAGTTCCCTGACAATTTTTCATCTAATGGTTTTTAGCAGCCATTGGAGACACTTATCTGAATCGGTTGTTATACTGGAGTTGCCAATGGGTGATTTTCTAATATGTTTTCATGCACATTTATCACCTGATATGTTTCTATAAAGAATAACTTCTCTTTTTCCCCTTGCATTTTCATTATTTTCTGTGTATTCATCAGTGAATATTGATTCATTAAATATTATAATCAATCAGAGTTATTATTATTCTGATGCACAAATTATCCTAAACTTGGCCAGCAGGAACTCATTCAAATTTCTCTTACATACTTTTGATGAGATTAAATTGGTTTTGCATCTCTTTTCTTTCTGGTGTGAGATTTCCAAGTTAATGTCAGGTCTTACTCTAAATCCAACAGGACCTCCTAGAAGACTGATAAGACTTCAACAGGAGCAAAGAAATGGTATGTGGGAGAACCTGTTAGGGAGGGGCTGCCCAAAACATGTGCATTGTCTACTTGGGATCTTCAGTGGAGGCTCCTATACAGGGAATCTTCAAAGAACCCATGAAGATGCCCACGATACAGTTTCAAATTTCCTCCAGATCCTGAAAGCTCAAAGTTTCCAGTCCCGCAGGGACCTTCTTCTTCCTTTATGTCTTCTCCTTCCATCTTTTTTAGCCAATGGGAGGAAGGATGGAAAGTGATGGGGTAGAGTGTCCCCTTCCCCTGCCAGTTGGGACTCCTCAGGGGTGACTAGATACTCTTGAGAGTGGAAAGTGGACACTAGATATTCATAAAATATTATTTTAACAATACTTGTTACATGATAATTTGTTTTATTAAATGAAAAATAATCAAAATTTATTTTGAAAGATATTTCTTTAAGAATAAAAAGAAAATCTATGTACATTAAAGAAAAATATAAAAACTCCTTTCTGTTGAATACCTGGACATTAAAAACAAACAAACAAACCATAATCACTTATCTTGGGCGCATATTTATAGACTTTTATTAGTTTCTTTGCCTTGTTTTACTAGCATATTTTGAAATATGACTTTTTTCCTACAAAATTGGAAACATCCATCCTCAAAGATGCATTTTATTGTGTATTTATTATAAGTAATAAATTTTAAATTGGTGACATCTCTAGTTTTCTCTATAGACCATAATAATTTTAACAATAAAATACTCTTTCTGTAGGTATTAAGGTACTTGGTTTTTAAATGGAGTCTTCTATTTTTCTTCCAGTATTTGAAATGTGCAAAGTTTTTAGCTGAAATATGTTCATAGATATTGACATTTTGCATTCGTTTAGAAAAATCTTTCCTTGACAGGTATTTGTATAAGACAAAATTCATTTAAACATTATTTCTCTTTATGATTCTTTTTAATGTTTCACCAAATTCGAGGACCACAAAGTTTTAAACATGGTATTAAACAATTAATAAAAATAGGAGCCCCCTGAAATATTCCTTCCATAAATTAAGGTATTTCAGAGCACAATCACAATTTTAAAGTTAAAACTTGTAAATCATTTAGCTTAATATGTTCAGTTCCTCTCCTTTTAACTAAAATAAAATTCATCATTTAAGAGTGTGCAATTCAGTGGCATTTACTACATTCACAATGCTGTGCAACCATCCACTATATTTCCAAAACATTTTCAGTACCTCAAAAGGAAATCTTATACCTACTAGTAGGCATTCCCTATTCCCGGCCCCAGCCCCTGGCAGTCACTAGTCTATTTGGATTTATCTGTTCTGGATATTTCATATAAATGGAATCATAAAGTATGCATTTTTTTTTCTGGATTCTTTCACTTAGTATGTCGTCAAGGTTTATCCATGCTGCGGCATGTATCAGTACTTGATTCCTTTTATGGTTGAATAATATTCCATCCTCTAGCTAACCCACATTTTGCTTATCTCTCCATTACTGATGAACATTAGGTTGTTTACACCTTTTGGCTACTGTGAATAATGCTGCTATGAACACTCCTACAGGAGTATTTGTAGATTTCCTTCAAATTCTCTTGGGTATCTACCTAGAACTGGAAATGCTGAGTCATAAGGAAATTCTACGATTAACTTTTTGGGGAACTGCTGATTAGTTTTCAACAGCAACTACACCATTTTCTACTCCTACCAGCAGTGTATGAGGATTCCAGTTTCTCCACCTCCCTACCAACACTTGTTACTTTCCATTTAATTTACTATTATTATAGCCATCCAAGTGAATGTGAAGTGGTATTTCATTGGTCCTCCTTTGCTTTAGTGAAGAAAAAAATTAATATCTTCCTGCTTAAAATTTTGTTTTCAGTGATCATATTTTACTATAAAGCTTCAAAAGATGCTTTTTTTAAAAACTTCATTCCTTGAATATTTGAATATTTTCAACCAATCCATTTAAATAATTTCTTTTTGGAACAAATGTAATCAAAATGTATCTAACATTTAGATGACTTGTTTTCTGATTTTTCATTTATTTGTAAAATAATTCTTTAAAGAGTCTGTATCTCTAAAATTTTATTCATGACTAACTGCAAAAAAAAAAAAAAAGAGAGAGAGAGAGAGAGAGAAAAAAAAAGAAAAGAAAGCTAAGCACACACACATACTGCCACGCTAAAGTATGTTTGTATACTTGGCATCATCTTAGTTATAAAAATTGTGTAGTTCAATAACTAATTTTTAGGTAGAAAGGTAACAAATATATAACCAATGTAATATTTTGGAAATAAAATGTTTCAGATGTAATTATAAATCACCCGTGCACCATAAATAATTCTAAGTAACTTTTAATAAGTCTTTAAATAACTTTTCTTTTTTAATAACTTTTATTACTAATTTAGACATAACAATGTTTTAAATACAATACTATCTTCCACCAAAATTTGTCAATTCCATTATCACTATGAAATCAACTTTATCTTCAATGTTGAACTTCTTATTTGGATTTATGAAGTTGACAAATAATATCAGATGTTTCAGTGTCGACAGAGTGAACCCCCCAAAACTTGACTTTGAATCCACAAATTGAATGAACATTATTGATAGTTAACAGATTTCCTGCTTGAAGCTTCTGATATCACTTATATAAATCAGGCTTCAATTGATCATTTGCAAAATTTTTCTGCTACCAGTGAAGCAACACAGTAACAGCTAAGGTTCCCCTTTTCTATGTGCCCAAGAAGATATAGAATGGAGAATGAGCAAAATTAATTTAAAAGACATTTGATCTAGATGAAAACTCATGCATCACAGTAATATATAAAAGTCCATTTGCAGCTGCATATATTAAACATAATAGATGTTAGTGCTTTTTCAGCAGATTGGTGTCTTGGTTTTCACATGTTCAGTAAAATTGCTACAGTTCCTCTGATGGGAGAGATGTTGATAGACATCTTGTGCAAGTTATATATTCTTTACTGAATATCATAAAGAATGAAAATGCAGTATTTAATATTTCATGGAGCATGCACTTAGATTGTTTTGGGTTCACTAATGCTGATAAAGTTTATTATAAAATAAAAAATATTCATTATAATACTTGTGGATGCATACCATATAATAAGTAACAAAATGACCAGAGGGAAACTTTCAGACTACTTTCTAAATGTTCTTTTGCAAGATCGCAGCTTCTATTTTCTGCACATATTTTGCTCACACCTAACCTATGATTTCCCACATTATGGGAACTCTGCTCAGTGAAACCTGGCAGCTTTGTGACTCAGCACAGACCATGGTATGGCTGGCTGGTACACCAAGCAACGGTCAGCCCAGCAGCATTTCATATTCTCCCACCACTGGAAGGGAGACTGGAAGGAGCCAGCTGTCCCCAAATGCTTGTGAGTGAGCACACTGTTCTTTTAGCCACCACCCTGCCTGCCGTCCCCAAAAGGGAGGTGTGAGTTACGTTGAGTCTGGAAAAGGTTGGGAAAAAAAGAGTTTCATTCATCTTTCAGTTTTCCCATTAAGTTAAAGTGAGAACACTATGGGTTGAGTATGAGTCTTCCATGCTCCTAGTTGAGACCTTGGAAGAGCTGAAAGTACCGAGCTGAGATCTACAAAGCTCAGAACAGCTTATTTCAATGCAACTCTAACTAATGATATTTCCTTAAAAGTGGGAAATCCAAGACAGCTGCCAACAAAGACAGGATGGTAGGACAATAGCCTTACTGGAACTGTTCTAGGCAAACTGATGTGTGGTCACCCTGTCCTTAACAGCCTGAAGGGGAGAAGTCTGAACTTTGAATGACAATTAAAGTCTAGACAAATGTCTTGGCTTGGATGTTTTTAAGCCATGACTTACAGTGACCACAGGTTGTCTATTGCTTAAGAGTATTGGTCCAGCCTCCGGAATGCAAAGCCTTCTGGGAAAAAAAAAAAAAAAAAAAAAAACAAGCAGGGCTCCAACACCAGTGATAGAATTCCAATTAGCAACAAAGGAACTAAAAAAAAAATCAAAACCCTTCAGGAGGAATTTCTGAAATTGGCCACCACCTATATGACATAGGGTAGACTGTGGGATCAGAGGATTATTTTAAACAGAACCTCTCACACATATGCCTTCTTCTTCACTTTTTCATGTTGCTGGGGAGCACTGAGCTCCTATTTTATTTCTACATATTTTAATTGCTTTATGCCCATTGTGTCCAAATTTAAAGAAGGTGTCATGTCCTAAAATTGATGTGGGATTGTAGTGATGTAGGAGTTATTTTTTAATGAGTTTTATTTTTTTTAGCATCATACAAGTCACTTGTGACTATTATTCTTCAAAGTAGGACATTTAAAGCCTGGAAGGCTACACATTTACTCCAGTCATGATAACAAAAATGCAAATAATAATAGATAATAAATACAGTCATCTCCTCTTCTCTGCAATTTTTCTGTCTACAGTTTTGGTTGTTTGTGGTCAGCTGTGGTCTAAAAGTATTAAGCGGAAAATTCCAAACATTAACAATTCGTAAGTTTCAGATTGCATGCCATTCTGAGTATTGTGATAAAATTTTGGCTTTCACCCTCCCTCCTGCCCAGGTATGTATCATCCCTTGTTCAGTATATTCATATTGTGTACACTACCTGCCCATTGATCAACATAGTAGCCATTTTAGTTGTCAGATCAACTTACAGTATTGCAGTGCTTGAGTTCAAGTAATCTTTATTCAATAATAGCCCCAAAGCATAAAAGTAGTGAGGTCAATAATTTGGATATACCAAAGAGAAGTCATAAAGGGATTATTTTAGGTGAAAATTTGAAACTTCTTGAATTAATAAGAAAAACGAAATTGTATACGGACATTGTTAAGATCTTCAGTAAGAATGAATCTTCAATCTGTGAAACTGTGAAGAAGGCAAAAGAAATTCATGCTAGCTTTGCTATTGCACCACAAAATGAAAAAGTTTCAGCCACGGTGTATGATAAGTGCCTAGTTAAGACAGAAAAGTCATTAAATTATAGAGTTCAGCACTTCCTGCAGTGTCAGGCATCCACTGGGGATCTTGGAACATATCCCGGGAAGATAAATGGGGACCAGTATTAAGAACTTATCATGTACCAATCTCTGAGCAAGGTCCTCTTCTGGGTTACCTCACTTAATCCTCACAACAAACCTATAAGGTCAGTTCTATTAGTATTTTATAGATGAGGAAACTGAGACCCAGAAGGGATGTTAAATTTAAAACTTTCAAATGCATAGGTAGTAAACATGTGCCAAATTCTTCTTTGCCTTTAAGGCACTTTGCTGAGATTGACATCTAGTCTGTTCGGTTCTAAAACCTGGGCTGATTATACTGTCCATCTCATCTCCCAGTCAGGCTGGGGAGGGAAAATATAGAAGCAGGAAACAGAGACAGACACAAGGCAGAAAGGATTAAAATGCCATGCTGAACACTAATGGGCCAAAATATTGACATAGATAAGGAAATATGAGAATCTGGCTCATGGCTGCTTGGAGATGTGTGTGATGGCTGCCCATCTCCTTGGTGGAATATTCTGGCAAGAACCTGGGTTTGTGTTTCGTCTCAGAGGTGGCTGCCTGTCTGCGGTTACACCACGGCTCATTGACCTGGGCGCTGAGCGGTCCTTCATTCTGGGATGAAAAGAGCCATATGAATGGAACTTTCATGCACTCCTGGGTGCGCCTGCCCATCAAGTTTGAGGGCAGATCTGCAAATGGTTCCTGTGTTCCCTGGGGAGCCAGAGTGGCAACAGTGTCCAGCCAGTGGAATGCCTGCTCCTGCATTTGGGGTCTGTCCTCGTCCTTTCGCAGGGCTATGCTTGTACTGATTTCGCATATCCTCTCAACTAATGTGGCTCAGAAATATCCTTGCTTCTTCCAGTTCCTCATACTTTTCATCCTTGAAAAAAAAAAACATGGTTCAGAGGCATGTTTAAATATGTCAATATTTACGCGTTTTCAAATTAAAACTGCCAAAAGCCTATTGATTTTCTTAAAAAATTTAGTTTAACGATCTTTTTTCCCATATGATTAGCATTTCTCAGACAAAAAGAATATATTATAGCAATGGCTGGGGGTGGAGCTAAGTGGGTAGAGCACCTGCTTGGCACGTGCTAAGCCTTCAGTTTGATCCTCAACAATGCAAAACAAAACAAAACAAAACAAAAAACATATCCATATATTATACTATGCCAAATCATCTTAGCATCTTAACATAATAATAGTACATACCTATACAAAGTCTAAATCATCAAATAAGTATTGGATTAAAACCACAGTTGATTGAAGGTAAAATTTGATGATGTTTAAGTCATATACATGAAAATAAATAATGTTGATTTATTTCTCTACAATATGATAATTGAGCTCTTCAAAATAGAACTCTTCAAGGAACAGTAAAGTATTAAGGAAATGGATTTCCTGACCTGGAAAAGTAGAGAGGAAGGAGTTATGTGATATAGCAAAAGGAAAAACTCTTTTTAAGGAAGGCATCACGACATCCCATTTGAATTAGAACAGGTAAGTAGCAAACAGAAAACAGGACCAGTTGTCACACCAATTGCCTCTCCTCCATGAAAAAAGCAGAGGCCCCTGGCATAACACGTCCTCACACATATGTGTGCATGTGTTTGAGAGTGTAAGGGTAGGGGAATGTACCAGAAGGAGAATTTTTGATGCTTTGTCAAGTTGAGTCCCCCTTGCCACACCTCATACTTGGCAGAGGCTTGCTGCTTGCAAGGACAGCTGGGGCAGGTCACTATTTGTTTCTTGGGAAAGATCTATTTTGATTGTCACCTTGATCACATGTGTATCCTGAGTGCTTGCCATGGACCAAGGATTTTACAAGTACTATTTCATCCAGTCCTCATATAGACCTGTAAGGAATGTGTTTTTATTAGCCTCTTTTTTCGGGTAGGAAAATAGGGCTTATAGACATTAAATGACTTGCTCAAGTTACGCAGCTAGGAATGAGCTGAAGCAGGATTTCATGAAAGAGTGTGCGAGAGTCTGAGCCTAAGCAGTCCATTTCCAGGCTCTGGGGTCCAATTAGTTACACTAATAACTCATTGAATGCTCATCCCAGCCCTATGGATAAGATATCATTATTGGCTCCACTGAACAGATAAGGTTGGTGAGACACAGGAAGCTTAGGGAACAACTTCAACATTATACTAGCTGGAAAATGGTACCTTTGGGATGGGACCATTATTCTGGCTCCTGAAACCATGCCCTACACCAACATACCACATTGCCTCCCAGTGACTAACTCTCTTCCTTTGCACCATTCTGGGGACGCTGCAAGAACATCAGGGCACAAAATCATGGTTCAGACTTCCATTCTTGTGTTGGACATTTCTCCATCAATAACAGGCTGGTGGTGCCTTTAAGCCGTTCCTCAGCTGCATGTGCTGCACCAAAGAACTGGGGCAAGGTCCTGCTGATGAAGTGGGGACAAGCACAGGCAGCCGGTGTCTCAATGTTGCAGGACAGATGAGGATGTACAGACAAGTTAGGTACAAACATAGCACATGAAGGATGGAGCCATTATGAGTGATGGAGAGAAACTGGGAAAACAGTGCTTTAAATGCTCATTTGGATATACAAAATGTCTTTCCATTTAAAAAATGTATTTGCCAAATGTGCTAGGTCTCTGAGTTGTAAATGACAGAAATCCAACTCAAAAGAACATAAATATGAAAAGGGAATTTCTCAGTTCACCCAAATAAAAAACCCAACAGTGTTAGTGACTCTACATTCATTTCAATCTCAGGGCACAAATGACTTTGGTTTCCTCCACCTTCCCTCTGCCCAGTCTGCTTCCCTCATGTCATGGCCCTGTCTCTCCTGTTCTAGACAAGGCCATGTAAGATGGTCCTGTGTATCCATTCCTCATAGGAACTCTCTGTCCTTGAATGTGCCATCATCATGGACTAATCACTGTGTCCAGAAGAAGTGGTCCTATGACTTGGGAAGCCTGGGTCATGTGTCTATCCCTGGCCCATCATTGACCACCCTGGGTTATGTGTCAATCTCTTTGGAGGGAGATGAGAGGCCTGTGACTGACAGACCAGTAGGACTACATACACAGAAATAGTGTTCCCCATAGAAAAGAGTGCTGGGCAGATCCAGACAAAATGACCACAACACTAGGGGCTTCCAATTTCAGGAATTTATTAGGAAAATTATTTTGGATGCAACTACTTGTGCGTGAGCAAAGTCAATGCAGAAGAATAACAAACATTTCAGGAAGAGTTTGCAAATACTCTTAAGTAGCATGTGTGGAAATTGTATCTGTTTAACCTTAGATTCCAAGGTAAAGAGTATTGGGAATTTTAAAATGAATTCTAAAAGGGATAGAGTAAAAGCTTATCTTGCTGGTCTTTTCAAGTAAAATGGAATTGAGACAAGCCTCTCACTAGCTCTAGGGTGATGTGATTTGTCTGGATAAATCTCTAAGGTCCAGATAGTCTCTAGGGTCTGTCTACTGTTCTGGCTTCTCCTCTAAGTCTCAGCTCTACAGAAGGCCTCAGGGTTGTGGACAGGGCCCACCTGTGCCTCTGGGGCTGAGCTAAGGACTTTTGTTCTAGAGCTTTCCTCTGCCTCACATAAGCACTAAACTCACATCTTTTTATCCCCATTTTCCAAAAACAGCAGTAGACTCTCCTCCCCCACAAAGCAAATAGAAAACAGCACATTCTAGGAAGGCCCTCCCTGACCAATGTTTGTGCCCATGTCATTACTAAATATTCCCGCTTCCAACGGCTGCCCACGTCTCCCTTAATGACTACTCTATTTCAGCAGCCGGCCTTCCATAAATCCTCCTGGGCCTTCTACCCTAAACAGGCCTCTTCTCAAGCCAAGGCAGCCTCTTTGCCAGCGGTATAAACACTCGCCAGCTCCTGGGGATGCTCTGGCATGCCCAGTCTGGCCTGGGCATTTATGACATTGCAGCCAGCGGACAGTGGGGCTGCCTCCTGCCCAGAGCTCAGATAGGATCAGGTCCCTGTGACCCACATGGGAAGCATTCCCCAGGCAGGGTTGTAATGAGGCATTTATGGAGCTGAGACAGCCCCAGGCAAAGCTGGGCAAAAGGTGTGGTCTGAGACATTTCTGAGGTATTAATGTATGTTTCCTTCTCTGTGTTTTTCCCTCCTCCACCCTATTTGCAAGCAAGTAGCTGGGCCTTTTGCAATCCTTTACCTCAGGGATTTTGGCTCCACTAAAAGCTCAAAGGGTGTGTGTGTGTGTGTGTGTGTGTGTGTGTGTGTGTGTGTGCATGTGTGTGTGTGTTCAGGAATAGGATCCTATTCTAAAAACCCTCTAGTAACCTGAAAAGGAGGTCCTCAGGACAACCGGATGCCCACTGCAGAGATTTCTAGACTGGAAAATGCTATAGGAACCTATAGGACCCCTCAGTTTGATGGATGCCACTGTCATGCCATCATGATGGATAGGAATATAGTGGCCCCTCCACACCCCTGGGTCTTCTCTGACTTTTGTGAAATAGCAAGAAGGATCTCTGATTCTAAGTCAGCAGAAATGACCCCCAACTCCACCTGCTGGAGACTTGGAGTCTTCTGTAAGTTTATTTGAAGATTTGGCAGGTCGACCAAGATGTCCCTGCCCTAACCTTTAGAACCTACATGACAATAGGAAATTACAATGTAGCAGATGGAATCAAGGTTGCCAGTCAACTGAGTTTGACATAGGGAGACTCTCCAGGATGATGCCTGGGAATCACAGAGATCAGAAGATGCACTGAAGATGCTCAGAAGATGAAAAAATACAGGTGACCTGTAGAAGGAAAAGCCAGGGATTCTTCCTACAGCCTCTGGAAGGAATGTGGCTCTGCTATGTTGGACTTCTGTCCAATAGTACTATAAGATGATAAGTCTGTGATGTAAGTCACTAAGTTTGTGGGAATGGGTAACAGCAGCCATAGAATATGAATACAAGAGACAGTAAGTTATATTTCTTACATACTTGTTTCCTTGCCTCTTCATAGCTTCTCCTGTCCCTGTGTTACCTCAGGACTCTCCATTTACTCATGTCTTAGGGGCTCCACTAACATTCAGTTCTGCATAGTTCAGTTCCATAAGTAATCTGTGGGCCAACTATGTGCAGAATGCTATGGGGTGCAGTAGGGTTGGAAACAAGAAGATGGCCTGGCCCCTGTCCTCAGGAGCAGTGAGCTAGGGAGACAGTCAGACACGTGTGACTAATGTGGGCATGAGGCAGGCCATAGCAAGTGTGGTTCCAGAAGTATGAACAAGTGGTATGATTGTAGTGGGAAGAATAAGAAACATATCAACTGGGAGAATCTCACTTACTCATCTCCTTTGAGGACAAAACCAAAGGCAGGACTATTGAAGCAAGGATGAGAATTGCCAGGCATACATACTTTTCTATACCTTGCCCATGGTAGACATCACTAATCAATTACTAACTCCATTTTTTTCATGCAGAGCCCAGACTTTACCTTAGAATTTTTTTTCGATTTTGTGCTATTTGGCACTTGTGGAAACAACCTATTTGCCACATTTGTGGTTATTTATCACACTGAAATGGTGTCAAATGTATAATGTAGAAAAGAAACATTGATTGCTCCTTTTTTTCTTATTCCTGTCTGAAGGTGCCCCACTTGGGTTAACTATACTCTGTAGTCATCCTAAATAATCCAGAATCTAGAGTTTCCATCCCTAAAAACATTTCTGGCCTGTATTACCATCTCTCAAGGTAAAACAATAGAGAATGTTCCTCCCAGAGCAAGCATGTAGAATTTGACAATCTCTCCAAGATGGAGGCAATAGACATTAGTGTCAGGTGTAAGTAAGAAGACTCAGGAACTTCCAAAACACAAGCTTCCAGCAGTGACCCAGGAACACTCTGGGGCAATGGGAAAGTAACCTTGGGAAAGTGGCCAAGCATCCTAAAAAGTCTATGGTGTAATGAGTGGTCAGTGAGGTGGTCCATGAATCCTGGCCTCTCTTTCTTTAATATTTTTATTGTAAATTTACACACTTATATTTTAAAAAATCCAAGCAGAAAAATATAACATTAAAAGTTTCCTTTCCTTTAACCTCATTTCAACTTCTCAAAGGTAATCTTTAAGGCTTTAAAATAATTCTTGTAGAAAAATGCTAAACACATAATGTATGTATGAATATAAAATTATGATTAGGTGCCCCTCCCCCTCTACCAGAAACATAAATGGGATCATGACTATGCTGAACACATGGCTCTGTAATGTCCTCATTGTCACTACCTAATCATTCCATGATGGCTTTTATGGTACGAGGCAAGTCAGGGCTTTAGAGTCAGACCTTCTGGGATGAAATCCTGGCTAGGTACAGTTGAATGACGTTGAACAAGTTCTTGAACTCTGTGTTTCCTTACATATGGAGGGACATCTCCAGAATTACAATGGAAAATGTTTTCCTTTACAAAACTCTTATTAATGGTCAACATAGTAGTGTATTTTTCATATAATGATTTGTATTTTTGCAACTCATTGATATCTGGTATGTGTTATTACTTCAATTTGGTATAGGTCCAAAAAAGACAGCAAGACATGTAGCTTGATGTCTCCTTTTTGGGGTCATTCACTTTCCCAGTCTCCTCTTCCTGAGCTGGATTACTGACCCTGGCAACCCTCTCTAGTTTCCTGGGAAAATATCCCTTATGTAGTAAATCAATTGCTACTGTCACTCCCCAAAAGCCAGTTCAAACCACTCCTGTCTTCTAAGCATCACTAATGCCCCTTCGGTTGGGCATGGCTAGTCCATCTTCATTATCAAGGCTGTTGTTACTGATCACCCCATATCATAACCGTTTTCCTATGTGTCTGCATTCTCTACTGGATTCAGAATTCCAGAAAAAAGAATTCTACCTTGTTTATCTCTATGATCTCAGCAAAAGTGCTTGGTGTCTAAAACAGAATGCACATTCTTAGAGAGTTGAGTGAATGAATGACAGATGGATAGATGAATGAGGGGAACAAAACATGTTTGAACATGAATTCTGACTCCCCACACTCTTCTCAACCCAGTAAACAACCACCACCACCATCCATGTGTCTAAGTCAAGAACCTTAGTGCCATGTTTGATTTTTCTCTTTCCTCACATCCCCCATCCCACCAATCACTGCAACTCCAAAATATACCCCCATCCTCCCACCAGCCTCACCACCATCTGACTCAGGGTCATATCATCTCTCATCTCCATTATGTAATAGCTTCCTCATCTGTCTCCCTACCTCTACCCTTGCCCTGCCCCCAGTTCAGCCTCCACTCACAGCCAGAGTGATCTTTCTGCAGAGCCCAGGCTGTGCTTCAGTCTTGGTGAGATCCATCCCTCCAGGGACTTTCCTTAGCCCTTGCCATAGCATTCAAATATCTTGTTGCAGAGGAAGGTAAGCCAATAGACCCATTACACACTGGTCTCCTCTCAGATCACTCTTCCGCAGATTCCCAGCCTCCTGCAGGTGACTTCAGCATGCCAAACCATCTCCTCTTTTGGGCACTCTTTCAGAAAGAGTCTTCCTCGTGCTCTCAGCTATTCCCTTTTCATCATTTGGGGTTCAAAGTAAATTCTACTCTTCAAAGGCCTCTCTGAGGATCTTCTCCAAATCACTACTAAAAAGCACCCTATTTACTTACTACTTCAAAACTATTTTATTTATTGTCCACTACTTGCCTTGCCAGAATGTTGGCCCTGAAAGCAGAGTCCTTTCTTGCCTTATTTCCTACTATATCTCTTGTGCATAGTGTCAGCCCCAGCACATAGTAGGTACTCAAAAAATGTTTCTGAGATGAAGGAATGTCTGGTAACCTCTTTTTGCCACCTTTTCCAAGAGAAGATGTGCATTAATTTCAATAAACCGCAATACCAATGCTGCCTGCTACAAGGAAAGTCCAATTTGAAGAGTCTTTACTATGATGGTTTCTAAAACTTTTGGTTTCTATGGTGCTTAACCTCACTTCTACTATCCATGCAAGTAACAGACCGAATAGGGGAGGTTAAAACAGTGGAGAAGCCCCTGTGAGGAATGGGGACATGTTGTTTTAAGTCCTTAATACTTTGAGACAATTAAGAGAGCAGAGGAAAAAGTGCCTACATAATTCTCATTTCTTAGGCTGTGTGCAGTCTTAGGCTTTATAGTATTGATAGTGTTAGCAACTAATTAAGAAATCTTGACATTACTCAAGAAAGATATAATTGAAATGGAATTTGAGAGAGTCTTTAGTTATCTGTAAAAAGTTTAAAGTCAAGTACTAAGAAAAGGGGTCTCTGATCAAACAGTCTCCCTGAAGAAAACAGGGATGTTTAAACTGATTTGTCCTGTAACCACTCACCAGAGTTGCACTGCTGCTAAAGTCAAATTGTCCATTGTTATGTGGGTGGGGGTGGGGTCTTTGGTTTTCCAAATTGTTGACCTGCACTTGAAAAACCTTGTGGAAGGAGTCATGTTTGGGGTCAGACTGTTAGTAATACTCAGACACTCTCTATAGGAAAACTAGGAGATGTTCCCCAAAATGGAGACTTTCCAGGTATAATCTCATCTGGCATTTGTGACATGACTAAAATCTGAGCTCTAGCTAGATAATCATCAATATCTGGTTGAAAACAATAAAATGTCCACCAAGATAATTATTAAAAACCAGGAGGCTCAGGGATTCTCTACCATTTTATGCACTGAAGATCACCCTGTTGCCTGACTTACCAGTGGCTTTCTGGGGGAATGGGATAGGACAGGAACTCAGTCTGTGGGTCGGGGTGGGACAGATGCAATCTGAAAAAGCCCACTGGACGATTCTTGTACACTCTGCTGGAGGTCATGATTCCCCTTCCCCACCAGAAAAGTCATTGCACATATTATTTTATTCAATTTACATTTTAAAAAGATCAGAGGAAAGCAAATCAGTGATTTCCTGGAGCTAAGCAGGGGAAGAACCTGTAAATGGGCACAGAGAAAACTTTCTGGGACAGTGGAAGTCTTCCAGAACTAGTTCATAGGGATGGTTGCCCAACTTTGTTATGAAGACTCACCCAACTCTACACTGAACACGGGTTAATTTTATGGTATGCAAATTACTCCTCAGCAAAGTTGCTAAAAAGTGGATCAACCCAATCTATATGTGTAGATAGACCATCCAAACCAGCTCACCTTCTCCACCCACCTTCTCCCGCATTCCCACATTCCCTGTTATCTTGATGAATGGTATCATATCCACCCTGAGCGTCCGCCATCTTTTGTCTTCCCCACCTACATCTGACCAGTTCTACCTCTTGAATATCTCAGGAATCTGCTCACTTCTCCCCGTCCCTCATGCCACTACCTGCTTGTTAAGGCTGTCACAGTTTCTCCTGAAAGATTGTGATGGCCTCCTAATGATGGCCCTGCCCTCACCTCCCAGGGCACTTTCTCCTCTAGGAAACTCCTTTGCCTGCTCCCCATCATCCTCAGGTTAAAACTCCAGCTCCTCAGAAGGGCACAGTTTATAAAACCTCCCATGACCCAGCACCTGTTTATTTGCCCAGGCTTATCTCTTGGCAAACCGAACATCAAGTCAAATTGACCTACTTAGCTGTATCTATTCCCTGAAACAAGATAAGCTTTCCTTCCCGCCATTGTTCACACAGCATTGTCTCTACCCACCAGTCACCACTCTGACAGACAGGTAGTTGCTTCTCAGTCGTTCTTCTTTGATAACCACACTGGCTGTTACCTGGCATACTGGCATGCAAAGACCTCTTTCGCTAGCCTCTCTTATAGCTATGTGGAACAACATATTAAGTTTTGTCGGTGAGAAAAGTATGGCATATCAGAAGTTCTTCTTAAAAGGCAAAAGATTCCCTTCCTTCCCTTCTACCTTTATGCTGCTTGGAATGAGGATGTCAGGACTGTACTTGCGGCCATTGTGAATCAAGAAGTAACCTGGGAGGATGGAAGAGCAACATGATATGGGATCTTGGGTTGCTGACACTATAAAGCCTCCATATCACCTCTGGACTTTGATTATGTGAGAAAAAAAATAGCTTCCATGTTATTTTAATCATTATATTTTAGATCTTTATTATTTGTAGATAAACAATATCTTAACTTCAATAATGTTTCCATGTACCATTATAACTGGTTGATTTCCTCTTCTATCCATCTAACCCGTGTATTTCCTGTAACATTCAGTTGAAGTATCACCAACTCCGAGAAGCCATTCTGGCCTTCCAACTGCAGGTCAGATGCTCTCCTTTGACTTCCATAGTGCCCCCACCCCCAGCATTTCTTCCCATTGTGCACTGTTATGAATCAAATCTAACCACATTTTGCCCATATCACCACATTCCCTACAGGAGAAAGATGTTCCCTTCCTTCCCTTTCTATGCCCTGCACCAGGCATTGTATCTGGCACAACAGGTTCTCAGTGTATTTGCTGGATAAGAAACTGTGTTTAACACCCAAGTGATTAACCCAAGTGGAACAATCATGCTGCACCTTTGAAAGGGAGCCAAGTGAGCAATGATAGCATTTCAGTTTTATGTCAACTCCACCCCTCAATGTATCTGTAAAGGACAGAGCTGCATCTATTACATACATCAATAATTGTCATAAAAACAACAAAAACTTCACATGCAATATCAAACGTGAATTGGTAAAAGGTTAAGTAATCAAAATCTTTCTCTCAAAGTACCCTAAGGACATACTGAAAAGTTACTGACCCAAGAAAATACCAAGGACACAAAAAGAGAAAATAAGTGACTCCTCTATGAAAACTTAGGGAAAAAAAATAGAATAAACATTCAGTCTTGTAAGTATGTTGATTTGAAATAGATTCCTGTCTAGTGACAGACGCCACCTACTTGAAGGTGCTTTATTTGTACAAATCTCACTATGCCAGGTTGGATATTTAAACCATGATTTTTAGTTTCATGATTCAACAAGTCATGAGAACCAGAGTGGAAATTCAAGATCTTAAAGCTCAAATGAATCTCAGAGTGGGGGAAGGGGTTACAAATAAGAGCAATTGTGAAATAAAACTGAAAGTTGAATCAGGCAGGTTGAAGTGTGTGTGTGTGTGTGGGGGGGGAATACCCCAAAAGAATGTGGAAAAGACACCACTTCTGAGAATGAAAAGCAACAGCTCTAAACTTGTTCTAGGCATCACCGCAACGGATTTCAAAGGCACAGATGTCACAGTGGTGTTTACAGTAAGAATGATCTCATCTGGAATTGTCTGTTGATACTGACTTGGATTACGTGGGAAAGAAGTTTTCGTTCCTTGCAGGATTTCAGCATACACGTCAAGAGCATGAGTGAATGCCTTATAAGTGAGCCTAAACTGTGATATTTTAATGCGCCTAACCTCTGATAAAATCATGCAAGGTGTCGCAGCAGGAAACTGAACCCCAGGGAGGCTATTAGCAATTTAGCATCTCATTTCATGTGGGAATGTAAATGCCATGTACTCCCTGTACTCAGAGACTCAAGTATCGACAATGGTGCTCCATGCCACACTGGTTTCTGTATTTTCAATTTAGCCACCTGCATTATTTGACTTTTCACTCCCTCCTCCATCTCTTTCCCTCCTAGGACTTTCCAAGCAGCAGAAGTCTCTCTGAGAGGGTGTGAAGATGTGTGACTAGCAGCCCTATATGCTGAAGATATAGGGGAAGCCACGTAGGAATGAATATTGCCTGTTCACAGACTCAGAGCGGGTAAAATTAAACTCCAGGCTGAAGTGTCAAGGATTCTGTAATTCTTGGGGTATTTGCTTCAGGGTGGGGGTGGGTCTGCAATAACTTGCTCAACATCTACTCCTGGTCCTAGACAACTGAAAACCCCAGACTTAGAAAACAAGAGAGATGGGGGAGCCAATGCACAGTACACATATTACAGCATCTTTAATCCTTCTGGTCCTTGGGCTGTAAATGCTAATTCCATCAGGCTTGCAAACCACCAGAAAACCAACACACTTCACCTACTTGGACTAATGAGGAGAAAATGATTTGGAATCAGTGAAAAACTTGAAGGTATCAGTGCCATAGATACATTTATTAAAAAAAATTCTTTACTCACTAGGGCACTGATAAACACCTTTGCACAGTTAGGTGATTATAGATAATGATAAGGTACTATATATTTTAAAAACCTAGGAGAAAGGATTTTTAATGGTTTTACCACAAAGAAGTGATAAATGTTTGAGGAGACAGATAAGTATACCTTGTTTGAACATCACACGATGTATACATGTACCAAAACATCACAAGATACCCCATAAACATATATAATTTTTATGTGCCAATTTTTTTAAAAAAGCAAAACTCAGGAAAAAATAATGTATTTTGTAAGAAATAATAAGAATAGCTTGTAGTAACCTTTATATTTTTCTTTGCATCACAAAAGTTCTAGTCTTTTATCTTAGTTCCTATTAAAATATTAAAGATCCTACTCTTAGTCTTTAAAGTTTTAGTTTTAATTTGAAATCAGAGGCCCTGTTAATTAGCACAGTGGCCTTGTCCCTAATAAATATAAATATATATGTATATATTTATTTTTAATTT
The DNA here is from genome assembly GCF_902686445.1 of Sciurus carolinensis. Lineage (NCBI taxonomy): Eukaryota > Metazoa > Chordata > Mammalia > Rodentia > Sciuridae > Sciurus > Sciurus carolinensis. Next base: position 66,716,346 of record NC_062214.1, read on the forward strand.
TATTTATTTATTTGGTACTGGGGTACTTTGTTACAGAGGTACATCCCCAGTTCTTTTTATATTTATTTTGAGACAGGGTCTTGCTAAATTGCTGAGGGTTTCGTTAAGTTGCCCAGGTTGGCCTTCAACTTGTGGTCCTCCTGTCTCAGCCTCCTGAATCACTGGGATCATAGGCATGTGCCATCATGCTCAGCACATGATATTAACAGCAATACTATGACACATAAGCAAGTCTGGTGTCAATAGTGTGGCTTTCATGCATTATTTATCCTTTTCACAATACTACTTTTATTCCATTTCACAGACTGGGAAACTGAGAAGAAAATTAAGATTACACAGCTAGCCAGTGGTGGAGCTAGAGTTTGCACCTACTAGGAAGTTACATCTGCTCCCCTGGATGCTGGCTTCTCGCTCTGCCCTCAAAGCCTCAACTTTTTTGACCTTTGTTTCTCACCTGGTAGATGACAGTTTAGGCCTAGACAGTCTCTGTGTCACCTGCTGCTATAAAATATTTGATTTTCCAGCTCCTGGAGAGATCCAGCCTTGGTTGCTAATTGGAGGTGTTTCTAAAGAGTCATTTCATCATACACAGGGATGGATGTTATAATTTATAATGAAATGTTTGTGTTTGTCAATGTGTGTTTCTAATGCCAGAGAATCCCTGAGAGGAGGTTGGTCTTCCTGACATCTTGTTCACACTATCAATTTGTTTGGTAAACCTTTTTTAATAGAGGAAAAAAATAGAATCTGCCATGGCCTCTGTTTATCCTAGAGTTAATAACATCAGTATTGCTTGGTAACTTGTAGAAGTACACATTTCTGGGGCTGGTTCCGGATCTGCTGAACAGAAAGAAGTATGTAGGGGGCCTCAGCATTCTGAGTTTGAACAAACCCCTTCCCTCAGAGCCTTCTAACACACACTCAAAAAAAGTTTAGGGATGCTGGCTTAGGATCACCGATTTCCACTTTGGGACACCTGAATGAATGAGGTATTCCTAAAATGTTGACTGGGAGCCAGAGTTAGCAGACCGGAAACCCATTAGGTTAATAATAGAATGCCGTTTTTAAATGCTAAAGTATTTCTGGGTGCCATCTCCTTTGCAGCGGAGGGCTGTAAAGAAAGGGACATTCTAGTAGACTGGGAAGGCAGAGGGTGAGGCTCCGCCAGCCAGGGGATGGTGGGAGGAGAGGGGAGGAAGGAGGAGTAGGGAGCCTCTGGGCCTCACAACCCATCTGGTTGGAAACATCCCGCAGTGCCCCGAGCCACAGGAGCCAGAGCCAATTACAAGTTTATATAATAGAACAAGTCTCCCGGGCCTCCCCTCCTCCGCCCCACCCCTGCCGGCTTTGGGGATGGGGCAGGAAACGCTTTCTCGGAAATTCACGAATGATCTAGGATGGAAGGTGCCTTTTCTGGGTTTACAGCACGGGGCCAGTTCCCTATATCAGAAACTTCTTGGGTTCTGCTTTTGTGTTCTAGAAAGCTCCGGGGCCTCGCAGCCCTTTCTGTGGCTGGGAGAGGGGCCCCCACTTCGAGTCCCGGAGCTAAAAGAGGAGGTGTCTGGGTCGGAGCGTTCACGCGGCTTCCCCGTGGCACGGTGTGAACTCGCGGGCGTTTATGTAACTCCTGCCCTTCACGCAGGATCGTGTGACACACTGAATCACGGAGGATGGGGGAGAGGAGGGGAGGAGGCGGAGAGAGGGGGCCAGTGACGCCCCGCCCACGTGACCCGTCAGATGCCTGCGTTCTAAGTTTGCACCGGCTCTTTTACGGTAAGGCTGAAGGCTTCTAATCAACATCGATTCGCAGTCATCCCTGAGTGACATTTGATATGAGCAACAGCTCAGTACTAGGAAATGGCAACGTGGATGATGATGGAGGAGTGGGGGCGGAGTGAGGGAACGGTGCTCCAGCCGCCTCTGATTTTGTTTGGAACGGGAGGTTAGGCTGAGTCAAGGAAACCTACTGCAAAATTGTCAGGGAAGGCAAGGTCTCTTCTCTAGAGTCCTTAGATTCCTCTGGGCTGGAGGCAGAGAATTCTGAAAGACAACAGATCACTCAAGCCATGCTCCATATTTATGAATTGGTTTTAGAAGTTGCATGAGATCTGCCTGGACACACCTTTTGGTTTAATAATCTATAGCCTTTCACAACTTCCCTAGGATAGAGAGTGTGGCCCTGGGACCAGTTCCATCCCTCCCACCAGGTAATTTGTTAGAAATGCTGTCTGTTGCATCCAGGTCTCCCGAAGGAGAGACTACCTGGAGGATATGGCCAGGTCCCCAAGGACACAAGATGTGGAGAGAAGTGCTCTGGCCACTGAGGAAAGAAAGGAGCCTATCACAAAACTTATGTGTCATCCTACTGTATTCTGGGGTTTGGGGGTTGTGCTGTACTGGAATCTTTGACTTTCCATTAGTTTGGTAAGTATGGGAAGCTTATATTCTAGACCCAACCCAGTGGAAATCAAAAAGGGCTGAATATGACACCCTTGATTATACCTCCACCATGCCACAGCATTGCAAGCACATCCAGCTATCTTTTTTTATTTATTAAAAAAAAAAAAAAGAAGGAAGGGGCTGGGGTGTAGCTCAGTGGTAGAGCTCTTGCTTAACATGTGTGGGGCCCTGAACCCAGCACTGGGGGGAAAAAAAGAAGGGAGGGAAGGAAGAAAGACAAGGTGATTGTTAATAGTTAAATGAAACCAACAAACAAAAAGTGAACTTGTTCCTTTCACTGGCAACAGTTAACTCCACAAGTAATTTCCTCACTTAAAAGAAAAACAAACCAAGTAGGGTGGTAGGCTTTTAAAAGAAGGAGTAGAGAGAGCTCTGGTGAGTGCCTTTATTTACTTTAGGGCCTTGTTAAGACACATTTGCCTTGAGATAAAAGGTTTTCTTTTGGGACAATCCCAAAATGACTTTGCTTGATTCAATTAAGTAAGACCTAATGAAAGCGAAATCCAGCTTTGAGATAGGCATCATCTCACCAGGTGAGTTGTAAATACATTCTGACCAAGTTTAAGAGGCGAGCTCTTGAAAATTTAATCTATTTTAAAAATGCATATCCTTGCCACAAATTGCTTTGAAGAAGATCGCTGCACTGATTGCATGCTGAGATAATTATTCTGTATCACCAGTTAGGGAACAAGATTTTTTTGATAAATACTACAGTGTCAGTCTTTGTTAATGATTTGGGAGGGGAAGGAGAGAATCCCAGAAGGCTGAGGCTGATTTTATTTGCCTGCTTCCTTTCTCTGAACTCAGACTGTGGGTACTGGTAGAGTCTTGGACTTGAGCTTTGAACCTATTGAATAACCTCTGCTCACCTGTCAAATCTCTAGTCCTCATGTGAAAGTGAAATGGTGGTTTACAGGTAGTACTGGAGTAGAACTCAAGGACAGAGTCTTCACCCTCTTGTCCTTGATATTAGGCTTGGTGATTCTGAGCAGTGGGATGCTCTCACTTGCCCTAGTTAAGGACTAGCCCCCTGGGGGCTCAGAAAGTGGGCTGAGGAATCCCATCAGTGAATGAACCCTGCTAGTAAGTTGCTGGGTGGTAATGAGAGAGAACCCCACCCTTTTGGATAGTTTGACAGGTCAGGGCTCACACATAGAGGGGCACATTGCTCCCAGTGCTTGGTCCTACTGAGCCTGGATGTGACCTCACAATTCTTAGAACTGCATTGCTAATCTTTTCATAGCTTCATTCTTCGAAAGAAAGTGTTTATTAGGAACCCATTATAGGCCAAGCACCCATCTGATATAAAGACCTATCATGGATGGTGAGCAAAAGCAAAGCTGTAGGCTATAAAATAAATGAAAGTGGGGAATGGTTAGTGATTGGCTAATGATTGGGAGGGGTAATTTTAGATTTGATAGTCAGGGTGAGCCTCTCTGTGGAGGTAACATGAGGAAAGTTATCTCAGAAGCCAGAGGGGAAAGCTGGTCAAAAGAACAGTGAGTACAAATTCCCTGGGGGCAGAAGTGAATTTAGCAAGGTCGAGAATCTGAGTCAGGAGCTGGACCCTGTGAACCATCCTTGAAGCAAGTCCTTGGCATTTATGGGGTTTCCTCTTGTGATCTCTAATTCCTGGTTTGTTAAATTTTCCTGACTGTAACCAAAATACCTGACAAGAACAACTTAGAGGAGGGAAGCTTTATTTTGGCTCATAATTTCAGAGGATTCAGCCTGTGGTTGACTGGCTCCAAAGCAGAGACATTAGGATAGAAGGGCATGCTTCCAGGTCACGTCCCCAGTGACCTGCTTCCTCCAACTAGGCCCCACCTCCCCAGTAGTCTGTTCATCCATCAGTGGGTTAATCCACTGATGAGGTCAGAGCCTTTGAGATCCAACCATTACCTAAAAACCCCACATCTGAACCTTGCTGTAGTGGGGACCATGCTTTCAACACATGAGTCTTTGTGAGGATGTTCCAGAAACAAACCGTAACATGTGGTGACTGGACTGAGTGAGACTTGGACCCACAGGTGTGCAGAGCATGATCTGCAGCCTCATTTGACTGCTCTTCTTTACCCAGGTGGCCTTTCTGGTGAATGAAGTCAAATGGCATTTTATGGGAGGTGTGTGAGGAAACAGTCTAGCACGATGACCAGGAGAATTAGAAAATCCTTATTCAGGTCACTGGTTTTCTGACTGTGGACAAATTCTTTCACAGACTCTATGCCTCAGTTTTCCCATGGAGACAAATGGAGATAAAACTGTTGGTAGGAGTGAAAACAACTTGCTGAATGGCTAAGTCATCAAACAATTCAGCAAATTTAGCAATTTACCAAAGCATTAAATTAGAGATTTTTTTCATATATTAAATGACTATGAATATTCTTCAAAAGCATATATATATAAAGTTAGTTACATTCTACGTGGCACATTAATAGGTTCCTCATAAATATTACCATCTAATTTAATCAAATAGAGTATTAGAAAATAGTTCCCTCCTTTATATGATAAAACATTTTCAGCAATAATCATAAGTGAAATGAATAACAAAAATGGTCAGAAAAAAATACAAACACCGAAAATTTCCTTGAATTTAATATTTGTTCATGTGATCTTTCAGTAAAAAAGAATAAAAATAAAATGGATATTATTGTGCAAAAAAGGAAAAGAACCTGATATTATTTTATATCTTAAGATTAAACCTTGATCTTTATTTTATGTAGGTAATTGTTCATTCTCTGAATGAATTTTAATATACCTGAAATAATCTATAAAAGGTACAATTTAGGCAAATACCATTGTTAACAATTTATTTCCTTGATTTGTCCTTTTGTTTAAAACAAACAATTAGAAAAGAATATATTTCAGTGTCAAATTCAGTAAAATATTTCATGTATGTACTAGATAAAATTTGCACTCATGAAAAGAAAGTGTTATGCCTTGTAATTCTCACTGTTTCACTGTCTTAAATTTTAAAACAAAAATAAAAAACTCACGTGGTTGCATAGAATGAGAGAATTGTTGTACCTCCAGTTCTGTTTTCCTTTTATATAATCAGCTTGCTATCAGTGTTTACTTTGAATCTACATTTCAAAAGAGGGTATATGTCAGTTGACAAAATCATGCTATGTACATATGTAAATAAACCCCAGTGAAGTCCACATTTATGTATAGCTATAAAGCATCACTTTAAAAAAAACAATAAATAAACAGAAGGAAGAGAAGTAGAGGAAGGGGAATAGGGGAATGAAGGAGGGGAGGAAAAGAGTAAGCACTGGGGACCAAAGTGGAGCAAATTATATTCCATGCATGTATGGTTATGTCAAGATGAACCCCACAATCATGTATAACTATAAAGCACTAATAAAAATATTTTTTAATAAGTAGGTATAAGTAGTAGCACAGAGCTGGAAATGCCAGTGGGCAGCTCTAAACTTTTATAGTCACAAACTTCTCAAACAGAATTCTGATAGCAGAGGAGTCCTGTGAGAGATGGGCTGGGATTTGGAATTCCCTGAATTAACTTTCATATAGAATAAGATTATTTATTAAAAGGTAAGTAATAATATTTTAATTTAAAACTTGTGTATATAGAGATGCCCCTCAACTTTTGACCAGGAAAACCCATCATAAATTGACATGCATAACACCAAGATGCATTCAGTACATGTAAGTGATCAAACTCCCTAGCTTAGCAACACAGCACACGGTAAAGTATCAGTTGTTTACTCACATGATTGTGGGCCGACTGGGAGCTGCGGCTTGTTGCCACTGCTCAGCATCCACACGAGTATGGTACTGTATATCACTAGCCCAGGAAAAGGCCAAAATTCAAAATTCCACGTACAGTTTCTATTGAATGCATGTGTCTTTTGCACCATTGTAAAGTTGAAAAAGTGTGAGTCAAACAGTTGTGCCTTGGGGGACAGGCTGCGTATCATTCACCTCAATGATGATCCCTACAACTTGAAGAAAAACCAAACAAATATTTGGGGAGGGGAATTATATTTTATCATAGACATTATTTAGAACTGCCAAGTCATGACACTGTAAAGAGAAGATCAATTTTCAGTTGGTTTTATTCTGGTTTTTAAATTCTCTGTGGACAAGGTATCTTCCCACCATCTTGCCCTCAGTATACTGAATTTATCAACCAGTTTTCCAATTACTCTTTATAACTGTGATACTTAAAACAGAAATCACAGAGTACTCTAAGACAGTAGAGTATCTGTGTGTATCAAGGAGGACTTCATTGAAGAAAGGATTTTTAAAAAGATTATTGAATATGATTCACATACCATAAAATTCACCTTTTGGTACAGGGTACAGTGTACAGTTCAGTGGTCTTAGAATTTTCATGGAGTTTTATAACCATGATTAGTATCTAATTTCAGAACATTTTCATCAACCCCCCAAAGAGTGCCCATGAGCATTCACTCTGCATTTCCCACTCCCTCCAACTCCCGCAGTCACTGATGTGTTTTATGTGAAGAGATGCTCTTCAGTTGGGATCTGAGGCATAAGTAGAAATAACTTGTCAAACAGAGGGGAAGACCATTTCTGGCTGACAGCCTCGTGGTCAGCATTTAAGCAGAGGAAAAATGCAGACAAGGAATTAACAGGGAATTTGCATCACCAGAAAACAGAAAATGAGGGTGAATGGTATGAGCCAGCATGCCATCGAAGTCATGGAGCTCCCCTAAAGCACTTTGCCTGTCCTCATCATAGCAAGGGGGCCAGTGTTTTGACACAGAACCTTCCACACAAGTCATGCTCAGAAGACACTACATGAACAAGTAAATACATCCTTCATGCCCTTTTAGAACATCATTAAGGTGCATGCCTATAATCCCAGCAACCTGGGAGGCTAAGGAAGGAGGATTGCAAGTTAGAGGCCAGCCTGGGCAACTTAGTGAGACTCTGTCACAAAAAAAGGTGTATTGGAGGTACAGCTCAGTGGTAAAACACCCCTGGGTTGGATCCCCAGTACTGAAAAAAAGTCATAAAGGATTAGTTTATTTATTATTTTATTTTAAATATTTATAATACAATGTCAGAAATATGAGAGACTTTCATGCCTACTCCTACAGTCATGGTGTAATTGTACTGTTTGTTTTGTAGAAATCTGGTTTAGACTTTTATGATGAGCAAATAGGTGAACTGTACTTGGAAATCAGTTGTAACTTATCTCCTCAGGAAGCACCAATTCCAAACTTGTTGGAATTTCTTGTTGATGCTTGACAGAATGGAAGGTGGAATTCAGATTAAGATTTGGGGTCGATGGAGATTCAGAGCAGCCTTTTTTCTTATTTGAATTTCTTCCTATTGGTTTTTTCTATATTTATTTAAAATTTATTAATCCATTTGATGCTCAAGGTAAGGTTTTGGACCCCTCTCTAGGCATCAGACCCAGCTCCAAATTCTTAGCCATTGCTTTATCCCTGGCTATTCAGTTCCATCTAATGCCCCCCATAACCACTTTGGTTATTTTCTGGTGTGTTCACTGACTGTTGTTTATGCAAATACATGCTAATGTAAACATGTTATCTTATGTTCCTCCTTGCTTGCAGAAAAGAGCATAGTGCTAAAATGTGCTTCTTCCACTTACTATTTTATGGATAATTTTCCCTATTAGGCTATAGAGAGCTCTGGACTCATTTTTTTTTTAATTTTTAGTTGTTGACGGACCTTTATTTATTTATTTTTATGTGGTGCTGAGAATCGAACCCAGTGCCTCACATATGCTAGGCAAGCACTCTATCACTGAGCTACAACTCAAGTCCCCTGACTCATTTTTTTGAACAGTTGCATGCTATGACATGGTTTATTTAACCACTCTCCTATAGATGGACACTTGAGATGTTTCACCTTTTTTGCCTCTTACAATAATGAATCTCATTCATGCATAATTTTGTCCATCAGCAGCTGTATTTGAATGCTCAGAGGTGGGACTGCTGAACATAGGGTGTGTGTTAGCCTCTTTGATATATGTTTGAGCACCAGATTGTCCTACAAGACAGCTGAGCCACTTTGTTTTCCATCACTCTGTGCCCACAGACTCAACAGTAGAGTGTCTTCTCAAACTTTTTTTTAAAATATTTTTTTGGTGCTGGGGATTGAACCCTGGACCTTGTGCATGCAAGGCAAGCACTCTGCCAACTGAGCTATATCCCCTTCTCAAATTTTTGATGGATGAAGAGCAGTATCACAGGGTAGTTTTATTTTGTATTCCCTTCATTAAATATCCTTCATAAATTTAAGGTCCATTAATATTTTTTGTTTGTGGAATCTCTATTCCAATCCTTTGCCCATTTTTATTGAGTTACTGTTTTTTTGTATTCTCAATTTCTGGGAACTCTTTACCTATTGGGCAGAAATGAATTGAAAATATATTTTCTTATTTGTCTTTTGACTTTTCTATGGTAGTTTCTACTTCTCTGGAAAGTAAAAATAATCACTTTTATGTAATAAAACTTTTTAGTCACCTCCAGATTTTTAAATCATATGTAAGCTATCTCTACTGCAAGATTCCAAAGATATTTGTCCAGGTTTTCTTCTTACACTTTTATAATTGCATTTTCATGTCTAAATTTCAGTGCATTTGGAGCTCATTCTCATGCATAATATTATTGTACATGAGTTCTATATAAGCTCTATCTTTATTGGTTGGTTATCCACTCATCCTAGCATTATTTATTAAAAATATTAACATTTATCTTCACTGAAATGAGACACCTTCTAAATTCTTATATATCTCTGAGTCTACTTATGAACTTTCCATATATACTTGGTACTATGATTCGAATGTGGTTTATCTCCTACAAAACTCATTGAAATTTGATTGCCATTGTGGGGGCATTGGGAGGCATGGTCTTTAAGATGTGATGAGGTCATTAAGAGGGACAAATGCAAATAAAATACCTGGGAATCAATCTCACAAAAGAGGTGAAAGACCTCTACAATGAGAACTACAGAACACTAAAGAAAGAAATTAAAGAACACCTTAGAAGATGGAAAGATCTCCCATGTTCCTGGATAAGCAGAATTAATATTGTCAAAATGGCCATACTACCAAAAGTGCTATACAGATTCAATGCAATTCCAATTAAAATCCCAACGATGTACCTTACAGAAGTAGAACAAGCAATCATGAAATTCATCTGGAAGAATAAGAAACCCAGAATTGCTAAAGCAATCCTTTGCAGGAAAAATGAAGCAGGGGGTATTGCAATACCTGAACTTCAACTGTACTACAAAGCAATAGTAACAAAAATGGCATGGTATTGGTACCAAAATAGACAGGTAGATCAATGGTACAGAATACAGGATACGGACACAAACCCAAATAAATATAATTTTCTCATACTAGACAAAGGGGCCAAAAATATGCAATGGAGAAAAGATAGCCTCTTCAACAAATGGTGCTGGGAGAATTGGAAATCCATATGCAACAAAATGAAACTAAACCTATATCTCTCACCATGCATGAAACTAAACTCAAAATGGATTAAGGACCTCAGAATCAGACCAGAGACCTTGCATCTTATAGAAGAAAAAGTAGGTCCAGAGCTTCAACATGTCGGCTTAGGACCAGACTTCCTCAACAGGACTCCCATAGCACAAGAAATAAAAGCAAGAATCAATAACTGGGATAGATTCAAACTAAAAAGCTTTCTCTCAGCAAAGGAAACTATCAGCAATGCAAAGAAAGAGCCTACAGAGTGGGAGAAAATCTTTGCCAATCATACTTCAGATAGAGCACTAATCTCCAAAATCTATAAAGAACTCAAAAAACTCTACACCAAGAATGCAAATAATCCAATCGACAAATGGGCTAAGGAAATGAATAGACACTTCACAGAAGAAGATCTACAAGCAATCGACAAACATATGGAAAAATGTTCAACATCTCTAATAACAAGGGAAATGCAAATCAAAACCACCCTAAGATTCCATCTCACCCCAATTAGAATGGCGATTATCAAGAATACAAGCAACAACAGGTGTTGGGGAGAAAGGTACACTCATACATTGCTGGTGGGGCTGCAAACTAGTGCAGCCACTTTGGAAAGCAGTGTGGAGACTCCTTAGAAAACTTGGAATGGAACCACCATTTGACCCAGCTATCCCACTCCTTGGCCTATACCCAAAGGACTTAAAATCAGCATACTACAGAGATACAGCCACATCAATGTTCATAGCTGCTCAGTTCACAATAGCCAGATTGTGGAACCAATCTATATGTCCTTCAGTTGATGAATGGATAAAGAAACTGTGGTATATATATATATATATATATATATATATATATATATATATATATACAATGGAATATTACTCAGCCATAAAGAATGATAAAATTATGGCATTTGCAGGCAAATGGATGAAATTGAAGAATATCATGCTAAGTGAGATAAGCCAATCTCAAAAAACCAAAGGATGAATGATATCGCTAATAAGTGGATGATGACACATAATGGGGGGGTGGGAGGGGTTAGTGTTAAGGTTAGAGTTAGGGTTAGGGAGGGGGGCAAGAATGGAGGAAGGAAGGAATGTATAGAGGGAAAAGAGGGGTGGGAGGGGTGGGGGGAAGGGAAAAAATAACAGAGTGAATCAAACAACATTACCCTATGTAAATTTATGATTACACAAATGGTATGCCTTTACACCATGTACAAACAGAGAAACAACATGTATCCCATTTGTTTACAATAAAAAAAAAAAAAGAGGGACAAATGCCTTTCTCACATAAGTGATTTCTCACTTTCACAGGACCAGATTAGTTTCCAACAGAGCAGGTTGTTAAAGCGTAGCTGCCCCTCCTGTTTTGTCTCTTCCTCACATGCCATCGCTTGCCCTTCTGCTGTCCATGATGAGTTGAAGCAACATGAGGCCCTTGCCTGCTCTTCAACTGCCCAACCTCCAGAACCAGGAGCCAAACAACAACAAAACCAAAACCAGCACCAACAACAAAAACAATAAGAAACAAAAATAAACAAACTCCCTCTTTCCTTATAAATCACCCAGATTTTGTTGTAGCAACAGAAGATGAACTGAGGCATATCATTATTTTCTCACTGTTTAATGGTTAAGACTTGGTGATACGTTTTTCCTAGAGGGCTAGTTCTCATCTCACTGTACTTCTTTGTCCAGTTTTCCTGTTCAGTTTTGCTTGCTTCTTTTCCCCCCATATAAACATTACCATCAACCTGCTTAATGGCAGGAAAAGAAGTAGGTCTCTTCTTCAGGATTATGTTACATTTCTACTGGCGTTTTGGATTTGTTCTCCCCTTAGTTACTGCTATCCACACGCTGGGGCTCTTCATTCACTCTTTGAATCCCTTTTCCCCTGATCAATGCATTCCTTGAGACTGAGCTATATCAGATCCCCGCTCACCTGTCCTTCTATATTAGCATATTCCAGGACACCTGCAGAGCCTGTAAAGCTAGGCATTGCTCCTGGTGGTCTCCTGGTGTTCCCTCTACCACTCTCACACCCTTGAGAGAAGATAAGGGCTCCTAGTTTGCCACTACTTAGTGTGGACTGATTAAATTGAGCACAGTGGACAGCCAACAGCATGTGCAGTAGGGGTGAAGTACTAACCCAGTGTAGAGACACCACTAGAGTCAAGGCTCAGGGCAGAGAGGAAATTACAAGTTGATCAACTGCATCTGTCTCTCCACTGGCCACTTTTGGAAAGATAAGTAGCACAGTAGCATTCTAGTAAGGAGTGCTTTGGACCTTTCCCTCATGAGGGAGCCTGTCCTGGGGAGAAAGGAATAGAAAGGGGAGGCGCTGGTTTGTTTTCCATTAGAAGTCATCCATTCATGCGTGTTCTGCCTGCTGAACCACCCCCTTCCTCCAGGGAATCTGGAGAAATGGAGCGAGTATGCGCCTGGGAAGCTGGACTGGGAATCCCAAGACTCCTATCTAAATCATCAGTAAGATCAGAACAAAGACCTTCACCCTTTCCTTACCAGGACAATGGTGATGTGTGTGATACAGAATGTGAGTCAAAACCCCTAAATGGTAAAACATGTGAAAGAAAATTATTATGAGCCCCCTGTGGCAACATAAATCCTTTATGGCTGAGTTCTTTCAACAACTGCTCTTCTTTTTCTCTTTTTAGATATTCACTTGGGTTTCTAGACAAGGTGACCTCAGGGATGGTGGCAGCTGAGAATCCAGGCAAGGAAGCACTTGATTACAGATGTTTTCTGGGTTTTCTTTGGTTTGTTGTTCATAGGTATTGCCTGGGCAAGCTTATTTTCATAAGCCTGTGCAGGCAGGGTCTGGTTATCTTTACCTCTCCTTCCCCCCAAACGAGCTCAGTTCTAACACTTGGGAAGGGCTCGACGAATCATTCCTTTAATTGATCTATTGATGACAACTCATTTGGGGCAGGTGTTTTCTTTCTTGAATCAGGAGGAAGTCCATCAGCAAACCTATTTAAGAGAATTCATGTGGTCTGTTAGTTGCCAGCTTTGTTCAGAAACTTTTGCTCAAAAACATGTCCTGAGCCTGCAGCTATAAATTAGCTCATGTTCTGGCAGAGTCTCAGCTGTCTGTGACATCACCTCTACCTGACAGCCCTGTCTTCTCCTTAGAGATCTTGCCACATTTCTCCACCTCCCCTTAAAACCTGTTTACAGAATCATATAATACTTAAATTCTTCCTGGTCGGCTCAGAAAGTTTGGGCCATCTGCCAAAGTCTGAACTGCCTGACCAGGCAAAGATGTACAGGCCCCAAGAATGTGGGGCAGGTGCTTTGCTTCACCTACGGAGACCTGTTGGTTTGTATCATTGAGGGTGTCATAATCATTGCTTGTAGTTTTAGTTTTCTGAAGGACTGAAATATTTACACAGCATCGGTGTTCTACCAGCCCTGTGCTCACAGGTAGCTTTGTCCATCCTGGGAATGGGAGGATGCTCGAGGGCTGAACAGGGTGGCCACACGGCTCTCTGTTGCCTTTTGCAGGCAAGAGGATAAAACAGCTGACATCTGTGTAGGGCGTGGGAATCCCACCACACTGGAAGCCTCAGATAAAGTAAACGAAAACATTTCATTAAAATTCATTTCCTTTTCTCACATCTTACTGAAAACAGAAAAATATTTCAACCTTGGCATAACTGCTGAATTATTCATCTGAAAATTAAAAACAAAAAAACAAAATAAAACTCTAATGTAACATAAACTGGATCCTCCTGCTCTTTGCTCTTTGCCAACCTCTTCCTTTGAAGTGAAGCTGGGGGTTGATCTCCCACCGTAGCCAGTGCCAAGGAAAGCATGTTCCCTCTTGTCCTTTCATGGGGGCAATGTGGGTCCCCAGCCCTGAGCACTACATGTTGTCCGAACTCGGAGGGGAATGGAGCTCAGGCAGGGGCACACCACGGAGGTACAGCCACTAGCCCAGGGAGGAGGCCTCTCATGGCTCCCTGAGGTAGGGGCCAGCCAGGAGGAAAGCCCGTGACATATCGCCATGTCACCCAGTGCCAGTGCTCCTGGGCAATCCTCCTGTGTCCTCTTCTTCCTGGAGGCTGATATTGCAAGAGAGCAGCAGAGACCTGGGGCTCACTTCATTTTACTCACTTGTGGACAAGCGCTCGGTAGCGCAGGGAGTGGGGCAGCTAGGGACTGTCCTCTCGATGCTCTCTCTTAGGTTATTCGTTTGGGACTTTTCCATTGAAGGCTGTCTCTGGTGCTCATCTTAACCAGATGGTATTTGCTTGGTAGTCTGGGGGAGGAGATTTTCTTTGCCCCAGACATGGGCCTTTGGGATTGCTGACATCTCCAGGGCTGGCTGCTCTATCAATTTGTGACCCTTCTTCCAATCTTCCTCCATACCCCTTAGAGACCCTCCTTTTCTTGTGCCCTCAGATAAGCAGGGACTTTCTTCATGAGCCCTGCATCTGTGGTGACTATATTTTCTAAATCCAAAAGCCAACCATGTGTGCATGAAAATTCTTGGGGTGTTGAGGGAAGTAGATCTTTGAAATCACAGCTACCCAGGGAAGCACATGGTGTATCTACCTTTGCTCAAGTGGCCTGGGAGCCTTCCAATAACGGAACTTTCCTTCTGAATATGGTCAGACTAGTGGCATGTGTTTTCATTTCACTTGTTTCCTAGGTTTCTGCCTCATGAAATTTATTTATTTCATTTACTGCAAAACTGTTTATAAGTAACAGTTGAGACTTCTTGCATTGATGGCCCAGGTACCTTGGAAGTTCTAGGTAAACCAGATGACCTGGACACAAACAGCCACCTCCACATAGTCTACAGAGAAGGAGTGTTAAGAACCCACTTCTTGCTTTAATTCTGGCAAAATCCCCTTCCCAAGAAAAGTGGCCTCATTGTTTAACATTGACTGTCAATGTTAATAAGGGGATCCTGGGGATCCTGGGGATGCTCATCTTCGTTTCATTTTGTTGCACAAATAAAGCCTAAAGAGAGGTGAAAGATTCTGACTTCCCCTAAAATACTCACTCACAGGTTATAGGTATTTTTGTGAGAGGAGGATTCTTAAAGTGAAGGGGGGGAGGTCCTTGAATACTGTGATTGATACTAGGTGTGTTGGCTGTAGTACCTGGAGGGTTTCAGAGGGAGAGACCTGGGGCCCCAGGGGGAGGACTGATGGACAGAGTAGGGTGAGCCTGGAATGTCAAAAGTCAAGAAAGAGATGGAGCCAAGAGCAGGGACCAGCTAAACAATCCCAGTCTGGATACTTGAGGCAAGCTTGCCTCAAACCTTGGTGTTGAGTGGAGCAAGGCCAGGTGTGTTTGTTTCCTAGGGTCACCATAACAAGGTAGCACAGGCTGGGTGGCTTAAACAACAGATATTTATTGTCTCACTGTTTGGAGGCCAGAAGTCTGAGGTCCAGGTGCTGGTGACATTTGTTCCTTTAGGGAACTTTGAAGAAAAATCTGTTCCAGGTATCTCTCTTAACTTCTGGTGGCTTGCTGGCAGTTGCTGGTGTTCTTGAGTGTGCATATGCCTAAGCTGTGTATCTGCCTTCACCTTCATAAGGTGTTCTCCTTGTGCAGATATGTATTTGAATAGGTGTCCGAATTTCCTTTTTATAAGGATATCAGTCATCTTGGAATAGGGACCTGTCCAATGTGACCTCCTCTTAACTAGTTACATCAGTAACAACCCTATTTCCAAATGATGTCTGATTCACAAGGATATGACTTTGACATATAAATTTGGAGTGGGGGGACAATTCAGCCTGTAACACCAGGTCTTTTGGGCGAGATAAGGCCTGGATCCTGCCTGGGAAATCAGTCAGAAATGGGGCGTGGGGTGGAAGTGGGGTCCCAGGTAGCAATAAGGAAGTTGGGATCCCAGGGGCTGAAAAATCAAGGAAAGAAGAGGGAATAGCTGTGACACAGATGAAGACTGGCTTCTGACTCAGAGCTCCTGATTGATTTGGAGAAGCAGGGCCCATGCAAGGTGCATTAGCCTCAGTCCTGGAGGTCATTCAGATTCCTGCATACTTCATAAAGTATGCATTTGGAAATGGGGCATTCAAGCCATGAAGGAGTAGCACCCAGCATTCATAACCTCAGGGATGCCCCTAATGGGGTTCCCTGATGGTACATGTATGGAAATGGTGGTAAGACCAGTGTGCCTCAGTAAGAATGAGAAGATAAAGTGCCCATCACTCCACAGATCTGGTTAAAGTCTTTGTCACAGGTCCCATTTCTTATTCCCTGGGAACTTAGCAGTCATGGAAAATGAGCCTCATCTAGGCTGTTCAGAACTGCAGCAGAAACTATTAATTTTTTCCCACTATCCATTCTCTTTTTCTTCTATGTAATAATCCCCTGGTTTTTAGTCAGCCATGTAAGTCCTGACTAAAATAAATTAAAACTTCATTTCCAGCCTCTTTTGCAGCTATGTGTGATCATGTGACTAAGTTTGACCAATGAGGAATAAACAGAAATTCCGAGGAAACTTCTGCATTTGCAAACATTCTGCTTCAAGGAAACCTTCCTTTTTACTTCCTCCTTTCTCTTCTCCTGTCCTCTTTCCATAACTCTCTATTATTGAGTATTTAGTATGAATCAGGTACTCTTCTAAATACTCTAAGAATATCAACTGTTTCTCACAACCTTGAAAGTATTCTTTTTAAGTTTTATTTATTTTTTTGATACTGGAGATTGAACCCTGGGCACTCTACCACTGAGTCACATCCACAGCCCTTTTTATTTTTTATTTTCAGACAGGGTTTCACTAAGTTTCTGGGAGCCTTCCTAAGTTGTCCAGACTGGCCTTGAACTCGTGATCCTCCTCCCTTAGCCTCCCAAGTCACTGGGATTATACCATACCCTGGTTGAAGTAAGCATTCTTATTTTCTCTGTTTTACAGATGAGGAGACTGAAGTACACATGGCATGTGCCCTCATTTCTCTGTTTGTTTGTTTGTTTGATGTTTGTTTTTCCTTCTTCCATCTGATAGATGCAAATATCCAAACTGACCCAAGAACTGACTTATTTAGAGAGTGATGACATTCTCAGAATTTAGTTCAGTGGCTCTTCAGATTGCCAACTAGAAAGTGGCTTTGCTGGCTGCCACTTTTGACCAAGGGCCAGGCCCTGAGGGTGACACATCACTGAATAGCAAGGAGTTGGGCGGATCCTGGGTCCCTGTAGCAGAGACTGCTCTCCAAAGCTATTTGCCCTTCTTTTGGGGCACAAAGCTAGACTACATTCTCCAGCCTCCCTTGGAGATTCTAATAATTTCTAGCCAATGGATTTGGATGATATTTGCATAGAAATGATGGGTACTTCTATCAGAGATTGTTCTTTAGAATCCGCCTCCTTCCCCTGTGTTCTTCCCATCATCTGGCTACATGCACAGGATTCTGAGGCTTTAGAAAATGGAATATGGTAGTAAGCTGTGTTCCTGATTCTCTGAATAGATTTCGCTATATGGCTTATTTAACAAAGACTTACTCTAGTAAGCCTACAATTGGCTGGACTTTCATGGAGGAAAAATGCCTGCTGATGAGGAACACTTAACATTAGACTGTTGAATAACCACGGGAAACAACTTTGGTTGTGTTAAGACCTTAAAATTTGCAGACTTGCTTGCCACCACAGATAGCATTGGCCTGAATGGTCCTCAAGACCACTGGGCAACACGTTGGCCATACTAATTCTGAAGAGCCCACATTGGGACTTCTAGATGACAGAGAAACAAGTCACGCTTCTTGCATTTTCTCTATGTAACTTCTATAATTCCTACTTGTTACTTGATATTTCCTCCTATATTCAGATGGATATAATCTTAACAGAGAAAGTGGTAGTTGCTTTGATCCCTCTTGCTGCTTCCCTAACTTTGTTTTTTGTCCTTATTTTGTTCCAGTGGGCATCTGACTTTGACCTTTGGGTTTCCATCAAATTTAGTGTATCCAGCTTTGACCCTCAGAGCCTCCAAAATGCCATTTACTCCAAGAATGCTGTTTGATGCCTCCAGCCCAGGTTACTTCAGGGAACCAGCCCTTCTACCTTAAAGGGCTGGGCACCCTGACATGCGAAAATCCACACTAACCTGACAGATGACTCAATTAGTGAGTGACTACTTACATCCAGCATTTATTGCAGCAGCCTTTCAGGTTGAGATCTTCCCAGTTGATGATTAAAAAACTTTTTATCTACAAATTTTTAATACTCCACTTGGTACATATGGATTTAAAAAAAAAAAAAAACTAACTAACTTCAGAGTTGGCTCTTTCATCAAGCTTCAAATATTCCATATAGTCAAAAGCAGGTCCTGCAAATGGCAGGATGACTGTGAAACCTGGTCACGAACCAGGTGTTGCTTCCTTCAGGTCTGTAAAATCTCATCCTTCCTTAAACCTTCCATGAATAGTCCACAACTCTTGATAAATCTTGCCTTTTCAACAAGTTGGGATAAACACTCATAGCTCTAGAAATCTAGAACCAGACAACATGGAATCCTGGGTGGGCTAGGAGATCAGTCATTGGAATGGTGGAAAGAGACAAAGCTGCAAGCTAGACAGACCCAACTTTGAATCCCAACTCTGCTAAAATACTCAGGTTTTTCATTTACAAAATAGGGCATATTCCTACCTTGTGGGAACTAGACGTATGGAATATGATTATTTTGGGAAGTGATTGAAGTTCTCTTGTCTTACAAAATTTTATCTGGCTTGATGTTGTTCCATCTTCATTCTTTTTTTTTTTATTGTAAACAAATGGGATACATGTTGTTTCTCTGTTTGTACATGGCATAAAGGCATACCATTTGTGTAATCATAAATTTACATAGGGTAATGTTGTTTGATTCATTCTGTTATTTTTTCCCTTCCCCCCCACCCCTCCCACCCCTCTTTTCCCTCTATACATTCCTTCCTTCCTCCATTCTTGCCCCCCTCCCTAACCCTAACTCTAAACTTAACACTAACCCTCCCACCCCCCATTATGTGTCATCATCCACTTATTAGCGATATCATTCGTCCTTTGGTTTTTTGAGATTGGCTTATCTCACTTAGCATGATATTCTCCAATTTCATCCATTTGCCTGCAAATGCCATAATTTTATCATTCTTTATGGCTGAGTAATATTCCATTGTGTATATATATATATACACCACAGTTTCTTTATCCATTCATCAATTGAAGGACATCTAGGTTGGTTCCACAATCTGGCTATTGTGAACTGAGCAGCTATGAACATTGATGTGGCTGTATCTCTGTAGTATGCTGATTTTAAGTCCTTTGGGTATAGGCCAAGGAGTGGGATAGCTGGGTCAAATGGTGGTTCCATTCCAAGTTTTCTAAGGAGTCTCCACACTGCTTTCCAGAGTGACTGCACTAATTTGCAGCCCCACCAGCAGCCCCGCATCCTCGCCAACACCTGTTGTTGCTTTCCATCTTCATTCTTATTCCCCTTCTGGGGCCATTGGCTCTAGTTAGAATCCCAATTCTGCCACTTAAGGAGGTATATGACTTGTTCAATCAATTTAATCTCTTTGTACTGTTTCCTAGTTTTTAAAAGGGGGATACTAATAGTACTGCTGTGAGGCTCTAGTGATTTAAAGTATGTTTGGCATGTAGAGCAAAGTTAAGTGCATAGAGGTATCCAATAAACTATTCTTATCCTATGAAGGGATTACTTGGCTCATCTTGTCTCTCCTTATGGACTGAAAACTCCTTGGATCCTAAAACCTCTTCTCTTCACCAGTTGCAAACATCCATTTGCTGTTAAGCTTAGTCCTTGGGATGTTCATTCCATTTGTGTGGACTTGCTGGTCAATTTGCGCATGCCAGGACAGGGTAAGGTATGACCAGTTTCTAAGAGGGTAAACCTTTT
Organism: Sciurus carolinensis; assembly: GCF_902686445.1. Classification (NCBI taxonomy): domain Eukaryota; kingdom Metazoa; phylum Chordata; class Mammalia; order Rodentia; family Sciuridae; genus Sciurus; species Sciurus carolinensis. The sequence goes on from NC_062214.1 coordinate 66,736,147, forward strand.
GACACTCAATTAGCTTCTAAAACCCAGGGGCCTAAGTAGATGGAGTCTGTGCCTGAAGCATTGGTCCATCTGTTACCAGAAAGAAATCTTACTGCTAATAATCACTCATCCATGTAGAATCTAGATCTACTGTGTGGGATGTTTTTAAATGTTTCCTGTTATTTATTAGTACAAACAGATGTGCACCTAGGGGGCTGGTTATCCTCTTTGGTGTTCTCCCTCATTTTCCTCCTCCAGCATCTTCCCAATCTCTCTCTCTCTCTCTCTCTCTCTCTCTCTCTCTCTCTCTCTCTCTCTCTCTCTCTCTCTCTCTTTCTCTGTCTCTCTCTCTCTCTCTCTCTCTCTCTCTCTCTCTTTCCCTCTCCCTCTCCCTTTCTCTCTCTCAACCCTTACACCTCACCTCTCCACATCCACAAAAGATTCCCAGCTTGAGGTTTACTGGATCCATCAAGTTTTCCTCTTTCAGAAATCGTAAATTGGAGGGAGGTGGCTTCTTGTGCCCAAGGATGGAAGCCTACCTGTCGTGCAACTTTTCTCTGGCTGCTATCAACTCCTCATTTTGCAGGCACTGATCCTAGGCTCTGCCTCTTCTTCTAGCTAAAGCCAACCTCCTGGGAGAAGGATGCAAGGGGGAAACCATCCTGCCTGGGGTACAGATAAAATCACCATCAGAGTCTCCTGTAATGTCACTGTCACTCCCTCCATGTCCAGGGTGATGTCCACCCTCTATGACTGTTAGATCTCCTTCTTCCCTTCCTCTATCTCTGCCTGGAGCTTGTCCTCACCCAACTGAGTCCCAGAGAGACCATCCTGGGGTCTGTTTCCAAGCTGTCACCAAGAAAGTTTTCTTTTAGTTCCCAGAATGGTGGAATGCAAACCACTGATTAGCTCACTGAGTGTTTGAGCAGGACCAGGCTTGGTCATCCCAAAGGAAGGGTCTGTCCATGAACTAGGAAGCTCAGGTGGGGAGATGAGCTCATTCCACCCAGCTTGGGGTCTTCTATGTGTGGGCAAGACCTTCACAGGGATTTATATTCATTCACATGTGTGTCCACCAGCATGTATTTCCCAGCACATGCACCATCAGGAATTTGAATTTTTCTCCTTTTTCCCTTATGTGAAGACCCACCAACCCATCCTGCCTTAGGAAGGACACTGAACATTAGATGGAGCCTTCTCAACACCTGAGAGCAACATGTGTTCTACTTCCAAAGAAGGAGATGGCTACATCCTCATCGTGTTTTTTCACAGTATAATAATCAGACTTTTTCTTATATTTATTTTCTTATATTTATTTATACTTCCAGGTTTTGTCATCTTCGAGGACTACTTGATATCTAATTATAAGTCAAAGAAAAAAAGGAGGTTTAACTAATAGCTAACCAGCCACTACATGTCACCAGAGTCATGATTAATCCTTTTTAGATCCATTGGGGGAGCAAAGGAACAAGGAATTAGGAAAAAATGCTGCAAACAGCACCGACACATATCATTAAATAAAAATGTGAGCAGCCTTGATTACAAGTGTTGTTGTCCTCTCTTAGCAGGCGCACACCCGAACTTTCATTAACCCCAGGGAGCTGAATAGCAGCTTGTCCAATCGAGGTGCCATGGATTTTGTCAAAGCCTGCCTTAATGAAAAAGGCAGGGCCACCTACCATGAACTTCTCTCTGTGTCTTCATTCTTCAGCCGTGCTCAAGTGTAAATAAATGTGTTTACCAGGATCAGAATGGCCATGTTAATGAAGTCTTATTTGTGTCACCACAATGACAAGTAATTTGTGCAAAGTTGAATTCAGGAGAGCAGAGGAAACCAGAGAAATTGTATTTTTGTTCTGAAGTTTCTGTACAGATGTCTTTGGGCCAAAGTTAGTACAGTCAATATTCGTCTTTTCTTTTGATTGTGTGTCCATGGTAGAGAAAAACCTTGTTACTGTGCCTAATGTGGTAAACAAAATTATACTGTACGCCATGAGAAGAAAAGTGAAATAAGAAGCATTGATGAATGTACCAAGGGGTGTAACCTCAGTGGTCAGTGTGTGGTTTTTATGAAATGAATGCATGAATATGCGGACCCTAATTATTACTTTCAATTGACAAAGTATGGTGAACATAGAATGTTGCAGTACAGCTCTGCTCAAAGCAACTTTAGAAGTAAATGTAGAAATTCTTGTGTATATCGTATTACAGGAAAAATCATTTTTTAAAAATTGAGACAATTTGTTAATACCTAATAGAGTGGATCTGCAGAATGACCAATTTGTTTGTTTTTGTTGTTCTTTAATAGGGATCAACAAACATCACCTGTGGGTCAAATGTGGCCCACTGCTTACTTTTACAAATAAAGTTTTATTGTAAAAAGACACATTCATTGTCTGTGACAGCTTCATGCTACAATGACTGAGTTGAGTAGTTTTGACAGAGGGCATATTGTCCAGGAGGCCTAAAATATTTATTATGTGTCTTTTTTACAGGAAAAGCTCACTAGTCCATGTTCTATTGGAAAGTTATTTCAAAGAAGTTTCATGTAGTGTTGGTGAAGTGATGGCCAGATGGAATGGGCAAAGAAAAAGCCACATGCCAAGGTAATGGGAAGGAAGAAACAATAGAGCATAGGCAGGGAAAATTGAACCCTTCCATAGGAGGTGGGTTCAAATGTGAACAGGGTGAGGAGAGAGTTACGTGGGTTGTGATTCCATTCTTTAATGAGCAGTCTATGTGGAATATAAATCTAAATGGAAATGCTGGGTACAAAGAAAAATTACCATGTAGGTTTTTATAGAGGCATTAAACATTTTATCAACTCATGGGATCTCTGACTCACAAATAAATCATGTCAAAGTCAGAACCTCAGTAGAGCACAATATCTCATTGGAAGCTCCACCATGGGAGTAAAGGTTCCTGATTTTCTCTGGCCAACTGGTAGAAGTATTTAAAGGAGCTGTGTCCTCTGACTTTTAAGGCTCCACGTGAAGGCCATCACCTGCATAGTACTATGGCTGCCAATTGAGAGTAAAGAAACATGGAGCATCATTTTTTTTTCCTCAGGTCAAAGGGACCTATTGCCTAATAGGGTTCATTATATTAAGCCAGTGCCTACCTGTTTAATAATTCTGTGTCTGGATTCAGGAGCCCAGTGGATCATAAAGTGGGTGCCAACCATGGATTTTACTGGAGATGGGTCTTTGAATTCCAAAGGTGAGGTCGTGAGATTGCTCTGGGTAGACACTAGATAATGTGACTATTAATACAGCAAGGATTTGTTAGCTCAGATAACCCAATGACTGGGCCTTCTTAGTCATACAGAAGGTGACTTCTAGTTCAAAACTTTTACTGTCCCTTTCTCTTTCCTACTCTCTTGGTGAGAAGAGGGCTGTGTACATAGTCTAGCAGTACCAGAGCTGTGTGCTCAGCAACAATAATGATAGTGACTAACATTTACCTCAGGCACTGCCCTGAGAACTTTCCATTAGTGTACACAATAGTACTGCGAGGAGTTCCTAGCATCATCCCCATTTCATAAATGAGGAAACTGAGGCAGAGAGAGGATAAGGAACCTGCCTGCACAGCTAGGGAATGCGGAAGTCAGGCAGTCTGGCTCCAGAGTTTATGCTTGAAAAGCTTAAAAAAAAAAAAAAAGTGAAAACCTCAGGTACATAGAATTGGATTAATTATAATCCTTGTTCATGGCACACTTTCTCATGCCTGGGTCCTCTTTTGCTTACAATTAATGAAGCTACAAATCATTTATCACATACAAACATGTACCCATGACTCCCACAGAAGCAGACGCTGAGACAGAGTCTTGAGTGTAGGTGGTTTATTTGGAAGGTGAATGAAAAAGCAAAAAAACGGGGAAGTGAGACAGGAAAAAGAAGGCAGAAAGTAAAAGGAACATTCCGGAACCACAGCCACAGAGGGTAACTGGAGTTTAACCTGTGAGAAATATGCTTTAGAAGTGCCTGGTCATCCTGGGGTGAGGGAATGGGAGTCTTTATACACCAACACCAGTCACTTGCTGGTGGATGGATTCTCAAGGGCAGAGATGCAGATCCAGGTAGTTGGGAGTCATCAAGTGAACATGAAAAAAATGTCCAAAGCACTGATTCTCAATCCTTTGTTTTTCATCATTGCCACCCTTAAGGAGCTTTTAAAAACTTTTTTCTAATTGCCTCCCCACCACAGTTTCTATACTGTGCCCCTTTGAAAGGCCACAAACAATCTGATGTCTGTATACATCAGGCCCCACAGCATCCTGCCCAAGTCTCCCTATCCCTGGTCATTGAGGTGTCTCAGTGCTGGAGTGGTGAATCCACAGAGCAGAAAGAGAAATGGACCACATCACTTCATTCTTTTAGGATAAGGAGTCCTGGGGGAAGAAGAGCAAGAGATAGGAAAGGCAGACCAGATTTGAAGTAAATGATTAACATTAATAATCACTGCAGCAGAGAGGAGGCTACGATTTTCATTATTTTCAGGAGACTGTGCAGTTTCAGTGTCCCCAAAAGGAGCCCCAGCACAAAGCAATTAGACCTGCCTTGGTATTTTGTTGCTACTGAAATCGGATCCTGGAGAGGATGTGAACAGCCCTCTCTCTGCCTGAGTCCCACCACAATCTCGCACCAATGTCAAGCTAACTTCTCATGTTCCCAAATTGAAAAGTAGTTGAACAGATGGTGGCTGACACCTTTCTCAGGAATCCTGGAAACCCACCAGTCTACCCACTGAGGCACGAAAAAAAAAAAAAAAAAAAAAGGGATCTGAAACATGGTGTAGAGAGAGAAAGAGAGATTAAAAAAAAAAAAAGACTGAAATGGGATGAGCCCAAGAGGAGCCCATTCTGCCTGGCATGATGGAGTAGTGTTCTCTCCGTGTTTTCATGTGCCAGGAGATTGGGATTGGGGGCTGGGCACCTGCAATCTTCAAGGTGAGAGGTGCTGCTGCAGTCAGGACGTAGAGACCAAACAGCATCCTGACCAAACCTGGTCACTCAGAAAACATCTCCAGAGATTCCAGAGATGAGGTGGAGCAAAGCATTCCAAATTTTTATACTTGCCTTAAAATAACAGAATTTCTTCCAGGTTCTAAATGGAAGCTTAAGTTGTGAAAACTAGATCATAAAAAAAAGTGAAGAGAAGAAAAGGAAAATCAATGCAATATGGTACCTTCTTTTTCCTTGAGAAAGCAAAACTCACTACAAATCTATATCATCTTTAGCACCAAAGATCAAGCAAGGAATTTTTTCCCTGCTGTTTTCTTGATAGGGTAAGAAAAAGAAATCTGAGCAAATAATGTCTTTAAGGTGGAAAGAAAAATCTTGGCTTTAATTGTGAAGAAATACCTTAGTAAGGTATCCCTGCTTTTTTTTTTTTTTTTCTTCTTCTTCTTCTTTGTTTTTGGTACCAGGGACTAAACCCAGGGGCACTTATCCACTGACCCACTTTCCCAGTCCTTATCTGTATTTAATTTAGAGACAGGGTCTGGCTAAGTTGTTGAGGCTAGCTTTGAACTTGTGATCCTCCTGCCTCAGCCTCCCCAGTGGCTGCGATTACAGGTGTGTACCACTACACTGGGTGGTATCTCTGCTTGTATGCCAAATGATTTCAGAGTTTTAAAAAATAAATGAGACAACAAGTGCAGCATATAGTCTAAGAAATTACAACAAATTATTTCATCTTCTTGTTAAACTTGAGATCGAGTATCTATATTACATTTGTCCTGGTGGCAAACTCGTCTTTCAGTCCCAGTGGCAGTTTTTTGACTGAGTACTTAAAAATTACTAAAAATTAGGCTATTCTAACAGAGTCGTTCTGATTTTCCAGTTTCTACAAATTCAAGGCATCAGGACTACAGAAACCTTTACAGAACCAGAAAGAATCATAGAATACAGGATATAGTGTTGTATTAGGGTCAGATGGAATTTTCAAGAGCATCACACCAAACCAATCCCTTCAATCTGCAGTAGCAGAAATTGCATTGGAAAAGTTGAGCAGTTTACTCAAGGGTACCAAGTGGTCAGCAACTGGGTCAGTCAACTATCTATCACTATAACAAATATCAGATAATCAATTTATAAAGAGAAAAGTTTTATGTGGGCTGACAGTTTTGGAGATTTCAGTTCAAGGTCGATTGGCTCCATTGCTTTTGGACCTGGTGTGAAGCAGCATATCGTGGCAGGAGTACCCAGTGGAGCAAAAACCACTTACTTAATGGAAAAGAAATTTAAAAAAGAAAAGAAGAAACTCCAGTCCCGTAATCCCCTTTGAGGGCACACTCCCAATGACATAAAGACTCCCCACTAGGCCCTACCTCTTAATGTTACCACTACCTCCTCATATGCCACACTGGTGACCAAACCTTTAACAAACCAGTCTGTGTGGGACATTCAAAATACAAACTATGGCGGCAGACAGGTAGAGAGAACTCAGGTGTTCTGCCTCAAGCAGATCTGCTTATTCCTCCAAATGCAAAATGAGAAAATGATCCACAGGTTCACTGAAAATCCTTCTAAATGAGAACATAGGGCCACAGGTGGCATCTTAGCAACTTTAAAATAAGAAATTTACTCAGCACTGTTAGAAAGAGAGAAAAACAAAGGGCCCATATGGGGTTAGTTTTCTGTTTACTGAGTAAAAAAGTGTCCAATGGATTCACTGAAAAGATACCAGGAAATCCTCACGGCTGCTCACCCTGCCCACTCACCAAACCACATTCACAGCCTATATATCTTGTTTATTCAAATCATATGTTTTCAGATGTCCAAAGAGCAGGAATAAATGTTTCATTTTGCAATTAAAAGTACGATTTGTTACCCCAATAAAGTCAAGTTATAGTACTACAGATGCAGAGTAGAAAGCCAAGTTGAATGAACTAGTCAAGATCTCCTGCAGCAAAGGAAAGAGATGGAGTGAGATGGTCATAAACTTATCTCTTGACCAAAGCAGGTTTTGATAGAATCACAGGTTTGGCTAGAATCTTAGGACCCTTGGGTTGGTAGATCCCAAATTCAAAAAGGAATGTATGAGATGATCTTTTAAGATATTAAAAGGAAACATTAGACTCTGTTTTAAGTTTTTATGTAAAAAGTAAGGAAGAAATTTGGTTTTAGTAGTACAATTGTCCCTTTGTAGCTATGGGATTTGGGCTCACACTTCTGGAGTTTTAAGTTCTAGGATCCCCATGGATACCAAATTTCATGGATACTCCAATCCCTTATATAAAATTTCAAACTATTTGAATATAACATTCACATCCTCCTGTATACTTCAAATAATTTCCATATAATTTATAATACTGTTACAATTTAAATGCTATGTAAATAGTTTTTATACTATATCACTCAGAAAATAATGATGAGAAAAAAGTCTGTTCATGTTCCCTATAGATACAATTTTTTTCAAGTATTTTACATTCAAGATTGGTTAAATTTGTGGGTGTAGAACCCACAGATATGGAGCACCAACTTTCATATATGAATAACAGTTCTGCTGTTCTTTGGTCAGATATTTCCACTGTGTAAGTTACCAAGAATCCTGGAGTAAGGGGTTGAGTTCTCATCATAACATAAGACTGTCTGAGTATATGAGATTAAATGATTTCATACATTATAGTATATAGTTTAAGTAAACTAACAAAATGGACAAGCAAAATCACTAGAAGCATCAATGGTGAACTAGGTTATTTAAACCCACCATCCCACTGTAAATATATTTTTTAAAATCTTAAAATACCAATGAATTGGCAACATAATTAGGAATTATTATGTAACTGAAAATTGGTAGAAAATTGAGAAACCTGAAATCATTTGTTCTCAGAGTACTTGCTGGTCTAGACATATAGATACATTACATTAGAGGAACAGAAATCAAAATCATAAGAAACCCTCCATCTGATAAACTGAGACCCCAGAGGAATATGTTCTCTAGTTAAGGGTGAACCAAGACTTGAATATATTTGAAGGTCAAGCTATCACCACATGGGCAGATCCAAATGCTGCTAGCTATGAATTCATTTGAAAGAAACTCAGACTGTTTTGCTTTGAGGTATTTGGTAGAAGCAAATACAAATCTTATTGTGAAACATCCCTCCCTTCTAGATCTCAAATTATTCCTATAAGTAGTGTTTATTGATAAATGCAGCACACGACTAAAACTAAATCAAGCACATAGGCAAATGGGCTCCATGAATGAAAAAATCAGAAAAAAAAATAAAATAGAAACATTCAAAGACTTCATTTATTGGAATTGTCAAACATGAGCCATAAAATAAACATGCTTACTATGTTTAGAAGTGCAAGGAGAGAATCTTAAAAGTATATGCAGAGAACAGGAAACCACAAAAAGTAACAGAAGATTTGAAAAAGAACCAAATAATAGTTTCTACAACTGAAAAGTTTAAGAATTTAAAGAATTTAGTAGATGCATATAAAAACCTACTTGACATAATAAAAGAAATAACTTAATGAGATGAAGATACACTGGCAAACACTTTCATAATGCAATACAAGGAGACAAAAAGATGGAAAGTACAGAACAGAGGTTACATGATATGGAAGATGACTTGAGCAGGTCTCACATACATTAAGCAGAGTTCCTGAAGAGTAAATAGAATGATGTGGAGCCAGGATTTGAAGAGATCATAGCTGAGAATTTAATCATGAACCATTCTGTGATGTATACAACAATGAATTCTGAGCAGGATAAATTAAAAAATGCAAACCTAGGTAGTGAAACATCAACACCCTGCAAATAAGTATAAAGCAATCAAAGAACCGGAATAAGAGACTGACAGCCAATTTATCAACTGTAAGAATGGATATCATAAGACTGTGGATTGATAGCTTTAATACGAAGAAGAAAAGTAGATGATGACCAAAGATCCTGTGTTCTGAAATAGCATTATTCAAGAATAAAGGCAAAATAGGATTCATTTTCCTTCAGAGCTTCCATGAACAAGAGGAGCAGGTGTCACACATGAGGCCAGCTGAGCCAGCATTCCTGCCCAGCTTCAAGGAACAGGTCGAAGGGCTAACTACAAAGAACAAGAGGATCTGTCCTCAGCTCCCACATAAGCGTAGTAATCACAGTGCAAAGAAATTTACAGTCTTAAGTAGTGGTTTTAAGAATAAGAGTAAAACAAATATACTTTTAGAAACAAAAACTATGTATTCACTATTAGCAGACTTTCATTAAAAGATATTCTAAGGCTGGGGTTGTGGCTCAGTGGTAAGAGTGCTTGCCTAGCATGTGTGAGACACTGGGTTTGATTCTCGATACCACATAAAAAGAAAATGAATAAAATAAAGGTCTATCAACATCTAAAAAATATTTTAAAAAAAGATATTCTAGCCAGGTCTGATGGTGTCCACCTGTAATCCCAATACTTGGGAGGCAGAAGGAGGAACATCACAAGTTCAACGCTAACCTGGACAACTAAGGAAGACTTAATCTCAAAATAAAATAAAATAAAATAACAAAAAGGGATGGGGATGTAGCTCAGGAGCTCAGTGATAGAGTACCCCTGGGTTTGAATACCCAGTTGCTGGAAGAAAAATAAAAGATGTTCTAAAGGCAGAAACAAATTTAAGAAAGAATGAAGAAGAAGAAAACAGAAAACATGTAGTTACTTCTAAATAACCATTGATGGTATGAAATAATAATATTGTCTTCTGACTTACAGAAAGTAAAAACTTCAGTGGCAGCAGTGGTTTTTTTTCTCGCTTTGAACCTCCACATAATAACAAACAACAAAATTGATGAGAAGACATCTCCAAACCCCTCAAAAAACCCTCAGGTGCAAGTGTGTGTGTGGACAAACTGCCAGTAACCACAAGACCCTCAAGATATTGGAGTCTGTGTAGAAAGAAGGAAAAGGAAGCAATAGTCGCATTTGATATGCAGAGTATAGCAGAATCCCAGCAGGAATTTACTGGAAAGCTGGGGGACCAGTAGGGAAGAGCAGGTGACACTTGGAGGCGCTGAACCTCAGTGAGTACTAGGTTCATGAACTGTAATAACTGACCCTCCAGGGCTCTCTTCTAGGGTATGACATTACACTGAGGGCAGAGTAGTAGGAGCATGTCGGGGTTTCCGGGACCCCCAGCCTTGGGCATGGTCAAGATGGTGCCTGACGCTGAGCCAAAAGCGGCCAGCTATACAGTAAACAACCAGCGAATTCCAATGATTGGCTAGTTAACATGTGATTAGAGCATGCCCCCCTCGTGTACCTATCCTATGCTTGCAGCTGTCCGCGTTTACCTCGTGTACTCTCCCCTGATTGGTTGAAGTGTATATAAGCCTGGTGGGTGGGAGAGTAGGGGGGCGAAGGCTGGAGCTGAGCTGGAAGCTGGGAGTGCGCGGAAGCTGGGAGTAAGAAGAAGCTGAGAGAAGAGAAGCTGGGAGTGCGCGGAAGCTGGGAGTAAGAAGAAGCTGAGAGAAGAGAAGCTGGAAGTGCGCAGAAGCTGGGAGTAAGAGAAGTGTAGGAGAGGGACTGTGCATAATAAACTTCCAAAGCTTCAGACATTTGTCGTGTCTCTCTCTGCAGCCAGAGGGAACGCGATAGGAGCAAAACTAAAACTGAAGAGAATAAAGACAATGTAGAAGAGTTAGATGGTCTATCCTAAAAGTTGAGAGGGCACCAGAGACAGGAAATGTTGGAAAGTAAGCTATCATGTTTTTGATGCTAAACAAAAACAGTGGAAAAGGAAGTATTATGGTTTAGATATGAGGTGTCCCCCAAAACTTTATGTGTGAGACAATACAAGAATGTTCAGAGGTAAAATGACTAGCCTATGAGAGATGTGATCTGATCAGTGGATTAATGCACTGGTATGGATTAACCGGGTGGTAACTGTAGGAACGTGGGGTGTGGATGGAAGAGGTTACTGGGGTGTTGACTTTGGGTTTTATAGTTTGTTGCTGTTTCCTGGTTGCCATGTTCTGAGCTGCTTTCCACTTCCATGATCTTCCACCATGATGTTCTGCCTCACCTTGGGTCCAGAGCTATGGAGTCAGCCATCTATTGATTGAGACCTCTGAAATAGTGAGCCAAAATAAACTTTGCTTCTCTACATTGTTCCTGTCAGATGTTTTGGTCACTGTGGCACAGTGGCAAAACAAACAAACAAACAAACACCAAAAAAAAAAAAAAAAAAAAACTGACTAAAACAAGAAATTTTATGACAGTAGGAAATTTTCCTTAAACTTATTTCATTCTAAAATTCAGGAAAATGAATTCCATCTAGAACTAAGTAATAGAAAAATATGAAGGTCAAATTCTGTACCAAGTTAGAATTTTTTTAAAAAAACAAAATAAGGAGCAAAGACAATAAAACACATGAAAAAAGTATGCCTACACAAAAGATTAAAAATGTAATCTACTATTCTGAAACAAGCTAAAAAACATTAAGAAAATGATTAAAGATGTGGGAATACAGCAGAATTTAAAAACTTAGAAATGAAAGAACAAACAGTTAAGAAAAGGCAAAAGTCATTTCAGAAATTAAGACTAAACACGAGAAAGACTAAATAACAAATAACACCTTAAGAGAAATAGATTTTAAAAAGAAAGTTCAGAGGAGGAGGAGGAGGAGGGAAAAGAACTAATAAGGATTTAGGAGAAAGTGACAAAAAAATAGCAGAGAAGCTGGGTGTGGTGGCACATGCATATGATCCCAGGTACTTGCAAGACTGAGGCAGAAGGATCTTAAGTTCAAGGACAGCCTGGGTAACTTTGGGAGACTCTGTCTCAAAATCAAAAGGGCTGGGGATGTGACTCAGTAGTAGACTGCTCTGGGTTCAATTCCCAGTAACACACTCACACACACACAATAGCAGAGGAAAGTAAGCATATGAATAACAGAAGACCTGAAGAAGCAAACCAATCAAGGAAGCAAAACAAATCCTTAAGACTGAATGCAAGAAAACATGTCTAAAATTTTTTTAGAGGACTTGAAATTACTTGAAATTACTTGAAAGAGAAAACCACGTCCATATGAATATAAATCCAATGTTATTAACACCTAGAGGTATTCTACTATAATTACTGGCAGTTAAAGAAAATTTATAAAATTCAAAAATTATTCAAACATTCATAAAAAAAGAGAATGGAACTTGTAAGAAAAAGGATGCTAAGTTATCATCAAACTTTTTAACAGCAGTACTTAATAAATAATAGAAAAACAAATGTAGTCACATATTTAAGACAATGCGCACCCAGGATATCATATCCTGCAAAATTGAATTTCAAGTATAAAAAAAACCATTGTTAACATGTAAGATCTTGAGGAATATTGTTCTCATGAATTCTTTCTGAGAAACATACTAGAAGACAAGCCTGCACACCAAAATGACCCTCACTGGTATGAGGGCAGCTGGTGGAGATTAAATTGATAGTAACTAGTGGGACTAAGACTGACTGATGACTGAGAGGCTGAGTACAGAACACACTGCGATATGCTCTAACGGTGTACAGGACAGCTACAAAAAACCAGAAAGAAGGTGGGGAAGACCTGTGCAAAAAGACTCATTGTGATATTTTAAATAAATTCATATTGATTTTGATTAACATGTTAGTATTTTTATTCCAAGTCTGTTGTATGTGTTGTATGGGATAAAACAAGTTACTAATTATGGGAAAGTCTAATTATACCATCCCCTATGTTTTTGAGAACCAGAATTGATGGTGTAGAAAAAAAGAGTTACAGGTATGAAATAGAAGTAAATAAAATTTTGGTAGTTTTGAATTAGACTGGAAGTGTCAATATTGAGCATAATCTATTTTCTCTTTAAATATGTATTTGTATATATGTATACAAGATATTTGTATTTGTGAAAATTACAAGTAGAAAAACCAGAAGAGTGTGTGTGTGTGTGTGTGTGTGTGTGCGCGTACGTGCGCATGTGTGTGGAGCTCCTTTGAAAAGAAATAATGACTGATCTAGAGAAATGAGCATTCTTGAAGCTGAAATGATATATTTATAAGTATTATACATTCACATACCATTTCTCACTAAAAGAAGTTCTTGAAGGAATGACTGATTCCAGTCTGGTGCAAGAAATGGAAGATAAGCCTGGAACATCTTGTCATATCAGAGAGCAAAGAAGTTATTAAGGTCTCCTAGTGCCATGTCAAAAGGACCCAGGAACCACCTGAAGAGGATCTTGTGGGCCAAAGTTGGGACAGCTTGCTCTGCAGTGGAACATGTTTGAATTCATGAGTTCATAATAATATTTTACAGATAAAAAGGAACTGGTTACCCTTTTAGGATAATAGGGAAATAATTCATTTCCTTAAAAACTGTGGAATGAAGGAAGAGTCCAACATTTATCTTGTGTTTCCTATATGAACTGTATACTGCTGAGCAACCAGGTAAAAGATAGAGAATACTATTTAACATAATAGCATTACAGCTATTAAATAACAACAATGAAATATAGAAAATCACTGTCTCACAACCCCAATGAATTAATAGATTTGGGAACTGCTATTGTTTGTATCTGGAATGTCCTCCCAAGGGCCATGTGTTAAAGGCTTAGTCCTCAGTTTATTGGAAGGTGGTGTAACCTTTAAGAGGTGGGGCCTAGTGGAAGGTTTTAGGTCATTGGGGTGTGTCCTTGAAAAGTATTGTGGGATATTGGTCTCTTGTTCTCTCTCTTTTTTTTTTTTGCATAGTAAGTGCAGATTTTTTTTTCTTTTTTTTTATTGTAAACAAATGGGATACATGTTGTTTCTCTGTTTGTACATAGAGTAAAGGCATACCATTTTGTAATCATAAATTTACATAGGGTGATGTTGGTTGATTCATTCTGTTATTTTTCCCCTTCCCCCCACCCCTCCCATCCCTCTTTTCCCGCTATACAGTCTTTCCTTCCCCCATTCTTGCCCCCCTCCCTAACCCTCACTCTAACCCTAAAACTAACCCCTCCCATGCCCCATTATGTATCATCATCCACTTATCAGCGATATCATTCTTCCTTTGGTTTTTTGAGATTGGCTTATCTCACTTAGCATGATATTCTCCAATTTCGTCCATTTGCCTGCAAATGCCATAATTTTATCATTCTTTATGGCTGAGTAATATTCCATTGTATATATATGCCACAGTTTCTTTATCCATTCATCAACTGAAGGGCTTCTAGGTTGGTTCCACAATCTGGCTATGGTGAATTGAGCAGCAATGAACATTGATGTGGCTGTATCTCTGTAGTATGCTGATTTTAAGTTCTTTGGGTATAGGCCAAGGAGTGGGATAGCTGGGTCAAATGGTAGTTCCATTCCAAGTTTTCTAAGGAGTCTCCATACTGCCTTCCAGAGTGGCTGCACTAATTTGCAACCCCACCAGCAATATATGAGTGTACCTTTTTCCCCACATCCTCGCCAACACCTGTTGTTGCTTGTATTCTTGATAATCGCCATTCTGATTGGGGTGAGATGGAATCTTAGGGTGGTTTTGATTTGCATTTCTCTTATTACTAGAGATGTTGAACATTTTTCCATATGTTTGTTGATTGTTTGTAGGTCTTCTTCTGTGAAGTGTCTATTCATTTCCTTAGACCATTTGTCGATTGGGTTATTTGTAGTCTTGGTGTTGAGTTTTTTGAGTTCTTTATAGATTCTGGAGATTAGTGCTCTATCTGAAGTATGATTGGCAAAGATTTTCTCCCACTCTGTAGGCTCTTTCTTTGCATTGCTGATAGTTTCCTTTGCTGAGAGAAAGCTTTTTAGTTTGAATCTATCCCAGTTGTTGATTCTTGCTTTTATTTCTTGTGCTATGGGAGTCCTGTTGAGAAAGTCTGGTCCTAAGCCGACATGTTGAAGATCTGGACCTACTTTTTCTTCTATAAGATGCAGGGTCTCTGGTCTGATTCTGAGGTCCTTAATCCATGTTGAGTTTAGTTTTGTGCATGGTGAGAGATATGGGTTTAGTTTCATTTTGTTGCATATGGATTTCCAATTTTCCCAGCACCATTTGTTGAAGAGGCTATCTTTTCTCCATTGCATATTTTTGGCCCCTTTGTCTAGTATGAGAAAATTGCATTTATTTGGGTTTGTGTCCATATCCTGTATTCTGTACCATTGATCTACCTGTCTATTTTGGTACCAATACCATGCCGTTTTTGTTACTATTGCTTTGTAGTACAGTTGAAGTTCTGGTATTGCAATACCCCCTGCTTCATTTTTCCTGCGAAGGATTGCTTTAGCAATTCTGGGTTTCTTATTCTTCCAGATGAATTTCATGATTGCTTGTTCTACTTCTGTAAGGTACATCATTGGGATTTTAATTGGAATTGCATTGAATCTGTATAGCACTTTTGGTAGTATGGCCATTTTGACAATATTAATTCTGCCTATCCAGGAACATGGGAGATCTTTCCATCTTCTAAGGTGTTCTTTAATTTCTTTCTTTAGTGTTCTGTAGTTCTCATTGTAGAGGTCTTTCACCTCTTTTGTGAGATTGATTCCCAAGTATTTTATTTTTTTCAAGGCTATTGTGAATGGGGTAGTTTTCCTAATTTCTCTTTCTGAAGATTCATCACTTATGTATAAAAATGCATTAGATTTATGAGCATTGATCTTATATCCCACTACTTTACTAAATTCATTTATGAGTTCTAAGAGTTTTCTGGTGGAATTTCCTGGTTCCTCTAAGTATATAATCATATCATCAGCAAATAGGGATAGTTTGAGTTCTTCTTTTCCAATTCGTATCCCTTTAATTTCTTTGGTCTGTCTAATTGCTCTGGCTAGAGTTTCAAGGACGATATTGAATAGGAGTGGTGAGAGAGGGCATCCCTGCCTTGTTCCAGATTTTAGGGGGAATGCTTTCAGTTTTTCACCATTAAGAATGATATTAGCCATGGGCTTAGCATAGATGGCCTTTACAATGTTAAGGAATGTTCCCACTATTCCTATTTTTTCTAGTGTTTTGAGCATGAAGGGGTGCTGTATTTTATCAAATGCTTTTTCTGTATCTATTGAAATAATCATGTGATTCTTGACTTTAAGTCTGTTGATATGGTGAATTACATTTATTGATTTCCGAATGTTGAACCAACCTTGCATCCCTGGGATGAAACCCACTTGATCATGGTGCACTATCTTTTTAATATGTTTTTGTATGCGATTTGCTAAAATTTTGTTGAGAATTTTTGCGTTGATGTTCATTAAGGATATTGGTCTGAAATTTTCTTTCCTCGATGTGTCTCTGTCTGGTTTAGGTATCAGGGTGATATTGACTTCGTAGAATGAGTTTGGGAGGGTTCCCTCCTCTTCTATTTCATGGAATACTTTGAAAAGTATTGGAATGAGCTCTTCTTTAAAGGTTTTGTAGAACTCGGCTGAGAAACCATCAGGTCCTGGACTTTTCTTTGTTGGTAGGCTTTTGATGACTTCTTCTATTTCATTACTTGAAATTGGTCTATTTAAATTGTGTATGTCCTCCTCGTTTAGTTTAGGCAATTCATAGGTCTCTAGAAACTTGTTGATATCTTCAAAATTTTCTATTTTGTAGGAGTATAGATTTTCAAAATAGCTTCTAATTATGTTTTGTATTTCAATTGTGTCTGTTGTGATATTTCCTTGTTCATTCCGAATTTTGGTGATTTGGGTTTTCTCTCGTCTTCTCTTTGTTAGTGTGGCTAAGGGGTTATCAATTTTATTTATTTTTTCAAAGAACCAACTATTTATTTTGTCAATTTTTTGCATTGTTTCTTTTGTTTCAATTTCGTTGATTTCAGCTCTGAGTTTAACTATTTCCTGTCTTCTACTACTTTTGGTGTTGGTCTGTTCTTCTTTTTCTAGGGCTTTGAGCTGTAGTGTTAGGTTGTTTATTTGTTGAGTTTTGCTTCTTTTATTGAATGCGCTCCATGAAATAAATTTTCCTCTAAGTACTGCTTTCATAGTGTCCCAGAGATTTTGATATGATGTTTCTTTGTTTTCATTTACCTCTAAGAATTTTAAAATTTTCTTCCTAATATCTTCTGTTATCCATTCATCATATAATAGCATATTGTTTAATCTCCAGGTGTTGGAGTAATTTCTGTTTTTTACTCTTTCATTTATTTCTAGTTTCAATCCATTATGATCTGATAAAATACAAGGAAGTGTCTCTCTCTTCTTGTATTTGCTAACATTAGCTTTGTGGCATAATATATGGTCTATTTTAGAGAAGGATCCATGTGCTGCTGAGAAGAAAGTGCATTCACTCTTTGTTGGATGGTATATTCTATAAATGTCTGTTAAGTCTAAATTATTGATTGTGTTATTGAGATCTATGGTTTCTTTGTTCAATTTTTGTTTGGAAGATCTGTCCAGTGGTGAGAGAGGCGTGTTAAAATCACCTAGTATTATTGTATTGTGGTCTATTTGATTTCTGAGATTGAGAAGGATTTGTTTGACATACATGGGTGAGCCACTGTTTGGGGCATAGATATTTATGATTGTTATGTCTTGCTGATTTATGGTTCCCTTAAGCAGTATGAAGTGTCCTTCTTTATCCCTTCTGATTAACTTTGGCTTGAAGTCCACTTTATCTGAAATGAGGATGGATACCCCAGCTTTTTTGCTGGGTCCATGTGCATGGTAAGTTTTTTCCCATCCTTTCACCTTTAGTCTATGGGTATCTCTTTCTATGAGGTGAGTCTCTTGCAGGCAACATATTGTTGGATCTTTCTTTTTTATCCAATCTGCCAGTCTATGTCTTTTGATTGATGAATTCAGGCCATTAATATTCAGGGTTATTATTGAGATATGATTTATATTCCCAGTCATTTGACTCATTTTATTCATTTATTTGTTTATTTTTGACACGACTTGGTTCCTCTTTATTTGAGAGTTCCTTTAGGATATCTCCTCCCTTTGCTGATTTGTTTCTTTGTTTTTCATCTCTTCTTCATGGAATATTTTGCTGAGAATGTTCTGTAATGCTGGTTTCCTTTTTGTATATTCTTTTAGCTTTTGTTTATCATGGAAGGATTTTATTTCATCGTCAAATCTGAAGGTAAGTTTTGCTGGGTATAAGATTCTTGGTTGGCATCCATTTTCTTTTAGGGCTTGAAAAATGTTATTCCAGGCCCTTCTAGCTTTTAAGATCTGGATTGAAAAATCTGCTGATATCCATATTGGCTTCCCCCTGAATGTAATTTGGTTCTTTTCTCTCACAGCCTTTAAGATTCTGTCTTTATTTTGTATGTTAGGTATTTTCATTATAATGTGCCTTGGTGTGGGTCTGTTGTAATTTTGTGTATTTGGAGTCCTATAAGCCTCTTGAACTTGATTTTCCATTTCATTCTTCAGATTTGGGAAATTTTCTGAAATTATCTCATTGAATAGGTTGTTCATTCCTTTGGTTTGTTTCTCTAAGCCTTCCTCAATCCCAATAATTCTCAAATTTGGCCTTTTCATGATATCCCATAGTTCTTGGAGATTCTGTTCATGATTTCTTACCATCTTCTCTGTTTGTTCAACTTTGTTTTCGAGGTTAAATATTTTGTCTTCAATATCTGAGGTTCTGTCTTCCAGGTGTTCTATCCTATTGGTTGTGCTTTCTATGGAGTTCTTAATTTGGTTTATTGTTTCCTTCATTTCAAGGATTTCTGTTTTTTTTTCAATATCTCTAAGTCTTTATAGAAATGGTCTTTTGCTTCCTGCATTTGCTCTTTTAACTGTCGATTGGTGCGTTCATTCAATGCCTGCATTTGCTCTTTCATTTCATCGTTTGCTTCCCTTATCATGTTGATTATGTACATTCTGAACTCCCTTTCTGTCATTTCTTCTGCCATGCTGTCATTGGATTTTATTGATGTAACATCCAGATTTGTTTGAGGCATTTTCTTCCATTGTTTTCTCATGTCGTTCAGGTATCAGTGGACTGCAGAGATGTTGCAGATTTCCTCTATTGACTTATAATGTCCCTGAAGATTGCTAGTGTATCCCCTCTTATCCTTCAGTAGCCTGAAGTCTTAGAGGAAGTTGATACTGCGGTGTTCCCCTAGGAAGCTGCCTCTCTAGGGGTGGTGGTCTTCAGGTGGGGTATATTCCCTGCTAGTGGGCAGAGGTGCCTCTACTTGTTGACCAATGGTCATCCAAAGGGGAACTGGACTGCGGGCTGAGGCAAGGCCTGTTTGGGCCTGTGTCTCTGGTTTTACCGTCCTTGTGGGAAAACCTCACCTGGCGGGGAAGACTCACCCGGTGGGGAGGTCTCGCTGGTCAGTTCCCCTCCTAGAGGTTCCCTTCAGTCCACAACTACCACCTGGGCAGGGCAGCCTTCCCAGGCAACGTTCCCAGGGGCCTGGACCTACCTCCTGGGCCTGGGAGCCCTGCCCTTTGCAGACGAGTCTCCTTAGGTAGCCCCTCCTCAGAGAAGCTGCCCACAGTCCTGGAACCTTCGTTCTGCCCCTCAGCTTGTCTCTGTGTAGCTCTTTCAAGAAAAGGTGCCTAGGTCCCCAGACCGGACCATGCTTTGTACCTAATCGCCTGGCTATGCGACCCCTCCTCTGGGCAGTCACTTGGAGCCTCATACATATGCTCCAAGCCCCAGTGAGCTGCCGTTTGTCTCTTCCTCCAGGCAGCCACCCGATGTTCTGTGTGGGCGCTTGGAGACCAAGCAACTCACTGTGCACCTCCACCTCCTCAGGACAGCACCCCCCCCATTGTTCAGGCGGTTGCTGAGTCCAAATGGCTCCCCGCCCAACTCTTTCTCTGGCAGCCGCCGGAGCCCCGGCAGATTGCTCCAAAACCAAGGGGTGTGCTGCGCGGCCTCCTCTGCAAAGTTCCCCGCTTTCCAAGTTCACTGCTCCAGCGGGGGAAGGGGTGTCTTGCCACCTGGGCAGGGCAGCCTTCCCAGGAAAGTTCCCAGGGGTCCGGACCTACCTCCTGGGCCTGGGAGCCTCACCCTTTGCAGATGAGTCTCCTTAGGTTGTCCCTCCTTAGAGAAGCTGCCCGCAGTCCTGGAACCTTTGCTCCGCTTCACTGTCCGTGTTTACCGCTCCAGCGGGGGGAGGGGCGTCTCTCCGAGCCACTCTACTTCACAAAGTTCTCTGCATTCCGGGGCTACCGCCCCATCCGGGCCGCCTCCTCAATGGGAGAAACTCACCCGGCGGCTTTGAGTTGGTCCCAAGTCACTCACTATCTCCTCTTTTGAATCTTGAGTCCTGGAGCAACATGAAATGCAGCCGCCCTCTAGTCCTCCATCTTGAAAACCTCCTTCTCTCTCTTTTGTATCCCCACAACAAACTAAGCAGTTTGCTTGATTCACACTCCCGAACATGATGTGCTGCCTCACCACAGGCCCAAAAGCAATGTGTCCAACTGACCATGGACCAAAACCTCCAAAACTGTGAACCAAAGCAAACCCTTTCTCTTTTTTACATTGAATATCTCAGGAGTTTTATTACAGTAACAAAAAACTAACACAAGTACTTAGCATCAGCAACTGTGAACATCAACAAGAGTGACAGCTGGAGCTGCATGCAGGGTGTATGCCTATAATCCCAGCTACTCTGGAGGCTGAGGCAGGAGTATTATGACTATGAGACCAGCTTGATCAACATAGCGAAATTTCATCTCACAAGATAAAGAGAGGAGAGGAGAAATAAAGGAAAGAAAAGAGTGACAACTGAGCATTATGTGCCTCCTATAGTCTTGCCAAACTCTAACTACAGTCTGATCAAAGGCTGAAACCTGAATCTGATCCAGATTCTTGACCAGCTGACCAATTTTCTGGAAATACAGATGGCCAAGAAATATGTTGTTCCATCAGATGCAATCAGCAAAATATAAAGCTGTAGGAAACTAAACTGTTTATCACACAGTTCGGGTTCTTTAAGAGATAAGCCAAGAGGGGAAAAGTATAGAAAGGGAACTTACAGATTAAAAGAGATATAAAAAGAAATGTCAGAATCCTTAAAGGGACACAACGATGCTATGTACATAGTATCTACCTATGCATATTTGGTTGATAGAACTATTTTTAAAAGAAAGTTAAGAAAACAGGCATAGAAATAGGGTAGTTGTTATTTAAGGGGTGAGTT
This sequence comes from Sciurus carolinensis, assembly GCF_902686445.1. Lineage (NCBI taxonomy): Eukaryota > Metazoa > Chordata > Mammalia > Rodentia > Sciuridae > Sciurus > Sciurus carolinensis. The sequence goes on from NC_062214.1 coordinate 66,757,176, forward strand.
GTGGGGCTATGGGTGGGAAGATGCACATCAAGGTGCCTGTGGGTGGCTGGTGGATGTGAGTTAAGTTTTTGTTACTATTACAAAACACCTGAGATAGTTTCTAACCTGAATGGTGTTCATTTTTAAATCTTTCATTAACTCATACATTCGATTTATATGTCTGTCTCTGAGATTTATCGTACAATAAGAAAATGTTTTAACACACAGATTGACACACATGGGGATAATGCGGTATAAAACTGAGAAAGGGGAAAGTGGATTAAAGAGTTTAAAGTTCTTGAATTGTTTTGGCAGAGGGTAAGGTATTGATGAAATATATATTATTATCATGTATGTAATGTATACATACAAAAATATACATATTGTAATTTCTAAAATGACTGAAACAATGGAAACAATTCTCAGTGTAGTAGAGAAGGCATGGAACAGGCATGTTATGGGTCCAATTTTATCCCCCCAAAAAGATGCACCCCAGTGCCTGTAAATGAATTTTTATCTGAAAGTAAGGTCTTAGCAGATGTAATCAAGTTAAGATGAAGTCATGCTGAATTAGGGTGGGCCCTAATCTAACATGACCAGTGTTCTTACAAGAGGAAAAAAGACTCAGGCACAGAGGGAAGGTATCTGTGTAATGACGGGGGCAGAGACTGGAGTGATGCAGCTGTTAGTCAAGGAACACCAAGGATGACAGTCAGCACCAGAAGTTTGGAAGAGGCAAGAGAAGTGTCTCCCCACAACCTCAGAGTGAGTGTGGCCATGCTGTCACCTTGATTTCATAATCAAAGTTTCTTGAACTATGAGAGAATAAATGACTGTTGCTTTGAAGACACCCAGCTTGTGGGACTTTCTTGTGGCAGTGTGATGGTTAATTTTATGTGTCACCTTGACTGGGCCATGAGGTACCCAGATATTTGGTTAAACATTCTTTCTGGATAAGTTTAACATTTTAATCAGTAGACCTAGTAAAGGGAACTGCTCTACCCAATGTGAGTGAGCCTCATCAATCCAGTTAAGGCCTGAGTAGAATAAAAAGATGAGCAAAAAAGAATTCTTTCTCACAACCTGTTTATTTTTAAGCTAAATCATAGGTTTTCTGCTGATTTTGTACTCAGACTGGAACTTACACTAACCATTCCCTGGGTCTAGAGTCAATTGCAGATCTTGAACTTTTCAGCTTCCATCATCAACTGAACCCATTGATATAGTAAATCTATCTATCTAATCTATCTCTTTCATAAATCTATCTATCCATCCATCCATGGACCGATATATGGAAATGAATACCAGATAGAACTATGGGAAAATATGATGCCAAATTAACCCAAATATAGCATAAAATGTAAATGATAAAATTCTCCAGTTAAATAACAACAATAGACTGATTTCTTTATTCTTAAAAATCTTAAATTATAAGCTGATTTAAAGAAAAAAACATCTAAAATAAAAGACCACAAAATTGAAATTAAAAGAATGGAGAAGTGAAATAATAACATATCTGTTATTAATAACAGATATGTATATTTTAAGGCCAAAAGTTTTATGAAAGATAAAGTGATCACCTTACAATAATAAAAGATTAAATTCACCAGGAATATATAATAATCTAAAATGTATGTGCACCTAGTATTATATCCTCAAAATATATAAATTAAAAATCAACAAGATTATACAGAGAAAGAGATAAACCCTCAATCAATATGAGACATTTTTCACAAAATGGATAAATGACTGAAGTAAGCCTAAAACTATAAAAACATAGAAGAGGGCTGGAGATACAGCTCAGTTGGTAGAGTGCTTGCCTCATAAGCACAAAGCCCTGGGTTCAAATCCCCAGCATCACAAAAAAAAAAAAAAAAAAAAAAAAAAAAAAAAAAGAAGAATACACTCATAACCTAGGAGTGGTACAAAGTTCCAAAAAAGAAGTATCCATGATGTAAAAAACTGATAAATTAGATTTCATCAAAATTTGAAACTTCCTTTAAAAGATACCATTAAGAAAGCAAAAAAGACAAAACACAAAGTGGGAGAAAATATCTGCTAATAAAGAACTCAGATCCAGAATATATGGAGAGTTCCCATATATTGAATAATAAAAAGACAACAGAATTTTAATGGGCAAAATATGTGAACAAGCATTTCACAAAAGCAGATAAATAAATGGACAGCAGATATGCATCCCATTATTAGAGAAACGTAAGTCAAACTATAGTGCACTATCAGTAGATACCAAACAGTAGTTAAAAATGAAGAAGATCAAGACTAACAGGGATTAAAGAAACTGAGCTCTCATCCACTTCTGGTGAGAATATAACTCAGGTTTCTAATAAAGTTCAATAATAAACACCTACTCTGTGAAACTTGTACAAGACTGTTTATAGCAACTTTATGATTGTTCTAAACTGGAAACAATCCAAATGTCCAGTAGGAGACTGGATAAACCAATTGTGGTTTATTCATGTATTTGAGATTGGAATAATACTACATACAATGATAAAGAATGAATTATTGATACACACAAAACTTGAGTTTATCTTAAAAACATTGAGCTAAAAAAGGAGCGAAAGATGTATGATTCTGTTTATACAAAAAGGATAAAGTGAATCCATCATGGTGGAAGTCAGTATACTGGTTTTGACTAGAAAGAGCAAAAGTGGAGCTTTTTGTAGCTCAGGAAAAATTTTATATCTTAATCTGGGTCCCACTTACACAGGAGAGTATAGAGGTAAAAATTCAATGAACTGAATACCTAAGACTTAAGTATTTTAGTGATGTTGGAAATTTTTAACATCTAAAACATGAAGATAGTCTCTATGGTTTGTCTGTTTCTGTCAATCTTTAATGAAATATTAAATCCAAATTTTAAAACACTTCATTAAATGCAATGATAAATATGCAAACACCTCTACTAAGATTTTTTTTTGCACAAAAAAACAAAATTCAATATATCTTTATGGATATTTGTTCTTTTGTTAAGTAAAAATAGCAGAAATAATAAATAGTAAAATTAAAGACAAACTATAATGCATTAATTTCTATCAGCAAATTCTGGTGAAAGAATTTATTGAAGATTTTAAAACACAGAAATTAGAAAGGTGCGTAATAGGGGATATTTGCTATACAGTTGCAAACAAAATGGGTTTTGTTTTAGAAACATATATCAGTTTATGATGTTTACTAAAATTTGTTTCAATCTGTTGTTTGGAAGCTATTAAAGGAAATATATACTAAAGACATATTCTCAATATTACATGATTTTATTAAAGATTATGTTTTGTGGGAAAACAATGCAGATGTGACCACAGCAGGGATGGCTTCTTTAACTGAAACTTTTTATAAAAGAGCTGAGGTTGGAATTCAGAAAAAACATTACAAATGAAGGCCACTCCCTGTATCATTCAGAAGTACAGCATTACACACACAGGAGAATTGGAAGCCAATAATACACAAAATGATATAAAAGATCATCGGTGTGGTTAATTTAATACAAACAAGGTATTTCAAATGTGGGTACATCGCTACATGATGCTATCATGCCAGGTGATAAGTGCTATTTTTTGGCTGACCTTTCCTGGGTGACCAGTGGCATTCAATATTACCGGTATGTAATAGGTAAAATTTAAGAAAGAAAGAAATTTTATCCATACCTTCAAGAAAATGTGCTGTTTTGAATAATGAACTAGAAATTAACTGCTTTGGAAGGAAATGTGTTACAGAGATAATTGTAAGACAGATGTTTTTAGATGTTTCCAACATGTTGTGCTTTTTGAATTTGTTGGAAAGAATATGGGTGGCCACAATACATTCTCTTTAAATGTATGTATATATTTAACATTTTAGAAGCAAAATTTCTATCTACCAAATGAAATATGTAATTGAGTTTTGACCCCAATTATTAAAAATGTAAAACTGCATTGTCATTTAATAGGTAAAGAGTTTCAGTTTTGAAAGATGAATAAGTTCCAGAGATTGGGTGTATAAGGGAGAATATACTTAATCTCATTGAACTTTATAGCTAAAATGGTTAAGATGGTAACTTTTATGTTGTATTTTATCACAACTAAAATAATAAAAGATAACAGTGCCTTCTAAATCAATTTCAATAACAACTGAATAATTTCAAAGGAGATGGAGAATTACTACCTGCATTTTGTTTAAAAAATTTTTTGATCAGTTGATGGATTGGACTGAAAAATAAAAGTCACAACTCACTATGGCCGAGGATTCCTGCCTGCCATTTGGAATCAATCATCTTTTAAAATTATCTTACACCTGAATGTTTATTTTTCAGTGCTGGGAATTGAACCCAGGGGCCTCTCACATGCTAGGCAAGCACTCTACTGAGCTATATCCCAGCCCCTGAGTAGTTATTAAAACCAAGTCTTGGGGAATGGGGTTGTGGCTCAGTGGTAGAGTGCTCGCCTAGCACATGTGAAGCACTGGGTTCATTCCCTGGCACCACATAAAAACTAAATAAACAAAATAAAGATATAAAAAATATATATTAAAAAAAAAAAACAAATCTTCAAGTCAACTGAACTTAGAAGCAGGCTTTCACATAACAGTATTAGAGCGGTAAATCAATTTTAAAAAGTAAAACATTTTTAATCGCACCACTCTAAAATATTACTAATGAAATATTTAGTGATAAAGAAGTTTTAGTGTTATTAATTAATAAAATAAAATTAGTTTTCAAGAGATGTATTTCCTTTCTTGCTCATCCTTTTGAAAGTCAGTTGAGTGTCTCTTGCCTGAAATCATGGGACCAGAAATGTTTCAGATTTTGGAATATTTGCATATATGTAATGAGATATTTGGGAGAGGGGACTCAAATTGAAACAGGAAGTTCATTTGTGTTTCATCTACACCTCAGACACATAGCCTGAGGTAATGCTGTACAGTATTTTAAGTGCTTGCTCTCTCCTCCTTATCATCATGGTGTGTGCATTTGACCTCATTCCTCCCCATGTCTTCTCACAGTACTTTCAGGAACAAGTCATTTCTGCCCAAGAGACAAAAGCAAAAATCAGTCTCCCACTGGATTCAGATGAAAACTATTCATAAAATCAGGTACAACTCCAAACAGAGGCCCCAGAGAAGAACCAAGCTGGTGTGTAAGGACTTGCTCATGAGATGGCAATCATTCCACCACATCAAGCTGAAGGGGTCTCCATCATCTGGACAGTTGGACATGGGTTATTAGGAAAAGAATGTTTTTCTTTTTGTTTCCATACTCTGCTCTAGTAGGTTGGTAGTGCGATAAATATGTGAACACTTTGAAAACCACTTTTCAGAGCTAGGTATGGTGGCACATGCCTGTAATCCCAGTTACTCAGGAGGCTGAGGCAGGAGAAGCATAAGTTCAAGGCCAGCCTGGGCAACTCAGCCAGACTCGGACTTAAAATAAAATTTAAGGGCTGGGGATGTAGCTCAGTGGTTAAGCACCTGTGGGTTCAATCCCCATACCATCAAAAAAAAAAAAAAAAAAAAAAAAAAAGAAAGAAAAAAAATGAAAAGAAAAAAGCATGAAACAATTTCGTGGTATGGAATTTACCACTTGTGGTGTCATGTCCAGGATCAAAAAGTTTTGGGATTTGGAACGTTTTAAATTTTCAGGTTAGAAGGTGTTCAACATGTATTATAGCAGGATGTGATATAAATTTGCAAGTTCTGTTACCTCTGACCCACCCAGGTCATATTAGTGGACCAGACACAGTTGACACCCATGAGTCCTGGGACTTCCGTGGATGTTCCTAGTGGTCTGACTGCTCACTCCAGCGAGCAACTGCCTCTCTCCGCCTGAGGGTCTTCTGTGGCTGCAGGTAGGTATCCCACCAACTCAGATGCGTGATGAAACTGCTGCAAGCGTCAGCAAGCCCCTATAGCACTCCTCAACCCACCAAGGCAGAGGTTGGTGCTAAGCACCTAGTCCCTCACTCCAGGTAGCACACCTCTGCCATGTGTTCTGGGTGGTCTCTTAGAGCCTCCCCAGCAGAACTGAGCTCCAGTTGGCCGCAGCAGAAAGTCAGCCATGGGTATGCTGCTTAGTGATGCCCGTCCCAGTCTCTCTTCCCTACTCCCTGCCTTTACCTCTCAGATGAACTCCTTGCATCCCTCAAACTCTGTCTTTTAGGGTGAACTAGGACAGAGTTAGATTTCCATGTCATATTTTTTTCAGCCCTCAGTACCTCTTCTTCATTGCAAGAGATGATTTGAAATAATATTATTTATAATTCCTCTTTTCGTGTCTGTCACTCCCATAGATTCTAAACTCCCTGAAAGCAGTTTTGCTGATCACCAAATTCACAGGTTCCAGGACTCTGCCTGACACCTAGTAAATGCTCAGTAGTTACCTAAGCAATGAGAAGATGAAAGACTGGGCGTGGTGGTACAGGTCTCCAGTCCCAGTTAGTCAGGAGGCAGGAGGATTCCTTGAGTTCAGGAGTTCAAGGCCAGTGTGGGCAACAGAGTGAGACCCTGTTTCTAAAACAAGAAAGAAGGAAAAAAGATGAACAAATTACTTGGGCCCTACACTGTGTCTGATTTCATCCACTGTCTTCCTGTATGATCTGGGACAAATGACAACATGAACTTTCAAAGCCCCAATTCTCTCTATGTAAAATGACCCTAATAATGTTGACCGCCACCCCCCAAAGCTAATAGAGGATGAAATGAAATGAGGTATGAAAGAATTTAGTAGATAATGAGCACTCAGTGGCAACCACTGTCATCATCCTTAGGTCTAAAATAGACCTGCGTGATGGAGGAACCCAAGAAGAAAATGGACAGTGTCCGGAGGTCAGAGACTTAGGAGGGACAGACAGCAGGAGGCAGATACACTCTGGAGATGCTAACACCTGTTGTGGGTGGTTTCTCCCTAGTCCTTGCTCTTTTGGTGGGACATGACACTGAAGTGATCTTGGATGAATGGGACATCCTTGGTTGACATCAAAAAGAATTTCATTATGAGTGATCTCCTCTGATTGGGGGCCAGAGTCTCCATCCCAGGGGACAGTGCAGCATAGGGGTTGGGTACAAAGATCAGAGGGGAGACTCACCCCCATATAGAACAAGGGAAGTTTGCCCATTTTCCAACCCCTGGGGTGCTCTTGAATGTGGGAAAAGACTCAGTGGCTTCTCTCTCAGCTCTGGGCACATTTAATGGCAGGAAAGCAACACCTGAGAATTTGTCCAGTGAACGTTCTCAAGCTTGACTGTTTGAGAAGTGACCAAAGGTCCATGACATCTAATAATTTGCCAATTTGTTCAGGCACCAGCTTGAATTGCATCAGATTGGTGAGAGGAACAAATCATCACGCAGTTTGTGACCAAACAGTCACAACAGTCTGACATCCACCAAGTGCAGATTTGTAATGTTGTCTTGATAGTTGTTTGTGTGGTGATTCCCATTAAGGGTCTAGAGGAATTTTTAGTTCAGTTAGTTCAGTAAGATTTTATTGCATTTTCACATTTATATGTCATTGTCCTGTAATAGTACATATGCACATGTATGCTTATTTGTGTATATTATGTTGTTAGGACATCTTATTAGCTATTTGTTTTAGTCACCTTTTTCCTGTGGCAACCAAAGGATCAGGATAAGAACAATTTTAGAGGAGGAAATGTTTATTTGGGGCTCACGGTTTCAGAGGTCTCAGTCCATAGACTGCTGACTCTATTGCTCTCGGCCCAAGGTGAAGCAGAATTCTTGGTGAAAGCACGTGGTGGCAGAAAGCAGTTCAGGGTACGGCTACCAGGAAGCAGAGAGAGACTGCTCCACTCAACAAGGACAAAGCATAAACCCCAAAGGCATGCCCTTGGTGGCCCACCTCTTCCAGCCACACCCTGCCTATTTATAGTCACCCCCAGTTAATCCTTTCCAATGGATTAAGGCACTGATTAGGTTATGGTTCTCATAACCCAACCATTTCACCTCCAAACTTCCTTGTATTGTCTCACACAAGAGCTTCCGGGGGACACCTCATAAGCTAAACCATAACACTTTTATTTATTTTACTATACATTATGTTGTTAAAACAATTTGCCGCAACAAGACATTTGGGACTTTCTAGAGACCGTCAGACACAATCCTTATGGAGAGCAAGGTTTTAGTCTGTCGTTTAAAATTAGCTAGCTTGACTTGAAACAGGAAGAGTGTCGGTTCCTTGTGTAACTGGACAGTTCTTGTTAGACCTTCTCTGCCTGTTTGACTTGGAAGTGGCTTTCATGGCAGAAATGTTCACTATTAGTTTTGTCTCTACCCTATTTCTGATTGATGGTGCTACAGAGGCCGGGTGAGATAGTCTTCTGTTGTTCTTGCTTGCCCAGCATTCTTGCCTCCTTTAATAAAGAGCACCATGAGTTTTCTTTTAGGGAATCAATTCTCTTTAATTTTCTTAGGCCTGGCCAATGAAGGTCAAAAAAGAGGTCAATGAGAGAACCAACCTGAGAATAAAGCCAACACTGCTGAGATCAGGATAAGATCAAATCCAGATTATGTCATTAATCTCCTGGATCAAGCTATGCCTGAAGCTGGACCTTTCCCTGTCGGTTTTGAGAGCAAATTGCACCTCTTTTTTCTTAAATCAGTTTGGGTTGTATTTCTGTCTTTCACAAAAACAGAAAGAAGTCTGACATGCCTGAGCTTAAAAGGGCTTCACGTGGGTTGGGATTTAAGCAGATAATCAGGAGACTGAAAGGTAGCTGCTGACCACTGACACTTATATCTATGTGTGTAATCAGTTTCATGTCACTGCTTTCTATAGTCACTACAAGGACACAGGGAGAGTGGAAAGAAGTTCATATTGAGAAGTCAATTGTAACTTCCCTCCCAGGAAGGTCTTTCAGCTCACTAGTCATACTGTTTTTTTTTTTTTTCCTCCCAAGCTGTTTATAGTCAAAAGGGCACATGCCTCTCATCAGATGCTTCCTGGCCCTGCCACATACCAGTTGTGGGACATCAGGTAACTTATTTAACTCCAATCTGAATTCCTTGTACACACCAGCATTTTATCTACATCCTAGATTTCCTAAGAATTCAAGTGCATATATAAAGAGCCTAAAATAGTTTATAGAACTGACACCCCAAAAAAGATAGCTGCTTATACTGCTAACCAGACTTTGACTGAGCCCTTAATAAGTGCCAGGCTCGGGGATAAGGGTTTTTACAGACTTTTTTTTCCCATTGAATCCTCCCCACAACCCTGGGGGGTTGTGCCCTATTGTGTTCCCCATAGGTGACTCTGTCGAAAGTCACTTGCACATGAAGAAATCATCAAATCCTCCTAACAGCACGAAGGGTTTAAGGAGCGTGGGCCGGGCTGTGCAACTCTGTCCCCCAAGCCAACGCTCCACTGTTGGGTGTGCTACCCCTCTGAACAGGGGCCATCCTTGGGTTGATGGTGGTACAGTGTGATATTCCTTGGGCTCCACTTGCTTCAAGGCATACAGAGATCAGAATCCAGGCAACTGAATGGAACCAAATCAAGGTGTGGGGAGTGTTTGGAGAGAATTTCCATATGAAGCACAGAACAAGAATACACTCCATTGGCCAGAATGTCTGGGAAGGGACATGGCAGTAGTCACACTGCCATATTCCAGACCTTCACTAGGGACTTTCATGGATCCTGGGATGGGGACTGGGCTCTAGGATGTCAGGACAAATCTAGATGGTGCAGCTGCCATTGGAAGGGACAGTGTTGATTCCTGAAGCTGGCTCCTGGGAACAGCAGAGGAATTACCAAGGAGAGGAAGCCTGACCTCTGGGAATATAAGACACAAGTGCCATTAGAGGCCAAAGGCTCTTTAGGAGCAGGACATGGGATCACTAGGAAGGCTCTGCTTCAGAATAGGCAACTTCACTCAAGTGAATTAACTGGTTGAAATCTGTAGAGTCAGTTGTAACCAACAGACAATGACCAGAAAATGAGGATCTACAAGATATCCTTACTGTAATTTTCCACAGAAATATACTATGTATTCAGCTAAGTAAACTCTTGGAAACCTGGAAACCTCTTCCCTACCTAAAAAGAAGAAACAAACAAACTGGTAGAGCAGCTTTTTAAAAAATAATTTCATGAAAAAGAAAAATATTTCTTGAATTTTATTCAAACTTTTCTTTAAAAAAGGGGGGGGGTAAGGTAAACATGAAACTGTCACTCCAGTAACTCTTTAAAAAGTGTCTATAATTGTGTGACTTGGAAAATTAATTTCTTTCCAGATGAAGAAACCCAAAGCAGGTCTTTCCAGTGAAAATTACTGGTACCCTCCTCAGGAGGCAGATGGAACAATGGGAAGGGGCGGAGGAGCTTGTAGGATGTGCCCACAAAAGAGTTGCCTGTAATTTGCCTAAAATAGAAAATAAGAGCTAGCAACAGCTTCTACGCCTGGCAGGGCCCACTTGGACTTGATGGAGCAACAAGTACCTCTTCAGAATGCTACCCTAGAGCTTCTTTAGAGACATGCAAGAGCCCCGGAGGCGGTTAAAGCGGAAGCTGGCGCCTGTCCCACCTCCTGGGGCAAGTTCACCCACGACACTGGCCTCTTAGTGCGTTTGCTTTGTTCAGTTGAGGAATCTGAATCAGTTACTTTTGTTTTGTTTTGTTTTTTACCGGCTCTGGAGAATGATACATATTACATGAGCTTTACTCAGAGGAGTTACTGGAGAGGTAATGCGCCCTTCATCACCAAACAAGCCCTGGCGTTTGGGAAGGATCCGGGTTCCCATCCCAGCTTTATCTTTACTGTCTGGGTGGCTTTAGACGTTCTGAGCTCCAGATTACATGGTGATGATTCTTATCTTGCTAGTATGGGGTGAGGATCAACAGTAAGGTTGTGCAAGGGCCAGCCTGCGGTGGCTTAGCGCTTAGAAACCTTCGCTTCCATCCTCAGGCCACTGGAAGGCAGGTGGCTCGCTCCACACCACCAGGCTCACCTGAGAGGCTGGAAAAGCGAGGGAGGAGGAAGGAGAAGAGAAGAAGAGAGAAAGAGAGGAAAGGGGGTGGGGGAAGACGACAATAAGCCTTCCAGATGGTACTAATCCCCACATGGTACCTTATTAAGACACCTCAAGAAACTTGCGTCCCAACGGCAAGGCTGGCTTCAAAACCGATTCCCGCCTGCCACCGCGCACTCTCAAATGGTGCGCAGGAAACCGACCAGGCAGTCACACCCTCACACCGCAGCACATTTTCCCATTTGGGAAGCCTGAAGCTTCCCTCAGCGAGGTTTTGTTTTCCCCTTTTCCTCCTCCTTGCTTTCGCGTGCCGCCCCGCTCCCCGCCTCCTCCTCTTCCCGGCTCCCCACCCACACAGACAAAAGAACAGCCCCTCCGCCCGAGGTGGCGGGACCGCGGTTGTTTACCAGCTCGGGCATCTCCCCAGGCGCTGCCCGGCGCCGCCACCTACCGGCGGGAGACGGAACCGCGCCCGCGGGTGCGGGCCAGCGACTGCGGGCGGATGACCCAACGCCGCAGGCATCTGAGGATAACCTTTCCCCTTTCTTTCCAAGACCAAATAAGGGGGCTCTTCCCTCTGCGTGCTGGGCCTGTGGCGGTTAGGCCAAGGGGCGTGGAAAGGAGGATCCGGGAACGAGGCTGACAGTCGGCAAAACAACCCACCACATTGTTCCCGCAGCGCCCGGCCTCCTCCCTGCTCCCCGCGGGCACGGCGGGTGCCGGGGCTGACGCTCCCTGCAGCCGCAGGCGCGGAGGGCTGGGCGGACAGGGCTGCCGGCGGATCGGGACCACCCCGGACCCCTGGGGCATCGCCGTCAAGCCTCCCACACTCCCCCCGAGGAAGCGAAGGGCAGGGTGTCCGTGGGCCCCTTGGGTGCTGCCCCGCCCCGCCACTCGCTGCAGACCTTCCAAGCCAGATGGGCGGCAGAGCCGGCCAGACCCGGGACCCCGGCAGGGGCGGCGGGCGCAGCGCGAGGGGAACCAAGCCAGGCTGCCAGGCCTCGGAACCCTGGCATCACCCCCGAGGGAGGGAGTCACTGTGGTTGACAGTGTTTGGTAACCACAGAAACCGAGATTTGACCTATATTTTCGAACATGGCCTAGACTTCAGCTTTCCTTCTAGAAATCAAAGTGAGAGAGCCTGACTTGACTGACTGGTAATGTTCCTCTAGCTTGGCATTCCAGAATGCCACCCAGGAGGTTGGTCAAGGCAGGAAACCTGGCGGGCTGGTTCGCGGATGGCTTGTGAGGGTCCTGGTGGCTTGAGGCAGGAGGCAGTGGCTGTTCCCACTGTCTCCCGCCGACCGCAGGAGCCTCCTGCCCACCAACGGTTGGTACATATCTGGAGGGCAATTGGATGATATGGATTGGTATTTTAAGTATGTATGCCGTTTGACTATTTCCACTTGAAAGTGTTTTTCCTAATAAGGTCCTAGGAAGGGTGCACCAGGACAAGACATTATATAGAGAGTATGATTACAGTTCTGCCTAGGACTGTAAGCCTTAATTGAGCATTTACTATGTGCTAGACACTATTTAAAATATTTTACAAATACCCACATCATCCTTCCGGTGGGTATTAATACATTTATTTACTTATTTTGGTACTGGGGTTTGAACCCAGGAGTGCTTTAACTCTGAGCTACATCTCCAACCCTTTTTACTTTTTATTTTGAGGCAGAATCTCACTAGGTTGCTTAGGGTCTTGCCAAGTTGGTGAGATTGGCCTTGAACTTAAGATCCTTCTGCCTCAGCCTCCAGAACCACTGGGATTACAGGCATTTGCCACTGCACCAGCTTAATACCTCCATTTTATAGAGACAGAAACTGCTATCAGAGAGGATAGCTGTTTCCATGTATCATGCTATCAGAGAGGATAGCAGTTTCCATGTATCATCACTACAGCCATCAAAAGCATGGCCAGGATTTATGTTCAGGCTCTGGGGTTCCAGAGTCTGCACCCTTGACCACAACACTAAATGTTTATCAATGGGGATTTGATTAATTTGGAATATATCTGTATAATGGAATATTCTCTGGCCACTTAAGTGGTGATGTAGATTGGGAATAATTGGCAGGGGAAAATGTCCATGACATATTGTTGAGTGAAAACAGCTGGCTACGCAACACTGCATAACTGGATCCTGTGGCTGTGTAGAGTGTGCTAACTTGTGGTCCCCATTAGGTGGTAGAATTTCAGGTGGTTAATTTTATGGGTATGTTTTCTGTATTGTTGAACTCTTTTTGCTAACACTCCCAAGCAAAATGTGCAAAACCCATTTTCTCCATGAAACCTCCCCTGAACTTCAAAGTTGAAAGCTATGCGTCCCCACGCTCCTTACAAGTGGGAACTTGTGGGAACAGTTATTCAGCTGTATGAGCACACACCCATGTTGCTGGCTAAACTGTAAACTCAGGAAGGGATTGTTTTGCTGCTTTCTTTGCGGGGCTCAAACATTTATCTATAGATTGACATGACCCAATGATGATGGAATGATCCACAGAAGTAATAACATAATTAGTTGTTTGATGTCTGCCTTCAATTAGCTAGATGGTAAATTCCTTGAGAACAGAGATGTGTCAATCTTATTCATTTCCATAATCTGACACTAGGGCAGTATCTGGCTTGTAGTAGATGCTCCATAAATGTTTGCTGCCTGAATGAGCCCAGGCAGCTCTGCTCCAGCGCAGCCCTTTTTGAGAAATCAAAATGAGAGTTTCCTCCCTTTTCTCAGGGGCCTCAGTAGTAATTGACTCTGGTTAACAGCAGAAAAGGAAAGCTCTTAAAATTGATGGGAAGACAGGAGAAGACTTGAAAATTGGGCAGGAAACAAAGGAAGTCAGACAGGAGGAAGACCTGGCGGAAGCCATGTGAGGGAAGGGTAACTGGTGTGAGCACTGCCATCCCTTGCTCCCAACACGTGCTCCTGCTATGGCCAGATGCCACTGCAGTAAGTGTATGCTGTCTTGTCCCTGTGTCTTGAATCAGTTGTCTGAGAGTTAAGGCTTCTGATGGGACCAGCCGGTCAAACCAAAGTAGTGTGCCTAGTGGTGTGCTGGTGAACATTTAAAAACCTACCTTCCAGAAGGAAAAGCCCTGATTTGTAGCATTTGCTGGCTGCTATGGCAATAACATTGATGCTCTGACAGATTTTTATCTGTCTACCATTTAACAACCAGCTCAAGAAATTCCTAAGAATTTAAAAATTGGTGGCATTGGGCTGTTGACATGCTCCAACATCACATAACCCTGTTGTGTGTGTCCTGATGACTGAGATTCCCACAGTGGGGAAAATGCTGGAAAGGAAGTAGGGTGGGATGCCAGGTAGCCCCTGCCTCCAAAGAAAAACAACACATGTCCACAAAGCAATCCAGAGCAGTATAGCAGGGTCATTAACTGACCCATAGGTTAATATGCTATCTGCTATTTGTTACCAAGATCTTTTACAGGTAATCCCTAAAGGAAGATGACTGATCGACTCTACAAGGGAACCTAATGGGATCATGGTGGGAGACATGCTTAGATCTGTATCCTCCAGACCTCTGGCAGTGTCCCTGCTGTATTTGTATGATCAACCTTCCAAGAAAAAGAACCAGCCCTGAATATCCAATAAATAGTCGTGAAGCAGGAAGGCCTTCTCCAGGAGGGGTTTACCTCTTTTGCCAGGTCTCGAGTCCAAGGGCCAGAATAAATACAGCAATGGCTACTATGGTGTCCAGAGAGTTTTGTACATGTGCCAGGAGGGTTTAAAACTTAATCCTTTACCTAGGCAGCTTTTCTGACACTAGGTCTCTAGAGGACAATCCCTCTGAGATTTGAACACAGGCAATCTGATGCCAATGTCCATGTTGTTGATTATGAAGCCATCCTGACCTGCCCCATTTGTGGCCATTTGTGGTTGTCTTTGAGCGAACCACGTGGCATGTCTACATTTTGGAAAATGGAGATCCTGAAGCTTATAGGCTAACATTAGATTAAAGAGACTGCAGAGACAATGTGGTCAGACTGACCTAGACTGGTATCTTGGATACACCCTTTGGCAGCTTCCTCCTTTGTAGAAATGGATGTAGTGATGCCCAATCCTTAGTTGCAGAACTGTGGTGGAGGCTACATGAGATAATACACTGAGGGCACGTGACATCCCACATGTCATAGAACTGTGCATGAATGTCATTATGCATGTTTTATGATAGTTTACATAAGGTGATTTAGTACGGGCATTTATTTATTTTTGACTTTGAAATTATTTCTCAGACCTCATTTAGAGACATTCATTCATCAATTTACAGGTGAAGACATCAAAATGTCATGTCATCATCACATTTTGGAGCTCATGAAGCAGCAGCCATCATGGATGTCATCATGAAAGCAATATGCTTTTCATTTCACATTTTCCCTCAGGGTTGTCCTTTCCTGGTTGTGCATGATGTTTCAAGTCAAGCCCGTGACCTTCCTGGTCAGGCTTAGGGACACAGATGATAGCAGAGACAACTTCCGTTCTAGAAATGAAATGTGCAGTGCTAGATGATAACCAGAGTCTCTGCTACCATCCACAGAGACAGCTGCTCACCCTCTACTGTGGAACCTACTGCAGGTGAGAGCCGCTGCCCAGGAGCCGCTGCCCAGGAATGAAGAAGGGGAAGCAGTCATGGTCTTCCCCTCTACTCTTCCTTGACAGCTTGAAGAGGACTGTTTTAGTCAGTTTTGCATCACTGTAACTAAAAGTCTGAACAGGAACAACTTAGAGGAGGAAAAGTTAATTTTGGCTCAGTTTCAGAGGTTCAGTCCATGGTCAGCCAACTCCACAGCAAAAGGGCATGGCAGAGAGAAGCAGTCCAGGACATGGCAGAGAGAGAGAGAGAGAGAGAGAGAGAGAGAGAGAGAGAGAGAGAGAGAGAGAGAGAGAGAGAGAGAGAGCTGTGCTCACGAGGGACAAAATAGAAACCCTTGAATCACACCCCAGTGTCTTACTTCCTCCAGCCACACCCTACCTGCCTACAGTTACAGCCCAGTTAATACATGCCTGTTGATTAAACCACTGATTAGGTTAAATTCTCATAACCTAATCATTTCACTCCTGAATCTTGCATTGTCTCACTCATGAGCTTTGGGGGACACCACATATCCAACTCATAACAATGACAAATTTGGACTCTTCTCAGCTGAGTGAAATTCACAATGTTTAAGAACCACCATGCAATGTCCTGCCTGAAGGGAGACCTGGTTGCTGGAATTGGAAGTAGGGATGGGAAAGAGGGGAAATGGAAAGGAGGCAGGGAAGTTCTTCCTTGCTGAGCATACTTGTTACAAGGGGCTTCCCTCTCTCAAGGCCTGGCAAGGGGCTTTCATAGGTTCTTTTGTGGCCCCCACTGGAATATTTGACTGCATATCTTAGGAGAAGGATAATGCATTTCCCCAGGTAGGCCAGCCTCTATTTTTGGTAGTCCACTCCAAATAGATTTTCTGCTGGGATCCTATTGCCCAAAAGGGCCAGACCTAGTCCACGGGGAAAGATCTAGTCCATGTTTCTGTCCCAACAAATTGTGTGAATGTAGGCCACCCCGTGCAGCAGCCCCTCTACCCCAGCTCTTCCCAGAGCTCAGGATTTCCTGAGCTGTTGTCACATACCAGCCCACTGGGTCCCCTCGACAGCCAGGGACACATGTTGAATCCTCCATGTGGTCCCTTTGAAGCCCCTTACCCTTATTTGGAGGAAGGAAGGAAGCAGCTCCACTCCTCCCCTCTTGGGTGGGTGTGTTGGACTGTTTTCCATTGCTGTGACAGATAATTGAGGTGAACAACTTAAAAGGAAGAAACGTTTATTTTGGCTGGGGGTTTTAGAGGTTTTTGTTCATGTGTAGTTGGCTCCCTTGCTTTTGGGTCTGTGGTGAGGTAGAACGTCAGGCAAGGAGTGTGCAGTAGAGCAAAGCTGCTCACCTTATGGCAGTCAGGAAGCAAAGAGAGAGGAAGGGGTTGGGCTCCCAGGATCTCCTTCAAAGGCTCAAAGGCATGCCCTCAGTGACCCAACTTCCTTCTACTAGGCTCCAGTCCTAAAGGTTACACCACCTCCCAAAAGTGCCATCATCTAGAGAGCAAGACTTCAACATGTGGACTTCTGGGGACATTCAAGATCTGAACTACAGCAGTAGGATGTGGTTTCTCTCAGCTCAGGCATCTCTAAGGAGAAGCTCTTTACAAATCACCTCTAAAATCCAATGGCCCAATTGTTCTGTACCCTCAAGTGGGTCCAGGTTTCAAGAGTCACATCACTGGTTTCCCACCTTTGGGATGCAGGCTCTGAGTATGTCAATGCCTTGGTTTGCATCCTGCAAGAATTTACCAACTGAGTGATAATGGCACGGGTCTGGGTCTGATGCTAATTTGCTAAATCAGACACTTAGGATTTAGGCATTTTTCTCTAAATTCATTAAAAAAGAAGAAGAAGAAGAAAAAGAACAGATGAAATGTGTTGCAATCCTAATGCTTCTACTACCACATCATATAGGGAAGAAGGGACAATGGGTTGGTTCCTGGAAAAAGAGTGCAAGAAATGTCAATGCTCATTTTAATTATGATCTGGGATCTTATGATTAGTCAAGTTCTTATGTAGTAGAGAGTGAAGCATGATGTAAATCTGGAGGTGAACCTTTGACCCATGTTGAGCTCTCCTCATGGTCCCATTGAAGCCCTTACTCTTGACTGTGGCTGCTGGGAAGAATGTACTTCCTCTGGCCCACCACCTCTGCTCTGTCTTTTGGTACCCTTGAGAGGAAGATTAGTCATCAACCATTAACCATACCAATTGGCTTCTTCTAATAGCCTGTCATCTCTCTACTTCCTGTGCAGTCTGCATGAGTTCAGTCCTGCTGTGTTAACAAATAACACCCTAATCTCAGTGGCTGAAAACAACAAAGATGGATTTCCTCATCGTGTTACAGGCTCACTGTTGGCAGACTGGGGGCTCTTCTGTGCATCACCTTCACTCCAGGACCTGACTGTCTGACAGAGCTGTTAGAATATTGCCAGTTATACAAGGAAAAGAGCTTAGCTGGCTCTTAAAGCTTCCACCAGGAAGTGACACATCACATTTTATTGGTTAGAGCAAGTCACATAACTAATTCCATGTCATATGGCAAGTCACTTGTCTAACTCAAATCCTACCAACTACCCAAGAAAAGAATGGGAAATGTTTAATGAGCAGCATGCACTGAGGATTACACCAGGGCCTTTCTCTGAGCCTGTCAGAGCCATTCAGAGGACAGCCTTCTACAAAAGTATGAAGGGATGGGGGTCAGAAATGGGTTAAATACTTTGAGATAAAAATAAAGGACCCAGAAGAAAGAGTGGGTTAGTGGGCCCCATGGGTAGCCGAGAGGATAGGTTTAAGAGAAATGGCTTGTGTAGATGGGTGGGAACAGAAATCAGAACCCAAAAAGAATAAGGAATGAGTAAGGAAATTCTCACTGTCACCTCCTTGACTTCTCTGGGTACCCAACAATGAGGCTTTCTTTGTAGGTTTAGTAGATTCTGTTGGGAATCTCCAGGCTGGCTTCTGTTTCCTGAGAATTTGGCACCTCCTGAGCCCAGGGAAGAAATACTGACTTCCCTGCT
Organism: Sciurus carolinensis; assembly: GCF_902686445.1. Taxonomy (NCBI): domain Eukaryota; kingdom Metazoa; phylum Chordata; class Mammalia; order Rodentia; family Sciuridae; genus Sciurus; species Sciurus carolinensis. Next base: position 66,775,739 of record NC_062214.1, read on the forward strand.
TTCTAGATTTATTTATTTATTTATTTATTTATTTATTTATTTATTTCTCTCTCTCTCTCTCTCTCTCTCTCTCTCTCTTTAGTACTGGAGATTGAACCCAGGGGTGCTTAACAATTGAGCCATATCCCCAAACCATTTTTATATTTTATTTAGAGACAGGGTCTCACTAAGTTGCTTAGGGCCTTGCTAAGTTGCTGAGACTGACTTTCAACTGGTGATCCTCCAGCTTCAGCCTCCTCAGCCACTGGGATTACAGGTGTGCACCACTTTGCCCATAGATTGCCCTCTCTGACCCTTCCAGGCATTCCCTAAGCCCCTAGTGGGGTTTCTCCCTTCCTTTCCCTTAGAAATGGATTTCCCGGGAGGGGTGGGGGGAAGGGAAAAAAATAACAGAATGAATCAAACATTACCCTATGTAAATTTATGATTACACAAATGGTATGCCTTTACGCCATGTACAAATAGAGAAACAACATGTATCCCATTTGTGTACAATAATAAAAAAAATAAAAAATAAATAAAAAAAATAAAAAAAAAGAAATGGATTTCCCTTAAAAATATATTAAAGATTTCAAATAGTCAAAAGTAGAGACACTAGTACAGTGGACTCCATGTGCACACCATGAAAGACACTTTGTGCAAGTGCACTGTCATAATTGGACCATTATGCTAAACCCTGCACAAACCTGGCCTTTTCCTATCTGCACAATAAACCTTATTATTTGTCTAATTTTATAGATGAGGAAATTGCAACTCAGAGAAGTTAAATGACTTGTCCAAGGACATACAGCTAGTGAGGGCAGATAGTGAGGGCAGAGCCCATGTCAGGGCCACTGGAGGGCACTACAGCCTCAAGGGTTAGTGGAGCTTGGATAGAGGCCATGGTGGGAAAATGGTACATCTAGCCCCGAGGTGAGCTTGGTTCTTCTACCAGACTGCTTTCTTATGAGTTAGGGACTCACTTATCAGATGCTAAGTTCCCGAGGAGATATGATCATGAAATGGAATGGTGTGTGGGCTCGTGGACATTACTCTTGCCATTCACTCTAACATTCATTCCTTCAGTAGTGTTTTCCTGAGCACCAACTTTGCTCCAGCTCTGGGGATACAGAGAGGAATGTGTCAGCCCTGGACTCTGTCCAGGGAGAACCCTGTCTCCCCAGTCAACTTACTGGATGAACTCAAATGCCGTAAGTGGAGACTCTGTGAAGATAGGAATATGAGCCCTGTACCATATACTCTATATTATTTCGTGGTTGGACATTTACATTCAATGTTATTATTGAGATATGATTTTTATTCCCTGTAATTTCATCTCTGGTCTTTAATTTGAATTAGTTTCTCCATTGATTCACTGTTCTTTTACTGTAGTTCCTTCCCTTGCTGGTTTTCACTTTTATTTTTCATTTCTTCTTCATGAAATACTATGTTTTGTAGGGCAGGCTTTCTAGTTTTGAATACTTTTAACTTTTGTTTATCATGGAAGGTTTTTATTTCATCATTAATTCTGAAGTTTAATTTTGCTGGTATGGTATTCTTGGTTGGCATCCATTTTCTTTCAGAGTTTGGTATATATTATTCCAAGACCTCCTAGCTTTGAAGGCCTTGGGTGAGAGATCAGCTGAGATCCACATTGTTTCCCCTCTAAAGGTCACAGTCATTTTTCTCTGACAGCCTTCAAAATTCTATCCTTATTCTGTTAGGCATTTTCATAATAATGTGCCTTGGTGTGGGTCTGTTATATAATTTTGTATATTTGAGATTGGTAAGCCTCCTGTATTTGATTTTCCACTTTAGGTTTGAGAAATTTTCTGATGTTATTTTATTGAGAAGATCGTTCATTCCTTTTGTTTGTATCTCTAAGTCTTCATCTATCCCAATAAATCTTAAATTTATTCTTTTCAGGTTATCCCATATTTCTTGCAAGTTATGTTCATGATCTCTTTACATCTTTTCTCCATGGTCAACTTTGTTTACAAGATTATATATTTTGTCTTCATTGCCTGAAACTGTCTTTCATGTGACTTATTCTGTTGGTGATGCCTTCAATTGAATTTTTAATTTGGTTTATTGATTCCTTCATTTCAAGGATTTCTACTTTTTTTTCAGAAGCTCTGTCTCTTTATTGAAGTGATCTTTCACTTCTTGCATTTTCTCTCTGATTTCACTCATTACACCATCCTTTACTTTTCAGATCTGTTTAACTGTGTGCATTCTAACCTCCTTCTCTGATAATTCTTCCACTCTGGTGGCAATGGATTCTCTTATTGGAGTATCTTGGTTTGTTTGGGGCAATTTGTTCCCTTGCTTTTTCATACACGTTGTTTGTGTATCTACCAATCTGACAGTATGGATCTGAGGCTATAGAGTTTCTACCCGGTGGACTTATAGTGTTCCTGATGGTTCCTAGTACCTCACTGTTTCAGGGGAGGTAAATAAAAACAACAACTAATGCAAGCAATATATAGCATTAAACCAAATAGTTCCTACTATGATGTCTACAATGTTAATTATTACAATAAATAGAAATGATATGATCAGTTATTGCCTACAATAAACACAACAAGTTTGCAAAAGTGTTTACAATTTCAAATGGTGGACAGGGAGAGAACATAATTGATATAGGATGTGATGATTATGAGACAAGAGGAGAGAAGATAGAAGTAAAAAAATTAAAGGAAGAGTGAAAGAGAGAACAATAGAGATTGGCTATAAGCAGAAGAAAAGAGAGAATCAAGGGCAAGAAAAAAATGTATAAAGTAAAATTTTTTTTAAAAATTAAAAATAAAAACAAAAGAAAATAAAACAAATCTAAAATACACTAATCAAACATACTTGTCCTCAAAAATCTAATCCTTGTCCTCAAGAAACTAATCCATGAAAATAACTGGCTTCAAAAATGCTAGAAATGAGGGCTGGGGAGATAGCTCAGCTAGTAGAGTGCTTGCCTCACAAGCACAAGGCCCTGAGTTCGATCCCCAGTACTGCAAAAACAAACAAACAAACAAAAATGCTAGAAATGAGAAAAAAAAAGCCAAATATGAATATGCATAAATGTCCATGTACATTAAGATCTCAATTAACAGAGAAAATAATTTTTTAAAAAAAGGAAAAAAGAAAAAAGAAAAGAATATTTAATGAAAAGTTAAAGAATTCTTTCCATTGGAGTTCAAAAGATTCTCAGCTTCTCTTCTTGGCAGTTTTAGATGGTCATCTGGAGCGTGATCCTCCACCCTCTGGGTTGCTGGAGTGAGAGAGGTCATCCCGTAGGCAGAATTCCCAGAGACAGAGTTTAGGCTTAGGTGGGCTCCAGACTCTTCGCTGACTGCCAATTGATCTGGAGATTTTAAATCAGCACACCCCCAGGGCCCAGAAATTGCTGATCTATGCTGGAAGACCTTACCCCAGGGGTCTCCCCTAGGTTCCACTTGTGTGATGAGGGAGCCAGTTCTTAGTTCCCTATGTCACATGTGGCCCCCACATTTCCTGGTCTTGGGTTCAGTCTCCAAACTCAGTCTCTCCTGCCCCACCCTTCCAAATTCGGAGCCAGACGGGTCTCTCCCAGTTGGCCCTTCAAGCAGCCAGATTGGAGGGTGAAGTGTAGAGCCAGGTGGGTTTCCATGACCAGTTTTCCCCAGTGTAAATCTCTTTCCACGTTTGATTTTCTCCTGGTCACTAAAGCACAGTCTATATAATGCAGTGTGTGTTTACTCCACATGTACTTCAGGCCAAACTTGGGCTTCCCAGGAATTGGCTCCCTTAGCTGCCAGCACCCCCATCGAGTCTGCAGAATGGTTCCTTCCTTTGTCCTCCACACAGAGCCTGGAAAGATGGCAACTTCTTTCCGGCACAACGATATTGTGCAGCATGCCTTTCAGGTCTATTGGGCAGTGTCTTCCATCTCTAAGTGCTCCATCCCCAGACATGCCTCAGGACTCCTAAAAATACATGTTTCTTTAATTCCCTTATCCCTTCACTTTGCTTGTGAAGGGACCACTTTTGGCTGGTGCTTCTGGCCCAGCCATGGCAGCGGCTGTGCTGCTGGGGATTTCTTCCTTATTTTATTATATCCAACCTGCTGTGTCCCCAATCTGCTTAGAATGTCTGGTTTTAAATTCCAGTAAAGACCTGCCTTTTTGTTTTGTTCACCCACCTTGCAGAGAAGCTGCCTTTCTATTTCTTGGTTTCACACCACAGAGCAGCAGTTTCCGCCATCTTGAAAACCCCTCGTGTTATGTGAATTTTACTTTAATATTTTAAATGGCAGAATGAGAGTGCCTGCATGGCAACAGTGTTGTGAACAGGGATGACTGGGGCCCACCTCCATGCCCAGGGGCAAGGATTATGTTCTAAGTATTGAACAACCCAGAGGCATAGGTGTCGGCCTATGAGGAGGGAACATAGGACTGATCAGAACTGAGTTGGCCAGGGTGCTGAAAACTGGTCTTGTATTGTTGCATTTTCATAAATAGATGCATGGACAGCCCTGGATAGCAGGTGCTCCCTGATCTAATGAAGGAAAGTTGCCCAGAGCCACTGACCACTCAGCCCCTACTGACTGAAGCCCATCTGTGCTGCTGGTCACCATGGGTTAGCAGGCGCATGTGAATGGACTCCACTCCTAACCCCCTTGCCCGCTTTTGTCCCTAATACAGCCTTTCTTGCAAATACAGGACCAAGACTATTGGGAAAATACAAAAGTTTATTGATAAAACCAGATTCTCCTCCTGTGCTGAAAGCCCGCATCTTTTACTCTGATGGCTATCTGCAAGAGATGAAGGAATAGTTTGCTCCTCCTGCTTTGGTGACAACCCTTCCTTAAGGACTTGCCATATTCAAAGTTCCCCCCAAAGAAACAATTATCCCACTGTACCTGCTGGAAAGACTGAAATGTGAGCAAGATCTTCACCCACTGCTGCTATGAATCCACCTGAAGTAAATGAATCAGTTCTGTGCTTGTTACAATCATGTTACAAAGCTTCATCTTTTAAGGTGGCAGCAAATGTCTTATAATATTAATGAGCATGATTCCAGAAAACAAAAATCTCTAGAATGATTTTTTTGTTCTTCCAGAATGTTAGGCGGTTCATGTTTCATTACCCAGTGGAGGCTCACTCCCTTCTGCCTCTTCCATGGTATTAAAAACCAATTTGTTCCCCATGTGCATGTGTGGCTATGTGCTTAGACCACATGCAAGAAATTAGACAAAGACTGGAATTGGAATTGGGGTCAGATTGGGGAGAAAAAAGTGCTCTTGCTCTGTTTGAAGAAACCGACATGGAAAGACAAATTGCAGGGAGAAACTCTGACAGTCCTGTGAAGTATTAATGCATCACAATGGGAAGTATTTTAAATCACATTCCTCTAAATCATTTTCCTCATTTCACTGCTACCAGGAAATTGAGATATTCACATATGTGATCCTATGGTGTGGTGCTGCTGCTACATGATCTCTCCCTCGGAGAGATCACTGGGCTTAGGAAATGGTAATGAATCGTGTGGCACATGACTCTCTGAATATGCTATTATTCCAGTGAAATTACAGATGAGAGGCTGAGTCATCAAAAAATTTAAGTGACCTCCTGGTGTCAACTTAGAAATCACTGGTGATGGTTTTGAAGGATTCTGCTGTTTGACTCTGGCTGATGCAGATTCACTGTTTCCCAGGACTCAGGTTAACAGAAAAAAGAGGGAGCAGGATACTTCCTGAACCCCCTAGACTTTGGACATTTCCCCATTTGTGTGGGGGAGAAGAGGGAGTCTGGGTGTCGCCCCACAGAGACATAACCTTTGGTTAAACCGCAAGGACCAGCACTCAAGGAGCACACACCTGCTGTTCACTGGCGGTTGCCGGGAGCAGGAGAAGGACCAATTCCAAATGACAAACATATGGCGGTGTTGCTCTAGGACTGCCTCAAAGGGGAAGGGAGGAAGGGAAAAGATTGATCAATGGGTACAGTTAGATAGAAGGAACAAGATCTGGTGTTCTTGTTCCTTGCACAGTAGGGTGACTGTAGTTAACAACAACGTGTTGTTTATTTCAAAACAGCTAGAAGAAAAGGTTTTGGATGCTCTCACCACAAAGAAATGCTAAATGTCTGAGGTAGTGGATGTGCTAATTACCCTAAGTTGATCAATATACAATATATGTATTGTATGGAAGTATCAAATTTATCCCATAGTTATGTCGATTATTATGTCGCTATCAAGAACAATTTTTAAAAATAAAACATTTTTTTAAATTCCCAAACTTGTGCCTTACTGATAATGACCCTGAGAGGGATGTGGATGGGGAAGAAAGACGAATTTTATGCACGTGCATGCACACACGCACACATATACACATGCTCTTATTTTGAGGCCAGGAGCTAGGAACAAGCTGGCTCTTTCTCAGAACTGCTGAGACAGCTCACATTTGTTTGAGCTCATATGGAGTCTGGACACCTTGGAGAGGGTGATGGATCCTGGAGAACTTGTCGTTTCAAAACTGGAAGGGGTTTATGTTTGCAGGATTTGGAAGCCTAAGTGCATCTTTGGGAAGGTGTCTCTTAGATTCTGGAAAAGCCCCCAAACAAATACCCAAACATTTAATGATGCAGACATCTGAACATCTGGCCATGCAAATGCAGGGTCTTGAAAACAGAATGCAAACCACAGACTGCACCTAAACTTCTGATATGATCTGTTTGGCCTAAACAGTGTCTTAAAAAGAAATGGATTCACACCCACACACCTCTGAACACTTAGCACCACAATACCTGCATTTGTGCATGGCCCTCAGCTGTCCCTCTGGATGTGGCATGTTCTCCAGAGCGTCTCTCCTCCCATAGCCTCTGTACTGACCACAGCACCCCCAGAATGAAAGCTGAGTTTCAGCTGTCATTTATGTCTTCATTTGCACCATTGCTTTTCCCTATAGAAGAACCTACTTTCTTTGTATCCTAAATGAAATACATTAATGTTGCTCACAGGCTCCTTGAAGAGATTTGAGTTTGAATCCCTTGCTATAATAGATTATTTCTCCTGGAGGCAGATGCTAGTGAGGTTCCCTTTCAATAATGTTTTTCCTAAAAGAGGGATCTGGGCCACCTGCGGTATCCAACTGTTGTTTGTTTTTGAAAAAATATTAATAATAAAGTTAATATTTATTGAATACTTACTCAGTGCCTGGCAATTTTCCAAACTCTTTACATGAATTAACTTATGTAATTCTCACAAGAATATGCAGTGACTACAAGTCATACTATTTTATAAAGGAAGAAACAGAGGCATAAAGAGCTCAAGAAACTTGTCCAACATCTCTCCATTAGGAAGTGGCAGAGCCAGGATTCAGATGCAAACCACTGGACCCCAGAGACAGAACAGTTAACTGCTAAGCTATTCTGCTATCTTGCCTGAGTGTGGCTTTCCTGAAGCAGTTTTCACATATTAATCAGAGAGGGACAAACCTTCCCGATTGCACAAGTTTTACTAGTCAGGATGGGCTAGACCATGCTACAGTAGCAACCCTCAAATCTCAGTGGCTTAAAACAACAAAGGTTTATTTTTTGCTTATGCCACATGATTACTGAGGGTCAGCTGATGTCATTGTGGTCCTGGATAGACGAAGCTGGCCCATCTGGAGCATTGCCAGTTACCAGGGCAGAGGGAAAGGGAAATAGCCATTGAACATCAGCTCTTAAAGGCTTCCTCTAGGAAGTGGACCTTTTCATGACTGCTCAGGTTTCATTGGTCAAGCAAATAATGTGACCATGCCCAAACCCAGGGGACCTGGGGCAACACAAGCCTCCTGCAAAGAGAGGAACTGGTGAAACACATATAGGAGAGAAAATGGCACTGATCTGCAAGAGCAACACTCATGAGTCTTGGGGAACAAGCAAAGCTATTTGGGGCCCAGAGGACAAAGTTTGCATGGAATTAGGAAAGGGTTTTTTCTCTCTACCTCTGTTGCAACTCTCTCCATAGGACTGATGGTTTTAGAAAACTCAGGAGGCCCAACTATAAAAGATGTCGTCATGGAAAAAGGCATATTGTAAAGACCAGAGTCTTTGCATATGCTGTTTCCTCTGCCCAGGTTTCTTTTCCTCACCCCATGTCCAGACCTACCAAGTTCCTATTCATGCTTCATATCTCAGCAAGAAGTTCAATTCCTCTGGGAAGTCTCACACCTGTGACTGGATTAGACCCTCCTGTTATTCTTCACAGCACCCTGGAGATTTACTTTCGACACTTATTAAAGATTATTCTTGTGGGCTGGGGATGTAATTCAGTAGCATATGTTTAGCATGGACAAGGTCCTTGGTTCAATCCCTGGGACACAAAATTTATTCCCATATGCTAATTTATAAAATGTTATGGTTTGGATGAGTTGCCCCCACAAAGTTCCTGGAATATTCAGAGGTAAAATGATTAGATTATGAGAGCTGTAATCTAATGGGTCCATCCTAGTTTGAATGACCTGAGTGGTAACTTTAGATAGGTAACTGGGGTGTGGCTGGAGGAGGTGAGTCCCTGGAGGCATGTCCTAGGAGAGTTGTTCTTCCTGTGGCCCCTTCCTTTCTTCCTCTCTCTGCTTTCTTGCTGCCGTGAGGGAAGCAGTTTCCCTCTACTGTGCCCTTCTGTTTTAGTCAGCTTTTTCACTGCTGTGACCAAAAGACTTGACCTGCACAAATGTAAAGGAGGAAAAGTTTATATAAGTGCTCACAGTTTCAGAGGTCTTCGTCCATAGAAGGCCAGCTCCAATCCTTGGGGCTCAAGGTGAGGCTGAACATCATGGCCGGAGAGTGCAGTGGAGGGAAGCAGCTCACATCATGAACAGGAAGCAGAGAGAGAGAGAGAGAGATAGAGACTCCACTTGCCAGATTCAAATATATATTCCATAGCCACACCCCTAATGAGTCTCTTCCTCCAACCACACCTCCCCCTGCCTCCAGTTACCCCTCAGTTAATTCCATCAGGGATTAATTCACTGATTAGGTCAAGGCTATTAGCAAATCATTTCTCCTCCAAACATGCTTGCATTGTCTCATACATGAGTTTTTTCCACCTTCCCTCCCAACAAGCTGCCTCACCCCAGGCCCAGAGCAATGGAGTTCGCCATTTATGGACTGAGACGTCTGAAACCAGGAGTACCAAACAGACTTTTCATGCTCTAAGTTGTTTTTTGCCGAGTATTTTGGTCATAGAAACACAAAAGCTCACTGAAACATGTAATAATGTGATTTGTGTTTGTTTTTCCTAAAAGACTAGAAGCTTCAGGAAGGCAGGTTCCAAATTGTCTCAGTCCCCTTGTATTCCCAACCAGCATCCAGCACAGTTCCAGGGTCATCACAGGGGTTTTCCTTAATGCCAAATGAGTGAATGATGGGGGCACATGAGAGGGGGTGCTGATAAACAGGATCATAGTCATATCCCAGATTTCCCTTTGAGGACTCCTAGAAATAATTTAGTGGAAATTTCCAGTGGTTCAGAACTCTTGTAGCTAAGTTGGATTCCAGACTGGAGAGAAAGTCCACAGAAAGGATGAGCATTGCCTTATTTGGTTTCCTCCAGAATCCCTGAACCTCAACCAAGTAGTGTATGTCATTTTAGAAGACACTGGTGGGACACTAGGGAGAAATCCAGTGAATTATTAAGTTACCACTGTGGGCCATTTAAGCACATCTCCCTCCCATCCTAGAGACTCCCTAGAATTCTCCCATCTGAGGAATGAGGGAGTGGGAGTATTCATACCCCAATTTCAGTTGGTTGTGGATGGAGGGCTGCTCTCAGAGGCCTGCTGAATGGACAACAGAGCTGCCTCTTGCAGCAAGAGAAAACCTCAGACAGACATGCAGTGGGTGGCAGTAGGGAGGATCAAGGGATGCGGGCAGGGCACAGGTAGTATCCATGTCACCAAGGTTGTATAAAGTTACCTGTTTCCACTGTAGCACCTACTATAATGATGAGAGCTGTGATTCTACTGTAAGCTGTGATTCTATTTTGAATTTTCTGGGCCTTTGGAGTAGTCTGGGAAGTCCTTGCTGTAGACGCAGGCTAGTCAGGAACAGAATTGTTGTTTATGGGTTCACCATATCTCTATTGCCATTTCATTCATCATTCATCATTTCATTTAACAGACCTGCAAACATTTATCAAACCTCTTTGTTTTATAGGTAAGAGCTAGAGGTTGGGGCACAAAATCAAAAAAAAACATTATCTCTACTCTGAAGTATTTTATAAAGCAGTATCCCCTAGTATTTGGAGAGGTGCTAGATGCCAAACAGGATATTGTATTAAATAAGTTTGGAAAGCTCTGCAAACTGTCATCTCACCTTGGATAACCACAAAGCACACGGACATATTAAAGGCTCTGAGAAAGGTCTTGCATAAAAGACATTGGTTGAACATTTTACCCAGGAGTTTGCAAACTTATTTGACATTGGAACTTTTTAAAAATATCAAATCACCTTTATTAACATCCTAAGGAACTAGAATTCTGTGGAACACCCCTGGAGAAAGTCCTTGGATTTCCATTCTATTTGTTGAAGGTTTGAATAGAACAAAAAGACTGAGTGAAGGAGAATTCACTAGACATAAGTCATCTTCTGCCTTTGGAATTGAACTTGGACTAGAATGTACAGCAGTCTCTGCTGGTTCTTAGGTCTTTGGACTCTGAGTGGAACAATGCCATTGACTCTCTTGGATGTCCCTTTTGCTGACTGCAGACTTCAAGACTTCTCAGCCTCCATAATCACAGGAGTCGACGTCTTATAATAAATCAGTTCTGTACATTCTACTGGTTCTGTTTCTCTGGAGAACCCTGACTAATTCAGACTTTGGAACAATTTTTTTTTTTTTTTTGTAGGATGGCCCTTTATACTTCATAGTTCAGGTTTTGTGAGTGAATAGCTATGAAGGAAACCCTAAATCCTTCACATTAATTCTCTGCTTGGGGATATAGACCCCATCTTGTTCTTTATGGAATTGGAGACATATAAACATATGTCTTAGAAACATAAATTGTACATTCAGTAAAAATATTAATACATTTCAGTGAGCAAAAGTCCAAAGAGTGAGCATACCAACACAGTAGTAATACATAGTTTTATTGCAAAAATTTGTCCTTAAATTGTTTCTGGTCTTTGCCCATAATCATTACAAGTTAAGCTGTTACAGGAAATCAGCATATGGCTTTTTAATGAACCAACAGTGCATGACCAAGGAGTGCGGAGGTTGGTATTTATTTCGAGATCAAAGGGAGAAAAATTAAGCCCAGAGGTACTTGTTTTCTTACACTCTTGTGCATTAGAGTGACAGGAATCTTCTTAATTTCACATTTTTTCTTCTGACCATTTTAGCTACTCTTATTTTTTTCTGAATTTATAATTTTTTCTGAATTTATAAATAGGGTTTGAATATTGCTCTCCTGGGACTGTGGGTGTAGCTCTGTGGTAGAGTACTTGCCTATCATGTGTAAGGTCCTGGGCTTCATCCCCAGTAGTGCTAAGAATAATAATAACAAATAAATATTGCCCTCCAGGCTATTTACTATGTAGTCGATTATGTACTTTTAATTAAGAGATTTCCAAAGAGTCTCATTCCATTTGATACTTGCAGCCAAACAACAGAGGGTGTGACCCTCCCACAAAAAATGACTTTCTGTAATTCATATCCATGAAGAGACACAGAGTAAGAAGAAATGAAGGAAAAGTGACTCTCTGACTTAAGAGAAAGCCAGGGTTAATAGATGATAAGTTTCCTTTCTAGAACTTAAAAAAGATATTGACTGACTATATGATACAGGTTGAGGCCAAACCTTACAGAATAGGTGGTCACACAACTGTTCTGTTCAAACTTTGGATGCTTCCTGCCTGTCTCAGCTTCACCTACCAAAAAAAGTTCTGCAAAAACCTAGTTGTTAAAATGCTGTCGTGTGGACAATACTCCATCTAGTGGTTAACTGGACAATTGCAAAAATAGGCTTATGGGTCATATGCCAAACTTCTAAAACTGGGCTTGGAACATAAGTTATCTATGCCAATAGTTCTTGGACTTTGCTTCACATTAGAATCTCTCAGGGAGTTTGTGAAAATCTGATGCCCAGGCTATACACCATGCTAATTCAATCAGAATCTCTGGGAGGGGAGCCCAGATATCAGCATTTTAAAAACTCTTCAGGTGATTTAAATGGGCAGCTGTACTTGGGAGACTGATCTTTGGAAACAAAGAAACGGATTAACAGGTACAAGATTTCATGCAGTTATTACATATCACTGTAACAGTAACCACTCTTTTGCAAGTTGCCCCATACAAGGTTACATCCCTTCCCTTTGCCCGGCTTTCTAAATTCTAAAGAGAAGTCACACCTGAATGATTAAGATCTTAACTATGGGGGCGGGTGGGGTTAGTGTTAGGGTTAGAGTTAGGGTTAGGGAGAGGGGCAAGAATGGAGGAAGGAAGGACTGTTTAGAGGGAAAAGAGGGGTGGGAGGGGTGGGGGGAAGGGAAAAAAATAACAGAATGAAGCAAACAACATTACCTATGTAAATTTATGATTACACAAATAGTATGCCTTGACTCCATGTACAAACAGAGAAACAACATGTATCCCATTTGTTTACTATATATATATATATATATATATATATATATATATAATAAATAGACTGATAGTGAAAAAAAAGATCTTAACTGATAAATAATCTTTCTTTAGATTTTCAGAATCCAGAACATCTAGTGATTTTCAGATAACAGAACATATAATGCCCTTCCTTAGTCTTTCGTTCTGTACATCAAAGAACACAAAACATGTAAATTGCTGTTAACTTTTACTTGCAGAGAAGTAATACACTTTTGTTTTTTAAAAAAATTTTAAGTTGTCAATGGACCTTTATTTTATTTATTTATATGTGGTGCTGAGAATTGAACTCAGTGCCTCACACATGATAGGCAATGCTCTACCGCTGAGCCACAACCCCAGCCCCAGTAATACACTTTTCTAAAGAGCTACAGGGATAGCTCCAGGAGGTTCAATTTCATTGCACTGTTCCAACCAGGAAAGGAACAAAAAGGGTGCGACCTGGCTGACAAAGACCCTGCTCAGCACTAGCCTTCCTGCCCTATCTCTGCTACTCCTTTTCTTCCTTATAAAGTCTTCTTCTTTTTTTTTTTTTTTTGTATCTGAGTCCGCCAAGATGGAACTTTGAGAAGGAAAGCCTTCCATCTTTACAGAATACCAGTCCCTGAACAAACCTGGTTTCCTTCTCACCAACTCTAATCTCCCAACTATTGGCTTTCAAGTGACAAGCAGACCAGACATAGGTATGGTGATAGGCATCATAAGAAATATTTCACATACAGAGGTTTCTTCTTTTCCTTCTTCGTTAAAATTGAAACTTATTACTTAGCAAAACTAACCTGCAGAGGAGTTACCAACACAGAGGACCAATCAACAGTCTTGGAATGAGATTGCTTGGGGTCAAGTCCTGGCTTTACCACACACCTGCCCTGTGACCTGTTGGTTCCATTGCCTCTGTCTATAAACCAGGACTGATGGGAGCACCAAACTTGTTGAACTGTCTTGATGTTTCAATGAGTAAATCCCAGTGAATCACTTAAAACTGGCCTGACTGCAGAATATATGGTATTTACATGTGTGTTATTAGAGCCCATACATTACTTATAAACTTGTTTTTTCAAAATAATATGTATTTCCTCACATAATCATTGTCACCACATTATTGTGCATTCATGAGTATTTCATCCTAATCTTGCACCAAAGACAATTTAGTAACAAATGATTTTTAAGTAATACTAGTAAAATTTTTTAAAAATTCACATAATGGGCCACACCCCACTGTTTTGCAAAGAAAAATTTGGCATAAAATCTGTAATGATTATACAGTGAAATACAGTATGCAAAGGACATATTGTATAGGCATTATGCTAATTCTAACTCATTTCCATTAGCTGTACATACATAAAAATAATCTGCGAATATATATCCTTTGAGGTATAGTATCTATTAGTGAATTTCCTGGGTTAAATATGCTTAGCAATTTAACCAATACTGCCAGGCAGCTTCCTTAAGTTCCTTAATTCACCCCCCCGTATAGAATTGTATGAAATGTGGTTTCGTCTACACATTTGTGAACTCCGAATTCTATCAAAACTTTTAAGTGTTGTCAATCTGATCTGTGAGAAATGCTACCATGTTGACATAAGTTGTAGCTGTCTATCTAGGAGTCTGGAGGTCTTTGTGTAAGGGAGTGAAAACTTTCTTCTTTCTGAGGGTTCCATAATGAGTTAATGAAATAAACCGACAGTAAGCAGATTAACAGGAGAAAAAATATTTTAATTAGGTGCATCTGCTTGAGAGTCCCACTTGAAGAAGGGCCAGATGATTACAATTTTATAGCATTCTGAGTTATGACAAGGAATAGAAGCTTGGGACAGAGGTGGTGATGAGTTATGGGAGGGTGAGTGAAAGAATTGTACAAAGAGTGCAGGGTGTCTTGTTATGTAAACAAAAAGTCACTGAAATAATAAAAGTTGTCTCTGAGCAGTACTGTTTCTGATATAATTAGTTTTACTAATGTAGATTTCTTTTAGAGAAACAAATTCCTTTTGCAAAAGACAACTTTTTCTGGCTCAAAATGTGCTGAAGAGGTGTGTTCGGGGGTGGTATGTCCTGAACCTCAACATTTTTCAGTGTTTGTTGGCCATGTCATTATGCATTGCCTATGCATTGCCTATCATACACTTTGCTCATGTTCCTAGTGGTTTGAGCCTTTTTTTTTCTTATTAGTTGCAAGAGCAAATATTTTTCCCAGTCTGCTTTTGTATTTAAAATTTTTATAGTCAAACTTGTCTTTTTCCCTATGGGTTCAGGATTCCTGTATTGCACCCCCTCCTACACACAGGCAGTCTTGAAGTTATACAAATTTTCACCTAACTTATCCTATTACTTTTTATGATTTTCACTTAGAGCTAGTTCATTCATAATGATTTTATTCATGGTTGATGTTATTTTTTCAGATCAATAATCAATTATGATAATAGCATTAATTAAATAAACCATCTTCTCCCCACTGAACTCAAATGTCATCCTTGTCGTGCATTAAATTTGAATATATACTTAAAATTTTGACTTTGTGGTCTTCTACTCCAGAAGCTTTCTTATATGAGTTAAAGCCACACAGTTTTAAAAAGTTACATTAGCTTTGTAGAAAGTTGTAATACCTGTTAAGCCAGTCCTACCTCACCATTTTTTCACAATTAAAGATTTTGTTGTAAGTTCTAAAACATTTAGAATTTCTTCAACATAAATGTGAAATACTATTTGTATAGCCCCAGGAAAACACTGATATTCTGATTGAAATCAATTTAAGGTACATATTTCTTTGGAAATATTTAATCTTTGTGACTATTAATTCTTCCCATCCAAGGATATAATGTGTCTGGCCATTGGTCCAAATTTTGTTTTTATGCTCTGTGACAAAATGTTATGGTTTACTTCATGGCTGTCTCCTAAATTCTGGTATATTTTAACGTCAAGTTGTATAATGAAGTAAGATAGTACTACTGAAGAATGAAACTCAAGCATCCAGTATGTAGTAAATGTTAAAAATGTTATGCATTATTGTTATTGTTATTTTGATTATTATCTTTATTTATTCTCATTAAATAAAATCACAGAAAGGAAAAGTCTTTAAAAACTCTTCACTGATGAACTCACATGGATCCTCAATATGATAAAAATGTCATGTCTACCCTAACTTGACACTTGACCTGTAGAGTCAGTGCAATTCCAATAAAAAATTGCAGGAGATTGTGTGTGCATGTGTGTGTGTGTGTGTGTGTGTGTGTGTGTGTCTGTGTCTGTGCAAATTTACAAGTTGATTGTAAAATTTGTACAGAAATATGAAGGACCCAAACTAACCAACCTGATATTGAAGGAAATGAACAAAAAAAAAAGGGGGGGGGGATCTTGCATTGCAAGCAATGAAGACCTATTGTGAAGCACAATAATGAAGAAAATAGAGTATTAGAGTAAGTTCAGACAAAGTTCAATAGACCAGAATGGAGACTGAACACAAATGTTCAATCTACAACAAAAGCTCACTTTTGTCATCAGAGGAATGGGGAAGGATCTTTTCAATAAATAGTGCTGGGTCAACTGGAAATCAATACGAACAAAATATATGTTTATCTCTGTAAACGCTTTACACGAAAATTAATTCCAGATGGATTTAAATCTAAATGTGAAAGGTAAAACAACAATTTGCCTTCATGATCTTGGGATAGGCAAAGATTTTTGTATACAGGTACAAAAACAGAAAATGTAAAACATTGATAAATTGACATATTAAGATTAATAATTTCTGTCATCAGTAGAATGAACTGGACATATCTTTCCTATCCTTATATATGAATACATGACCAATGTAACTCCCCATCATACACAACCACAATAATGGGATTCTAATTGGAACAAGTTATATTTATTATATATATGTGTAATAAGTCAAAATACACTCTACTGTCATGTATATCTAGAAAGAACAAATAAAAAAATAATTTCTACCATCAAAATGCAATTGGTTGATTCAGCATAAGAAAATCATCAATGTAGCACACCATAATGATAGAATAAAAGATGTTTATAAATATGATCATCTCAACAGATGCAAGAAAAACATTTGACAAAATCTAATAAAAACATTCAACAAACTAGGAATAAAGAGGAATGTCCTTAACCTAATAAATGGAATCTTTGAAACCCTAAAACTAATGTCATACATAATGGAGAAAGATGAAATAGTGAAATGGCAGAAGACAAGATTCTCCAAAGATCAGGAACAAGGTAAGGATGCCCACTTTATTTCTGTTCAATATTGTTCTGAAGCTTCTAGAAAGGACAAGTAAGCAAGAAAGTGAAATAAAAGACAGATTGGAAAGAAAAAAGTAAGAGTATCTTTATTTGCAGAGAAATGATATTGTGTACATCAAAGAAACCTATTAGGATAAATAATTCAGTAACAATGCAGGATACAAGGTCACTATATAAAATTAGTTATATTTCTATATACTAGCAATGGCAAATCTGAAATGAAATTAAGAAAACACTTTCCTCTGTGATGGCATCGCAAGGAACAATGTACTTAGGAATAAGTTTAACAAAGGAGGTGCACCAGGCACTGTGGAGCACACCTGTAATCCCAGCAACTGGGAGGCTGAGGCAGGAGGATGGCGAGTTCAAAGCCAGCCTCAGTAAAAGCGAGGTATTAAGCAACTCAGTGAAACCCTGTCTCTAAATAAAATGCAAAATAGGGTTGGTGATGTGGCTCAGTGATCCATTGCCCCTGAGTTCAACCTCCAGTACAATAAATAAATAAATAAAAAAAAAATGTACAAGATTTGTATAATGAAAACTATAAAGCAATGTTGGAAAAACTAAAGATCTAAGGAAATGGAAAGACATTCCATGTTCATGAATTGGAACATTTAATATTGTTAAGATGGCAACGCATCCCACATTGATCAACAGATTCAGCTTACTCCCTACCTAAATCTCAGCTGACTTTTTTGCAGAAATTGAAAGTTGATTTAAAAATTCATATCAAATTTTATGAGTCAGGGGACCCAGAATAGTCAGAACAATCTTGAAAGAGAACAAAGTTAAAGGATTTACACCTCCTGACTGAGGCTTTATGATAAAGGCATAAGATTAGCTGTATACATATAAATCAATGAAATAGAATTCAGAGACCAGAAATAAACCCTTACCTTTATGATAAATTTATTTTTTGACAGGGTGCTAAGACAATTCAATGGTGGAAAAGAATAATTTTTTTGACAGATAGTGCTGGGACAACTGGATATCCACATACAAGGAATGAAATTAGATATTTGCTTTACATCATACCCTCAATATTAACAAAATGGATCTTGTGCTAAAACGTAAGCTACAAAACTATTAGAAGAAAATATAAATGAAAATCTTTATGACTTTATAATAGGAAATGATTCTTTAGATAAGATACCCAAAAACACAAGTAGCCAAAGAAAAATATAGATGAACTTCATCAAAATTCAAAATTTCTATGCTTCAGAGAACTCTATCAATAAAGTGAAACAAAATGCCACAGGATGGGAGAAAACATTTGCAAATCATGTATGTAATAAGGAACTTGTATCTAAAATATATAAGTAACTCTTGCAACTCAACGACAACCAAAAAAACCAAACAACATGATTAAAAGATGAACAAAGGACTTGAAAAGACATTTCTCCAAAGAAGATAGATAAGAAGATGCTGCACATCATTATTCAGAAAGATGCCAATAAAATGCCAATCCATGTCCTCTTGGGATAGCTATAATTTTTAAAAATGTTTTTAATGAGTTGTTGGCAAGGATGGGGAGAAACTGGAACCTTGCTAGTGGGAATGTAAAATGGCAAGATCACTCTGGATGACAGTATGGGCATTCCTTTAAAAGTTAAACAGAGTTGCCATATGAGTCAGCAATTCCACTTCCAACCATGAACTCTGATTGAAAGCATAGGTTCACACAAAAACTTGTACACAAATGTTCATAGCAGCATTGTTTGTAATAGCCAAAAAGTGCAACAATCTCAGATGTCCATCAGTTGATGAATGGATAAAACATGCTCTGTCCCTATAGTGTAATAGTACTCAGCTCTAGAGAGCACTGAAGCCAGACACAAAGGTGATATATTGTGTAATTTTATTTACATGAAGTGTTCAGAGTAGGTAAACCCATAGAGGCAAAAATTAGATTCATGGTATCCAGGGGTGGGAGGAAGAGAAAATGAGAAGTGGCAGCTAAATAGAATGTGGATTCTTTTTGTGGGGTGTTGAAAATGTTCTGGAATTAATGGTGATGAATGCACTACTTTGTGAATATACTAAATGTCACTGAAATGTACATTTTAAAATAGGTTGCAAGGATGTGGGGAAAAGAGTACACTCATACATTGCTGGCGGGACTGCAAATTGGTGCAACCACAATGGAAAGCAGTATGGAGATTCCTCCAAAAACTTGGAATGAAATCACCTTTTGACCCAGTTCTTCCACTCCTTGGTAGATAGCCACAAGACTTAAAGTCAACATACTACAATGACACAGACATATCAATGTTAATAGCAGCTAAATTTACAATAGCTAAACTATAGAACCAACCTAGGTGCCCTTCCACAGATGAATGGATAAAGAAAATGTGGTATATATACACAATGGAATATTACTTAGTCATAAAAAAGAATGAAATTGTGGCATTTACCAATAAATGGATGGAACTGGAGACTATTATACTAAAATGAAATAAGCCAATTAAAAAAAAAAACCAAAGATCAAATGTCTCTGATATGTGGATGCTAACACACAATAAGGAGTGGGGGGACTGAGATAATAGAAGTTCCTTGGATCAGACAAAAGGGAATGAAGGGAAGTGGGGAAGATGGGAATAGGAAGGACAGTATGACAGAATGATTCTGACATACCTTTCCTACATATAAATATGAATACATGACCAGTGTAACTCCACACTTCAACCACAAGAATGGGATCCTAATTAGAATAAGTTACATTCCATGTATGTATAATATGTCAAAATACACTCTACTATCATGTATATCTAAAAAGAACAAATTAAAAAATTTTTAAAAATTTGGAATGGATCCAGCTATCCCAATCTTTGATATCTAACCAAAGGAGTTAACATTAACATACTATAGTGATGCAGCTACATCAATGTTTATAGCAGCTCAATTCACAACAGCTAAGCTATGGAACCAACCTAGGTGTCCTTCAACAGATGAATGGATAAAGAAAATGTGATATATGTACACAATATTACTTACCCATAAATAAAAGAGAATGACTTCATAAAAGAAATATTACTCAGCTTTAAAGAAGAATGAAATTCTTGCATTTCCTGGTAAATGAATGGAGTTAGAGAATATCACACTAAGTGAAATAAGCCAGACTTAAAAAAACTAAAGCCCAAATGTTTTCTCTGATATGCGGATGCTAATTCACAATAAGGGGGTTGAGGGGATAGGGAAGAATAGAGTTACTTTATATTAGGTAGAGGGGAGCGAAGGGAGGGGAAGGGTATGGGGTAGGAAGGATAGTAGAGTGAAACAGACATTATTAACTCATGTACATGAATGACTGCATGACCGATCCTACAAAATGTAATCCTACAAAATGTACAATGTGTAATGTGATCCTACAAAATGTACAATCAGAAAAATGAGAGATTATACTCCATTTATGTATGATCTATTGAAATATATAAATGCATTCTACTGTCAAGTACAAAAAATCAGAGCAAATAAAAAAAATTTAATAAAGAAGGAAATAAGCCAATCCCCCCAAACCAAAGATCTAATGTTCTCTCTGATATGTGGATGCTAACACACAACAAGGGGCGGGGGGGAAGGAGAATAGAAGTTTAGCAGATTAGACAATGAGTAATAAAGGGAAGAGAGGAGGGACAAGAATAGGAAAGACAGTGGAATTATTCTGACATAACTTTCCTGTGTATATATATGAATGCACCATGGCGAATCTCACCATCATGTGCAACCACAAGACTGGGATCCTTATTAGAATAAGATGTACTCCATGTTTGTATAACTATGTCAGAAGATACTCAACTATCAGTATAACTAAAAAGAACAAATAAAATTTTATGAAAGCTTTTAGGGTTTGCAAAAAATAGTTTTATTTTTGTTTTATGGTATGTGAATTATGTCTCAGTTTTTAAAAGACAAGATTAAGAAAAAGATCAAACTCAGAGTGGGAGAAGATACTTGGAATATGTACAACCAGAGAGATATAACCATAGAAACAAGAGGGAACTTGCATTCAAAACATACAGAGAACAAATCAATGAGCAAATTGTAGACAGTCATACAGAAAAATAGGCAAAAAAAAACCCCACATATGAATATTTTACACAAGTGGTTATTCAGATCATTAATAAATATATAAAAAAAACTTTCAAACACTTTAGTAACCAGGAAAATGTAAAATCCTAACCCTAATACTCATACTACCCCTTACACTGACCATAGGCCTTCACTGTAAAACACCCACAACATGCTGCAGTTTAAAATACCAAGAAACTTCTGGGACGTTACCCTTCCTTATCTCTCCAAAGGCAATCAAAGCTCTGACTTCTAGCCCCATTGCTTCGTTGTGTTTGCGTTGAATTGCATGTTCTTTCCAGTCTGGCTTCATTCACTCAGTCTGATGTTTGAGAAATTCATCTATGTGGCTGCATGCAGCCACGGGTCATTCATTTTGGTTGTTATGTTGTACTCCATGATATGATCAGATCACAGTTTACTTATTCATTATCTCTATTATTGAGCATTTGGGTTGTTTCCACTTCTTAGTTATTACAAATACTACTGCTCTGTTGAATGAAAGAAGTCAGGTAGATGGGAACACATGCTGAGATTCCATTCTACTGGCTAAACCAGTCTATGATCCCATCTGTTCCCCACACTGGGATTGAACACTAGGGATACTTTACCACTGAGCTGTATCCCCAGTGCCCTCCTATTTTTTGAGACAGGGTCTCAGAAAGTTGCCCTGGCTGGCCACAAACTTGCAATGCTCCCTCCTCAGCTCACTTAGTAGCTAGGACTTGCAGGGCCAACCCACCCAACCTCACCACCTACCTCAGTCTATGGATTTAAAGGGAGTGGTAGCATTTAGGAGGGGACAGGCAGGAAGCTTCTGGGTGCTAGTTATCTTTTTTTTCTTGATGTCGGTGCTGTGATAAGGTAAATAGTATGTTTTTGAATTGGGCCCTTCCACACTTCAATTAAGATCTACTTAAGAACTGGGAGCAGTGGTGCATGTATGTAATCACAGTAACTTGGGAGGCTGAGGTAGAAGGATCACAGTTCAAGGCCGGCTTAGCAATTTAATCGAGGCTCTGAGCAACTTAGCAAGACTCTATATCAAAATAAAAAATAAGGGGCTGGGGCTGGGGTTTTGGCTCAGTGGTAGAGTGCTTGCCTAGCATGTCTGAGGCACCAGTTTGATCCTCAGCACCACATAAAAATAAACAAATAAAATAAAGATCTATCAACATTTAAAAAAAAATAAGGGGCTGGAGTTGTGGCTCAGTGGTAGAGTGCTTGACTGGCACATGTGAGGCACTATGTTTGATCCTCGGCACCACATAAAAAATAAAATAAAGGTATTGTGTCCATCTACAAACTAAAAAAAATTTTTTTAAAAATAATAAAATAAAAAATAAAAAGGGTCGGAGATGTTGCTCAGTGGTTAAGCACCCTGGGTTTAATCCCTGGTATTGAAAAAAAAAATTACTTAAGAAACTCAAAACTCACTTGGGAACATATTGAGTAATATATTTCCTTTTTTTATCCAGAAGCTGCTAAAGCCTTTTAGGAACTCTTTAGGAAGATAGGCAAGCTGAAGCTACTGCAGAGAGATGCTTGTCCCCGGGGGCATTTGTCTTGGGTATTAATTAGAGGTTCAAATTTTTCTGCTAGACTACCATACTTTTATGATAGTTATGTTTATTTTATATTATCTTGTGTCTGGTACTAGGGACTGAACCTAGTACAACTGAGCTACATCCCCAGCTCCTCCTTTTTTTGTGTGTGGTGCTGGGGATTGAACCCAGGGCCTTGTGCAGATAAGGCAAGCACTCTACCAACTGAGCTATCTCCCCAGCTCTGACTACCATACTTTTGATTTGGTTCCTGAGCACCCCAAATCCACAATCTCCCTTAGTCTTTATCCCACCCTCAGAGCTGTTGGGATGACTTTTCTATCCTTGACTATGTACACTAAGTACAAATGATAGAAGAATTCATCCCTTCTTCTGTGGACTTCCTTTACCTAAGTAAGTAAATTATTAGCAGCAATGAGCAATTGGGTGAAGCAACCCTAGAAAGATTGTTTCTTCTTTTCTTCTCTCTTTCTCTCTCTCTCTTTCTTTTTTTTCAGTTCTAGGAATCAAACCCAAGGCCTCGTGCATACTAGGCAAGCACTGAGCTACATCCCCAGCAAGATTATTTTTTAACTGCCCTAAATTCTATTACATGGACACAAAGGTTTTTGTTTGGTACTGAGGATCAAATCCAGGGTTTCAGGCATGCTAGGAAAAATATTTGTTTCTGCTCTCTTACTTTCCCTCTCTCCATCCTGGACATCAGCTTTCTCAGAAAAACAAACAAATAAACAAATTTTCTTCATTACAAAATTCTGGATATATCTGAAAGAAAAGGCCCAGGCCAGTATTATTTCAACAGTCTCTGAATGATGGCTTTGGTGGAGCGTCTCCAAATAGCTAATGGCTTCAGGGGCTTTCTCTGTTAGGCATCTCTGCTTGGCTATCTGACAACTGGAGTATTGACTACATATGGTATATTTTATTTTATTAGAGTATATATTTTTACTATTTATTTTATTAGAGTATACATTTCCTACTGGCTGGAAATCTGACATTGATTTTGATCACACTGTCACACAAGGGCGTTTCTAAATTCAATGTCTTTCGGTAGACATGATATCTGTTTGGAAATGAGTTAAACACATTTAATCATACAACCAAATCTAGCATGGGTTGGAATTTTCCTATTTATTGGAATTACCCTACAACATTTTAAAACCTCAAATGACTTCCAGTTCCTTGAAGTCACTCTAGGTCACTCCTTGCCTGCTCGTCTTCCCCATCTGCCCTTAATGACCCTGAAACACTTGCAAGCTCACTACCCCCCACCTCCACCCATGATGATGCCCAGCACATCCTGCCAGGTAGCCGTCCCTACTTCAGGAGTTGGAAGCGACTGTAGACTGCCTAGTGTCCAATGCCCAGACATCTGGATGAACAGGTCCCTAAGTTGGCCGTTTTAGCTCTCTCTTGCCCTTCTAGAGGACTTGAATAACTTGGCCTTTTGCCTCTCTCTCTGTGCCTCCATTTTTCAGTCATCTCACTCTTGAGAATGAGGATAAAACAGCAGTCAACTAGCCACCTTGCTCCATTTCCCACACACCAAGTACACATCACAACTCAATCATCACGTCTTGTTTTGCTGAGCTCAGAGAAAACCTCAAAAAGAGAGCCATGGTGGAGTATTACAATGCATGCCAAAATTGGGGGAAGAGGGGAAAAAAAAGAGAATCAGAGAGGCACAAAGTAGACTGGCATTTATTATTACTGGAGGGGACAGTCTGAAACCACAACCTGAAGCCACACCCAGTTGCTCAGGCAACCTAATCCTCTGGCACCTCGTGGCATGTTCTACTCTCAATCTGTAAGTGGTAGTGCAGGAAAGTTACCTTCCTTAATTTTCCATAGTCATCAGAACCTTCATGATGGTAGAAATGTAATCTGGCTCAGAGAGGTCTCCAGGCTCTTTTCAGAGGTGCCTGACTTTGAGGACTTACATGGTGCTAGATGTTGGAGGTAAGGCACAGCATGTGGCAAAGTGGGACTGGGCAGTAGAAACCATGTAGAGAGACCCTTTTAAGGATTTTAAGGAAATGTCCTTGTTCCTGCTGCATCCTCCCAGGCCCCTTCGAATCTAGTTACTCTTTGCCTCTTATTCTACTTTATCTTTCCTGACATTCTTTTATTTTTTTCAACATTATAGTTTATATATTCATTCCTTTTTTAATACATGACATTAGGTTGTAATTTGACATATTATACATATATGGAGTACAACTTCCCTTTATTCTGGTTGTATGTAATATGGAATTACATTGGTCATGTATTCATATATGAACATAGGAAAGTAATGTCCGATTCATTCCACTATCATTCCTACTCCCATTCCCCCTCCCTTCCCTTCATTCCCCTTTGTCTAATCCAAAATACTTCCATTTTCCCCTAACTACCCCCCACACTGTAGCATCTGTATATCAGAGAGAACATTTGACCTTTGGTTTTTTTGGGATTGGCTTATTTCATTTAACATAATAGTCCAGTTTCATCCATTTACTAGCTAATGTCATAATTTTGTTTCTTTTTATGGTTGAGTAATATTCCATTGTATATATATACATTTTCTTTTTCTATTCATCTGTTGACGAGTACCTAGGTTGGTTCCATAGCTTAGCTATTGTGAATTGAGCTGCTATAAACATTGATGTGACCACATCACTATAGTATGCTGATTTTAAGTCTTTTGGCTATATACCAAGGAGTGGGAGAGCTGGATTAAGTGGTGGTTCCATTCCAAGTTTTCTGAGGAATCTCCACACTGCTTTCCATAGTGGTTGCACCAGTCTGCAGTCCCACCAGCAATGCGTGCGTGTACCCTTTTCCCCACATCCTTGCCAACATTTATTGTTACTTGTATTCTTGATAATGGCCATTCCGACTGGAGTGAGATGGAATCTCAGTGTGGTTTTAATTTGCATTTCTCTAACTGCTAGAGATGTTGAACATTTTTTGTGGTTTTAATTTGCATTTCTCTAACTGCTAGAGATGTTGAACATTTTTTTCATATGTTTGTTGACCATTCATATTTCTTCTTCTGTGAAGTGTCTGTTTAGTTCCTTTGCCCATTTATTGATTGGGTTATTTGTTTTTTTGGTGTTAAGGTTTTTCTTGACATTCTTAGAAACACAGGTAACATTCTGTGGCTGACAGGACCTTCCGTGAGCTTGTCCAAAGCCTTTCTGCTTAGATTCACTGGACAGGTCTATTTTTCTCTGGAACCTTGCCACCTTCCCAAGCCAATCTCTGTCCTTGGGATGCCATAGCCTTCTGGAGGTTTCTCTATCTAGGACAGCAACCATGGGACCAGGGTCCAGGAAGCCTTGCTAGGAAACCTTCCCTCTGCTCCAGGCTGTCCCAACACCTCTTCTACTCCACCTAACACAAGGATTTTTTCTGGTCTGGGGCGCTGAGGGCAAAAGGCAGAAATTTGTGCTCTTGCTCTTGGGAAGGTTTCCCGGTTCCACCACCCATGCTTAGATCCTTCTGTAATTCCCATAACTGAAGCACTGGAAAAACTGAGGTCAAGACCCCAGTCTCTGCTTTTCCTCTTTTCTGCAGTCATCCTTCCCTGAGTGACTAGGAAAGTCCAGCTCACGGAATTGGAAAGGGCCATTATTTCAAATATTATCCACTCTCCAAGGAACTCTGGGTCTCTTGTACCTCACTCATGTCTGATCAAATCACAGATAAGGACCAAGTTTCCACTGAATCCAATCATCGTTCCTGGTCTGGTGTCCTGACACTGTGTCCTGCTTTGCAAAGCTCAACCAAAATTACTTCTGAGTTTAGGTGTGGTCTGGGGTTATCTTTATACCATGGTCCTTCACTAACTTGACAAGAGAAGTTGTGATTGTTTGGAGATTTGCTGCCTCTCACTGACATCTCTGAGCTAAACTCCAATGTGGTCCCAGTGGAAAAACTGTGTGTAGGACCCAAGGCCTGATACTTGTTACTCAGTGACTCATTCTGAATCATTCCCACACACTGAGCAAGTTGTTCAAAGCTCTGTGGCCTGATCTTGTTGCAAAACGTCAATGACATTTGCTTCCTCCCTTCCTGACAGTTATGTGGAGAGAATGAGTGAAATACCCATGCTACTGTCACTAGTAAACCAACAGTTTATTGGACTGAAAGCACTTTCCCATCTATTATCACATCTATCCAACCACTTGGTTTCAGGAAAAAAAAAAACCCTCGTGGATGGAACTGGAGAGCATCATGTTAAATGAAATACGCCAGACTCAGAAAGTCAAGGGTCGTATGTTTTCTCTCATATGTGGAAGCTAGAAAGAAAAAAGGAAAAAAAAAAAAAAAAAAAAAAAAAAAAAAAAAAAAAAAAAGCAGTTGCGAGGAGGGAATTGGGAATCTCATGAAAACAGAAGGGAGACCAGTAGAGTAGAAGGAAGGGATGGGGGAGGGATAGAAAGGAGGGGTACTGGGGAATGAAATTGATCAAATTATGTTATGTGCATGAGCAAATATGTCACCATGAATTCCACTATTATGTGTAATTATAATGTATCAATTAAAAAGGAAAGAAAAATAACCTTCATGTAATATACAAATAGAAGAGGGAGATATTGTTATTTAATCCACTAAAAAATGCTCAAGTTCCTTTATCTTCCAGAATTCCATTCCCTAATATTTCCATTTTGATTGATTTTTTTTTCTTCAGTTATTTGCTCCCCAAGCACATCTAGGTTCTATTAACAAAGAAAAAACTCAAATCCGGGAGCAAAATTGTGTTTAGCTCCATGTGTTTTAACAACTTGAAAGGGATCTGCTGCAAGGAAGGAGGAATCGACTTCAGTGATATTGTCTTAAGTCTAATTTGCTAGAATTAACAGGAGGTTTGCAGCAATGCCAAAGAAACCTCTAGTAGTAAGTTCCTTGAAAGACTTAGCCCACAGGCTGGGCATCCTCTTAACCTCCCTTCTGCCTCTGTCTTCACACATCTTGCTTTTTAACCAACCTGTTCCTTTATTATGTAGCAACACCAGGAGGTCTAAAAATTCCCCTCTAGCTAAGAGCATTTCAACCTTTTTGATCCAAAAGGCAATTATTAAGTTCAAGATGGAGTTTCTCAAAATGACATATTACTTAAATAAGAAAATATTGTAATGAAACCCTATTTGATAAAGAAGATGCTTTCAGAATGACATACTTTTAATCTCTCAGCATCATCTTCCACCCACACATTTTTTTTCCTTAATTTCATTTTCACAAGCTCTTCTGCTCTTGCAACAAATCTATATTGAGGTTTTCCTCCATGAAACACCAAATCTAGGACATGTTTGTGAGCAGAACAGAGTTTTGACCTCCAAATGTGCTGTATAAGTTTCAGCTTCCTCTATTCCCTTCCAGTCCTTTTTTACATTCTTTCCAAACTCATTATTGGTTGGACATCCTTAGTCTAAAACTCTGAAATCTGAAATGCTATGTTTCATATCAGGTGTGTATGATACATAAATGAATATCATGTTTCAACTTGGGTTATTACATATATGTAAGCACTACAAAATTGGGAAAGTCCAAAATTTGGAATACTGGTGCCAAGCATTTCAGATAAGGAATACTCAGACTGTACTTCATTGGCATTGACCCTGATTCCTGAGGCCACCGTGTTTTCATTTAGGAAGCTATCAGGACTCATATCCACAGTCAGAGATATGGGTCTTCTTGACTAACCCTCCATGCTTATAATTTCCTTCCTTTCTCCCTGTTTATCAAGGGATCTTGGTTGGATTTGATTTTTTTTTAAATTTTTTATCACTTCTTGTCCTATCAAAAGTCTTCTCTTAGTGGCAGCCCCTTTGCTGGCTGTCTCTTGCCAACCTTCAGCTATTTTTCTGGAGGTAACTTAGTAAGCAAAGCACTCCCTTTTCCCTGGGGGTTTCCCTGGGCCTAGGGCCACCTAGGAAGGAATGCAAATTATCATCACTGCTCAAGAAAAATTTCTCAATATGAGATTGGAATGAAACAAAGTAAGTCTGCACCTCATTTTTATTCCCACTGAAGAAATGTAAATGTTTTTGAGAGTGAAGAATATTTGCATTGTCCCAATCACCTAATTTATTTGGATTCCACCTTCATTTGTGAAATAAAGGGTTCAGTGAAGCAAAATCAACAAATCCTTTGGAACTCTTATAAAAACAAGATAAATATTGTTATTCCAAAATGTATTTTGATACATATTATCTCTTTATGATTCTGGCTAGGGGTGGGAGGGGAGAGATTGTCAGAAACCAGCCTTTTCCTGAATATAATAGCTATATATTTCAGGGACTTTAGGTTTACAGGATTTTAGAGCCAGAAACAGTCTGTATCTGTTCCTGTTGCTGCGTAACAAGTGACCTTAAATCAACAGATATTTTTATCTCCCAGTTTTGAAGGGTCAGGAATCCAAACATGGCTTAGCTGGGTTGTTTTAGACCTCATGACTCTTTCATGATGTTGCAGTCAAGCTGTAGACCAAGGCAGTGATCATCTCAAGGACCACCTGGGGCGGATGGATCCACTTCCAAGCTCACGGTTCTGTGTTTTTCAAGGCAACTTTAGCTTCTCACTGCCTAGACCTCTCCAAAGAGTCACTCATGACATGATGTCCATCTTTTTCCAGAGTGAATGATCTAAAAGAGAAAGGGAGGGATAAGAAGGAAGACTTGGTGGTCCCTTTTATAACCCAGAGTTAGAAGTGACATACTGTCTATCCCTGGTACAACAAGGGAGTGAACAACAGGAAGTAGAGATCATTTGGAGCCATCTTGGAGGCTGACCACCACAGAACCTGAGAGAACAATACTCTAACTTCCTCAATTACAGCTAAGGATGCTGAGGCCCAGAGAGGCTAAGTGAGTTGGCCAAGATCACACCACAGGTTAATTCCAAAACCTTGACTTGAACCCAGGCTTTCCATAGTTTCGGACGTTGCAATTTAGCAACGATATGTGTTTACCTTTTCAGTAAAAAGTCAAGGTCTGGATGAGGCACCATGAAGATTCTAGGATGAAGAATAAATCATGATCCCTGAGGTCACAGGTGAGGTATGAAATGGAATATGCTGAATGGGCTTACCCAGTAGAATAGAGCACATTTCAACAGAGAGTTACAGCTGAAGATCTTTGTGAATTCAAAGCCTGGGCCGACGTCCGCAGGCACCATCAGAGAAGGCTGTGTGGAGGCGCTCACATTTGACTTAGGTTAAATTCAGTGCAGATGGATTTTGGCAGGAAAGGATGAATGAGGTGAGGTTAGTCTGGGAGTCCATGATTTGATACTATCTCCAAATCTAATTCTATAAAATTCAAATACAGCAGTGTTAATCCAAGGTTCAAGCTCCAAATCACCTCATCTATGATGACTGAAATTTGGAGCACTCTGGAAGGAGAACCCTGGCAGCTTTTCCAGAGTTCCAGTTGCCTTGGCTGCTGCTACTATTTTTACTGGTGGTGCTGATACTTTGTGATTGAGAAATTGAAATCAGCTTCCTGACCATGGCTATCTTATGTCGTCAAAGCAATTCCCAAGTACAATGAAAAATAAATGTTTAAAGCACCACTGATGAGTCAACGTCTGCTCTTCTTAGAGAATCATTCTTGACCACTGATTCCCCTGCCTGTGAGTCAATGTGGGAGGTTTACTACTGAGGAGGTGTAAAGAGGTTAGAAAGGGTAGACCTGGGTTGGGGGCTGCATTGCCTTCAGGAAGGTGACGATGGAGGGCAGCCAGCAGTTAGAGGATATGCTGAACCCCAACCATTCTCCAGGACATTTGGAAAACCCAAGGTGCTGATGAATGCCAGGGCAATGCCATTGATTAAAATGTAGCTGGTGTCATTTAGATGAACAGTTTTGAAATTATAAATCCAGACCTGATAATGAGTCATA
Organism: Sciurus carolinensis; assembly: GCF_902686445.1. Lineage (NCBI taxonomy): Eukaryota > Metazoa > Chordata > Mammalia > Rodentia > Sciuridae > Sciurus > Sciurus carolinensis. The sequence goes on from NC_062214.1 coordinate 66,806,130, forward strand.
ATTTTAAGTGTGTCAGTTTAATCCAGCATTAAAAAAAGATTAAAAAGTTGGAGAGATAAGTCATGTTTTATGGAACTTTTGTTTCAGTTACTTGCATGCGTGCAATGTACGATATATTTCTTCTTGATTTTGGCCATTGACAGAAAAGTTTGAAAGTCATGGATGGATGATGATTTTGCTCAGTGTGAAAGAAAAGCAGCAAATCCAATCAACCACATTGATTGGATCCTCTGCTAAAAGCTAAGGGTTTATCAGTACACACTCATGTGCAGACACAGAGAAAAAAATATAGATAGGCACATACCCAAGCTTTGTGTGTGCATGCGTGTATGCACGCATGTGTGTTGCCATCTTAACAATGCTAAGTCTTCCATTCCTTGAGCAGAGGATGTCTTCCATTGATTTAGATCTTTCTATAAAATCTTATTTTAACAATGATTTGTTCTCAGTGCTTAAGTCTTTCAGTTAAATTTATTCCTAATTATATTTTTTTTCTTTTTGATGTCACTGTAAATAGAATTGCTTCTTTTTTTCCTTTTTCTTTGAGGAACCCTGGGCCTTGCACTTGTTAGTCAGGCACTCTCCCCCTGTTACATCCCAGCCCTGGGACTATTTCCTTAACTTCACTTTTGGATAGTTGGCTGCTAATGAGTAGGTAGAGTTTTGATACCATGTTGTTCAAATGTGTTCGCCAAGACTTTCACAATCAATTAATTGGGACAAGATACAGACGGGAGGGGAAGCAGGTGAAATGGGGAAAGCAGGTGAAGGGGTACATATGAAAGGCTTTGGAGAGGTTTGGTGGAAAGAGTAACTAGGACTATTACTCCCCTTTTTCACTCTTTCAACTGACTTTTCCTATGTGCCACTGATTCATTAAGATAGAAAAATGTAAGTCTCAGATCTATTGCTCAGCAACTTAAAGCAGGATGAGCATCAGAGGACCTACTTGACCGCTCTTTTTATTTTGTTTCTGCTTTTCTTTTGCATACTGAAGATTGAATCCAAGGTCTAGCACATGTTAGGCAAGCTCTGTACCACTGAACTACATCCCCAGTCCCAAGAATGTACAGTTCTAGAAAGTTTCCTAGTGATGCTACTGTTACTAAGTCCAGGGACAAAAGTCTGAAAACTACTGGCTTGCAGAGAGCAGATGGCAGCTTGTAAGTATCAGAAACAAGGTGAATATAATTACTGTAATGAGCTAAAAGCTTGGAATGGCAGTGTGTGTGTATGTGTGTGTGTGTGTGTGTGTGTGTTCTCCTAAGGGATCTACAAAGATGACTCATAGAACATAGTGTTCCTAGGGGGAAGATAAATGGGCTGCCCACAAAAACATCACTAAATATATATAACCGAGAACACTGCTATGTAAACTCATGATCCAGTTTTCCTATGGAAAATCATTGCCCAATGTACAGGCCAATGTAAGTCACTTCTTAGACCCCAAACCCACCCATGGAAAAAGGACCGCATTAACTCCATGGCAAGTGAATAGAGCTATGATCCCTGGTTCTTCCCCTAAAGGACTACAGTTACCTATCACAGGGAAACCAAAACACCCATTTCTTTTCAGAGTGGTTGGGCCTATCTTGGTCTGTGTTCTGTCTAATAACACAGTACTTCAGAGTGAGAAGTTTTAAAGAAAAAAGGATTGTTTTGGCCCATCATTCTGGACAAAGGTTGAGGGACCACATTTGGTGATGGTCTTCTTGTTGGCAGAGTACCAAGTTCCAAGATGGTACAAAACACCAAATGGTTAAAGATGGAGTGTGTGTATTCTGGTCTCTTTTCCTTTTCTCACAAAGCCACCAGTATTCGACCATAGGAGTGTGACCTTATCTAATCCTAATCCCTCCCAAAGGTCCCAACTCTAAGCACCATAGTTGGATAAAGTTCCTACCCTCTTAGTACCTCACAATAGTAATTAAACTCCCACATGAGTTTTGGAGAGGACAAACCACCTTCAAACCCTAGCTGACATCTAATGCCAGATCCAAGTTGACACTGATAACCAGGGACCCAAAACACCATCACAGGCCCTTGTTAGGGTAAGGACAGACAGGGCTCATATCAGAGCCCAGGCCCAGGACATGGTAGGTTCAGAAGAGCAGTCTGTGCAGAGAAGAGATGTTTGCTGAAGGACTGGTGGATGGCAATGAGGGAGGTAGCGGATACTGGTGGCAGGTCAAGAAAGGGTATATCCTCCCAAAGCCTCCTGTACTCTGCACCCTGAGTTTGCGAAGAAATAGGCCATGCCTCCCTCCTCTCCATGTTCCTGGGGCTCACCCAGCACCAGGCACAAAGCCAGTGTTTGAATGATCCCATCAGGAATGCCACCAATGAACTCCATGGAAAATATGCTTTTAGGGATAGTAGGGCAAACGTGCTGTTCTTCTTTGAAGGCAAATTATTCTTTTTTTAGTTCTTAGATTGAAGTGAGAGTCTGGTTCCTGTTGGGAAGATTAACCAGGGGGTGTTTCTTTGCCACTTGGGGCCCTTCCCAAGTTCATTTGTAATGTATATGACATGACTTTCCAAATTAAGAGAAGGAAGTTATGCAGCTAAAGTTACTGCACATTTTTTTCATATGACGAATGCTATTTTTGCACCTTTTGAAACAGCAGCCTGTACCCCCAACAAACACCTGCTGTGCTCCTACAAAAAAGCAATAAACAAGTGATCAGCCCGCCTGAAATAGCCAGAAGAGCTATGATAAGTGGTGAACACCCTGGGCTCTGAGCAAAAGTAGCTGGATTCAAATGGTTTTTGGAATGAGGTAGGGTGCAAAGATTTCTGTCCTGGGCATCTGATATTCTCATTTCATTTGGTTCATGGAGCAACCCTATAGAGTTTCACTTTATATATGAGGAAAATGAATCTTGGAGGTTCAAGGACTAGTCTGTCCTTCTTTTCCAGTTCACCTGTCTGTGAACCCAGCTGAGTGTCAGTCCTGTGTCTCTTCAGCATCTCTTCCAGACCTTCCTGAGACAGACCTCTGGCCATCTCCCTCCATGTGACTACTGGGCTTTGAGACATCACTCATGAGAATGATCTACATTTGCTGAGTGTTGTGTACCCAGCACTGCTCTATGTGTTTCCCAACTTGTGATGGACAGTGGCAAAGTGGGGAAGGCCAGGGTCAGATTCTGGTTCTGCCACTTTCTACTTGTGTGGCCCTGGGCAAGCTGACAACTCTGTGGCTCTGTTTACTTATTGTTAAATAGAGCTGATTATAACTCTTTCATAGGTTGCTGTTATGAGTTAATTCACTTAAAGAGTTCAGGATAGGGCTGGGGTTGTAGCTCAGTGGTAGAGCACTTGCCTAGCACATGTGAGGCACTGGATTTGATCCTCAGCACCATATAAAAATAAATGAATAAATAAAACAAATGTTAAAAAAAGAATGCTTAAAAAAAAAAGTTCAGGACAGTGGTACATGAAAGGACTATGCAAGGACTAATTCCCAGTATAGCCATTGGTTTTCTGTGTGATCCTGGGCCAGCAGCATCACTTGAGAGCATGCCAATGTTCAGCCTTTCCCCAGGCTACTGACCTGGACATCTGCACAGGGGTCCCAGCAATCAATAGCCTCTACAGTGAGGCTAATGCATGCAGAAGTCTTTCAATACCTCTACAGAAGTTGATATTTTGTTCTCATTATGACATGAATGAGGAAAGGGGCTCAGAGAGGTTATTGTGCCCAATGCCATGCAGGTCTTAAGTGCCAGGACACAAAGCAGTTCAGTCCACTCTACACTGCTGCGCCCAGATCAACCCTTCCAGACACCCATTGCACTTCCTGTCCCCTACTTGCTTCATTTCCCACCTGGCCAAACCTATCAGGGCAGGAGTGTCTCTTAGTCCACAAACTTAGATGTGTGGAAATAGCAGATTTATCATTTTTATATCTTAACCTAATTTCTATTTGAAGCCCCTATTTCTACCATGGTGATGGAAACTCAATCTCTGTCAGTTCAAGGGTCAGACCCTCTTTCCTGAGGTGGCACCAAAATTGTTGAAGATATATACAGGGCCATGGCACCAGGATCAGGAGCCTACTTGTTCCTCATGTCACCTGTCTGTGCCTGGCATCCACTAGCTTTTTAGACGAGTCCTTGGTCTCTATTTACTAAGGCAGAGGCTGGGACATGAGCCACCAGGGACAGTGAAGCAGCTTGTCCCCTGCATAACATGCGTAAATGAGGGGGTGAGCAGGACTGCAGTCCTCCTGTGCTATACTCACAGTCTTGGATGGGGGTGCAGGGTCATTTTCAACCCAAAGAAAGGACACCTTCACCATCCACTCACCATACCAGGAACTGTTGACTCATTTGTCTGCCCAGAAGTGATGGCTTTTTCTGGTTTTCACAAAGGTATCTTAGAGCAGGCTGTGGCCCTGTTGGAGTGGCTCCCTCAGGTCTGCAGTTCCTCTGCCACTTCGTGGTGCTGGGACTCCTGGCACCCTTATGCTAGGGCAGGCACCTGGAAAAGGCTCTCCTGGGCCAGGCTACAGCCCTTCCCCTCAAGTCTGCTGCTCTCTTAGAGGTACCCCTGGGAAGTAAGGCACAAGGCCTCTGTGCTTGGGGTGCACAATGGAATTCGAATTTTGCTGTCTCCTTGCAGCTCCCCACACCAGAACCCAATTAGTTCTGTATTTTCATTCTCATTCCTCAGCACTCCCCCCCACCAAGATTTTCTTGTCTCAAGCGGAACCCAACTCTCCCTGCTCTTCCATTGCTCTTCCTCAGAATTTTCTCTCCAACTTTTATCTAGTTGGAGGTACTCCTTAAGTCCCTAAGAGCGTGAACCTAAGATGCCAAAGTCAGTCAGAATTGTTCCTTTTGGCTTTCTGCCTGGGGCACAGCCTTCTCCTGAGCTAGAGCAGAAGTGAGTTGGAATGGGAAGAAAGAGAGGGGACCATCCCCACTCCCATTATTCTTTATGTCTGGGAACCCAGTGGAGCCTGGCTCCACTGCTCCACATCCCCCAAGTAGGGAAAAGACCCGTTATTCCTATTTCCCCAGTCCAGCCCAGGGCCTAATGGACAAGGCTGGATCTCCCGCCCCGCGCAGCACTACTGCTTCTCGGGATTTCGGAAAATACTGCCTGCAGATCCGCCTCGCTTCCCATTCGCTGCACCTCTTCCCCTAGTGGGGAACAGAGTCCCTTGCCTGGAGCGATCCTGGGGCGCTTCTGGGTTCTCCATCCTCCAGCGCCCCCTGCCGGGAGGTCGGCGCTGCTCCCAGCGAGCGGTCGATTTTACACCTGATCATGTGCTTCTACTGTTTACCTTCTGATATCAGTAAGTGGGTTAAAATGTTAAACTCTTTTCTCTCCAATTCTGTGCTGTTCCTGAATTCTGATAATGGGGAGGGTAAATGGTTCTTGAGGTGTTTAGCCTGCCAAAGGGGATTATGGTTTAAAAAATCATTTAAACCATTGCCTTAACACAGTGGTGAACAATTCGTTTGATATTAGGTCAATTCTACAAAGAAAATATTTACGGATAATTTTTTTTTCATTATTGAATCCATGGTAAAAAAACATATATCTCTTAATATATGTATTTTTTTTTACAGCTCAGATTACTCACTCTATAGAAGAATATCAATAAGCAATGAACAGCATTATGCTATTAATAAAAGTGTATATTTCTCAATATGGTGGCAACATTGAGGCAAATTTCAAATTTTTATTACAAGCAATAATAAAATATACAATACTCCTTATCATAAACTCCATGTAGCAAATTCATTCTCCCAGAATGTTTTCACTACTTTTTGCAGAACGCTGGTGTTTAGTCATTCAGTACTCACAAGTGATGAATGAGTATAGCAGCACAATATGAATGTGGGTTAGTATTTTTGCTTACCTTATCAAGAAAGGTGAAATAACTTAGACATTTCATTCATTTCTCATCATGAAAGAACTTATTTGCTGGCCTAGATAATAGGCCTGAAACACAGAAAGAGTATTTCTCAAATTTTATGCTATTCACAATTCAACAGCTATAGACTAACACATTAGTAAGTTTAATCTGCATTGTTAACATATTCTTTACCACTTTCTTAAAACTAGACAATCCACAAAATAATAAATGAAGCTAGCAATAATGAATCATTTGCTGATTTCTGCAGAGCAAGTATTCAAGCTACCAACATGATATTGGTGAGTAAGGAGTTAGTAGCACACATTAAATAACATTTGCCCTGTACATTTACAATGACCATACAGAACTTTAAGAGCAGACAAAAAAAGATGCAATCAAAAAAAAGAAGTGATAGCTTTTGAATATTTTCTTCTTTTGTATAATTAAGCTTTTATCATTCAGTTTTTAATAATGGCTGTATTTAATAACTGGTTCGCCACATTCCTCAAAATAAAACAGCTGGCACTCACAAGTCAGTGGGAACTGCCTCCATCACACTCCAACAGGTTCCAGCAACTTCTGACTTCCACAGTGGGAGGGGCTGGCAGAAGTGTGAGGGCAGGAAAAGAGAAGGGTTGGTTTTTTCTTCTCCTGTACATTCCCAGGATGCACTCTGCAGCTCCTCCTTTTCCAGGAGCCCTCTTCTAGAGAGTCAGGCTCCTGTAGGCTCACCAACACCCTAGGGTGTGATCTTTTGGCTTCCCATTCTTGCTGGTGCCTGGTACCCCTCTGTTCCACCCAACTCTTTGCATATAGCCCTCTTTTTCCATCCCATCAGCCATTCCCTTCCTTTTGAGTGTGCCTCTATTTTCTGCTTAGACTTGATTGTTCAAGTCTGCTCCAATGGTCACAACCTCATTTTTGTGAGGATGAAATATGACGCATCAGGATAGTATTTTGAAAAATTAACCAATGCACTTTTTTTTTTTCTCCTGCTATTTTCTGGTGTCCTATAATTCTTTCCCCAACTGAGCATCTCTACCCTGTACCAATCATTTCCTCAGGGACAGAATTTAAAGCAGAAATGAGGGGAAAGTTTTGAGTTTTAAAATGCAAGACCTTGAAGGGCATGGGACAAAAAAAAAAAAAAAAAAAATCCTAGGAGTAAGAGCAAAGCATCCTGCTGTGAGACCTTTGGTACCTAACAAGGTACTCCTACCCTGTAGAGCTGTCCCTTGCCAGCTAGGAGACAGGGACAATAGAACCCCTGGTGGCATGGGGAATAAAAGAGCTGAGAACAAACAGTTACAGCTGAGTTCAGGCAACTGTGTGAATGACCCCACAGTGTCTCTATGTCTCAGTATGGCCCAGGAAGTTCTATAGTGATGATGTTACTGTGATGTCATTGCTGTGCTTGTCGATGTGCACTTGAGTGAGTGGGAGAAGGGTAGACAATGATGAGGGTCCAGAGGCTCCTGCACTGTGCCTTGGTACTGGGGAAACCCGTGTTCCACCTCCACTTATCCTTAGCAGAAAGGGAGAGGGAATTCTTACCTGTAGGACAAAAATTTCTGCCACTGGTACAATGGGATCTCTGAATTGAGGTCTCCAGATAAACAAAGACTCACTTTTTGCCCCATTTGTGGTCAGAGACTCAAGCCTGTCACAAGGAAAGCCCTGGAGACCTTTTCAAGGTCTTCTTTGGACAACTGCCTTCTGCCCTTCTTTGGACAACTTGCTAACTGACTCACCTTTCCCTGCCCTCTACCTGCCAGGTGGAGCCCTGTGACCTGTGGGTGATTCTCTAGGTCTCCCCTGAGCACTTTTGTCCCCACTCTGACCAAGGGCCCCTGTGTTTGATCTTTTATTGACACTCCTATTTTCATTTATTACTTAAATAACTGTCATGAAAGGTAATGAAATGCAAATATGCAAAAAATAGCTGTGGTTTCTATGGTAATTAAATTGACTGCTTTCTTAAGGGCACATCGTTGAAGACAAAAAAAAAAAAAAAAAAAAGAAAGAAAGAAAGAAAAGAAAACCTGCTGTCATATTAGGTGTGTGTTGGGTTATTGTAAAAGTTTGGGGAGACATTAGATGTTCAGAAAGTTGTGTAATCAGAGCACTTCAAGGTCTCTTTTACTCCAATGGAATGAAACTGATATTGTGAAGTGCTATGTCCCATGAGGTAGTTAGTAGTTAGGGAAGAAAAACAGGACTCCAGTATTGAAGGAAAAAATACTCCAGTATTAAAGTCTTATTTGTACATCAAAATATTGGCAAATGGAGATATATTTATGTTTTAAGCCAAAAAAGAGTATAATGCACCATACATGAGTATATGTGTATAATATTCATTCTATCTATCTATCTATCTATCTATCTACCTATCATCTTCGTTACTTACTTCCTGTGTTGGGAATGGAACCCAGGTATCTATCTATCTATCTATCTATCTATCTATCTATCTATCTATCTCTATCTATCTATCTATCTATCTATCTATCTATCTATCTATCTATCTATCTATCATCATCTTTGTTACTTACTTCCTGTGTTGGGAATGGAACCCAGGGCCTGCGCAAGCTAGTCAAGTGCTCTATCACTGAGCCACATACCCATCCCCATTCCCAAAATTGTAGAAAAATTAGAAAAACCTCCTGATCTTCAGAGCCTCGGATGAAAAGTCTTCTATAAATAACGAGTTTCACAGATACTCAGTCTGCCTCAAGGGCGACTTGTTTTTCATCCATGAGTGCCAGGACTTTTGAGTTGCGTAGATAGGCGTGAGGCGCAGCAATAAGGAGACCTATTTCGCATTGCTTTTCCTAGCCTTGCCCAGCGCGCGAGCCACCGCCAGCTGTAATCCGACGGCAGCAAAGATGACCAAGGGCCGCGGCTGGGCAGCTTCGTGGCTCCACGGTCATCTCGGCAGGGGGCGCTGTCTGGCCGCAATGGCTGTGCCTGGACGCGATCTGATTGGCTAGGGCCGTGGCCCGTGCCCACCGCTACCCTCCCCGTCCGCTAAGTGCAGTGGTTCGCCAGCTCCCGCCCCAGTCTGCGGGCCTCCGAGGCGGCGGCTGGGCCGGAGCGGCGCGGTGGAGGGGACAAGATCAGGGCAGGAGGGAACCGGCCAGCCGGCAGAGACCCGCATACCCAGCAAGATGCTGTCCTGGCGGCTACAGACGGGGTCCGAGAAGGCTGAGCTGCAGGAGCTCAACGCCCGGCTCTACGAATATGTGTGCCGGGTGCGGGAATTGGAGCGCGAAAACCTGCTCCTGGAAAAGGAACTGCGCAACCGGCTTGGACAAGAGGACCTGTGGGCCGAGGGGCAGGCCCGCTTCGCCGAGGAGGCGCGCAGCTTGCGGCAGCAGTTGGACGAGCTGAGTTGGGCTACAGCACTGGCAGAAGGCGAGCGCGACGCTCTGAGACGCGAGTTGCGGGAGCTGCAGCTGCTGGCCACCGAAGCGAACGCCGCCCGCGGCCGCCTGGACGCCGAGCTGGGCGCTCAGCGGCGCGAGCTGCAGGAGGCACTTGGCGCGAGAGCCGCCCTTGAAGCGCTGTTGGGCCGACTTCAGGCTGAGCGCCGCGGCCTCGACGCGGCCCACGAGCGCGATGTAAGGGAGCTGCGCTCACGCGCCTCCAGCCTGACCATGCACTACCGAGCCCGCGCCACCGGTCCCGCCGCGCCCCCGCCTCGTCTGCGGGAGGTACACGACAGCTACGCGCTGCTGGTGGCCGAGTCGTGGCGGGAGACAGTGCAGCTGTACGAGGACGAGGTGCGCGAGCTGGAGGAGGCGCTGCGGCGCGGCCAAGAGAGCCGGCGCGAAGCCGAAAAGGAGGCGCAACTGTGCGCTAAGGAGGCGGAGGCGCTGCAGCACGAGGCGCTGGAGCTAGAGCAACTACGCGCGCGACTGGAGGATGAGCTGCTACGGATGCGCGAGGAGTACGGGCTGCAAGTCGAGGAGCGTCAGGTCCGTGGCCGGAACGCGCCCCCCCCCACCTTCCTGTGGCCCCAGCTGGTCACCATGCTCACGGTGTGGGTGGGAGAGCAGGGTTCCCAGGAACCGCAGCCAGTTCACCCATGATCGGGTCGCGACGTCAAGGAAGAATAGGGCCAGCCCAAAGGGTGCCCGATACATTCCTTTGCCGCGGAGCCTTCAGGCCCAGCACCTCACCAGCCTTGGAAGAAGAGTGCTGTCCATTGGTCCTTTAAGTCAGTAGTCTAGCTCGGGGTAACAGGTCCTGTGACTCGCCCAGTACCTATCATCTTGTTAGGTTGTCAACCTCGGGTTTTTTTTTTGTTGTTGTTGTTTGTTTGTTTGTTTGTTTTTGTTTTTGCCGTAGTGGCGATTAAACTGAGGGCCTGGCATATACTAGGCAAGCGCTCTACCTCTGAGCTACATACCCAGCTCTATTTTTAATTTCCAGTCAGGGTCTTTCTAAGTTGCCCTGGCTGGCCACGAACTTGCAATCCTGCCTCAACCTCCCGAGTAGTAGGAATTGCAGACGTTCACCATAGGGCACGACTTTAAATCTTGATGTGACGGGCACATCCTGACAAACAACCTTCTTGGCTTTAGGTTTTTCTAGTCTCCTGTGCTTTGTATACCTAGTAAACTTGGACCCAAAAGTCAACCAAGAAATTTCTCCGACTTCCACAAGTGACAGCACATTCCTACTTGGATATGTTAGCATGTTGGGAAGTTTCAAGGCAATGTCAGGTCCTTACCTGGCCTTCCGATCTTAAATTGGTTTCCTAAACGGTTTTTGTTTTGCTGGAATGATTTCTCAGATGGTTGTGGCTGCCTTCTTTGTTCTTGAGAGGAGCAGCAACTGTATTGCAGTAAAGGTCCAGAGTCATTTTGCTCACTGATGTCAGATCTCTGGGTAGTATAAAAGTTGTGGGAAAGCAGGTCCCTGTGGTGGATGTTATTACAAGTGCAGACTTCTATAAACAGTTACTATTTCAGAGAAGCAAAGTCCTCACCTTCTAACCCCTGCAGGGTGACACCTGTGGCTGATTTATTGTCTGTACACCCAGTCCAGTCTTAGTGTTTGGCTCTGGCCCTACCTAGCCTCAGCCAGGGTTGAAAATGTTCCCAAATCAGTAGTTATCAGAACAATAGTTTGAAATAGCAGAAACACAATTTCAGAAAGATTTTGAGAGGACAGTTTGCAACTCTCAGCTAAAGGTTTATGTGCTTTTTTAAAAATTAGAAGTGACAGGCACTTGTGGGTTTTGCTATGGAATGACTGGAATGATGTGACAGGTATCCACAAATAGTTAGCAAATATCTTATTATCTTTGGTCCCCTGCACTGTACTATAGTTTCAATATTCAAAGAGCTAGAGACTAGATGGGTAGTCATAATAAGTAATATGGGACTAAATTGTATGAAATTTTCATCTTTGAGGTTCTGGGTTATGTCTGTCTTCATCTCATAGGTCACTTTGACTCATTTCAGACCTGAAAACTCTGGTTTCAGTGTTCTTTTTAGCAGCAGAGCCCTTTACCTCTAATGAAGTCTTCAGAGGAATCCCAAATCTGAGACAGGTGAAAATAGAGTTACCCTGACTGGAAGAGAGATGGAGATTCGAAAATGCAGTTAGAATCACTGTCTAGCCCTTTCTCCATACAAGGATTCTGACCACCTAGGCAAGTGCCTCCCTGAGGTAACACCTGACCCAGAATAGGACCCTACCCTTAACTTTCTGTCTGGTGATACCTCTGTCTTCTTGGAATTTGCTTCTTTCCCCTAAAAGTAAAAAGCAAAGAGCATGTTGATATGGACCTAGTTTTTGTTTTGCTTTGTTTTTAGACCCAATTTGTGGAGGTTTCATTTTATGGAATGTTATGTTTCATTTTCTGTTTCATTATGTTGCATTTTATGGAATGTTATAACTTTATCCATATCCTGAATATTTCCCCAGTCAAATTAAACCAATGATATTTTGAATTGTACTCCAAAAGATTAAACACCATAAATATGCTCAGAATTATGTTAAAGGGTATTGATGATTTAATCCCAAGCCTCTAATTTATTCGGATTACATACAAACTCAGTCTGTGGAGACTGAAAACTGCTTTAGCTGATTTCCTGTACTCAATGTTTTATTATTAACAGTTAACCTTTATCAGAGTGCATCTTATATGCCAGGTACCACCGGTACCAAGCACTTCATGTGTATTCACTCTTGATCCTCGCTCCAAATCCTAGCCTCATTTCATAGATGATGAAACATGTATATAGATCACCTAGTCTGCAAGTAGCTAAAACAGGGTTTTGCTCAGGCTTGGTGCCTGAGCAACCAATCACTGGGTCACATTTCCTCTCTTCTGTTTCATCCAAGAGAAACCTCTTAAAGCAGTCAAATGGCCATCTGGGATTGTAAGATGTAAGTCTAGAGTTTAGAGTGCTGTCTGGATAGAGCTATAAATACTTAGGCAGCAACAAATTCATGTTTATTATTAATAATATATTTAGTTTTTGTATTTTGAATGAGGTCATCACAGTATTTAAGTCCCTTTAAGCTCTAATATTTAAGATCGTGAGTGATTTGGACATTCGCAACTCTTCCTGTCCTGTCTGTGTGCTGTGCTCAACAAGAGGAAGTTCAGAAGATGTGGTAGAGTTAATTCTCTTGACATGAACAGCAGCACACTTTCTCTGGTGCGGAGCTCAATTTCACCATCAGTTGTGATGTTATCTTAAAACTTTCTCCACAGCAACTGGAAAAATTGATCTCTCCCCCAGGTTTTTGCAACATTAGGTGAAATGGTTTTGCTCGGGTTGGAACTAGTGTCCTGGGCCTGGTCTCTAGCACTCCAGCCTGGTCCATAGCTTGAGAACTTCTGGCAAAGCAGAGTTCATGTCTGAAGCTTTGTTCCATCAGCAAGATTAGTTGTGATTTCTGTGGAGGCTGTTGGGAGCCAATAATTCTTACGGGCTTATCTTCCTGCTTCCAAAAGTCCAAGAATTTTCCTTTGACAATTTAGGAAGAGTTGACTCACATGGAAATGTGGTTGGAACAATACTAATTTCAACTTAAGTGTGGTTTGATTTTCCTGATTTTGTGGGACATGGAACTCTTCTGTGTGCTTGGGGAGGAGAGAGAATCTTCTTGCACACCCCTTTGGCATGACTGAGCCATCTTCATCTGCTCAGGAGTTTTGTAGGTAGAGAACTGAGTTTATTTGATTTTTTTTCCTAAGTAATCTAGCAACACTTGAACTTTGTACAGAACACATTACTATAAATTCTCAAGTTTCCTATATTAGAAAAGATACATGGTGTGAGTACACACACACTCATTCATGTGTATTTATAGTACATTCTATATTATAACCTTGTACTTGAATTTATATTCCCTGTAGGATAGGGGAGCATAGATTTTAACACTGGGACTTACTATAGAATATGTGAATCTTTTCATGTGTGTGCTCTATGACTACCTTTTGTGGGGCACTGGTCTGGAAACTGAATGCAAAGGGCAGTGGCATCTCCTAATGAGGGAGGGACGGCCAGGTGAAGATAATTAGCTAGGCATGAGGTCACCATGGGAGTGCTTATTATTAACTAGTTGTGCAAGAACAATTCAGAATGATCATTTGTGTCCAGAATATATTTCTTCCCTGATAATTTTAAAGTAGTTTCTCTAGGTGAAATTATCAGTTTACCTGATAATTACTGGGGAAATCATGAGTTTTGGGGAAATTTGGGTTCATATCTGAGTGTCTTCTGTTTTGAGTATTGTAAATCTCCTGATTTCTAGTTGTGGCTTATTTTCAGTTGCATATCAATTGACCTGTTGGATATATTGGCTTTTCTAAGTAGACTGATGCCTGAACTTATAAAGATGATTTAAATAAACACCTTAGCATTCAGTATTATCAGAGAGTCTGAGCAGAGAAGCCAGTGAACTATCAAAATCTTCCACATGCATTAAAAAAAAAATCTTCCATATAGAAGAGAGACAATATCTGAAACCATCCTTGCAATTGATCACCTGTTTAATAAGCCTGGAGGTTTTCCATCTCCTTTTATGCCCTGAACTGTTGGCACCTTCAGTTTGACCTAGTTCTTAGATCTAAAAGCCCTTCTGTTCTCTTCACAGAGGGTGATCAACTGCCTGGAGGATGAGAAGGCGGCCCTTACCTTGGCCATGGCTGATCGACTGCGGGACTATCAGGAGCTTTTGCAGGTGAAGACTGGCCTCAGCCTGGAAGTGGCCACCTACCGGTAAGGATACTGTGCAGGTTTATCATGATGAAGCCAGTGGTACAAACTCACCGTAGCTTTTGAAGCACCTCTGTAGCTTTGTAATAAGCAGTAAGCATCTCTTGCCATGGTCAGGTGAGGAGTCAGTTCCTCTATGGCTGAAAGGAGGATGAAGAGGAAGAACAAGGTCTTGCTCAGATCACTGGCCAGGGGTCCCTCAGTGTTGGCAATAGCTGAGTCTTGCACCTTTGTCTAGTGTTTCTGCATCTTTTAAGAGCTTTGTACATGTCACCTTATTAGATGCTAGGAGTTAGATACTGTGTTTATAGAGGAACAAACTTAACTCAGAGAAGTTACAGAGCTAGAATATACAGAGCCAGGATTTGGACTCAGGACATGTGAATCCATCTGCCTGTTGTGCTGTTGCTTCAAATTCCAGAGCACTAATGCACACCCTCACCCCAGCATCAGTTTGGCCTTGAAAAACCGCATCTTTACCATGAGATTAGAATTCTTGGTCAGCTGGCTTTATCAAGATGTTGACTTGAATTCAATATAACCAATCCACATGGAAAGGCCACAGAGTATTCAGGCTGGGTGGAGGACAGAAGGCAATTGGTCCTCCACAGACACTGCTTTGTGTGGCCTCTCCCCAAGTGGTCATAGACCTTCGGTGAGATGATTCCCCTTATTTCCTAGCAGCTCTCAAGCTCAGTGAGGACTGCTACAGAAGGACCCCAGGGCTCAGCAACTTATGATGGAAGGATAGAAACCCAGGTTCCCACTTGTAAGAATGATAACTACAGCCAACGTGATGCAGTCAGTGCTGCCTGTCAGGCAAGGGGCTAAGTACTTAGTAGCTCTACTCCTAGTCACTCTCTGAGGTGAATGATAGGCCAACCTTTTAAGGTGAGTGAGAAAGGCCTGCGACTTAGGGCTGCAAGCCTGTGGGGAGAGCTGGAGCCAGCTGAGTCTAATCCCAGATCTGTGCTCTCTTCACCAAACCATGTAAAGAGGGCACAATGCCCACTTCATTCACAAGATTGTGGTGAGCACAAATCAATTGCAGGTGTGAAGAGCTTTGGACACTACCCTGGCAGAAGAAGGGAAGTCACGGTCATAGATGCCATGTTGCAATGGCACCATGCTTAACAGATGGCGGATTAAACCTGGAGAGGATAAGAACAAGACTTGGGCCTGGCTCATCACTCCATGCATGCTGTCTCGGCAATCTTTGATCATAATCTTTTGCTCTCAAATATCAAAGTGACCTGGATTGGTTCGATGCCTATTGAGAGACAGGACATCTGGCCCAAGTGTGCTTGCAGTCCACATTGCAGCCTTGGTGGCCTCACAGTCTATCACCTGGAAGACTTGTGTCAGCCTGGTCTTCATCCCAGCCCTCATTTCCATCACTGAGGGAGCAGGTTACGGGACAGCACCGGCCTGGGTACAAGGAGGCTGCTAAGGGGTGTGGTCTTCCCAGCTGCCCTTTGAGGAACCTCAACTGAACTGAGGGGTGGTCCTGGGACATCTGAGAGCTGGGCCTTGGCTTAGTTCTTCAGAGGCATCCCAGGTTTAGGGCTCAGAGAGAGGGAAAAGGAAGAGTGTCCTCCTACCCCACCCCCCCAGGTCCTTCTCTGGCATTTTTGGAAATCTCGTGGAGTGAACAATGGCAAAATTAAATTGGTTGGGTGTTTACACTTATGCTTCTTAAGATGATCTAAACTTTACTAATAATGAGTACTTCAAAACAGGCTTTATTTGGGAGAAGGAAATCATTAATCAGCATTTTTTTTCTACTTGTGACAGAAATCCTTCTCAGACTGGCTCAAATTAAAAAAAAAAGGGGGGGGATTTAATTCGTCTTAAAACTGAAAAATGTCCTGGGTTCCAGGCATAATTGATCTAGATGGCTGAATGAGGGTAACAGTCCTCTGACCCTGCCTTCTCCACCCTTTCTTCTGGGCTCTTCCTACTCTGTGGCAGAATGACCCTGAGCAGCTCTAAGCTTAGGACCTCAGCCTCGTACTCCTAGTAAGGAAAGGATCTGGTCCCCAACAATTCCAGCTCAGTTCTGGGCACGCTCTCTGGCTCTGTTCCTGGTCAGGTGGATGAAGTGTCTTAAAGTTGGGTGGGGTCAGCCTCTGCTGAGTCATGTGGTTGGAGGCTGGCAGGGTTGGTATCCCAAACCAGGTGCTGCTCTAGAGATGATGCCAGGCAGGCCTAGGAAGCTGCCTTCTGTGCCCAGACTAGGGGAACACCTGATGTCAGGGGAATCTCTTCCCTGCAGAAGGGATTAGAATTTTCCATTTCCTTTTAATAATAGTTCTCTGGATTAGAATCAGACTTTCATTTTGTACTTTGTTTCTCTGGACTTTTGATCCCTTTTCTTCCCTACTTTGCTTGTCTCCAGCTCTTGGGGGAAAAGAGTGCTTAGGTGGGCATCTTGTCTGCGAGTCCAAGGCCTGCCCTTTTGGTAAGGTGTTTACAATCCAATCTGCTTAGCTTTTCCCAAGGCTAAGCGCTGTGAGCTGTTTCTGCTCACTGTCAGTAGTCTTCCTGTCGGCTGGTACGGAATTTCTTGCTTCTGTTTATTACTGGCATTTCCGTACCCCAATTATGAATTGACCTGGCCATCTCCTAGGGATGATTTAGGAGCCATCAGTGCTTTCAGGGGGTGAGCGATGGATTTCACTGGACTGCTTTCTGCTGTTCGTGTTTGCATGGGGAAGATGAGGAGCCCTGCCAGGAGCCTGGCCATGCCTGGCCCTGCCCAGCTGCACATGACCAGCCTCAGCCGTTAGAATTGCTACCGGCCTCCCTGCCTCCATGCAGGGTAAGTCTGGAAGATGCCCACAGACATCAATGACATAGGCAATTGAAGATAACTCATTTCATTGTGTAAGAGAGCCTGGGCTATTTTTTTGTTTTTTAAATCACCAGTGAGTGTCTTGAAGTAAGCCCTTGTCACCCTCCATGTGATTCTTTTTCACTCATTTGTGGTATTGCTCAGATTCTCAGGGTAGGTGTGGAAATTCATATTTATGTCAGTGCACTTTCCACCTAATGATGTTTGCCCTTTCACTAAAGTGCCAAGTGGATCTTTACAAACCTTCACACCCACCAGTTTTGAGAAAGTTGACCTTCCTCCCACCCTGGCCTTACTGAAGGTAGTAGATGGATACAGCCTCTCAGGGAAGAGAGGCTGATGGTAGTGATGTTGGGGCTAGAATTGCTCCCACCTATGACTTCCCAGTGGTGGCCATTGCCCCCACCACTGCCTTTGGACAGTCATCCTCCTGTGGATGGATGGCAGATCTCATGTGAAAAGGAAGGGACTGGGGCTCTTTAAAGATTAAGGCACATTTTGCTGCAATTTGTTGCTGACCAAGGCCAGCTTTCAAAGAGCTTCCACCCTTCTCGGCCCAACCCTTCCTGGAACCTTCAGAGTGGAGGAGAAACATTAGAGTGATCATAAAATAACAAAGTTACATGTCTATGGTTTCCAAATATGGATTTGTAATTTATAAATGAATGTATAATTTAATAAAGTAAACATAAGTAATAAAGTGAAGACAGTAAATGTCATAGTCCAACACTGGAGATTTTCATTAATCCCCATTGACTTGTTTGTAGACAGAAAGATACAGGTATCCTGCCTGGCACTCGGACAGGAGAATGAGACCTTTCAGTGCCAGAAGTCAGGAGGGTCACTGCCTTTGTCTTCCGCATGATAAGTGGTGATTAGCAGTGGACATGAGGCTGGACCTGTGGCCTTGAATACCAAGAGAAGAGGAGACATTGCCCCACCCACAGGCTGGCAGGGTCTGTGGTTGCTCCAGTCTCCCTGTCACCAGCATTGCTGTGTGGGGCTGGAGGTACTTATCTGCCTGACATGCAATCACAAAGTTTTCCCTGCAGTATGAGTGTTGATTACACCAGCATCTGTGTGGTTACAGGAGAGATGCTCAGATGCAAGATGGGTTCTCAACCTGAGCTGCACCTGGGAATCCCCTGAAGACCCTGAGAAGGCATTGACCCCTGGCCCAGCCCTAGAGATTCGATTAGATTGGTGTGGGGTGGGATCAGGTGTGACGACTTTTTAAACCCCTTCTTTGTGATCGTTGGGCACTGCCAGCATAGAGAACCACTGGTCCAGAGCTTCCCTGCTTAGAGGGTGATCTGTACCCACCTGCAACTGCAGCATGAGACATTGTAAGCTTGTTGGAAATGCAGAATCTCAGTCCGTCCCTCAGCCTACTGGATCCTGGAGGGTCTTATAATAAGATCCCAGGTGATTTGTGTATACTCTGTGACCCTGGAGTGGGGTGTTGGTAAATGCTAAGCCTATCCCACAGCAGTAGGAGATCAAGGATGGATTGATGTTGGAGAAGGGAAACTGTGGGGATGCTATACAGGCTCACACCAGGCATCAGTCTTGTCTGTTTGCAGCATATGTGGCAATTCCCACATGGCCATATTGGACCTGCCTGAGGTCACAGAATCCTGTGGAGCCACCTGATAGTGACCTGAATTAGATGGAATCTGAAGCTCTGAACATCCTAGATAAGCGACACTACTTATTCCTTGAATCCTTATTTTGCAGATTCATGTCAAAATGAATAGTCTAATTCTTTCCAACATATTATTGTAAAAAATTTCAAACCTAAGAAAAGCTGAATAAGCACTCCTTGTACCTACCATCTGAATTGTCCAACGAACTAAATTTTCTTTATCTCAGGACTGTCTACCTGTCCATCCCTGTATCATCATCCATCCTATTTCTGATGCATCCTAGGGTAGCCGGCCTGTACCTCTGATTGTTACTGCATGGCAGGTAATGATAGCTGCCTTTTGTTGAGTACCTGCCATGTCCTAAGTGCTTTGTAGATAGTGTCTCCAATTTTTATAACTTTACTGCAAAGGTATATTTTCATGTGGTGAAACCCAAGCTCCAAGTAAGTAACTCAAGGCAGTTACTTAAAAGATCCCACAACTGGTAAGTGGAGAGCCTGAGATTCTAACCTCAGATCTTAAGCCAGGGCTTTGCCTCTTCATGCCCTGATGAATATGCTGTTAGACAGAAAGGTGTTGGATGTAATGGGGTGCTACAGGCGGAAGATGGTGAAGACTCAGCCCCTGTCCTCAACTGTAGGATGGTGCTGTTGTGGTGCAGTGGGAGCCCATGAGGCATGCAAGGAAGGCTTCCTGGAGGAAGCACTACTGGGTTCTTGTGGGAAGTGCAGCCCATAAGGAAGGGCTTTCCAGGCAAAAGGAACAGTGTGTTAGTTTTTCATTAATGTGACCGAAAGATCTGACAAGAACAATCCTCCAGAATATCATGGTAGAAGGATGTTACAGAGGGAAGCTACTCTACTCATGGCTCATGGTGGCCAGGTTACAGAGAAAGTGAGGGGTAGGGGTCACAGGGAAAATGGACCCTTCCAGGGCATGTCCCTAGTGACCCACCTCCTTTAGCCATGCCCTACCTGCCTACAGTTCCCATGTCAGTCCATTCAAACTAGGATGGACTGATTAGGTTAAGTTCTTCCAATCCAATAATTTTATCTCTGAACATTTCTGCATTAAGACAGCTTTTGGGGGATACCTCACATCCAATCATAACAAACAGCCTGGGAGGGGACCTGAGGACTGAGCTAGCATGGCATACGTGGTAGTGCCAGGCATTTGGGTGTCCCTGGGCAGCTTGGTTTTGGGGACCTGTCATGGAAGATTGTGAGTAAGGGATGGACAGGAGCCACACCTGTGAGACTGTGTCTTATGAGGTGGGGTCTGTGCCCTCAAGCTGCTTCAGAGACACATGGCATGTAGAGTTCAGTACTGGACTAAGGGGACTACAAAGGTATGACCAGTGTGGTCTTGGCCTTAAGGATCCTAAGCTGTAGATAAGGGGGCATGGACCTGAGTAGCCTGGTACATGGTAGAAAACAGGTATAGGTTTCTGGAGATCACAAGGGGTTGTGAGAAATGGGGAAGGCTTCTGCAGGGAGGAGAGACTGGCCAGGGCCCTGAAGGATGTGGAGGGATTTTCACAGGTATGGGGTGGAGGAGGTGGCAAGTAGGGGAGATGTGGTAGGACATAT
Organism: Sciurus carolinensis; assembly: GCF_902686445.1. Lineage (NCBI taxonomy): Eukaryota > Metazoa > Chordata > Mammalia > Rodentia > Sciuridae > Sciurus > Sciurus carolinensis. The sequence continues at coordinate 66,826,331 of NC_062214.1, forward strand.
CCCCATTCAGGTAAAATGTCAAACAGGATATCAGTATAACAGAATGAATGTTCTCAAGGAAATACTGGAGATGGTTCGCTGCCAAATGGAAGAGGCTAATAAATATGGTTCAGTGACAAAGAAATTTTCAGAGCATGGATTTTGAATTGGGTCTCAAAGGTGGTGGGGGAAGCAGGGATTTAGGGATTGGACCATCAGAAAGAAATCAGGAGAGAGCTCCAGGTAGGCAAGAATAAATCAGAAAATGAAATGAGCCAAGGAAGGAAACCTAAGGTAAGTGAGCAGAGATCTGGGAAGGTGGCTGATTGTAGGGGAACACAGCTGCCAGGCTGCTGAGTTGGGGCTTTCCACAGCAGGTAGGGACAGTCCCCAGGCCAGCAGCAGTGGGTGGGGAGGCAGCCACAGGCAGGTCGGGAGCAGGAGGCCTAGCATGTGAGGTGGAGGTGGAGGGGTCTGTGGGTAGGAGGCAGGGAAAACTGGAGTCTCCTCCATTGGAGTGGGCCTGATACAAGTGACTGTTGCAGCCACAGCAGAGCCTGGCTGGTGTGGGAATCAGCAAGGAACCCAAGGGACTGGAGGTTTTCTGTGTAGAAATTTGAGAATTGTGCCACCCTAGTGTGCTATTTCAAGCTAGACCACCCAGCACAGAACCCTCTCCATAAATAGGTGCTTTCAGAGGATTGGTTGGTAATCTGAAGATGATAAAAATGATAGCAATATCCAGAACCCATTGTCCCAACCTGTCTCACTGTGGTGTGAAGATCTGGTCTAGCTGCTCTAGGCAGAGAACTGGTGGAAGCACAGTTAGAAAATAGGTAACTTCCTCTGCAAAACAACAGCAACGGCAAACTTATCATCAGCAATAACCCATTAGAAAATACAGTGGGAAAAAGAAGATAATCAAAAGTGAAACAACCAATGCAAGAACAAACTCAGGAAAAAACTTAAGAGCAAAAACTGAAAATCTGAAAAATATGGAAACTGAATTTCCAGTAATGGGAAGAAGGCCCATCCTGGATTTTTAGTCTGGGAGACAGATAATACAGTCTTGGTCAGAATTAAATGCTTAAAAATGTTTTAATGGTCTTTTTTTGTATGTGTCTGTGTTGGTGGTGGGGAGAAAGAATATGATGATTACTCTATATTTCACCTGAAAAAAAAAAAAAAATAAAGGAAGGCAAGGCCAAACTCATTTCCCAAAAGAAAAAACCCTAAAAGAAGTCTTGCCTAGCCAGCTATGAAACTGTAACGCAGAAATGTACTACCTGGGATCTTTAAGTCAAAAGTCCTTTTAAAAGGTTAATTTAGAACTAATAACATCAAAAAAATGTTCTCTTGTGTCTGCACAGGGAGTTGTGAAGCTTCCTGTTTCCTCCTCCTGATCCCAGTGGGCAGTGAGGGCGTGTTTTAACTGAGTGCAGGCATTTCAGTCTCTAGCCTAGACTTTACTGCTCATGAAGCATCAGAGAGAACTCCTAATGCTTGCAATCTCATTGTTCTTCTGGTATCTCTGGTTGCTCCATTACTTTTTAGATTACTTGTACCTTTTCATGTGTGTTCAAAGGAAAACATTTCTTAAGAGGTCCTCAAAGTCTTAGAGAAGTACATTTCAGTTTTTAAAAGTTAAATCCTACTTTTTTGACTGAGCACAGTGGCATGCACCTTTAATCCCAGCTGTTGGGGAGGCTGAGGCTGAAGGATGGTATGTTTGAGGCCAACCTGGCAACTTAGTGAGACCCTGTCTCAGAATAAAATTTAAGCAGGATTGGGGTTGTGGCTCAGTGCTGGAGTGCTTGCCTAGCACGTGGGAAGCTCAGGTCAATACCCGGTACTGCAGGGACTTACTTAGTCTCTAAGTGAAATATTTGGAATGAAGAAAATCTTGTACTTTTAAAAATATATAATTGACAGGACCAACCAACATATTTGGTTGCTAGCGAAATAAACAAATGAACACCCAGTCAACCATAAATTTAAATGATTCAAAGTCCCTTCCCTGCCTTCTTAACTCACTTTAGTTAACTAAAAATCGTTTTACTTCTGAGGTTGAAGAAGGAGGTGGTGTTGGTGGTGGTGATGAGATAATTAACATTCGCTGAGCACTTACTCTGTGACAGCTATTGTTCTAAGAATTTCCACTTATTTACTTGATTACCACCACAAACCTGAGTTCTCCCCATTTCAGAAATGGAATTGAGTCAGAGCAGGTCTGAGTGGTAAAACTAGGACCTGGTGGGCCCAGGATTTGAGTGCAGACTTCCTGTCTGCAGAGTTTGGTCCCTTACATACTCCCTGTGTGCTTCTTTTTGTTCTGTGAATAACCTATTTGTCTGTTAGTCTTTTGACTTTTTTCCTAAGTCTGTAGTAAGGCTTTTAGGATGGGATTGAGTATTTTTTTCAGAGGGAATGGCCAGAAGTGGCCCAGCACCACCACCTCCTTGTTATCCTTCATATAAAGCCACTAGTCCTTCTGACCCCTTTCAATTCAGTCTCTTCTCTCCTCCCTTCTATTCTGTAGTTTTCCCAGTCAAGTGACCTCCTATGGGCCAGGTCTCTGTGACCCAGGCAGCCCTTCTCCATCTGAGGAATTCATGTTCCACTACGTGCAGCTTGTGGGCTCCTTCTCCCTTCTATGAGTGTCCACCAGGCTCCCCTGCCTTCTCCCGAAGCTCCACTCCTGCGTTTAGCTAGAAAGTGCCTCGTGACCCATCCATAGACCCCAGGTGGGCCAGAGCAGAATGTGTATGGATGGTGCTTCTGGAAACATCCTCTGTCTGCCCCTGTCCCCTTACTCTTGTCCTCATCTGTGAGAGGCGAACAGTGAAGTGGCCTTGTGCCCACAGTGCTGAACAACAGCAGATATGCCTTGAAATTCCATTAGGATCATCTATCCCAGACAGATGGCCCTGCGTTGGGGCCAGTTAGGATGCCCGGTGGCCCATTAGGGCCTGGAGCCAGGCCAGAGGCCACATTACAGCTCCCTTCCGCACTATGGATTTGTCCTGGACTTCTTAATGAGGCCAGAGACTGGGGTTTTCCTGAATGTTTGCTTATTTTCCTGCTAGAGGGGCTGCCAACCTGTGGGGCTCTGTGAAAGACTCACTAATAGCCTGTGATTCAGGGGTTGGCACTCCTCACAGTCTCCATGGCCTGGAGGCAGTTCTCCTCCACCACTCAAAATAACCAGGTTTGATGGGTGCCTCAGAGAATGCTTTGTGCTTTTATTAAAGAAGTTGTTTCTTAAGCTGTTCCTTGAAGAGTGTTAGAGGAAACCTCCTCAGAAGCTTTGTTTCTGCCTTTGCCCTGTTAGTCCCAGGAGCTGAGTTTGGCAGGGCCAGGATTCTGTGCCTGCCCCTGAGGTGCATGTGCTGCTGGGGCATGAATTGAATGACCAGTACCCCAGCTGTGCTTGTCAGGCGCTGTGCTTGGCACTCAGGGTAGAGAAGGATCTAGCCATTGACAGGGGACACAGATGAGGGGTTCTTAAAGGAAAGCACTGATGGGCTATTTTGGATGAAATCACCAGGAGAAGTTCAATTACTCTCATGAATGTGGTCTAGAGGGTCGGTCTGCAGGATTTCTGGCAGGGGAAGGGTTGCAAATGCCGACTGCCAGGGTTTGTGGCTCACTATTCTGTAAGCTGTGGCCCCTTGGCCAAGGTGCCATCTCTATACTCCATCCAGCCTTCTCACCTGCGGAGCAAGGGTGCCAATCAAGGCTGTGCATTGTGGACAGCCGGGAGCACATGAGTGAGTGGGTATGAGAGGCGGAGCTGAGCTTGGTGCTGAGAGATGGCCAGGGCTAAGAAAGGTCCTGGGTGTGGGAGGCGTTGGTGCTGCCTCTCAACCCTGTCCCAGACCACACACCTATCTTGGTGGTGCTCTGAATTTCCCCCCAAAGAAAAACAGAACCATTCTCCTTTGCAGGACAGAGGAAGACAGAGTTTCCCCCAGGGAATCTGTCATCGATCCGCTAGGACCTGCCACTGATGTCTTCTGCTGGCCTGAACTCCTCACAGACCCCTTCCTTCATGACTCATCCTGATGACAGGGCCTGGGGCACCCGAGTCTTACTGTGGAAACCTGAGTAGGATCTGAACTAGAACTTGACCATCTCCCTGTGCCCTCCTCTGGCCCCCTTAGCTAAAGGACACTACCTCCTCTGCTGTTGTAATCCTAGGGTGCAGACCCCTGGAGTCTGGCTTTTATTCTGAACGTTTCTCTTATTATATAGACTTCAGAATTTTCTCGGTGATGGAAGCTGTTTGTGTTCCTGGAACCTAAACTGCTTGGTCATGAGGGTGTGGGATTAATGGGAGGTGTCCTGTTTCCTGGCTTCCATCCTGAGTGGAAGGGCTGGGGCTCTGGGCTCTGGGGTTCTTGCATCTCCGCACAGGTGCACTTTAGTGTCTGCTTCTGTGGCAAGCCCACCCACGCACATCTCGAGACTCCTCCTTGCCTCCTTCGCTTTGTTCCGGTTGCCCATGGGGTCCTTCCTCGCCTTTGTGGGAATCACTATGGTTAACTCAGTTGAAATAAATCTCAGTGTGGTTTGCCTGAGCTGCCAAGTCCCTGCCAAGATCTGGGCTCCCTCCTCTGTTTTCCTGCCTGACTCTCAGTAGTAATATCAGCATTTCCAAGTGGGCTGTGGTTCTGGTTGCCCTTTGCCATATACAGTGTGTTTCTGGGAACTGGGGTTAGTGATGTCACACATTGCTCTAGCAACCAAACAACTGTTGTGCCTATAGCTACCAGCAGCCTTTGGGGGCCCCTGGGAGCCACCAATTGATTGGCAGCCCTGTACTAACCCCCACCCTACCAGCATGCTGAGTCTGTTGGGCCCACGCCCAGCTCAGTGACAGGATCTGAAATGGTAGATGTGAGTAACAAACTTTTTTTTCTTTTTTTTTTTTTTGTGGTGCTGGGGATTGAACCCAGGGTCTTGTGCTTGTGAGGCAAGCACTCTACCAGCTGAGCTATATCCCCAGCCCACGAGTAACAACTTAAAGAAGACACTGCAATTTTAGAATCTCGTTGCCAACCATAGCCAAAGAAATCACCTAGGTGGGTGCTTTCCATTATTTTTCTTTTCTTTTTTTTTTTTTTTTTTCTCTTTAAAAAAAGGATTTTTTTTATTTAAATGAACTTTTGATTACAATAAGAAAAAAATCTATTTGTTTTCAAGACAAAATCAAGTTCAATATGCATAAAATGAATAAAATACACTCAATTTGTTATGGCAAAATTGATTTCCCATGGTATAAAATTTTAAAAAGCATAAAACTAGGAGTATAAAAGTCTAGCATATTGATTACTCATTTTCTTTTTTTTTTTTTAATTTTTTATTTTTTATTTTTTATTTATTTTTTTACATTTACATAGGGTAATGATGTTTCTTTTTTTTTCCCTTCCCCCCCACCCCTCCCACCCTTTTCCCTTTATACAGTCCTTCTTTCCTTCATTCTTACCGCTCTCCTTAGCCTAACTCTAAACCTAACCCTAAACCTAATGCTAACCCCTCCCACCCCCATTATATGTCCTCATCCGCTTATCAGCGAGATCATTCGTCCTTTAGTTTTTTGAGATTGGCTTATCTCACTTAGCATGATATTCTCCAATTTCGACCATTTGCCTACAAATGCCATAATTTTATCATTCTTCATTGCGGAGTAATATTCCATTGTATAAATATGCCACAGTTTCTTTAAAGAGACAACAGAATGACCGTTTGGATGAAACGAAGCCTCATGGTCCTTAGGTCTTCCTTTTCCTTCCTACCTGCCTCCAGCTTTCTCTCTCGTGTGCTCTTTTTCATCTCCAAGGTGTCTCCAGGAACCCCATTTGAAAACGACAGATACAGTCTAACTGCCTTACTTATGAATGGTGCCACTCTTTAGGCCAGCCCTCTGCAATCTGCCCTCAACTTGCAACTCCAGGAGGACCCCAGTAGGTGCTGAAGTTGTTCTTCGTCTCCAGCAGCCAGGGTGAAGTGCTGGCCTGGGAAGCCAGACTGTGTCTTCCCCTTCTGTCTTCGTCTCTGAAATACCACCCTGTGCATATTCCTCCTTGCCCTGGGTGGGGAAGGCCTTCCAGAAGGTCTTTGCTTTCAATACTTCTGAAACCCTAGCCCACTCACTTTCTTCAGTTGGCTGGTATCTGTTGAGCATTTGTCAGGTGGCAGGAGCTGTGCTGGGCACCAGGGATTTGGCTGTGACTTAGCAGTGCAGCCTGGCCTGGGTCTGGGGAGGCTGGTGAGTGGGTTGACCATCCATGGTGCAGCCCCTGCCCAGCTACATCTCCAGACACAGGTCTTAAAACACATGGCACTGTGACAATGTGGTCATTGACCAAATGCTACCACAATATATTTTATAAAAGGCACATTTCTCTCTTTTCTTGTCTTGTCTTTCCTTTCCTTTCAGATTTATTTGTCTGTCTGTCTGTTTGTTTAGAGACAACATCCCACTGTGCTGTGCAGGCTGACCTCAGCCTCCTAGGCGCAAATGATCCTCCTTCCTGAGCTTCCCAAGTAGTTAGGACTATGGGTGTGATCTACTACACCTGGCTGTTTTCATTTTTTAATACGTTATTTTTAAAAATTATTTTTACAGGGCCTTGTTGGAAGGAGAAAGTAATCCGGAGATAACAATCTGGACGGAGCACACTGAAAATGTGCCACAAGGTAAACATAAGAAGAACTATTTAACTTTTAAAAAGTTTCCATTTGAACTGTGCACTCCATGGGTAAAGAGCAGAACCCCACTGATCTGGAAGGACAGGGCTTGGCTATGTTTTCAGAATACAGTTCATCTCTCTTTTACATACAAATAGATTTTAGTTTAATGGAATGTTATTTAAATTATAATGGTGAGACTGTGTGGGAAAGTGCTTTTTAAACTCATGTGCTCATCAAGCCAATATTTTGAGCTGCTTCCCAGGCAGTGTGGTGAGGAGCCAATGTGGTGAGCCAGGCAGAGTGAAGCGTGAAGAGGTTGTGGACATGGACCTGTTCATCATGCCTTTGGAAGGGACATGCTTTCCCTTCCCAAACTGAAGCATTAGGATTGTATCCATCTTGGGAAGATATTGCTTGGACAGCGGGTGGTCAACATCCTGGAACCTACTGCCTGGGCAGGGCTGGGGATGGTTATAGCATTTCTCCCACCTTAGGTGGAGGCAGCTCAGGAGGATGTGTCTGGGTGCTGCCCTGAGCACTGTCTTAGTTCAGGCCCAAAGCTGCAGGACAGGACCATCCTTCCTATAAGCATAGAACCAACATAGGGGAATTTAATGTTCATTTGAAAGACCCTAAGGACCTGTAAGATAACTTTAAAAACATTTTTTAAACCTCATATAATTTTTAAGGTATTCTAAATAATGGCAGATTAAATTATATATGGTATGTTTAATATACAGTTATCTCTTGGGGCCTGGGGATGTAGCTCAGTGGTAGAGCACTTGCCTAGCATTCACAAGGCCCTGGGTTCCATCCCCAGAATTGCCAAAACAAACAAACAAACAAACACCCCCCACCAAAGTAAGTCCTGGCTCAGTCATCTCTTGGTATGTAGAGGAGATAGGTTCTAGGACACACCCCACCCCTTGGATATCAAAATCCATGGATGCTCAAGTTCCTTGTATACACTGGTGGAATATTTGCATTTAACCTATGCATATCCTCCTGTATACTTTAAGTCAACCCTAGATGACTTGTAATATCTAATATAATGTAAATGCTATATAAATAGATGTTATATGGTATTGTTTAGGGAATAATGAGAAGAAAAACAGTCTGTGCATGTTCAGTACAGGTGCATTTTTAAAAGTATGCTTTATCTTCAGTTGGATGAATATGTGGACACAGAACCTGAGGCCAGCTGTCTTCCTTCTTCTCATAATTTTAGTCGTCATTGCTCCTATTAGGCCCTATAGGTCACTAGGTTCAGAATAACAACTTTGGTTCTAAGCACTATGATTGGAACAGATTTGGCCTTAGATAATGTCTGCAAGTTTGCTTTCTAATTTTAAGAAGGTGGGTCCAGGGCTAAACTGTGAGGGGACCAGCATTCTATGAGTGGGGCTTGGTTATAGTTTACAAGTGGTGACCTTGGGGCCTAGGAAAAGGGCTGATGGGTATCTCTGTTAACTTGTTTCTTTCTGCCATTGTTTTTTAAGCTTCTTGAAGGACATAGAGACTTCATATTTGTAACTAAATTTACTTTAGCATTTAAATATTATACCAAAGAAAGAAACTGTGGAATAAAGATTACTGGTTGTGAACTTTTTTAAATTAGATGTTAATCTTCCAAGTAGTATTGTGCCCTGCATGGTGTGCACCCATGAACTCTTTGTTAAATTAATCGATAGGTGAGTTCCCAGATAGGGAATTGATCAACACATATTAGTACACTAATATGGATTTTGTCATATTGCCTAAAATAATGTTGGCCTCTTGCTCATGATAGGTCTGAAACCAGTCTGTGATCATCCATATTAATCTTGCTGAACCATAATTAAAATCCAGGTGGTTCCTGTACTGTTTCCTGAGGATTCATCTTCTGAGATTTCTCAGTTTAAGATCAGTATTTCAGCCTGAAAAGAGGAATTTTTGTGGGAATTGTCTCGGCTTGGCCTCTTTTCTGTATCTTAGTATCTGTCCGAAGGAGTCCTTTGGCCTCAGTTGTCATGAGGGAGATCAAGGGGGAGAGAGGTCTATGCGCCAGCTCAACTGGATGGGGTGTGGGAAGACACTAGGGGGCACTCTTGGGAGGATGGTGCTTTGGCCATGTTAAAACGCTGGTTGCCATGCCTGAGAGCAGGTCGCCCTGGTGGAGTTTGGGCACGCAAAAGGTGACACTCCAAAGCTGGAAGCCTTAAGGATACTTCTCAATTCTAGGAGAGACTGATGTTGTCTCTCCTGGACAAATGGTAGTGTTGACAACTGGTCTGCTTTTTGCATGGGTACTTCATCAGACAAGGAGGTTGTCAGATATAAAAGTAGAAGAAATCAGGAAGCTTAAGAGAGTTAAAGTCTTCAATACCTATTGGCCCAACAGGGAAATGAGTAAAAAATAAGAGTATACTAAATGGAGGAGAGCTATACTATTAGGTGTTCAGTAATTACACACTTTATAATTATAGAGTTCTTCTCTGCTGAAATAAGTAAAAAAAAAAAAAAAAAAAAAAAAAAACTGCCACAAAAAAGTAGAAATTAATGATTCTGAAATATCATAATATTGTGAAATTTCAGCTACAAAACCCAGCACCTCTGGCCTCTCCAGCATATGTGCCATGCTTTATAATCAGACCTTTGATATTTCTCTTAAGATGAGTGAATATTTTAAAATTGGGAACTGGAGAAAAATGTTAGGTTGAAGTATTTGTAGTGCTATATTTTACTGTGACAGATTTTTTTAAATGACCAAAAAAAAAAAAAAAATAGGGGGACTAAAGATGCTTTATTTACAGGGGCCTTCCTGTAGGATATATTATGTTGAAAGGGATTTGACCTGCAATAGTGCTTTTATGATAAAAAGATAATGATGCCTATCATCTTAATGAACTGTTTGTTCAATTTCTACAGAATTCAGAAACGTATCCTATCGATATACCGACTCAGTATTACAGAGAAAAAATGAAAGAAATCTGTTTCCAAGGCAGAAAGCACCCTTGGCGGGTATCAACCACAGCTTGGCTCTGCATTCTTATGGGTCAGGGCACCTCGGATCTCAGACCACCATGTCTCCTGGAAGTGCAGCCAGAAGAGGATATTCTTCCTCTGTCACTACCCGGCAAGAAAACTCTTATGAAAAAATTGTCAATGGTCAAACCAATTTCCAAACTTTCTCTCCAACCCCCAGTCTTATGAAAACAACCGACACTCAAGTAAAAACATTCCCTAGTAGACCAAAACCTGAAGGTGTAAGGGATGCCCCCACTTATTTAGGCAAAGACTCCACCATTGTCCGCGAGTCCTATGGAGCACACTGGGATAAGGTGGGAGCAGGTGCTCTGGAGAGCACTCAACCCAACGAGAGGACTGTCACTTTGGGAAAGAGAATAGAAGTGAAAACCACCAGGGAGCATGAAAGAAATAGATCAGGAGCCACCAAAATGAAGCCAGAAGAGAAAATGTTTGATTCTAAAGAAAGAGCTTCAGAGGAAAGAAACTTAAGATGGGAAGAACTGACAAAGTTGGATAAAGAAGCCAGAAAGAGAGAAAGCCAGCAATTGAGGGAAAAGTCCAAAGGGAAGGAATCACTGCAGGAGAAAAGTGTGAAAGAAAGGGAGATTCCGATTAGTCTAGAGGTATCCCAGGGCCGCAGACCTGAGGTGTCTGTGAAAGACTTACAGATGCCTGGGAAGAAGGATGGTGGTGACGGTAAAGGTGGAGAGACAGTGACAAAAGAGACAAGGTTCAGTCTGGGCACCAGTGACCCTGCTAGTTCCCTACAAGGTGATTCCATGACAGAAACCATAGCAGAAAACATTGTTACCAATATCCTGAAGCAGTTTACCCAGTCTCCTGACACGGAAGTGTCTGCTAATTCTTTCCCAGACACCAAAGTCACTTACGTGGGTAGGAAAGAGCTTCCTGGTGACAGGAAAACAAAGACGGAAATAGTAGTGGAGTCTAAACTGATGGAAGAAATTGATGTTTCTGATGAAGCTGCTCTGGACCGCCTTTTAGGCAAGGATGTCAAGGAAGTGGGGCTGAAGGGAAATCAGCAGAGCGGATGATAGGAGATATAATCAATCTTGGTCTGAAGGGAAGGGAGGGAAGAGCAAAGGTCGTCAATGTGGAGATCGTGGAAGAGCCGGTGAGCTACGCAGGTGGTGGGGGGGCAGAGGAGTTTTCCACCCCCTTCGAAGTGGAAGAGGTTGATGATGTGTCTCCCAGCTCCAAGGGGCTTGTTGAGGAAGACGTAGATGATGGAGAAACTGATGTCACATTCTCAGTTCATCAGCATCAAAGGACCAAGCAGCAGCCCCGGGAGAACATAACACACGTGGAAGAAGTGATGGAGGCAGGTGACTCAGAGGACGAGCAGAGTTATTTTGTGTCGACCCCAGATGAATACCCCGGGGGGCATGATGGAGATGAAGGCTCAGTGTATGGGCAGATCCACATTGAAGAAGAATCCACCATCAGGTACTCCTGGCAAGATGAAATCGTGCAGGGGACTTGGAGAAGGAGAAAGAGGGATGACGCAGCAGAGAAGGATGTGGAGACCCTGGATGTTCCAGCAGCCTCCCTGGGAAGCAGCATGGGTTCTGCTCACTGGAAGGAAGAAGCTAGTGGTGAATTGCATGCTGAACCCACCATCATTGAAAAAGAAATCAAAATACCACATGATTTCCATACCTCCATTAAGGGCGGCTTCTCTAAGGAGCCCCGACACCAGCTGGTGGAGGTCATTGGGCAGCTGGAAGAAACCCTTCCTGAGCTGCCTGAGCGCATGAAGGAAGAGCTCTCCACCCTGACCAGAGAAGGTCACGGTGAATCAGGGAGCGTTTTAGTTGATGTGAAGAAAGTACAGGCCTCTGGTGGCGGGCCTGTGACCTTAGTTGCTGAGGTCAACCTCTCACAAACCGTGGATGCTGATCAATTGGACCTAGAGGAACTGAGTAGAGACGAAGCTGGGGAAATAGAGAAAGCTGTGGAGTCAGTGGTAAGGGAGAGCTTGACCAAGCGACGTGACCAGTCACCTGGAAGCCCAGACAGGGAAGATGGAGCTGAAGTGCCAGTTGGTGGCATTCGCTTCAAGCGCTGGGCCACCAGGGAACTGTACAGCCCATCTGGTGAGCGGGATGATGCCGGCAAGGCCTCTGCCCAAGGCCCAGTGTCAGCCACAGTGGAAGTCAGCAGCCCCAGGGGCTTCGGGCAGTCTCATGTGCTGGAGAATGTCAGCCAATCTCCAAGGCACATTAAACTAGGCCCCACTGAAATCTGGAGGACTGAGCAAGTCTCCCACAGAGGACCCATTGCAGAGGTGGTGGAGGTAAGTAGTGACCTCAGTCAGGCAGGCAGCTCAGCAGGAGCCAGCCGGTCTGAGAGGCACTTCACAGTGGGTCCCCATCAAAGTCAAGTGTCCACAGAAGTCATCTTTCAAGGCCCTGTCTCTGCCTGGCAGGAGGCAGGGGGCAAAGAAGAGCCTGACCTGGCAGAGCTGTCCACCACAGATACTGAAAGATCAGAGAGACACAGCACATTTGGCTCCAGGCAGTTTCATGCTGAAAAGGAAATTAGTTTTCAGGGTCCCATTTCTGAGGTAGGGAAGGTTGGTGAGAGTTTTGCATCCGAAGAGTCAGTGGGTACCCAGACTTCTATAAAGCATCTTCGGTTAGGCCCTAAAGAAGGATTTAGGGAGGAAATTCAGTTTATAGCCCCCGTCTCAAACAAAGTGGAGTGGGGTATCAGAGGGGAGTCTGTAAGCACCCATGAGTTTCCAGGGAGCAGCACATCTGTTAGGCACACCGACATCGGGCCTCAGAGGCGACCAACCACTGAGCTGACCATTCCACGACCTGTGGAATTTAGTGACTCAGAAGGCATCGTCCAAGGAGAGGGCTCACCAGACATGGCCCAGGACACTCATAGTTACACCTTGGGTAGAAAAATCCTCATGACTGAAAAGAGTACATTCCAAAGGCTTGTTTCTGAGTCTCCTCAGGAGGGTAGTTCAGGGGACATGTCAGGGGCAGAAGTGACATCAGGTATTAGCAGATCCTTTAGGCACATTCAGTTAGGTCCTATAGAGACCAAAACCTCTGAACACATTGTCATCCAAGGACCCATGGCCAAAACACTTGCGCTTGCTGGTTCAGCAGACTCCCCTGAGCTAGGCAAGTTAACAGACAGCAGCAGAACGCAAAGGCACTTTGCACTGGGGCCCAAAGAAACTTCCTTTACTTTTCAGATGGACGTGAGTAACACAAAGGCGATCCCCAGCTGGAAACAAGAGGCAGGGACAGAAGTGGATGCTCACAGTGTATCTGACCATGGTGTCTGGAGAGATGCTGATAGTAGGAATGACCGGGCAGCTGGCGTGAGCTTTCAGGCCTCTGCTGGGGATGGACAACAGGCCCATGGAGAGAAGGGCACGGAGCAGGCCGGGTTCGATAAGACAGTGCAGATGCAGAGGATGGTAGACCAAAGGTCGGTGATTTCAGATGAAAAGAAAGTTGCCCTCCTCTACCTAGACAATGAGGAGGAGGAGGAGGATGGACATTGGTTTTGATAAGCAGAAATGTTTTGTTTTAAATGGCATCTTGTTTGGTAATGTACTACCATACAAAGGCCTTATTTTATGGGGTTGGGGAGGTTCATTATCAAAACTGCCCCTATTTTGCTTTCTTTAGAGAACTCAAGGTGATGTCAATTTACTTGAGTTAATCTGAATTTCAGATTAATTCATGCCTTTAAAGGCTTTGGATTTTAGTTTTGAATTGGGATTTTTACAAAACACTTTTTAATCTTTTTAGTCTTAAAAGTTTCCTTTTTCTTAGTTTTTTTTTCCACTTGGGAGATAGTTTCTACCAGTTTTGCACTTGGTCACAGGCAGAGCTTCCATCTGTTTGAAACTGTGACTAATCATCTATGAACAAGATGCCTAAACATTAACCAGATTAAAATAATATATTTAAGAGTAGATTTTGTTTGCATGTGCTAACACGAAATAATAAACTAACACTGTAAGAGAAAAATAAGTACATTTTTCTCTTTTCAAAGTCTTTGAAGTAAGCAAGACTATATCTTTAAAAAAATCAAAATAATTTCATCTTTAGAAAAGTCACTTGTCAGTGACTTAAATCCATTTTAAGACTTGAATGAATTGCTTTCTATGTGCAGAACTTTTAAAAATGTAGTGTTTTATTTATGGAGAGGACAGCTGTAGTCTACTGCATTATTTCAAATCAACATACCTGCTATGTTTGCACCAGTTCCCCTGCACTGGCTCCATGATAGGGAAAATGATTATTGGAAGCTGCTTATAGTACCATTTGTTTTTGGCAGTATAAGCCATGAGGTAGTGCATGGCCTGAATACTCTTTTTTTTTTTTTGTAATGGCCTAAGTTCTGCAGTAACAGGCTCCTGTCAGAGTCTGCATTCTTGAGCATCTCTGTGCCTCAGCCCTTAACCCCACTGTTCTGTTTCACTGGTGAGAGGTAGAACCCTGTACAGAGTGAGGAGGGTGTTGATGCTCAGACTGCACCTGGACTGGCAAGGTGACTGTGTGCAGGAAAACAGAAGGACAAGGTGAACTGTGCCTCCCAAAGAGGCTGTTCTCAACTGCCCACTTGTGAGTTGGAGCTCTGTCTGAGCTCGAAGAGTGAAGGATGAAAACGCAGCAACCACAAGCCAACCTCATGGAAGCTTTTTGCACTTTAAACAGAAATCCTGACAGTGGAGGTGTTTTGCCCAGTGAAACACATAACACATTAGATCAAACAAGGTGTGTGGGGGGAGAAACTGGGTGGCTCTCCCAGGACAGGCACCCAGTCCATCAGTGAGGCACCCAGGACAGGCCCTGGAAGTTGGCAAAGGCCCCACTCTCACAGGCCACGTAATGCGGACCTGCAGATGTACACCACTGAGTTAAGAGGTTAGGAGGAGTATGCTCATTTGGATTTGTTTTATTTTGCACATGTGTCTTGTTTTTAAAGCTCCCATCTTTAAAAGATGTAGCATCACATATTAATAGTGTTTATAGCAGCACAGATTTATTTTAGTCCAGACTAGTTGCTCCCACATAATGTGGGCTCAGCTTTGCTTCCTGTAGCAGTGTGATAGATCTGACTAGTGATTTCAGGAAGAAGGATCCGCAGTAACACCACCTGCAGGTAGGTTGTAAGGATGGTGGCGATGACAGGGAGGTTAGGAAAGGAAAAAAAAGTTAGTTTTCTTAGTCAATAAGTGGAGAAGAAATATAGAATGACTTTCAAGATGATCTGTCTCAAAACAAAACAAAACAAAAAAACCCCACCATGAATCCAGGTAAAGAAAGGAAGTTAATTTGAATTGCAAGTTTAGATCTTTGTTATCCATCTGCCAAATGAACTAGTGGTTATCAGAATAGCATAGAGGTGACTGCTTTGCAAAGGCTTGTCCTTTCCAACACAGTTGGAGATGTGCTGACTTATTTTCACTGTATTTGGTAACGGTGTTTGTCTAAGTTATTTACTAGAATTTGGTCCAGGTGACAACTTCCTGCTTGATGACAAGACAAAGTGACAATGAAGAGTCTATTATGAGTCTAAGTGGGCTTAACTGGATGTTAGTGTCCTAGCTCATTGACTTGTAAATGAATGCTGATGTAAGCAGGACAACCCACCTCTACTTATTTTGGAAAATAAACATCTTAGACCTTAATATTCATCTCCAAGTTGGAATGCATGTCTTCAAGGAAATATTGTGCCAGAAGTATTTACCAGTATGGAGTCATGAGCTGTCATCAATTGCTAAGTCTCTGGATCACCCAGGAGCAGGGCTTGCTCTTGGCATCATGGCAGGTCACTCCAGAGCTCCATGTTCTTTAAAACCAGTTACTGTGGTTGGCCAGGGTGGGAACACAGTCTTTTCCTATCCATTATTATGTGGACAAAACAGTGCTTATTGAATGTTTTTGAACTTCCCACTGGTTGATTTGATAGTTTGTTTAGGATGTGTGTTTAGAATGGAATCATCTAAGAAGATGACTTTGCTAACCTCCTGTTCATAAAGGGAAATGTCACAAGAATGTGGAGAAATAAAAAATCTGAGGGGAAAAAAAAACCTGTATTGTTCCTAAAGAGAATGAATGTTTTCTATTTGAACTTGGTGTGTTTTCTTTTAAACTCTAATGAAAGCAAACATGAGTTTACATGCATGTCTTCATGGTAGCACAGAATTACTGGGCAGAATATATATAGGAAGTTCTAGTTCACCTGAGTCAGAACTCAGTATTGTAGGCACAGAATTAGGATGGTAGAGAGCGCATAAGCCACCGTTCAAGTATAGCCTGGACACTTAGTGGTAAAAATGTCATCACAGCCTGGAAGACAAGTGCCAGCAGGATGTGACCATCCTCTCTGTTGTGCCCAGGACCAAGGGGTTTCCTGGGACAGAGGGCTTTCTGTGCTAAAACCAAACTGTCGTGGGACAGTTGCTTACCTTAAGTGCAAACAAGAAGGTTAGTCATGACTGTTTTGTAGGTACTTCAAAAAATTGCTGTAGCTTGAGACAAAGGAATAGCTAGATGTCTTTACCTGTTTGTAAACTTTTAGCCTTCTACCAACAAAAACAAAAACACAAATAGCTGTATTCTTCCTCTCTTGTAGAAGTTAGATTTAATTGATAGGTGACATTTGATGAGACATTCCTGAATGCACTCTTTCCCAGGCTTGGGGTGGGGCACCAAATTTAAAAGATGTGTTTATTTTCATAATTCTAAGACACCCTCCAAGAAAAACAGATATGAAGAACAACCAAATTATGATCCATATTTCTTTAAATGTGCTGCCGTGACAGAGTATTACAGCCTGGGTGACTTGAACAACATTGACTTCATGGTTCCGGACACTGGTTAGGTCCTGCAGATTCACTTTCTTCTGAGGGCTCGCTTCTTGGCCTGCAGGCAGCCACTTTCTAGTTGGCGTCATGTGGGGATGAGAGATCATCTCTCTCCCTTCTCTTCTAAGGACACCAATCCCATTCACCAGGGAAATAAACGAGTGACTTAATTATTTCCCGAAAGCCTCCTCTCCAACTACCATCAATTAGGGCTTGTTTTAGTCAACTTTTTCATCACTGGGACCAGAAAACCTGACAAGAACAACTTAGAGGAGGAAAAGTTCATTCTGACTAATGGTTTTATAGGTTCGGTCCATGGACAGCAGATTTCATTGCTGTGGGCAAGAGGTGAGGTAGTGCCCCTCCGTGCAGGCCTCCATCCTGCTCGCCTTTCTTCTGATCCTTTTACAGCTGTCTCCCCTGAACTCATGTCCAAGTGAGGACCATGTTCCACCCACCCCATTGTCCCCAGTTCTCTGAGGACATTTACTAATCTCTGCTATCATTTACTAATTCCATCATCATGTTTGATACTAGTGTCATACTGGGTCACAAGCTCGAAGAGTGGGACTGTATGTGTGTTGTCTATTAAATCACAGTTCTTAACACAGGCCTGATACATACTAGGTGCTCAGCAAAATTCACTGAATGACCAAGAACAAGAATGGACAGCATCTCTGTGCACCTTTTCAGGCTCTGAGGAATGCTGGGTAGTATTCATTTATTTGTTTCTTCCAGTGTGAGGCATGGAACCCAGGGCTTTGACCATGTTAGATAAGCACTCTACCACTGAGCTACACCCTAGTCTTCATTTTAAAAACACACACCAACACCAGTACTTTTGTGTTTCCCTTTATTGGCATTCTATTCTCAACCCCTATTACCTTCCTATAAGAAAGGGCCTTTTCTAGAATCTTGTGTTCTGAATTTGACTCCAGATCTGTGCAAGGGGCTACATGCACAAGGAAGTTCTGAACTTCTGCAGAGAAATCTCTCGGCCACAGTGGTACTGATGGGTAAATTCTTGTTGGCAAGAAAACCCACAAGCGGTGACAAAAAGACAACATACACAAGTGCCAGACTGGCCTGAAGGGCATACACTGTCAAAATGTGACCCACAGAGGTTTAAGTATTACTGTTGCATGTTGGAGCAAACGGTTGGCCTGGAGAACCTGTGCATGGGTAAGTTCCGTCTTCTAGTTGAACAGGTTTGTACCACCCCTCAATGGCAGTGCCCAGGACTGCCCAAGGCTTTCTCTGGTGTAAGTGGGGGTGGTGGTCTCAGTCTGCCAGGCTGGGCCTGGCCTTTCCCAGTGCAGTGTGCTGAGGGACAGTGGTGCAGAATGCCACTCTGGCTTTTGGAGACTTCCTTGACTTTCCAGTGACCTCGGGGGCCCTGTAAACAAGGAAAGAGTGGGGTGAGTGTGGCCCCCTCAGACCTCTGCAAGGTCACTTCCACAGTTTATTTGCTGCTGTGATGGGAACCTTGCAGCTGACCAGAAACATTTCACGAGTCTCAGGAGGGCGTGTGAGTGAGAGAATCATGGCACAAGAGCATCAAACACAAGACACTTTTCTTCTGTCTTGATTCTTTGCCACCACCCTAGCTGAGCTGAGCCACTCAATCCTTTTAGCTCAGTGAGTGGGACAAGAGCAGGAAAGGGTGTCAAGGTTGCACAGGAGGCCAGGCTGGCTCACCTGCCCCACCCTAAAAGGTGACAATGCTCCTGTTGGCTGGTCCAGGGTTCCACCCCAGTCTACTGGTGCACTGGACACAGCTGGCATAGGCTATGTGAAGTGGGGGATCTTCTGGCAAAGTGCTGGGCTTCTGCTCAGGGTCTGCAAACGGATGGGCAAGCCTTCAAGATGAGGTCAGGGACTCTCTGGCTCCTATCCTGACAGGTACCCCAAGGGCTGAGAGAATCTGGGCAGAACTCCAGCAGAACGCCTCCCTGCGCCACAGTGGGTGCCTTAACCTGCAGGGGGCCAATCTGTGGGAGGATGGAATCCAGTTTGTGTTTCTGAACTTATTTAAAAGCAAATTCTTTTCTAGTATTTAGGCAAGGAAGATATTTTACGACTGAGTTTCAAAGGAACAGGTCCTGCATTTAACTATACAAATTGTGGGAAGCCAGTAAACCGTTCCACAGAAACTTATAGAATCAGCCTTCTCTGGGATTCTGAATGGTGAAGGAATAGGATACTTAGAGAAGAGCAAGGGAAAGCCAACTCACTTGGACAGAGTGTCCACGGACTGCTGGGTGGCCAGGGTCCTCTTGTCTTGTGATCCATATAAGAGCATCTGAATCTGAAGACACTGAAGAACACCAAGGAGACATCATGAGGTTATGGAAATGTTCCCGAGAGCACGTTGCAGGAAAATAAAGTCTCCCTTGGATGAGAGAAAGACTGTTTCACTTTGAGATCCATACTGCAAAGGAATTCGTGCCTTCTGGGGGTTAATCCTTGGCACAGTCTGACCTACATGGAAATGTCAAATATCTTTGCACCAAAATTCATCATAAGCAAAATACAAAGGCAAACAGACCGAAGGAAGATATTTGCAATGCATATAACCGAGAGAGGTTTAGCTTTTAGAATACATAACAGACTTCTAAAAAGCAAGGAGAAACACCACCATCGACATCTTCCCAATAGAAAAATGATCAAAAGATACAAACAGATTATCTGAAGAGTTGAAAACTGGCCAAGAAACATGCTTAATCTCACTCATAACCAGAAACACAGACAAAAACTTCAATGAGTGCCCCTTCACCCATCAGACTGCAAAAATTATACTCTGATGATATCAAACTTTGTCAAAGATAGGAAGCAAAAAGAACTATTTTATATATTGATGGTGTTAAAATTAGTACAACCCCTTTGTAAAACAATTTAGCTATATTTAGTAATGCATAAGTAAAGAGTGATTGTATGCATATGTATGACATCATACAAATGTTTGTTATGCATATGAGTGTATGTGTGTGTGTGTGTGTGTATGCACCCACATAGATGATTCTCAAGATTCTAAAGTTAAGAGGAAAAAGCAAATTCCAAATAAGTGCATATGATATAAAGCTTTAAGACATGTAAAACAAAACCACAATAAAATAAGAAAAGCATAGAAATTATATCAAATTCAAAATAGTGCTTATTCAGGGTGGGCTAATAGGAAACTTCAACTGTATGTTTCATGTTTAAGTTTTACATCCAATAGTGAGTTCACAGGTGTTATATTACACATACTTTCATATCTGAAATATTTCTTAATTTTTTTAAAGATTGAAT